>NC_139018.1:74414942-75909337 GCF_964374135.1 Grampus griseus | reverse complement strand
ATAATTTTGGAGAACTTTCTTAATGTCTGAGGAACATTACAATAGAGTGATTCTTTTTTTTTCTGTACTTTATTTTATTGAAGTATAGTTGATTTATAATGTGTTAATTTCTGCTGTACAGCAAAGTGATTCAGTTATACATACATATATATTCTTTTTCATATTCTTTTCCATTATGGTTTATGACAGGATATTGAATATAGCTCCCTGTGCTGTGCACTAGGACCTTATTGTTTATACATTTTATATATAATAGTTTGCATCTGCTAATCCCAAACTCCTAGTCCATCCCTCCCTCACCCCCTCCCCCTTGGCAACCACAAGTCTGTTCTCTACGTCCGTGAGTCTGTTTCTGTTTTGTAGGTAAGTTCATTTGTGTCATATTGTAGATTCCACATGTAAGTGATAACATATGGTATTTGTGTTTCTCTTTCTGACTTACTTCACTTTGTATGATAATCTCTAGGTCCGTCAATGTTGCGGCAGATGGCGTTATTGCATTCTTTTTTATGGCTGAGTAATATTCCATTGTATATATGTACCACATCTTCTTTGGTGGACATTTAGGTTGCTTCCATATCTTGACTATCGTAAATAGTGCTGCTATGAACATAGGGGTGCATGTTTCTTTTTGAATTATAGTTTTGTCCATATATATGCCCAGGAGTGGGATTGCTGGATCATATGGCAACTCTTACAATAGAATGATTCTTATCTTTTATTACTACCTATGCCACAACTCCACCCTCAGAATACTGCCTTTTTGTCATCTCAATTTATATTCAGATACCTAAAACCTAGAACATACTCCCTTGCTCACTTTCTCATTGTTCAAAGAACCCTGACTACCATTCCCTTCTGGGGAGTGGTAAAAACAGAATAGTAGGAGTCAAAAAATGGTAAATTTGGGGAATGTGAAGAAATGCTGAATTAAGGATAATTTATCACAAAGAAAGGTGGCATGCATTTGAAATGGCAGATTTGAGCAATGGAGAAGAGATCATTAAAGTCCCTTCCCTTTTATCTGAGTCCTGAAAAGTAAACAAAAGCCTTATTAAGCTTGTGTGAGTATGGTTTCTAGTAACTAAATCAAGTATCCTTTTTCAATTTTAAATTTAAAGTAAATAAAATTGGGGAATGAAAATGTACTAAAAGTGATTTATGGTGATGGTTGCATTAGTCAGTGAAGTTACTCTAAAAATTCATTGTGTTTTACACCTGAAATGGGCATGTGTAAAATATACCTCAATAAAGTTGTTTTTTTAAAGCTACAAGGAAAAAAAATGAAATAACACTAAAAACTCAATCCCTTAGTCACACTAACTACATTTCAAATACCTAATAACCGCATGTGGCTAGTGGCTACCATTTTGGACAGCATAGGTCTAGTATATAAAACTTTTCCATGGTGTTAAAAAATACTTTCTTAAATCTGTTTTAAGATTTCTTAAGTGTGAGTGTAAAATACTTACACTTACAACAGACATATAACCAAAATAGAAAACATGAAAAAATCGAGTATCCTTAACACATCAGTGACTCTTAAAAGAAATATACAATGATAATAAATATTTTAAAAGTTCAAGGCAGCTAGCAAGCAAAGAAACGCATATTAAAAGGACAGTGAATTAGTATTTTTGTCTATGAAATAGGTATTAAAAAAAAAAAAGATGCTCCTAATGTTAAGATGAGAAGAAATGGATACTGCTGACAAAAGTGTAAACTAGTACAACTTTTCTGAAAGTTGGTTGGACAGTTTGGAAATAAGTATCAAAGACCTTAAAAGTAGGCATTCTCTTTGACTCAGCAATTCTACTTTTAGTAATTCATCTTAGAAAAATAAATGTGGATGGAAGCAAGGATTTATCTATGAGGGTTTTTAATGCGATATGGTTAGAATGGCAAAAAATAAAAAACCGTCTAAATGCCCATCAATAGGGCATTGATTAAATTGATGATACATTTATAGAATAGACTATTAAGCAGCCATTTAAAATTATATAATAGAATATTTAATAATATTTTAAAATGTTCATTGTGAATTATATATTGGTTAATGAAAAATAAAAACTTTTTAAAACTAAATGACCTAGAGTACTCAAAGCCATAGAAACAGCAAAGTAGAATGGTGGTTGCCAAGGGCTGGGGGGAGGGGGAAATGGGGAGTTGTTTAATGGGCATAGAGTTTCAGTTTTGTAAAACAAAAAGGTTCTGGAGATTGATTGTACAACAATGTGAATATACTGTTAAAAATAAGACAACAGGCCCACAATGGAGTTGTTTATCCTAAGCCCCATGTTACCAAACCAAGACTTGACTTAATTACAGTTTCAGCTGTCCCCAAAATGGAATCTTAAACCAGCCAGTCAGAATTGCCTAATCCACACTCGTTAGGTAATCTACCTGATAGACCCCTGCCGTCCCCTAAAGGATGCAATAACCAACCACTCTTTTGTCCAGTACAACTCCCTTGCTCCCACTCCCTTCTGCCTATAAAAGTCTTTCTTTTTGTACAGCTCCTCAGAGCTCCTTTCTGTCAGCTAGATAGAATTCTGCCTGATTCATGAATTGTTGAATTAAAACCAATAAGATGTATAAAATTTACTCAAGTTGAATTTTTTTTTTTTTTTTTTTGCGGTGCACAGGCCTCTCACTGTTGTGGCCTCTCCCGTTGCGGAGCACAGGCTCAGCGGCCATGGCTCACGGGCCTAGCCACTCTGCGGCATGTGGAATCTTCCCAGACCGGGGCACGAACCCGTGTCCCCTGCATTGGCAGGCGGACTCTCAACCACTGCGCCACCAGGGAAGCCCTGAATTTTGTTTTTTAACAATACTTAACACTATTGAAAATACACTTAAAAATGGTTAAGATAGTAAATTTTATGAGTATTTTACTAAATTTTTAAAAATAAACTTAAAAAAGAAAATAAATGATTCTATTTTTTATTTTAAGTATTATGTATGCCTTTATGCATACGTAAATCAAAATGATAATCGTAGTTATCTCTGGGTGTTAGGATTACTAATACATTTGATTTTCTTTTTATTTTTCTGTTCATGTCTACCATGAATGTGTGTTACTTTTGTAATCAAAAGAATGTTATTATATCTCCGACTCCTTTTTTTTCAAGTTATTTATTTATTTTTGGCTGCATTGAGTCTTCGTTGCTGCACGCGGGCTTTCTCTAGTTGCAGCGAATGGGGGGCTACTCTTCGTTGTGGTGTGCAGGCTTCTCATTGCGGTGGCTTCTCTTGTTGTGGAGCATGAGCTCTAGGCACGCGGGCTTCAGTAGTTGTGGCACTCGGGCTCAGTAGTTGAGGCTCGCAGGCTCTAGAGCGCAGGCTCAGTAGTTGTGGCACACGGGCTTAGTTGCTCCACGGCATGTGTGATCTTCCCAGACCAGGGATCCAACCCATGTCCCCTGCATTGGCAGGCGGATTCTTAACCACTGTGCCACCAGGGAAGTCCTCCAACTCCTTGATGACTGAAATTCCTTCCACATGGAACAAAGCCTATAGTCTACATTTAGAAGTACATTAAGCCTAGTGAAAAAATATCAAATGGTATAAATTCACTCTAAAGTGTAATGAGGCTGTCAGGGGAAAAAACAGGAGGTAACTGGTTGCCTGAAAGGGGTAGGAGGAAATGTTTAAAAAATTAGAGATTCAGAAAAAAGACAGCAAAATTACCAACACAAACTTGGCCTACTTCAAAATTTTGTCCAGCACTAATTCTGGTTAGATCATACGAAAAAGTAGAGAAGACCCAAGATCCTTGAGAAATTGCTTGGGCAAGAAGCAATCTTGGGTGCAGAAAAGGCCAGTTTTTATAATTCTGTCATTTAGACCTGGGAAAATATTTTGTTGGATTTTCCTGTTTTCGCTGGGAGATTTATGTGTTCTGGATAATTTGTATACATCCTAATTGTCTCTCTCATTTTATTTCATTTTATTTATACGACATAGGGAAGTCACACAGGGCCCATTAAACATGTGCTCACCCTCCTGGAAATTCCTTTTCAATGTATACACTGAGTGTGCATAACAAAGAGAATTTCATGTACTGATTTAGACTATATTTCACTCAATATATAGTATGAATGCAGTGACCAGCATGCAGAATTTTTAAGAACATCTAATTTTCAAATGTCAAGTTCTGTTGTTGCATAATTACATCCCAATATTTGGTTTGGAAACTATGGTCACAGTGAAATAGATTATATACATTCTTTTACTTGAGAGGGTCCTGGCACACATGGATTGAGCAGGCACACTGATCCCACCAATGGAGCAGAGTTTTTTCCCTTCAAAGAGATCCTCAGGGCTCCAGAAAATCTCCCACTGTTGTTGCCCTTCAGGAAGAGATTTAAAGATCATTCTCCAACACCAGTAAATTTCTGTTAATCTCAAATCAAATAAATACGTTTTCAGCTTTAGTTTTAGTTGAGAAGTTGGTATGTTAAAGAATGTTTTAGCTCCAACCGCAACACACATAGAGGAAAAAGCACAGCCTTCAAGCTCTGATGTGCAAAGAGTTAACATCTTAAGAGCTAAACAGAACTGTATTAACTCCTCTCTTAACAAGCCAGGAGGACAAGAGGATTCTATAGGACTGAAGGACATCAAAACAGAGAAAAGAATTAGAGAGAGCTCTCTGGAGGAAGCAAGAACTGTAAGTTTATATCTAATACATATTTATAGTCTTTCATTTCTTTCCTTAGGGTGTTTTTGAAAAGAGTGAAATGTTTATTCATTTTGTATTGTGCCTGTCTCCCAGGCATCCAGACACAGTATCACTAGGTCATCTTTAATCCTGTCACCTTCTTAACTTCATACCACGTCCAACTAGTTGGCAAGTATTTTGATTCTCCTTCCTCAGTGTCTTCGTGATCTATCCCACTCTTCCATCCCCCTGCCACCATCCTTCTTAATTCAAGGCCACTTGCCTGAACCACAGCAATATCCTAATGTTCTTCTCTGCCAGTCTCTCTAACTCACTTATGCCAGATGAATCTTCCTAAAGCCCTTCCACAGCTCTAACTCTATTGCTCTTGTGCTCAAAATGTGTAATTCTCACCCATTGGCAGAATGAATACAATGCCTCTAATTTATATGCAAGATCTTCCAAAATATGCTTCCTTTCACTTAAATTCCCACAACTCTTCTTTCTCAAAGTTGTCATGCCTACCTGCTACTGTCGAAGACCACCCTGCTCTTTGCCCATCCCTGATTCTATTGAAACTCTGTCTGTATAGAACACTCTGTATCTCCACCTGCCAAAATCCCTCCCAGACTCCAACAACCCTCCCTCCATAAAGCTTTATCTGATCCTTCAAGTAAATGTGAATTTCAATCTTCCTTTACACTTTCATTTTGCTTTGTTCTTCTCAGATTGACTTTTTTTTTTTTTTTTTTTTTTGCGGTACACGGGCCTCTCACTGTTGTGGCCTCTCCCGTTGCGGAGCGCGGGCTCCGGACGCACAGGCTCAGTGGCCATGGCTCACCGGCCTAGCCACTCCACGGCATGTGGGATCTTTCTGGACCGGGGCAGAAACCCGTGTCCCCTGCATCGGCAGGCGGACTCTCAACCACTGCGCCACCAGGGAAGCCCTCAGATTGA
Organism: Grampus griseus; assembly: GCF_964374135.1. Lineage (NCBI taxonomy): Eukaryota > Metazoa > Chordata > Mammalia > Artiodactyla > Delphinidae > Grampus > Grampus griseus. The sequence goes on along the minus strand of NC_139018.1, from coordinate 75,903,717 downwards.
CTTTTTATATTTTACCTTACAGTTAAGTATGTGCTTTTCTCATTTCTCCTCTCCTCATTAATTGTTCACTTATTTTTCTTTCTGTTTTTGTGGGAAACTATGTTTTTTATTGTTATGATTGACATACAGCAGTGTATAAGTTTAAAGTGTACAGCCTAATGATTTGACTTACATATATTGTGAAATGATGACCACAATACATTTAGTAAACATCCATCATCTCATATAGATACAGAATTAAAGAAATATAAATACATTTTTCCTTGTGATGAGAACTCTTAAAATTTACTCTCTTAGCAACTTTCATATCTAACATACAGCAGTGTTAATTATATTTCTCACATAGTATATTACAACCCTGAAAATTATAACTGGAAGTTTGTACCTTTTGACTGTCTTCATCCAATTCCCATTCCCCCCTACCCCCAACTCTGGTAACCACAAATCTGAGGGCTTTATTTTTCTTCTCCTTGTAGCAGCTGCACAAAATGGGTACTCAGTAATATTTGTCAAATTAAGTTCAGTCCAAATTCCAGGAGTTCCTGTCATCTTTTCTGATCATTCATACAACCGACACTAAAATTACAGAGACTACACTTTTCTCCATAGCTTCTCTTTATCTCTGTTCCAAGTTTTTTCCTCAATGCTTACATCTCCTTTGCTTCTATCCTCTTACATAAGATCGGCTCCTCCTGAGTTCCCTCACTCATTTTAAAACTATTTTCTTTAAGAGTCTATTCACAAATTGTCCCTTCCTTCCGCCAGATTTGAAGGAGCCCAATTTCAGCGCCCCTTTCAGGGACTTGACTGTTTGGCCTGTTAAAGTTAGTAATGGGAAGACCTGAATTCCCAATCTATATTAAATTTAAAATAGCTAAAACCCTACTTCTATATTTTGACTCATAGGCCCACTTAATCCATGAATTTTTAGAGGATGGGAGTATTTTTGCAGCATTTCCTATGCTCCACTGAAATGCTACTGACATTCCTTTGAGCAGATTTTTTCACCTGATTTTTACATTTTTCTTCTTTTTTCTCTCTCCTCCTCAAATCAGTGACACCATTATGGCTCTCACTTCACTGTGTTCTTGGACGTGAGGGAGAATTAATGCAAAACTTTGTAAAATTATTAAAAGCAACTCTAAAAAGGAAAACAATTTCTGCCACAATCCAATATCATAATAATACATCAGTTGAAAAATTATTATGTATCTGCAGATACCAGGCACTCTGTTAGGTACAAAGATATCCTCAAAAGAGCTGATAGAGGGTCTTCCCTGGTGGCACAGTGGTTGAGAGTCCGCCTGCCGACCGGGTTCGTGCCCCGGTCCGGGAAGATCCCACATGCCACGGAGCGGCTGGGCCCGTGAGCCATGGCCACTGAGCCTGCGCGTCTGGAGCCTGTGCTCTGCAACGGGAGAGGCCACAACAGTGAGAGGCCCATGTACCGCAAAAAAAAAAAAAAAAAAAAATGCTGATAGACTAGTGAAGAGACACATGATATATAAACACTATAGAGAACTGACTTATACTAACCAACATACAAGATAATTACATATATAATATAAATCATTAACTTATACTGATAAATGCAATAGAATTATCAATTGGCCAGAGACTAGTTCAGTGAAAACAACAAAAAACAGCTAGCATTTAGCTAATATGGAGCCTGTACTAAGTGCCAAGCATTATGCAAATTTTTTATAGGCATTATCTCAATTCACCCTCATCATAACCATATGAGATGAGTATTTCATCCCTATTTTATAGGTAAGGAAAATAAGCAGAGTGGTTAAGTAACTTGTCCATGGTCACACAGCAAAAGATGTGGATCCTTGTCTTTCTTATTCCTAGGCTCTTGACCACAGTCACTATTTACAGTTCATTCTCTCCAACTTTAATCAGAGGTGAGTATAAAATCAGAGTAAGGGAAGTTGGCTGTATGATTTTAATTTTTGATGTCATCATACTGGCTTTATTCAGCAATCACTACTAAAGACTAATTCTTTGCCCTCACTCACCTACCATTGCCCCAGTGCACTGCAACTCAATACCACTGCGACGGATTTCTTTTTGTCTTTTATTTCATTGGGTGCAAAACAAGTGATAAATTCTTCTTCCTTACATCTACTCTCCACTCCTTTTTTCCTGAGAGATTAAATCTGGTCAATTCATTGGATTTGGATGTCCCTTCATCACACCTTCACTGACATTCTCCCCTGAGTTTTCTTTTCTGGCATTCTGATAGGCTCCATTTCATTCTTAGAGCTTCTCTGACCATTTTTAGTGGTGCTTTCCAGTGGCTCCATAGTGCTATACAGCTTTGGTGGTGTATTTTGGAAGGGTCATAAACCAGAACAATCTTTTCTGGGTCCAGGTATTAAAGAACCACAGCATCCCTTCCTCCACTACAGCTTCATTTTTGCAAATGGCTTCAGGTCCAGACGACGAGGTCTGTGATGCAGTCACCCCTCCTTTCCCTTCATCTTACTTCTCTACGATAGGAGGCTGAGAAAGTGGGGTAATATAGCAGACCTACGAAAGCTACTTTCAGTGTGAGGATTGACGTTAAAACAAAATGGTTTCCTTGGTTGCTTCCGTTCTGTTCTTATCCTGGGACTATTGTCTAACATATGAAAACGTATCAACTTTTGGGTGATAGTCAGCTTCCTTAATATAGAAATCTGTAAAGATCCCTTTAAAATTATGTCATTTGAAAGATATTCTCCACTTATTGTGGTTTAAAAAAGTGAAACATCACAGAACAGAGTAGGAATGACTCAATTCAAGTTAAATTGTCTGGAAAATAGATCAACAAAATGTTAATGTTTTCTCCCAGTAATAGAATTTCTCCATCATGCTTTTTTACCTTCTTTGTATTTCTCTGCTTGTTCAAAATAAGCTTGTGAGCAAACTTTGTAAGTTGACAAGTCAAGCTAGCTTCAGCAAAAAGGGGAATTTGTTGTAAGGACATAATACTCTCCTACAGAACCTAAGGGCAGGAACAGAGACAGGCCTTGGAAAAGACTAAAATCAAGGATAGGAAGCTTTTAGGACCTTTTAACTCAGCCACTCAGTGTCATTCTCTCTCTTGACTTGTTATTCATTCACCTATTCACTTATTCAATATATATTTATTAGGTGCCTACTACATTCTAGGAGTTGTTCAAGTGCTGGGAAATAAACGTAAATAAGATAAACCAATTGTCCGCTTTCAAAGTCCTTATATTTTAGTGAGAGGAGGTAATAAATAAGTGTAAATAAATGAAGGTAGTTTCTGGATATGGTAAGTGTTACCAGTGAAATAAACAGGGCGACATGACAGAGTATAACTGAAGAAGTCCTCACTTTAGTTATGAAGTCGGAGAAAGTCCTCTTGGCAGATGAAAAGATCCTGAGAGACTGAAGGTTAAGAAGGAACTAGCCATGTGAAGAGCAAGGGAAAGAACATTCCAGCCAAGTACAAAAGTCCTGAGGCAAGAGGGAGCTTGCTGGTTCCAGGAGCAGAGAGGAGGCCAGTGGCAAGGAATGTTATTTGCTAGAGGAGGAGAAATACAAAGCATGATCTGAGAAATAGGAAGAAGGTCAGATCATAGAGGCCATGCTGACTACAGTAAGGAGTTTAGATTTTATTTTAAATGTAAAGGAAAACCACTGGACAATTTTAAGCAGGAAATGCGATGACCTGGGTTGTTTTTTAAAGAGCACTCTGGATGTTTCAGGGAGAATTGGTGGGAGGGGGATGGAGAGAGGAAAATGGGTAGAGCATTAGGAGAACATTATGGTAGTTGAGGTAGGGGACACTGGTGACAAGAATTAGAGTAGTAGCTGTGGAGACAGGGTGATATATATTTTTAGGTGGTACCTGGAGGATTTGCTAGTGGATGACAGAAAGGGAGAAATTGAGGCTTTAGGAAATGGTGGGATGGTAATTCCATTTATGGAGATAGAGAAAGCCTGGGAGATCAGGTTTGAGAGAGAAATTAGAATTCTTGTGTGAGACAGGTGAATTTGAGATACCTAGCAGTCATGCAAGTGGAAATGATTAAAATTCAGGAAGATGTACAAATCTGAAGGTCAGGGCTGGAGACAAAAATTTTGGAAACAACAGCATGTATACACACACACACACACACACACACGCACGGTATTTAAAGCCAGGAGATTGGATATTATAATTCAGAAAAAGAGTGTTGACCAAGGTTTGAAGTGACTCTGCAGGTAGGATTTCCAGAGTTATTTAGGCTACAAAGCAGAATATGGCCATCCCAGAACTCCCAAGTTTATGTAATAGTCCTAGCCATTCACAGAGGCTAATTTAACTCTCTTAGTCCCATTTCCAAATGCCTGGGGAAAAGAATCTGATTGGCCCAGCTTAGGTCAGTTGTCTACCCCTGGTCTAATGAACAATGACTGTGGAAACTGGATCATAGACTATAAACTGGTTACTGGTGACTCAGTCCGTATGAATGGAGTGGAGAGGGGTTCAGAGGCTCATTTCCTGGAGAAAGGATATGGTCATTGGCTTCCAGGCTGAGCAGACACTTTAAAAATGATTCAAAATGGTATGCATCAATTCTATAATCAGAAAAATTGATTTCATTTTGAAGAAATAATGTCATTATTACTGAATGCTTGGTCTTACCCTTCAGTGTAGAGTGATCCACATCACTACAAAAAAGACTATGTCATGTTATATACCATCCTGAAAGTGTTGAGGAATTCCTGCTACAACTTAAGTATAGCCTGCAGAAGGCATCCCAAAGTTGCATGTAATTGGCTGAACTTTTCCTTTATTTTAGTGTCCTGTGGTATCTCTCACAGCTTGGGAGATGATACGACATCTCATCTTCTGGTGGACAATACAGCCAAGGCCCTGTTAGAGACATAGACCCGATACCTGTGATGGTACCAGCGTCAAAAGGTAAATTCGGTGCCTGAGGATGGATGTCTTTTAGAATGAAAACAACCCTCAGTCTGTTATTGTCGGGCGTCTTTCTAGCCTTCACAGTGACTGCTTTGCTCTCAGGTCTTTTCTTCAATCTTCTCAACGTTTTATTCATATATTCTTATAATAAAATTTTTACTGTGTGGGTTTAGGAGGTAAAGATAAATACCACCACCACAAATACCACAACAAAAACCAAGAGCAAATGAGTGGGTCTCATTCTTCTATCCATGTGATCAGCCCTTCACTCTCACTAAACAGAGGTAGGCAATTTAAAAGGAAAGGGCAAGGACTTCCCCGGTGGCACAGTGGTTAAGGATCCATGCTCCCAATGCAGGGGGCCCAGGTTTGATCCCTGGTCTGGGAACTAGATCCCACATGCGTGTTGCAACTAAGAATTTGCATGCCACAACTAAGGAGCCCATGAGCTGCAACTAAGGAGCCTGCCTGCTGCAACTAAGACCTGACACAACCAAATAAATAAATATATATTTTTTAATTAAAAAAAATAAAAGGAAAGGGCATGGCCCCACTAGCGCTTCTTCCCCACTCACCTTAAGATGCTTTTGTAACTTTGTTCATACTCTCCCACCCCTCAGTCCTATTCATAGCTACTATTAATTCTACTTTCACTTCATTTCACTTCTGTAAGTTTTATTTCAAAGATAGGGCACTTTATGCACTGCCCATGGGTGTATAAATGGTACCATCGCTTTGGAAAAAATCTTGGCATTATCTAGTAAAATTGAACATGCAGCTTTTTTTCTAGATATAAAATTTTCAGGGATTTTTGCATATATGTACCAAGAGACATTTATCAGAATGTTCATAGTAGCGTTGTTCATAAGAATAAAAAATGGAAACAACATAAATGTCCATTGATCAGAAAATGAATACACACTGACGTATAATTATACACTGAAATAAATTTTTTTCTTTATAATAAATAATTTAATTTTCTTTATAAAATTATAAAGAAATACAAGGCAGTTATTAATACAATATTCAAGATAGTGGTCCCTCTGGGAGAAGAAGGGAATAGTATGGGTGAGGAACTTACAGAGGGTATTAGTAACCTCCTGTTTCATAAGCTGGTATGTATGTATGTGTACGCTTTATTATTATTCTTTAAACTGTCCGTATATGTTTTATTTCCTCATTTATATGTGTGAGATAGAAAAAAATAACATATGTAGTAATATTTATATAATAATACATGTATAATGTATGTTGTATATAATACATATATATTATACATAATAGTTTTATTGGGATATAAATTACATAACATAAAATTCACTCTTTTATAAAAAAGTGTACAGTTTCTTAATTTTTACTGTATTCACAGAGTTGTGCATTCATCCCCAGTACCTAATTTTAGAACATATCATTACCTCCCCCAAAAAACCTTATAGAAGACATTCCCCATGTCCCCACTCCCTGCCCCTGGTAATCACTAATCTGCTTTAAGTCTCTGGATTTGTCTATTCTGGACATTTTATATAAATGGAATCATATAATATATGATTTTTTGTGTCTGGCTTCTTTCACTTAGCATAATATTTTCAAAGTCCATCCAAGTTGTAACATTTATCAATACTCCAGTCCTTTTTATTGCTGAATAATAATACCACATTTTGTTTATACACTCATCAGTTGATGGACATTTGAGTTATTTTCACTTTTTGGCTATTGTAAGTAATGCTGGTATGAACATTTGTGTACAAGTTTTCTTTCATTTCTCTTAGGTATATACTTAGAAGTGGAATTGCTGGGTCATATGGTAACTCTATGTTAGTTCGGGGAACTGCCAAACTATTTTTGAAAGCAGTTGCACATTTTTACATCCCTACTAACAATTCATGAAAGTTCTGATTTCCTCATATCCTTACCAATAGTTGTTATTGTTATTGAGGTGGTATCTCGTGTTGTTTTTTAATTTATTCTTTCTTTTTGTGGTTTTGATTTGCACTTCCCTAATGAGTAATCACGTTGAACATCTTTCGTGTGTTTATCAGCCATTTGTATATCTTCTTTGGAAAAATGTCTCCTCAGATCCCTTGCCTATTTTTTAATTGGGTTATTTGCCTTTATATTGTTGGTTGTTAAGAGTTCTTTATGAATTTTGGATACACGTCTCTTAACAGATATATGATTTGCAAATATTTTCGCCATTCTGTTGGTTGTCTTTTCACTTTCCTGATAGTGGCCTTTGAAGCACAAAAGTTTTTAATTAATTAATTTATTTTTTGATACTTGTGCTTTTGGTTCCATGTCTAACTTCATAGTGTCATGTCTAATACTTCATGGCCCAAGGTCACAAAGGTTTATTCCCATATTTTCTTCTAAGAATTTTATACTTCTAGCTCTTACATTTAGGTCTGTGATCCATTTTAAGTTTATTTTTACTATGGTTTGAGGTAAGGATCCAACTTCATTCTTTTGCATGTGTCTATCCAGTTGTCCCAGCACCATTTGTTGAAGAAGTTATCCTTTCCCTACTGAATTTTCTTGGCACACTTGTCAAAAATCAATTAACCATACATGTATGGGTTTATTTCTGGACTCTCAATTATATTCCACTGATCTACATGCCTATCCTATGCCAATACCATGGATTATTATAGCTTTGTAGTAAGTTGAAATCAGGATGTGAAAAATAACTTTGTTATTTTTCAAGATTATTTTAGCTATTCTGGATCCCTTGTATTTCTATCTGAACTTTAAATAATGCTAAAGCTAATAGGTAGAAATTTTATAATGTCATAATTTAAAAGTTTAATGTCATACAACGTTGTCATAATATACAATGTAAAATTATTTCCTCACAAAATAATTATTAGTTAATAGGTTTTAAAAAAACTTGTCAATTAACTTTATGGTAGACAAAACTATCAGACACCCTCTTAACCAATAACTGAAGTTAACATTAATGGTAATGAGACTGGTGGAGATACCAACATTATGTGCCTCCTGATATAATGCACTGAGAAGAGTATAGCTTCAGTTCTGTGGGATTCCTGCCCCAAATGCATAACCTGAACCCATTATGAAGAAACATCAGACAAACCCTAACTGAGGGGCATTCTACAAAGGAATTGGCCTTTACTCTGTGCTCTTAAAATGTCAAAGTCATGAAAGACAAGGAGAAACTAAAAAAATTATTCTAGAGTGAAGCAGACTAAAGAGACATGGCAATCGAATGTCACATGGTCCTGAATTGTTGAAATTTGAATGGTCTATGGGTTAGATGGTAAAATGATATTAATATTAATTTCCTGATTTTGATGGATATACTGTGCCTATGTACATATGTTCTTCTTTTTAGGAAATATACAGTGAATTCTTTAGAAGTAATGGGACATCGTGTCTATAATTTCCTTTTAAGTGGTCCCAAAAAGTAATATGTAGAAAATATATGTCATATTATATATTATGTAACAGATATATGTAGAAAGAGAGAGAAAGAATAGGATAAGGCAAATGACGTAAAAGGTAACAATTGTGGAATCTAAGTGAAGGGGATATAGGAGTTCTGTGTATTATTCTTGCAAATTTTCTGTAATTTTGAAATTATTTCAAAATAAAAACTTATTAAAAGAATTGTAAGAAAAAATGAAGAAAGACTTTAAAAATTGTGAAAAAAATTGTGAATCACTATATATTGTACACCTATAACTTATATAATATTGTATATCAACTATATTTCAAGTTAAAAAAAAGAAAGGAAAGAGACATTATTTATTGCTTTTCTTTTAGGAACAAAATAATTAGAAGATGTTATAACATATGAGGATGAATAAACCCTAGTGGCAATTATGGCTAACCTGTCTAGCTGAGCCAAAGCTAGTTGATTCATGTGAGATAGATGGGGAAAAGAAGTCTCCAGAAGGGAAACCAAGCGCCTGGCCCAAGGCCTGGGAGTTTTACTTGGTTTCCAAAAGGTTAAATCATTTGTATACAGGGATTGTATTGCGGCAGGGGAGAGATTGGTTACTGGGAAAAAGGAGGAGGGGGATGACTTACCTGAATCAGGAATTGTTGGGGTCCTGCTGGTCTTCTTGAGACCAAATAGATTGCATAGATAGAGATCCAAACTCCTTTAGATAATATTCTCTACTTGGGAAGACTGTCATTAACTGAACAGTCTTTCAGTATCATTTAATCAGACAAGACTATTCATAGAAAGTCATTGTGTGGGAAGTCTTAACCTCATAGGAAGATATCTGAAACACAGCTGACTTAATCTGGGTCAGGAGGGTTAACGATTCGCTGGAGGAAGGAATAGAATCAGAGACTAGCCAGATCCCTGACTTCCATGAATTCATCTCACCTCAAGATTTCTCCTTCATATGCATAATTTTCATCTGCAATGATTACACATGCTATTACCCACTCTGTTTTCATCTTCTCTCATTCCTATCCTAACATAAAGAGGTCCTTCAAAATTAGGCAGAAGGGTGCCTTCTTGCCTAGAGAGACCAACTCAAGACACAGACTGAGAGAAAAAAAGTCTGCAAAACATATATATAACAAAGAACTTATATTCAGAATTTACAAAGAACTCTTACAACTCAAAAATAAAAATATTTTTAAAAATCCAACAAAAAATGAGCAAAAGATTTGAACACACTTTATTTAAGAAGAAATGCAGATAGCATATAGCACACAAGAAATGTTCAACATCATTTGTCATTAAGGAAATGTAAATTACTAATGCAAATTAATACACTTAAAACCCCTATATACCCACTAGGATGGCTAAAATTAAAAAGACCAAGTGTTGATGAGATGTAGAGGAACTAGAACTCTTATACCCTGCTGGTGGGAATATAATATGGTATAATCCCTTTGGAAAACAGTTTGGCAATTTTTTTAAAAAGTTAAACATGTACCTACCTTATGACCCAACTATTTCACTCCTGTGTATATACCCAGAGAAATGAAAACATATGTTACACAAAGATTTATACACAGATATTTATAGTAGCTCTGTTTGTAATAACCAAAAACTGGAAATAATCCAAATGTCCATCAACAGTAAATGGATAAATAAATTATGGTTTATCCAGAATACTACCAGCAATCAAAAGGAACTATTGATAAATGAAACACCACGTATGAATCTCAAAATAATACTCCTGAGTGAAAGAAGTCAGACCAAAAAAAAAAAAAAAAAAGGACTCTCCTGGAGGTCCAGCAGTTAAGACCCCACACTTCCAATGCAGGGGACGCGGGTTCAATCCCTGGTTGGGGGCATCCCCTGCTCCAAAAGAAAAAAAACCCACTGGGTATATAATGGATGACTCGAACTATATAAAATTCTAGAAAATGGAAACTAATTTGAAGTGACATAAAACATATGTATCAGTGGTTGCCTGGGAACAAAGGTGCGGGTTGGGGCTAGGATGGGGTGGAGAGGAGTGAATTGCTAAGGGGCACAAGGAAACTTGGCAGTGATGGATATGTTCATTATCTTTTTTTTCTTCTTTTTTCTTCTTTTATATGTTCATTATCTTAATTGTGGTGATGGTTTCACAGATACATACCTATGTCAAAATTAATCAGATTTTACACTTTAAGTATGTTCAGGGTAATACATGTCAATTATACTTCAATAAAGTTATTTTTTTAAAACTTACATTTCATCATTTCCAAAGGATAGATTGGAGAGGTGGTAGTGGTACCTTAGGTAGTTCTGAGACTAAGGTTCTGAGCTCTCTTTCTTCCAGTGAAGGAGCTGTATTTTGAGCTCTGGGTTTTAGAATGGCTGCTACAAGATCAGAGCTGACTCTAGACTAGTGAACACTCACACACTCAAAGGTGTACTGTAGTTTCCTCTGCTTAGATCAAGCAGAGGCTGTATTCCAAGGAGGCAGCTTTGGGGACAATTTCTCCACACCACGGAAACAAAGGTGATGACTCTTGGTACTCAAGAAAGGTTTCTATCCTTTTCCTTACTGGGGATTCGAAGACAGTTGTGGGCACAATCCTTATTTAGGTCCAAATTATCTAATGAGGAGGAAAAATAAAAGAGTGGATTAAAAATAAAAATTAAGTAGACTAAAAGCCCTATTTGATACTTTTAGAAAGAGAATATACTTTCCAGACAGGAGGTTGAGTCATATGCTGGAATGATTTTCCACATCCAGGAGTGACATGGAATGATAAAGAGGTCCATTGGTACACACTTCTTATACTTCCTGAATTTCCTCTTAAACACATGACTCAAAATAGATTCAAGGGCTTCCCTGGTGGCACAGTGGTTGAGAGTCCGCCTGCTGATGCAGGGGACACGGGTTCGTGCCCCGGTCCGGGAAGGTCCCACATGCCGCGGAGCAGCTGGGCCCGTGAGCCATGGCTGCTGAGCCTGCGCGTCCAGAGCCTGTGCTCCACAATAGGAGAGGCCACAACAGTGAGAGGCCCGCGTACTGCAAAAAAAAAAAAAAAAAAAAAAAAAAAAAAAGATTCAAGCCCTCTGGGCAAGATGTGGTGAGAGATATGATGGGTTAAAAAATTACACGTAAAAATAATCTCCATTTACCCTCTCCTGGGACTTTAGGTAAGAATGTAAAGACTCAACTACCCTTGAACAGGATGACCCGGGAAGAATTGGAGGACAGTTTGTTTCGTCTTCGTGAAGAACACATGTTGGTGAAGGAGCTTTTTTGGAAGCAACAGGATGAGATCAAAAGGTACCCAGAGTTCTCCTTAAGTATTTAGAAGCTGTATCTACACCAGGCCTACACCACAATAAACCAAAAAGAATACATTTTCCTGAGATGTCTACACCAGAAAACAATTCAAATGTCAAGGATGGTTAACTCCAAAAATAATTTTTGAAGCAATATTGCTTTATTCTGTTTTCTTGCCAAACACATCAATAGACTGTGGCCATAGTTCATAAAGCATCATCAGAGTTATTCCAACCTAAAGAGCAAGAGACTGCGCAGGCTTCTGCCCTGGTCACAAAAGAGAGAACGGGGATGGGGGAATGGCCAAAATCTCAGGGGACCAAAGGCTACAGGGGCAAGTAAGGGAAGGGGTTTTTATTTACCAAAAATCATATTGATCATTTACTGTATGCAGGCATGTTATATGTGCTTTATATGTGTTAACTCATTTAATACTATTTAATACTATGAAAGAATCATCATTAAGAATGAAAGGGAGGGCTTCCCTGGTGGCGCAGTGGTTGAGAGTCCGCCTGCCAATGCAGGGGACACGGGTTCGTGCCCTGGTCCGGGAAGATCCCACATGCCGCGGAGCGGCTGGGCCCGTAAGCCATGGCCGCTGAGCCTGCGCATCCAGAGCCTGCGCTCCGCAACAGGAAAGGCCACAACAGTGAGAGGCCTGCGTACCGCAAAAAAAAAAAAAAAAAAAAAAAAAAAGAATGAAAGGGAGTGCAAAGAGGTTAAGTAACTTGCCCAAGGTCATAGCCAGTGGGTGACAGAGCTGAAAGCTCTTAACTCCAAAATATACCATACACAGTGACTTTAGGGTATTGGCTTTCAAAAGTGTACCTTTTGGGTGCAGACCTGGAAAAGAATCTGAGATGGGGTGTGGGTAGATAAATAGATGGGCAGAATGAGAGTTCCAAAAGTCTGGGGTTAATATCTAGAACACATTTTGAAGATATTTGTGTCAATGCCTCCCAGCCAAAGACCACCAGGAACACACCTATAGCTGGGCAAGTTGGGTTAATTACTGCTGTAGCTTGAAAAAGTGCACAACATGGGCATCTCAGTAAGACTGTTAGAAAGAGCCTATTACAGGATTTTGGCTTCAGTTGGGTGATTTGGGGGAGGGTCCAAGGTAACAGAAGTTTGCTCTAGATTGGATACTGTCAGAAAGCAGGGGCAGTTCTATGTTTGGATATCTCAATGTCTTATCTACAGGGAGGTTAGACTAGAGTGAGGCTAAAGCTGTAATCGGGAAAGAAGCAGCAGTCACTCATATTAGCCAGGAGAGGAGCACGTTTGGTATTCTGCAGGTGGCAGAGTGAACTTGTTTTTGTCTGGGCTGAGACAAAAGTATGCAGCGGCCTTGTTTGGTATCACTCTGTCATGGTCTCAGAGTGGCCTTCTGTGATGTTGTTGATCTGTGAGATTATGTCCAACAGCACAGTAACATGGCCTAGTTGTGAACGCCAGGCCACCAAACAACACTGAGGACTAGCTATGTCAGACCAATTCCCCGATGGAGCATTGCTTTGCTTTCTCATTGGTAATCCCCAGGAGTGGTTCAGAACTTCATTTAGAATCTACAGTATTGCAGGCTTCCACTGTATGCCAACACTCTTCAGAATTGGAGATTCTTTTCTTTGTTTGTTTGTTTGTTTTTTGCGGTACGTGGGCCTCTCACTGTTGTGGCCTCTCCCGTTGCGGAGCACAGGCTCTGGACGCGCAGGCCCAGCGGCCATGGCTCACGGGCCTAGCCGCTCCGCGGCATGTGGGATCTTCCCGGACCGGGGCACAAACCCGTGTCCCCTGCATCGGCAGGCGGACTCTCAACCACTGCGCCACCAGGGAAGCCCTGAATTGGAGATTATTTTATATTGTGGAGAACTCGAGAATCCAGTGAAGTCAGATGGTTGCATGGGCCAAAAAACTTTGTCTGTTGGTCAGTAACCAAAAAGTACTTGAGGTTATAGATAGTAAGTGGCTAAATTGGATTCTAGCCCCTCAGACTTGGGGCAAGTTACCTAGCTGTTTAATGCCTTGATCTCTTTATCTGGATATAATGATATGTAATAATAATAGCTAACTCCTACAGTGCTTACAACGCACCACACTGTTCAAAGCCCTTTATATATATTAACTTATTTTATCCTCATAACAATCCAATGAGCAGGTACTATTTTTATCTTTATTTATAGATGAGGAAACTGAGCACAAAAGGGTAATGACATGCCCCAGGCCACATAGTAAATGTCAGAACTGGCAGGCAGTGAGAACACAGGATCTGATGGTAATGGTTAAAAGTATGATTTTAGGTCAAGATAATAAATAGTAATTGACTATCCATTGTAGGTAAGGCTCGGTGTAAGCAGGGTGGGTATAGAGGAATAATCCTTAGAGTGGGCACATATACAGGAATGTGTGGACAGTTGGGACTGGAGAAGTAAATATTAAAATTTCTACATATATTTAATTATCTCCCTGTTAAAAATTAGTATTTTTTGTTTCTGTTTTATAATGACCATAATTTATTAGTACAAAAGAAACTATATAATTTAAAAATAAATATACACACGAATATACTGAAGACTGCCTCATTTTTTACTAAGAGAGTGTGTGAGCACTGCAACAGAATGAACAAAGACAGACACCAAGATGTCCCTGCTCTGAAAGAGTTACAGTGTATTGGGGGCAGAAAATTAATTTTTAAGTGTAAATAGTGGACTACAGCACATAAGTTTATATCAGAGATCAATTCAGATTATTAACCACCAGATAAACTGTAGAGATGGTAACTGTCATAGAAGGAGAGGGCATGAGCCACCAGCTCTCTTTTTGCCCACAGGATGAGGACAGCCTTGCTCCGGTCAGCCGCAGCAGGCCGGGACCGGAGGGCCGAGGTGACAGCGGCGGAGCAGCTCTCGGAGCCTACGAGGCGGCGGCGGAACGCGGGGTGGCGGCAGCGGCCCCCCAAGCACCTGCGCCCCCAGCTGCACGGGCTGCAACTGCAGTTCCAGCGCGTCGGCCCCCCTGCTCCCCGTTGCACCCAGCCTCGCGTCCACACGGGACACAGACAGCTCCACACCGCCGGGGCGGCGGGGGCCGAGAAACCCAAGAGGGGTGAGGCTCAGGGCCAAGTCCCCGACAGGGCCAAAACACTGGGAAGGATTGATTTGCCAGCCACATTTTCCTCCCACTGCTTTATTCTGCCCACCACGCCCATTTTGTTCTTTTGTTCTCGTTCCTTTCTACCTCCCTAAAATCTTTTTTTCCTGAGTAGGATGTCCAGTTCAAAGTTCTCAGTTCACCATGCAGTACTGTTGAGAGGAGAATCAGACAATGGAAATGGGAACTTTGCTGGTCAAGTTTTGCAGGGCTCTAGAAAACAGAGATAACTTTGATGACATGCTTAGGTGTGAGCAGCAGTGATCTTAAGACAGGTCCCTCTGCCAGGACTCTGGGTCTCTGGGCTAAGTGGCCTGTGCCTCTAAAACTGGGGTTCTTCACCTTTTGGGGGAAATGGACTCCTTTGCAACCATGATCAAAAGCTAGGCGTTCTCCCAAGAAAAATGCACATACACATAGACAAAACTTTGCATACAATTCCATGGGTTCAGAGATTGTCAAAGCCTATTCCTGAAGTCCAGGCCTTGGAAATCAGGCTGTTAAGTGAGGAGCTGCAGATTTTCATCTTCCTGTATCCCAAGTGGCTAAGCGTCTCTGGCTGCTGTGAAACCCAACACTGAATTAAATATAGTGCTGTGTGTAAATTTCCTTCACCTGGCCTACTCATCCCTGTTTTAGGTCCATGGGAATGGGGTGTCTTAACCCTGGGGACTCAATGTTAGGTTTTGTTCAGCACAGCCCTATATTTTCAAGCTCCCTCCTTGAGCCAACAAAATCTTTGTGAAAACAGCTAAAAGTAGAAAAACTAAATAAGTCTAAATTTCAATTCAGTTTAACTTCAGCATTATTGAATACCAGTTATATACTAGGCACTAGGGACAATGATGCATTAGAGTTAGATACACAGTCCCTGCTCTTCTTCCCCTTTATACTGACCTACTTGAGAGTCTGTAGTCCTGCTGACTTATTAAATCAGTAGTTGCATATTTTTGCAAGAGTAAAAACTGAGAAGCTCCCCTCTGAGATCATTGGTCATATAAGGATTTCCTCCAGATCTCAAGGCTCCCTACTTCCAGCACTTGGTGTTCCATTTCTAGCACTTGGGGTTCTGGAAAAATCTGTTGCCAGAGTCTGCATCTTCTGTCTAAACTTTCAGAGTCAAGGGACAGGCTGAGCTACACAGCTCCTCCCACATTCAAGGAACATGTGACAAATGAAAAAGCCAGAGGTGAAGTATCCAGTGAACCCAGCGAACAGTGAGTTCTTTTACTTTATCCTGTGCTGTTACTCTTTCAACTGTAATTGGAAAAACCTCATTTAGGGAACAAGTGAATGTTGCCATTTTTGAGTCATTCCAGCATAATCAGAGAAGATGAAAGTCAGCCCAATTTGGAAGCTGTCAAATTCCAACTTCATTGCTTAAAAATGGAAAATAAGCATCTCTTTGTCTTCCAAGGAAAGGAAAATAAAGACTCTTTCCTTAATTGAAGGTATTCCCTCTCTTTCCCTTTATATTTTCCCCCTTAGGTCGTAATTCACTTATATTTCTGTTTGACACTGGAAAGCTATATTTGGTAAGTTTATCCTCCACATATGCCAAGATTACTAACTCCTCTAAGTTCTTTTTATATATGTGAGAGCCCAGTTCTAAACCCCTATAACAGCAGTTTCTAATTCTTCTTTTCATGTTTAATATTCCTAATTCTAACAGTATAATCTCTTTTAACAAAGTCATAATTATGATTAAACTCACTGGCCTATGCATGCCTAACAGTGCCCACATTATGACCAGCGATACTATGCAAGTGGAAGAACCACCCAAGTCTTCTGAGAAAATGTGGTCCAAAGATGAGAATTTTGCACAGAGAAGCTCCTTGGAGTGCGCTCAGAAGGCCACAGAGCTTCGGTAAGGGTGTGGCATTCCATGCCTCAAGCCATAATGAACTGAAAAAGAGGTTCTTGTTTGTACCTTTCTTCCATCTCAGAGGAAAAGAGAATGCTTGGGATTAATTCAATCTGAGAAGTAGACCTGGAGGCCCAAGTGGTTAAGTAATGGATTAACATAAAAGGGATGCTTATATATAATAAAAGTCTGCTGTTTCACTTCACAGAAGGAAAACTATTTCATCCTCATCACCAGATGGGGGCTCTCAGCCCCCACTGTGCATCAGTCCCTGGAAAACTTTTTTTTTTTTTACGTGGCTGGTCTGTTTTAGTCCCTGGAAAACTTTTTTAAAAATAGACTTTATTTTTTAGAGCAGTTTTAGCTTCACAACAAAATTGAGCATAAAGTACAGAGATTTCTTGTATACCTCCCTGCCACTTCTCCCCACACTGCCTCCTTCACTGTCAACATCCCACAGCAGCTAGAATTGGGAATCTCTGAGACAGAGTCTAGCGAACCCAAATCCTCCCCCAATACCTTTGAAATGATAAAGAAAACATGATCTCTTAGGTTCAGAAATAACGATCTTCCTTTGTGTCCCTGTCCATATCCACAGGGGGAAAAATACTTAACTCTGTCCATTCACAGAGGATATTTTAACACTGTCTTCTTTCTCCAGAGCTTCCATTAAGGAGAATATACAACTGATTCGACTTAAGAAGCTCTTACATGAAAGGAATACTTCTTTGGCAGTGACAAAAGCACAATTAACAGAAGTCCAAGCTGTGAGTTGCCATCATCAGCTGTGCCTTTTTGGGGGAAGAAAATCAGTTAGTTAAGAAATTTGTATTATTTTCTCCACTTTACACATGGGAGACCACAATGGAGAGAAACTAAGTTGCTTGTCGAAAGTCACACAATTGTGATGAATTGGGAGATTGGGATTGACATGTATACACTGATGTGTATAAAATGGATGACTAATAAGAACCTGCTGTATAAAAAAATAAATTAAATTAAAAAAAAAAAGAAAGTCACAAAATAGGTAGGTGATGTTCAAATCCAGGCCTTACGACTCAGAATCCATTCTTTTTCCAGTACTTGCCATTATCCCTCTGCTGGGAAGAAGGCTCAAGCCCTGCCTGCTAAGGTGGAATTAAGTGAGGTTACCTTGTGTCAGGTTAAGTTCCAAGCCAAAAACCACAACCAGAGTTTAATTAAACTTGGGGAGCCAAGAGCAGTCACAGGGGAGGGGAAGGAAACCAGATTACTGAGCACTTTCTATGTGACGGACTCTGTCCTAGATACTTAGAATCATGATCTCATTTAAGCCTGACAACAGCCATAAAGGTAAGTACGTTTAACGGATGAGGGAACTGAGCCTCAAAGAAGTTAAGTAACTTGCTCAAGTTATAAAAATAGCAAGAGGCAGAGCAGGATTTGAGTCCAGTTTTATCTGGCATCAAGGCTCACACTCTTCTCACTACCACACGATGGAAACTCATATCTGAACGGTAGAAATAGGGCATAGAGGTTCTAAATAATAGATTGGCACCATTCTTTTATTGAATAAACATTTATTGACTACCAAGAAGTGTGCAAAGCACTTGGATACAAAGATTAAAAAGATAATTAAGACAGCTCCTGCCTTCAAGGAACTTACAAGAGTGAGAGGACAAGATGTAAACAAGTACAACTATCCACAAACAGGGTATGGGTGCGACACAAAAGAGAGAATAGATCCACCAGAGGATGGGGTGCAGGATCTGTAAAGGATCCATAAGAGATTCTATTCGTGAGCCAAATACTGACAGTTTGGCAGGGGTTAATGAGCGTGCAAGAGAGGGAAGGGCTTTCTGGGGAAGAGTGGTGTAGGCCACGGCACAGAGTTGAGAAACATCAGGGATCAGGTCATGGAGGTCTTATCAGGGATTTAGACTTTATCCTACAGATAGTGAGAGCTGCAGAAAGGTTTTAAGCAAGTTGGTAACATGATCAATTTTTTTTTCCCCAAAGAGATCACTTTGCCTTTTTTTAATGTCCAAAATATTTTGAAATACATGTTAATAAAAAGAATAATACTTTCAAGAAGCTATTATAGAGCACTAATAATGATTAATTCTGGGTAGTAGTAGAATTATAGATGAGTGCTATTATAGTACTTATACTTTTCTGAAATTTTCAACTTCTCAAAAATGACAAAACTACCAGGAAAGATCATCTGGCAGCAGAGTGAATGATAGGTTGGCTGGTACAAGACTGGAGGTAACAGATGAGTAACAGATGTTACTTAACAGATGAGTGATCCAAGGGAGGCAGGATGAGGGTCCCAACCAAGGCAGTGAGAGAGGCTCACAGAGAAAGGACTGTGTTGGGAGAGGTCCAGGAAGTGGAAGAACGGACTTCATCACCAAAGTAGAGTGGGTGAGGGAAAAGCAGAAATGAGAGATGACTTCTGGGTCTCTAGCTTGGGTGATTAAATGATGGTGCCATTCATTGAGATTAGCTACAGCTGGTGCTGCCCTTGGTATGTCTGTTTTGATTGGGACTAAGGGCATCTGTACAAGGCCAAACTCCAAACCTATGTTTTGTAGAGAACTGTGCATATGCTCGTATTCTTTTGATTCGGTTAATTTTGGTAGCACTGAAAGGATGGGAAATCTGGAAAGGAAGTTATTTTAAAGTTGTATGGGTAAATAGCTATATTTGTGGAATTAGATTTTTTTAAAAATCCATGTATTCTTCCATTGCATTAAAGGAAGAAAGGGAGAAAGCCATTCTAAATTGAATGTCTTTGCCCATATTAGTGGTAGTGGCAAAGATGACCTAAAATGGTGAATAATTTTCTAAAATGTAGGTTTTACAATTTGGTTTTTTTAAGCAATTTATCTTTCTAGTCATGCTTACTTACACATATACTAAGATAAGTTTGCATCCTCTTAATCCCTTAGCAGTAAAATGTGGTCAGTAGTGCAGACTCTGGAGTCACACAGGCTGAGGTAAAGTTCTGCCTCAGCCCCTTGAAAGCTGTGCGATTCTGGGCAAGTTAGCTCTATGAGCTTTGGGTTTCTTATTTTTAAAGTTTAGATAACAATACCTCTCGGATTTGCTGTAAGGATTAAATGAGATAATATATGTGAAACAATTATGATGATCATAATGTAAGAGATAATGAAACACACAGTAACATATAACATAGTAATTACTCAACCAATAATAGTAGCTGTTGTTGTGAGTTTGGCTATTGTTGTTTTTTCTATTTCTAAAACTGGAAAGAGACCTTTCTGAAGCATGATGAGTAAGAGATGGCACCTAGTTTGAAAATAAAAATACTTCTTAGAAAATCCACCAAGTGCAATGCAAATGTGAATAAATGACCCTTCATCCTTTTTAAAGAAATGGTGTCATCTATTACATTCACAGACTGCCTGGCAAGCTAGGGCAGGGGAAAAGGAGCAGCAATTAGTAAACAGGCACACAAATTGACTTGATTTATGGGAATTTTTTATAACATCTTTTAAAATAAATATTTAAACATTTGTATTATAAACATCAAGTTGATATATCAATAGAATAATACTTTTTTCTTTCTTTCAGGCATATGAAACTCTGCTCCAGAAGGTACTTAATAAAGATTCCTTAACTCTCTGTTTCTTAGTAATCAGAGGAATGAAACCCAAATGAATCTTCATCTTCAAGTAACATAACACCAGAATTTAGCTAACTATATCAAAGTTATTATGTTATATAATTTTTATTGAGACAAATGGTACTATCACTATTATCAGAAGATACTGCATTGTTTTCACAAAAATTGAAATATGAGATCTGAGTTGAGAAATATTTGGAATAGTATTTTTCAGCCTATTGCTACAGAGAATTATAGCATTTGTTCAAAAATTCCTAAGAGTAGTCCTCTAGCATGTGTGAGGTGGTGAGATATAGCAAAGTTGTTGCAAACCTTCTCTGGTGTTACTAAATATTTGCACCTCTGTGAGTGGGGTACAGGTGAAGCTAGGTAAGTGTCCGTGATTAAGAGTCACTAAGGCAGAGTTCCCAACATGACCAGCCACAACTGTTCCTCACCAGAAGGAACATGGTCATGCTGGGAACTCTGCCAGAAAAATGCACTTAACTTCTAGAGTTAACACATCACTTTGCTAGGGGCAAAAGGAGAAATATTTCATCATAAAAAGCATTCACATAGCTTAGAAGGTAAAGGCATCTGAGAAAGGTGGCACTTAATTTAGAATCAGGGTTGAATTTGAACCTTGGGAAAATTAAGGCTCCAGTGACAAATTACAGTTTCCCAGAGTGGAAAATCCTCACTCACAGGGAAACGGTACTTCCTGAGAAATGCTAGGGTGGAAAACAAGGTCAATTTACAGTGCAAAGGCAACATACTATAAATCAAAGCCCTTCTTTGAGATTTCCACTAGGGAATGCTCCAGTTGTTTGTATCTTGAGACACCTCCTGCTGAGTGATATGAACATTCGCAGAGCAACTTTCCTTTTGCCCCAGAATCAGGGAATCCTGGGTACAGCCCATGATGCCCTCCTCAGCCAAGTGAATGAGCTCAGGGCAGAGCTGAAGGAGGAGAGCAAGAAGGCTGTGAGCTTGAAGAGCCAACTGGAAGATGTGTCCATCCTGCAGATAACACTGAAAGAGGTAAATAACAATAATAATTGAAAGATACCATCAGTTGTATGTGACATTCCAATTTCAGAGATGTTAAAAAGTGTATCTTAGCAAAAATGTGGGTATTTTATTTTTTCAAATAAGAAAAATGAGATTCCAAGTGGTTAAATAACTTGCTCAAGATTATACCATTAGGGGAAAAACTGGGATTTATATTTATGTCTGTTCTCCAAAGTCTTTTCTCTATTATAATGTTCTGCTGTTTCCCTAACAGTAGAAACGCAGACACCATGAAAATTTAATTCAGAGAATCCTCATTAATTCCAATTAAAATTTCTATCACACCTTCAATTGGTTCAAGTCTTTATAGTTGAATGGATCCTCATAGACATAGGAGATGAACATAGAAAATCTCCCACCCAAGTCCCACCCTGCAACAGAAAAGGGAGACCCTGTGCAAGGTAATAGATTTTAAAATCTTATCTCACGCACTCTACTATCATTCTTAGTTTCAGGAGAGAGTTGAAGATTTGGAAAAAGAACGAAAATTGCTGAATGACAATTATGACAAACTCTTAGAAAAGTGAGTACCAAGTTTGGATCCCAGAACATTTTTTTGTTATAAAAGACAATTACTGGGGCTTCCCTGGTGGCGCAGTGGTTGAGAGTCCGCCTGCCGATGCAGGGGACACGGGTTCGTGCCCCGGTCTGGGAGGGTACCACGTGCCACGGAGCGGCTGGGCCCGTGAGCCATGGCCGCTGAGCCTGTGCGTCCAGAGCCTGTGCTCCGCAACGGGAGAGGCCACAACAGTGAGAGGCCTGCGTACCGCAAAAACAAACAAACAAAAAAAGACAATTACTGAAAAGTGCCTTCCGAATTTTAAAAATAAAAATAATACCTAGTCTCGATAAGGATACCGGGAAACTGGTACTCAGTACTGTTAGTGAGAATATAAATTGGCAGACTATTTTTGGAACGGAATTTGACACTATCAAAAAAATGTTAAACGTGCATATCTTTTATGCCAGATAACCCTTTTTTTTTTTTTTTTTTTTTTTTTTGCGGTACGCGGGCCTCCCACTGCCGTGGCCTCTCCCGCCGCGGAGCACAGGCTCTGGACGCGCAGGCTCAGCAGCCATGGCTCACGGGCCCAGCCGCTTCGCGGCACGTGGGATCTTCCCGGACCGGGGCACGAATCCGTGTCCCCTGCATTGGCAGGCGGACTCTCAACCACAGCGCCACAAGGGAAGCCCCCGATAACCCATTTTTTTGGAATCAAAACTAAAGAAATCCTCTTGTGTATGTGCAAAGAGATCTGTGTAGTAAGAATGTTAATTAATACATTGTTAATTTAATTAGTAATAGTAAAAAAAAAAAAGGAAACCATCCAGATTTCTTATGATAGGGATCGACTAAATAAATCGTGTTGCACCGCCACGTTGAAACGGTATAAAGCTGTAAAAAATGAGATAGATCTATATGCCTAAGATACACTATTAAAAGAAAAATCAAATTGCCAAAGAATGTGTTAATTGTGACCTAATTTATGTCATGTGTGTGTGCATCCACAAACTTTTAATGAGATGAAAGGACTGAAATAGGGCAAAGAGGCACTTTTATTCTATATACTTCTATATCATATTAATTTTTCACAAGCATATATTTACGTAGTGGTTTTGAAATTAAAAATACCTGTAAGTTTAAAAAAATTAAATGTGCCTTCTTATAAGTTAAAGGCAGCAGGGGGTAGATTGGGGAGGTTGCATGGGAGCATCCTGGGAACAACTGATGCTCTTCAACAAAGTGAAATAAGGTAGTGTGGGGATTACCCACTTTGAAGACTCCCTGTGGTAGACATTACTATTGGCCTCTTCCCTTCATTATTCATAACATTATCTTCTTGGATCATCATGTAATGTATGGGCAGAAAGTGCCAAGAAATCTTAGTACTAGCTTAACAAGTTGTTTTTAGACCACATTTATTAAAGTGATAACTAGGAAAAAGACATAAGCAGAAATAATTGCTTATCAATGTCACTTCACTTGTGTAAATAATCAAGAACTGGCCATGTGTCTTTTACACTCAAGATGGGTCTGCCCTGACAGCTAGATATAGTGGTGTGCAGGCTGCAGTTATTGAAAAGTTTAGTTCCTGCCCTTCAGTATAATAATTTACAATCTAGTTCAAAGGCAAGTATTCTCTAAACTAGCCACTGGTGAAAGTAGACAGAGGAACGGAGTAAGGAAAAGAAGAATATTCTGTTACTTATTTCTAATCTAGCAGGCCTGAGAATATCTTGGTACACAATTCCCTAACTAAAGAAAACCATCATGCTGGAGACGTTCCTTGGGAAATAGATATGACTTGCGTTGTTTGCCCAGGGGGTTATTTGAGACTTAAACCGAAGTGATACTAAGCAACTCCTCAATAGGACCCAAAAGTTCCAAGGCAGTTGGTAAATGACAGTTACAGAGAAAGCAGGGGCAGAAAAAACATGTAGGGAAATGAATGATGAACTAGGCCCAGGAGATGCTGAAACTGTGTAATAAAGACGTCATATCACCCACCTTTGAGTGTCCATCTGACAACTCTGCCCTCCCTCCTTACTTGCTTCCCATTTTCAGCATGCTGGATAGCAGTAATCAGCCTCACTGGAGCAATGAGCAAGGAGAACAGCTACAGCAGAAAGTCTCTCAGCTGCAGGATCACCTGGATGCTGAGGTGGAGGAGAAGAGAAAAGTCTTACTTCAGCTGTCAAGAGAGAAAGGTAGGTCAAGCCCTGAAGAGTTCTCTCAGATGAGGCATCCTCTACATCTGGTTTGGGAGAAGGGAACTTGGGCCAGCATTTTTCCAGTCCCATCACTTGATCCTGTTTTTGTGTGGGTCCTGGATAACTAGAATAAGAACACTGGCAGTTAGGTCAGATTCACAATCAAGAAAGCATGACACCTACCTCACACATACTTATCCCTACATATTGACTTTCCATGTGAGAGAATGCCAATTCTTAAGTTATAATGTTTTTAAACAGTCAATTTATTGAAAGTAAATTTATTTTACTAAATTTTACTTAAAATTTATTTGACTTAAAGTCAATTTATTGAAAATGAATTTTTCTGCCTTTTATTCTCATCAGTCATTTTAGGGTGGTTGGGAATTGTTTTGTTTTAGCATCTGATGCCTGAAATTGAGAAGCAAATTATTGCTCTTGGTTACCACTACTATTTCCCCATCTTTTTTTAAAATTTATTTATTTTATTTATTTATTTTTGGCTGCATTGGGTCTTCGTTGATGCGCACAGGCTTTCGCTAGTTGTGGCGAGTGGGAGCTACTCTTGGTTGCGGTGCACAGGCTTCTCATTGCAGTGGCTTCTCTTATTGCGGAGCACCGGCTCTGGGTGCTCGGGCTTCAGTAGTTGTGGCTGGCAGGCTCTAGAGCGCAGGCTCAGTAGCTGTGGCTCATGGGCTTAGTTGCTCCAGGGCATGTGGGATCTTCCTGGACCAGGGCTCAAACCCATGTCCCCTGCATTGGAAGGTGGATTCTTTTTTTTTTTTTTTTTTTTTTGCGGTACGCGGGCCTCTCACTGTTGTGGCCTCTCCCGTTGCGGAGCACAGGCTCCGGATGCGCAAGCTCAGCGGCCATGGCTCACGGCCCTAGCCACTCCGCGGCATGTGGGATCTTCCCGGACCGGGGCACGAACCCGTGTCCCCTGCATCGGCAGGTGGACTCTCAACCACTGCGCCACCAGGGAAACCCGGAAGGTGGATTCTTAACCACTGCGCCACCAGGGAAGCCCTTTCCCCCGTCTTAATTCTTGGATCACAGTAGTTATTCTGAAGATTTTTAAATACTGTCAAAGAGACCTTTGTCTCCCTTCTTTTTGCTAGGCTGGACCTTGATATTTAGTCTTATCAAACTTACATTTCATCATATTCTAGTATGTTCACATAAAAAAAGTGGAGGAAAAGAAATATGACATCAAGAAAAATAGAGTCAGGAACCATAAAAGGATAAAGCTTAGGAGCACATGCTAAGGATCTTGTAGTATGTATGAAGTACAAGTGAAGTCTTGTGGGTAATCTAATCTAACCTCCTCTGTAATGCATGATACTGAAATGATCACACTAAATGCTGATCACGTTCCTTCCCCGAAACACACATGGAAATGTCCAAATGCCCAACCTCCCTTCCTCCAACTCAGGGTCAGAGTCAAGGTGGGTGTCACAGAAAGCCAACAGCATAGAAGTCAGATGGAGTTGGGGAATGGTTGGGGAGATACTGAATTAAATGGTGCTGTCAAAAAGTTTGGACTATCCCAGTTGGTCAAGTGGCTCTGATTTTGTTGTGGTGGTGGTAGTTCTCCCTTCCATACTACAGTTCTGCAGGTGTTTTTTTTGTTTGTTTTTGGAGTCCAAATGTCAACTCAGGGTCAATAATAGACAAATATTTCTTATTTGTAGAAATAAGAGAGAATTGCTTCTCTAAGGGCAAGTGTATAAAATGAATTAAACATTAGTGGGAAAATTTAATTCACACTTGGGCCAACTTTAATATGGTTGTTGGTAGCTACAGAGTTTCAGCTTTCTGTATTATTTTTTCCCCAGCTCAAAACAAGGATCTGAAGCTTGAAGTCACCAACCTGCTTCAGAAGCATAAACAGGAAGTGGAGGACCTCCGAAATAAAGACACAATTTCCCAATCTCCTGACTGGCAATCTGAACCAGCCACTTACCCAGCTCTATTCCAAGAGACCACTCAGATAGAGGTAAGAGCATCTTTAATCAAACAGGTCCCCTCTACAAGAGGGATTGCTGACAAATATCCCTTGAAAAGATGAAGGGACTAGAAAACTAACTGAATAATATTTTGTCCTGATTGAGGACAATATTTGGAAGTATATGAGAAGGCTGAGAGTAGAGATAGCTTCATGAGCTCCACAGACTTTTTCCACACTGTACAGCTCATAAAATTTAGAATTTTTTTCAGATGAGGACTTGCAATGATCTGCTGAAGAGCAAACAGCCATGGGAGATTGTATAACTTACTCACTGCTGCTGTTGAACATGAGGAACTAGGGAAGAGAGCACTTGTAAAGTAACACAGGTCCTCTTCTACATATTGGAGTAGATTCTGCTGCTGGTATTTTACTATTATCAACGGCTGCTGTAGAGAATAGTTATTACTATACCTATCATATTTATACTCCCTTTTACCAATGCTTTTTCCTCTGTAGCCCTGTGAACCAAAAAACCAAGAAGGAAAGAAACTGTCCCAGATGTTAAGTGAGTTGCAAGTATTGCATGCAGAAACCATATTGGAACTAGAAAAGACCAGAGACATGCTTATTCTGCAGCGCAAGATCAACGTGTGTTATCAGGTGCAGGAAAAGATGGTACAGGAAGGGGATAAATAAATGGGCACATGGGAACTACTTACAAGACGGGGAATGAAGCAAGACCCAAGTTTCCAGGGCTGATGCAAGGTGATATGCTGACGTATGCAAACACAGGATGTGCTGTCCTTTGAAAAACGAGGACTCACACATGCCCATGGCACCTTGGCAATAAAAGCCAGAAGGGGCCAGCTAATGAAAATGGCAAGTGGGAAGCTTCTGGGTTCAAATTTTGCCAGTCCCAGGAAAAATACTACCCTATGGCACTAACAGCACAACTGGTCCTGGAGGGGTCTGTGAGAAACCTAAGCCTTTTTCTAGTGGATGAATCTGCCCTGCCAAGGAGATAGTGGAGTCTCTTTTACCCAGCAAGTACCACCTTTTTATCTGGGCTCTTTGGTTCTGGGCCACTGAGATAGAAAAGTTCAGACATTATTTCGTTTCAGGAGGAACTGGAGGCAATGATGACAAAAGCCGATAATGAAAATAAAGTTCACAAAGAAAAACTGGAGAGGTTGAATCAACTCCTAGACCTCAAGAACAAGCGTATCAATCAGCTGGAAGGTATTTTAAGAAGCCATGGCCTTCCAGTATCCGGCAAGTCTTAGTACTTTGTTCACTTCCTCTTAGGATCTGTCACAGAGCTAAATGCCCGTGCTCCCCTCTGCACCTGTCAAGAGGGCGCCCTCTATGTCTCGGTATAGGACTTATCCCTCCCATTCTTGATTATCCTATCATCTTTGTTGTTTTAATACATGGTTAGCAGTTTCTTCTCCTGCATCATGTCAGTGTCTTTTCTCTGGAGAGTTTCAACAGGGCCCAGCAATTGCTGAATCTATTTTGAAAATAAGAGTGTATCACTGTTGGCCCTCAGGGTGGGTAACACGCTCCCTCTCTCAAGATTGTTTCCTCAAGCCAGGCCTATATTTCAGTTTTTGGGAGATAATAGAGCTACATCACTCATCTCTTGTCATCCTTTTCTGTGATTTCTCTCTAAAAGTCTCTGAATTCTTTGTTGCAGTCTGAGGATGTCTACATAACAGGGCAGGTGGCTGGACACTTATGCAAATTTTATAATGTGATACTTCCTGTACTTAATTCAGTCACTGTCGACCAGGATCTGGTCTCAGCCTTACATATTGAGAAAATTGCCTTTGTTATTATACCCAGTGGTGAGAGACCTGACCCGTACTAACCACATTCACCAAAGACTGATATTTACACCCGAATGTTCATTTGTTATTTTATGATAGGGGCTCTTTCATTGCTGCCTTGAGAATATGCTCATGGCAGCTCGTTCTTGGGGAAGCAGAATCAATAAGAAGGATACTTAGTGAGCCTGGAACTAGAGTAAAGGCAGGTGGGTCATTCAGAAGCGTGATTTATGCATGCCAGGGTGCGTCAGTTAAAAGGTCCCTGCAATATAACAAAGGAAATCCTTTGGATTGAAATTCTCATGTCTTTCAGATTCAGGGTGTTTCTCCCAGGACAGTGCAGGATAAATACAATTACCTACCTCTGAAGATTTATTTGCTTTAACTTGTAGTTCTTTCATTACTGGTAAGGCTGAAGAGTTTTTCATATGTTTACCAGTTATTTAAATTATTTCTTTTGAGACTTGCCTGTTCCTGCCCTTTACTATCTCTTAATAGTATATTGTTAATTTGTAGAAGTTCTTTATATGCTAAGATTATTAACCTTGTGACACGTAATGCAAAATTTTGAATATGTTTTATTTATGTTAATCTTATCAATTAAGAAACTGTTCACCAGTCTCTGTATTCCACTTATTTTGGGCAGGAAGACATTCTGATGTACCCAAAGTATTTTCTTCTACTACTTTAACTCTTAGAATAGGACCTTCACCATCAACACACTGTGACAACTCAAATACTCCCCGATTTGAAGCAGACTATATATCAAAGTTTCTGGTTGGTTGGACATGGGAGGTAATGCACAGATTTGGTGGACTGTCTTACATATCTTTATTTTGTATCTCATCGCCAATATTTTCAACCTCTTTTCAGTAAGTGCCCTCCCCCACTTTTACTCCATTACTCTTTGACTTAAAGTGGATTTTTTTTTTTTTTGCCTTCTTACAATGAAACCAAATTCTTAACAGAATGAAGATCCTTGTGATTGATCTGACTGGAAAAGAGGAATCATCTTAATGGGGCCCAGTGTAATGTCATGGACACCATGACTGTAACTTGCTATTTTCTCCAAGGCCAATATCCCAAACTTTTGGAAATACTTGCATTTTGTGTTTCTAGTGTTTCTGTAATGGAATTAACAATTAATTCACAAGATCCTGCTGTAATCCAAAACGATGTCATCTCTAGATGAAACTGTGCCTCCAGTGTTTTCCTGAGCTTAGCATTTACTTTCCAATCACTCATGTTGTGCCTCATCTCTAAAGTAGGCATTGGATTATTTGGCCATCAGAATTCAAAGCACCTGATTTTCATTCTATTGCTTTTCTTTTTGAATCACATCGTTTCTTGAAATAGTCACAACTTGGACTTCACCATGGTTTTTATTCTCTTTCTGTCCACCTTCCTTTACCCTAAGGAAGAATTCCCTACCCTTTAATGGATAGGCAGTTTTCTTTCCCCTCTAGAACAACTCAAAGATGTGGCTTATGGCACCCGACAGTTGTCATTATGTCTGAAACCACTGCCAGACCATGGAGATGAGGATAAAGTGGACATTTCTCCACGGCATCAGAGTGAGAATCTTTTCGAACTGCACATCCACCAGGCCTTCCTGACACCTGCTGCCCTGGCTCAGGCTGGAGACACTCAACCTACCACTTTCTGCACCTATTCTTTCTATGACTTTGAAACCCACTGCACCCCACTAGCTGTGGGGCTGGAGCCCCTCTATGACTTCACTTCTCAGTATGTGGTGGAGACAGATTCCCTCTTCTTGCACTACCTTCAAGGGACGTCAGCCCAGCTTCATCTACACCAGGCTATAGCCAGTGAGCACCGCACCCTTGCAGCTGGCTGGATTTGCTTTGACAGGGTTCTAGAAACCGTGGAGAGAGTCCATGGCTCTGCCACACTTACTGGTAAGTGCTGTCAGCCTCCCACATTTCCTGGGACTAATGTGGAATTTCCCAAAGTGTATAGTTGTCTTCTGGTGGTTTCCCATTTTATTCCTCTGCCTTTATTCTTGATCCTCGCCACACCATCTGTATCCTCCATGCCTTTCATACTTTCTGCTACCCAGGAGCTGGTGGAGAAGTCTTTGGGGTGCTAGAGTACTGGATGAGGCTGCACTTCCCCATAAGATCCAGCCTACAAGCATACAATAAGCGAAAGAAAGCCCAGGCATACCTGTCAGCCAATGTGCTTGGAGCCTGGGAGGCCCAGGAGGATGAGGTGAGAAAAAGGATGTGCCCATGCATCTCAAAGGAGACTCAGCCAAGCAGCTCATGAGAACAGCTTAGTATTGCCCTCAATAAGTACTTGTTGAATGTGAATGAAAGAGAAAAACTGTCACACCACAACTAGTCCAGATACTTCCCTTGGTCAAGCTTGAGTTTGAAATGAAATCATGCCCTTGGAGCTAGCTACCTCTCCCTGCTGTGAGCAAAATGGCTTCTCTGTTCCAATCTCTAAGATGAGGCCTGAGTGCCAGCATCTCCCTCAGATAATTATCTGCCAGAGTCAATTTGCAGGCAGGTGAAAGTCATTGATTAGGCTTCTCTGTGACCCAGTCAGGATTCAGCAGTTCTTTAGGTCATAGCTCTTCCTCATTAAGGGTGCTGGGCTTCACCTGCACGACTCTCTCAGCCTGCCCTTTTCCTCAGTCCAAGACCAACATCTTTTCAGCCCAGATCGGAGACCAGGAAGCATCAGAATGAGCTGCGGGTGGAAGTCATCCGATGCTGCGGCCTCCAGAGTCGATGGCTGGGAGCCCAACCCAGTCCATACGCCATGTATCGCTTCTTTACCTTTTCTGACCACGACACCGCCATCATTCCAGCCAGTAACAATCCCTACTTCAGAGACGAGGCTCGATTCCCAGTGCTTGTGACTTCTGACCTGGATCAGTATCTGAGGCAGGAGGCCCTGTCTGTGTACGTTTTTGATGATGAAGACTCAGAGCCTGGCTCGTACCTTGGCCGCGTCCAAGTGCCCTTGCTTCCTCTTGCACAAAACAAATCCATTAAAGGTAGGAGTTCAAGGTTATTACCTCTTTATGCTCTCTGCCTAGTGTTGTCTCCCTGTCCTAATTCAACTTTTCTTTTATTACTTGCTTGGAACAGTTTCTCTTAAAACCTGCTGAAAGGATTTGAGAATATTGTCAAGAGTGAGAGAGTAGAAGACTTATAAGCCTCACTAATCATATAGAAACATTGGCTTCTTTTCAGCAACAGAAGCAAGATTCCCAAGGAGGTAGACCCACCCATCTGAAGCCCATACCTCTGTGTCTGAACCAACATTTTCCATCTCTATAGTGCTTCCCAGTATTTGTCTTTACTTAAGGCCTATTATTTCCTAGCACATGACTAGATACCAGATTATAAGCTATGTCCTTAACATTCCCCCGTAATTCTCTTGCTCCTTTTAAACATTAGACCCAAATTAGTCTTCCATGCCACATATGACAAATTTCTTGGATTTTTTTCCCCCCATATGGAGCTGAACTCCATACTACCTTATCATATGTTCATAGCCAGAGTTGTAAGGTACACCAAAGCAGGGTCATCTCTCTGGTTGCAGTCCTGGGAGGGTGAGGCAGCAATGTCCGTGCTCTCATTAGGAAGTGTGAATGGGTGTAGCCAGTATCAACCATGTTTAACAAGCTTTTGGATGTTCCAGGAAGTGTGTGAGGCCTCCCTCCTCCCAATACCACAAGTGCTAAAAAAAAATAAGAAAGAAAGAAAAAGAAAAAGGCTGACACTTCTGCTCACAACTCGTCCTTTGCCAAAGAGAGGCAATGTGAGCCGTCTGTTAAATTAATCAGTGTTACAAATCAGAAGTCTGGCATTTGGAAAAAGCCATTTTGCTTAAGTTTTCTTTGCTTTTGTTATTTTAAAAATACGGACCACTTGGGTGTAGATAATGGTTTTCTTAGTATGCCTAAGGCATAGCCACCATTTGGTAATAGTAATAAGAATGTGCTCTTGTTTATTGGCTGGGTGACTGACGACAAGCAAGCTATACCTCTCTGTATATCTTTTGACTATCCCTTCCTGAACCTGGAGATGCCCATTTTCCCCTATAAATATTCTAAGTGAATATTGGAAGTAAATATTGTGAGTGAATATAAATATTCACTGATATTTTATGTTATTCCTGAATGTATTGTCATCATGATTACTTGGTGGATGTGAATTAATTACAAACAAAATATGGTGAAATTCAAACTGGGGAGGTAATAGATAAGGTGCTATTAAACGCTCACTTGCCTATTTCATGTGATTGGATCTTACTAATGTCTGTGTGTCTCTCAGGTGATTTTAACCTCACGGACCCTGGGGGGAAACCCAATGGATTTGTTCAGGTGCAGCTGGATTGGAAGTCTTGCTATCTACCCCCGGAGAGTTTCCCGAAACCAGAAGCTCCGAGTGAGGAGAAGGACACCAAGGACAGTTTAAATACCTCAATTGAAGAGGAAGAAGCTTCCTTTCCTCCCCAGGTAGCAGATCTCCACCAATCTTGTGGAGCAAATTTGATTTGAGGAAGACAGTATTAAAATTGGGGTAAAAGAAATTCCTTCTGTGAATGTCATGTGTTCTGCAAATTTAATCTGCATCATTCATAATGCCATGAGGCTATGGATGGAGCAAAATCCTTGGTTTTATTGTGGGGAGGGAAGAGACGGCATCTCTCAGCTTTACGGCAGGAGAGAAATGAAGTCTGATGCTAGCTCATAAATCCCTTTCTTGAGTATCAAGGCTGTTAAACTATCACCTTGTAAGGCTCTGATCCTTCTCTTTAGGACCAGATGGTATCTATTGAGATTCCCATTGAAGCTGGCCAGTATCAAGCTAAGCAAAAACCTCCTCAGGTGGGAGAAAGAAAGGAAGGGGAACACCAGGTTCCAGGTTACTCAAGAAAACAAGGCAAAAGAACAGGCATTCAAGGAAAGAACAGAATGGAGTATCTTAGTCCTAACATCTTAAGTGGAAATACACTACAGGTAAGGCCTTAGAAACCCTGAAGAACTAAAATATGGGTTGTAGTGTCCCAAAATATATTATTCTCAGAGGTAGAAGCAGAAGTAGGCACGCAAGCAATATTCATGGCTTTTTGTGGCGAGCATGTGTTTCCACAAACGTAAATAGGTTAATAAACCTCTGGACTGTTCATTTCCATGTAATTTAATTCAACAGACTGTGGACTCTATAATTTATGCTTAGAACTTTAGGACAACAGTCCTAACCAGGCTACTTCAACTGTAATCAAAATAAAGAACAGGTATTTATTGAACACATACTATGTACTTGATACTGCCTTTTCTTCATAGGAAACTGGATTAAAGTTACTATGTAGCCTAAAATACATATACACACATATATATGAGATTATAAATATATATTATATGACTATAATTATATATAATTCATTATTATTTATATTGTATCAATTACATCAATTATATATTATGCAATATTAATTATATTAAATTATTATAATTACACAATATACTTATATATAGTTATTTGAATCTGAAGCAGGTGAACTACACTGAATGGAAATTCTCAGGGCTTAAGATCTCCACAGATGATGGTTTAAAAAATCAGCAAAAGGAAGAGGAAATGACATCATCCCATTCAGCACGGATACTAAAGGAAGCCCTACATCCTGTGAATGGTATTGTCTTTTTAAAACCTGATTTTCCTATGTAATCACTGGATTATTTTATCAAGCTGGTTATTTACTTTCTTCTTTCATCTTTCATTGCTAAACTTTTCATGAAAAATTAGTACTGGAGATCCTAGGCTCGGTTTGATGTTACAAGTGTGCTGGTTAGGCCAACCAAGCTGTAATTCTGAGAGAAGGTAGCTGTCTATGTATTTAAAGCTAGCTAGCTAGCCACTTTAGCTAGCAAGCATAAAATGTTAATTCACTTCAGGGTCTCGTGACTTACGGTTACAAAGAAATAAGGGGAAGAGGGTGATTGGCTCATTTGTGATTTGAATCCAAATTTCTTTTAAAATAAGGCAAAGCTTTTGGGTTACAATGAAAAGAAGGTTATGATTTCAGGTTATAATAATGGCAAACTAGGTAATTCAGAGCAACTTTCCCATTGATAACAACTGAAAAGCTAAAGTTAATATATTTCTTAAAAGCGTTAAAGTGCCAATAATTAGGGAGGGAGGAATCACCTAGCCGAGATCGGAGAGATGATTGGAGCTCAGAGAGGTCAGCTGGAATTACTTCAGCCTGGGGACATTGCTGGTCTGGAGGAAGCAGTGGAGAGACAGAACCATGCTTTCGGTGGTCTTTTGGGGTGGAGAAATGGGAATACAGTCTGAATCTCGTTTCTGCCCAGCATAGGCAGGTGTCTGCCCAGAGCAGAATTTCCCTCTCTGGTCTGGCACCCTGATGGCAGCACTGTTCTGAGCCTCTTATCCTCTGAGAGGCAGAACTGTGCTTTGAGCACTTTCAGGTTAGAGAGACAAGAGCTGACCTGAAGCCCACTAGGACTCCAGACATTGGAGTTATCAGCCACAACCTGCATTAACAACTGTGTTTACTACCTTCATGAAGATGAAAGCTGAACTTTAAAATTTTAGCAAGGAACTGGGGCTTTGAAAATTGATACTATACGTTTTTAAAAACATTTTGTTTTAAAATAATTTCAAAATTATATAAGAGCTACACGAATAAGACAAAAAATTTCACATAAAACCTTCATTCAAATTCATCAACTTTTAATACTTTTCCACGTTTTGATTTATCATTTTTTTCCTGAAGCAGTTGAGAATAATTTGCAAATATCATTCCCCCTTACAGCTGTATATTTCAGTTAGGAAAACGATATTATATAACGACAGTACAACTATCAAGTTTGCAAACGTAACATGGATAGGTTATTACCCAATGTCCAGTCCATTTTTCAGATTTTGTCAATTGTCTCAGTAATGTTCATTATAGCAGGCTTGCCTCACCCCCTTTATCTAATCTGGGATCATACATTGCATTCAGTCATGTCCCCTTAGTTTCCTTTAATCTGGAACAGTCCCTTATCTTTTCTTTGTTTTTCATGATATTGACATTTTTGAAGAGTATAGATGAGCTGTTCTGTAGAGAGTGCCTCAGTTTGGATTTGTTTGATGTTTGTTTGTTGTTAGATTCAGGTTATGAATTTTTTACAGGAATACCACAGAAGTGATACTGTATCCTTTTTCACATTAGGAGGTACGTGATGTCAGTTTGTGCCATTATTGGTGATGTTAACTTTGATCACTTGGCTAAGAAAGCATCTGCCACATTTTCTATCAAAAAGTTATCATTTTTCCCTTTGTAGTTGTTAAGTAATCTATGAGAAAATATTTTGAGTCCATATAAATATCTTATTCTTCCTCAGATTTCACCTAATAATTTTGGCATCCATTTATGTTTATGTGTGGATTTTTTTTGCCTGAATCAATTACAAAATGTTTGCAAAATACATTGCAAACTTGAAAATGAATCAATAGAAATGATAGAACTGCTAAATACAGAAATTTATGAGGGAAATAGATGGGTTAAAAGCAGATTAGACACAACTAAAATGAGAAAAATGGAAAATATCCAGAATAAAGCACAGAGAGATGGCAAGATGGAAAATGCTAAAGAGGAGAAAAGAGAGCAAATGAGGCGGTCTAAGCTACACTTAATTAAATCTAGTAGAAGATAAAGAAGGGGGACTCAGGCAATATTGAAAGTGATAATGACTTAGAGTTTTCCAGAACTAAATAAAAGGTACTAATATTCAATGAAATGAAACTCAAGCAAGATAAGTAAAAATGAATCAAAATCTAGATATATCAGAGTAAAATTGCAGAAAATAAAATCAAAGTGAAAATACCAAAAGTATCCATTTAAAAGAAAGACAGTCATGGGTGCATCAGTAAGATGGACAATGACATACCAAGAGTGACAACGGTAGTCAGAAACCAGTGGCAAGATAATTTCAGTGTGCTAAAAGAAAATAACTAAGTACCAATCAAGAATTCTCTACACAACAAAAAGATCCTTCAGAATTAAAACACAATAGACATTTAAAGACAAATCAAAATGGAGAGTTTGCTCCAAAGCTACATTTTAAAGAAAACTTACAGTTTTTTCTTTAGGCTGAAGGAAAATTATCCCAGAAGGAAAGACAAAGATGCAACTAGGAATGAAAAGCAAAGAATATAGGTTAATTTTAAATGACTGTGTAAAGCAAAAATATTAGCTTGTGGGTTTAAAATATATTCATAATTTAAATAAATAATCTAATGGTTTCATTGGTGACCTCCAAAAAGATATGTTCACATCCTAAACCTAAGAACCTGTAAATGTTACTTATTTGAAAAAAGCCTTTGCAGGTGTAATTAAAGATCTTGAGATGCGATTATCTTGGATTATCTGAGTAGACTCTAAATCCAATGAAAGTGTTCTTATTAGAGACACAGGCAGATGAGGAGGAAGCAACATGACCATATAGTCAGAGATTGGAGTGATGTGGCCACAAGCCGAGGAATGCCTGAAGCTCCCAGAAGCTGGAAAAGACAAGGAAAAAGAAAAAAGACAGATTGTCTTCTGGAGCCTTTGGAGTGAGCACGGATTTGATTGTGGATGCCTAGCTTCCAGACCTGTGAGAGAATGAATTTCTGGTTGTTTTTTTCTTTTTTTAATGAAAGCTTTTACCTTTAATTCTTTTCAAATACTTAAGATACAGACATTCCATCCATAACAAGGTTAAGTGACTTGTACATGTACATGTTTTATGTAAGACAGAAGCACAACCAAGGCTAACATCTGACCCAGTAACTAACATCACTGAGAGAGCTCATATGAAGTTCACCAAAACCTTGAAGACCTATTACTTTTTTGTAGAATGAATGACCCTACAGAAAAGAGAAAAGAGATATAAAGGATAAAATGAGGTGGTCCTATATTCAATAAAATGTAGGAGAAGACAAAAAAGGGGACAGAGGCAATATTTAAAGTGATATATATATAATTCATATCTTCATTCAAAAAATGAAGTCATGAAAAAGAGGTCTGTTTTTTCTGGGACCTCAACTGTCACTCTCAATAGTCAGTTGTGGGTTGCTTTCTTCGTTTTGTTTCGGCAGATTCTGAATTTGAACATCAGATCCATCTATCTTTAATTTGAGTGTCCAGATCGGGGCAATTTTTATAGGTTTACAACATAGTGACTCACAATAGTAAAAGGTTATACTCAATTTAGTTATTATAAAATATGACTGTGTTCCCTGTGATGTAAAATATATTCTTGTAGCTTATTTATTTTATACATAGTAGTTGGTACCTCTGAATTCTCTACCTCTACCTTGCCCCTCCCCACTTTCCACTCCCAACTGGTAACCACTAGCTTGTTCTATATATCTGCAAGTCTGTTTCTTTTCTGTTATATTCACTAGTTTGTTTTATTTTTTAGATTCCACATATGTGATATCATATAGTATGTCTTTTTCTAACTTATTTAACTTAGCATAATACCCTCCAAGTCCACCCATGTTGTTACAAATGGCAAAATTTCATTCTTTTTTATGGCTGAGTCATATTCCATTGTATATATATCTTCTTTATCCATTCATCTGTTGATGGACACTTTCTTCCATATCTTGGCAGTTGTAAATAATGCTGCTATGAATATTGGGGTGCGTGTATCTTTAGAATTAGTGTTTTATGGTGGGTTTTTTTTGGATATATATGCAGGAGTGGAATAGTTGAGTCATATGGTAGTCCTATTTTTAGTCTTTTAAGAAACCTCCATACTGTTTTCCACATTGGCTGCACCAGTTTACATTCCCACTGACAATGTGCGAGGGTTCCCATTTCTCCACATCCTCGCCAACATTTATGATTTGTGTTCTTTTTGATGATAACCCTTCTGACAGGCGTGAGGTGATATCTCATGTTTTTTAAAATTGAAGTATAGTTGGTTTACAATACTGTGTTAGTTTCAGG
Organism: Grampus griseus; assembly: GCF_964374135.1. Classification (NCBI taxonomy): domain Eukaryota; kingdom Metazoa; phylum Chordata; class Mammalia; order Artiodactyla; family Delphinidae; genus Grampus; species Grampus griseus. Next base: position 75,865,897 of record NC_139018.1, on the reverse strand, counting down.
TGTATAGCAAAGTGAGTCACTTACATATATACTTTTTCAGATTATTTTCTGTTACAGGTTATTACAAGATATTGTATATAGTTCCCTGTGCTATATAGTAAATCCTTGTTGCTTATCTATTTGATGTATAGTATATAGTTTGTATCTGTTAATCCCATACTCCTAATTTCCCTCCCCTATTGCCTTTTATCTTTGGTAAACTTAACTTTGTTTTCTATGTCTGTGAGTTGTTTCTCTTTTGTATATAGATTCACTTGTATTATTTTTTAGATTCCACATATAAGTGATATCATATATTATTTGTCTTTCTCTGTCAGACTTATTTCACTTAATATGATATTCTCTAGGTCCATCCATGTTGCTGCAAATGGCAATATTTCATTTCTTTCTGTGGCTGAGCAATATTCCATTGTGTGTGTGTATAAATGACACATTTTCTTTATCCATTCATCAGTTGACGGGTACTTGGGTTGTTTCCATGTCTTGGCTATTGGAAATAGTGCTGCTATGAACATTGGGGTGCATGTCTTTTAAAATTAGAGTTTACATCTTTTCAGGATATATGCCCAGGAGTGAGATTGCTGCATCATATAGTAGCTCTATTTTTAGTTTCTTAAGGAACTTCATACTGTTCTCCACAGTGGTTTTACCAATTTACATTCCCACTAATAGTGTAGGAGGGTTCCACTTTCACCACACCCTCTCCAGCATTTATTATTAGTAGAATTTTTAATGATAGCCATTCTGACCACTGTGAGGTGATACCTCAGTGTGGTTTTGATTTGCATTTCTCTAATAATTAGTGATGTTGAGCATCTTTTCATGTGCCTGTTGGCCATCTGTATGTCTTCTTTGGAGAAATGTCTACTTAGGTCTTTTGCCCATTAAAAAAAAAAGTTTATTTATTTATTTTGGCTGCGCTGGGTCTTAGTTGCGGCACGCAGGATCTCTAGTTGTGGCATGCGGACTTCTTAGTGTGGCATGCAGACTCTTAGTTGAGGCATACATGCGGGATCTAGTTCACTGACCAGGGATCAAACCCGGTCTAACCCTGGTCGGGGAACCAGGGATTGACTGGGTTCCGCTTGCATTGGGAGCACAGAGTCTCACCCACTGGACCACCAGGGAAGTCCCTTCTGCCCATTTTTTGATTGTGTTGTTTGGTTTTTTGATATTGAATTCTATGAGCTGTTTCTGTATTTTGGATATTAATTCCTTATCCATCACATCATTTTGTAAATATTTTCTCCCATTCAGTAGGTTGTCTTTTCATTTTGCTGATTGTTTCCTTTGCTATGCAAAATCTTTTAAGTTTGATTAGATCTCATTTGTATCTTTTTGCTTATATTTCTTTTGCCTTGGGAGACTGATCTAAAAAAAGTATTGCTTTGATTTATGTCAGAGGATGTTTTACCTAAGTTCTCTTCTAGGAGTTTTATAGTGTCATGTCTTAAATGTAGGTCTTTAAACCATTTTGAGTTTATTTTTGTGTATGATATGAGGGAGTGTTCTAATTTCATTGATATATGTGTAGCTGTCCAGCTTTCCCAACACCACTTGTTGAAGAGACTGTCTTTTCTCCATTGTATATTCTTGCCTCCTTTGTCATAGATTAATTGACTGTAGTTGTGTGGGTTTATTTTTGAGCTCTCTATTATGTTCCATTGGTCTATATGTCTGTTTCTGTGCCAGTACCACACTGTTTTGATTACTGTAGTTTTGTAGTATTGTCTGAAGTGTGGAAGGGTTCTGCCTCCAGCTTTGTTCTTTTTCCAGAGGATTGCTTTGGCAATTCTCAGTATTTTGAGGTTTTATATAAATTTTAGGATTATTTGTTCTAGTTCTGTCAAAAATGTCATGGGTATATTGGTAAGGATTACATTAAATCTGTAGATTGCTTTGGGTAGTATGGCCATTTCAACAATATTAATTCTTCCAATCCAAGATCGTGGAATATCTTTCCATTTCTTGAATCATCTTCAGTATCCTTTACTAGTGTTTTATAGTTTTCAGCATATAGATATTTAACCTCCTTGGTTAAGTTTATTCCTAGGTATTTTATTTTTTTAACATGATTTTAAACAGGATTTTTTTTTTTACTTTCTCTTTCTGATATCTCATTGTTAGTGTAAAGAAATGCTACAGATTTCTGTATATTAATCTTATATCCTGCTACCTTGCTGAATTCATTTATTAGCTCTAATAGTTTTTGTGTGGAGACCTTAGGGTTCTCTGTATAGAGTATTATGTCATCTGCAAATAGTGACAGTTTTAACTCGTCCCTTCTAAATTGGATACCTTTTATTTCTTTTTCTTGTCTAATTGCTGTGGCTAGGACTTCTATTACTATGTTGAATAGAAGTGGTGAGAGTGGGCATCCCTGTCTTGTTCCTGAACTTAGCAGGAAGGCTTTCAGCTTTTCACTGTTGAATATTATGTTGGCTATGGGTTTGTCATAAATGGCTTTTATTATGTTGAGATATGGTCCCTCCATATCCACTTTGATGAGAGTTTTTACCATGAATGAATATTGAATTTTATCAAATGCTTTTTCTTCACCTATCGAGATAATCATGTGGTTTTTGTCTTTATTTTTGTTAATGTGGTGTATCACATTGGTTGATTTGTGTATTTTACCCGTCCTTGTGGCCCTAGGATGAATCCAACTTGATCATGATGTATGATCCTTTTAATGTGTTGTTGGATTCTGTTTGCTAGTATTTTGTTGATTTTTGCATCTATATTCATCAAAGATATTGGCCTGTAATTTTCCTTTTTTGTAGCATCTTTGTCTGGTTTTGGCATCAGGATGATGGTGACTTCTTAGAAAGAAGTTGGGAGTGTTCCCTCCTCTTCAATTATTTGGATAGTTTAAGAAGGATAGGTGTAAGTTCTTTTTATGTTTGGTAGAATTCCCCAGTGACGCCATCCAGTCCTGGACTTTCGTTTGCAGGGAGTTTTAAAAATTATTATTACAGATTCTATTTCACTTCTACTGTTCAGTCTGTTCAAGTTATCTGTTTGTTCTTGACTCAGTTTTGTCAGGCTGTATGTTTCTAGAAACTTGTCCTTTTCTTCTAGGTGTCCAGTTTGTTGGCATATAACTGTTCATAGTCGTCTCTTATGATTTTTTGTATTTCTGCAGTATCAGTTGTTATTTCTCCTTATTCATTTCTCATTTTGTTTATTTGGGTCCTCTCCTTTTTCTTCTTGGTGAGGCTGGCTAGAGGTTTCTTGATTTTATCTATCTTTAAAAAAAACAGTTCTTGGTTTTACTGATGTTTTTCTATTGGTTTTTAAATTTCTATTTTACTTGTTTTCTCTCTGATCTTTATTATTTCCTTCCCTCTACTGACTTTGGCTTTTGTTTTTTCTTTTTATTCTAATTCTTTTAGGTGGTAGGTTAGGTTGTTTATTTGAAATGTTTCTTGTCCTTGAGGAAGGTCTGTATCACTATAAACTTCCCTTTTAGAACTGTTTTTACTGCCTCCTGTAGATTTTGTAAGGTTGTGTTTTCATAGTCTTGATGTTTTCTGTTTTCCTCTTTGATTTCATTGTTGACCCACTGGTTTTTTAGTAGCATGTTGTTTAGTCTCCATGTATTTACTCTTTTCCTGTTTTTCTTTCTGTGGTTGATTTCTAGTTTCATACCCTTGTGGTCAGAAAAGATGCTTGAAATAATTTCTACCTTCTTAAATTTGTTGAGGCTTGTTTTGTGACCTAGTATGTGGTCTATCCTAGAGAATGTTTAATGCACACTTGAATAGAATATGTATTCTGGGTTTTTTTCTTTTAGATGTAGTGTCCTGTAGATATCAGTTAAATCAACTGGTCTGTTGTGTCGTGTAGAACTTCTGTTGCTTTCTTGATTTTCTGTCTGGATGGTCTGTCCGTTGATGTCAGTGAGGTGTTAACTCTCCTACTATTATTGTACTCATTTCTTCGTTTATCTCTGTTAGTATCTGTTTTATATATTTAGATGCTCCTATATCGGGTGCATATATGATAATGAGTGTCATATCCTCTTCTTGTATTTATCCCTTTATTATTATTATAATGTCCCTCTATGTTTTTCTTTATGGACCTTGTTTCAAAGTCTCTTGTCTGAAGTAAGTATTGCTAACCCCTGTCTTGTTATTTTTATTTGCATGAAATACCTTTTATCATCTGCTCAATTTCAGCCTATGTGTGTTTCACCCTGAAGTAAATCTCTTGTAGACAGCATATTGTAGGTTCTTGTTTTTCTTATCCAGTCTGCCACTGTATGTTGGAGCATGTAGTCCATTGATATTTATAGTAATTACTGATAGATATGTATTTATTGCTATTTAAAACCTTGCTTTCCAGTGGATTTTGCAGTTCTTTATTTATTTCTTCTTATTTTTGTTTTTTATTTTGTAGTTTGATGGTTTTCTTTTGTATTATGCTTGAGTTCTTTTCTTTTTATTTTTGTGTGAATCTATTGTATGTTTTAGGTTTGTGGTCACCCTGGTTTTCTAGTATGTTGACCCATAACTACATCTATTTGTTTTAAACTGATAGTCAAAGAAGTCCAAATACATTCTGAAAGATCTACATTTTTATACTCCCCTCTCCCACATTTTGTGATTCTGATGCCCTATTTTACATCTTCATGTTTATCCTTTTGCTGTTATTTAGAGTTACAATCACTTTTACAAAAATTTTTTGATTGTTTTTAGTCTATGTACTGGCTTATTTAAGTGATCTTCAATCCTTTTATATATTTGCCTTTTCTATTGTGATTTTCCCTTTCCTATAGATTCTTTCTTCTTTTCTATTTAGAGAAGACCCTTAAATATTTCTTTAGGGTAGGTCTAGTATTGCTGTATTCTTTAGTTTTTTCTTGTCTGAGAAATTCTTTCTTCCTCCTTCTGTTCTAAATGATAATCTTGCAGGGTAGAGTATCTAAGTTGCAAGTTTTTGCCTTTCAGAATTATGAATATATCATACCACTTCCTTCTGGCCCACAGTTTCTGCAGAGAAATCAGCTGATATCCTTAATGGGGGTTCCCTTGTAACTGACTCTTTGTTTTTCTCTTGCTGGCTTTAGAATCCTCTCTTTATTTTTAATTTTTGCCATTTTAATTATAGTATGTCTTGGTCTGGATCTGTTTGGGTTCATCTTGTTTGGGAACCTCTGTGCTTCCCGTACCTGGATATCTGTTTCCTTCTTTAGGTTTGGGAAGTTTTCAGCCAGAATTTCTTCAAATACATTTTTGATCCCCTTCTCTCTCTCTTCTCCTCTGGAACCCCTATTATGTGTAGTTTGGTATGCTTTGAATAATCCCATATATCTCATATGTTGCTTTCATTTGGTTTTTATTTGTCTTTCTATCTGCTGTTCTGATTGGATGATTCCCATTATTCTATCTTCTAGATCACTTATTCCTTCTTCTGCATTATTTAGTCTGCTATTCATTGCTTTTATATTGTTTTTTATGTTGGCAATTGAGTTGTCTTATTTTGATTGGTTCCTCTTCATAGTTTCTAGTTCCTTGTTACAGTGATCTGCATTTCTATTAATAATCTTTCCTAATTCCTTTAGCATGATTATTACCTCCTTTTTGAACTCAGGGTCTAGTAGACTGGTGAGGTCTGTTTCATTATTTGTTCTTTCATGGGATTTTTCTTGTTCTTTTAATTGGGAGTAGTTCCTCTTCTTTTTCATTTTACCTAACTTTCTCTGTTTCTATGAATTTAGGAGAAACAGTTATCTACTGTGGTCTTGAAGGGGTACTTTTATGTGGGAGCATCTGTGTGTAGACTGTGTGAGTCCAGTATTTTTGTTGTGAGGACTGGTTTTTGCATGGATGCTAGCCACACCTTTCCTCAGAGTGTGTTGGCCGTTATCCTTTTAATAGGGGGTGGGATTTGTGTTGTGGTGTCCAGAGCCTCCCCTGGATTTGGGGTGGGGCATCCTCTTTTTTCTATGGCTGTAACAGCCCTGTCAGGGGTAGGGTCCACTCCTCAGTTGTTGGAGTAGAAGCCTTGAGGGTCGTATTCGATAAGGTCCGTTGCCCTTGAGTGTGTGCCCTGCCCCAAAGGAGGTGACCACCGAAGCATGTAAAGCCCATGCGGTCACAGCAAACCTATGTCCCACTGGTGCAGGCATCCATGATTCTGACCAGAATCAACCCAAGGTCACAACCCTTTCTCTGTTGCATTTGTACCAGACTTAGTGCTAGGCTATGGTGTGGAGTGGGCTGGTGCTGGGGGCCAAGGCACTGTGGCTGCAGGAATCAAGGTGGTTGTGCTGCCACCTGCAACCTGGACTGCCTCTGTAGCAGGCCTCTCCCAGGGCCTATCTGCCCCAGAGCCGGCTCTAAGCTTCTGTGTGGGGTGAATGAAGCTGGAGCACTACTGCCAAGAAACAACTGCTGCCTACTCCTCCCCAGGGGCTCTCCACCTGAGACATTCGTTTCTGTGGCACCACCCAGTGTGCATGCCAACAAAGTCCACTATGGCCAGACCCCGCCCCATCAGTGTGCTGATAATCACCTCCAAGGTTCTGCCTGGACCACACCCAAGGCCCTCTGGGCTGTCTCCGCACAGCTAGACCAAGTCCTTTCCCAGGGTCCATCCATCTGAGATTCAGCACCCAGCTGCTGCATGTACTAGCAGCCCTCCCAGCACACGATTTGGTCAGGGAAGTGTGATAAGGCAGCAGCCATCAGCCCTGGTCTTTCTCCACCCTGATTGCTAGCAAGCCAGCATAAGCACAGTCCTTGCAAACAGAGTCTAAGCCCCTCCAGCCCTCTGTCTGTCCCAGTAGACCTCTCAGCAGGCAAGAAGCCTCCCCAGGGCCAGGGCCAGCCCGTGTGGACATTCCCTCCATCACAGATCACTCCCAGGGGCACCAGTCCCATCCTGACGCCTTTCTTTTTTTTTCCCCCCTATCCTACCTGGTTACATGGAGATCTTTCTTGAAGCTTTAGTTGTATAAGAGATCTTCTGGCAGTTTCCTGTTGGTTTTCTGTGAAAATTGTTTCATATTTAGATGTATTTTCTTTCTTTTTTAAAAAATTAATTAATTAATTTATTTTTGGCTGTGTTGAGTCTTCATTGCTGCACACGGGCTTTCTCTAGTTGTGGTAAGCAGGGGGGCTACTCTTTGTTGCAGTGCGTGGGCTTCTTATTGTGGTGGCTTCTCTTGCTGTGGAGCACAGGCTCTAGGCACGCAGGCTTCAGGAGTTGTGGCACACGGGCTCAGTAGTGGTATATGTATACAATGGAATATCACTCAGCCATAAAAAAGGATGAAATAATGCCATTTGCAACAACATGGGTGGACCTAGAGATTATCATACTAAGTGAAGTAAGGCAGACAAAGACAAATATCATATTATATCTCTTATATAAGCGATATACTAAAAAAGTATACAAATGAACTTACAAAACAGAAACAAACTCACAGACTTAGAAAACAAATTTATGGTTACCAAAGGGGAAAGGTGCAGGGTGGATAAATTAGGAGTTTGGGATTAACATATACACACTACTACATATAAAATAGGTAATCAATAAAGACCTACTGTAGAGCACAGGGAACTCTACTCAATACTCTATAATAACCTATATGGGAAAAGGATCTGAAAAAGATCCTTTTTATGTATATGTATACATAAATCACTTTGCTGTGCACCTGAAACTAACACAACATTGTAAATCAACTATAATATAAAATAAAAATCTAAAAATAAATATATATATAAACATAAAAATACCTATCTTAAAAAAAGTATTAGGGGGCTTCCCTGGTGGTGCAGTGGTTGAGAGTCCGCCTGCCGATGTAGGGGACACGGGTTCATGCCCTGGTCCGGGAGGATCCTACATGCCTCGGAGCGGCTGGGCCCGTGGGCCATGGCCGCTGGGCCTGCGCGTCCGGAGCCTGTGCTCCGCAACGGGAGAGGCCACAACAGTGAGAGGCCTGCGTACTGCAAAAAAAAAAAAAAAAGTATTAGGAGTATCAAGATCACATTGTACAAAAGAGAGCATGTGGGATGAGAGATATTGTTTGACGCTGTCTTTGTAAAATACAGTTTGCTACACCCTGATTGCACTGTTTTTCCTTGGCTTGGTAATTTTCTCCATCCCCTAAAAGGACAAAACTTTCTTTCTACCTCCCTACCTTCTTTCCTTCCCTTTCTTTTTAAAGAAGTGAACCCTGTGTGTTTGGCAAGCTTCTGAATAAGTGAAACTTTAAAAAAGAAGGTTTGTTTCTAGTGATTACAGCCAAAATCTAGGTACTCAGAACTAGTAACTAAACAGAAGATTGAAGATGTAGGTACTGGGTCTTTTCTGGGCTAGACAGGGTACTCCAAAACAGTTCTGTAACTCTAGTCTCTTCTCTGGCAGATAAAGAATCCTGTGAACAAGCTTCTGAAGCCAGTGAAGCACAAACTACAGATAGTGATGAGATAGTAACACCTGTATCTCAGAAATGTCCTAAGGCAGTAAGTATACTGGGGTAATCATTGTGCGTCAGCCAAAATTCTAAGTAATGACAGTGTGCTTAATGGCCATGTGTGTGACGTTCAAATCCAGTTTTATTTAATGAACCAGATAGGAAATTCAAGTTATTTAGATTTGTGTTGCAAGTGAATGGAAGTCACTACAGGCAGATGAAAGGATCATTTTCTTGATTTGGTATAAATAAGGACTGACTTCAACTCTTCTCTCTCCCATTTGGATCCCTTGCCTGCCTCCTTCATTGTATATGGTGATTCACCCCAGCCTAAGTGATGCCCCTTTCTTTAGATCTACCTAAAGAGAGCAGGTTTACTTTGGGAGGTGGAGGCTGGAAGGATTCTGTGGGAGGGCTCAAAGAGATCATTCAGTTTCTGAAGGTTTTTACTCAACCTTTAATTACAATTATTTATTAAACATTTCGACCTCAGATCTGTTTTGGAACTAAATGAGGATACACACACACACACACACACACACACACACAAATCTATGAATAAATATCCACAGATATTTTCACAGTCATTGTATTGGAATACTGTGGGGTTTTAAATGAGGTAGAAAACGATCACTTTCAAGCTGCTAGAATGCTCCCTGGTACATTTGTAGGCACTCAATAAATATTTGTTGAATGAGTGGCTGAATGAAAGATTAAAATCTAACTGAGGATTATGAGCTTAATTAGAAACAGTAAAGAAAAGCATAGGGTTTATTTTCTGAACTTTTATCTGTTATATCTTTTTTAGACATTTTGTAATTAATATCTTGAGAAATGTTTGTAAGACAGATCAGAGCCATAGAATTAGAACTAGACAGTAACACCTTAGAGATCATAAAGGTGAAGAAAACCAAGTGATATGTCCAGCATTGTAGCAGTAGTTACTGAAAGAACTGGAACTTGAGTTAAGGTTTCTAAACCGTGCACATCTCAGATCAACCCAAAAAGCAGTCAGCTGGTCAGCAAATTTTGGAACTACAAGTCAGACAGATGACGTTAAAAATATTACCCTAAATTAAAGGCTCTTAAATAAGATCTTCTGTTAGAAAACTTTTGTGTACCTAAAAATGTTGCTGGATAAACTAAATATGAAAACTGATCCCACTTAGTAAAAATTAGTGTTGTTATCAAATTAAACTTACAACACAGACACACATATACTTGATAGCAGAAAAGCTTTATCAAAAGTCCAGACTCTTGTTCAACTTGTCCAAAAGAATTTGGGCAAGGAACACAGAATACAAAGGAGAAAAAAACACGCAGGCTGAGGAGCAAAGAGAACAAAGAAGCAGGGGAATTTCCTGGCAGTCCGGTGGTAGGACTTGGCGCTTTCACTGCCGTGGCCGGATTCAATCTCTGGTCAGGGAACTAAGATGGCGCAAGCTGTGTGCCACGGCCAAAATAAATAAATAAAATTTTTTTTTTTAAAAAAAAGCAGTTTATTGAGGCTGAAGTGAACGTTACACACTCAAAGAAGAGTGCAGGCATCCTCACAAGTGCGGAGCATACCACAAGGTTTTTTGATCCCCTTTTTATCTTATTTTCTTAGCCCTTTGAATGGGCGGGGTCTTTTTGATTAGGGGTGGAATATTCATTGAGAGGACGGTTGAGGTGTGGCCTAGATTGCACCAGGTTGCATCAGCTCCCAGTCTTACGCCTTTGTCTCCTGGAGCCACTGTACATGTGCTCTAAGAACTGTTTTCCCTTAAATTTTCCCTTACTAGTCAACCACACGGGAAGGTCATACAGGGTCATTGGCAATCTGCATTTTTATTGGGCATGCGCCATGGTTTTCATGGTCAGTGTTTCTTGTTCAGATGCTACAAAGTTTCTGTTTTAGATGCCATTTCTCCATGTGTCATGGTCTCATTAAGTGCAAAACAAGGAGGTGTATAGGCTGTCCTTGGGCCCAGTCCTGTCTTTTCTGCCTCATACTCAATCCTTTTTGTATTTCAAAATAGCTGGGCACGGGCTTCCCTGGTGGCGCAGTGGTTGAGAGTTCGCCTGCCGATGGAGGGGACACGGGTTCGTGCCCCGGTCTGGGAAGATCCCACATGCCGCGGAGCGGCTGGGCCCGTGAGCCATGGCCGCAGAGCCTGCGTGTCCGGAGCCTGCGCTCCGCAACGGGAGAGGCCACAACAGTGAGAGGCCCACATACCACAAAAAAAAAAAAAAAAAAAAAATAGCTGGGCACGAAAGATGGAAGGAGTTGAAGGTCCAGAGGCAGTACGTGAGCTCTGTCCCTTTTGTGCCTGGAGTCAGCCAGGGTAAAGGAGGAGGCAAGAGAGTGTAGTGTTTAGGAGCATGGAAATGTGTTTTAGACAGAAGTGGTTTAGATCCAGTCTCTGCTATTAATATCTATGCTGCTTTGGGGAAGTTATTGAACCTCTATTAGACTCTGTTTCCTCATCTGTGAAGTGGTGATATTTTTTTTTCTTGAAGTATAGTTTATTTACAGTGCTTCAGGTGTACAGCAAAGTGATTCAGTTATATATATTCTTTTTCAGGTTCTTTTCTATTAGAGGTTATTACAAGGTATTGAATATCGTTCCCTGTGCTATGCAGTAGGTCCTTATTGTTTATCTATTTTATATATAGTAGTTTGTATCTGCTAATCCCATACTCCTTAATTTATCCCTCCCCCCCTTTCCCCTTTGGTAACCCTAGGTTTGTTTTCTATGTCTGTGAGTCTATTTCTGTTTTGTAAATAAGCTCATTTGTATCATATTTTAAATTCCATATATATGATACCATATGATATTTGTATGTCTGATCTCACTTAGTATGATAATCTCTAGATTCATCCATATTGCTGCAAATGGCATTATTTCATTCTTTTTATGGCTAATACTCCATTGTGCATATATACCACATCTTTATCTATTCATCTGTCGATGGACATTTAGGTCGCTTCCATGTCTTGGCTATTGTAAATAGTGGTGCTGTGAACAATGGGTTTGTAAAGTGGTAATATTAAGTATGGCCACCTTATAGCCATGTGGCAAGATTTAAATAAGGTAATGTGTGATAAAGGTTTAATACAGGACTTGAGACAAATTAAGCACCAGATTATAGTGATGATGATGTTGATGGTGGCAGCAGTCTGTCTTCTCTGAAATACGCTAGTTCTTTTTTTTTTTTAATTTATTTTTGGCTGCGTTGGGTCTTCGTTGCTGTGCACAGGCTTTCTCTAGTGGCGAGTGGGGGCTACCCTTCGTTGTGGTGCGCGGGCTTCTCATTGTGGTGGCTTCTCTTGTTGCGGAGCATGGGCTCCAGGGCGCTCGGGCTTCAGTAGTTGCGGCACACAGACTCAGTAGTTGTGGCTCGCGGGCTCTAGAGCACAGGCTCAGTAGTTGTGGAGCACGGGCTTAGTTGCTCCGCGGCATGTGGGATCTTCCCGACCAGGGCTTGAACCCCTGTCTCCTGCATTGGCAGATGGATTCTTAACCACTGTGCCACCAGGGAAGCCCATGAAATACGCTAGTTCTTAAATGCAAGCTTCTATGATCTGGTAGTGGCCCCTACAAGGAAGGACTAGGCCCTAAGGGGAGAGGATTGAGGCAGAGGGGTGTCATTTCCCTTCTACCTGCCAGGTCAATTGAATAGGTTGAACAGTATGACTTAAGGAAGACCTTTACGAAATGTCTTTCTCTTGTACTGCTAAAAGAGCAAAACAATCATAGTACATTTGAGTCTTTAACTCCCTGTCTTTTAGTCCAGAATTAGAACAGTTCCTGTATGATGGGATATGTATAGAACTGTTCCGCAGGAGGCTCTGTTAATTAGCACAAGGTTCCTAAAGGCCTTGTGTACTTATCTTCTAAGAATCCCCAGAAAATGATCTTAACCCAAACCATATGGTTTCCTCCAGATGAAGTTCCATTCCTGGTCTCAGGAATCAATCTCCCACTCTGAGTGGACCATATAACTTTTCCCTCCCCCCTCTTAACAGCTCCTAATGAGAAGGGAGCAATCATTTCCATTGCTCTGTGGCCTCAGGTTACTGTCTTTTAGCCGTAGTGTATATCAAGGACCTCAAAGTTTATTCTTTTTTCTTATACTCTTAATTTCAGGGGTTGAAAATGTCTTGACCCCTTATGTATGCTAATTAGTTTTAGGAAATCTGCCCTCCCCCCACCCCCAAATTATCTAGCACACCTGAATAAGCCAAAGGGAGCTGTCTGTCTGGCACTAATGCTGAGTAACTAACTGCTGTTAGGGGCTCTGCTAGCAGTGAGTTAATATATATTTCAGTTGTTAGTATGGTTAATATTACTAATTATATATATGTGTGTATATATAAATATAAATGAATAAATAAATAAATAAATAAATATGTGTGTGTGTGTGTGTATATATATATATATATATATATATATATATTTGCTGTTCAGTCCCAATAAGATTATATAATGGAACCAGCTCATGTAAAGGATTCTGGAGCAAAGAAAAATATTAGATTGAACCATATCTTAGTCAATTCAGGCTTCTATAATGAAGTACCACAGACTGGGTGGCTTATAAACAACAGAAATTTACTTCTTTTGGTCCGATTCTGGTGAGGGCCTCCTTCTAGGTTGCAGACTGCCAATTTCTCATTGTGTCCTCATGTGCCAGAAAGAGAGCAAGCCAGCTCTCTGGCCTCTTATAAGGGCACTAATCCCATTCACAAGGGCTCCACCCTCCTGACCTGATTACCTCCCAAAGGCCCCACCTCCAAATACCATCACATTGGGATTAGGGTTTCAACATACAAAATTTGAGGGGTACACAAATATTCAGTCCATAACAAGCCATATGAAATTATCACTTTTATAGATGAAAAATGATGGACTATTTTCAATTTCATATAGTTCAATCTAATAGGAATGAATAAAGCCTCCATGTGTACCTTGCTCAAATTTTAATTTTATTCATCCTCCTAATTCACCTTTGTTATCAGAGTAAACCTGATATGGATTTCTGATCATTTGTCCCAGGATTAGTTGCAAGTAAGGTAAGAATACATTTTTCTTTTACAAACTAGAATATTACAGATAGAGCTAAATCTCTATTGACCATTACCTATAATCCCTGCTGCCTCTCTCCCACCCCACCACCCCAAAAAAACCATTGTTTTGAATTTTGAGGTACATCTTTTCAGATCATAAAAAAAACTTTAACATTCATATTGTTCTGTATTAGTCTTTTTTGCTTTAAATAAATGACATTAAACTGTATATGAACTGTACATATTATTCTTTTAAAAAGCTTTTTATTTTGAAATAATTACAGATTTGTAAACAGTTGCAAAAAATGTACGGAGAGGTACCATATACTCTTCACCCAGTTTCCCCCATTTTTCAAAACATTTTTGGTCTGTATTCTTCTGAAACATTCATTTTTCTTTTTGAAAAAAGTTTTTCTTTTTTAAAAAATTGAGGTATAGTTGTGCAATATTATGTAAGTTTCAGGTGTACAGCAGCGATTCACAATTTTTAAAAGGTATACTCCATTTATAGCTATTATAAAATATTAGCTGTATTCCCTGGGTTGTACAATATATCCTTGTAGCTTATTTATTTTAGTAGTAGTTTGCACCTCTTTATCCCCTACCCCTATCTTGCCCCTCCCTGCTTCCCTCTCTGCACTGGTAACCACTAGTTTGTTCTCTATGTCTGTGGGTCTCTTCCTTTTTCGTATATTCACTAGTTTAACTTTAAAAAATTTTTTCTTTACTTGAAGTATAGTTGATTTACAGTGTTGTGTTAATTTCTGCTGTACAGCACAGTGACTCAGTTATACATACATATATATACATTCTTTTTTTATATTCTTTTCCATTGTGGTTTATCATAGGATACTGAAGATAGTTCTCTGTGCTATACAGTAGGACTTTGTTGTTTATCCATTCTATATATAATAGCTTACATCTGCTAACCCCAACCTCCCACTCCAGGCCTCCCACAACCCTCTCCCCCTTGGCAACCACAAGTCTGTTCTCTATATCTGTGAATCTGTTTCTGTTTCATAGATAGGTTCATTTGTGGCATATTTTAGATTCTACATATAAATGATATCATATGGTATTTGTCTTTCTCTTTCTGACTTACTTCACTTAGTATGATAATCTCTAGCTGCATCTATGTTGCTGCAAATGGCATTATTTCATTCTTTTTAATGACTGAGTAGTATTCCATTGTATATATGTACCACATCTTCTTTATCCATTCATCTGTTGATGGACGTTTAGGTTGCTTCCATGTCTTGGCTATTGTGAATAGTGCTGCTATGAACATAAGGGTGCATGTATATTTTTGAATTAGAGTTTTGTCTGGATATATGCCCAGGAATAGGACTGTTGGATCATATGGTAATTCTATTTTTAGTTTTCTGAGGAACCTCCATACTGTTTTCCATAGTGGCTGTTCGAACTTACATTCCCACCAACAGTGTAGAAGGGTTCCCTTTTCTCCACATCCTCTCCAGCATTTGTTATTTTTAGACTTTTTAATGATGGCCATTCTGACCCGTGTGAGGTAGTATCTCATTGTAATTTTGATTTGCATTTCTCTAATAATTAGAGGTGTTGACCATCTTTTCAGGTGCCTATTGGCCATTTGTATTTCTTCTTTGGAGAAATGTCTATTTAGGTCTTCTGCCCATTTTTCGATTGGGTTGTTTTTGTTGTTGTTGTTGTTGAGTTGTATGAGCTGTTTGTATATTTTGGAAATTAAGCCCTTGTTGGTCATATTGTTTGCAGATATTTTCTCCCATTCTGTAGATTGTGTTTTTGCTTTGTTTATGGTTTCTTTTGCTGGGCACAGGCTTGTAAGTTTGATTAGGCCCCATTTGTTTATTTTTGTTTTTATTTCTATTTCCTTGGGAGACTGACCTAAGAAAACATTGGTACGATTTATGTCAGAAATGTTTTGCCCATGATCTCTTCTAGGAGTTTTATGATGTCATGTATTATTTTAACTCTTTCAGCCATTTTGAGTTTATTTTTGTGCATGGCGAGAGGGTGTGTTCTAACTTCATTGATTTACATGCAGCTATCCAACTTTCCCAACACCACTTGCTGAAGAGACTTTTTCCTGTTGTATATTCTTGCTGCCTTTGTTGAAGATTAATTGACTGTAGGTGTGTGAGTTTATTTCTGGGCTCTCTATTCTGTTCCACTGATCCATATGCCTGTTTTTGTGCCAGTACCATGCTGTTTTGATTACTGTAGCTTTGTAGTATTGTCTGAAGTCTGGGAGGTTTATGCCTTCTGCTTTGTTCTTTTTCTTCAGGATTGCTTTGGCAAACCTGAGTCTTTTATGTTTCCATATAAATTTTAGGATAATTCTAGCTCTGTGAAAAATGTCATGGGTAATTTGATAGGGAATGCATTAAATCTGTAGATTGCTTTGGATAGTATGGCTATTTTAACAATATTAATTATTTTAATCCAAAAGCATGTGATATCTTTCCATTTCTTTGAATCATCTTCAATTTCCTTTATTAATGTTTTATAGTTCTCAGTGTATAAGTCTTTCACCTCCTCAGTAAGGTTTATTCCTAAGTATTTTATTTTTGCAGGTGCTATTTTAAAAGGTATTGCTTTTTTACATTCTCTTTCTGATATTTCATTGTTAGTGTAAGGAAATGCAACTGGTTTCCAAATGTTAATCTTGTATCGTGCTATCCTGCTGAATTTGTTTTTCAGTTCTAGTAGTTTTTGTGTGGAGTGTTTAGGGTTTTCTATATATAGTATTATGTCATCTGCATATAATGACAATTTTACCTCTTTCCTTCCAATTTGGATAAGTTTTATTTCTTTTTCTTGTCTGATTGCTGTAGCTAGGACATCCAATACTATGGTGAATATAAGAGGTGAGAGTGGGTATCCTTGTCTTTTTCCATATTTTAGTAGAAAGGCTTTCAGCTTTTCACCATTGAGTATTATATGGGCTGTGTGTTTGTCATAAATAGCTTTTATTACGTTGAGATATGTTCCCTGTATACCCACTTTGGTAAGAGTTTTTATCATGAATGAATGTTGAATTTTGTCAAATGCTTGTTCTGTATCTATTGATCATTTGGTTTTTTTCTTTTCTTCTTTTAATGTAGTATGTCAAACTGATTGATTTGCGTATGTTGAACCATCCTTGTGAACTTGGGATGAATCCCACTTGGTCATGGTGTATGATCTTTTATGAGTTATTGGATTTGGTTTGCTAATATTTTGTTGAGAATTTTTGCATCTATATTTATCAAAGATATTGGCCTGTTATTTTCTTTTTTGGTGGTGTCTTTGTCTAGTTTTGGTATCAGGGTGATGGTGGCTTCATAGAATGTCTTTGGGATTCTTTCCCTCCTCTTCAATTTTTTGGAAGAGTTTGAGAAGGATCAGTATAAATTCTTCTTTGCATGTTTGGTAGAATTCGCCTGTGAACCCATCTGGTCCTAGACTTTTGTTTGCAGGGAGTTTTTAAATTACAGAATCTATTTCACTTCTAATGATCAGTCTGTTCAAATTATCTGTTTCTTCTTGATTCAGTTTTGGTGGGCTGTATATTTCTAAAAACTTATCCATTTCTTCTAGGTTGTTAAATTTGTTGGCATATAATTGTTCATAGTATTCCCTTATGATTTTTTGTATTTCTGCAGTATCAGTTGTTACGTCTCCTTTTTTATTTCTTATTTTGTTTATTTGGGTTCTCTCTCTTTTCTTCTTGATGAGCCTGGCCAGAGGTTTGTCAATCTTGTTTACCCTTTCAAAGAACCACCTCTTGGTTTTATTGATTTTTTTCTGTTTTTTAATCTCTGTTTTATTTATTTCCTCTCCAATCTTTATTACTTCCATTCTTCTGCTGACTTTAGGTTTTATTTGTTCTTCTTTTTTCTAATTCTTTTAGCTGGTAGGTTAGGTTGGTTATTTGAGATTTTTCTTATTTTTTGAGGAAGGCCTGTATCACTATGAACTTCCCTCTAAGAACTGCTTTTGCTGTATCCCATAAATTTTGTATGGTTGTGTTTTCATTGTCATTTGTCTCAAGGTATTTTTTAATTTCCTCTTTGGTTTCATCATTGACCCATTGGTTATTTTAGTATTATGTTGCTTAATCTCCCTGTGATCATTTTTTTCTCATTTCTTTTTCTGTGGTTGATTTCTAGTTTCACGCCATCGTGGTCTGAAGAGATGCTTGAGATAATTTCTAAACTCTCAGATTTATTGAGGCTTTTTTTGTACCCTAGTATGTGGTCAAACCTAGGGCATGTTCCATGTGTACTTGAAAAGAATGAGTATTCTGGGGCTTCCCTGGTGGCACAGTGGTTAGGAATCTCCCTGCCAATGCAGGGGACACGGGTTCGAGCCCTGGCCTGGGAAGATCCCACATGCCACGGAGCAACTGAGCCTGTGTGCCACAGCTACTGAGCTTGTGCTCTGGAGCCTGCGAGCCACAACTACTGAAGTCCATGCACCTAGAGCCCGTGCTCCACAAGAAGAGAGGCCACTGCAATGAGAAGCCCACGCACCGTAGAGAAGAGTAGCCCCCGCTTGCCGCAACTGGAGAAAGCCTCCGTGCAGCAACACAGCCCAAAATAAATAAAATAAATAATTTAAAAAAGAAAAAAAGAATATATTCTGGGGTTTTTTGTATGTAATGTCCTGAAAATATCAATTAAGTTTATTCTATTGTATTATTTAGAATTTCTGTGCCTTATTGATTTTCTGTCTAGAAGATCTGTCCATTGATGTGAGTGGGGTGTTAAAGTCTCCTACTATTATTGTATTCCTGTCAATTTCTCCCTTCATGTCTCTTAGTATTTGTTTTATGTATTTGGTTTCTCTTATATTATGTGCATATATATTGATGAGTGTAAAGTCCTCTTTTTGTATTGATCCTTTTATCATTATACAATGTCCTTTATCTTTCTTTATGGCCTTTGTTTTGAAGTCTATTTTGTCTGAGTATTGCGACCCCACTTTATTTTTATTTCCATTTGTATGAGACATCTTTTTCCATCCCTTTACTTTCAATCTATGTGTGTCCTTTGCCCTAAAATGGGTATCTTGTAGGCAGCATATTGTAGGCTCTTGTTTTCTTTTATCCAGTGTGCCACTGTGTCTTTTGATTGAAGCTTTTAATCCATTGACATTTAAGGTAATTTTTTAAAATAAATTTATTTATTTATTTTCATTTATTTTTGGCTGCGTTGGGTCTTCATTGCTGCATGCGGGGTTTCTCTAGTTGCAGCGAGTGGGGCTACTCTTCGTTGCGGTGCATGGGCTTCTCATTGCGGTGACTTCTCTTCTTGTGGAGCATGGGCTCTAGGCATGCAGGCTTCAGTAGTGGCTTGCAGGCTCTAGAGCGTAGGCTCAGTAGTTGTGGCGCACGGGCTTAGTTGCTCTGCAGCATGTGGGATCTTCCTGGACCAGGGCTCAAACCCATGTTCCCTGCATTGGCAGGCAGATTCTTAACCACTGTGCCACCAGGGAAGTCCCTAAGGTAACTATTGATAGATATGTATTTATTGCCATTTAAACCTTATTTTCCTGTTGATTTTATACTTCTTCTTTGTACCTTTCTTTTTGTTTTTCCTTTTGTGGTTTGATGGTTTTCTTTTCTATTATACTTATGTTCTCTTCTTTTTGGTTTTTGTGGATCTATTGTATGTTTTTGATCTGTGGTTACCCTGTTTTTCAGGTACGTTAACCCCATCCTATTTCTACTTGCCTTAGACTAGTAGTCATATAGCCTCAAACACATTCTAGGAACTGAAAAAAAAAATCTACATTTTCTCATTTTACTCCCCATATTTTATGATTTTCATGTCCTCTTTTACATTTTCATGTTCATACTTTTGCTGTTCACTGTGGTTATCATCACTTTTACAGAAATTTTTTCATTTTTTTAATATCTGTGTACTGGCTTATTTAAGTGATTTACTTTCCAATTGTTATTTTCTCTTTCCTTTAGATTCTTCTTTTCTATTTAGGGAAGACCTTTCAATATTTCCTTTAGAATAGATTTAGTATTGCTGTATTCTTTTAGTTTCTGTTTGTCTGAGAAATTCTTTATCTCTCCTATTCTGAATGATAATCTTGCTGGATAGAGTATCCTAGGTTACAGATTTTTCCCCTTCAGAACTTTGAATGTATCTTGCCCCTCCCTTCTGGCCTGCAGCATTCTATAGAGAAATCAACTGATAGTCTTATGGGGGTTCTCTTGTAATTAACTGTTTGTTTTTCTCTTGCTGCCTTTAGAATCCTCTTTATCTTTTGCCATTTTTATTATAATATGTCATGGGACTTCCCTGGTGGTGCAGTGGTTAAGAATCTGCCTGCCAATGCAGGGGACATGGATTCGGTCCCTGGTCTGGGAAGATCCCACATGCCACAGAACAACTAAGCCTGTGAGCCACAACTACTGAGCCTGCACACCACAACTACTGAAGCCTGCCACAACTACTGAAGCCCACGTGCCTAGAGCCCGTGCTCTGCAACAAGGGAAGCCACCACAATGAGAAGCCTCTGCACTGCAACAAAGAGTAGCCCCCCACTCACTGCAGCTAGAAAAGGCCCGTGCACAGCAACGAAGACCCAACGCAGGAAAAACAAAAGTCTTGGTGTAGGTCTGTTTAGGTTTATCTTGTTTGGGACCCTCCATGCTTCCTGTACCTGGATATCTGTTTCCTTGTTTAGGTTTGGGAAGTTTTCAGCCGTAATTTCTTCAAATACATTTTCGATCCGCTTTTCTCTTTCTTCCCCTTCTGGAATTCCTATCATGCGTAGGTTGGCATGCTTTATATTATCCCATAGGTCTTTTATATTGCTTTCATTTTTTTCATTTGGCTTTCTGTCTGCTGTCCTGATTGAGTGATTTCCATTATTCTATCTTCCAAGTCACTTATTCGTTCTTCTGCATTATCCATTCTGCTATTTATTGCCTTTAACTCAGCTTACATCTCAGTCAATGAGTTTTCTGATTTTTCTTGGTTCCTCTTTATAGTTTCTAGTTCCTTCTTATAGTACTCTGCATTTCTGTCAGTAGCCTTTCTTAATTCCTTCAGTACCCCTTTTTGAAACCAGTGTCTATTAGATCAAAGAGGTCTGTTTCATTGTTTGTTCTTTCAGGGGAATTTTCTTGGTCTTTAAACTGGAGGTGGTTCCTCTGCTTCTTCATTTTACTTATATTTCTCTTGCTCTGGGAGTTTAGGAGAAACAATTATCTACTGTGGTCTTGGAGGGCTATTCTTATGTGGAAGCATCCCTGTGTAGCTGTGTGGATTTAATATTTTTGGTGCAAGGGCTGTTTCAATATGGATATCTGTTGCCTCTTCCCTCAGCATGTGCAGACCATTATCCCCTTGATAGGGGGTGTGCAGATGTGGCAGTGCTCAGTCCTAGGATTCTTGGTGGCCGTGGTGGCTTATGTGCATCCCCGGAGCATGTGATGGGTGCAGGAGCTGCTCGTGACCACTCCTGGAGCTCGTGTAGGTGGTGTCCTACCGCCTGAGAGCACATGCAGGGAAAAAACCTGCAATGGTGGGTCCCACCCCTCCCCTCGTGCACCCCCCAAACAATGGCACCTGTCCTCTAAGGTGGCCTGGGCTTGCTCCACGAACACCCTCAGTTGCAGTCACACCAGACTCCAGCCCCTTCAGGCTGTTTTCACACAGCCAACCCCAGTCCTCTCTCTGAGTCTGATATCCGAAGCCTGAGCTTCAGCACCCAGCCCCAATCCGCACCAGCAGATGCACATCTCAGGCTGGGGAGTGCAGGGCGGTGGCACTGACTGTGCAGGTCTCTCTCCATTCTGGCTGCTGAAAACTGGTTGCTGCATTCTCCTCTGAGGCTCTGAAGCTCTGTCCCAGCTGATCTCCCCACTGGTGAGGGGATTTCCCAGGGTGCGGGAACCTTTCCTTTTTCACAGCTCCCTCCTAGGAGGGAGGTTCCATCCCGATTCCTTTCTCACTTTCTTTTTTTCTTTTTTCTTTTGTCCTACCTGGTTACATGGAGATTTTCTTGCCCTTTCAAAAGTCTGAGGTCTTCTGCCAGCATTCAGTAGACATATTGTGAGAATTATTAATACATGTAGATGTATTTTTAATATATTTGTGGGAGGTGGTGAGCTTCACATCCTACTACTCCACCATCTTGATTGCTGCCCCACTTTTTTTTAATATTTAACTTATAAGTGCTATCATACAATATTTGTCTTTGACTTATTTCACTAAGCATAATACTCTCCAATTCCATCCATGTTGTTGCAGATGAAAATTTTTCATTCTTTTTTATGGCTGAGTAGTATTCCATTATGTGTGTGTGTGTGTGTGTGTGTGTGTGTGTGTGTATATACACCACATCTTTTTTATCCATTCATCTGTTGATCAGCACTTACATTGCTTCCATATCTTGGCAACTGTAAATAATGCTGCTATGATGAACATTGGGGTGCATATATCTTTTCAAATTAAAGCTTTTGGTTTTTTCAGATATATACCCAGGAGTGAAATTCCTGGGTCATATGGTAGTTCTATTTTTAGTTTTTTGAGGAACCTCCATACTGTTTTCCACAGTGGCTAAGTTTATTCCTAGATATTTTATTTTTTGACACTATCTTAAATGGGATTTTTTTTTTTACTTTCTCTTTCTGATATCTCATTGTTAGTGTAAAGAAATGCTACAGATTTCTGTATATTAATCTTGTATCCTGCTACCCTACTGAATTCATTTATTATTTCTAAAGTTTTTAGGTGGAGACTTTAGGATTCTCTATATAGAGTATTATGTCATCTGCAAATAGTGAGAGTTTTACCTCTTCCCTTCTAATTTGGATACTTTTTATCTCTTTTTCTTGCCTGATTGCTGTGGCTAGGACTTCTAATACTTTGTTGAATAGAAGTGGGGAGAGTAGACATCCTTGTCTTGTTCCTGAATTTAGCAGGAAGGCTTTCAGCTTTTCACCATTGAATAGTATGTTGGCTGTGCGTTTGTCATAACTGGCTTTATCATGCTAAGATATGCTCCCCCTATACCCACTTTAGTGATAGTTTTTATCATGAACGAATATTGAATTTTATCAAATGCTTTCTCTGCATCTGTTGCGATAATCATGTATTTTTGTCTTTTTTTTTTTGGTTAATGTAGTGTATCACATTGACTGATTTGAGTATGTTGAACCATCCTTGCTACCCTGGAATGAATCCAACTTAATCATGGTGTGTGATCCTTTATATGTATTGTTGGATTTGGTTTGCTAATATTTTGTTGATGATTTTTGCATCTATATTCATCAAAGATATTAGCCTGTGATTTTCTTTTTTGTAGTGTCTTTGTCTGGTTTGGGTATCAGGGTGATGGTGGCTTCATAGAATGAATTTGGGGGTGTTCCCTCCTCTTCAATTATTTAGAATAGTTTGAGAAGGATAGGTGTAAGTTCTGCTTTTTATGTTTGGTAGAATTCTGCAGGGAAGCCATCCAGTCCTGGACTTCTGTTTGCAGGGAGTTTTTTTTTTTTTAATTACAGATTCTATTTCACTGTAGTGATTGGTCTGTTCAAATCATCTGTTTGTTCTTGACTCAGTTTTTTTGTTTGTTTTTGTTCTCTTTTTTTTTTTTTTTTTTGCAGTACGCGGGCCTTTCACTGCTGTGGCCTCTCCCGTTGCGGAGCACAGGCTCCGGAGGCGCAGGCTCAGTGGCCATGGCCCACGGGCCCAGCCGCTCCGTGGCATGTGGGATCTTCCTGGACTGGGGCACGAACCCGTGTCCCCTGCATCGGCAGGCGGACTCTCAACCACTGCGCCACGAGGGAAGCCCTTGTTCTCTTTTTACAACAACAGCAAACATTTATTTTCACACAGTTTCTTAATGTCGGGAAACTGGGAGTGGCTTTGCTGTGTGGTTCTGGCTCAGGGTGTCCTGGGAGGTTGCAGTCAAGCTGTCAGTTGGAGCTGCAGTCATCTAGAGGCTTGACGGGCTGGAGGATCTACTTCCAAGATGGTGCCCTCACATGGTGCTAGTTGTTGGTAGGAGGCCTCAGTTCATCACCTTTTGAGCCTCCCTCTCCATGGGCTACTTGAGTGTCCTCAGGACACAGCAGCTGGCTTCAGTCAGAGTGAAGGCTCCAAGAGCAAGCAAGGCAGAAGTCACAACGTCTTTGCCAACCCAGCTTTAGCAGTCACACTCCTTCCTTTCCACAGTATCCTGTTTGTAGCAAGGTCAGTCTTACTCAACGTAGGAGGGTATGTAGGAGGTGAGGATCATTGGGGACCATCTTAGAGGTGACTACCACAAACCAGTAGGTTGCTATGACCAGGATCTTTACTGTGCCCCTAGGTTTGCTTCATTGATGACTCCAGCATGAAATAAAAGTTTTGATTTTTATGTGTTTTTTTTGTTCTTATTTTTTATTTATTTATTTATTTTTATATCTTTATTGGAGTATAATTGCTTTATAATGTTGTTTTAGTTTCTGCTGTACAACAAAATGAATCAGCTGTATGTATACATATATTATCAGGCTGTATGTTTCTAGAAACTTGTCCATTTCTTCTAGGTTGCCCAATATGTTGGCATACAACTGTTTATAGTAGTCTCTTAGAATATTTTGTATTTCTGTGCTATTAGTTGTTATGTCTCCACTCTCATTTCTTATTCTGTTTATTTGGTTCCTTTCTTCTTGGTGAGCCTGGCCATAGGTTTGTCAGTTTTGATTATCTTTTCAAGAAACCAGCTCTGGGTTTTTTTATTTTATTTTTTATCTGTATTTTATTTCCTCTCTGATCTTTATTATTTCCTTCCTTTTGCTGACTTTAGGTTGTGTTTCTTCTTCTTTTTCTCATTCATTTAGGTGGTACATTAGGTTGTTTATTTGAGATTTTTCTTGTTTATTGTGGAAGGCCTGTATTACTATGAACTTTCCTCTTAGAACTGCTCTTGCTTCATCCCATAGATTTTTGTAAGGTTGTGCTTGTGTAAGGTTGTTGTTTGTCTTGAGGTATTTTCTGATTTCTTCTTTGATTTCATTTTTGACCCATTGGATTTTTAGTAGCATGTTGTTTAGTCTCCTTGTGTTCATTCTTTTCCCGTTTTTCATTCTGTGGTTGATTTCTAGTTTCATACCCTTTTGGTCAGAAAATATGCTTGAAATAATTTTTATCCTCTTAAATTTGTTGAGGCTTGTTTTGTGACCTAATATGTGGTCTATCCTAGAAAATGTTCCGTGCATGCTTGAAAAGAATGTGTATTCTAACTTTTTTGGCTGTAGTGTCCTGTACATTATCAATTAAGTCCAACTGGTCTGTTGTGTCACTTAGGACCTCTGTTGCCTTATTGATTTTCTGTCAGGATGATCTGTCTCTTGATACCAGTGGGGTGTTAAAGTCTCCTACTATTATTGTATTCCTGTCCGTGTCTCCCTTTATGTCTGTTAGTATTTGTTTTATATATTTAGGTGCCCTTATATTGGGCACATAAATGTTAATAAGTGTCATATCCTCTTCTTGTATTGATACCTTTATTATTATATAATGTCCTTCTATGTCTTTCTTTATGGACTTTGTTTTTTAAATTAATTAATTAATTAATTTATGGCTGCATTGGGTCTTTGCTGCTGTGCACACAGGCTTTCTCTAGTTGCAGCAAGCGGGGGCTCCTCTTCGTTGCAGTGCATGGGCTTCTCATTGCAGTGGCTTCTCTTGTTGCGGAGCATGGGCTCTAGGTGCACGGGCTTCAGTAGTTGCAGCACACGAACTCGGTAGTTGTGGCTTGCGGGGTGTAGAGAGTAGGCTCAGTAGTTGTGGTGCACAGGCTTAACTGCTCCATAGCACATGGGATCTTCCTGGACCAGGACTTGAACCTGTGTCCCCTGCATTGGCAGGCAGATTCTTAACCACTGAGCCACGAGGGAAGTCCTGGACTTTGTTTTAAAGTTTGTTTTGTGTGATATGAGTATCACTACCCCCACTGTCTTGTTTCCGTTTGCATGCAATCTTTTTTCCATCCTCTCACTTTCAGTCTGTGTGTGTCTTTCATCCTGATGTGCATTTCTTCTAAGCAGCATATTGTAGGTTCTTGGTTTTTTGTTTTGTTTTTGATCCAACCTGCCACTCTTTTTTTTTACGGTTTTTTGTTTGTTTGTTTTTCTTTTTCGCGGTACACGGGCCTCTCACTGTTGTGGCCTCTCCCGTTGCGGAGCACAGGCTCTGGACGCGCAGGCTCAGCGGCCATGGCTCACGGGCCCAGCCGCTCCACGGCATGTGGGATCTTCCTGGACCGGGGCACGAACCCGTGTCTCCTGCATCGGCAGGCGGACTCTCAACCACTGCACCACCAGGGAAGCCCAAGTGTCTTTATTTTTAGGAAGCACCCAGATTATTTTGATGCAGATTTGTTGAGAAATATTGCCCACTGAACTTCCTAGGAGAAGGCACAGGAGCTCTGCTTGCTTCCTAAGGGAAGAAAAGATGGGTGGTGGGGGGCAGATTTGGAGAAGTGAGGACATTGGCCTGGCGACCTGGAGGAGAGAAGCAGCCCTGAGGGCACTCACAGATGAAAGGGAGAACTGTGGCTATAGGGCCACCCTGGACTGACTCCTTGCTAGTGTCACGACACTGACTTGCTGCTACACTGTACAAGGTGGGGGACTTAATGTTGACCTCAGTTTATTTCTTGAAACTATCATGATGTCAGCCCTCCTCCTGGTATCCCTAATGTGAAAGTGGACACAGGGATGTCAAAGGAGGGGATGGCGGCTGTAGCAGCAACTCTGAAGCAGAGCTCAAAGAACTGGAGTTGCCGTGAGAGGGCAGGGTGGTCTAATGGCCTGCTCCGTGTCATGTACTTGGCGGGGGGTTGGTTGGGATACAGGGAGCACTGGGCAGCTCTTTGCTTTAGTGGCTAAAACAACTGCTCAGTTGACAGGTCTCTTAGGACCTAACTGCGGGAAAAAGATGGATTGGTTTTCATGGAGAAAGTTTAAGAAAACGATCTGTTCAGAAAGTTTCTTGATTCTTTCTGTATGTGGCAATGGCTGAGAAAGGCTGATCTGGAGAATTGATTCACTGGACTGGGAGATAGAGGAACTGGATTCTCTTTACAGATTACCCATGGTTAGTGGTGGCAGTTCAGTCAGGTGGTCTCTTGGTGCCAGTTTAAGGTACCTATAAATTGATTCTCAAGGAGTAATATGTTAGGTGGAATATGCCTGTGATTGATCCCTAGAGAGTAATATGTTAATTAGATGGCATCTCTAACCTATAGGAAATGAATATTTTCCTTGTCAGGGTTCAGAGAAGATGTGCATTGAAATCATCTCCCTGGCATTCCACCCAGAGGCTGAAGTGATGTGTGATGAGAATGTAAAACAGGTGTACGTGGAATACAAGTTCTACGATCTACCCTTGTCGGAGACGGAGACTCCAGTGTCCCTGAGGAAACCAAGAGCAGGAGAAGAGATCCACTTCCACTTTAGCAAGGGTGAGGCATCCCTGGTGAACAGCCAGGAGAGGAGGCTGACAGTCATTTAGTCTGAGGGGTCCAAACTACTCTGGACTTCTGTTGGAGTGGACCCTACTGTTTTATTTTCTTTTATTTATCAAAGTAATATATGCATATGGTTTTAAAATATCAAATAGGCTTAAAAAGATTTTTGATTAAAATATAGTCCTTTGCTCCACTCTTTCTCTGCAGATCACTCCCTCTCACCCCTCCCTGACCACCCCCCTCAGTCCACCACACCACTTTTCACTTTTTCTGCTATTTCTTCTGTTATTTAACCCCATGTTTCTGAGAAATGATTCTATTGCAGTTTCCTGATTCACTAATTCATTTCCTGATTCAGACATTATCTGTTGACTTCCTATCTTGGCAAATAAAACATCTCTCTTGTATCACACCCGTGCTCCCATATAGTTGGATCATAATTTAAACTTAATTTTTAATTAATCGTAATTGTTTCTATTATTATGGATGTGTAAACAGTCTTGCAGGGCCAAGTTTTACACCATGATTATAGTCTCTTTCTTGTTTATATTTTGTTTGTCTCAATTTTTCATTTGCTTTATTTTCATTATACCTGTTGGGATTCTTTCTACATCCTCCAGAAGCCTTTTAAATTTTCAAATGATCAAACCTGTCAAATAATTTATCTTTTTTTTTTTTTTCCTGAAGATCTCTCTTTATCTTCTTGTTCCTCTTTAGCACACTGTTCAGCTATTATCCCACTGCTGCCATTTGTAGAGTTTAATTTAATTCTATTTTATACTGGATGTTTTATCTCCTGGGTCATGTGTCACCCTCTGATTTATTATATTTTAATGGATCATATTTTCTAGTAGCTTTTAAAGAAAGAATACACTGGAAGTAAATATTTTGAGATAGTCATGCATGAAAATTCTGCCCATATATTTGATTGATAATTAGACCAAGTATAAAAATGTATGTTGAAAACATTTTTCATTCAGAATGTCAAAGCAGTTGGTCCATGGTCTTTGGGTCCAGGCCTGGAGTCTAACGCTTGTATGAAGACTACCCTCTACCTCAGAGGACTTTAACATTTTTTCTTCATTTTTAGTGTTCTTAAATTTCAGAATAATGTGCATATATTTTCTTTAATTGTTCTGGCCATTCAGTGGGCTCTTTAAATCTGGAAGCTCATGGCTTTTAGTTCTGGGAAATTTTATTGCATTTCTTTGATAACTTTTTCCCCCTACATTTTCTCATTTTCTTAGTAGAATTTTGGATCTTCCAAACTGATCCTCTAATTTTATCACTTTCCTCCTATAATTCTACCTCTGTTTTTTTCTTCCTTTTTTTTTTTTTTGGAGGGGGTGATTTCCTTAATTTTATCTTCCAGTCATTGACTAGGTATTTATTTTAAATTTCTAAAAGCTGTTTCTTGTTCTCTATTCCCCACCCCCAACTCACTCCCCCCCCAACCCTTTAAAAAAGTATATTCTTTCTTTACATCATAGGAGATAGAAGTTTTTCCCTCACTTGTGTAAAGTGAGCTCAAGGGTGGGCAGTCCAGGGTTGAGGCCACGTGATCAGGATCAGGGATCCAAACTCCCATCTTGCCTTCCTGTCCCCCTCGTGCCTGTCTTCCATCCTTTCAGATGCCTCACGGTCCTTAATAGCAGCTGCAGAAAGGAAGGCTACCTCCCAGTTTCACACACCACGGTGGGCAGAACTCAATCATGTGGCCAAACCTAGCTAAAATAGAGGCTGGAAAACATAGGCTAATTTATTTGTCTGCAACAGTCCCATGTAGAAATGAAGAGGAAGAGGGGAATGGATGTTGAGACCTTGAGTTGAACCTACTTCAAAATCCAAATCTCTAGGCGGCCTTAAAAAAAAAAAAAAATCAGTCTCCTAGAATTCTTCCAGTTGGGCAGTGGTGGGAGCATGTTTATCCTGGCATTTGGCAGGACAGCTTCCAACACAGAGTGTAAGGCTTCCTTTATATCAGTGGTTGAAGCATTTTCTTAAAGGGCCACATAGTAAACATTTTAGGCTTTGTGGGCCAGTCTCTGTCACGACTCTTCAACTCTATCATTGTAGTTGGAAAGCCACCACAGATAGTATGTAAACAGAAGGCTGTGTTCAACAAAACTTTATGAAAACAGGTAGCTGGCTCATGGGCCCAATTTTGCCAATGTCTGCTTTATATCAATGTTTTACACATACCATTTATGAAAGTTTTAGTGCCCAAATAGCAACAGTATATGATTCTTTGCTCTTTTCCCCACTTAACCCTTAATACAGTGATAGACCTGGACCCAGTGGAGCAAAAAGACCGAAGGCAGTTTCTGTTCGCCATGCTGACTGGACAAGATCCTGAGCGAGGACAGTAAGCATCTGCTTCCCACTTTGAAAGACAGGAGACGGAGACGTCACACAGGAATTTAGGAGTTTGAGTTTGGCTTTGTGGTGATATAGAATATTTTAATAACTTCTTTCATATTAATATACTCCTAATGAATTTCCCATCTACTTGAGTCTAATTTATGTTTGTGACTAACTACCTGGTAAATTATATCATCTCACAGGATTAGTTCATTTCTCACCCATGCCAGCCCCTGATAAGCACTTTTTTTTTTTTTTTTTTTTGAGGCAGCAATTTACTTGAATACTTAGTGCCCCCTACGGAAAGGACAAAACGCCTTGACACTCTAGGATAATTTGATTCATTTCTCTCAAACATAGTACCATACCATTGCTAGCTTACCGAATATTATGCCTTTATAATAGCAATTTTATTTTTGACTTAAAAATGATTTCTCTACAGAAATACTTTGAAGTAAATTCTGGGTCTGCCCTAAGTTTTAGGAAAGCCAATTGTCATTATTCATATAATCTGAGAAGCCCTCCTTTTAGAGGTTCCAGATGAAATGCATGGGATATATATATATATATATATATATATATATATATATATATATATAGACTAAAAAATTTCTCATTTAGCTGAATTTTGAAAATCAAATTTAAGTGGACATCTGGGTTTTCTTTTGTTTTTGGCAAAATCTGGCAACCCTACCTCCTTTTCGTGTGTGTGGGTAAGAAGTAGTATGGGACTGGTGTTCTAATCCATTACTTTTCTAACAGCCCAATAAATTTATTTAATTTGCATTTACTTTGTCTCCAGTTAGTCCTAAGAAGGACTGAAAAAGGAGCCAGTTGAAATAAACCGTGAATTTGACTTCAGTATCACGGTGGACTTAAACAGATATAAGCTTACTGGTAACTTTTGGAAATGGAAAGAGATTTGGTCGTTTCTCTTTTGCGTTAATGTTAAATTTAGCTTTTTTTCTCCTCTCAGCATTCCTACAACTCTCTCTTCCTTTATTCCTTTACAGTGGTAATCTTTTTCTTTTCTTTTTGTGATCTTCTGCTCAATTTGATTTCAATTGATTTTACCTTTGATTTTCTTTTTGCCTGTATGATATAGCAGATAGAACATTGCCTTTGTAATCACACAGACTTGGTTCTGAATCCTGACTCTTCCACTTACTAGCTCTGTGATGTTTGACGTATTATTTAATTTGAAGGCTCCGGTGAGGATGATACTGAAATAACATAGTTTACCTAAAGCACTTGCTATTGTGCACGTGATGCGGTGATGTGAGTTACCGTACATTTCCTGGGAAAATGGGTGGAGGAGTCAGTATTATCCCTTTGCTTTGTTGAAGTTCTCACTACGGATACAGAGACATAATCACAAACGAATATTGCTTAATGACTGTGAATGCATCACTTTCAGGATTTCTTCTTTTCAGCTTAATCGCGTTTAGCTGTGACTTAAAATGCTTGAATTTTTGGTGCTATTCTTGCTCCCTTAGCACTTTCTATTAGCCACCAATAGGAATTAAAAAATTAATAGGAATATGAAATGTCCAGAATAGGCAAATCCAGAGAGACAGAAAGTAGATTAGTGGTCACCAGGACTGAGGGAGAGAAGAGTGGGGAGTGACTGGTTAATGGGTATAGATTTCTTTTTGTGGTGATGAACGTGATCTGAAATTAG
The DNA here is from genome assembly GCF_964374135.1 of Grampus griseus. NCBI lineage: Eukaryota > Metazoa > Chordata > Mammalia > Artiodactyla > Delphinidae > Grampus > Grampus griseus. The sequence goes on along the minus strand of NC_139018.1, from coordinate 75,834,913 downwards.
ATAGTGGTGATGGTAGCACAACATTGTGATTATACTAAGAAACACTGAATTGTACACCTTACAATGGTTAAAATAGTAAGTTTATGTTATGTAAACTTTACCTCAAAAAATTTAATAGGTATCAGTTTCTGGAATTCAATATCATTCTTTGCTAGACTAAGTCAAGGTAATAATAGTCAGCCTTCTGTTATCTGCAGGTTCCCCCCGCATCCGTGGATTCAACTGATGGTGGATGAAAAATATTTGAAAAAACAATTCTAGAAAGTTCCAAAAAGCAAAATTTAACTTTGCCATGTACCGGCAACTATTTATGTAACATTTACATTGTATTTACAACTATTTACATAGCATTTACACTGTATTAGGTATTATAAGTAATCTAGAGGTGATTTAAAGTATATTCTATATGCAAATCCTACACCATTTTATATAAGGGACTTGAGCATCGGTGGATTTTGGTATGAGGTGGGTCCTGTAATTGCTGTTAACTGCTCACTGCTTAGGAGGAACTGTGCTGTGTTCTTTACAGTATCATCTTCCAAGACTTACAACTCTAAGGAATACACCTTTTATATTCATTTTGCAATTCTGTATTCCTTCTGTTTCCTTTACTCTGCTCAGGCTTGGCATAACACTTTTATTTAGAAGTAAACCTCTTCTAACTTCCATAATCTTGGTTTTTGTTCAACACCTCCACTGCCCATTTCAAATCTTTCAGCAAAACTGTAAACCATCTTAAAAGGAATTATATCTCAACAGTTGAGACAACTTGATCAACTACTTTACCTCAAGTCTTAGTTCCTTCCAGACCTGTTACTTTAAATTAAAACGATTTCTCAGTCTTTTGCTGTTGTAGTCTTGTAAAATGGAGGAAAGGGATTCAGGGAATACAATGTATAATTTATGGTTACTTTTATCTTTTTTTTTAATTATTATTTTTTTAAGCCTAAGGGTATCAGCAGTACTGAGTTAAATGGATTTTTTTCCCCCTTTAGTTTAAAGTTTACAGTGGTAAGTGACCCTATGGATGAGGAAAAGAAAGAATGTCAAGAAGTAGGCTACGCATATCTGGAACTGTGGCAGATCCTGGAATCGGGAAGAGACATCCAAGAGCAAGAGCTAGACAGTGAGTGATATGTTTCTGTGCTCCTCAGTTCCACTTATGTCTAAGGAAATCATCCTAATAGTGAATACATTTTGTTTTACCTTTAATACATAATTACCACTACAAAGTTGATGAGACAATCTGGATTGAAATCCCTACAGCTATATTTATTTCTAGATCAAGTATGAATGTAATCAGTTGTGTACCTTAGCCCACATACCTCCTGACAACTAGAATCTATTATGAATCTCCAGTGTTTGAGACATGGAAATTTTGAAAAGACACATTGTTTTGATTTCATTCAAATTTAAACATCAGACTTTCTCGCCGCCCTTACTGACTGTGTTCTGAAAACTGTGTACCTTGTTTCCTCTTACCCACCCAGAATGGTCATGCTTGATTCTAATCTCTTCACTCCCAACATTTCAATCATAAAATCCTATTAATTTTACCTCTGAAGTGTTCTGAATCTGTCCCCACCTCCGTTAAACTTCAGAACCCTTTTTTTCTCTCCTGAATTACTCACTCAACAGCCTCATGACTACCTTCCCTGATCTACTTGTGCCCCCTTGGAATATATTCCCCAAAGAATGGACCCACTTTTCTAGAACCCAATTAAAAAACTGTAATTTCTAACCCCTTCAGTTAAAACCACATTCCTTACAAGACAAATGGCTTGTTGTGCTCTGGCTCCTGCTTATCAGTACAGCTTCATTTCTGCCATTTCTTACAGTTTTCCAAACTTGTCCTCCTATCTTGGCACGTGCTGTACGTGCTTAGAATATCTTTTACTTTTTGAAGACTAATGGATTGTCTCCAGAAAGCCTTTTCCGATTCTGCATTCTGGATTGGTGCCACTTCTATGTGTTCCCAAAGCACCTAGAGTTTTCATCACAGCACCTACCATACTATACTGTGATGACTGTGTGTTTTCCATCGTCTTCCACCAGATTGAGTCCCACTAAAATATGAGGTATAACTTTATTTAGTATCCCCAGCACTTAATGTGGAAAATACCAGGTATTTAAGTGTTTGTTTTTCAATGAATGACACTGCTGTCTGACATGTTTCTTTTTTCTTTTCCAACAGTTGTTAGCCCTGAAGATCAGGCTACCCCCATAGGAAGGCTGAAGGTGTCCCTTCAAGCTGCTGCCGCCCTCCATGCTATTTACAAGGAGATGACTGAAGATTTGGTTCTGTGATGGGCAAGTGCTATTCCATTCTAAACCCTGAGGGAACCATAGTAAAAAGTCTCTTATAAAGCAACTTGTTCTACCATGAATTTGGTTTACTATGATGTCTCAAGCTAATGATGAAAGCTTAGAATGATGAAAGTTTCTTTCTGAGAATATTAGCTGGATTAAGGGAATTATTCTCTAATGGCTTGGTACTTTTCCAGGCGAGAAGCAGGCTTGCTTTCAGGAACTGCAAAAGAACTGTCACAGAAGGTGAATTTACAAAAACAAAACAACAACAACAAAAAAAAAAACACAGTTTATTATCTCTTAGTTCTTCCAAAATTGAAAATATCAAGTCCTACTGCTAAGGAGAAAATAACAAACAAACAAACAAAATCCGAGACCCCTCCCCCCCTCTTCTCTTAAAGTCACAGAACACAGAAGGAACTGCAGTGGGACAGGTGGGTGCAGAGAGAACCAGGAGGGAGAGGATGGCAAGATAAACTCCCCAAATACTTAAAAAGCTGTTCAACAGAAATTGTGATAAATACAGGACAATGCGAGACAAGTAAAAACAAGGAGCAGCAGTGACGAGAGGCTGTGTTGTAGATGTGGCCTCTCTTCCTCTTCTCTTTTCTCGTCAGGGTATTCTAGGCCCAAGGCACGACTTACCCCTTCCAGATCTAAATGTTGACTCCTTCGAGCCTCCTTCTAGATTTTCACTAGAAGCAGTACATGAGACACAGCCATTTTTCCTCATATATCAGAAAAAAAAAAAACAGTGGTAAGTCTGCTTCTACCATTGTACCATGTGTGAATTTGTAAAGAAGATGAAACCAAGCCAGGGAGTATCACTGCTTCTTATGTCTTCCAAGGCAGCAGAAATACCTCAGAATCTGCATGAGGCAAGAAAGCAGGAGAACTCAGATGGAGGTACCAGCCTGATCAGACTCACTAGCTCAAGTTGTATGGTTTACACCATTAGCAAATTCCAAGAACCTTTTCTTGAGTACTGCAAAGATGGAACTTAAAGAGATGTGAGGAAGATCATGGCAGTAGGGTAGGATGGAGGATTGAATCTGCTGGTCAAGAACCATGGTACAGGTAGTTAAGGGGCACCTTGTACCAATGTCTTGGAAATACGGCTTTGAGACATCAAAGAATAAGATGTCAGAAGCCAACGATGTCCTGGCAGAAGGTGACAGGAAGAGAGAGGAACGAAACGGTATTTATTAACAGTGGAAGCCTCTGCCCTTCTTCAAGAACACCTCCTCCCTTGCCATCTGGATGGGGCCATTGGCACGTGTCCTGGTGGGCCTGGAATTCCCCAAGTAGATTGGTCCGCACAAATGGCCCCCTAAACCCATAAACACAAATGGCAAAACTTCAAAAGAAAAAAAGGAAAAATACAGTTTCTATGTCATGTAAAATTTTCAGGGATTGGCTGAAGGAAGAATGGAGCTGAGGGCCAAAGTTCCGAAGTTACTTCCTCTTTTTCTTGGGAGGCGCAGAGCTGTGTCTGGAACCTCGGTTAGAGCCTCGGCCTGAACTGTGCACAGATGCCTTCCTCTTCCGGCTCATACTGCGACTCTGTTCCTCTTCCTCCTCATAGCGACTTTCACGGTCGGCTAAACAGAAGAACGTGGCACTAGTTAGCTAGACGTTAGCTTTAGGTATCTAACACTGTTGGACACAGCATGAAATAATACAGAGAAGGTACTTTGGAGTCCGTTTTTTTTTTTTTTTTTTTGTGGTACGTGGGCCTCTCACTGTTGTGGTCTCTCCCGTTGCGGAGCACAGGCTCCGGATGCGCAGGCTCAGCGGCCATGGCTCACGGGCCCAGCCGCTCCGCGGCATGTGGGATCGTCCCGGTCCAGGGCACGAACCCGTGTCCCCTGCATCGGCAGGCGGACTCTCAACCACTGCGCCACCAGGGAAGCCCTGGAGTCAGTTTTAATCTTTACTCAGCTGCTTACTAGTTGTGTAATCTTGGGCAAGTACTTAACCTTTCTGAGCCTTGGTTTATTTATAAAATGGAAAACTGTTTTAGGATTAAAGGTAATCTATGCAAAGGACTTATCACAATGCTTGGGATACAGTACAGTACTTTCCTTTTCAACTTTCATTTACATTTGGCATTTGGTTTCAGAGTAATTAAAACCAGTACTACAAAAACATTCCTAACCTGGAAGAGGCCCAGAAAGCTAGACTATTATAGGACTTAGATTTGGAGACCAAAAGACTATTATAGGACTTAGATTTGGAGACCAAACAGCCTAATTTTGGAGCCTTACAAGACTATCATGGCTAAGGGCCCACCGGAGGGGGGTTGAGCAGATGAAAAAAGCATCCAAGTCGGCAGAGTTGTGCCACCTGGAGAGCACGGACACACTCCAGACCTCATTTTCTTCTCTGGTCAATGAAGTTGTAGCTGTGGCTCCACGTCAGTTTTATACTGTTCTTATGTTACTCTTATTCGGCAAAAAATATTGAAACCTGTGCCTCAAAAAAATAAAACAACAACAACAAATCTACCTTTTCGGGCTTCTTCCTCCAGTTCATCCCAATCCTTTCCACTCTCTTCTTCACTGCCCAATGATTCCTTGGAATAATCTGCAATAACATTGATTAAGCATTATTTATTAGACAGGAATGGAAAATGGAATGATAAAATTCTTCCCTTCTAAAGCCTCCAGAAATGACATTAGGTTAAGAAGTCATGAACACTTTTTCCTACGAAGACTAACCTGATTCTTCAGCTTCTGATGAATAATCTTCATCACTGTCCTCCTCCTCTTCTTCATAGTCATCCTCTGAAGGATTAAAAGTCTCATCTTCGATTTCAGACTCAGAATCCCCTTCCTCAGCATCACTCCCCTGGTGAATTAGAGCATAATACTGTACACTGGGTGTTTTCCTTTTTTTTTTTAAACACTTACTTTATTAACTTAATGAATTAATTCAACCCACTTAGCACACCAGCATTATTTCTATCTTACATGAAAAAATGAAACAAAAACACCCAAACCCCTGAGTGACCAAGAGATACAAAGACTTAATTAAAATTAATATAAGGTACAATCACTAGATACCCTAAATATCTCATTCTTATTTCTTAGAGTCACTTCATCCTTCTTTACCCAGGAAAATTAACCACAGACATACTGTTGGTAATAATGCACTAAACAGAGGTAGGAGGGCAATTTTTTAGAAAACAATTTTTGCAAGATTACCTGAAGAATTTTCTCCCAATACTAAGAAATTCTTTGAAGGAACAGTTTTTGTAATCTCAAATCTTGTCAGTGGCTACCGATGCCCAATTAATTTATCATTTACCTGTAAAACTAACTTGGAGAAACAACAATACCAAGTTGTATTCAGAGCTTCTCCCGTTTGATCTGGTCCCCTACGTACTACTTATATGGCATTCTCCTAACCGCCCAAATGATAATGGGCAACACTATGTACCAGAAAAGAAACCCCACACTCACGCACCTCACCCTCAGGTTCCAGAAAAGACCAGCCACCTTGTTCAAAGAAGCCCTCAGGGTCATCAACAATGGTCTTCATAATTTTAGTCCAGTTGAGGGACTGTACTCCTTCTGTGTACTTTAGGTCACAAGAACTGGGAAAAATAACATTATAAAGTCAAAATCAATCCTCTATACTTTGTGAGAACATCCCGTGTCATCTTGGTCATTAACATCTCTAAAGAGCAGATACCCTTTGCATACTTGGGAGCAGGTATTCTTTGCGCTGTGCCACCACAACGTACCCAAACATCTGATGTTTGGTCTCCCAGAGCACTAGCCCTCACGAGAGAGCACCTTTTTTTAGTATTTAAAGTGCCTTGTGTTAAGAAATGCTCTAATGACATTTATTCACGTCTACTGAGGAGCACAGAATCAAAGTGGGTGGGAAAGAAGAGAAAAGAAAACCAAAAAACAATAATAGTAAGGACCACAACAAGAAACCTTCAGCATAAAACCTGTCTGAAAGACTAGCATCAAGCCATTATGGGCACAATCATAAACACTGAAACTTCTGCTTCTAGCCATGATGGGAGTGCCAAGGACTAGATTTACGTTTGCACCTTAAACAACCAGAAAACCAAACAAAATATGGAACAACACTTTTCAAACACTGCATAAAAAGCAGCACAGGACTAAAAAATCCCTGTGGAACTACACAATGGAATGAACAGCATCAGGAATGGTAAATATGTGAGTAAATATAAAAGACTTTCCCCTACTCATTTTGTAAATTAAAGGACAGCTGTTTAGAAGTTAAAATAATAACAATAAATTGTGGAATTCACAGTATATTAGAAGTAAAATGGATGATTAATAATAGCAGAAAGGATAGAAGTAGAGAAATGGAAGCATAACAACCTTCTAACAGACATGGTATATTATCTGAATGCAGACTGTGATAAGCTAAAGATGTATATGTAAACCTTACAGTAATCATTATAAAAGTAAAACAAAGATTTGTAGAGCTAATCAGCGAACTAGGAAGATAATCATAAAGAATCATAAAATTAATCTAGGGACAACTCCTGGCGATCCAGTGGTTAAGACTTCACCTTCCAATGCAGGAGGTACGGGTTCCATCCCTGGTCAGGGAGCTAAGACCCCACATGCCGTGCAGCCAAAAAACCAAAACATAAAACAGAAGCAATACTGTAACAAGTTCAATAAAGACTTTAAAATTGGTCCACATCAAAAAAATCTTTAAAAAAAAATCATAAAATTAATCTAAAAGAAGGCATAAAAAGAGAAGAAAAGCAACAAGAACAGATGGGAAAACAAATAGCAAGATGGTACATTTACTGGTGGTCCAGTGGTTAAGAATCCACCTTCCAATGCAGGGGATGCAGGTTCGATCCCTGGTCAGGGAACTAAGATCCCACATGCTGTGGAGCAACTAAGCCAGTGCACTGCAACTACTGAGGCTGCATGCCACAACTACTGAGCCCATGCACCACAACTAAAGAGAAGCCCACGTGCTGCAACAAAAGTCCCGCATGCCGCAACGAAGATGCTGCAACGAAGATCCGGAGTGCAGCAACTAAGACCCAAAGCAGGTAGGTAGGTAGGTAGATAAATTGACCTTCTTTAAAAAAAAAAAAGAAAAAAAAGAAAAAAAAAAAGATGGCAGATTTAAACCCAGCCATGCTAATAATTAAGTGTAAATGGCCTGTTTTTAGCAATCCGTTAAAAGGTAGACATTCTCAGAATGGATTAAAAAAAGTAAGACCCAAATATATGGTGTCTCCAAGTAAATCACTTTAAGTATAAAGTAATGTAAGTTAAAAGTATAGGGACAAAAAAAAGACACACCATACAAACTCTAACCAAAATAAAGCTAGAAGTCTACAGTAATATCACACTGCGTAGATTTCAAAACAAGGAATGTTACCAGAAATAAGAAAAGACACTTCATAATGATGGGGGAAAAAAAAAAAATCAAAAAAAAAAAAATTGATAAACCTCTAACCAGACTAACAAGAAGAGGAAATTATCAATATTAGGAATGAAAGGGGATATATGATTGCACAAATACTAGAATTGATAAACTTAGACAAAATAAACCAGTTGGTTGAAAGATACAAGTTGATTCTAGAATTTACGTAGAATAGCCAAAATAATAATAGCCAACTTTGAAAAGGAGCTAGGTGGGAAGACTTACACTACCTGATTTCAGGATTTACTATAAAGCTACAATATTCACGACAGTACAGTATCAGTGTAAGGACACATAAACCAATGGAACAGAATACAGTACAGAATTAGACCCTCTCCTACATATTCTTTTTTTTTTTTCAAACAAAGATGCCAAGGTAAATCAATGGGTAAGGGATAACCTTTCCAACAAATGAGAACTAGAATAACTGGCTACATATATGCAAAGTATGAATCTTGATTCTTACACCACAGTAAAAAAAAAAAAATAACTCAAAATGGATCACAGACCTAAATATAAGACCTAAATCTATGGAACTCTAGAAGAGAATAGAAAATTTTTATGACTTTGGGTTAGGCAAAATTTATTAGATAAAACATAAAGAGCAGAAATTATAAGAGAAAAAGGTTGATCAAACATATTTCATGAAAAATTTACACTTTTGGTCTTTAAAAGACATCTTAAGAAAATGAGAAGGCATAGAAACTACTGGAAGAAAATATATGCAAACCCTCTATTCGATGAGGGACTTATATCCAGCCTAAAAAATTCTTAAAACTCAGTAATAAGACAAGCAATGTGATTTTTAACATGGGCAAAAAACATGAATATACTTTATTAAAAGTACAGAATGACACATAAGCATAAAATGCTAAAAATCATCAGTAATCTTGGAAATGCAAGCTGAAACCACAATGAAACAGCCACCCACCACAATGGCTAATACGGAAAAGACTGACAACACCAGGTATTGGTGAGGATGTGGAGCGACTATAACTCTCACATGCTGTAGGTTTTCCAGCCACTCTGGCAAAGGATTTGGCAGCTTCTCATCAAGTTAAACATACACTTAACCATAAAACATATGACACAGCAATCCCACTCTTAGGTCATTTATCCAAGAGAAATGAAAACATATGTCTATACAAAGACCTGTACATAACACTTACAGCAGCTATTCATAAGACCCCCAACGGGAAACAACCCAAACATCTATTAACTGGTAGATGGGTAAATAAAGTATGGACTCTCCATAGAGTGGAATACTATTCAGTAATAAAAAGGAATATAGTAATGATGTGTAGAACAACTTGAATCAATTTCAAGAGCATTATGCCAAGTGAAGGATGAAAGATACAAAAGATTACATACTTGTACAATTCCATTTATGTGAAATTCTAGATGAAGCAAAATACATAGTGGCAGAAACCAGTGACGGCTGAAGGGAGGGGAATGACTATTATAAAGGGGTATGAGGAACTTCTGTGAGCAAAGGAAATATTCTATATCCTGATTATGATGGTAGATACAAGACTGTACACGTTTGTTGAAACACATCAAATCATATACTTAAATTGAAGAATTTTATTACATGTAAATTGTACCTCAATAAAGCTGATTTTAAAAAGTCATACAAACTTAATAAATATTTGTGATACCATATCACTTACCTGCATATGTTTCTTAGGAAAATCCTCATATTAACTATAAACTTGTATCTTTCTCACAGTCTATTTCTAAGCTCTCTCAACCCATTTCTTAAGAGGAGATTTATATTTATAGTGCCTCCCCTTCACAGGTAAGTGGAGGGGGAAGGAGGGCAGAGCAATCTACACTCATGGCTACACATGCCTCACCCTTTACCTATGTAGTGATGTCTCCCTTTTTATCGGGGTTCCGGTACTTCTATGAGGAATTCTTTTAGCTGAAGTGTCAGTATATGAATGTCAAAGGCTAAAATAAAAATATATTCTCTCATCTTTTAGTAAAAATAGAGAACTAGAAAGAAATATCCCCCACTTTTTGTAAATAAATTATTACACACGTGTATGGATCTTTTTATATACCCATCAAGTAGAATCAAAAAAGATCTTAGATTTTGATTTTCCTACATCCATAAACTACTGTTGGGTATTCAGGAAAAAGTGGCTCTGTCTAACAGATCCCAAATTTTCGAGTCCTGGTTGATAACAACCCAAAGGCAGTTTCACTAAGTACACCAGCAGATTTTATGTATGACATACCACACTCATATTCTATGGTACAATGTTCATGGGCTAAGTGGGAGATGGCTGGCAGGTCTACTTACTTCAACCATTCCTTGATGGGGTCAAGAGAGGCAACAGGAATGGCATTGATCATTGTCACTTTCTTGCTGTAGTCCTTGTAGACGATTACCATGTCAAAGTTCTTCAGGTGAAACTGGACTCGCTCAAAGTGAATCAGCTCCACTTCATCCAACGTCACCACAAAAGGTGGCTGTCAGGAAAGAACAGGATTATTTTCATAAAAATACTTCCCACAAAGCACTAGCATTTTCAAACACTTTCAGGATCTAAAAATCACTACACAAAGGATAACTAAACTGTTTTTTTTGTTTGTTTTTGGGGGCAAAGACTAAATACGAGATACCAAGAAGCCCCAGTGAAAGGATCTGCAAGATCAAAATCTTTCCTCAAGGAGAATACATTTAAGGAAATTATGTAAAGAAACTATCTTTAAAAACTAAAGAGACTTTTAAAGAATCATTTGTTCAGTAAGTTTTATACCTAAGATAAGTATCAAAAATGAAAATCCAAAGCAATAAGGACCTAGTTTTCAAAATGTCTACCCTCTTGCTTTCTTTTCTCTAACACTTGTTTTCCTAAAAAGAGGTCAGAAATACTCACCCACTCTGTAGCATTTACCAGCGCACTACTAGTGGGCTGGAGGAGGCAGGTACTCCTATAGGGAGCGCCATTGAATCTGAAAGACAGCAAGAAACTCACCTAAGATGGGGCTCATTGCAAGAGAAACTGCTGCTGCCACAACAGGCTTCTTTCCTTTTCCCATTCCAAACACAACTCCAGCATGCTTGCTGGAAACTCATTTCCAGAGGGAGCCTCTCAGTCTTAAGCCATTCACCCCAGCCCTTAAACATTTCCAAGAAGGAATGGATGTCCATAGGAAAAAGGACATGATATGTCATGTTAAATTATTATTAAAGGAAGAATAACTAATTTTTCTAAAGGCCAAAAAGAGGAGGAGATACATTACCCCAAGTCCCTAAAAGGCACTTCAAATTCCAGTTCCTCCTTAGTTAGAGCCTCTACTTTCTCAATGAAATTTTTAAAGGCTGTTTTCAGTTTGTGCCTCATTTCTCGTTCCATCTGCAGAAGAAAAAATTACGAATTAACTACAGTTATCACTTGTTAATAGTAATCCCTTCAAAACGCATGAAGTGCTTTTGTAGTCCTTGATTCTGGTAACTATGATACTAGCACAGATACTTTATTACAGGTCACCATAACATTAACTGTAGAGCTGAGCCTGCAACTTAAGTCTAATCCATAAGCCATAGCACTACACTATGCCAGCAGATACTTGAGAAAGTTCTGCAGACAGTTTCAGGTGTTGTTTATAAAATATAACAATTACTGAACTCAGATCTGGACTGCATCCTACCTCACTCCCCTGCAAAACCAAATTTCACCTGCTCAGCATAGAGGTCATCTCGGTCATGCATATGCTGATGTTTCCCCAAGTCTGTGGTGATCTCCCCCACTTCTGTGTAGAACTGCACATCTGTGTGCCGCTTCTTCCCAAACATGATCGCATTCTGAGGGCACAAAGCAGAAAGAACAAGAAAGAAGTCAGAAGACTTCTTCCACAAAGAAGTCTACACAACAGACAAGCAAGATAACAATAAAACATGAAAATATTAAAACATCTACACTGGAAACCACAGCATTTATGTAAAAACAGTTAAACCATCCCTGGTGTCATCATCAATAATGACATCTGGGAATATGAAAGAGTATAAATTTTTAAAAGATTATGTTGGTAATAAATTGTCTGAAGAAAAATGTTCAGAAACAGGAATTTGGAGAAGACCTTATACGTTTTGGAGGTCATTATATATCACACCAAAGGAACAAACACGCTTAGCACCTTCTAGATGTCAGGCACTGTGGACTTTACAAGCATTATTTGATTCAATCCTCCTGATGATCTTATGCAATAGGTGATATTTTTCATCACTATTTCAAGGGAAAGAGGGAGATAGAAAGATCTTGCCCAAGAGCTCACAGCTAGCTGATAAAAAGATATACCTTGAGGTGAAAGTGCAAGACAATAATCATTTCCCCATCACACGGCTGGAACAAAGCATGCTTGATGTTATTGTATAGAATATCCACTTTGTCTCCTCGGACAGACGTGAAGCGAAAACCTGCGGGGGGGGAAGAAAGGAAGCAGCTAAGTATCAAGGAACATCATCAGGTTAGGCCAGAAGGTACTGAATCTTTTCTGGCTGATTTGAACAGGGTCAGAGGAAATGCCAATAAGGTACAGAGCTTTCCTTTCCTTCTGGCCACACAGCGATGTCAAAGTAGATTCCTCCAAGCACTTCCTTGTCCTACTATATTATCTGATCTGTCATTCCTACAAATGTGCCCCTGAAGACAAAGCCCAGGCACATGAGACATCATCCATACCATTGACATGGGCCTCCAGTGAGCCTTGCATCCTCTTTTGGGCAATATTCGGGCGAATGTACAGATCTTTCAGTTTGGGATTACTCCGGTTTAGATTGATCACCAGTGAGTCTTGTTTCACGATGCCCTAAACAGAATGAAAATCAATGTGAATTTTCACGTTATCTTTCCATGTCGCCAAAACCCACATGTGTCCTTTTGCACGAAGGTGCTTTGTTGGTGTTCAGGTTCACCTCTTTCTCTTTTTCTTCTGCTTCCCGAGTCTTGTAACGCTTCTGCACTTCTTTTATAATTCGGAAAGCATTCTGAAGGTTCAAGGCTGGTACTGTCTGTTCTCCAGGTGCCTTCATATTTGAAGCTCGGTATGTACTGCAGAAAAGGGGAAGCACTTATGTGAGTTTCTTTATTACGCCAGGTAACCTGAACCCATTATTATGTTTTATAACTGGTTTAATTATCTTTTAGGAGAAAAAGGTACTACTGACTGGTGAAACAATGTCTGGAAAACTGAAAAAACCTCCCTTTCTTCTCTCTTAAACAGAGAATATTATAAATGACTAATCCATTGGGTGGGGGAAACACACATATATTTCAAATCCAGCATAAACTTCCCCAAATTATCCTATTCCACCTCAAGAATGAATAGACTCCAATGTGGCACACATTTGAGATTTTATCACCAAATATGTATATAGTGAGGATAAAATATCTTCACAAGGATTTAAATTAGGTTCCATCCTCAAAACAGTACAAAGTTAGCAAGGTGAACCTAATCAAGTGCCACTGAGGAAGGTGCTGCCGTTCACTAGAATGGGGGAGAACACAGCACAGAGAACGAAATGTTTCCGAGGGTAGCACTTCTGCCAACAGGCATTTGGGGATGGTTGTTTTCCTGGGAACTCACATTTCCTTGACAAAAGTGGCTTCTGGGTTAGGAAAGATGTTGCCTTCATTCCTGCCCAGAGCACTGCCTGGGCAATAGAAGTTGATTCGCAAGTAAGTATAATCTCCTTCCACAGACATACTTATATTCTGTTCAAAGAAAGGAAAAGCATTAGCAAAATAAACAGATTTCTTTCCTAGATAAAGATCAGTAGCTATAGAGATGCTAAAATTAAGTTAGTAGTTACAAGCTGCTAAACCTAGCTTGTAATCCTTAATCTAAAACTAATAAACTACATATTTAGCCTATTTTTTTATATGACCAAATGTGTGTTTCCAAAAGAATCACTGAGTTCTCAAAGTTCTTTCTCTGTGCCACATTTATGAAAAAAGGTTAAAAAATTCTCAAAGTTCAAAGAGAAACAGGCAAATTATGTTTCTAGACTAGATCATTTAACTTTCTCCAAAGTGCAAACTGGAAAGGAAGAAAAATGACAGCAGGAGATTAGGGATGGGGGAAAGTCAGTAATGCGAGAAAGGTAGCGTCAGAAGGAGCAGAATGTGAGAGACAATGCAGAAAAGACAGTCATCTATGATAAGCAGGAGAGTCATCTATTTTAAGACACTGTTTGGATGGAGCTTGATTCAAAGTTAGTACCTTTATTGTGGCAATGTGAAAAGGCGTCGCAATGCCAAACACAGGCATTATTACAGTCTCATATTTCTTATCAATGTAGATCTTCATTTCCCGAATATGTGGTTCCTTAGGCATCAAAGACGGGTTTTTATAGGACACATTAGATTTACGAGCTCTGGAGTGGGAATAAGATGTTTTTGAGAAATTTCTGCACAACACATATAACCCTAAAACAATCTTACTACTCCATGCAAACTCTTACTTCTGAATCTGCTGTTCCCCTTTCTGTTCAGTCAATCGCCTCTTTGCTTCCTCATTGAGTTGAGCTGCCAGTTCTTTTTGATGTGCTCTTCGCTTTTCTTCTGCAGTCATCTCATTCTGGAGAAGGGAAAACCCAAGTTATCAAAACCTGTGAACCATCAAAGTAATACAGTAAACTTAATACAGTAAACTTACTCGTGTTCTTTCTGTAAGTAACGCTGCTCGGGAACCTCTTCCCAACAGGTCCTCAGCCTCATCTTTCTCCTCTTCCTCTTCTTCCTCATCCTCATTCTATGGGGGAAAAAAAATCATAATCAGAAATTCAGGTCTTAATTATTTTAGCCAATATTGTTTATCTTCTTCACTGTATCAAACTTCCTATACCACTCATTTATCTTCTTCCTACCTTTAGAAAAATCCCCACGTTCTTCACTTTCTTCTTCACAGAAGTGAGAATGGTAGCCGGGCCATCCTGGAATACAAGTAGGAAGTTAGACATCTGTAAGAGCATTTAAGTGAAACACTTTCACTTTCAAACCCAGTAAATAGCTGGGCCATGCTTTGAACCTTCTGGTACTAAAAAATCTTTGACAACAAATAAAACCAGTTATCTTCTGAAACACACATCAGGAACTACAATTTGGGAGGCAACGCTGGGATCATGATTAAGAATACAGGCTTGATTTGAAACCTGGCTCAAGCACTTTCCAGCTCTGTGACATCAGACAAGTTACTTATACTTCTGTGCCTCAGTTTCTTTATCTGCATACTTGGATAAGAATATTTACTTCACAGGGTTATTATAAGGATTCAATGAATTAATGCATAAATATGCTTAGCTTATAATAAGAGCACTTAAATATTTGCTATTATTAAGAATCAGTTCCTGCTAAGTGAAAGAAACCGGTCACAAAAAGACCCCAAATATCCAGAAAAGGCAAATCCTTAGAGATAGAAAGTCAGTGCCTAGGCCTGAGGGGGAAGTGGGGAGTGACTGCTAATGCACACAGGGTTTCTGAGGTGATGAAAATGTTCTAAAGTTAGACTGTGGTGATAGTTGCATAACTGTGAATATACTAAAAATCACTAAATTGTACACTTTAATTATATAGTATGTAAACTGTAGCTCAATAAAGCCATTACTAAAAAAAAATCAGTTCCATTATCAGAATCAGTTCCTGACATTATCATAATCGAAGTTCAAGCCACAATGTAATAAAGGGTTTGGCTTAAACAATCTCTATCCCTAGCTGTATTAGGCTATCATAGGGATCTCTCCTTCCCCTTAGCTAGCATTTAACAAATATAAAAACAAAAAACCCACATAAAATAGACAAGCAATAAACAAGAGTAAATAAGGATTTACTATGTAGCGCAGGGAACTATATGCAGTATCTTATAATAATTTGTAATGGAAAATAATCTGAAAAAAATATATAACTGAATACTTTGCTGTACATCTGATACTAACATAATATTATAAATCAACTATACTTCAATTAAAAAAAAGGAGGGGGGAACCATAGGGTAAAAATGCGCTTCCAAAGTCAGTTCATGACCACTCAAAGTGGAAGAAGCAATACATACCTCATCCACAAGCACTGTGTCACCAATGAATAGGGCATAGGTTTTCTCTTCTGGTTTCTTCCCTTCCTTGTTAGTCAGGTCTGAGAATCCCAAATTGATGCTGAAAACCATTCCTAAAAGAGCAAAACAGGAATGAGTCAATGACTGTGAAAGGATGGAGAAGTGTGATTTTATACAGACTAGAGGGAGACAAAGCAAAAAGAAAAGTTTCAAAAAAGTTATTTTTCTATTGCATGCATGTAAAACTCACCTTTCTTCAGTTTGTACTGATTTTTACTATTAATTACTAAAGAGCCTTCACGGAATTCAATGCCCATTCCAAACCTAAAAAAGGAATGAAGAGAAACTTTAGCAATAGGCTAAAAGATCTCTAACCTGAGTCAAGTACAATATATCCTATTTCAATTTTCAAGATAAGGCAAGCAAACATGCTGAGTGATTTGCCCCTGATGATCAGTCAGTTAAAGAAGATCTGAGGACAGTCTTTGCGTTAATATGTTGAAAATGACTTTCTAATTAAGTACTGCATATAACACTTATTATATTTAGTAGAATGTGATAACTGGCTTCATTAAGTCACCTAGGCCAAGACTTGGTATAGGTCAATATATTTCCTCTTGTCCATCAGAGAAGGACAGAAATAAACTATATACCCCAACTAGCTTCCATCTAAGGAGACTGCCTAGAGCTTTTGTTTCTCAAATGTCTTTGGTTCTGTAAGATGTTATTAGGTATTTCTAGGTGTTCAGTGGTCAAATACATTTGAGAAACACTGGATAAAATAAAAATTGAAAAAAGAATTTAAATAGTAGGATATCTCAGAGTACTTAATTTGCAAATATGAGCTGAGGTGTTCTAAGAAAGGAAATATAGTATGTAATGTCTCCTCACATTTGTAATTTAAGGCTGGAACACTACTGGCATCTACTACATTGGTCTGGAAAAATCTCCACCCTATCCCTGGGAGTAGAACTCAAGCATTTCTCACATTCTCTGATAACACAATGTGTCTGGCACACAGTTAAGTTTAATAGTCCATAAATATTGGTTGAATCATCTAAGAATATTCTGCCTGACTGCCAGTCACGAAAATTGACTCAGAGTGACAGTGTATATCATAGCATCTTACCCAAGGTTTTTGGTAATTCTGTTCAGCAGCTCTGGCTTCTGCTTTTTAACCACATCCATGACAGCATTATATACATCACATATCTTCACACCTAATGAGACAGACAGGGGACATTAAAGCATCTTTCAGAAAAAAAAAAGCCCCAAATCACATTTTTTTAATCAACATTTTTTTCACCTATTAAGTCCACTAGGGACTTCCCTGGTGGCACAATGGTTAAGAATCCGCCTGTCAATCCAGGGGACACGGGTTCCAGCCCTGGTCTGGGAAGATCCCACATGCCACGGAGCAACTAAGCCCATGCGCCACAACTACTGAATCTGCACTCTAGAGCCCGTAAGCCACAACTACTGAAGCCCACGCGCCTAGAGCCTGTGCTCTGCAACAAGAGAAGCCACTGCAGTGAGAAGCCCCCACACTGCAACGAAGAGTAGCCCCCACTTGCTGCAATTAGAGGAAGCCTGCGTGCGGCAACAAAGACCCAATGCAGCCATAAATAAACAAATAGATAGATAGAGAGATAAATAAATAAATAAATATTTCATAAAGCAGGGTTTCTCAAAGCATAAAATAAGGAATACAGTTGCAGGAGTGGTAGGATTTAGAAATGTGCATTTTAAAAAACAATCTGCCTGGTCATTCTTTAATTACACTGTTTTTTAGAATCACTCCAGTGGGACTGTGGAACCCCAGTTGGTTTCATTGAAATAATTCAAGAGTTGATAAAAGGTATCACATTAAACTTATTATACATTTTGAAAAACACGACTACTAAATGGGTGAATTACTGCTGGAAGAACTCTGGACTTAATTTTTCAGGGTCTAGGATATGAATACATATTTCAAGCCAGATATGGTAGCCTCAGAGGGGTTTTTATTATTAAACTACCTAGGACTATGATCTCTAATTGGATTTCTCAAGATCGACTTGAGGTATCATGGGGGAATGGTGTCTGGAAGCTCTGCAAAACATGAGCGGGCTTACGAAGTAGTTTGAAGGTG
Source organism: Grampus griseus (assembly GCF_964374135.1). Lineage (NCBI taxonomy): Eukaryota > Metazoa > Chordata > Mammalia > Artiodactyla > Delphinidae > Grampus > Grampus griseus. The sequence goes on along the minus strand of NC_139018.1, from coordinate 75,816,972 downwards.
GTAAACATGAAGGCCCATTTAGCCATCGGGGAGTGAAAAGTCTCAAGGCAAAAGAGTGTCAAGTGCTTTGCTCTTGAGGTAGGCAGCTGCTTGCTTAGCAGGGCTGCTATTAGATCTCTCAAACTAAGATTCCGGGTATCCATTCAATATAGGATTAATATTACACAGCCTGCTGGGAGAGATACTACTTCTCAGAAGTTTCTCAAGAAAAGTAATAAGGCCAGAGTATTTTATGAAGATCTGGACACAGAGGCCTAACCAGTCAGAGGTTTTTTTAAACAACAGTATAAAACCACAATAACCACCCATGCATAAAAGTACACTGAGGAACTAAATGCTAGGATGACTGGAGGTTAGTAAAATCTAATTCTATTTACAGTACAAGAGCCTCAGGGATAAACACGCCCATAAATGCTACATTTTTGTTACATGATTTCTAAACCTTATCTAAGGCACCTTACCATGTCTTAGTTCCTTTAGCAGCTCCTCTTGAAGCTGAAGCAAAAAGTTGTAATTTTCTTGAACCTCCTGAGAAGGATCAACCATCAAAGTGCGAACAAGGTTGGAGCAGTAAGATTTGAAGCGAATACCCATGGCACAGGTAATGGCCCCAAAATGCATGTGATTCTTGTCACTAGAGACCAAAGGAAGAAAGCATTTCATTACACAAACTAGTGAAGTCCTTAGTATCACTAACACACACATCTGTAATCACTACCTTTCCCTGCTATATCCCAAAGATGAAGCGGAAAAATGACCTAAACTTTTTTTTAAAAGAACAAATCAGTTTATAAATGCTCTGGAGTAACTTTAATGGCCAAAGCTTTTAGGATAAAAATTCAGTAAAAAGTTGTTGTATCCTAAGTATGTAAAACATATACTGAATTTTATTCATTATAACCTAACAGCATGATGGTAAGGCATCACCTTTCCACCAGTCCACTATGAATTCACCATGAATTAATCCTTTCCAACCAACCAGGACACACAGCATTCTTTACAGTATTTTAATTTTTATTTTATTTACTTATTTATTTTAAAACCTATGGTTATAACATCATTGCATGTATGTATGTATGGATGGATTTATTTATTTATTGGTTGCATTGTGTCTTAGTTGCGGCATGCTGGATCTTTGTTGAGGCATGCGGGATCTTTTGTTGTGGCACAGGCTCTTTGCTGTGGCGCATGAGCTTCTCTCTAGTTGTGGTGTGCGGGTTTTTCTCTCTCTAGTTGGGGCGCATGGGCTCCATCCAGGGTGTGTGGGCTCTGTAGCTGTGGCGCACGGAGTCCAGAGCACTGGGCTCTGTAGTTGCAGCACTCCAGCTCTTTCATTGAGGCGCGCGAGCTCAGTAGCTGTAGTGCGTGGGCTTAGTTGCCCCGCGGCTTGTGGGATCTTAGTTCCCCAACCAGGGATTGAACCCACATCACCTGCATTGGAAGGCAGATTCTTTACCACTGGACCACCAGAGAAGTCCCCTCTTTACAGTATTTTTTAAAAATCAGAAGGGGAATTACATTACGATATATCTAATAAGATTTTTTTTCAACATTTTGCATTTTTCTCGGCATTTTAAATCATCTGGAAAATGCTTACAATCAAATACTCAAGTAAGAAATGAGTAACTGTGAAATAAAATAAAAATATGCATAGAATAAGACAAGAAGATAATGTAAAAAGCAGGCTAATGATTATTCTTTCTCCTCCTACTTTTTTTTTTTTTAATAAATTCATTTTATTTATTTATTTGGCTGCGTTGGGTCTTCGTTTCTGTGTGAGGGCTTTCTCTGGTTGCAGCGAGCAGGGGCCACTCTTCATCGCGGTGCGCGGGCCTCTCACTGTCGCGGCCTCTCCTGTTGCAGAGCACAGGCTCCAGATGCACAGGCTCAGTAGCTGTGGCTCATGGGCCCAGTTGCTCCGCGGCATGTGGGATCTTCCCAGACCAGGGCTTGAACCCGTGTCCCCTGCATTGGCAGGCAGATTCTCAACCACTGTGCCACCAGGGAAGCCCCTCCTCCTACTTTTTTGAATTCCAGAATGAGTCCAAGAAAAAAAACAGGCCAAAGGCTGAAGTGCTCTGGTTGTTGTTATATTTTGAAATTTTCCTACTTACCTCACCACACTGAACTTGAGGTTATAGTTGCCACCACTCTGAATGATAGGAGGGTAACACATTTCCACAGTAGAAGGGTCTGCCCCGGCTAGGTATTTTTTCTCTTCTATGGCCTTTTCCACAGACTCAGCCAGTTTGCTGTGTCGAACTTTCTGTAAGTATATCCAGAAATAAAACAATACTTACTAGAGAGTGGCAGAGGGGTGTTGGGTTTTTGGATATCACCATTTGAAGATAACATATATCCTGATATCATATAGGATGCTATAGAAGTCTTACGAAGTGGTTTATGCACCACTTAACATACTGGTGTACATGTAAAGCAAATTTAGAGAATATGTGGAATTCACAGCTATTCAAGGAATTCTCAAGTGAAATACTGGGTAACCTCCAGAAACTACAGTGCAGGTTTATAGTTATTTTGAAAGAGAGCTGGCACAATTACACACCAACTTATGTATCAAAGGAAGGCGAACACACACCAAAAAACGCCGCATGGGAGAGACTTACTTCTGCTTCATTAAAACAGTAAAAAGACGCCCCCCTCTCTTTTCACCTCATCTGCATCGACTATTTCCATGACTCTTTCCTTGAAGAATTTGTTGAAGACCTCAGAGGTGATGCTGGCTGCTTTCTTCATTAGATTGAGCTCTCCATCCTCCTTTACAGCAATGGTATAGGCCACAACTGCACTGATGTCTATCTGCAATCAAAGCGATAAACAGTTTCTAACATGCAGATACGGAATTGCTAAAGAAATATCTCTCCCCCAAGTCAAATATTATCAGTGATGATATCTGGTTATTTAACAGCAAACTACTCATCAGCAGTCTGCAGAATATCTAAATCTCCTCTTCTTGGATTGAATAAACATCTGAAAGAGCTCTTTACCAGGTCACTGGTGTATTCTAAGAGGCATTAAACTAATGTATCATTTAAAATGTAAATATAAATGCCTCTCTCTTGAGGTTTCCATAAAGGCTGAAGGAAGGCAGACAGGAAAGAAAAGAAAAAAACAAAATTTTTTTTGGACAAGAGATTTTCCTCAGTTTCCCTCTGAAGTACCTGAACTCTCTCCTGAATGCCTCATTCCTAACTGGAAAGAAAACTGCCTTACTGCTCAGCCGAAGGGAATGAAAAATGGAAATGTGAATGAATATATAGCTTTCCCAAAACAAATTCTCTGCATTATCTGTTATGGAAGCTCCTCACAATTTTTTCTTCTCAACTCTCAATGTGCCTATTTCCAAGAGTATTCTTACTTTGTCAAAGCCCTCTTTGTTGAGGCAGTCATTCCAGCTCTTCATGAACTCTCCTGGGAATTTGTCTTTGCTGAACACGCCAATCTTCTTGCCATTCTTGCTTTCTTTAATGGCTTCAATCATTTTATCAAAGCTGCTCTTATTACTTTCATTCTATCAGTGCCACAGGGAAGAAAAGGGGTTCAATTTCAGAATTAGACATCTATGTTCTACTAGTACTAGGCAGAGAATATTCTAAACTACAGAAAGAATAAATTCTATTTCCCCTTCTACTACCTACTTCTTTAGGGCAGACTATAACACACCAAAAGGTAACGCAAAATTTCTTTCAATATCTTTATATGCTTAAGTGAAGTACCATATAAGCGGAGAAGGCTATTCTTTTTCTTCAGGAACAGCTAAGAAACTCAAATACAAAGGTGAACAACATTTTGAGAAGAAATCTTCTCAGAAGAGAAGTGGGCAGTATAACAAAAAAGAGTACATTTGATAAAAACTGGAAATGAGGTATGCCTCATTTTCCTTAAGGATATTTAAAAGCTATTTGTTCTAATTAAGGCACTCAGATTAAAACAAACAAGTTGACAGTGTCAAGAATGGATAAAGTTAGTGTTCACCAGAATTTCATAACCCATTTGTCTTACTGCAGAACTGACAGGACTACTGAACTCTTTTCTTCCTGACTAACAAATGACAGTCAGCTAAATCTTCCCCTGTATTTTTTAAATTCCTAGAAGGCTTTTCTGTTTATCACTTTTAAACATTCTTTCACATTTATGACACCTTCTTTATTAGTTCTGACCTTTTCTCGTATGAGCAGTGTGATGGCAGGGGCTCCATTAGCATTCTCATTGCCCTTAGTGTTAGCAATCTGTTTCAAGAACTCCACTTTTTTCTTGCTGGCCATAAAGATGATTTTGTCATCACAGAAGACCATGATAGTATCAGTTAGTTCATAACCAAAGAGCCATGTCTATGGGAAAAGACAACGGTGTGTACAGATACAAAAAAATTAATGTACTTACACAGAAATATTTATAAATTAAGGTATCTGTAATTAACTTCCAAATAATCGTGGAATGGGGAACCTGGATGTAGATTCAAATGAAATGAGATTGGTCAGGAGTTGACAATTTATTGGATAATGGGTACACAGGAGGAGTTCAATGTATTCTTTTATCTACTTTTATTTGTTTGAAACATTCCATAATAAAGACCATCAAATCGTTTGGATAATTTGTGTTTTATAGGAAGTATATTACTGTTTAGTAGGACAGAAATGCATAAAACAAGAGACAGAGAAGCACCTCAGGGAACTGTGCATTCTAGCTCCCCAAAGATTGTTAGTTGCCTACCAATTACTCATATCTTCTCTCTCAAAGAGACTCATGACCTTTAGCTGGGCAAAATGCTCAGCACAAAGACCCTATTTCCCAACATTTCTTGCAGCTAAGCATGACCATTAGATTAAATTTGGGCCATTAAGTTATAAGTAGAAGTATTCTGTGGGACTTCAAGAAAGTCTCTTTAAAAAAGGAGGGAAGGTCTCCCATTTTATTCCCTCTCTCCATTCTTTTTGCTCAGAATGCAGATATAAGGGTGAAGCTGCAGCAAATTTTGCAAAATGAGCACAAGGGCTATACTCTATGGATGGCAGAGTAGAGACCGGGAAAAAACCTGTGTCCCTGAAGACTATCTAAGAGAAAAAGAAATATTCTTTTTAACCCACTGTTATTTAGATTTTTCTGTTATTTAAAGTTAAATCCATCCTAATTTATACACTTCTCTTCCTTTTTCCTTATGTTCTAAATCAGTGCTGTTCACTGAACTTTTTGTGACAGAAATATTCTGTATGTCCTCTGTCTAACATGATAGCCACTACTGAGTACTTGAGACTTAGGACTGAGAAGTTAAAACTTTAATGTGGCTAGTGGCTACGATATTGAACAGTCTAGTAGCTAATTCAATGACTCTCAGGGCTAAACACAGCTGTAAATTTCTCACCTGTAACGCAGTTGATTTGGCATAAACGATTTCTTCATCAACACCCACTGATACAACAATGGCATCAACATTGGCATACTCATCTTCTCCTTTCTGAAAAGTAGAGTAATTTGTTCATTTTCTCTCACACTAGCAAAATAGGAATACAAACTTCAGTATTTACCCAAGATATGTGTAATTTTTTCCTAACAGAAATTCTAAGTTTAAGGTACATGTTTGCCTGGCAACCTCACAGCCATCACTTACTCTATTTTTATTTGTTTGTTTGTTTTTTTGCGGTACGCGGGCCTCTCACTGTTGTGGCCTCTCCTGTTGCGGAGCACAGGCTTCGGACGCACAGGCTCAGCGGCCATGGCTCACGGGCCTAGCCGCTCCGCGGCATGTGGGATCTTCCCGGACCGGGGCACGAACCCGTGTCCCCTGCATTGGCAGGCGGACTCTCAACCACTGCGCCACCAGGGAAACCCTACTCTATTTTTAAAACAGCTTTCTGAGACAGAATTCACATACAATTCACCCACTTTAAGTGTACTGTTCAGTGGTTTTCTGTGTATTTAGTTATGCAGCTATCACAAATTTTAGAACATTTTCATCCTCCCCCAAAAAACCCATTAGCAATAATTATCCATCTCCCCCCAGCCCTAGGCAACCACTAATCTCATTTGTCCCTAAGGGTTTGTCTATTCTGGGCATTTCATATAAATGGAATCATAATATGTGGCGTTTGTGTCTGGCTTCTTTCACTTAACATGCTTTCAAGGTTCATCTATGTTGTAGTATGTATCATACCACATCCCTTTTTATTGCTGAGTAACATTCCATTATGTGGATATACCACATTGTATCCATTCATCAATTGTTTGATATATGGGTTGTTTCCATCTTTTGGCTACTATGAATAATGCTGCTATAAACATTCACGGAAGTTTCTGTGTGCACGTATTTCTCTTGAGTATATAGCTAGGTGAGGGATTGCTCGTTATATGGTAACTCTATGTTTAACTTTTTTTTTCTTTTTTTTTTTTTTGCGGTATGCGGGCCTCTCACTGTTGTGGCCTCTCCTGTTGCGGAGCACAGGCTCCGGACGCGCAGGCTCAGCGGCCATGGCTCACGGGCCCAGCCACCGCGCGGCATGTGGGATCCTCCCGGACCGGGGCATGAACCCATGTCCCCTGCATCGGCAGGCGGACTCTCAACCACTGCGCCACCAGGGAAGCCCTAAGTTTAACTTTTTGAGGAAACACCAGACTGTCTTCTAAAGTGCCTGCACTATTTTACATTCCCAATAGTAACGTATGAGGGTTCCACTTTCTCCACATGCTGACCAACACTTGTTATCTTTTTTATTATTTTATTATTTATATAGCCACCCAATGGGTATGAAGCAGTATCTCACTGTAGTTTTGATTTGCATTTGCCTAATGGCTAATTATGTTGACTGAGTCCCCATTCACATGATTCCTGATGAGCTGTATACCCTTTCTGGAGAAGTGTGTATTCAGATCCTTCGCCCATTCTGTAACTGGGTTACTGCTTTATTACTAAGCTTTAAGAGTTATTTTTATGTTCTAGATATAAGTCTCTTACCAGATATGATCTGCATTATTTTCTCCCATTCAGTGGGTTTTCTTTCACTTTCGTAATGATGTTGTCCTTTGAAGCACAAAAGATTTTAATTTTAAAGAAGTCCAAATTCTTTTCTTGTGCTTTTGATGTCATATCTAAGGTGGCTTTGCCTAACGCAAGGACATGAAGATTTACCTATGCTTTCTTCGACAACAGTTTTATACTTTTAGCTCTTATATTAGATCTATGACTCATTTTTGAGTAAATTTTTGTGTATGGTGTGAGGAAGGGGCCTAACTTCATTATTTCGCATGCAGATAACCATTTGTTCCAGCACCAAGGCAGTGGCACCAAACTATGTTCTTCACTATCACACACTCATAGGAAACAAATCCAGTTTCACTAAAAAATGTCCTTGACACAGTAAAAATGATTAGTATTATGAAATCCTAACCCTTGAGTATATGTCTTTTTAATATTCTGTGTAAACAAATGGGCAGTACACACAAAGCATTTCTGTGTGCAAACTGAAGTATGATGGTTGTCTCAAGGAAAAGCACTTGTATAATTACTTGAGTAACAAACTGAACTAGCCATTTAAACAGAGTTGGGCATCTGGCATACATTTTCTTGAAAATGAATTAAGTGAGCCTATAACTTCAAGGAAAACAAATGACAAACATGTTGTCAATGATGAAATTCGAGTTTTCAAGCAAAAATCAAAATTTTGACAAACTTGTACCCACCATTGTGAACTTGACAGCTTCTCTACTTACTCAAGACTTTTCTGATATCGGTGGTGAAATTAACATACACGATTCTCCAATATCATAAAATGAAATGTGTACATTTACCAGATCTGTACAACTGAGGGAACCAATATTTTCCAAACAAGCAACGCTTGTTACAAAATCATCCATGGGTAAAGGATCAAAGGTGCAAGACAGACCCATAACTTGAGTATGAAAAGTTCACTGCTGTGGTTTTAGATTCCACATTACAACTAACTTTCAAGAGATTACCACTTCCAGACTTTTAGTGTAATAACAAAGAATATCCATAATTATCTGAAAAGGTTATTAAAATTTCTCCCTTTTCCAGCTTCATGTATGTTTGAAGCTAAATTTCTTTAGGTACTTGATACAACCCATACAAAGAAATGCTTTGTGGGGACCTGAATAATTTAAGAATGTAAAGGGGTCCTGATATCAAAGAGTTTGAGAACCACTGTGTTATGATTCCTACAACATATATTAACACTAACTCTGGCATCAAATATTCTCTCCTCCCCCAAATTTTGCTACATGCATTCCAACTATGGGATTTTGTGGCACTAGAATTACTAGTACCTTGATAACCTCCCAAAATTAGCAACAGGTATTCCCTTATATTTAATGCTTACATGTTCTGGCTACTGACATATATTTCCTAAACATCTGTCTACAAAAAACACCACTGAAACTAACCAAAAAGTCCCTTTTAGTATTTTTTGATACTTGAAATCTTGGTTGAGTCAAAATTTTTTAGCAAAAAAAACACGTACGAAAATTCAAAATACACAGTAATAAATTTTTTAGAAGTATATGAAGAGGGACTTCCCTGGTGGCACAGTGGTTAAGAATCCTCCTGCCAGTGCAGGGGACACAGGTTCAATTCCCAGTCTGAGAAGATCCCACATGCCGCGGAGCAACTAAGCCCGTGCACTACAACTACTGAAGCCTATGCGCCTAGAGTCCGTGCTCTGCAACGAGAGAAGCCACCGCAATGAGAAGCCCAGGCACCGAAATAAAGAGTAGCCCCCGCTCGCCTCAACTAGAGAAAGCCCGCGCGCAGCAACAAAGACCCAACGCAGCCGAAAAGAAAAAAAGATATATGCACCCCAATGTCCATTGCAGCATTATTTACAATAGCCATGATATGGAAGCAACCTAAGTGTCCATCAACAGATGAATGGATAAAGATGTGGGGCGTACGTGTACACAAACACACAAACACACACACACACACGAATATTTCACTCAGCCATAAAAAAGAATGAAATTTTTCCATCTCCAACAACATGGATGGACTTAGAAGGTATTATGCTTAGGGGAAAAATTCAGAGAAATAAAAATACTGTATGATACAACATATGCGAAAGCTAAAAAATAAACTAGTGACTATAACGAAACAGACTCACAGATATTGAAAACAAACTAGTGGTTACCAGTGGGGAGGGACAAAATAGGGGTAAGCGGTTAAGACGTGCAAACTACTATGTATAAAATAAACAAACTATAAGGACATATTGTATAGCACAGGGAATACAGCCGATCTTTTATAACTATAAATGGAATAATATAACCTTTAAAAATATAACCTAAAAAAAACTACAATTTAATAATATCAATTGTGCTTACATTATCTTTATTTTTTAACAGCAATTTTTTATTTTTTGGTAAGTGACACAATTGTCCACTTACAGTGATATAAAGTATGTTCTCTGGATGTATTAAGATTAAAGAATTTTTTGGAAGATGAAAAGACGACAGAGAGTGGCAAATGACTAAGTGCCTGACAAGCATTCTCAGCCGGAAGATATTGATGTTAAGTGTGCGTATCTCATAGAGCCCTAATGGGCTCAGGGCTCGGGAGGCACCAAGTATTAGAGAAGGGGAAAGGGACATATTGAACACGGATAAGTTCAGAGCTAAGAACAGAAGGTCTGGTCAGCAAGCTTAAGTCCCCAGTTCTCGGAAGCCCTGAGACAACTCCTAATCCTTCCTCAAAGAGACTTAATTTATTCTCTGGAGAAAGGAGCTCAAAAAGGCTCTAGATACTAGGCCCAGCAGAAGGCAAGTACTAAATGCTGAGAAACTAAATGAAAATCTGTTTTCTGAATGACAACAACTGCCCCAAAGACAAGAATCAGAGGACTTTTCTTTGAGCATCACTGAATTCAGAGAAAATACTTCAGATACTGTCAGTATCTGGGGGTTCTCCATGGAACAAGCTAACCTATTCACTCTATCGTAACCCCTCTCTACTAGTTGAGAGACCCTATTCAAGCAGAGCTTCCCACCAGTTTCTTATTACCTTATTCTTAATACAAATGGGTAGCCAAGCCTCATTTTGATTTTTGTGAAGTGTCCTTCAAGTAAGAGGGAAAGCAAAGAAATCCAGAGGAAACAGGCATGGCCGAGGACAGAAAATAAAAATCAAATAAAACATCCCCTATAAGAGAAATAAATATAGTACATCCATGAAACGAGAAAAGAATAGGGGACAAAAAAGAACTTAGAAAAAAAAATTCAATAAAAAGTGGTAAAATAAAGTTAAGAAACAGTATCTGCAAGTAGAAGATAAAGAGACAGGAAATGAAATGGAAAGATAATAAATTTAAGCCAAAAGGTCTAAACCTTACCAAATCGGAATTTCAGGGGGAAAATAAACCAGATCACTGAGGAAACGGGGAGAAAATGATCAATGAATGCAAAATTCCAGCACTGACGGATGTGAGTCTTGAGACTAAAATGGCCCCCCACTTCCCAACTCAATGCAAAGAGGGTGGGGGGGGAAGACTCATACCAGGGCAGTGAAATTTCAAAACACAAGGAATAAAGAGATGTTTTACAGAGAACAATAGGCCACATATATTGGAACAGGAAATAGAATCACATCAGCCTTCTTCTCAAATGTAAGACTGAAAGCTTGAAGGCTGACAAATAGCTTCAAAATTCTGGGCAGAACTCTCAGAGATTTTCAATCTTGAATTTTATACCCACTGAACTATATTATTAACCAAAAGTGGAGACAGAATAAAACTTTTTAAGACACATAAGGGCTCAAGAAACATCTATTCTCTGTATTCTTTCCTAAGAAGCTCTTAGAGAAATGCTCTAACAAAACAAAGGAAAAAAAATCAAGACATGGACTGTAGGATACAGGGGACACTGGAAAGTTCCAAGTTTCAACAGGCCTAGAGAGCAACCCGTACAGATAGAGCAGAATAATGTAAGGCTGAGTGGGTGGGTGGGTGGGTGTTGGCGGTATTTAAAAAACAAACACAGAATTAATAAAATATCTGATGAGTGTGAAAATTTTAGAATAAAAAATTGATGAGATTATGACAGATCTGCAGGAAAAAAATTAGGGCTAGAGACATTTAAAAGAGGAGAGAAACTGAAGTAATCATTAATGCCATGAAAAATGAAAAACTGCAGAGAAAAGGAAAAGTAATTAATTGTATTCTACTGCTTCGCCCAGCAGTGAAAATAGTTGCATGAGCATAACAATGTAAACTGACTGAGTTTACTAAAACTTTTTGGGGAAAAAAACTTATCAAGAGGGATGGATATGTGATAAAGCAAGTATGATAAAATATTAATTGTGTAAACTAGGTGGGGGTACATGGGTTCTTACTGGAAATTTCTTTTATCTTTCTGTATGTTGAAATTTTTCATAACTGTGTCAAGAAGAAAATTTACAGGAAGTGTCAGGAGGCAGGGAAGCTGGAATGAATATGATGGTATAAGACAGTTAAATTTCAATCCTAATCTATCAAAACAAAAGTTAATATCTACAACTGATAAATCAAGAAATAGCAGTATATAGATATTACTTCAAAATATGAAAGAAAGTGAAGAACTGGAAAGTGGGTGCTTCTGGGGCAGGTGACTGTTTTTTGTTAAGGCCGTTAGAACTATTTGGTTTTTTAAAACCTATGTATGGGGCTTCCCTGGTGGCGCAGTGGTTGAGAGTCCACCTGCCGATGCAGGGGACACGGGTTCGTGCCCCGGTCCGGAAAAATCCCACATGCCGTGGAGCGGCTGGGCCCGTAAGCCATGGCCGCTGGGCCTGTGCGTCCGGAGCCTGTGCTCTGCAATGGGAGAGGCCACAGCAGTGAGAGGCCCGTGTACCCGCCCCCCACCCACCCCCCAAAAAAAGAAAACCTATGTATGTATTACTTGATTAAAACTGATATTTTAAAGTGCAAGGTAAATAATGTAAGTGCTAAGGAATCGGCAAAAATTGTGAAGGTGGTATTGGAATGATAAAAAGTTGGGGAAATACTGCAGCAGAGGAACAACTATCTTCCTTTGAACCAAAGGGGTACTGTGTTAAAACACGAAACATTTTTGAAGTCTCTAGTTATAGCTAAGACACTGATCTAATTCATCACCCAAACTGAGACAATTTTGAGAATAAAAAAGTATGCCATTAATTACATATGTACAACAGGTGAACAGTTTCAGGAAAGGCAGGACTTATGATCACCCTGAGTACAGTCTCTATAAAAATCTCTTCAAACCAAGAAAGGAATGCATGAGAGTTCAGAAATCAAGTTACCATCATTCACTGAGTGCCTACTACACGCCAGGCACTGCACTTGGTAACAGTGATAAAAAATAAATAAAAATTTGAGTAAGCAAGAATAAATGAATCTTAACCTGCCCAGGCATTTACTTCCATCTAGCCTTCCTCTTCACTCAAGAAACCAAGAAACTTCACTCAAGAAACCTTTCTCTAGCTCACGCCAGAGATAAATGAGCCATAATGAACTGAGATGGGTAGAAGCAAACCGTTACCTGTTGAAAGTAGTATGGAAATTGCCCATATTTTAAAGAACCTTCCTAAGCCACAAAAGATTACTGCCTAGTCTTAGAGAGCAATCCAGAACAAGAAACTTGTCCACAACAAAAATCAGCAAAGAGCCAGAAATTGCCACTCAAGAGAAACACTGACACTATAGGTTATTAGTTTTCTCCACAGGCACAAACTTCCTTTTTGAGGCCGGAGCCACTCACTCCTCAGTCCTGACCAGTAGTGCAGCACCATATGAATGAATGCAATGGATCAGCATTCCTTTTGAAAACAGCTGCTATTCTGATTTTTTAGGAACTCTTTTGGGTTAAAAGGCAGATGACTGAAGTCAAGGTTCACACACACAGCAGGATGTCCTAATAGGTAGGTCTCAAATGAGTTATAGGTGTGCATGGATACAGTATTCCCTCAGCTCTCAAAGCAGCTGGGACCCCAGGATGGTGGGTAACCTACCCCCCTTGTACCCTATGCAGTAGTAATTCTATCACTTGGTTAAAAACAATCACAATCATGAAAAGGCTGGGAAGCCCTGAATAAGAAGACAGAGGAGAAGCCCCCAGCTGATGCTCATGATCCAACACCATCACCTGGGGTTCTCTAAAGCAGAACAGACAGGTGCTGCAAACCCTTTCCGCTCGGAGCAGTTCTCATTTAAAAAAATGACAGGCGGGCTTCCCTGGTGGCGCAGTGGTTAAGAATCCTCCTGCCAATGCAGTGGACAAGGGTTCAAGCCCTGGTCCGGGCAGATCCCACATGCCGCGGAGCAACTAAGCCCGTGCGCCCCAACTACTGAGCCTGCGCTCTAGAGCCCGAGCCACAACTACTGAAGCCTGCACGCCTAAAGCCCATGCTCCGCAACAAGAGAAGCCAGTGCGATGAGAAGCCCGCGCACCACAACGAAGAGTAGCCCCCGCTCGCCGCAACTAGGGAAAGCACGCAGGCAGCAAGGAAGACCCATCGCAGCCAAAAATAAATTAAATTAATTAATTTTAAAAAAATGAGAGGCAGGACTAGACTAGACTCAAACATCCAGAAAGAGTCACAAATAGTAAGTTTTAGTCACTACGGAGGTCTCCTGTTTCATTTCTGGCTGAGCCCATTTTCTTATCCTTAAAATGACACTATTTACTCAGGTATAACGTTTAATACTTTAGAAATTTCTACTCAAACAGAAATGTGTGATACTGCAACTGTTTGGGGGATGTAAGTCATGAAAATTGTGATTAAGAGATACCTCTTAGTTACAATAGCCTCACAAAATGTACCTTAGCCAAACTCAACTTGCATAGATGAGATTAGGAAACACATTAGCTCCTACTCTTTTAAAAAAAGAAAAAGAAAAAAAAAAGATTGGTAGCCTTTTGGTGCTCTATAACTCTAGGTAGTTGAAGAGCGTTGGAGCTACCACAAGCACCCACACAGTTCTGAGAGATTAATGCTTAAGGGTATCTAAAACTTAAAAGTGGGTGTGGGGACTCTGCTGGTGGTGCAGTGGTTAACAACCCGCCTGCCAATGCAGGGGACACGGGTTCGAGCCCTGATCCGGGAAGATCCCACAAGCCGCGGAGCAACTAAGCCTGTGCGCCACAACTACTGAAGCCTGCACGCCTAGAGCCTGCGCTCTGCAACAAGAGAAGCCACTGCAATGAGAAGCCCTTGCACCGCAACCAAGAGTAGCCCCCCCTTCCCGCAACTAGAGAACGCCTGCACGCAGCAACAAAAACCCAAAGCAGTCAAATAAATAAATAATAATTAAAAGTGGGTGTGGAGCCCAAACTAATCTTTTAGTTAATTTTTGTCGTAACAGATTTCTTTGCAGATGGGAGCTGACAACACAAGGCTTGGAATTCATATAGTTAACTTCTAGTTATTCTCATTTCAATGCCAGTTTTCTTATTCAAAAAAAAAAATAGTGTAGAAAAACAAACATAGCTTGCACCTGTACATTTCACTATTTTCCTGCTGCAGCTAAGAGGATAAGCAACCAGAACTTATCCCAGAAAACTATGATCTTTGGTTAAGCAGATCAGAATCAAAGTACTGCAACCTGGAACGACAATGCATAAAGAAATTCTACAGGTGGGTTCTAGGCATAGTTGTTAAAATTTAGTTATAAAAAAGCAGAAAGTCTTTTTAAATAAGATTTTTCATAATGATACACCACAAATTTTGCTAATGAGTACATTTTTGTATTGATTTGGCTTGTAACTTTGTAACACCAAGATCTTATTAAAGTCTAACATGCTCCTTTCAAATGACAGGAGGGCCAAGATAAATTTTAATGATTTTTGAGAAGCAAACAAAAAAATGGGGGCCAATAACTTTCATGGATTTAAAAACTGTCATTTGACATTAAGTTTGCCAATCTGTCTCCAGGCCTCAAGCTTTTCCTAGTTTCACGCTTTGCATTCACTTATCATGTAGAGGAGCTTTGAGCTCTAAATTAATCTTAGCTTCCATACATGGTCTAGAGAGGATAATTTGATAAACTCTGAATCACTGGGACTAGAAGCAACCACCACAGCAAAGGTGTGTAATTTTGGGGTCTATGGGTGGAAGAGAGGGCTTTTGATTATTACTTGTACAATAGTACTTTAGGAAATATCTGGGCATTTAGAAAGAGTTTTTCTAATACGGATCACATTCAAACTTTAAAATGTGACAGTGAGAGAAACTGTAAAAACATCTGGTAGAAATTAACCAATAAAAAATTTTAAAATAAAATTTATGTTTGGCTTTAGCCTAGCATAGAGTCCTTATTTTTGCTTCTCATAAAATGCAAAGAACCCATTTTATTTTCAATTATCTAATGCATTTATGCTCAAAAGATGAAACATGCACGGGTACCTTTAATATGAATGGTAGGGAAATGACCAATTTTAATAGCTTAGTTTTTAGAAGATCAGTTTGAAAGGCAATTTACAATGCTGAAATCAGAACTGATCATTTTTGTTAGGACGCTTTTGAAATTTGAAAGTCTTCATTAGTTTTATCTTCCCTGAATGACAGAGTTCAGAAGCCAGACTTAACCTAGTTAGCTCAGAATGCACCACAGGATGCAATCAAATGTTTGAATTGATAACTTACCAGCATAAAAATAAAATCGTTAACTGGGGACTTTTTCAAGCAGCAAAAATGCCCAATCCCTAAAAGACTGGGTACTGCAACAGCTCTTTTTCTGAACACGTGCCCCGGATACTCAACCAAGGATGAAAACTAATGAGGTTTTAGGCAACACATCGTTTTTTGCATTAACTAAAGCCTGCAGGTTTTCAGCGTTAGGTTTCTGTGTTGCCCGCAGCAGGGCCTAGAACATGAGGCGGTTGCGCGTGAGCAGTATTTCTTTTTTTAACTCCAGCAACAGCCCCGCAAACGATAAACGCCAAGAGCCCGGTTCACATTCTCTTGGACCCTCCATCCATCCTTGACGAAATGGTTGTAATTCTGGCGGGACCTAGGGCGCAACACTGTGGTTCTGGGAGGACAGAGCGAGTGCGTGGGTGTGTGCGAACACTGCAGGAGGGGGCAGCAAGACTTGATCACGGAGTGGGAGGGAAGGATGATGATGCCTCTCCTAGGGCGGGAAGAAACTACGAGAGGTGGTTGTTATGCATGACGGGGGCTGGCACGCAGGGAAGATGGTGGTGGCCGCAGGGCAGGGTGATTGCCGGGGGGATTCCCTGTTACTGCGCGGCGCTCAGAGCCTCCTGCGGTGAATGATCCTGGAGCAACTAAAGCGGCGCGACACTGAACCCGGGAATTCCCGACGGAAAGGGGAAAAAAGGCGCCGAGAAACGGGATTATTATGGGATGGCAAAGGGGGCTCCCTAGGGAAAATTACGGGATCTATCTCACCCTCCAATTGCTGTACAGTCTCTTCACTCGCCGGTAATAAGCGTCTTTGTCCAGAGTTACAGCCATAGCCACAGACGCCGCTCCTCCTCGGGTTCCGAGAATCACGCGAGGTCCCGGCTCAGCCACCCTCTCTCGGCCCTGGAATCCCGCACTCTCCCAGTGACCCGGAAGTATCGACCTCAAAGATGCCCTTTCCGCTTCCGGGTCCCAGCAGCGCTTGGGATTCTTTTATTTTTTTTTTCTTAAATCCTTCCTACGGAGGTTAGGGGGAGGAGAGGATGGAAAAGAGTCTGGAAAGCAACAAAATATGTAACGCAAAAAGAGTTCAGATTTTCGCGGGGTTTTGTCAATTTAGCAACAGCCGCACGAGAGTCGACGTCATCACGTGACCCCCTGCACCCGCCCTTACTCTCTGCCAGGCCGCGGTTTCCAGGCGCTCGGACTCCTTGCCGAGGCAGCGGCGGCAGCGGCGACCGCCGCTGGGCACTGAGAAGTAGGCGGGAGTCCTGACGTGCCGGCCCCGCCCCACACAAGCTACCGCGCGCGGGTGCAGTGGCCCCACCCAAAGGAAGGGGAAGCGGAAAGAGCAGGGTCTGGCGTGGGGTGGGAGTGGAAAGACTGCAGCGTAACTCGGTCCGTTCCTGTCCTAGAAAAGGTGCGGAAGTAAAAGCCTCTGCTGCTTCAGGGCTGGAAGGATCCTCCGTGCCAGGACGCTGGGTCGGGGGCTCCGGGCGGACAGAGAGCTCAAACCTGGGAGACGAGCCCACCCTGCCCGTAAGACTAAACTAGGGCCGGCGATACGGGGGAAGGGCTTCGCCATAGAAAGGGAAATTAAATGCCCAGGCTTCATTTGAGCGCTAGGGTGATAGGGGAAGGGTCAAAGGAAACAAATGGCTTGAGGGAATTTATAGAATGCACCCCCCGCCAAGTCGTGACCGCGTCCTTCCAGTTAGCCAGTCCCCTTGCCGCAGTTCATGAAGTGACACCATTCTTAGGCTTCCCCAAAGCACCGTTATTTAATTTGAGACAAAATGTACGTGGGTCTTGACGAAATTCTTCCTTTTCATCTCTTCTAAGAACTTGGAGTTTGAATCTGGAACATTTTGCCTGCCATTTAGCTTAGATCGTTTCCTTGCCTTTGGTAAGGTGGAGAGCCTAAGCTTATATAAACCCTTTAATGGAGTACGGATGACTTGTCTGCCCTATCCAAGGTAACTCGGCATGAACAGTAATGAACTTTAGGAAAATGATGTTGAAATTACCCATCGTGAACATCAACTCTTAAAATTAATATATTGGGTTTGAGCAAATATAGAACAAGGGAAGAGTGGGAAAGGATTAACTTAAATTTATTAATGCCAAGGGGAAGGAAGGTAACAGTTCCTGACCCTCCAGCTGTATCCACAGTTCGGTCAGGAACAGGCTCTGCCGGAGCCTAGTGCCAGCGCTACATAGTCTGTGGTTAATGGAGGTGTCTAGGGAGGGGTGAGCACATCAGCTGCTCTAGTCTCCTTTCCTTCCCCAGAAACGAGGAAGTAGTCATGTATTGTTTTAGGAGTTCCCCTGCCCAGCCAATCCTCTCAAATTTGGAAGCAATCAGGTACAAGTTTTCTTTTTCCTTTTCACCTCCTGGAGTCCTGGGTTTCCCCACATCTCCCCTGCCCCTCCCACTTTTCCACAGTCCAAGGGCCAGAGTAAATGAAAATACAGCAGCCACCCAAGCGATGGGGACCATGATGGGGCTTCAGTCATCACCATCTTCGCTGGAGTCTGAGTTGGCTGGCATCATAGGATCATCAATGAGTGAGAAGTCCCTTTCTGAGCTATCATAGCCCTGAGATAAATCATCATCATCATCTTCATCCTCATCGTCCTCATCCTCCTCAGGTTGCAGTGGTGGCAACCTCAAGGCAGTACCAGAGGTGGTAGTGGCTGGTGAAGAAGGGTAGCCAGTGGCTCTCAGGCCTGGATGGTGATGGTGGTGATGGTGGGGGTGGGGGTGGTGGTGGTGGTGATGAAGCATGGTGCTGGAGTCTACATGAGGGGATGATGCTGCACCACCCATCACAAACGGCATAAAAGGCAAAGACGCAGAAGTGGCACTGCTGTGACCCAGAGATGACACAGACTGCAGGCCACTACTGCTGTGTTGGAAGGTATTATGCAGAGACAGGGACCCAGTGCCTCCACCCTGCATCAGGGCCATCATCTTAGAAAGGTCTGGTCGCATCCTACGGGCCCGCTTCTTGCTGCTGTCCGGTGCAATAGGCCCTGGCAAAACCCGGTTGAACACTGTTTCAGCATGATGACCCTGGGAGGAAGCAACAGAAGATAGTAAAAAGAAAGGAAGGAAAAAAACCAAAAGTCAACAGAGTCCTAGCATACAAATGCTTTTTCACTGACTCTATCTTTAGCAGGGGCAAAACTAGTCAGATGAGGCTTGATGGTAATGGGGAAGAGGAAAAGCAGGATGTAGCTGGTTGAAGCAATATAATGCTGAAGCCAAGAGCAAGGATTTGACACTGACACTCATGTGAACCAGAGCTTTGATTTTTTTCCATGACTACACTGTACCTTTACTCGGGCCAACCGTTTCAAAATTATTCACCTTTGTAAATGAGCGGCCTGAGTACGACAGTGAATGAATCAGTACTTGCACAGTATGCTTTACTGATGGCAGGCTGTTCACATGATCTTACCATGTGAAGTACAGCATGACAGTATTGACATTTACAATACTATCCTTCATTATTGCGTCAGAGTGGGGTAAACTCAAGATAGACCAGATTACGATTCTGGATGTCTGGAACACCAAAAAGATTATGGGGTAGCTCCTTACCAAATTTACTAAAATACGTTTTTTTTCACATTGATACAAAAACTTACATATCTGCTGAATTTTAAATTGCTTCATCTAGATGGTCTCACTATAAATTTTGTTTAAGTTCTCTGAAGCTGGAACTTATTACTTTGCTAGACCTAAGTACAGTACTGGGTAAACTGGCAACAAACTCAGACAATTAGTACCTGTGTCTCTGGACTTGCCCAATCTAAGCCTGACCTTTCTGACCTGGAGAAAACAAACATCTCAAAACTCTATTTGTTTAGGCTTTAAAATGTCACTATAACAGCACCAAATCACTGTAGGGTCCGGTAATGATATAGTGCTAGATACGCCATCAATTCTGCAGTAAGAATTCTGTACTAATCACATTATAATTTTCTGTGATTTCCTATGATCTTTTTTCTTAGAGTTATCAACTGACTGTAAAGAAGTGCAAAAGTACTTGAGGTAAAAATAGGTAATCCTGGAGGAAAAGCCTTCCTTACAGGCTGCTCTATAATGTTAAATTCAAGACAGAGAAGGTATCCTCGCCATCAGCCTCCCGTATCAGCCATTCTGTGTATTACACCCTTGGTTCCATGGAGGCTAAGAGGGTAAATTAAAACACTCTTCCATGGTAACGATATTTATATGAAACCACTTTCACCAATATAAAAATAATAAATAAGCCTTATAAATTCACCTCACAAATAAATATATATTATGTGCAAAATAATGTTCTCAGAATTTGTTGAATGCAAAAGACATATTTTTCATTTGGAAATGAATTTTGTTAAAAGATAAACCATGTGGTTTTATGTATATATCACATACATATAAAGATATATATAAAAGAGCAAATGGGAATGATTAGATAAAGTGAGTAGACAAAGTGCTAATCCATTTTAAATGCTTACCAAACCAAACCATGATTTATATATGTTTATATTTAAACAATACGACTATTGTCCAAAGTAAGGCAAACAGAGCCAAGAGAAACTTTTGCAGTTATATTTTGATGGAAAGGATTATGGGTTCTTAATCCACCAAATCTATAACCATGATAAAAGTATAAGTACATCTGAAAATAATGGAATTAACTCATGACCAAAATTGTTATTATAAACTATAAAACATGATTTCCTGTCTTTTTCCATTACTGGCATATTATTAGTGGTTCTCAGCCTCTTCTATGTTGGGAAACCCCATGACTGTTTTCTTTAGTAGGTCCCAAATCACTGCTTTTTTTTTCTGGCTGCATTGCATGGCTTGCAGGTTCCCCAACCAGGGATTGAACCCGGGCCCTCAGCAGTGAAAGCGCAGAGTCCTAACCGCTGGACCGCCAGGGAATTCCCCAAATCACTTCTAAAATATATAGAATCATAAAACTTTTAAGAGATTATCTGCTTCAAAACCCTCAACTTTTCAGGATATGCAAATTGAAAAAGTTAAAGGATCTGTCTAAAATCCCCTCGTCAGTAGAACAGCAGGATAAGGCCTTGAATTTTCTAACACGTTAATAATTCTTTTTTTTTTTTTTTTTTTTTTTTTTTTTGCGGTACGCGGGCCTCTCACTGTTGTGGCTTCTCCCGTTGTGGAGCACAGGCTCTGGACGCGCAGGCTCAGCGGCCATGGCTCACAGGCCCAGCCGCTCCGCGGTATGTGGGATCTTCCCGGACCGGGGCACGAACTCGTGTCCCCTGCATCGGCAGGTGGACTCTCAACCACTGCGCCACCAGGGAAGCCCACTAATTCTTACATTTTAACATGCCTAAAGTGCTAAAGTTAGCTTTTAGAATTTTATGCTGTTCTAGAGATGACGATGCCACAGGACTGTAAAAATACCAGTAAAAATACTATGGTTTCTTTCTTTGTGAACTGAAGACAAATTTTCTCAAACATACGCTGGAAGAAAGATAAATAACATTAAATAATTTCTCTAGTCGTATCTAGTGTGGGAACAGAGTGGTATGGTAATACCTCAAGTCTCACTCACCCTTTTTCCATTCCTAGAGTTAGCTGTCTGTACTGGTTCCATTCCCAAACAGTTCAATTCTGCCTTATTATTTTTTTTACATCTCTGCCACTTCTGTTTTCTGCGATCCTCCATATACTGCAATAGAAAAGCTGCAGTTATCCTAAAGGAATAAAAAAATCTTCTCTGGAGTAATCATTAAGGTACTAGTGTCTACTTTGACCATAAATGCTTATTGTGTGGATAAATTAAAGATTAGTCCTACTGGAAAACTGCCATGAAACAGACTTCTCCAAAAAAATTAGGTCATTATGTAATAGTTCAATGGTAAATATTTGCCTAGCATTTAGTTTAACAAGTACTGTAACATTATTTGGATCCTCACAACAACTCTGTAAAGTAGGAAGACTAAGTATAATTACTCTTATTTTGCCGATGGAGAAACAATGACATAATATATGGCATGCTTCCTCCCTCTCACACAGCTTAAATACCAAGGGAATGACTTTAAATCTTGCTGCATGGAACTGCCACTCACCGCTAGAAATCGGGGATCGACAGCGAACTCTGGATGACCCTGTAACCACATCTCCAGTTCAGCCCGGCGAGGGGCATCCTCACCCACCAGCAAAGTCCCATCCACCTTATTGATGACAGGGATCCGGGTCTCCAGGTCCACATCAAGGTGATTAGGCTCTTCCATGCACTCCACCTCCAGCTGCAAACCCAGAATCCACCCCCATGAGCACATACTCTTCTTTTGGGTAGGGAGGGAGGGGGAGCAGAGCCAATGGTAGCCATAAAATAGTATCTTCTACTCCCTCAATCCCAACTGCCTTCATCAATTACTGGGAACAAAAATATTTTATCTAATCATCATATTAAAGACTTTCTCTACCACTTACCTCAACTAGCTTCTTTCTGTTCCCTTTCTTCTTATGAAAAAGAGGATGTCCATCTCCCATTACTCCATTAGCCATCAACTTGTGCTTCTGGAATGTTAACTTCAATCCTTCTTCCTAGAAAGACAACCCACCCACCCAAGACATCATATGGCATGTTTTTAAAATAAAAATCAAGTTTAGGGGGACTTAGGGTAAGGGTCATCCTCTGGTTCAATGATGGTGAGAAGAAAGGCCATTGACTAATGGGTAGAAATTAGAAATACAAGACGACACATAATTTTTTCCTTAGATTTCATTTCTTGACCTAGTGCCCCTCAGGTAGATTTAAGAGAAGTAGAATTTATCTCAACAACACCCAATGCAGGGAAAAGATCCCCTACCTGGTGTCTCAGTATTAGCATGGCAACTCATCACAGGGGCAAAATCCTGATATTCCTGTCACATACTAATTTCAAAAAATTTTCTTATTGAGTACTTAATGACCAGCTGCTAGGGTTCATTAGGGAAGAGCATCAGGAAAAATAAAATTTTCCATCCATAAAACAATACTGATTTAATTTCAGTAGGAATGATTCCTTTTTATTTTTAACTTAATAAGGCCCATAATACTTGGGCATCTCTTTAATAGCTTTTCCACAGTTTGATTTCAATTTTTAAAAACTAGGTTTCTAGGCTCCAGAAATGAGCCACTCAAAAGAACCCTTGTGTCAATTAAATTTCTTTTAAAGATATGGTTTCTTTTAATCTAGTCCTCAGGAGATACAAGTCAAGATAAGATCCCTTCCTTTAGTGCAGTGACTTTTCCTAAATGGATCTTTGTGAGCGCTTTTTTCTTCTCCTCTCATTTTTAAAGTCAGTGGACCAAACGAGCTTAGTATTATGTTCGGACAGCTAGTCAGCAAGAATTACAGACTCCTTCCTCACTTCCCAGTGCCTAGATGCTCAGCTTACATCTTTGATCTGAACTGTAAACTCCTTCTCATCCATGCCTCGGCGAAGTTTGGTGAACTGAGCTGCCGCTGTGGTGACGGCGGACACTTCCTCCTCTGCCATGGAAGCTGCACTGCTACTTCGTGGTGTGGGGACCGGAGAGTCACCATATTCTCCTGGAGTCAATGAGGGACTGTCTAGCAAGTGGTTGCCTGACCCCAAAATTCCTCCTGTTACCATTTCTTGGCTCCGGCGGCTAGAAGGCCACTTCCCTGAGAGTACGGCCTGGCAGACGAGGTCAATACGGTTTATCAGGACACGATCCTGAGTGGGGAAAAAGAAATCAGTTAGGGCCTGAGTACTAGCTATGCGATCCTGTGACAAAAAATAGTTCCATCATTATCAGGTTAATTAAAAATCATAAGTCAGACAGGAGGGAGGTAGGAGTATCAGATCCCAAAGTCAACTGGGAAGAGTTTCACGAAAAAGACATGTAGCACTAAACACAATCAAAGAAACCCAGAACCATCTATTATTCCTTGTTCTCTGTATATGTCACACTGTATTTTTAGACTCGACATGTCCAGGAATGAGGCTGTTACCTTGGGCCACTCAGAAGCTCTTTGTCTTTCTTGTAGCAGCAGCAGCTCAGGGGTCATTTGTTCTCCATCTTCATTTGCGAATCCATCTTGGGACATAGGGAGGGACAGGAGACTTTCTTCATCATAGAGCTTCGAGCGGGACCGGTCAGCAGCTAGAGAGCATACAGAATGTGTGAGCAAAGGTAGAAGAATAAAGTTATACAGGAATGGTATTACATGGGCTTTAAATAAAGGCCCTAAGAATAACATATCTCCTTCAATATTCTAGCAAATCAAAATCTGAATCTCAGAGGATGCATTTAGAAAAGAAGGGAAAGAGCGGGGGGGGGAATGGGGAAGAGGGCCAACAGCCTGTCACATGCACTCACTTAGCTTCTCTTCCTTCTCGTCCTCACTCTCATCAGTGCTGGAGCTGGAGCTGGATGAGGATGAGGAAGAAGAGGATGATGGTGACAGCTTGCTCAAGTCCAGCTCAGAGTCTGAATCATCCTCATCCTCCAGTTTGACTGGTGGAACACTCCGGGAAACCAGAGGGGTAGTATCAGAGGGGGCTACTCGCATCTCATAGTCTTGTGGGGTTGGTCGGCTCCTGGCCACCACCTCATGCTCTAGCTTTAAAGTCAGACTCTCCAGACTGGGGACCTGGGCAGCTGTCTCCTCAGGTGGCTTTTCAACAGGAGCATCTGGGCGCAGGGGCAGTGGTGAGGCAGTGCGCGAGGTATACTGCTGGTGTAGCAGTGGAGTAGAGCAGCGTGATAGGGATGGAGCTGGTGCTCCTGCCTGATGGTTCTGCATATAATTCATACGGGCAGCCAGAAAAGAGAAGTCTGGGTCCTGCATGATGTTGCAGTCTGTTTGGCTCACCCCATGGCGGGCTGCCCCTCGTAGAAGCTCCCCATCATGCCGAACGGGCTCCCACCATTTAGGCAATTCAGGACCTGGAGGCTGACATAATGCCAACCGATCTTCCAAAAGAGGGTGGCATAAAACTTGTTCCCGTAAGCGCCGAAGCAATTCAATACGGTAGAGAGTCCGTGAGGCCCTTTCCTCAGTGATGGGCTCAATGAACAGATTAGGGTCTGGGGGTTCTGCAAGAGATAAGGGTGGAAGAAGAAATGAACCAAGAGTTGGTTCTGTCACAGTCCATCCCCACTCACCCAAGACGCTTCAGTCTTGCTTACCATCTCCAGCTGCTGGGGGAAGGCGGCACACTTGGCGGCACATGGCCACAAAACCATGGAAATACTTGGTAAGGCTTTCATCTGTTTTTTTGTCCAGTCGGGCAAAAGTGCGGAATCGATCCCAATGGAACTGCATGGTATCGGGGTCATACTCCACACCAAAGGTAGAAACTACTCGATAGAAATCAGTTTGTTCACGCCTTGTCCATCTACAAAGGGAAGAGGAATCAGGCAACAGTGATCAGAACACAGGGAATGGTTACTTCTTAGTATGGCTTAGAATATCTGAATGCACAAAAAATGAAAGTTGGGGGGAAAAAAAAAAAAAGCCCCCGAAGACAGCAGAAGAGGTAGGAAGAGGTACTCTGTAACATGTAAGAATTTAAGAATTAGCAAGCTAAGGGGGAAAATGATGAAAACAACTCAATGAGGATGCCTACATATGAGATCTTCCTGGGAGTTATGATTAAGTGTGGTTTTATGTCGTAGAGGTGTAACAAAGACAAAAAAGATGGTCCCTCTTAGGGAATTCCAAATAATCCTTCCTAAGATGCTTTTCAATATAGGGCCCATAGCTGAAGACAACCTTACAGCTCAGTTCAAATTCCCAGCCATATTTTACCGTTGCTGTTTCTCCCGCCGTGCAATTTCTTTTAGCTTGAAGGCTGCCTCACAGCGCCGCCTTCTCCGATCCCCACGTTCTGCAGCCTCTATCTTCATCTGTTCTCTCTTGTAGCTGCGCTGATAGGCTGTTACTAGGCGCCGAAGCCTAGCTGTCAAAGCAGAGCCTGGAGGCCAGAATAGATGGCCTGGCTGTTGGGTCACCTGGGCTGTGGGCAGCAAAGTAGAATAAACAGGAAGTACAGGAAAGGTAGTAGAGATAACTGGTATTTCAACCCACCCAAAGGCAAAGCTCTCTGGTATCCCAGGAAAGGACAGAATTCAGTCAGTCCCCCAACCCCACCACCCCACACAAAATTATACTAGTTGACTTAGAAGTTTACCTTCATCTCCATCTATAACTGAGATCTCCTCATCCATCATCATCAAGGGATCACCCTAGAGAAGATCCACCCCACAGGATGGAGAGGGGAGGAAAAGGGGGTAAAATTGGCACTCTGAAATCACTTTCTCGGTGTGTCTTTCTATGGCACCGTGGGATCCAGAAAATTTTCTCATGAAAGGAACTCTCACAGAAAATTGGAAGCAACGAAGTAAAAGAATATGAAAATAAAACCTGAAAAGTCAGTCCTTATCAGAGGCTTGAAGACAGGGGGACTCAGGAATTAAGTAGTCAAATAATATACTTCATTGTCCAGCTTGGGTCCCACCTCCTCCACAAAGCCATACCTGATCTCCCCCAGCTGGTGTTAAAATCCTTTCCATTAATACTTTATAGTCTCAAATGGTCTTTCCATTTTGTATTATAAATTAATCAATGTACTTCATGATTCAGGGAATAGGAGAATACTATTTAGTAATAGAGAAAAGCTGGACTCAAATGAGAATTCCTCACCTCATCATCTTGATCCTTTGGGGGACCCTGGAGTGGTTTATATTCAGGATCTTCACAATCTTTATCAAAGTCAACCCTAAAATCATCCAGAGGCGTGAGAAAACGACAAAGTTCAGTTCTAAATTGTTTGACTTTAAAAGAAACACTTTGACCAGCACATTTCCTTTCTCTTACTAGCTCTTTTTATTGTTTAACCCATTTTCCCCCTCCTTCCCAACTAGTATTTACTTTTATTACTTCATTTGAATGGTCTATGCTTGCTTATTTTTACTATTGATACTTTGCTCTATTGACTAGAAGGATGATATAATAAATGATTTGCAATAAATAAACAATCCAATTTCCTTTGAGGGTCCTATACTAGGCAAACTGAGGTTGTGATCATCAAAGAGAAATCTCTCAATCACAAAGGACTGGGAGGGTATTCATGAGCGAAGCCAACTATTTCACATGCCCCTCAGGTCTCCACGTGAGAAGTTTTGTTAAACTCATTGGCACCCAAACCAGGGCAACAATGCCCTACCTGGTGGCTCAGTATTAGCATGGCAACTCATCATCGAGGCATGTATCCAGGCAGAGTAACACCTTTATGTGTCAGCCGCCACTGGGAGATAAACCAGGGCTAAAATTTCCTGAGGCTCTATCATATAAGTGGCATGGGATTGCTGCATGACTACTACCTTTCAAGAGAACCAGTTATCCTCTCAGCTACTACGGCTGTACAGAAAAGCATTGCAAAGAAAACTGAATAGAACGTCAAATAAGCCATTTGGGAACAACATTAATTTTCACCCTTAGTTGCATCAGACTGCAATGTATGGTTTTAGGCCAGTTTATGGAGACCTTTCTGCTGGTCTCACTATTTGTTAAGAGTTTATCATTCATGAGTATAACCACCATTAAGAATCCGAATGGGTTCAGTCAAGGCTAGAGTTATGTCATCTCTTAGTACAAGCAACAAATACCCTTCATAGGGTGGACACAGAGCTTTAAGAGAACTAAACACTAATGCTTACCCTTCCACTATGTCAGAAAAATTATCCAACACTCGATGTTCTGCTGCAATGGCTTTGTCATCTGGTCGGCCAGCCTTTTCCAGGAAGCACAAGGCTGGGTCTGCCCTCATAGTATTATATTTTTCATAGCCTAGAAGAAAAAGAGCCATAATTTGAAGAAAATCAGAGATTCATTTTGCCTTTATGTAAGTAAGCTTCGTATGCTGCTGCAATAACAATATGGGCTACTTTGGTATCATAATGAAAAATATAGTGAAAATTTTAACGTGGATAGCTGTTGGGTTATAGTACGATATTTAACATTTCTACAGCAATTTAGAGTCACAAGGAGTTTTATCACTAGTTACTGAAAACAGGAATTTAATCGGTGTTTATAGAGAATGGTAATAGATTAACTTAGCCATTTAACGGGTAATATTTTATCATCATTCTTACTATCAATACATAAGTGAGGAAATTTTAAAAGTTTAAATGATTTAGAACTAGGTCACACGTTTTCAAATAAAGGATAAGAGATCTGCACCTGCAAACAAACAGGCACTCTGAATGTTTGATGAATGATGAACACACTTCAGGATGTTTGGACTCTTCTAAAGCCTCTGTGTCTTACAAGTAAATCTAAGACTACAAATGCTCAGTTTTTCCTATCCAATTAAACATGTCAAAAACATGAATTAAGTGCCACTACTTTTATTTTATAGAAGTAAACGTGAAAGTATATTAAAAAAGAAATGATATTCCAATTCACTAAGTCACTAGGCTGGAAGTTAGCACTTACTGCTTTTAATGCCTGGAATTTGTTATTAGGCAAGACTGAAAAGGGAGTTTTCTCCCTTTTTATACTCTATTTTTGTTTTACTCAAGCATGGTTGTTCACAACTATGTGAGAGTAACCGCTGAATACTTAGACAAATAAGATGTTATACAAGAAGAACACTTTCAGCAAGCCACAGGAAAGTGATACAAATTAAACATGGTTATTATTAACAAGAGTGGACATGCATTATTTCCCCAGATTGTGGAAGCTTAACTTAGATACCACTACAAACAGATTGGTAACAGTGATTAGAGAACAAATGGGAGACTCCCTACCTTGGGATTTAACTATCCATCTGGTCTTTCTTAAACATTTATTCATAGGAACTAATGGCTCTGGATATTTAAGGACTAGTTTCCCATTCAAACATAATTACTGGTCATGAGCATTTTGCTAAATATCCCATCTGTGGACATAAATCTACAATGGGAAAAGAACAGACTAAGAGCAGATACCTACCATGCTTAAAGACTCCAATGAGCAGGGACTTATCAGCCTCACTGTCCCACCATGTTGTTGGAACCTCCAGCTGATCCACTACTGGGAACCATATGTCAATCTCACTAAAGGTATAAGAGGCAGAGTCAGCATAGCAATGCAGGAAATTAAAGTAGACAATCCTTGGGAAGATTATTACAGGGATCTTCTTTTATCTATTAATTTAAATGGTCATACATCTGCCTATTTCCTTCCACTGGTATCAAGAACAGCTGTCCCTCAGCATCCACAGGGGATTGGTTCCAGGAGTCCTCCCAGATACCAAAATCCATGGATGTTCAAGCCCCTTATATAAAATGGTGTCATACAATGAATACAGTTGGCCCTTCATATCCATGGATCCAACTAACCATGGATCAAAAGGATGCAAAACCCATGGATACAAAAGGCCGACTGTACAGGACTGAAGACCTGATATACAGATCTTAATTATCAGGTATCCCCAAAATAGTTTAGAATGAAATAAGTACACCAATCTTTTCTGGAATAAGCCATGGCATAAAGAAAAATACAGCATAACTTTACCTGGCAATAGCACCCCCTAACACCTTCTCTGCCTGGTCTCCAATAACCTCCTGTCTCAGATAGTATAGCATTCGTACCCGCAACAGGACCCTAGAAGGGATAGAGAAAGAACTGGCTCAATAATAGTGTAGAAAGCTTGAGGTGGAAAATGCTTTAGTATGTTAAATTCCATCCTTACTTGTTACACTGATGTTTCAAGTGCTTCTTATAACTCTCATCTTGGAACAGAGTATCAGGGTTATATTTCCGGATCCAATCTGCCTTATGGATATCAAAAGTGCTTTGTGACTTTACTTTTTTCCCCTTGCGTCCACGGGGCACAGGGATAGACAGACCTGGGAAAGGGGATACATCGAAGACTTGGATTGAGAAAAACCCTTGGACCTGAAGAGGATTAGGTAACCTATAAAAAGATGAAAAGCAAAGACTTGATAATCACCTGAATGATTCTGCAATTCTTTTGTCTTGCCATTTTCAGCAGGGCTAATCAAGTCCCAGATGAAGCCTTTGATATTTTCATCCCCACGATAGTGTAAAAGACAGTACACAAGGATGGCCCGGCAAATCGTTTCCACATCTCTTTCAGTCATCCGTCGCTTGAAGCGTCCATGAGACAGAATATCTCGCCACCGTCCCCAACTTAAAAAAAAAGCCAAAAAAAGAAATTATACTGATATTTTCCTGGGGACTCTAATTCAGTGATATTCCCCAGTCCCTCAGAATCGCGTTTCCCAAAAGGTGGGAGACAAACAGATCTTGGAAAAACATGGTAACAGAATAAAGTTTTTCCCATTATCCCCTCTTTGACCATAGCTTCCAATTTGAAAAGCAAACTAGGTGTCTATCAGGATGGAGATGAACTACCTCTGATGGCAAGGTGGGTTCTTACCCATATACCAGGAGGTGCTTTTCCACCCGAAAGCAGTCAGTGCGCCCATAGGTATGATGACGGTCATGTCGGCGAGAGCGTGGCCGCTCATCATCTTCACTTTCCAAATCAGAGAATTCAACTAGGTCATCATCTTTCAGAGTGCTGAAGTGGCGGGTCTGTTTTCGTACTCTAGGTGTGTCAATCACCAAGTTATTCTATGCAGAGAACAAAAGGAGAAGTAACTCTCTTCACGATATGATCATGAGAAAGGAATTAAAGACAATCAGATTGAAATAGCCTTGGATGTAACATTTGTAGATACTCAAAGAGAGATTCTTTTTTGGACATGCAAAATAATCTACGGGTACTCAGGAAGCGAAATTAAGTGGTAGTTATCTAAGTAGTTTTCTGGGGCCTCCCGTGTAGAAAGTTTTTATCATGGCCCTTGTATATACCATTATAAGCCAAGGTCAGCACTGAAGAATCAGAGCAGCTATAAAGACTCCAGAAAGTAATGTGTTTTCTGCAATACTTCCTCCCTAAAGGAGAAGGAAGCTCACCTTGCTATTGAGTAGATCCATGTCCAGGTCAGCCTTTTTGGCCCACTTTTGCCAAAAGTTGGGGTCATCCAGAGAAATATCAGTCCTATTTTCAGAAGCCACAAAGCTTGCCTAGTGAGGAACAAAGAAACAGTAAAGTTGACTATACCACTTTTTTGAACAATGGGAAACCAGTATATTTAAAAACTACATTGAAAAAATACATTCAATTCTAGAGAGCCCTGTCTCTCTCTCTCTGCTTCTTCAGCCACTGGCACCGACAGAACATACCTTGGCAAACGTAGAACCCTTTCCTTCAGATTCAATGGTGATGGTAGTGGTTCGTCTTAACAAGATCTGGTCAATGTCCTCTTCGCAAAACTTGGAGCCCTCATCGTCTTCCTCCATTATGGCTGCATATGCTCCTTTCCGTAAGAGATCTTCAATCTCCTTCTTGGAGAACTGCTGGATCTACAAAATCCAATAGAAAGGTGAAAAAACTACAAGAGAATATTATCTAACCATATCATGACATTTTATTATATTTTAAGAAACAATAATTGAGAACCCAAATGAGAGGTCAGGATCCTATGCAAAAATAGGTTTTGTCTCCCTCCATCACTATGACCTGTTACAAGTATAGCTAGAGATTAAGACGACTCACTCCAGTAATGTTGCCATCCCGACCACTCATGGACTGAAGCACAGCTTTATCCAATCCCAACTTGAGGCTAGCCTTATCAAACATCTCTCTCTCATAAGAATTACGAGTGATGAGACGGTACACCTTCACAGCTTTACTCTGCCCAATTCGATGACACCGTGCTTGGGCCTGGTGGAAGGAAGGGCAAAGATAACATAACATTAGAGGGACTTCCCTGGTGGTCCAGTGGTTAAGAATCCCCCTTCCAATGCAGGGGACGCGGGTCCGATCCCTGGTTGGGGAACTAAGATCCCACGTGCCACAGGGCAACTAAGCCCTTGCGCTCTGGAGCCCGTGTGCCACAACTAGAGAGAAGCCCACACGCCTCTACAAAGATCCCGCGTGCTGCAACTAAGACCTGATGCAGACAAATAAATAAAATGAATTAATTAAAAAAAACAAAAAACATAACATTAGAGGGGGTGGGGGGAGAAGGATTCAAAATACCGATTTCCGTCTATAAAGCAGCCATGAAATCAACTCAAAATCAAAAGTCAACTACAAGATGAAATTATTGCCCCATCATCTAGACCAGGGGTCAGCAAATCCTAGTCACCTGTTTCTGTGAATAAAGTTTTTGCTGAAACACAGCTCTACCCATTTATTTACATATTGTCTATAGCTGCTTTTGTGGTACAAGAGCAGAGGTGAGTAGTTACAACAGAGGCTGTCTGATTTACAAAGCCTAAAATATTTACTATCTGGCCCTTTACAGAACAAGTTTGGTAACCTAACTAACAATTCTATACTCTCTAAAAGACAAGACTTTCTAAGATCCTGATCCTGTTGCAAAACCTCCCAGGTTATGTGTTAGTCCCTAAGACAATGATTTCCTTTACCTGCAGGTCATTTTGCGGATTCCAATCTGAATCAAAGATGATGCAAGTATCAGCAGCTGTGAGATTAATTCCAAGTCCACCAGCCCGGGTGCATAGCAAAAAGACAAATCGGTCTGAGTCAGGCTTGCTGAAGCGGTCAATAGCAGCCTGCCGAAGGTTGCCTCTAACTCGCCCATCGATACGCTCATACAAGTACCTGTATGGGAATCACAGAAAAGAAAGTTTAATCAGCTAAGCAGAAAAAGAGAACAAAAAAGCAGACTGGGATTAATATCAGTACCTCTATATCTCTAGTTCACCAAAAACTTTATCAGAAAGTGGAGAGTGAGAGTCTTAAACACTTCTCTTATCCCAGTCCTGGTCGACTTTAATTAAACCCAGGCCCTCCTACTCTTTGCAGCCTTATGAGTATATAGTAAACACAAGGTGAAGAATGACTCTTTTCTTACCTCCTCTGGATTAGATAATCCTCTAGGATATCTAGGCAGCGTACCATCTGGGAGAAGATCAGAACCTTATGGCCACCAGCTTTAAGTTTCGGAAGTAACTTGTCAATAAGAACCAATTTGCCAGCTGAACGAACCATTGCCTGCAAGTGGAAGTCATGAGGTATGATATGGCAAGCTTCTCGAAATTCTGTTAGGATTTTTTCTTCTGCACCTGCCAAAAGAAAAATCAAACCTGATGGTGAGATCCAGAGAAACATACTAAGGCTGCAGTTTATTTAACTGAGACAAGGAAGCAAAGAAAAAAAGGTAATCTGACTTGATATCAATGTTACACACAGAATTTCAGCACCCCCAAAATCCTAAGTCATCCTCAATTTTATTCATACAAAATATTCCTTGTAAGTCAGGCTTAAGAACTGGGTAAAATATATGTAAGTATGTGGACAAGGACCAGAATAGTATATGCAAACCACTATTACCACCCTGCTGGCATCCAAAACACAAACAGCAAAATGGAGTACCACTGAAGACAGAACAGCATGACTTGAGTTCTTATTCATGAAATTCTAAACAGCAAATCCTTTTTAACTTTGGAGATTATGCAGGATCAAAGGGGTAGAAAGAACTACAGGAAGACTTCCAAATGAGAATTGTTTTAAAAGGAGAAATCTCCTCTATTCCCAAATTAGGATGGATCAGTCAATGCATACATTGTTCCTGAGGAATATCACTTAGAAAGTAAACAAGGTAACACAGAAATGTAGGTGTTTTCCAGGAATTCCCTCACCATTGATGAGATATGGGTGGTTGCAGCATTTGCGCAACTCCATCATTGTATTGAGTAGATTAGGCATGTTAGTATGGCCTGCCCCTTTGGAAAGAAAGGAGAAATTCTTCTCCAAAATAGCCCGATAGTATTTCTTCTGAATGTTGGTCAGCTCTACTTCAATAATGGTTTCCTGCTTAGGTGCCAGGTTCTTTTCAACATCCTCTTTGAGTCTTCTCAGCATCATTGGCTTGAGAATGGCCTGTAGCTTTTGAACCTGTGCCCAATACAGAGAAAAAAGAAATCACTAACATGAGGACAAACATTCTCACATTAGGTGGAAACATGGAGAAATACAATGAGAGTTTTCCAGTATCTGAGAAAAGTAGATTTTGGACAATGCCACAAACGATGTAGGCACAAGGTTACATACATGGAGTTCAGAACAGCCCGTGATATCTAAGACGGTAGATATCTGCCTAGTACAAACTTCACCTTTTTTTGTCCTGGGTTAGTACCGCATTTGACAAACTTCCTACCTGTTCCTCTGTCTTGAGATCCCCAAAGTCCTTGAGGAACTCTGATTCTGACGGAAACTGTGAAGGTTCCAAGAAATGAAGCAGGCTAAACAGCTCCTCCACAGTATTTTGCAATGGTGTTCCTGTGAGTAGCACTTTGTGCTCCTAGAAATGGAGAACACAGAAGAATGATAAAACTCAGAAGGACTTCTAGGGTTTTCTATCAAGTATATAACTTTAGCTTTCATTTCTTTAACTGTAAAATTATGGGAATGGACCAGACTACTCTCTTAACTTTTCTTTTACTTGCTCCCTCTTTCGATAAAATATTCAAGAAAACCCTTGATATTATTTAACATATTAATTTATCTTAAATATATAAGCCAATAAAGAAATATTCAGAATACGTTTTTTCCAATTAAATATGCCTCTCCGCACTCAACTCCCCACAGGCATCCTAACATGGCCCCCTCTGAAGAATGTACCTGTGCTGGATTAAATATGGCCAATAATTTTCGGTAGTTCCTCCTATCAAGGTTCACCCCTTGAACATGGGCTTGCCTTGTAACTTGCTCTGACAAAGAGAATGTAGCAGAAGTGATATCATGTGAGTTTCAGAGCCTATGCCTCAAAGGCCTTGCAGCTTCCACCTTTACCCTCTTGGAACACTGCCCTGACTCTATCATGTACAGAAGCAAAGTCTGGCCCACAGCGGGTGACGGGCCATGTGGAAGATGACCCAGGCAACAACCAGCACCAATTGTCAGCTACAGCTGCATTACTGACTCCAGGCAAGACCACCAAAAGAATGGGCTCACCAAGCCCAGACTAAGTTGCTGAGCTAGAGAATCATGAAAAACATAGTTGTTTTAAGCCACTAAGTTTTTGGATATTTTGTTATGCAGCAATAGGTAACTAATGTAATACCCAACCTCTCCACCCAGTTGAGAACCGTTAACCTACAATCAACTACCAACTCTAAAATTTATATGAATTTTATGACTTTCAGGTTACCATTCCCACAGGCCATACCCACCACCCAATACCAAGACTCTGATTCTTTTCTTCTCTGCTAAATTAAGGTTATATTAATTCCACAGGGAATTAGGATTTCTTTAATTCCAGGTGTTTCTGCCCACAAGTCAGTGAGAGGAACTCACTAGGTCCATGTGCTTGAGACTATCAAGCAGCTTGCAATTACGGTTCTTTAGTCGATGGGCTTCATCAATGATGACACAACGCCATTCAATCTCACGAAGCTCGGGACAGTCTGACAAAATCATCTCAAAAGTGGTGATCAGGGCATCAAACTTGTATGCACCCGGGATGAGGCGCCCCTAAGCATGAAGGCAATAAAGTCAGAAAAGGCCTAAAATGTACCTAAAGGAGATGCTCTTCTGAATCACACATCCGTTTTTCATATTCAGGCAGGCTTAATAGGAAATACCAACTGCACCACCACCCACCTCTGCCACTGTTCATCTTCCTGATAAACAGTGCCAAATCACTGAATCTAAGATATGCTGCTTCCTCAGCACACTCAGCTTCTTGGGAAAATGAGACTTCACTGAATGAAGCTGGACATTTTTGACTCTGCTGCATGCCTACCTCATGTATTTCAGCCCTACACCTTCTGTTGGTAAACACTAAAATCCACAAATGTTGAGTGCTGCTGAAACATACAAGATAAAACTAAAAGTGAAATAGCTAATGTAGTATGTGATAATATTGGTTACTATCTAAAAAGTGGACAGAAGAATCCAATTATCTTAGCAAAATTAAGAGCAACAAAATACGACTTGAATAAATTTGGTTTGGTAGAAATAAAAACCACAGGAAACTAATGGTAGGAAAAAAAGTCTCATAAAATTCAATGTTAAGAAAAGATGGGGCTTCCCTGGTGGCACAGTGGTTGAGAGTCCGCCTGCCGATGCAGGGGACACGGGTTCGTGCCCCGGTCCGGGAAGATCCCACATGCCGCGGAACGGCTGGGCCCGTGAGCCATGGCCGCTGAGCCTGCACGTCCGGAGCCTGTGCTCCGCAGCAGGAGAGGCCCGCGTACTGCAAAAAAAAAAAAAAAAAAAAAAAAAGAAAGGACATGGCTTACGTTCACCACCATATGGATCAAGGAATTAATAAAGTAGCTAAATGAATTTCATTCTGGAAAATTCTTTCTTGATGAAAACATCAATGCTGATAAAACTCTATTTTAAATATATGTATTCATAAATAAAGTCAGAATTTCCACTGGATTAAAATGTCCATTGGATAAAAAGAGCGAAGTAAAAAAAAATGCCCTGCACAACCTAAACAAAAATTTTGCCTTAAATCACAGAGAGTCTCAATAAAAGTCTTTGATTCATATAAAAGCCTCTAAAATACCAGGTACCTTGGCCTACTCTCTAAACCATAATATTTGTATTACATACAACTCACCCGTGAATCTTTGCAGTACATTTCATACTGCTGAATCATCTGCCGGCTGGCCAGACTGCCATGGTACACAATAGTGTTCATCTCTGTCCACGTGTTGAATTCTCTCTCCCAGTTAGTAATTGTGGACAGTGGGGCAATGACCAGGAAGGGGCCATGGATGCCCACATTATATACCTCCTGTAAGAAGGCAATGGACTGAATGGTTTTGCCCAATCCCATCTCATCAGCCAGGATGCAGTTCTGCCTGCAGATTCATCACAGAAAAAGAAAAGCAAGTCAAAAGAGACCATCTTTTTAAAAAGTACTTAAAAAGAAACTGTTTCAACAGAAAATAAATAAAAATAATCTCAGACTAATCCTATATGTTATGGTCCTACTCTTTTCTTTACCTGTTATACCAATTAAAGAGCAGCCAATTGACCCCTTCCAACTGATATTCCCTTAATTGGTTTCTGTTTTTATACTCATGTGACAACTCCAACTTCTTCCAGGCACTTGCTTGTGGACGATTCTAAAAAAATAGAAAATTTGAATAAATGGCATGGAGACACTAACGAAATTAGGTAAACTTACTAGGTAGTTCTAATAGTTGAAGTCAATTCAAAAACATTACCATGTTAAATATATTTAAACTCATGAGTCCATAATGACACTTTTAAAAAAAAAAGAGGAAGAAGGAAAGAGAAAAAGCCCACTGATCACTTTTGGAGGGTGCTAAGGAAGTACTTCATTATTTTGAAACTGGGAAATAAAGGATAAGGTAAATAAATAAAGCATTTATCCTCCATTCCTATACCATCTGTACCTTAGGGTAACCAAACAGTAGGTGAAACGTATTTCTTTTTACAGAAGATTCTGTCTAATAAATGAAGAAATGACAGAATCACCATTTAAAACTCTTGAAAGAATGGATCTCAACAATGAACAAAAATGGCTGATATCACAAAAGACAACCTATCAGAACCATCTATAAAGTGGATTTAGTGGTCTCCCTCCCCAACCTGATGCAGCCTCTAGAACAGTGTTATCTAATGGAACTGTCTACAATGATAGAAAATGTTTTATATCTGCCTTTAGCCACATGTGACTACTAAGCATTTGAAATGTGGCTGGTGGCTACTGTATTGGACAGAACGGCTATAAAAAGTTCTAACAGACATTACTGCTCTACATCTAACTATTTATGTGAAATATAAGGGACAGAAAAGGTACCAAGGGGAATGTAACTGGCAAACTGACTATGGAAAACCCCAGAGAACAATCACCTGGTTTCTTCAAGAGAAAATTGCAAAGGAGGGAGAGGAGATCAAGGGGAAACTATAATTAAGAAAGATATATATGAGATATATATTAACTAATAGCAATATATAGACCTTACTTAGAATTTAATTCAAACAATTTAACAAAAGTTAGAAGATAATCAGGGAAATACAGTGATTGCTTACTTGATGATATTTAGGGATGGTTAAATTTTTTCAAGTGTAACAATGGTACTATTTATCTTTTAGACATAAACACTGAAATGTTACACATAAAATGAAGGAATCTGAGATTTATTTTAAAATAATTTGGGAAATGGGGAAATGAGTAGGTAGAGAAATATGTGAAACAAGATTGGCTATGTGTTCATTGTTAAAGTTGGGTGACGGGTACATTATACTACTTCTTCAACTTTTATATATGTTTGAAAATTTCCATAATAAAAAGCTAAAACAAAGAAAATTAAATCATTGCCTATATGGACTTCACAATCTAAATGCAGATATACTTACCACCCTTTTGAGTTCTGGGTGCCTTGACTGGATCCGTTTAAATTCTCGAATCTTGCCCTCATCAACATCCTCTTTTAGCTCCCATGTACTATCCTCATAGGGCAGAGAGCACCATTTTACCAAGTAGTAAATTACAGGCTAAGAGAGAAAAAAGCCAAAGCCTTAATGAAACGAACGATTCTGTGTTCTCTGCCGTGATTAAAAGATAAGAATTTGACTAAAGAATCAGATCACAAAGTGTCAATATCTAAAAAGGTGCCAAAAAAGTCAGGCTGAAAACACCAGACAGAGGCTCACCTGCTGATGCACTGTACTATTTATGGCTCTGATCCTGTTTCCAGACAATTTATCAGAATCTGAAAGTGAAATTTCTACCCAGCACTATCTAGAACACTAAGCACTGAAACATTAGGCTCATCAACCAAGCAGATTATACAAACAAAAAAAATCCTTTATTGTGTTCAATTAGATTGAAATTGAATTGTTGAACTGAATTAATTATTGTTAATTATTGAATTAAAAGATATGGTAGCCCTGTTTCATACTATCCTCCTGGCACCAAATTTGATACAGTAGAAGCCAGGCTACTGTAGAAGCAAAGAACAGGTTAAATCCATAGGAGCAGAGCAGGACTGAAATCACTGGGCTTCTGAGCTCCTGGAGCTCTCAGCGCAGATGCTATTTCAAAGAGCAGCCATATGGTGGTAAAGAGATTTTCTTGCGAGCCCCAGGAAGCTAGGAGATAACTGCAAGAGGTATCCCCGAAGAGGGCTAAGAGTGAAGAGGAAGGGGAAATGCTGAAGCTCCAACTATGGTGCTATGCTCTATGTAGGCATTCTAGTGCACGGGACGGGGCAGTGACCAGTGGTAATATGGCTCCTATTCTCACTACTCAAGATGACTGATCACGGACCGGACTGCATTTCCATATTTGGTTTATATGAATCGAGAAGAATTAGACTGGGCCTAGTGTAATCACCAGGAAATCTCTAATTATCAACTCATAGAATACCCCTTAAAACAGCCAGCAAGAAGTATGAAGATATGTGTCTCAATAGAGATATAGATCAAGGAATACCTAGAATTAATGTAATTTCTCTTTGACCTTTTTCTTTACTGTAGTGACTCAGGTCACTTTCTACATAAAGACATTTGTCCACGTCACATATTTCCGGCACCCTTACTCTTCCAAGGACTTTAATATTTATTATAATATTTATTTCCACTATTGGGTAACGTAATAAGGATGACAAACTCATTTTGGAGAGGAGGGGGAAATGGGCAAACATAACGTTTTTATCCAATACTGGGAACATAAATTACAGTACCAGGGTACTAAAACACTTTCATCTGTCATACTGGTCCCAATACATTCCAGAGGAGCCTAATCAAAGTCCAATTACTTTTGGAAGATGAAGGTGTAAGTATAGTGATAGAGAGCATAAGATTTTCAAGGCTGGGAAGGCTGAGATCCTGAAAGCGATGAGAATAATTTAACAGTAGCTAACCTGTCCTGACTAATAACTGGTCCATTCCACTCTCACCTCCCACAAATGAACAATAAGCAGTAATTCCCACCCCTAACCCCAAAAGCAGAAGATATGTTTTCTGAGGCATTCTTCTTAGGATTTAAAGACACTCAATTGTAACGGGCCTTGGATATCTAAGGTTCTATCTGAGAAACGCTGAAGGCTTGTAAAATAAACTGGGAATTTTACAGAGGGAAGACTTTGCCTCTTAGGCCCTGTACAGATGATATATGGGAGCAAGTCATTTAGCTTGTGAGTGAGCCCAGCCCACCATCCAGCACTGATGTCTTAACAAGGCTCTGCTACCCACTCTGTAAGCAGTGACTGAAGTGAGGACAACTGGATGAAATGTGGCCCTGCAAAGTTAAACCAACAACTATGACTTGAAGTGAGAAGAGTTCTAACAAAAAGCCGGGTCATGGCCTAAGTAAATTTAAATGAGAGCAATGCTGAATTCACTGGTGGCTTAGATCTATACAACTCTTATTTGGAAAATGAAAAAAAGTGATTAATGAAAACATATCACCTAGTGTTTTAACATATCTAAAATCAGCTACCCAATCTAAGAAAGCTTTAGTGCTGTGGTTCCCAAATCAAACTATGCATGAGAAGCCCTTGGAGAACCAACTTAAAAATACAGATCTCTGGATCCCACCCTAGATGTACTGAATCTGAACCTGTGGGAATAGGACCTCACATTTGTTTAAAGGTACTGACACAAATGCAGTGTATCTGTTTTAGTGACAAATGAAAATGCATTTAACTGATGCTAAGTACAGGAAATAATTCTCAACAACATGAAGAAAGCTATGAGTCTATGCAAGTATTTTTATATTCACAAATTTGGAGATTCGTAAAGTATCCCTTTCTCCATCCCCACCTCTCACCCCCAACTGAAGGTCAAGGGTCTCCCATATAAAATCTGTGAGAAAATGAGGCCAAGGTTAATGAGTCTTTGTAAAACAGCTCCCAGATATTTGAGAATCTTTCGTTTTAGCCTCTCTCTGTTCTCCTTTACCTTCCCAGTATCATTCTAAGTATCTCTCAGAAAAATTCAAAAGTACCTTTTCAGTCCAAGAAATTTTTCAGCCATATCTGAAAAATAAAGGATGGGCAAGCAGACAGGCAGAAATCTTTAAGAGGCCTTTCATGTTCCTCCACGCCCCAACTCACCTCCCCATTGTCCTTGTCAATGCTGTGAGACTCATCCAATATCCTATCCACCTCTACATAGTCTGGGTTGAAGGGCTCTTCATCCTAGAGAAATTATGAAATCAAACAATAAGACCAAAAGATCACTGTCCAGGAAACACACTCCTCCATGCAACCTTTAGCTGATAACCTTACTTCAAAATTTATTAAGAGAAAAGAAGGGAGTTCCCCATTTTCATAATACCACATCCTACACACTTACCTGTATTTGCATCTATCCTCTTGCCTGTTACCAGATAAAGTGTCACTGCTCCCTAACAGAGGCCATTCTCTCCATATATGCTTTGGATTCCATTCCTTCTTGCCTTCTTAGGAATCTCTCTCTACTGGAGCATGCCCATAACATACAACCATGCTTGACTATTTCTCATCTTTTCTTTAATTAATTAATTTATTTATTTTGGCTGAGCTGGGTCTTCATTGCAGTGCGTGGGCTCTTCATTGTGGCACACAGTCTTCTCTAGTTGCGGCACACAGGCTCTCTAGTCGCAGCATGTGGGCTCTCTAGTTGCGGCACGCAGTCTCTCTAGTTGCGGTGCGTGGGCTCTAGAGAGCATGGGCTTAGTTGCGGTATGTGGGATCTTAGTTCTCCAACCAGGCAACTTCACGTCTTAAAAAGACCTCCCTGACTCTACATCCCCCTCCAACTATTCTTTTGTTCTGCTTCATACCCAAACTTTTCCAAGAGTTTTAAACACACAGTACCTCCATTTCATCACCTCCTTCACTTATTTGTCCACCCACTCCACTCTTCTTTCTACTTCCATCACACAATGAAACTACTCTTGTCGAGGTTATTAATGATCTCCAAATTGCCAAACATAATGGAAACGTTTCTGTACTCACCTTAATTTACCTATACAAAGTATTAAACAATTCATTATTCTCTCCCCAAAGCACTCTCTTCCCTAGGCTTTTCTGAGACACCATATTCTCTTCGGTAGCCTTTATTTTGGTTTCACTTTTTGTTTTGGCCAATTCTCAGTCACCTTCACTGGCTCTTTTTTTCCTAAGTCACTGGTATCCAACTTTGGGTGGTATCCCAAGATAAATAACCCAAGGCTTCAAAGAAAGATCTCCAAGAAACCTTAAGGAAAAAACTCTTTCTTTCTTAAGACACTTTCCCCCTGATTTTTGTGACATATCTTTTTCCTAATCTTTCTCCTACCACTCTGGCAAACAGTCCCTTCTTCACCTGGTCCTCTAAATTTGTGAGAATTGCTTAAGGATTGGCCCTGGGCTTACATCCATTGCCTTATAGAAAGAAATTTTTAAAAGTACAGAACTATTAGAAAGTATAGAACTTTCCCCAGGGTGACTCTATTCATTATTAAGGCTTTAATAATTATGTATATGCTGATACATTCCAAAGTTAAACTGCAGCCTAAAAAACCCAGATTTGTATATCTATCTCCTTGATAGAAATGTGTTACAGAATTTTAAGCTTAACATGGTCTAAACTAAAATCTTGATTTTCCCCAAATCAGTTGCTTCTAAAATCTTCCATTCTTTAATAAATGACTCTACCTCAAGCCATTTGCTCAGACCAGAAACCTATCTATATAAGCCGTCGCACCAAAACCTGTCAATTCTACTTTAAAGTAAACTCAAATCTATCCATTCTCTCTAACCACTGAAAGCACTCTGCTATAAGCCTTAATTTCTCATCTAGAAAACTTCAACAGCCTCCTTACTGCTCATCCTACTTTCACGCTTACTCTTCTCCAATCCAAAGTCTAGATGATTTTTTTTTAATAAATTTTATTTATTTATTTATTTATTTATGGCTGTGTTGGGTCTTCGTTGCTGTGCACAGTCTTTCTCTAGTTGTGGCAAGCGGGGGCTACTCTTCGTTGTGGTGCGCGGGCTTCTCATTGCGGTGGCTTCTCTTGTTGCAGAGCGCAGGCTCTAGAGCGCCGGCTCAGTAGTTGTGGTGCACGGGCTCTGTTGCTCTGCAGCATGTGGGATCTTCCCGGACCAGGGCTCGAACCCGTGTCCCCTGTGTTGGCGGGGAGATTCTTAACCACTGCGCCACCAGGGAAACCCTAGATGATCTTTTAAAAATGAAAATTGGGGCTTCCCTGGTGGTGCAGTGGTTGAGAGTCTGCCTGCCGATGCAGGGGACACGGGTTCGTGCCCCAGTCTGGGAAGATCCCACATGCCGCGGGGCGGCTAGGCCCGTGAGCCATGGCCGCTGAGCCTGCGCGTCCGGAGCCTGTGCTCTGCAATGGGAGAGGCCACAACAGTGAGAGGCCCGCGTACCGCAAAAAAAAAAAAAAGGAAATTGGATGTGCTTTCACCTGTTTTAAATAGTCCAGTGGTTTCCCTCTTTGCACTTAGAATAAAAACAAAACTAAAAGGTCTATAAGCACCTGCTTGCCTAAATTTCTGATCTCATTTCGGGCCACTCACTGTCTATCGTACATCAATCCCACTGTCCTTTCAGTTCCTCATCCTGTCTCAGGGCTTTCATATATTGCTATTTCCCATGCCAGGGATACTATTTACATGTGTTCATGGTCTTGCTAACTCATTCATAATTCAATTCTCAGTGAAGTCTTCACTGATTATCCAAAGTAGGCATTTTTTTATTAGGTCTTCCTGTGCTCTTTCTTTCCTGGCACTT
Organism: Grampus griseus; assembly: GCF_964374135.1. NCBI lineage: Eukaryota > Metazoa > Chordata > Mammalia > Artiodactyla > Delphinidae > Grampus > Grampus griseus. The sequence continues at coordinate 75,773,539 of NC_139018.1, read as the reverse complement.
ACCACAATTTGAATTATTTTTAAATCTCTCTCTCCCCATTAGACAGTGAGCTACATGAGAACACAGACCATGTGTGATTTGCTTACCATAGTGACTAGCACATAATAAACAATGAATAAATGAATAATTGATTTGGTTAAATGGCCTACCTATAAAGACAAAACAGGCATACAAGCCAGTTAGCAGAGCTTGGCTCAAGGGTCACAAATTATATATCTAATACCAACTGGAATGGGATTAGTTTCATCATACATTTCTCAAATTAGGCTTTAAAAGAACATAGACCAAAAAACAAAGAAACCCCCACGACACAATTATCATTATTTTCATATAAAAAGATATTATAAAACCTACATGGCCCGACTTGCCCTCTCCAAGTGATGTGGAAAATAACTCATTTATTGGCAAACCTGGTGATATAGTTTTTTCAGATGTATTTGGCCACAGCTGGGTTTTTTTGCTGAAGCTATACATTATTCCTTCTTTCACTCTTTCTTACTAGCTCCTCTTTAGGTTTTTTTTTTAAATAAATTTATTTATTTTTTGGCTGCATTGGGTCTTTGTTGCTGCACGTGGGCTTTCTCTAGTTGTGGCCAGCGGAGGCTACTCTTCGTTGCGGTGCGCGGGCTTCTCACTGCAGTGGCTTCTCTTGTTGCAGAGCACAGGCTCTAGGCGCGTGGGCTTCAGTAGTTGTGGTGTGTGGGCTCAGTAGTTGTGGCACGCAGGCTCAGCAGTTGTGGCACATGGGCTCTAGAGTGCAAGCTCAGTAGTTGTGGCGCACGGGCTTAGTCGCTCCACAGCAGGTGGGATCTTCCCGGACCAGGGTTCAAACCCGTGTCCCCTGCACTGGCAGGTGGATTCTTAACCACTGTGCCACCAGGGAAGTCCTCCTCTTTAGGTCTTAAGAAGCTCTGAGAAAGAATTCTTCTCAAGGCACTCAGTAATGAAAAATCCCATTTTGGGAAAGGTGTATGTATACAAAGCTTTCAAAGCAAAATCGAGAGTTAAAATACAGCTCAAGAGACCCTTACAGATGTTCCAGTACTTAACTAGTAGTAACACTGGGTATGGTGTATTAAAGCTCCTTTATCACTATTTCTAGTTATACTGGATTAGAAGTTTGAGAAAATAAATGTTCTCTGTTAATGATATGGTTGCTTCTGTCCACAGATACAATCAACTGCTGAAGACTGACATTAGAGGGAGAAGAATGCCGCAAGTGGACCAGAGGTCAGTTTACCATCTGTTCTGAAAGTACTTCATGAATATCAAAAAACTCAATTTCCAAGTACCCTATAACTTATAAAAATACCATATTTAGACCTGGTAAAACAAAGCCTGGGGCAATTAAGTAAGAAAAGTCCAACGATCAAAATGAACACTTTATACCCATATATACAAAGCAACTATGAGTCTTTTGAAGAATCAGTCAAGGTTGATAACCCCAGTAATTTATGCTTCTATGAAATAAATGATAGGCAATACCTATTCCTAATTACCTCATGGAAGAAGTGTCTCATCTGAGCCATTTTGGTTTTGAAGCGCTTTAGTTTTTGATGGATCCTCTTATCCTTCTCTAGTTGGGAGATGGTAGCCCACTCACAATGTAGATAGGAGCTAAAGGGGATGGAAATAGCCAGTCACAGTGTGAGAAAGGGGAATTGGTCAGCTAGTGTCTGAGATGTGGGGATTAGCCAGAAGCAGACATAAGACTATGTGCTTCAATGGGGAGACAGTCTCTTAGGTCAGTGCTTCTTAAACTTGATTTTGCACACAAACCACCTGGTCTAGGGTAGGCTTGAAAGTTCACATTTCTAACAGGCACCCAACTGATGCTAACTCTGCTGGTCCACGGATCACACTCTGAGTAGCAAGGTCTTAATCTTAGACTAACGTAAAGAGGATTTTACAAGGGATTTTATCAGGAACCATCCTCACCCCACCTTTCTGCAGGTAAATATAGAGTCAATTCCTGAGCTTCTCTCTGAATAGACATTTTCCTCACCAAAAACAGGCGAGGAGACTATAAAAAAAGGGACACATTCCCACCCAGGATAGACTATACAGGAGAACTTTTTAGAACCCTGAGGAATTTGGGGTGAAAAGCTTTTTTGCACAGATCACATACTAGTTCTTGTACTTGACAAAGAATTCTTCTGCTTCAGTATATTGTCCAGAAGGAAGCTGAGAAGAAAGAAATTACAGTTACTAAACTTATTTGTCAAAGAGAACTTTTCATTTTAACACACATGGTAGAGCTTCATACCAATGCTCCCAGAATATATTACTGACTAAGGGATTAAAGAACTTAATCTGGTATTTCAATGCTGGAGGCTTGACAGCTGGAGAAAATAAGCCCTTTTCCAGTTTAAACAAATAAGCGAAAGAAGTGGCAATAAGACAGTTCCTACTTTCCACCTAACTTTTCTCCACCATCTCTTGTAACTACACTGTAGCAATATAGCCTGACATCCAAAGGTGCTCATTACATACAGCCTGTAACTGCAGCATTATGGGCTGACATTAAAAATAGAGGCCTCACCTCCTTCTTCACAATACGCATAGAAAGCACTTTGTCTACAATGGCTGCATCTTCTTCACTGGGATTCTCCTGTAGCAAAAGATGCAGTCAGTCAACAGAGATTGTGAGCAGGGAGACAAAGGTCTCAAATTGCTTAAGTTCTCAGCTTACCACAAAGAACTGCATGGAAGGCAAAGTCTCGCCATCTGGTTCCTGCACTGGCTCAGGCAGGATAGGCTCAGTTTTGATTGGACCAGTTACATCTACTTCTTCTTCTTCTTCATCATCTGTGATCTTTATATCCAGATCCTCTGTATATTTTTTCCGTTTAACTTGGCGGTTTGAGCGTCTCTTCTATAGAGGCAAAAATGGTTAAAATAACTGCTTGGGTCTCTCAAGGAGAAAACCTTTAAAACTATTCGCCTATAGTCATATACTTAGATTTGACTCCAAAATCCCTATGAAAAATTAAACCAAAAGATGATAAATAGCTTATTTATCAAATTATGTGATGTCAAATCATGTAACTTATTCTATGTACTGAATATATATTAACTTGCTGAATTGTTTTATCAAAGTATCAGATTCCACCTGAAAGTAACCTATTGGCAAGGGGCTCTTAAAAAACTGAAACAGGACTCTCAACCTGCAGAGTGCAATGAACTTCACAGGAGGAGCAACCCTGGAGTGCAAAGGTGCAAGAACATTTTGTTTCTAATTGTTCCTTTGTTTTAGTTCTAAAGTTTTTTTGTTTGTTTTAATAAATAGGATCATACTGTATGTATTGTTCTGCTGCTTACTTTTCTGTTAGCATTTTTCTTGGAGATGTTTTCCATATCAATACATTTCAAATCTGCCTTATTCTTTCAAATGGTTGAGTAAAAGATTTTTTAATTAAATAATCTAAGTAATACTTGCAGCTCATGATAAAAAAATTAGGAAGGATGGAGAGACAAAATTATTATTTTTCAATCATGATTATAACCCCTGGAAAACCCAAAATCAAATGAGTCATTAGAAGCAGAACTACTGAAAATGAGTAAACTTGCTTGGCATAAAATTAATTTTTAAAAATCAATAGCATTCTTATAGAGACTAAGGCAGAAAATACAATAAAAGAAAATATTCTTTTTCTAAGAAAATATTAATTATCTTAAGCATTAAATTTAGTAAGAAATATATAAAATTTATGTGAAGAAAACTTTAAAGCGCTATAGGACATTAAAAGAGAGTTGAATAAATAGTGAAGTATATATACCCTCCCTAATCACATAAATTTGAAAAACAAAATTAACAGAATTTTTTAATTAGATAAGCTGATTCTAAAATTCAAATGGCGAACTAAACATCTAAGAATAACCAGGAAAAATATGAAAAAGTATACTTGGCCTTACCAGATATTAAGGACAATATAAAGCTATACTAATTAACACAACTTGGTACCTCTCCAAGAAGAGATAAACAAGTCAAGGAAATAATGTTCAGATATAGACTAAAATACTTATGTGGATTTAGAACATGATAAAAACAGAACTTCTAATCAGTGAGGAAAAAGTGGATTATTCTATAAAATGGGATTGAAAACAGATGACTAGCCATCTAGTGGATGTAAGAAACAAATCTACAAAAAGACTGCAAGATTTAAAAGTTAAAAAAAAAACCATAAAATTTCTAAAAGAAGATGTGGAAGAATTTTTTTTTATAATCCTGGAGTAGAGAAGGTGTTTCTAATAAATTGATCAATTTGACCTTGTAAAAAGTTTAAGATATCTGAGTAATATCAATATAATCCATCATAAACGAAGTTGAGAGAAATAATAAACTAGAGAAAAAATGCCATATGATACATTTCCCAAGCATAAAGAGGTCTTTTGAATCACTAAGAAAAAGATCAACACAATAGAAATATGGGCAAATAACATAAATAGTTCATAGAAAAAACCAGAATGGCTTTTAGTGTAAAATGATGCTCACACTCAGAATAAAATTGTTACAACTGAAAACTAAACTGAGATCCCCCCTTTTTTTTTCTCTTGCACCTAACCGAGCGGCAAAAATCAGAAAGTTGGATCAAATATTTGAAACAGGAACGCACACATTGTTGGTGAGAGTACACACTGGCATGAAAAAAATTTCTATAGAAGAAAATTTGACAATACCCTTTGATCCAACAATTCCACTTCAAAGATATTATCCTACAGATAAATTTGCACATATATACAAATCTCTGTAGCATTACTTGTGGTAGTAGAAGACCAGAGAAAACCTAAATGCCTATCAACAGGGGATTGGTTAAACAAATTACGCTATAGTCAAAATATATGAAGTGACAGTGGAACTCTCACTGCTGGTGGAAGTGTAAAATGACACAATCACTTCGGAAGCTGGCAGATTCTTATAAAGTTAAATGGTTAAATGTTTAACTACCCCACAGTCTATCAACTCCTGGGAATTTAGCTATGAGAAGTGAAAACCTATGTCCACAAAGTATGTGTACTGAGACTGTTCATTGCAGGCTTACTCATAACAGCTCCAAATTGGGAACAAACCAAATGTCTAATAGAATGAATAAACACTGTGCTATATTCATAAATAAAAATGTTTCTCAAGAAAAAAAATGAATGAACTTCAGATACATCAACAACATGAATAAATCTGAACAACGTTATGCTGAAAAAAGTGAGACCCAAGAGTACATACTACGTGATTCCATTTACATGAAGTTCAAGAACAGGCTAAGTTTAATCTATGGTAATAAAAAGGGGCACAATGGTTGCCTATGTGGAGGTGTGGGGGAGAGGATGGTGAACTGACTGAAAAGAGGGTACAAGGGAACTTTCTGGGATGATGGAACACGGGATGTCATTAAATAATCTCTCGGGGCTTCCCTGGTGGTGCAGTGGTTGAGAGTCCGCCTGCCGATGCAGGGGACGCGGGTTCGTGCCCCGGTCTGGGAGGATCCCACATGCCGCGGAGCGGCTGGGCCCGTGAGCCATGGCCACTGGGCCTGCGCGTCCGGAGCCTGTGCTCCGCAACGGGAGAGGCCACAACAGTGAGGGGCCCGTGTACCGCAAAAAATAAAAAAATAATCTCTCTACTTTGGTGTATATTTCAAATTTTTCATAATAGAAAACAGAGTGTGAGGAAGAATGGCTAGATCTATCTTTTTGATAAAGAACTACCTTCAAGATATATTGTTGGAGAAAAAAAGCAACAGTACAGAAGAGTAGGTATGGAATACAAACAGTAAGTGGTAGTGGAATTAGAGTGCTCATGAAAGTAAAGAATATTTCTGGAAAGATACACAAAAATAGTAACAGAGGTTACCTCTGGAGAAAAGACCTGGGGGACTGTGAGGTCTCCATTGCCAACACTGGTATTACCAATGTTGTGGCCTTAATTGTATCCCCTCAAATTCTTATGTTGAAATCCTAACCCCTGATACCTCAGAGTGTGACTGTATTTGAAGACAGGGCCTTTAAAGAGGTGATTAAGTTAGGGTGAGCACTGATTCAACTGGATTTGTGTCCTTAAAAGAGGAGGGAATTTGGACACACGCAAAGACACCAGGGATATACGCACTGAGGAAAGACCATGTGCGGACACAGTGAGAAGGTAGCCCTCTGCAAGCCAAGGAGAGTGGTCTCAGAGGTAACCAGACCTGCTGAGCTCTTGATCTTGGACTTCTAGCCTTTAGAACTGTGAGAAAATAAATTTCTGTTGTTTAAGCTACCCAATTTGTGGTATTTTGTATTGGCAACCCTAGCATATTAATACACCACTTTTGAATTTTTTTTAATCTTTGTATTTCTTATATCACAAAGATTTGCCTTCAGTTTGTGCTTTGTTTATTTAACAAACACATATATAACTCTTACTAAGCTCTCTTACCTAAACACTGTTCTATGTGCTTTATAAACATTTACATTTAAGCCTCCTAACAACCCTACTTGGTAGATATTACTATCTGCATTTTAGAGATGAGGAAATTGAGACACCAAGAGGTTAAGTAAACTTGCCTAAAGTGACAATGTTAGTGAACAGTAGCGTTAAGATGAGAACCCAAGAAATCTTGCTCCAGTCTGTGGTCTTAACCACTATGCTGTTTAGAGAATTTTGTTGTTGTTGCACATGCGTAATTTTTTTAAAAAATATATTTATTAATTTTTGGCTGCATTGGGTCTTCGTTGCTGCGCACGGGCTTTCTCTAGTTGCGGCGAGCAGGGACTACTCTTTGGGCTTCTCATTGTGGTGGCTTCTCTTGTTGCAGAGCACGGGCTCTAGGCACGCGGGCTTCAGTAGTTGTGGCACTCGGGCTCAGTAGTTGTGGCTCGCGGGCTCTAGAGCGCAAGCTCAGCAGCTGTGGCACACAGGCTTAGATGCTCCACCGCATGTGGGATCTTCCCAGACCAAGGATCGAACCCATGTCCCTTGCATTGGCAGGCGGATTCTCAACCACTGCACCACCAGGGAAGTCCCATGCATAATTTTTATACAGTTAAATGTATCGATCTTTCCCTTTATGACTTCTGAATTTTAATACTCTCCTTAGAAAGACCTACCTGATTTTACAATTATTTTAAAAAAAACTTATCCATGTTTTATAAAGGTTCATGATTTCAATTTTTGCATTTAGACCCTTGATTAAACTAGAAATTGTTTTTGTTAAAGAGTAATGCAAGAAATCCAATTTTATTTATTTCTTCCTAAATGTGTAGCCAGTTGTCCTAACTTAATTTATTAAATAATCTTTCTTTCCATTGATTTTATTTTTTTATTTTTTTTGGCTGCACCACACGGCTTGCAGAGCTTAGTTCCCAGACCAGGGATTGAACCTGGGCCCTCGGAAGTGACAGTGCAGAGTCCTAACCACTGGACCACCAGGGAATTCCCTCCACTGATAAATGGCCTTTTAACTCATATACTAACTTCTCATAACAACTATTTGAATCCTCTTCTAGACTCTATTATCTTTTACTAATCTCTTATTTCTTCTCTAATTTTAAACTCTTAGTAATTATTATTTCATAATGTACTCTAATGTCTGTTAAATCTAGCTTTTGCCTCATTCTCCTTTTCAAAAATGTCTTGGCTATTCTCACATGTAAACATACCCCAGAAGAACCAAAGTCTCAGTTTATCAAGGTATTGAATGTATATTAAGGAAGAGAGGATATAAAAAAATAAATAAATAAAATAAAATTCAAATCAAAAGAAAAAAAGGAAGAGAGGAGACATTTATAAAGTACTGATAGCTAGTGAGGCACCTGAGGTTTGTTTAGTCCAAACCTCCATTTTTCAAATAAAGAATTTACACATAGCTAAGTAACCTGGCCAGGCCCATTAGAGCTACTTAGAAGTACCACGGGTCTCCTGAATCATTAACAACACATTCTTTCCATGGTTGGAAACTAGAGCCAAAGATGGTACCATAAGGCAACAGAGATAGAGGACTAAAGTTCTTCTGGTCCAGCTTCTTTTATTCTCTTCCCAATGTTTCTCATCTTCAAAAGGTAGCAAAAACATTGTACCTTAAACACCCCAGTTTCTCAGCACCAAAACTCTGAAGTTTTGGCAAGAATTGAAAACCCTGAAGTTTTGAAAGAAGTAAGGCAAAAGGGGGATAGCTGGACAGTTCTAAGAGAAACCAAAGTATTGCCATACCCAAAACAACAATCTTGCAGCATAATTTCATATTTGCTTAGTCTTTGAAACACTGGAATTTGAGAAAATGAATATTGCTTTTTTATAGTAATATGCTTTTTGCCTAAAAAAATTCAAATTTAAAAGACATGACCATGACCAGATCTTGCCTCTTCTACTTTTTAGGACTACCTCTGGTTTAGAAAAACTGGTGAAATGTGCATAGGCTTATCGTCTCTCCATATCTATTCTTGGTCTGTCTGTCAGAAGTAAAACATGATTTTTCTCAGTAAGTTCTTCAGGGCTCCTTTTACCTGAATGCTGCTTTCTTCATCTTCCCGGGGTGATTGTGCAGGCATGACTTCCACATCTGAATTATCAGATGAGGTATTACGCTTTCTCTTCTTACCCACCACAGGAGTGATGGTGCTAAAAAGGAAAAACCAAATTCAGTTACAGTGAAGGCAAGGAAAATTTAGGAATAAGAAAATATAATTAATCTAAACCATCACGTACAAAGTCTCCAGGCATAAGTGTCTAGATCTTCAGTCTGTGGGACACACAGCTATTGAGCAGCGTGTTTGAAAAAAGAAGACATTAGGGTTTCTAAAATACCAGCTGACCTTTACACCAGATCTGACAAATCTGTTACCACTGTATTCACAAATACCTGAAGAAAGGTAGAATAACACAGCAGAATGAATTCTTGACTAAGAATTACAAGGCCTTGTTTTAGTTCCAGTTCTGTCACTAGCTGGGCATTAGTTTCGTAAGTAGCAAACACTGATGATAACATCTGGCCTGACAGCTGTTGAGGATCAAGTAAGATACCAGATATGAAACTTGCTTTTTAAAGCTGAAAAATCCTGTACAGATATGAAGCATTATTATAATTACACCACAAAGCCTGAAGAATCTCAGGGAGTGGAAGCTAGAGAGAAAGGAGTGAAGCTACAAGACACGGAAGGAATTCTTGCCAATTGTGACAAGAATTATGTGGCAAAGCCATGGTTCTGTCAAGACTGCTTAAGGCTGACAGTGGCTGCTGAAATCTTCCCCAGTTCACAGAGGAAATGTAAGAACAGGGCAGCTATGTCTACAGCAGCTCTCTTTTACTGGTGTGGGTGGTAGGAGGCTAGTGAGAAGTCTTCCACACAATGGTGATACAAAATCGGGAAGAATATAGAAAAACACAGGCACAGCTTTTAAATGTAACCCCTAACACAAGACTGGCTATCTTTCCCGTGCCTTGGTGTTCACTTGGGACAGAGAAAAGAAAGGCCTTATTATCTTCTAATGATAGAGAGACCACCTTGAGCTTTGTAGCTGCTGAATACAACACGAATTTTAAGATGTATGCACTATCCTCAAATGTCCCGTCAAAAGAGCAAAGGGTGGTACTTACTTTAGCTTACTCTTGCCCTTGGTTTTGGAGGTACCAGATGTTTTGCTCTTCTTTGGCTTTTCTTCCTTGAGCCTCTCCCCACTGCTCTTCTTCCTGCGTTTCTTTTCACCCTCCTCCTCAGGCCGAACGCTAGGCAACTCATCCTCATTCAGGACTCGAGGTATGTTCTGTTCGCCCCGGGCACGGGCCCTAGCAATGGCCTCCGCTACAATCCGATTTGCTTTCTCTTGCTTCTTCTGGTGCTCCAGCCTACGGTTTTCCTCGATTCCCGTCTTGCCCCCCGTATGAGGAGCAGAGCTTGCTGGTGAGGACAGAGCTGCCACTTCACTGGCACTTAGAACTTTAACTACGGAGAGCCCAGAAGAGGCCCCTTGGGAAGAGCCGGCCTACAGAAATAAAGACACTAAAATTTCAACATGCTTGTAGCTGAAAAACCTGAATAAAACAACTCTGAAGCAGGTAGGCTAGAAATGTCAGTTCTCTAATTCCTCAAGAACCTGACTCAGACCAAGTCTTACTGAACCTAGAGACACATTCCCCCCGCCCCCCCCCAAAAAAAAGTGTTTTTTGGTGGGATGCAGATGAGAAAAGGCAAGAACTGTGCCAAATTAACCTTCAATATACTTAAGCCATGCTCCTAATGTCAATACTCATCTCCATAATTCCAGAAAATTTTCAAACAATACAACCAACACTGGTCTCTAGGCTAAAGGTAAAAAAATTCAAATTCTACTCTTGGCCTACCTTCATCTCCCTGGGGGTGAGAGGAAGGACAATCACTTGGCCTCTTTAAGGCTATTTCTTTATGTTTCAAATGAGAGGATATTTCCAGTCATTTTCATTTCACAAGAACATTAAGAAAAGATTGTAAATGAAACGGTTCAAAGACAAATACCAGACAATCATCTCTGATCCCAAACCCAATAATAACCCTCAAATCTTTTCATGATGTAATTACAACAAGGTTTCCACGGGTGAAGGAACTAAAAGTCTGCATGTCACTTCAGAGGTATGAACCTAGACTGGCCCCACGTTCAACAGTGAGTGACTGCCGAGGGGAACAGCCAGGGACTAAGGGATGTGCTTCCCTTCTTCACTATGGAAGTCTCACCTGGGGCTGCAGCACCACCTTGAGCGGTACTGAAAGTCTCTGTCCCGGGCCCTGCCCTGGTCCCATTATCTGAGCCTGCTGCACAGAGGAAAGAGCCACTGGCTGGGCTGAGGATGGCTGCTGGGGCTGTGGCTGCGACGACGGAGGCTGCGGTACAATCTGGATCTTCTGCTGTGGCGGCTGCACCTGCAGCTGGATAGTCACTACTTTGGCCGGCTGCCCCTGGGCATTCTTGGCTTGCGTCAGGGCTGCCAGCTGGTTGCCCTGTAACACTATCTTGCCTGGCAGACTCCCCAGCACGACGTGCCGGTGTCCTTGGGGACCTCCAGACTGTGGCTGCTGGAGGACCAGCGTGATGCGTTTCGATTCACCCTAGAGTGAAGAAAGGAAATTGCAAGAGAGATAGAACATTAAAGAATGGCAGACCCCTTAACGTTTACACCAGTTTTCCTCATCCTAGAGTTACAACAGCTGAGGGTCAGAAAGCACAGTATAATTCCTTCTGTTCATCCTCCTGTCTTTCCTGATAAGATCTTTTCTATATAACCTCTGCCCAGCGGGTATCAAGCCTGTTCCTGAAAAACTGTTGGGAGGCTCGCTCTATTTCTATGGCAGTCATTCCATTTTCTGGAAATCTATTAGAACAAAAGTCTATACTGAACTGAAATCCACCTCCTTATAGCTTCTCTCCACCAATGCTACTTATCTTAATACTGTCTTCCCCTCCCCCCAAACTCTTCTGGCCCTTGATTTAGAGCCTAGAGCCTCTATTTTCTTATACTAGAAACTAGCCTTTTCACTGGGCAAAGTCAGAGGAGGACAATCTTAGTAATAAGAACAGGGGAGAGATACACATAGCTTCCGTAAGTCTTGCAAAAAATAAATGTAGTTTTCCAAAAATGATTCTTGTTCCCATTGCATCCTATATTACTCATATAACTTTATATCATACATTATTATGAGTTCTTGTTTAAGGTCTGTTTTTCCTGGCAGACTGTGAGCTCTGTAAGGACAGGGACTGTGTCTATCTTGTTCAGCACCAGCTAGGCACAGTGTGAATATGTAGTAAGAGCTCAAAAAAATACATTAACACTAACTGCTTCCACCTAGTAAGTGATAAATACAATGCTGTCAATACTAACTGATAAAAAGTAAAGATGGAATTTAAACAGGATTTCCTAGAGACAGCTCTCCTGTGCTTGCTCTCACACAGTTGCTGGGCCCTCTACTAAACCAAAATTCACCTCCCCCTTTCACTCAAGTCACCTGGGTAGGTGTAGAGGTCAGTGTAACTGCAGGCTTCAGTGGGGGCCCTGTGGCCCCAGGGTTTCCAGCAGGAGCTGAACCCTTAACTGGCTGTAGGACCAGCTGCTTTACTGGTCGGCTGGGCTGGACAATGCGCTGAACAGTAGCCTGGTTCCCAGGGACCTTGGCGGCCAACACTGTATTACCAGAGACAATGGAAACACCAGGTCGAAGGGGAGTGCCGGTTAGCACTTTGGTAAAAGTGACTTTTCCACCATTGGCTGTGCCAGCCACGAGGGGCTGAGCTGTGCTGGTGATACCTTGGGCCTGAATTTGTGCCACATGGGCACCAGTGACTGAGGAGCTGGGTGGGGCCTTAAGGATAACAATCTTAGGGGCTGACTGAGGTGGCTGCCCTCCAGCACTACTGGAGGGAACAGCTGTGGCAGAGACACCCATGAAAGGATTCCCTTGGCTCAGGATCTCCTGGCTCTTGGAGACCTGCAAAAGTCCTGACGTTGGCGTCGGTGTCTGTAAGACAGGTGGGGCTGGCTGCTCTTGGCTGACGGGCTGAGTGGTATAATCATGCAAGGTTAAAGATTCTGGAGCTGGAGCTGTCGATTCTTTGGGAAGTTCTGTGGGGGCTGTTTCCTCTGGTGGGGGGACCAAGTCACTTGCTGATGAATTCCCCACATCACCACCTCCACCATCCTGGTTCATCTGATCCAAGGAGTCCAGAGAGCTTGGCAGTCCAAGGGCTTCCTCAATAGGGTCTTGTGTAACCTGATTGAAGCTGTCATCAGTAAGAGAGTCCAGGCCAAATAAATTTGGGTCATCAAACAGATCCATGATGGGGTCTGCCATCTTGGGAAAGCAATGGGGGTTACTTCCCCAAGGTTTAAGGAGGGAAGGGGAGGGGGGGTAATGGCTCTCCCCTCCCCTCCCCTATTAAGAAAAAAATGTACACAATGGAAGAGGACTACTCTTCAGGTAAAGAGGCAAGAAACAAGTGCATGTCAGATTGTCCTGACCTTCATGGAGCAAGATGGCTAGGTCTTCAGAGGAAGATGGTGGAACTCCTGTTGTAGGAAGACAAATGACAAATAAGCAAAGTAGGTGACCTCAGGGAAAATTTCTAGCCTTAATATCAAATAGCATCAAAATAATAAGAGAAGAGGGAAATGTGAGGTAATCTGAGGACAGAGACACAGCGGAAAGAACATCCACATTTCTGCTTTAAAACTAAAACTAAAAAAGAAAAAAAGAAACAATCCAACGCCCTTTTGGGGCTCTTACACACTTTGAAGCTTCTGTCTGTCAAGATCATTCAGCTATCTCTGTCCATTTCTTTTAATAATTATCATTCTTAGGTAGAGATCAGGAAATTTAACATTCATTCACCTTCTATTTCAGGTTCGTAAGTTGACAGAACTTAACAATATACCAGCAATACTTCAGTGAATATAGCTAAAGCCTTCTGGATATACTGTATTTTGTAAGTTTCCCTTGTATTTTAGATACTTTTACTTACTACTGGCAAAAATAACCACCTTTAACCAAGCTTATAGTATAATCTTACCCAGGAAGTTTCACAAACTTCATTCTACCTAACCTATGAATGAATCGATACGTAGTGTTTCTGTTATGACGTCCCCTCCCCACTTTCTCATATTTAAGATCAAAAACTTCCTTTGCAAGAGATTCAAAGAATGCTACAATTTCATTCTAGTTTACATTCCCAACTTTCAGTCTCATCACTTCCTATGCTCTCATCACCTCCCATATATACCCTACATTCCAGTCCAACTAGAAAATACAGTTCCCTTAATGACATTCCTATCTGCATGACTTTGCCTATTATGCTGTAGTTTCTTCCTGGAACATCCCCACCACGCTCCTCCCAAACTTCTCTTCCAGCTAAAATTTCTGACACCCTCAAAGGTCTTCTACTCCACAAGGTGAGCCCTGAACCTCCATAAGGTGAGCAATTTTTGATGACTTGGTCCGTTCACCTTCTTTAAATATCCACAGTGTTGTCTGCACCTTATTTAAAGCACTTATATTTAACATTTTATTAAAATGGTAAGTTTCTTGTCCATTTCCTCTGAAGGCCCAAAAGGTTCTTTTGTGCAAATTATAAAAAGCTGCCTACTCAAGATACTTGTTTGCCATCTGCTGGAAAACTGTCATACTAAACATATTATCTATGATGATAGTGAACACCTGCAATGCACACCTTGCACAACCCTGCATGGTGGCCCAGCTCCTCTTTCCCCGAGAAAGAAGAGTTTCTGAATGGTGGGGACCACGTCTTATTCATCTGTGGATCCCTAAAGAACCAGAAGAATATCACATACACAATAGCTACTCAAAAAAAATTTAATGAATTAAAGTATTTGCTTGCATTGTCTGGAATGAACCATTCAGTCCTTAGAGAAACTAACTGTTATTCCCTGATTCCAAGATGAGACAGCAGAATACTTCCTATCTTGAAAAACTGTCCTACAAATAACTGAAATTATGTTTACTAAATCCACATCTGGGGCTTTAAGTTCATAAAATGCTGGGAAAAGGAAAAACTAAGACAAGGAATTATAAGTACATCACCACCTAACTAAACTATATGAAAGTGTAGTATCTGTTCTTTGTATATGATATCAATATTTGTCAATCCAGAAAAGCCTTGCTTGATAACACCATTTCTCCTAACTTTTAGAAGATATCAGAGGAGAAATTTGTCAGTGACACAGTACAGACTTGACTGAAGAAGGCTCTTCCACACAACCCCCAAACTTTTTTTCCCCTTTCCTTAACTCATTCCAGTTATCCTTGTAAAACAATATAATGTGGGTAAGTAGCCCAGAAAATCAGACATAGATAAGAGACTCATCAGTAGTTGGCACATCAGTCAAAATTACAAAGCATACATGGCATCTCCACCAATGTTAAACAAGATCTTCCTAGCTTCAGTAATTGTATACCCTTCACATCTCAACCAGGGTCCGTATCACTTCCCACTCCTGGTTAAACTATTCCACTAGCTCATTCCAGCCTCTCCTATCTAACACCTGTCCCAAAGTAACTCAAAATGGTGATCTGAAGAGTTATGGATAGGACTTCCCTGGTGGCACAGTGGTTAAGAATCCGCCTGCCAATGCAGGAGACACGGGTGCGAGCCCTGGTCCGGGAAGATTCCACATGCTGCGGAGCAACTAAGCCCATGTGCCACAATTACTAAGCCTGTGCTCTAGAGCCCGTGAGCCACAACCACTGAGCCCGTGTGCCACAACTATTGAAGCCCACACACCTAGAGCCCGTGCTCCGCAACAAGAGAAGCCACCGCAATGAAGAGTAGCCCCCGCTCGCCACAACTAGAGAAGAGCCTGCATGCAGCAACGAAGACCCAATGCAGCCATAAATAAATAATTTTTTAAAGTTATGGGTATTTCTTAATTTAATGAAAATCTACTCAATAATTTTATCGATTTTCTCAACACTACCATCAGCTGTTTTCTAGTTATGCCCTACTTTGCCACCTATTATCTTTCACCTCCTATTCACTGTCAGAGAAGTTACACTAAATATCTAACAGTTAAATGTCACAAAAAAACTACAGTGAGGGCTTCCCTGGTGGCGCAGTGGTTGAGAGTCCACCTGCCGATGCAGGGGACACGGGTTCGTGCCCCGGTCCGGGAGGATCCTACATGCCGCGGAGCGGCTGGGTCTGTGAGCCATGGCCGCTGAGCCTGCGCATCCGGAGCCTGTGCTCCGCAACGGGAGAGGCCACAACAGTGAGAAGCCTGCGTACCGCAAAAAAATAAAAACTAAAAATATAAAAACTACAGTGAAAGTTTGCACTAACTAAAAGTTTATGCTGATAATAGTTTATAACCTGCCTTTTCTTCCATGGGGTATTTTGTCCTTTCCAGGACTCCTTGCTATTTATTCACCCAAATGCTCTTCCTTCCCTCCCTCCACAACAGCCCAACGTCAGAGAGAGAGAGAGATCTCATTTTTTAATGGGAGAAACGAGGCTAATAGCTTCTGAAATATTTCCTTACTTCCATATGACTCAAGTATAAGTTTTTAAAGGTCAATGCACTTATCATTTATCTCCCTTCCCAATTTTTGGACCAAATTTCTGCTTCTCCTGGGTCAGTCGGGGCCCAATAATTTAAAAACCACAGCATCAAGTCACACTACTTCTCAGTCCCATCCCATCAACTCACCTCTACTGACCTAATTCATCTTGTACAATTTTTTTAATCCTAGTCTCCAGCTTCTTTTTTAACTCATATCTTTAAGTTGTCCTTGACTCTCAAAAGAATAAACCTTCTCCAAACATATCTCCAACTTTCTTCACCGCTCCTTCTGTTCCTACTTATGGGTTATCCTGGCTATACCCATGTCTGGCCTACTCTACCAAGCTCATCTACCCCATGGTAGATGAGCTTGGTAGAATTCTCTTTCCATGGTTCAAACCCTGGTAATAAAAATAAACAGATGTTGGACTTCCCTGGTGGCACAATGGTTAAGAATCCCCCTGCCAATGTAGGGGACACGGGTTCGAGCCCTGGTCCGGGAAGATACCACATGCCACGGAACAACTGAGCCGGTGCGCCACAACTACTGAGTCTGCACTCTAGAGACCGTGAGCCACAACTACTGAAGCCCGTGTGCCTAAAGCTTGTGCTCCGGAACAAGAGAAGCCACCTCAACGTGAAGTAGTCCCTGCTCACTGCAACTAGAGAAAGCCTGTGTGCAGCAACGAAGACCCAATGCAGCCAAATATAAATAAATAAATAAATTTATTAAATAAATAGATGTTAAGCACTCAAATATACAAAACCCTTAATATATCCCTAAGTAAAGCAACTGCCTAGATAAAGAAATCATAGCAAACTTTAATCATATTGAGAATGAAAGGCCAGTCTTCACCTACCACTGCCCCAAAGAGGAACATATGTATATGCTCAAAAGGAAAGACAGAGAGCTTGATGGTTGCACTTAATCACTTTCCATAATTCCAAACTAATGAGTAGACTAACGACAGAAAATCTTGGGGGGGAGGGAGGGAGAGGGGGAGAAGTAGAACTAACTAGTAAGTTAAGGTTAAAATCCAAGGCCACCCATCTAAAACTTCCAAATAACAAGCCAGAGGAATTCTTTATATAAAGCCCTTCATCTCATCATCTTCTTTAAGGAGAAACTACTCCCTTCCCTTGAAATAAATATAAACTGATGTTTTTTTGCAGCTTTATCATCTTTAATGTAGTTCTTCTGGGTTTTCTTAGAAACCTAGAGTCCCAACTCTCCTGTTCTTATTTTAACGTGTCTCCCTACCCTTGCCCATTTCAATAACAACTTGTGGGTCCAATCATAAAAGACTTAGTTTTAATTCTACTCTATACTTTTCCATCTCAATCTCCCCATACCTTTCAACAAAGCAGTGATTCTCAACTGGGAGATGGAAGGTATGCAAAGTTTGAAAATGTGCATTCGGTGTTATAATTTTATATTTGTCAAATGGAAAAGGAAAACATCTCATTGTTTAGGTTATTTATATTCAATAAAACTGGACAACATGGGTAGGGGTGGGGGGCAGAAAAAGAAGTATGCCTGGTTTGGAAGGATTATCGACATCTCTGTGATGGGGTAAGATTTCTTATGGTCTCTCAAAAGGGAGTTTATCATATTCTTTATGACGGATGAGAAACACTGCAACAGAAATTAGTCCAGCTGTCTAAGACATAAAATTATATAAACTGAACTACAGACATCCATTCTCCCTTTACAGATTTCTCTGTACTATCCATCCTCTTAGAAGATAACAGATGAATGCCATATTGACAAAAACTGATCTTTTCTGGGGGGTTAATATGCACTTTTAGAAAGTAGCAGCCATGCCCACTTAACCTCTAACTGCTCAAAGAACAAACTATTTTACTTCAAAGTATTAATCTTGTTATTGGAAACTGTATCCTTTCAAGAGGATCAGCATAGGCAGGCAGGCAGACATAAACACGATATGGAAACAAGATGGGTAGAAGCAGTCTGAAGAAACCCCTTGAAAATAAAATAAATCAGAAGGCTTAAAATTAAAATCACCAACATAATTTTAAAAGAGGAGGATTTAAAAACTGTATCATGGAGACATTTGTGAAACCCAAAGGGTCTCAAATCTTATAAAGAAATGGGAAATAAACATCCAAGGTGAACAGAATCACAATTTAGGGTCAGCAAAGGATCAGGATGGAGGGACACAGACCATAAGAAATAGAGCTATTAACTTGGAGCCACTCAGGAGATTCTCCTCACGAAGGTCGAGATCCTAGGCCATTTTCTCTATCTTCACCATTCTCAATTCCAAATGTGTGGCTACTCTGTTTTTGTTTTCCCAATTACAGAAAAAAGCACTCAAACCTCAGTCAGGAGTATGGACATTTGGGGCAAACATGGCTGGTAAAGTGAGTCCTTCTGAATAAACAGGGAAAGCAAAATAGGCAACTATGAATGTTAAAAGCATGTTCGTATGTTCAAGGGGTAAAGGAGAAACTACAGAAATTATATGTACTCATGTGGAAGGGAAGGGGCAAGGTAAGGAAGTGCGGGGTTGACGGAGAGGGAGACGCGACTGGGGGCGGGGGTGGCGGGGACCCGGGTACAGTACCTGCTCATACTGCCAGGGCTGGTGCCAGTAAGGCCCACACAGCAGAGGAGGGCGATGTCGGGCAACTGGAGCCCCCAAAATGGAGGTGAGGTACATGCTCTTGAGGGAGTGAGCTAGCGGGGTGCCCTCCAGGGTGGGGATGGCCAAGACGGGAAGATGCGGGGTGGGGGGGTGTGGATGCCCGGGTGGGAGCAATGTGAGGGTGGAAGCTACAGGCGGGAAGGCCCGACTAGCCCTTAAGTAGAAAAAGAGCTGTGCCTCACCCCAGCAAGGTAAGAGAGGTGCCTTTACCTGCAGCGGCCGTGGGGGGCCGGTTCGCCCCTCTTGCTGTCTCTCCAGCACCAGTTCCCCCTCCTCCAGCGCAGCCTAACTTCATGCTCCTGCCCGCCCCGCGTCTTCATTGGCTAAACTTCACTGCCACTCACCACAGGGGCAAACACGCAAAACAGCGCAGTGGGCGGGACTAGGCAGAGCTTCCCCCTCCCCCGCCACCGCGGGGTTAGGTTGAGAGCGCACGGAGAGGCCTATCCGGTTTCCAGGGCCGAAGCGAAGCCTGCAGCTTGCTTGAAAAAAAAAAAGGAGCCTGGCCAGCAGAACCGTCTCAAGCTGCGGGAAACTAGTCCTGGCGATTAAATTCCCCCACCACCTACACTGTTTTCTGCACACCAAAGAGCGTAAACTCGGGAGGGAGTGTTCCACACTAGGCCAACTCCGCCTCCCTCTGAATCCCCTGCCTTCTAGCAGCACTGTCAACTCCTCTGCTGTAGTGACTGCACCTTCTCCCACGACCCATTAAAAGGGGCCAAATCTTCCGTCCATCATGGGAGTGAGTCAGCCCAATTGCTGGAACATGGGGCCTTTTACTCTTAAAAGATAAAGCGCTCTCTCTGCCACAAGCCAAACTGCATTCTTGATAGCAATGAAAAACAGCCATGAGACGTATAGAGGAAACTCTTAAGTAGCTCTGAAGTTCAGTCTTGCTAAAGTGTAAATCACAAAGAAGAAATCAGAGGGAGATAAGATTGAAGGTATAGGTAAGGGCCAGACCCTTCAAGGAAAGAGCCTTGAACGCCATGTTAAAGCATTTTCTTCTAGTGGATGAGGAGCCACTGAAACATGGAACGACATAATCAGAAATGCATTTTAGTTGGCTAACTCTGGCTGTTTGATAGAGAATAGATTTGGGGGCTGATGTAACAGAGGACACAGAAGTAGTCAGGGGGCTGCTGTGGTAGTCCAGAAAAGAGTTGTATTGTGGATGCTTGCTGATTTTTTTTCCTGCTTCCCCCTTCCTATATTGGGAGAATAGCACAAGGTTAAAAGTCTTCAATGGAAGAGTGGATCTTAATCCCCACTATAGAGCTGGGATGGGTGGGTGGGGGTACTGAAATGAGGGGCAGAGTCCCATCTCCTCTTCCTGTCGGAGAAGAAGTACGCACATGACCTAGCCTAGTCTAAGTGGACACTGCTGTGGAAAACCTTGACTTTTCAGTGGTAATACAAAGATCCAGAACCAACCAGTTAGACAATACTCAGCAATGTCAGACACTGGAATTCTGCAGCATCATAGACTGTTCAGTGCTATGATCCTGGCCACGTTCTCCATGTTTCCAACTTCCCTTGGTTTCAGATCATTTTCTAAATCAGATTCTCTAGCATTCCCACTGATTTTGTGAGCTACACAATATCCTTCGAATATGTTCCCCTTCTGCTTAAGTTAGCCAAAAGATGATTTCTGTTGTTTGCAACCAACAAGATGATTAGAGCCTGAATCATAGCAATGTGGTTCAAAAGGTAATGATAGGAAGGCAAGGCCAGAGCGGAATAATACTTAGGGGATAAAAATTGGTAAAACCTAGAGTTTACAGGGAAAGATGAGTTCAGCCATGTTTAGTCTGAGTTACCTATAGCATGTTAAGTAGTGATATTCAATAAAAGGTTGGATTATAAATATAAAAGTTGCCTTGGTGACAGAGTTATCAGTATCAAAATAGTAGTTTTAAGAGTGGAGATTACCCAGGTAATTACTCTGGGTAATCAGAGCTAGTATATGAAACACTGCACCAATACTGTTGGGGAGACAACAGAGAATGTGAGGGGTCTGTGAAGAACTGGATGTCCATTCCAAAGAGAGCAGCTGCTATTCAGCTCTAGTTAAGTGTTGCCATATGGAAACACACATCCAAGATTGAAAGAGAACTTCAGGTTTTTCAAAAGCCAGAAATACAGAGTTTTACGTAAATCTTCTGGGTTTTAAATGCAGACAACTAATTTTTTTTAATGTTTTAAACACTATGCGTTAGAAAAAACACTTAGCTGGAAACCCCCAAATTTGAGATTTTCGGTGTAGGGTGAAAAAAGCTAAAGAGGAACCCAAGAGAACATCAGGATTTAAGAATCAGAATAAGCCACACCTACTAAGCAGGTAGAGAAGGCAAAGCTAGAGAAGCAGAGATTGCAATATCACCGAAGCAAAGACAGTAGAGTATTGCTGAGGGAAAGAGCGATCAATTGCATTGAACAAAGCAAAAATGTCCAATAATATAAGAACTTTAAAATGTCCATTGGATTTAATGCATCTCTACTTTTCACTGTCAAGCTAAGAGTAACCAGTCCCATATGAGCTTTCATAGTACTTTTGTTAAGTACTCTTTGGGGATAATTATCTTCTACGTCGTATTTTAGTTTTATTTGTATGTGGAGGTATGATGAGCTTAAAGTCAGAGGGATCTGGGTTCAAATTTCTGTCCCACTAAGTAAATAAACCTTTCTGAGTCTAGTTCATTCCTCTGTACATAGGGGGCTCAAATTACAGGGCCATTAGTGAGGATTAATGAAACATCTCGCACACTTCTTGGTATGTAACCACTATTTCTAGGAGGTACTCAACAAATGTTGCTGGATAGACTATTTAGAAAAAACTTTTTCCCAGTGTCTCTACCTACCTTGGAGATGCTAGGCAGCCTTAGAGGGAATCACCACCCACATGAATGGCCTTCAAAATAATTCATTAATTTCAGCAGGCTAATATCTATTGAGTTTGAATATGCACTGTAGCCCTTGCTTCCTCTACATTAAATCTAATTTACAGCAAACAGGAATAACTATATTTATTTTTATTTTTTTTGCGGTACGCGGGCCTGTCACTGTTGCAGCCTCTCCCGTTGCGGAGCACAGGCTCTGGACACGCAGGCTCAGCGGCCATGGCTCACGGGCCCAGCCGCTCCGCGGCATGTGGGATTTTCCCGGACCGGGGCACGAACCCGCGTCCCCTGCATCGGCAGGCGGACTCTCAACCACTGCGCCACCAGGGAAGCCCCAAGAATAACTATACTTTAGATTCTAGCGTCTAAAGATCATGTTCAACTAACCGGCTTCAGTCAGCCTAACCTGCTATAGATGTTCTAAGTCACTAGCATCCAACTTTGAGTCGTGAGAGACCTAAATTAAAACTCTCAGGGCGCCAAGGAAGGGTCATAAAGATTTCAGAAACACCCCTGCCGCCCAAACACTTTTTTCGAACGGCTTCCAGGACACCACACTTTTCTGATTTTCATTCTACCTCTCTGGCCAATTCTCCTTTGCTATTCTTCTCCTCTACCAGCCTTTAATTGTTGAAGTTCACCAAGCTTTGGTCCTAGGCCTTCTTTTTTTTTCATTCTATACTTTCTTTTCAAGAATGTGTAATTCACGTACAAGGTCTCAACTCATTATTTTCTTCAACAAACTATCTATACACTTACGTCTCTCATTTATATCTCTGGGCAAGACGTCTGAACTCCAGGCCTGTTTATTCACTTGCTTACCCAATAGCTCTTCCTGGTAGTCTCTCCAGTCTCCCTGGCTGACCCACTCGTCCAACTCTCCCCGTAAGAGGCTTATTACCTCAAGGAGACTGATTCCTTGGTAGTCTCCTCCATCCACACCACCACGCGCGCACACACACAGAGGATAATCATCCTCCAGCATCTCCTATTCAGTCATGACTGTAGAGACCAGAAACTCTCTTCCTTACCACCCCTATCCAATATTTTAAAATCCTACCTTTACCTCCTAAACATCCCTCAAATCCATCCACTTCTGCCCCTACTACCATTCTGGATCAATTTACCATCCTCACTTCCCTGGACTATTGCAATCGCCTTCTAACTGGTTCCCCATCGATTTTGCCTATTTAATTCTTACTTATCCTTCAAAGCCTATTTCAACATCGTCATTTCAAAGAAAAGCTTTCCCTGAGCTCCCAGACAAAAAACAGCCAAACTTGTTGAATGTACATTACGTACCTGGCCCTCTTCTAAACAATGAAAATGCATCAGCAGTTTCAATTTTCTTAAACTTGAAATAACTATATTTTACAGATGAGGAAACTGAGGCACAGAAAGATAAGCAATTTGCCCAACATTCCACGGCTAATGAAAAGTGGTGCCAGATTCAAATTTAGGCAATGTGGCTTCTGAAGTCACATTCTTTTTTTTTTTTTTTGCGGTACGCGGGCCTCTCACTGTTGTGGCCTCTCCCGTTGTGGAGCACAGGCTCTGGACGCACAGGCTCAGCAGCCATGGCTCACGGGCCCAGCCGCTCCGCGGCATGTGGGATCTTCCCAGACCGGGGCACGAACCCGTATCCCCTGCATCGGCAGGCGGACTCTCAACCACTGCGCCACCAGGGAAGCCCTGAAGTCACACTCTTAACCACCCAACTATACTATGGTGTAGACTACATGCCCCTATTACAAATTCTCTTGTAACATCCATAATTTCTCTTTTGTAGTAGCCTGAATAACATTATATAATTCATTGTTTGATATCCATCCTCCCCCACCCCCATATTAGAATGCAAGTTGCACAAGGGCAAGGCCTGTGTATGACTTATTACAATATTTCCTTGGCTTATCAGGTGGTAAAAGGCACTCAGTGTACTTCTGTGAAGGAATGCATTTTCAACTTCCAGCCAAAGGTGTGTGGTAGTGGGGCTGTGGAGGGGTAATGCGGAACTATCTGACCAAAACCAAGGGCTTCTCCAGACTGCTGAGATAGTAAACAGGCAGTGGCACATTTCCTACCAGAAACATTCAGAAGAGGCATCACAACATCTTAAGCATCTTCACTTTTTAGGACCTGTAGCAGACACAGCTTTCAGGTATAGTAAAAGAAGCTGCATCCAATACACATAAAAGACTATTTTCTATAGTGTGGTAATTACTATTGAAAGCAATGAAATTTCAGTTATCTCCTTTAGGCTTGGGACCATAAAGCCTCAGTGGTGACCAATTTGAAACTATGGCAAGAAGTGAATGGATGAAACCATACCCATATGACTCAAAAATAGGGCATGGATTCATTCTTAAGTCAGCCTCATTGTAGATTTTTTTCCAGTAAAACTCTGGAGTTTTGGTCTAAGTCTGAAGACAGAATGTAAGAACCTAATTTTTAACGATCACTGGGGTCAAGTTAGACTGGATCTGGAGAAGTTCCTCTTCACTGGCACATGTTCACCAAGGTGAAAATAATAGTCTAGGTTCTAGATGAGGAATATCTAACTGGATTAATATATCTACCTTGTGTGACACCACTTTTGGACATCCAGCGTAAATAATGATATACATAATTTTTTTTTACTGAGGTAATACTGGTTTATAATGTTACATAAATTTCATGTGTACAACATTATTTTTCTACTTCTGTATACACTACAGCGTGCTCACCACCACAAAGTTACTTTCCATCCATTGCCATACAGTTGATCCCCTTTGCCCATTTTGCCCTCCCGCCATAATATATATATTTTAGGTAAGAGTCCTGTTCCTCTTTATGCTCTCCCACACCACCCTCGCATGCCCTACTTTATTGGGCCAAGTATACATATATTTTTTCAGCCTAACAGAAAAATATAAATATTTACTTACTTTTTTTTGGGGGGGGGGGCCACACTGCATGGCTTGCACAATGTTCCCCGACCAGGGATTGAACCTGGGCCGCAGCAGTGAAAACCGGGAATCCTAACCACTAGGCCACTAGGGAACTCTTAATTATTTATGAGGGATTGTTTTCACTGCAACGTTTATGCTAAAAAATGTATGTGTGGCTGGGGGGAGAAACACTGTTATTATCACACTTGTGCCTCTAGGCACAAAATGTGACCCAGCGACATGGGACTGATGAAAATTCAGTTGGCTAGTTTGACTTGCATTGGCTAAAAAATTGAGTTATTTGCAAGACTGACCAAGTGATTTTCCTCTGTAGAGCTTGAAATATTTCACATAATCTTATCTTCAAAATAACTAAGTTAAATAAAAGAAACTATTCCTTTTTTTTTTTTTCCTTTTAACAGACAGAAATACAAAGACAAAAAGAAATTTTACATTCTCAAGGTTCTACAACGGCTAAAGACACAGCTTTAACAGGCTATGGAATGCCTACTCGCCTAATGCTGTGGTCAAAGACAGTTCTCCAGGGGTCAGCACTGAATTTCTAAATGTAGCGAGACGATAATGAATGAGGCTTTGAAGTCTGACAGATCAGAGTCCTACTCCTGGTTAAATGATCTAACCTCACTGTCTTATTTTTTCTCTTCTGTAAAATGAAAGTAACATCACATACATTTCCAGAGTTATTGTGAAGATTAAAAGATAATGTACAATGTTTGGCACACAGTAGGCAAATAAAAAGTTTATTATTCCCTGTCCAATAATTTAAAAACTAAAGGTTTCCCTCAAAGCAAAATTACTCCTTAGAGGTTTGGCTGAGCTGATCTGCTAAGCAGAATGGTGGGACACTAAAATAGATGCAAAAGTTTCATAATTAGAATAGCAGGACTGCTGGGCAGGATCAAAGGACTAGTACTACTGTGCTGAGAAAGCAGTATAACCCTTTAACCTCAAAACCACGGAACAGACTTCAACCAGCACGGTGGCTAGGCCAACAGGCAGGTAATTCTATTAATCATTTTTTGTGTTTGTATGAACGATGCCAGTGTCTGAATACTCCATTTACTTCACAATGCCTGCCTGTGGGAACTTACAGTTCTCCAAATGACTAGGCTGTCCCTTGGTAGCTCACATGCCCAGACCCAGGTACCTCAACTTTTGACTCCCATGACTTTCAGGAAAGCAGTGAATGGAAGTGACCACTACCCATATATATTTAATTCTTCAAGGAAAATGTCCCCCCAACAGGAGGCATACCTGAAAAACAGGCAGAAGCACTACACTTTATAGAAGAACTAATGTGTAAATAAACAAAGAATGACTGGGTACTGAGTGGAAGCAATGAAGAATAAAACACTGGGGACTTCCCTGGTGGCACAGTGGTTAAGAATCCACCTGCCGGGCTTCCCTGGTGGCGCAGTGGTTGAGAGTCCGCCTGCCGATGCAGGGGACACGGGTTCGTGCCCCGCTCCGGGAAGATCCCACATGCCGCAGAGCGGCTGGGCCCGTGAGCCATGGCCACTGAGCCTGTGCGTCCAGAGCCTGTGCTCCGCAACGGGAGAGGCCACAGCAGAGAGAGGCCCGAGTACCGCAAAAAAAAAAAAAAAGAATCCGCCTGCTAATGCAGGGAACACGGGTTCAAGCCCTGGTCCGGGAACATCCCACATGCCGCGGAGCAACTAAGTCCGTGCGCCACAACTACTGAAGCCCGCGTGCCTAGAGCCCGTGCTCCGCAACAAGAGAAGCCACCGCAGTGAGAAGCCCGCGCACCGCAGCGAAGAGTAGCCCGCAGCGAAGAGTAGCCCCTGCTCAGTGCAACCAGAGAAAGCCCACACGCAGCAACGAAGACCCAACGCAGCCAAAAATAAATAAATAAATTATTTTTTTTTAAAAAAAGAATAAAACACTTAAAGTTCAGTGTTCATGCAACTTGGTAGCTCCTATTCAAAAATCCTGAAAAATCTTCCCAGTCATTCAGTTTATTTAGATGGATGTATCCCTGATATACATCTGATATCTGTAATAAAACATGAAGATCATAGAATATGTGAAGTATGACTTTCATGTTCTATTACAAAACTGTATTATGATTTGGTTCTAAGTAGGCAGCCAAACTACTGAAATCACTGGTTTCTTCTAGAACCAAAGAGAAATTCCCATATTACTAATGGGACTGGGTACTTCAGAATACCCATGTCCCAAAGGAATAATCCCTAAAGATATAATGTATCCCCAAAGTATGCAGTAGAGGAAAAAAGGGAGGCAGGATATTCCAAAGGTTTCTCTAATGACCATGAGAGACAATTTAAGAAACCCCAAAGACGTTACAGGTCTTGAATATCCTTCCTCTCAGGTGAAATTAAGAATTCAGTTAATACATATTCTTTCTCAGAGAGTTACTGATATAGTTTTAGGAGAACTACAAAACAAAACAAAAAGGTGTTGTTATTACAGAGTTACTAATTACTGGAATATTGGGACATTGCCTAAAGGATTAGAACTATCAGATTTAGGGTGCTGACATACAGTGGAGGAAAGAAGCACAGTTCTCTTATTATCTAGTAATTTCAGTAGTATGTCATTTAATTACTTTTTTAAAATGAAATAAAGTCTGAAAATACCAAATAAAAAGAAGCCATACACAATAAATTTCTCTGGAAATGTACTGAAGGAATAAAATCAGGAATGGTTCATTCTTTCAGTTACGAAGCCAATCTTTTCTTAAAAATTACACATAAGAGTAAGTAATGTTTAAAATCCTTGCTTTGATGTTGAAATATTTTTGTACTTTTATTTGAACATGTTCTGGGAACTCTTTTCAAACAAACTAGTGAGAATATACTTGGAAAGTCTGAATAGGAAGAGGCTAGAACATTGTCTAGGCTTCCTACACTGCTCTACTGCTTGGAATACATTCCTGGATTCATCCCTGCTGAAGGTGAATGCAAAGAAATTATCTATGCCAGTCTTTCTGTTTACGCTAGGCTTTTGATGATCATGTAATGTACATTTGTGGGTAGAAATTAAGTGCTTTATTTTTAAAAGTCTCCTGCTGCGATCCGAAAGCAAGAATGAACACATTTTAAAGTTGAGCATTTTGCTTCATGCGTCATTCAACAACCAAGGGTCTAGTGAAGGATAGAAAGTGACCGGTGGCAAAAGAAATGTTACCTATTGAAGAGCTTAATGAGAAATCTCAGAGACTACAAAGAGGTGGACTTATTTTGCAATACAGAGACAATGAAAATCTTCAAGACAATATGAATTAGTTTTTTAGGCAAAAAACAGAGCCAAATTACAACTTCATACACGTGTACACACAACACAAAACAGAGGTTAATGCTGGGGGAAGGTTATCCAGGATAAAATTCAAAATGTAATAAATGGTTAAATAAACCTTTAGGCAACAGTAAATGGTTCATACAACGGCTTTGTTATATAGAAATACAACTGTTGGGACCTCCCTGGCAGTCCAGTGGTTAAGACTCCACGCTTCTACTGCAGGGGACGCGGGTTCAATCCCTGGTCGGGGAACTAAGATCTCACATGCCGCTCTGTGCGGTCCAAAAAAACCCAAAAAACAAAAAACAGAAATACAACTGTTACTCGGGTATTAGGCACCAAAGGAAGTATACCTTGAAAATTAGGATCTCTGCATTCTTAAACGGCCTCAAGACAGATGCAAAAAGGGACAATGTAAGTGAATTAAAACAAAAGGCAAAGTGAACAAAATTGTAACAGAAGGATGAAAGGAAGAGCACCAACTCTGTGAGAAAGAGAATAAATAATTAATTAAAGAGCAGATACAAAAAGTTAAACTGAGTAAGATATGAAATGATAGTCTATCAATGGACTGAATGCTAAAAGTAAAATAGTAAATACTAAGTTGGTTACAGTAGTGCAAGGGTAGGTCGAGCAAAGACCTACAGATCAGGGGCTGGCTCGAATGCAACTCCAGAAGTGGAGTGACTTCTAGGGGTGAAGGTAGAGGGTCCAGAAAAATATTTGTCTTCTGTTTATCCTTCAGGTATTAGGCTAAACCTAAGCTCAGAAGATAGCTTAACGCTTGCAGGACTGTGGACAAACAATATCTTCAAAGCATTTAGTATTCATCTGAACATTGTGAAGATGTTACAGTCCTTCCACAGATGAGAATAGCAAATCTCATTCTTTCAGTAAGCAAGCACAGTGCTTGACACCCACAAATTAATCTTAAGAAGTAGTTTTGCCCAGAAATACTGCACCCTTTCCAAAGGAGATGTGTAAAATGGTTTCTTTTAAAGACTAAGCCCCATCGTCATCCTACCTTACCTTCAAAAACTCAACTCTTCACATAAAATGGCAAATTTTTCTTGTTACAAGCAAAACTCTGAAGTGGTCGTTACCACAATACCAATGGGAGAGGCCACAACAGTGAGAGGCCCGCGCACCGCAAAAAAAAAAAAAAAAAAAGGCCACATGCACAATATAGATCACACATGGGGAAGGTGACAACCGTGCCAGTACCCATGCACTGCTCCATCAAATCCCTTATCCCAATCCACTACTCTTTTACTACTGCAGTTTTTTTTGTTTGTTTGTTTGTTGTTGTTGTTTTGAGGTAAGCGGGCCTCTCACTGTTGTGGCCTCTCCCGTCGCGGAGCACAGGTTCCGGATGCGCAGGCTCAGCTGCCATGCCTCACGGGCCTAGCTGCTCCGTGGCATGTGGGATTTTCCCGGACAGGGCCACGAACCCGTGTCCGCTGCATCTGCAGGCGGACTCTAAACCACTGCGCCACCAGGGAAGCCCACTACTGCAGTTTTAAACCTTCCCCCAAGCCTGTCTTTACACACACAGCTACCCTCTCTTTGGCCAATGTCCTTCATCTTGCCTTGCAGACCCACTGGCATACCGCTCTTGCGACCTGACTTCTCAAATAAAAAATGTTGTTTTCCTTGTCATAATTTTTCTTTTCTTTTAAGGGGTGGGATAATCCAAAATACTTGGAATGAGAAGCTTCCCTTGTTCTGGCCCTAAGAGGCTGACCATAGTTTGTTCTGACAACTATTTGTTGATTAATAGAAAAGAAATTCCTAAGCAGAAGACGTTATCTAATGAACTAAGAGAGAACGTTATTCAAATCACAAACTCACCTTCTAGCACCTAAAGTGCCCCACACCAGATAGGACCTCACATGATTCTAAGGATAACCAGTTAGAGAATCCCCGACTGAACTGACAGGTTCAGAACAACATGAAGAGTAAACAATCTGTGGATGCTAATGTGATGGTAGGGTGTAGTAGACAGATAATGCAGCTCCTCTGGTGTTTGGGGCGCTCCACTATGTCTATTCTTTAAAAGAAAAAGACATCAAGTTCTAAGTCTTCGACTTCTGGTTCCCTGTGCTCATTGAAAAGAGACTGGCTCACTAAACATCTATACACCACTATTCACCTCTTCCTTGAAGACCTTAATCATTTAGGACTGACCCTTAAAAGGTAGGAGCTGCTGCATTTGCACAGCTGCTGCAATGGCAGGGAAATTTCCTGCGACACTAGAGCCAGGTAAATAAAGAAATTGCATTCGCTCCGAGGTAGGGGGAGGGGTCTTCTGGCACTGAAGAGTTTACATAATGCAACAGAAAACCAGTGAGCTCTGCAGACTTGTCAATGGAAATGCAAGGCTTGAGCTTCTCTCTTCCCACATCTCTGAACACGTCCAAAAGCCTGCTCTGCTCTCCCAAAGATCCACAGAAATTACACCTAAGAATGTAAAACAATCTGCACAGGCTCACCCCATGCTCTCTTACCCACCTTTATTGCTAAAATGCAAAAAAAAAAAGAGGAAGAAAAAATCCCTAACCTCCCACTTCTGAGTCCAAAGTATGGAGTAACCAAACGGAGCCGGGGAGTTTTCCCTCCTCTGAAAGGGAAAAGAGAACAAGGAGCTGCCTCAAACTTACACGATACCCAGCAATGCAATGACAAGCCCTAAAAACTTCACAGGCGCCGGCGCAGCCCCGTTCACGGCTCGGCCCGACTCGGGCCCCTCGACCCGGCAGCCGCCCTCTCCCCCGGCCTCTCACAAAGGAGAATGGTTCAGTCCAGAGCATCACCCAGCACCTGATCCCTTACAACTGGGGGACGGGCAGAGGGCGGGGGCGCGAGGAGGAGAATGAGTTATGGAAGCCAATTCTAAGAGCCTCAGCTTTTGCAAAGACTCTTGGACCAGCACTGAGCGGCGGGCGTGAGCGGAAAGCCTACCTGAACAACTCCTGATGCTTCCTTTCCAGCCAGCGTTTCAATTCACCCTTTCGGAGAACAAGGCGCCTTCCGGCGGAGCATGGCCAGCCCTCGGCTCAATCTAGCTTGCTAGTAGTCCATTCTCCCTCGCTCCGCCCAACTACGCTCCCACCCACCAATGGCAGGGCCTACGCCCCGCCTCTTCCAGCAGGGTAGTGTGAGTACTATCCAGGAAGTCTCTTGAGGGTGGGAGGGCCTAAAAGGCTGAGGCAACCACAAATATGCCTGATTGAAAATAAAATTTGGCGGTAGGTCGGCTCTGACGGCTCTCAGTTCACGGACTTTCAGATCTCTCGGCATCTTTTCTTGATCCCCGCCGTTGGGGGCGCTCTAAACGAAAACAACGTTTAGTTACCTGTTTCTGGGAAGCCATCTTGGATCGGGCTGGTGCCTTAGGGCGGGGAGGAGGAAGGAGTGCTTAAGGAATTTGAAGTCCCTTTCGGCGTTCTGTCGGACTACTTAGGTGCAGCCCCCATGTACTGTCCTTTAGATGATCAGAGTATCCCTCAGTCACGATGGGGAGAAAATCTGGAATAGTGCTGAATGCGCTTGGAGGCAGCCCCCACCCTCTCTCTCATACGAGGGAAGCGATCTTGACCAAATCAAAGAAGCAAAAATGCATTCTCGGAATGAGTGGATTTTCCGAGTTCCTGGGATAATCCTCTGGAGACACCTCACTCCTCAGGATATCAGCATAAGATCAACATAGGTTATGCATCTATTCTAGATGCTTCTAATCCTTATGCTTCACGTGCAAGGTTTCCAGTATTCTTTGACGGTACAGAGTACTGCTAGTCAGTTGGAAATGAACAGGATTCAGGGAAGAATTTCAACTTTTTTTTTTTTTTTTTAAAGGCGTAAGTTCATCAATAGACCCAAACTACCTGTGACTACAGATAGAGAGCAGAAGTCTTAAAGGTGAAATTATATGCAAGGAGGAGGGGCATTAAGAGACTGCCTTAGAAACATTGGCTGCAGAGTAATGTTCTAATAACTGCGTTTAAATTGTTAATAATTTTAGTGTAGGTGAAATTCTCTTGCCCTCAATGAGATTTTTCCCGTGTTTTTTTAGTTTAAATCTCTACTGCTATTACAACTTGCTACAAGAAGTTTTTATTTTTTTGAATTATTGAGTGAAGGGAATCTTTCCGTATCATTAAAGGAATTTCTCAAGGAGTAACATTTGCATGGTCATACATGGGAGCTCAGAGACCTTAAGGAGTCACACGAATCAGTATTTTATCGCAGAAGTGATTAAACTTGGCCAAATACATTTCTCTGTATATTGAACAAAATCTGTTGGCCAAATTAAACTTGATGTTAGTATTAGGACTTACCAGAACAATATATCTGTCTGTAAATGCGTAGACAGATATGATCTTAATTACTAAGTTTCTAGAATGAGAACCTATTATCCTTCTGCTTATTTGATACAAAATAAACCTACTACCTAAAGAACCAGTTAATAAGCATTACAGAAAGGGGAATGGGTGTGCCTGCTATCCTCAATGATCTATAAATAGTAATGATTTAGACTGCTATAAATATGACTTCCAATAGTCCTGGCCTTCAAAAACCAACCAACACCCATATTATCTTATAACTACGATTCTTCACATGGGAGTGGGAGATCCACTTTCTATAATTCTTCATGACCATTTCATTCAGAACATCAGCAATGATCAATACAGGTCATGAATTTGCCCAGGTACTTCTGTTTCTCATGCTTCCCTAAAATTGGTGAAATACCTGAGTATAGAAGGTTATCAGTGGTTTGGATAAAATAACTGGATGTGGGAATCAGATCAAAAAGATACACTCTAAAATATCAAAATGGTATCCTTTAATGACTCTGAAAGCAGCAGCTCTAGGCAGAATGCTATCTCTGATCAGTGCTCTGATTCATCCCAATCACTAAAGGTTTTTTTGGTTGGTAAAGGAAAACTCCTGTACAGAAACTATTAAGTTATATTTACTTTAGTTCTGTCCCTGTTGTGAGGGGGCAAGCCAAATTCAACAGCCTCAATCCCTTTTAGAATGAGGTAGGATTTTTCAAAAACCAAACCAAACGA
Source organism: Grampus griseus (assembly GCF_964374135.1). NCBI lineage: Eukaryota > Metazoa > Chordata > Mammalia > Artiodactyla > Delphinidae > Grampus > Grampus griseus. The sequence goes on along the minus strand of NC_139018.1, from coordinate 75,740,661 downwards.
TAATCAAAGCAATACTCCAAATGCCTTCCAACTTCCTGTGGTGCACTATTAAAGAATACCACTACTACTGGGGGCAGAATCCTGTATAAAATGAATGTATCTTAAGGAGGCTTCTTCCAATACCTTTGATACAATTCCCTAGAAGGAGAGAGTATCTACTTATGTTTGGGATACAATCAGAAATGACACACGAAATGTCAGCAGCTTGGATACATGCATATATTTAATTATGAAACAATTCATCAACAACAAAAACAATGAGGAAAATTCACGAGACCTCAGTGCTGTGGAAGAGAATGGGACATCAAGTCAAAATGACATAGCAACTGGCCCAGAAGGCTGCATGATTAGTGAAGCTAAGGCAAAGCTGACTAGGATAGAATTATATGCTCTTGAAAAGGAGAATGGCTGGAGAAGTATCCACTCATTTGACTGCTTGGAAGCAGGCAGCCTTAGTGTACGCTGCATGGAATGGAGGTGAAGGGCCAGGGAAGGGAGAGAGAGGAGAGGGAGAAGAGCAATATAGAATCCAGGGTAAGCAGGTGGAAGAGATTGAGATAGAATTACAAAGAGATGACGCTAAGGCCTTTTGTTTCCTCTGCAGCCTAAGATAAACCTGTTCCAGGTCTTTAAGTATGTCAGTCAAATTCAGTGATCACAGGAATAGCACTAGGCACCGAAGGAATGGTGGAGGAAGCGGTTTACAAAACTAAAAGGATAACACGGTTACTACTCTCAAGGAGCTTACAACCTACATGGGGAGACAGGTTCCACACACAAAGCTACTATAAAACATATTTACAAAGCAACATAAATACAAATAAATATACATATGAATAAACAATATATGAAAGCTAAAAGGTACTATGTCAATAATTGTTCAGAAGTCCCTAGGTCAGTCAAAGAAGGCGTTCTGAAGGAAAAAAATGTGGACTTTGAGTATAATGTTAGTGGAGAGTAGGGCATGTGCAAAGGCATAGGAGTGGAAGCAAATATGTCATGTCCAGTAAGCAGATTAGCTTGACTACAATAGAAAGTCTAAATAGGTCTTCTTAAGAAGTGTGTGTGATGAAACAGTAGGAGTCTATTTGGTGAAAGACACTGACTTACTAATGGTAGGTCTGGTCCCTAAAACAAAATGAACAGGGAAAGATGTTTTCTCTAGGTAATGATAGTAAGTGGCTACAGGTCCAGGAGCAACTCCACTGCTTTCAAAATTTTGTAGTTACTCTAAGACAGAGAAACTAGTAATGGGATGATGGAGAAGTATTCAGCATCCTTGAGCAGTTCAAGTAGAAGGAACCACTATCTGCAACACATCTTATGACGTGGCAAGTGAAAAAATTCAATGAAATCCCAAGACTGAGGATCTATGGTCAAAAGGCCAGCTGGATCCCAGTAATCTCAAGTGCTCAAGCAGAAGGTCCTAGACCATTGTTACTAATTCTTGGTGGGGAGTAGATTGTATATGCTTATAAAAGAATTTATTTTTGAACTACCATGACAATCAGCTTTGATCCTAACATTTTAGAAATTAAAATAGAAGGATGAGAAGAGCCCTAATCTATAGGGAATGCTCACGTCCCTGAAGAAGGACAGGTCAATAAGGGCCCAAATTCTCCCCTGGTCTTTAAGTGGAAAGGCAAAACATCACACCTTGAAAAGAGGCTTTTCTCAGCCAAAGCAAGTAAGACCTCTTTCTTTAAGCCTATTTATCTGAAGCTGTTCCAGGAAGGAAAAAAGAGTCCAGGCCAGATGTTCAGCAGCAGCCAGAGTCGGACCCCATGTCACGAGAGCTCCGCTGGGAGGCACTGGGTCCCACTGACGTTGAAATACACTGCTGGGGGCCAATCTTGATGCCATTTGCCTGTAGAAGAAAAGAGGCAGTAGTTCCCACCTCAGTGTGAAAGTTAAGTGGGAGAAAGGAGAGGGGTAAAAGGAGAAATCATTAATCACGTTTTCTAGAAGTAGATATGGCCTTGGCAAGTAACCATGCACTCTAGCCAGACTGCTGTGGAACAGTAATCTGTGACAGTGAAGATGAGATGACCAGCTCTGGTATTATCGATGACCAGAAGTGGCTTTCGTGCCCATTTTTAAAGTGACTGTTATACTTAAGTTTCAAAGCTATGTGCAGAATCAGGATGTGATTAGGTTAAGAGTAAGAGGAGGTAAAAGAGAAGTGGCAGCATATTAGCATATAATCCCTTTTTCTGTTTTGACCCCAAATTTGCTTTACAGAAATGGCCGCGCTGAGCAATTAAGAATCACACTTCCCCAAGCTCTGGAATAGTAAAAAACTGAGGTTGAAAAGAAAATCTCCCATAACGTATAAACCTTTTAGATCACCAATTAATAATCTCTTTAAGCATTCTGGGTCTCAGACTTGAGAAAAAACGAAAAGGATGACAGGTTTCTGTGTACCTACATAAAAAAAAAAAAAATCAAGTATGAATTGGCATAGCTTCAAATAGTATCATGTTAGATAGGAAGTGCTTACATTCTAGGGAGCTTCCTATCCTGTTTAAGACAAAGCAAAGTTCATTGTCAGACCCCCACCCTATCTCACCTCATTGTGGACATCAAATAAACCCTGCTGGATCTTCCTATATATTTCTTTGGCTGTGTTAATGAAGGCCTAAAGGAAACATAAACCATAGTATTAGGCTCAAGTTTAGGTAGAGAGATTAAGAAAAGAGAATACAAATATTATTCCTATTTGGATTTCAAAGGTGAATTAGGAAATATTAGGAGAATGGAGTAAAAATACAGATGGTCCCCCAAAGGCCCTGTAAAAGCCATTGAGAGTAGTTTCAAAAAGAAAAAGGGGATTCTATGGTATTTTGGTACTGACACACGATATACCTAGGGTTCCTAGGCTGGTACCCTCTGCAAATAAAACAAACATGCTCTCTTCTCAGTTAGTTACTGAAGATACAGTCAGTATCAGGCTTACGAATGACTAAAGTAGAATCCATTAGTTCTACTGATTTACAAATAACAGTAGTGTCAATCCACACTTACCAATTAATGCTACCTAATATAAAAGTAAAGCCTTAGGAATCAAGGAAAAAGAAATGGAAAAATTCCCTTAAAGGGAGACATATGGTCACTATGACCATAAGACATCCTTTTCTTACCCATGTCTTATAAGGGAAGAGAATTCTGAATTAAAGGACAAAGATATGGTATAATCTCTGAAAACTTTCCCTACTTTTTCCCAAATAGTACCTCTTCAACATTGCAGGCTGTTTTGGCTGACGTTTCCATGAATATAAGTCCATGCTCCCGAGCAAAGGCCTCTCCCTCTTCTCTCTTCACATCCCTACGGGATTCTAAGTCACTGCAAGAGATTAATTGGGAAGAAAACTAAAAAAAGATCCAAGTGAAAGAAGAAACTCTTGTTCTAAAAGAATCCCATAGCTGTTTCAACTGCCAGTTAATCCATAAAGAATGTAGATCCTGCATGATGTTCCTCGTATAGGGTTACTGATTTCTGTAGCCTCTTGGAAAATATTCTTCAGATCAGATTCTTGACAGCTGCTGCATGGTTGAGGATAATACCTTACTCTTATTACAGACAAAAAGGTTTATAAGAGGTTAGGCAAGCCCCCTAGTTACTCAAGGTCTATGCCTTATGCTGCTTTTTTGAATGAGATCCAGTTAAAGCAAAGGAAAGAAGAGGAAAGGGAAATTCCAGTTACTGGAAAGTAGAAAAGTCATAGATGTCAAATCCCATAGTGATAGGTATCTTCCTCTTTACTAGAATCAATCTACAAGAAAGAAGAGAGAGAGCCAGGAATAGGGAGAACACAGTTGCCTTAACACACACTAGTCTCATTATTAATGTGTATAATAAGTAGCAGCCTGCCACCAGGGAAATGAGGGATTCAGAGAAAATGATATGGATAAAATTAGGTGATACTGGGCTTCCCTGGTGGCGCAGTGGTTGAGAGTCCGCCTGCCGATGCAGGGGACACGGGTTCGTGCCCCGGTCCGGGAAGATCCCACATGCCGCGGAGCGGCTGAGCCCGTAAGCCATGGCCGCTGAGCCTGTGCGTCCGGAGCCTGTGCTCCACAACGGGAGAGGCCACAACAGTGAGAGGCCCGCGTATCGGAAAAAAAAAAAAAAAATTAGGTGATACTGAGGATGTGAAGACAGAGCCAAGGAATGAGAAAAAATAAAGTGGCATGGAAAGACTTTATGCAAGACAAGATAAAAGGCTGCAGAATAAGGCAATGGTGAACTGCCTGATTTTCATTTTTCTAATAGGAAATTTTCATTTGGGAGGATTCCAGTTTTTCACCATAAAAAAAAAAAATCAAGGAGTAAGTCCATTAGAGAACAACAAACCTACAAAATGTAGATTTATTATTCATCAGCTCTGTGAAGACCAGGGAAGAACTAACCCTTAATGGCAACAGTCCAAAATTTGTACCTCTAGCCCAGACACACCTCTAAGCCCCAGATCAGTTTGTCCATTTGTCTGTTCTTCATTTCCACTCTGATGTGTAAAAGGCACCTCAGAAGTACATCAAAATGAAATGTCCTGATTCTGTCCCAAGCTTCCACATCTCCATAAATGGCACAAGCCAAAAACCAAGACATTATTAACACCTTTTCCTCCTTCACTCCAAATACCCTATGCACCCCAAAGCGAGGTACTCCAAAATGTACCTTAAAATCATACTTTTCTCTCTCTGCGTCATCGACCTAGTCTAATCCACCACTCTCTCACTTGGACTGCTGCTGCTAAGATCCACGTCAACCCTTGCTCCCCTCCAGGGTGATCTTTTAAAACCTGATCAAGCTACTTCTCTGCTTAAAACTCTTAAATGCTTCCTACTGTGTTTAGAATAAAATCCAAACTCCTCTCTCAGATCAGTAAGTGCCATGATGAGATCTGGCCCCTGCCTTCTTTTCCAACTTCATCTTGCACCATTCCCCTCTGATTTAGTCCAACCATACCAGGGTTCTTTCAACATTTTAAACTTATCGAGCTTCTTTCCAGTTTAAGGCTTTCACACAGCTTTTTACCCCTATTTGATACTTTTTAAAATCTTTGCCCACTGAACTCTTGCACATCCTCCAGATTCCAGCTTAAATTACAACTCTAAATCAAAAATAAGTACCCTGGTACTCTTTTTTATAGTGCCCTTTTTCTTCCCCTTCGCTGCATTTATCATAATTTATAATCAGATACAAATCATTTTATATTCAATAACTATGTCCCCATTGACGGTAAGCTCCATGGGAATGGGGGCAGGGCTTTGTTTTCACCTTGCACACTCAGGGTCTGGCACAATGTCTAAGACATAACAGGTTTTCCATAAATTGGTTGAACCAATAAATGAGTACAATTAGTCTGTGGCCACAGTTCTCAAACGATGCACCTTAGGCACTACTACAAACTCACAAGGGTGCCACAGGTTACTTTAAATATTCAAGGGAAACACAGCAACACTCAACATCAGAACACCAAATAAATTACAAGCTTGATATAACTGGCAATGTCACCATCAGATCCTGACAGATTCCATTCAACATTTGCACATCTTTGCGAAGCTGACTTTTTGGCAGTTGCTGTGACAAAAAGCAAACCCTGCACTAAAATCAATTTGGAACGGAGAGTGGTAGTGTCCAATATTGATTCCAAGGTTTCAGAAGCTGTGCTGTCATGGTTATTTAAGAATGAAATAGAAAATTATTTTTCTTTTAATTTATGTTTTTCATTTTTCAGTTAGTTGTTATGACAAAAATACTTGTTATCTTGTTTAGATTTATTTAATAACAAAACTATTAGGTATGTCTTTTGGCCTATGGGTGCCTTAGAAAATTTATTGAGAATAACAAGTGTTGGTGAGGATGTGGAGAAACTGGAACCCTTGTGCATTGTTGGTAGTAATGTTAAATGGTGTAGCCACTATGGAAAACAATACAGCGGTACCTCAAAAAATCAAACAGAATTTCCATAAGATCCAGCAATTCCACTTCTGGGTATATACTCTAAAGAATTGAAAGCAGGGACCCAAACAGATATCTGTACACCCATGTTGACAAGAAGCATTATTCACAATAGCCAAAAGGAAGAAGCAACTGAAGTGTACATCAATGGATGAATAAACAAAATGTGGTAAATACATACAATGGACTACTATCCACCCTTAAAAGGGAAGGAAAGTCTAACACATGCTACAATATGGATAAATTTTGCAGACGTTATGCTAAATGAAATAAGCCAGTAATAAGAAGACAACTATTGTATGATTCCACTTATATGTGGTGCCTAGAATAGTCAACTTTATTGAGACAGGAAGTAGAATGGTGGTTGCTAGGGGCTGGTGGGATGGGGAATGTGGAGTTACTGTTTATGGTAACAGAGTCTCAGTCGGGGAAGATGAAAACGTTCTGGAGATGAATGGTGGTGATGGTTACAGAACAATGTAAATATACTTAATGCCACAGAACTATCTACTTAAAAATGGTTAAAATGGTAAATTTTATGTTACGTGTATATATGTGTATATATATATGTTTTTGTTTTTGTTTTTGTTTTTTGCGGTACGCGGGCCTCTCACTGTTGTGGCCTCTCCTGTTGCGGAGCACAGGCTCTGGACGCGCAGGCTCAGCAGCCATGGCTCACGGGACCAGCCGCTCCGCGGCATGTGGGATCTTCCCAGACCGGGTCACAAACCCGTGTCCCCTGCATTGGCAGGCGGACTCTCAACCACTGCGCCACCAGGGAAGCCCTGTTATGTATATTTTAACCACAATAATTTTTTTTTTTTTTAACTGAGACACTAAATGTACCTAAACTAAAAAAGTTTAGGGCCCAAATGATCCGATGTCCACAGAGTACCTAGATGACTCCTGGTATTTATTATTTATACAAATAAAATTTTACCTCTTATTCCCAATCAGCATGATAACCATGTTGGAGCTAGAGTGCTGCCGGGCATCCTCTAACCATGAGGTCAAGTGGTTGAAGGTTTCACGCCTACAGCAGAAAAGTTTAGAAAGTGGGTCAAAGGCTTATTTCAAAACGCCAAAGCAATTCCAAATGTATGGGAAAAGGGGGAACATTATATGTGTAAAGAAAAATATTAGAGAGGCCTTTCCTCTTTAGCATTCTAACTAGATTCAGTAGATAAAAAAGATATTGAGAACAGAGGAAAGAATCTGCCTCTCACCCACCAGATGTTACTCACCTTGTAATGTCGTACACCAGCAGTGCTCCGGCTGCTCCCCTGTAGTAGGAACGGGTGATAGAACGGAAGGATTCTTGTCCAGCCTTTTCCATCAACATGACAACAAAAAGAATCCCAACAAAACCAGGTTATTTCCAGAGAAATTACTTGATCAAATGCCACTCTAACACAAAGGACTTAATTTTACAAAAGAACTTCTATTAAGAAAAGAGGGGCTTCCCTGTGGCGCAGTGGTTGAGAGTCCGCCTGCCGATGCAGGGGACACGGGTTCGTGCCCCAGTCTGGGAAGATCCCACATGCCGCGGAGCGGCTGGGCCCGTGAGCCATGGCCGCTGAGCCTGCGCGTCCGGAGGCTGTGCTCCGCAACGGGAGAGGCCACAACAGTGAGAGGCCCGCGTACAGCAAAAAAAAAAAGAAAAAAAAGAAGAAAAGAGAATTAGGGAAAAGGAAACCTGACTGCCCAGGGAGAAGTCCAGGTGGGAAATCAATATTTTTCAATGACAGTGCAATGGATATTTTGGGTGGGTCAACTCTTCCTATGAGACTGTCCATCAAATTGCTAAATGTTTAGCATCGCTGGCTCCCCGTTGCAATGCTAGTAGTGCCCCACAGTGTGACAATCAAAGACATTCCCATACATTTCCCAATATCCCCTAGGAAAGAACTGGAAATAGAAATAGAAACTCAGAGTATTTTCAATCCCATATGATGCTGAACATATCACATTAACCTTTCTTTTCTGTTTCTATTCCTTTATCTATAAAAAGGAAAATTATCTTAGAATGCCAATGCCCTGTCTAATGGAAGTTTCCTTTTGATGGATCAATGTAGAAAATTAGATACAAAACACTTAAATTGGGCATATGCTGATTAACCTTTAGTGTTCCACTAATAAAGGCAGGACTACCAAGATGTCCCTTGCTGGGATCTTGTCATGGCAAACAGGAATAACAAATAGGGAAAGAAGCCCAGGGCCCAGGACAGAGTTTTCCTAAAACAAACCCAACTGTTTATACTCTAATCTCATTTCCAACTGGGGCCAAGATATTAGGTTTTATTTATAACTGAGCAATTTATTAATTCCCCCATATACTGGATACTTTTGGTTTCCTGATGGAAGAAGTTTTGGGGGTTTTTTTGGGTTTTCATTAAAGGAAGCAAAATCATCTAAATATGAATACCCTGAGCACTGAATCTATCCTATAGGAAAAGTTTTCACATTCTTGAAATTCTTTATCCTCATATTCCAACATACAGTTTAGGAAGGAAGACTACTGTTCATAATTTAAAGATAGGAAAACTAAGATGTGGAAAATAAATAGCTTTTTCATAGTATAATAACAGTAACAGTAATGATACTAATTATATCACAAATGGGAAAAATTAGGCTCAAAGGACAGTTCAGTAACGGGCCAAAAGTTATAAACTCTATATATGTTGAATCCATAATTTAAACTTAGGAGCTTAAGCCACATAGCACAGGGAGATCAGTTGGGTGCTTTGTGACCACCTAGAGGGGTGGGATAGGGAGGGTGGGAGGGAGGGAGACGCAAGAGGGAAGAGGAATATATGTATGTATAACTGATTCATTTTGTTATAAAGCAGAAACTAACACAACATTGTAAAGCAATTATACTCCAATAAAGATGTTTAAAAAATAAATAAATAAACTTAGGAGCTTAGTACTTCATAGCACAAAAGTTTGTTTTCTTAGACATTATTTCATATAACCTAAACCCAGGTTTGAAGGTGAGAAGAGTGTTCCAGTACACTAATTCTAACGTTACTTTTCCAACAATACAAGAATCTCTTACTATAAGAATCACACAAATGGGACCTCCCTGGTGGTCCAGTGGTAAGGAATCTGCCTTCCAATGCAGGGGACATGGGTCCGATCCCTGGTCGGGGAACTAAGATCCCACATGCCGTGTGGCAACTAAGCCCATGCACCTCAATGAGAGACCCCGTGTGCCGCAAACTACAGAGCCCACGCACCCTAGAGCCCACGCACCACAACTAGAGAGAGAAAACCCACAGGCCACAACCAGAAAGAAGCCCGCACGCCACAACAAAAGATCCCGCATGCTGCAGTGAAGATCCCTCATGTCACAACTAAGACCCGACACAGCCAAAAATAAATAATAAATAAATATAAAAATATATATTTAAAAAAAGGAATCATACAAATGTTTTAATGAGTTGCATACCTATTAGAACAACAAAATCCAAAAATAATTTTAAAGAAGTTTGTTGGTAATATTAACAAAACTTTAAGATTTAAAACATGCTTTTTCCCTCCAAGAGTTCACTTAAATTTTATTTATCCTCTAATGGTTTTATGTCTTAAATTATTTGATTCCTGTTTTGCTTGTTTTCTTTTTTTTTTTTTGCTGTACACGGGCCTCTCACTGCTGTGGCCTCTCCCGTTGAGGAGCACAGGCTCCGGACGCACAGGCTCAGCGGCCATGGCTCATGGGCCCAGCTGCTCCGTGGCATGTGGGATCTTCCCGGACTGGGGCACGAACCTGTGTCCCCTGCATCGGCAGGTGGACTCTCAACCACTGCGCCACCAGGGAAGCCCCCCTGTTTTGCTTTTATCTTACTTTTTCTCGTCTTCTGCTATGGTTCAAAGCTTCCTTCCTTGTGGCCTTCTAGGAACTAAAAGGGAAAGTCTGAGGGAGGCCTGTGTTATGGTTGAATCATATGGCAGCATTTAACTTTAGCAGATGAAAATACTTCCGGTGGGCCATCAGAAATGCTTTTTAAAATCAAATCACTTTAAATCTCAAATAAACAATCTAACCCTACACTTAAAACAACTAGAGAAAGAAGAACAAAGAAACCCAAAGTCAGTAGAAGGAAAGAAATCATAAAAATCAGAGCAGAAATAAATGAAATAGAAATGAAGAAAACAATAGCAAAGATCAATAAAACTAAAAGCTGGTTTTTTGAGAAGATAAACAAAATTGACAAACCCTTAACCACACTCATAAAGAAAAAAATGGAGAGGATGCAAATCAATAAAATTAGAAATGAAAAAGGAGAAATCACAACCGATACTGCCGAAATACAAAGGATTATAAGAGACTACTACAAACAATTATATGCCAATAAAATGGACAACCACAAAGAAATGGACAAATTCTTGGAAAGGTACAATTTTCCAAGACTGAACCAGAAAGAATTAGAAAATATAAACAGACCTACCACAAGTAATAAAATTGAAACCATAATTAAAAATATTCCAACAAACAAAAGTCCAGGGCCAGATGGCTTCACAGGCAAATCCTATCAAACATTTAGAGAGAAGAGCTAACACCCATCCTTCTCAAACCCTTCCAAAAAATTGCAGAGGGAGAAACACTCCCAAATTCATTCTACGAAGCCACCATCACCCTGATACCAAAACCAGAAAAAGATACCACAAAAAAAAGAAAATTATAGACCAATATCACTGATGAACATAGATGCAAAAATCCTCAACAAAATACTAGCAAACAGGATTCAACAATACATTAAAAGGATCATACACCATGATCAAGTGGGATTTATCCCAGGGATGCAAGGATACTTCAATATATAGCAAATCAATCAATGTGATACACCACATTAACAAATTAAGGAATAAAAACCATCTGATCATCTCAATAGATGCAGAAAAAGCTTTCGACATAATTCAACACCTGTTTATGATAAACACTCTCCAGAAAATGGGCATAGAGGGAAACTACCTCAACATAATAAAGGCCACAAATGACAAACCCACAGCAAGCATCATACTCAATGGTGAAAAACTGAAAGCATTTCCACTAAGATCAGGAATAAGACAAGGATGCCCACTCTTGCCACTCTTATTCAACATACTTTTGGAAGTCCTAGCCACAGCAATCAGAGAAAAAAAAGAAATAAAAGGAATACAAATTGTAAAAGAAGAAGTAAAACTGACACTGTTTGCAGATGACATGATACTGTACATAGAAAATCCTAAAGACGCCACCAGAAAACTACTAGAACTAATCAATGAATTTGGTAAGGTTACAGGATACAAAATTAATGAACAGAAATCTCTGGCATTCCTACACACCAACAATGAAAAATCAGAAAGATAAATTAAGGAAACACTCCCATTTACCACTGCAATAAAAAGAATAAAATACCTAGGAATAAACTGCCTAAGGAGGTGAAAGATTTGTACTCAGAAAACTATAAAACACTGATGAAAGAAATCAAAGATGACATAGACAGATGGAGAGATATACCATGTTCTTGGATTGGAAGATTCAACATTGTGAAAATGCCTATACTACCCAAAGCAATCTACAGATTCAATGCAATCCCTATCAAACCACCAGTGGCATTCTTCACAGAATTAAAGAAAAATTTTTACAATTCGTATGGAAACACAAAAGACCTCGAATAGGCAAAGCAATCTTGAGAAAGAAAAATTGAGCTGGAGGAATCTGGCTTCCTGACTTCAAACTATACCACAAAGCTACAGTAATCAAGACAGTATGGTACTGGCACAAAAACAGAAATATAGATCAATGGTACAGGATAGAATGCCCAGAGATAAACCCACACACATATGGTCACCTAATTTACTACAAAGGAGGCAAGAACATACAATGGAGAAAAGACAGCCTCTTCAGTAAGTGGTGCTGGGAAAACTGGACAACTACATGTAAAACAATGAAATTAGAACACTACCTAACACCATACACAAAAATAAACTCAAAATGGATTAAAGGGCTTCCCTGGTGGCACAGTGGTTGAGAGTCCGCCTGCCGATGCAGGGGACATGGGTTCGTGTCCCGGTCCGGGAGGATCCCACAACAGTGAGAGGCCCACGTACCGAAAAAAAAAAAAAAAAAAAGGATTAAAAACCTCAATGTAAGACCAGACACTATGAAACTCTTAGAGGAAAACATAGGAAAAACACTCTTTGACATAAACCACGGCAAGATCTTTTTGACTCACCTCGTAGAGTAAAGGAAATAAAAACAAAAATAAACAAATGGGACCTAATGAAACAAAAGCTTTTGCACAGCAAAGGAAACCATGAACAAGACAAAAAGACAACCCTCAGAATGGGAGAAAATGTTTGCAAATGAACAATAGACAGAGGATTAATCTCCAAAATATACAAACAGCTCATGGAGCTCAATATCAAAAAAACAAACAATCCAATTAAAAAACGGGTGGAAGACCTAAATGGACATTTCACCAAGGAAGACATACAGATGGCCAAGAGGCACATGAAAAGATGCTCAACATCACTAATTACTAGAGAAATGCAGATCAACACTACAATGAGGTATCACCTCACACCAGTCAGAATGGCCATCATCAAAAAATCTAGAAACAATAAATGCTGGAAAGGGTGTGGTGAAAAGGGAACCCTCCTGCACTGTTGCTGGGAATGTGAATTGATACAACCACTATGGAGAACAGTATGAAGGTTTCTTAAAAAACTAAAAATAGAACTACCATATGACCCAGCAATCCCACTACTGGGCATATACCCTGAGAAAACTATAATTCAAAAAGAGACATGTCCCACAATGTTCATTGCAGCACTATTTACAATAGCCAGGAAATGGAACTAATCTAAATGTCCATCAACAGATGAATGGATAAAGAAGATGTGGCACATGTATACAATGGAATATTACTCAGCCATAAAAAGAAATGAAATTGAGTTATTTGTAGTGAGGTGGATGGACCTAGAGAGTGAAGTAAGTCAGAAAGAGAAGAACAAATACCGAATGCTAACACATATATATGGAATCTAAAAAAAAAAAAAGTGGTACTGATGAAACTAGTTGCAGGGCAGGAATAAAGATGTAGACATAGAGAATGGACTTGAGGACACAGGGAGTGGGAAGGGTAAGCTTGGACGAAGTGAGACGAGTGTATATATGTCATATATACACTACCAAATGTAAAACAGCTAGTGGGAAGCAGCCGCATAGCACAGGGAGATCAGCTCGGTGCTTTGTGAAGACCTAAAGGGGTGGGATAGTGAGGGTGGGAGGGAGATGCAAGAGGGCGTATGCATATGGCTGATTCACTTTGGTGTACAATAGAATCTAACACAGTATTGTGAAGCAATTATACTCCAATGAAGATATTAAAAAAAATCAAATCACTTTACTTCTTAATCTCAATCCAAGTTCCTGAACCAAAGTTTGTGAGCCAATAAGCTAGAAAGAGTGAGTAGTTCAATCTGGGTTGGTGTGCATCAGTCTGAGGTATCTTTGTCCATCCCCAGTAAAAAAAAAATCTGAAGCAGCAAAGAATTAAGATGGAGATAAAGAGAATTAACAGCTTTCTAATCTCCCCCAAATGGAAGCATCAGATTATATATAGTTTCAAGATATATAATCCATTCCTACAAAGTCAGATAGGCTCATTTCCTAAGAATCAAAATGCATTCCAAAGTAAAATACAAATGAATTTGGGATTTTTTTGGCCGTGCCACATGGCTTGTGGGATCTTAGTTCCCTGATCAGGGATTGAACCTGGGCCCTTGCAGTGAAAGCACAGAGTCCTAACCACTGGACTGCCAGGGAATTCCCCAACTTGGGATTATGTAATCAATATTTTTACTAGAGCAAACTCATATATTATTTGGGTAATTTAAAACAAAAAGATATGGCATTCAGAATTTGCAGCTGTAACAGATGGAAGTGAAAGCTTCCCTATCTCTTTGATTTCACTCTTCTACTACTCTGATCTCCACCATTAGCCCCACCATCATAGCCCTTTGCCCCTGCATCAGGACTAAAGTATTTTTGTTTCCTCTCACCGTATCCCAGATTTGCAGTTTGATTTGTTTTCCATCAATGTTGACCATACGGGCCCCAAACTCCACACCTGTCAGTGAAAACCGCGAGAAAGAATGAACAACAGCCATGTTGAATGAGAGGTTCATGCTTTTCCTCAATGTGCTAAAGACTCATCCTCTGTCTGCACTTAGTACCACTAAGCACATTACAGCTGCCTATTTGCTCCAATTCATTTTGTGCTCCTTGAAGTTTTACTTACCTTCTAGAATTAAAAACTGTGCTCTAGATAATGATCTTGGAAATATAACCAAAAAGCAGATATGGGGATAAAACTAATTAATAAATCAAGGAAAAGGTGAATAAAATTTTAGCATTATTATTTAATGCTTAAATGTTATTAGGTAATGTTTAAGTTTGTAACTTTTTTAAAAACTTATAAAAATTTTGAAAATATTTCCTAATATTTTCTCAAAGTCACTCTCTAGTCCTCTATATGAAACAATATTTCTTTTTGTAATTCTAGAATTTTTGTTTTAGAAAAGCACCTATCTAAGAAGTAGGTTCTCAAGAATGAAACATTTCAGGTCTCCAGTAATTCCCAGAGTTCACTGGAAAACAGCCTTCCTCCTAGGAGTTTGGAAACAGATAGTCTGATAAAGATTTTGGTTTACCTGGCGTTCAGCTTCTTTCAAGGTTATGTCAGGACAAAACTTAAAAATTGAAGATTACTTACATTAAAATTACTTGATGATAAGTCAAACAATTTGTCCTATTTTCTATTTTTATACAGTACTTTACTCCAGGACTTCTGATTTCCAAGTAAGAAAGAGCACTAATCTAGCTTCTGCTATTCAGTGGCCCCAGGCACAGTGTGACCAGAATCTCAACTCTAAAGTTCTGCAGTCAATAAGACAAATTAAGAAATTGCTTCTTACTACTCTGGACTGCTTCATCAAGAATAGTGATAGTTACTAAAAAAAAAAAGTCACTAATTTTGTTTTCTTTCTGGACAAGAAGAATGGAATTTCAGTGGGGAAGAATTAAAAAATAACACTTTTGTCCCCTTTTATGCAACTTCCTCTAATTACACAGAAACCTTCATATTTTGCACATATTTTCTACCTAACTGCCTTGTTTATCTTGGCACAGAAAACTGAATTCAGAAAGAAACACAGCCTATACTGGACTCTGGGAAAAACTTGATCACTTCATTCCTCTGTTTCGAAACTTGTTTTGAAACTTACTCCCATTACCTTCAGGTGTTTCAAAATTTCATCCCTAACATATTCTCTAGCCTTATTTCTTCCCACTCTCCACTTTAAATTCCATGCTCCAACCATATTAAATTACTTTCAGTTTTCCAAATGTAGCCTGATCTCTGTTATTCCTGAGGCTTTGCACATTTTATTCCTTCTTGCCCTGATCACTTTTCCCTCATCTCTACAACCCCTTTGCCTGGCAAACTCCTGCTCATTCTTCCATTTTCAGCCTCTCTTGATAGAGGTGGTACCTCTTTTCCCCTTTTGCAGTTGAAATTTACTTGTCATTATCTGCCCCCAGCCCCACCTCCTACACTGGACTTTCAATGTAGGCACAGTGTTTGCCTTGTTAAGCACTGTATCACTAGCACCTAGCACAGAGTAGTTGTGCACTTAATATTCATTTGCAAAAATATTTTCCTGTTGATACTATCCTCTAAATCCTTTTCTAACCTCATTAGGTATTTCTGAATAAGTCCTTTGGGATCAGTAGTAACTTAGACTTCCATAAGGTGTGACTTGGAAGTGGCAATATAGTAAGAATAGGAGCTAGGGATTTTATTCTGAAACTGCATCTGCATGGCAAGAAGACTAGTTTTACACATATATTTTTGGGGGGGCTGGAGTTATGGAGATTATGGGGAAAGGGTCGTTAAAGCCCCAGCAGGCCATGCCTTATCACAAATATGTGGAAGATGTTCATACTTCCCAGGATCACCAGTGTGTCTCTGAACTCTATCATTCTCTTTTCTTTAAAACAAAAGTTATTAGTTCCACGTACCTTTGAATTCTAAGTCTGGGACGGGTCTTCAATTTGCTTCCTCCTTTCCAACACACACACAAAATCTATATAGTAGTGATTACTTTGAAAAACACATGTGAGGTTCGCACTAATTTACTGCAAAGCAAGGCGAGTTTTTGAATAGTTATGTTTCCGTGGGATTTTCCACAGACATACAAATTGCATTTGGGAAAACAAATCCTACAGTAACTAATCCATACCTCACGCTCATCTCTAAATTTAAAGTTACCTTTCAATTACTTACTCCCCATTTGTCAGCATTTGATTAGTCACACTTCACTAAACATAACTTTTAAATAGTTCAAAAACAGGGAGAGGTAACTTTTTACTTCGAACACCAAAGGCTGCTAACTTTCCACTTTAGTTCGCCATATTTCATAACCTATTCTAGGACAGGTACATGCATTTACCTATTGTGAGGTCGTGGACAGGCTGGAACCTCTTGTCTGTAAACTGCAGGAGGAGACATGACTTCCCCACACCTGAAAGAAGAGAACGCGCGTTCTAGGAGTTACGCCGCCCGGGTACAGTCCAGTGTCGGGGCGTCCGGGACTCGGGAAGGGGAGCGGAGAGCCCGGAACCCTGAGCCCCCAGCCCCGAGTCCCGAGCCCCGCCCCCGGCCGCCCGCCCCGCCCCCGCTTCACTTAATCGCCCAGCCCACTGAATGAGCCCCGCCCCCAAGACCCGATTTCGGTGCTTCGAATCCCCGCCCCAGCTTGAGGGCTGTCGCCCCGGGTTACCTGTGTCCCCGATGATGATGTACTTGAAGAGATAAGCATAAGTCATGGTCCCGTTTCCTCTGGATTCCGGGTCCGCCCGACTTCTACAGCCCTTTACCTCCGGCCTCTCTAGCCACTCAGTCTATCGACCTCCGGCCCCTCTAGCCCAGATCACGTCTCTATTACTCTCCCTCGCAATCCCCTTTCGGTCGGAGCGACGGTAATACCCAGATACCAGCTCCAGGGCCGTCTGTAACACTCCTACCTGCCATTATCCCACCAAGCTCCAGGGGGAGATAGCTAGCCTTTCAGTGCTCTCGGCCTTCCCGGGCTGACTCGCAACAGCCCCACGGCGCTCCTTCCAATCAGCGGAGAGCGACGCACGTCGTTGCGGAAATGACGGCAGTTCCGTGTCCAGTGGGACGGTGGGAGCGATGAGGGCACTGAGACCGTGGTAGGCGTTGTGTGAAGATGGAGGTAGGCTCTTCAGAGTTAGAAGGCTGGCGAGAGAGCCTGGCTAACGGGGTTGAAGCAGAGGCGGGAAGCCGGGCGGAGAGGCTGCTGACGGGAGGGGCGAGAGAGCAGGGTTTGGGGAGTGATGTCATAATGTCGGGGTCAGAATCTGTCGCTCCGAGCCAACTCCCTGCTTCCCCTAACTTATCCCCGCGGCTTTCTTTTGGTTTCCAGTTTCCCGGAGGAAATGACAATTACCTGACGATCACAGGGCCCTCGCACCCCTTCCTGTCAGGGGCCGAGGTGAGCACGAGCTGCCGACGCTGCGGGGGGGAGGGCGTGAGGCAGCGGCGGGGCCGGGTGGTGGGGAGGAGAGCGCGGACGCCAGGGGCCGGGTGTTGGGAACGGGGTCCGCGATTGATGTTTGGAGAAAAGTGGCAGCTGCCTCCACAGGCTATGAGGACCATGGGGATGGCCCGGGAAGCTGCTGTCATCAGAAAAGCAGGACGTTGGAAAAGACCGAACCTATTTCAGACTGATCTGGATTGGAATACAGAGTGGAATTGTCTCCTTTCGTGGAGGAGAAATAACTACAATAATCTTGGGAGATCGCAGCGGGGAGAAATTGTTTAAGCCAAAGAAATTTGAGACAGGGAAGGAATTTACCTACCAGAGGTTAACTGTGGAATGTGTTCATTTTTAAAACATACTTTGTTGAAGGGGTCTTTGTTTCATTTAAATTTCCTACCCAGTGATTTTTGGAAAAGTTAATAGTTATGTTTACTTACATGGTGTTAGCTTGTTTTGCTAGTGACAGGATGAAAGGAAATAGTTGCCAGAAAACATGAAGGGAGTTGAGTAGACCATGCATTTCTTTTTTTTGAATAAATTTATTTATTTTACTTATTTTTGGCTGCGTTGGGTCTTCGTTCCTGCGTACAGGCTTTCTCTAGTTGCGGCGAGCGGGGCTACTCATCTTTGCGGTCCGCGGGCTTCTCATTGCGGTGGACTTTCTTGCTGTGGAGTACGGGCTCTAGGGTGTACGGGCTTCAGTAGTTGTGGCGCGCGGGCTCTAGAGTGCAGGCTCAGTAGTTGTGGCGCACGGGCTCAGTAGTTGTGGTGCACGGGCTTAGTTGCTCCACGGCATGTAGGATCTTCCCGGACCAGGGCTCGAACCTGTGTCCCCTGCATTGGCAGGCAGATTCTCAACCACTACGCCACCAGGGAAGTCCCTAGACCATGCATTTCTGTTTGCCAGTGACTCAGAGTTTGGGCAGGTTACTTCACCTTTGTATGTCACAAGTTTCCCCAGCTGTCAGATGGCTGTAATAATAGTTTTTTATGATGATGTGAAGTAGAAGTAACGATCATGGTGAGGTCCTTTAGTATTCGTGGAAGAGTTTTAGTTGAAATATTGTCGTAAGTGTATCATTTGCTTAGGCAAGGCAAAAGAGTAAGATGGAACAGAAAAATAAATTTTTCGGTCTTTGAGAAACTGAAGTCTTGAACTTTGTACTATCTTTTGAGGATTTTAGTTTTTTTAAAAACGTTGTGTAAACCATTTGCATCAGTGTTTTGTATCTAGAATTATCAATTGCTGTTGAATGAACTTATAACAAAATTTAATGTTTTCGTGGATGAGAATTAGATTAGCAAGGAGCATTTGCTTTTTTTAAACTGCTTTATCGTGATTACTATTCATTATTATTCTTCTAAGCCGGGGAAAGTGTGAATCAGATAAGCAGCAAATTTAGAAACAATATAAAACAAAAATCTGTTTGATGCTTTGCTGTCTCTTTGCTAGTTTCTTCTGAGTGATATCTCCATGGTTTAATTTCACTGTTTGGAGTGCTGTAAATTTCACATTGGGCTCATCCACATGAAAACGCATCATTGCCAATTTCTTCTGAATCAGGTCTCCACATTTAAATTTCTTTTTATTTATTTATTTATTTATGGCTGCGTTGTGTCTTCATTGCTGCGCGAGAGCTTTCTCTAGTTGCAGCGAGCCGGGGCTACTCTTTGTTGCAATGCTGGGCTTCTCTTGTTGCGGAGCACGGGCTCTAGGCGTGCAGGCTCTAGAACACAGGCTCAGTAGTTGTGGCTCATGGGCTTACTTACTATGCGGCATGTGGGATCTTCCGGACCAGGGCTCAAACCCGTGTCCCCTGCATTGGCAGGCAGATTCTTAACCACTGTGCCACCAGGGAAGTCCTTAAATTTCCTTATTTAGAGTGTTGTAAATTTCACACTGGGCTCATCAAGAAACTTTCCGGGTTTGAGTCTATCCTTTGTTTTTGCTTTTATGACTTTAAGAAATGTTTTAAAAAACTATTTTGCCAAGAAGCTCATAACTAAATTTCAGTGGATTCCTTTAGCCTAGAGCCCTGTCAGTGTTAACATTTCTCCTTGTCATTACAACTTCTTCACCTTTCTTTCCCCCCTTGTTTGTTTGGTTTTGTTGTTGTTGTTTCAGTTTTTTAATTTGTTTTTCCTTTATTTCAATTGGTTTGTGGTTTTTGTTTTTTCTGGTCTTACTGTGAGCCACCCCAAATATGTCTTAGAACTAGATAAAGGTAATTAAAAAAATTTTTTTCTTTTAGAAGAGTAAGTTTTAGAGTTTTCTTGCAAGAAAAAGAAATGTCCACAAAAGTAATAACCATAAAAAAGTTGAAAAATTGGACTTCATTGAAATTAAGAACCTTTTTTTTTGTTGTTGTTGCACCATGCGGCTTGTGGGATCTTAGTTCCCTGACCAGGGATCAAATCTGGCCCTGGCAGTGAGAGCACCGAGTGCCAACCACTGGACTACCAGGGAATTCCCGAAATTCACAGACTGGGAGAAGATATTTTAATACATGTATCTGGCTCATATTCAGAATATATTCAAATACTTCTGCAGAGTAAAATAAAGAATCCCATTTTAAAATGGGCAAAATATTTAAACTCGCACCTCAGGGCTTCCCTGGTGGCGCAGTGGTTGAGAATCTGCCTGCCAATGCAGGGGACACGGGTTCGAACCCTGGTCTGGGAAGATCCCACATGCCATGGAGCAACTAAGCCCCTGTGCCACAACTACCAAGCCTGTGCTCTAAAGCACGCAAGCCACAACTATTGAAACCCACGTGCCACAACTACTGAAGCCCATGCGCCTAGTGCCCGTGCTCTGCAACAAGAGAAGCCACCGCAATGAGAATCCCACGCACTGCAACGAAAACCCAACGTGGCCAAAAATAAATAAATTAAAAAAAATAAATAAACTTGCACCTCACAAGAAAGGATATCCAAATTGTTATTAGGCGTATGAAAAAGTGTCATTGTCATCGTCACTCATTAGGGAAATGCCAATTAAAATCACAATGAGATACCATTTCACACCCATCAGAATGTTGAAAATTTAAAAGACAATTCCAGGAGTTGGCAAGGATATAGATAACTCTTAATCATTGCTGGTGAGAGTGTAAATTGATTCAACTTCTTTGGAAAACTAGCATTATCTACTAAAGATAAACATATACCTACCCTGTAACCTGGTAATTCCACTCCTTGTTATATACGTAAGAGAAATGAGTGCATATATTAACCGAAACATGTTCACAGCAACTTTATTTATATAGCTAAACAGTGGAAACAAAACCAGATGTCTATAAACTAATTTGTTAAAAGGAATGCAACACAGCAATAAAAAAGCATGAACTACTAATAAATGCAACCTGGGTGATCTCAAAAATATATTACTGAGTAAAAGAAGCCAGACAAAAAAGGGTAGACACTATAATAGTTCTTTTTTTTTTGGCGGGGCGTGGCGGACGGTGCACCTGACAGCATGCGGGATCTTAGTTCCCTGAGCAGGGATCAAACCTGTGCCTCCTGCAGTGGAAGCGTGGACTCTTAACCACTGTACTGCCAAGGAAGTCCCCATGAGTTCATTTTTTAATGAAGATCAAGAATAGACAACACTAAACTATGCTGATGGAGATCAGAATACTGCTACCTGTTGTGGAAGGGAGGGAGTATTGACTAGGAAGGAGCATGAGAAAATCTTTTAGAGTGATGGAAATGTTCTGTATCTTTATCTGGGTGGTAGTTAATTGGGTGTTTACGTATGTAAAAATTCATTGGGCCATACACTTAAAATTTATGTGCTTTACATAAGTTATGCCTTAGTAAAATAAGAAATAATAATTTTTTAAAAGTACATGTCCAGAGAGGAAGGCTTAGCATTTATTACAGCATTGCTTGAGATAGGAAAGCTGTATAATCTGAAGGGAGTTTAATCTTTCTGTTTCTCTTGTTTAGGCTGGCACTTAAATAATGATATTGTGCTTTGAGCACTCTGGGGAAATAAGTTATAAAGATAACTATCCTTAGTTAGGAAAAGTAATCATTAGAACCAGTTAATGATTTCAGGCTGAATAGTTAAAATTTTCACTACTGTATTAGTTTTTAAAAACAATTAAACTATTTTAATAATCTGTAGTACCGGGGTAATGTTGAATAAATAGGTGTTTGATTAAAATAAATTTCCTTAAAATGAATAATCTACACAAGAAAGTACTTAAAGAAATACTGGATTGTGTGCTTTGATATAGAGGAATGTGAAAAGATAGGGAAATGGTATTTTTTTATATTTTGGTTCTCTCAATGCTAAGCATCCTTGCTTATAAAGTGTAATTCCCAAACTGCTTTCTTCCTCATAAAGGCCCAGGAATTTAACAGAGAAGGAAACAAAAGCTGAGTTGAGAAGGTAGTGGTATCATGTTCCTATTTCCACCTTCTGTGTCCAAATCATTTATTTTTACTTTAATATTTGCTACAGTTTTATCTTTATTTTATGTTTGACAATCTAGAGTATGATTTAGTTATGTGGTGAATCCACTAAAATAAAATAACTTTAGATACTGGATTTACCTATAATCTTACAGATAACTTGTGGTAGTAAAAGATTTAGAGTGGATCTCTATTCTAGTATGTGTGTGGTTTACCTTTCTGTATTCTTGATCATTACCATTATTTTACTCTTCTTTTTTAAAGGAAGAAACAAATAAAACAAAATCAAAAAAAAACACCGTTAAAGCCACAGATACTGAATAACAAAGCTGTTTGCACATTCCAGGGGGTGGTACATAGAAAGAATGTCTTGTTAATTGGTTACTATGGAATCTCTACATGTCTGGTTTTTTAGTGTACTCCATGAGAGCGCTCCAGATAGTTTATGAGGGCTGGTCCTTTGCAGAACACTGGTCTCCTGTTTTGGATATGAGTTTTTATTCTTTTTCAGTTCTCATTAATAGTATCATTTTCATATCTTGGCAGAGTTGCTTTTTTATTGTGGTAAGCAGAATAGGATAGTCATTTTTTGCTTTACTTTTGCTGTATCCTCTTAAAAAATTGTACACCACTATTATACAACTATAAATCTAGTACAGTAAATGTTTCCCCAGGTCCTTTTTCCTGCCCCTGTAACTTTTGTTTGTTTGCATGAGAATTTGGTAAAAATCTTTGTACTCTTCTTCCTGAAAAATGAGCACATGAACTTAAACTGAAATCTCAGGAAAAAATCATGGACCTGAAGTTAACAACTTCCACACAATAACAAAAATGAGTTGTGTACTGAGAAAAGTTCAGTTCTTAGGGAGAGTTTTAGTTTTTCCTAAAGAATTGTCTGCTCCCATGCTCTTTATGTATGCTCCTCTCATGTTATATCACAAATTTTTACCATGCTAAGTAAAATAGTAAGGCTCTTGGAGGAGGAAAATATAGAAATGAAGCTATATACATATCTTTTTGTCGTTTAGGAAACTTCTCTCAGTGTAATGTGATTTCAGAGAAATCAAGCATTTCACAGGCATGCTCTTTCTCCCTGGTTTTACTAGCTGGAAATATTCTTTCTAGCAAAATTTAAAAATGCTGATATTAGTGAGACCCTTTCTGGGTTTGGAAAAGTCTTGAGGAATTCCTAAAGAATGCTTTACTTAATCATGAAAAAACCCCCGAAACTGTGAGTACCTATTTAATTTGATCTGAATCAGTTGGTATTTACTGTGCCATGTGACAAGGTTGATAGAATTTAAAGTTTCTAAAATTCCAGCAATCTGTGGTAATTGGTTGGGGCAGGTGTTAAGTTAAATAATTAGGATATTAATATTATCATTAAGCAGTTATATGTATCAGGCCATGTGATAAAGTTTTGTATACTAAATCCCATAAATCCTCATAATAACCATATAAGGAGATTACCATTACAAGTCCCATTTTATAGATGAGAAAAATCCATTCAAGGTCATATAGTAAATGGCAGAGAAGGGACTTGAACCCAGATCTCTGTGACACCAAAGTCTCTTGCCATTATTAAGGCTCTGTTGCTGCAGATGCTGCCATTTTAGTTTTTTAGTGTCAAAAGGAACCATAACATTTAATGTATCTTAGGTCAGACATTGGTCTGTAGCTCCGTGAATTGTGGCGTCATTCAGAATAGAAATAGTGTATTATTATTGTAGTTGGACTCAGAGGAAGGATTTGGGTCTTCACCTGGAATAATTTTTTTCTTCCTTTCTTGCAGAAAGTCTTGTTCAGAGCAAGACAGGAATGTGTTCAGGAACTGTTAGAGAACCAGTTTGCCCTCTGGCTATATCTCTTAATGAAGGTTTTTCTCCTCACTCTTATCCTTATCTTAGCATTGTTGGGTTTTCCAAAAATCTTGTACACATGGAAATTTTATTTGTTGTTAGTATCGTGATTTCTAAAATGGAGAAGTGGTAGGAAACTCTTAAGTGCATATATTTTAGAGGGGCATAAAGTTCCCATGATCCTTTTAGGATCTGCTTCAAAGGAACCTAAAACAACAGTCAAAGTATAATTGTCTAGTTGACAATGAATTTCTGTGGTCTAACAGTTCAGGTGTAGTAAGTATGAAATAACTGCTGTCTATTAGAATAGAGAGATTTTAAGCATCATAGCTAAACAGGTTATAAAGGTTGGGTCCCTACTAATGGTGCTGAAAGAATCATTCATTAGACCAATAGGCAAAATAGTTTAGGACAACCAAGATGGTAAAGGTAGAAAAGAGAGAAAAGAACTGAAAATTGTGATTGATGTTGGCAGCCTTGTATGTGACATATGGCCAAGGATATGAGGAAGATTTATTTGTAAAATTAAATAGGTCCTAGGAAATTGATAACAGAAATGGGATCCAGGCCAAAAAGAGGTACACTGAGAATCTCCAGTACTCAGCCATGTTCTTCACTTAGCAGTATGCAGTTCCTCCTCTTCCCACTAAGTCTTTTCCCCTTTTTTTCCTCCCTACAGACGTTCCATACACCAAGCCTGGGTGATGAAGAATTTGAAATCCCCCCTATCTCCTTGGATTCTGATCCCTCACTGGCTGTCTCAGATGTGGTTGGCCACTTTGATGACCTGGCAGACCCTTCCTCCTCTCAGGATGGCAGCTTTTCAGCCCAGTATGGGGTCCAGACATTGGACATGCCTGTGGGCATGACCCATGGCTTGATGGAGCAGGGCGGGGGGCTCCTGAGTGGGGGCTTGACCATGGTAAGGGGCAAGACATTATCAGGCTTACCCAAGCTCATGGGCATGGTGTTAGGGGAGACATAAGTAACTCTATTCCCTGCTACACTTGGGTAGTATTTATTTTCCATTCTTTTGGCTAAAGGCTCACCAACAAAGACCTCGTTTCCCCTGAATAAGTGAGATGTATCATCTGAATCAATTTTACTTGAAAACTGGTTTAAAATTGTAAGATGTCCAGTGTTAACCCTGAAATGAAAATGATTTATTGGGATTTTTGAAAGAAAAGTTTTTTCCCTACTACTATGGCTTTCATATCCTAGGATTCAAGTGTGAGTGTGATTGCTGGCATGCTGAGGGATGTATTGAAAAAACTGTCTGAACCAAAAGTATTAATTGTGGATTAGTATGTGTTATAAATCAGTGTATTTGGGCTTCTAGCACATCTCATTAGTAGCACATCTTCACCCACTGTACTTGATGCCAAACATCTCTAACATTGCCCTTATGCACTCTGATTTGCCTGTGTATTGCAGCTTTAAGAGCCGTTATTTAGGAGGGTACAGGGAGAACGTTTTTCATTCCCCTGTGTGTCATCACTCTCTCTAGATTACTGAATAACTTACTTGCTCTTTAAATTAACTTGTCCAAAATTATGACTTCTTTGGTTATTTTTAGTTATTTTGGAATAGGCCTTTGAGTACAAAGAAGTGACTTAGTACTCAATTTGTAATTTCTGTACTTTATTAAAAAGCTTAATATGTTTTATATGTAGACAAATTATTTGATCTTTGTTTAAATGATGATACTTTCTGGGTAAGCAGAGGGTTTATAAATTGTCCTGAATTCCGGTGGGGGGAAGGGAAGGGTAGTGCTTTTTATATTTAGTGTTTAATTAGTCCTTCTGCTTCTCTCAGGACTTGGATCATTCTATAGGAACTCAGTATAGCGCCAATCCACCTGTTACAATTGATGTACCAATGACAGACATGACATCTGGCTTGATGGGGCATAGCCAGTTGACCACCATTGATCAGTCAGAACTGAGTTCTCAACTTGGTTTGAGCTTAGGGGGTGGCACCATCCTGCCACCTGCCCAGTCACCTGAGGATCGTCTTTCAACCACACCTTCACCTACTAGTTCACTTCATGAGGATGGTGTTGAGGAATTCCGGAGGGTGAGGCATTCCCTGCCAAAATCAAATCTGCCATATTATTCTGGGATAAAACTCTTGACCTACAGCTCCTACTAAGTATTCTTTACTCCTGCCCTGCTGTCTCCTCTGCTCTTTTCTGGGTATGGGGTCCTGCCTCTCTAGTTATAGTTTATAATGCTCCTTCCAATCTCCATTCTTATTGGTCCTCACGTACTTTACTGTCTTAATCCTATTGCCTCTACTTTTAGCATTTCTGAGAATTCCATTCATGTGACTAGTTTACCCCATATAAAAGTCCTTTTCTTTCAGTTCTCCCGACATGATACTTCTCTTCTTCTTGTAATTCTCTCTCTTTCCCCCCCCCACAGCAACTTCCCAGCCAGAAGACAGTTGTGGTGGAAGCAGGGAAAAAGCAGAAGGCCCCAAAGAAGAGAAAAAAGAAGGATCCTAATGAACCTCAAAAACCAGTTTCAGCATATGCTTTATTCTTTCGTGACACACAGGCTGCCATCAAGGGACAGAATCCCAATGCCACTTTTGGGGAGGTTTCAAAAATTGTGGCTTCCATGTGGGACAGTCTTGGAGAGGAGCAAAAACAGGTGAGCAAATAACAAGGAACTAGTGGTTAGTGAATGTTCAAGTTTTAACTTCCTTATGTGTTCTTATTTCATATCAGCTCTTTGTTAATGGCATTCAAGATCATCCTTCATCTTAAAAGTTGCAGCCATACACTGAATCCCAAATACCCATCTAAATACTATAGGGAGTTCCCTGGTGGTCCAGTGGCCAAGACTCCATGCTCCCAATGCCGGGGGCCCGGGTTCAATCCCTGGTCAGGGAACTAGATCCCACATGCCACAACTAAGACCCGGTGCAGCCAAATAAATATTTAAATATTTAAAAAATAAAAACAAATTTTAAAAAAAATTATTATAAAAAACACTGAATCTAACTTTCTATGCCTTTTTTTTCTATCTGTAAAATTAGGCTATTCTTTGGTGAGTTGCATGCTGTAGCTAACTCTAAAATCCACAGCAAAGTTTGAATTTTTTCATTGGCCTCATATAAACTTGAGAACTATAGTTAACCTCCCTAAATTTAACCTGGATTAAACAAATGAAAATTGTGATACTACATGAATATAAGATACAGTTGAAATTGAAGATGGCTATAATTATCATTACCTTACACTCCCCAGGTCGTCTTATTTCTTAACCACTGGACCACCAGGGAAGTCCCCAATTTATTATTTCTTATGATTCTGTAAATTGGTTGGGTGTTTTTCCTGGTGTTCTTACCTGGGCTCATTCTTACAGTCGTACCCAAACAACAGCTGGTATGGCTTATCAAGATGACCTTGCTCCCGTGCCTGGCAGTTGGTGCTACCTGTTGGCTGAAATGCCTTGGTTCTCTTTCACATGGTCTCTCATCCTCCAAATAGGCTAGACTGGCTTCTTTACACTATGGCAGAGTTAGAGCAGTATTCCAAGAGAACAAAAACAGATGTCCACAAGTTCTCTTTTTGTCAATTCAGCCACATTCTAATGGTTAAAGCAACTCACAGAGCTAGCCCAAATTCAAAGGAATGGGAAATAAGTTTCAGCTGTTGATGGAAGACTAGGTATGCAGCACAGGAAGAATTCTTGTGGCTATCATTGCAAACAGTTTAGCACATTTCCTTAAGGGAAAGTATACTGGTTAGACACAATCCCAGACTAAGCAGACTACTCATCTTATTGGGGGTCAGGATTTGTTCTGGTTACACAGGTGTGAGCAAGGGTTGCTGTTGGCTTTAGAAGTGTAGCTATTCTGCAAGCCTACTGTTGATTGGCTGGCTTTCAGATGCATGGTCACTGGAAAGTCTGCCATGGTGGCTGTCTTGATTACTAGCTTTCAGGAGTTGTCAATATTTAGACTGAAATGAATTGTCTTTCATTGATGAATGATGTAGGATTATCAGTCTTTACTAGGAGTTTGTGGACTTTCTAAACAGTCTGTCTTTCATGCAGGTATATAAGAGGAAAACTGAAGCTGCCAAGAAAGAGTATCTGAAGGCTCTGGCTGCTTATAAAGACAATCAAGAGTGTCAGGTAAGAAGATTGGGGTAGGTGGATATTTAAACCAATAAAAACATTTTTAAAGCTGTATATTAGCAATTATAAGAAGTAAATACCACCAAAAACCTGTGGAACCTATTAATAGTATATAGTTATTAAAAGCTCAAAAATATGTAACAGGTTTCCCATTTGTTTCCATCGTAAACCTTGCCAAACAGTCTGAGTTTATTTTCATTGTTTACTTTAGCCAGGCAGACACATGGCTGCTCTTTTTTCTTTCTTTCTCTTCGTACCCCCCGCCTCCCCAATCTGTGATGTACCTTTTCTTGGGAGGTGATTAGAGTGAGGATGTCCTGGGGAAGAGAATAAATCTCCTGATTTTTTTTTTTTTTTGGTCTTCTTTTAGGCTACTGTGGAAACAGTGGAATTGGATCCAGCGCCCCCATCACAGACTCCTTCTCCACCTCCTGTGACTACTGCTGAGCCAGCCTCTCCAGCAGCAGCCTCAACAGAGCCCCCTGCCCTGTCTCCTTCCATTGTTGTTAATTCCACTCTTTCATCCTATGTAGCAAACCAGGCATCTTCTGGGGCTGGGGGTCAGCCCAATATTACCAAGTTGATTATTACCAAACAGATGTTGCCCTCTTCTATTACTATGTCTCAAGGAGGGATGGTTACCGTTATCCCAGCCACAGTGGTGACCTCCCGGGGGATCCAACTAGGCCAAACCAGTACAGCTACTATCCAGCCTAGTCAGCAAGCCCAGATCGTCACTAGGTCAGTGCTGCAGGCAGCAGCTGCAGCAGCAGCTTCCATGCAACTGCCTCCGCCCCGACTACAACCCCCTCCGTTGCAGCAAATGCCTCAGCCCCCGGCTCAGCAGCAAGTCGCCATTCTGCAGCAGCCTCCCCCGCTGCAGGCCATGCAGCAGCCCCCACCTCAGAAATTTCGAATCAATCTACAGCAGCAGCCGCCGCCACTGCAGGTCAAGCTTGTGCCTCCACCCACTCTAAAAATGCAGACTACCTTGGTTCCACCACCTGTAGAAAGGAGTCCGGAGCGGCCTGTGAACAGCAGCCCTGAGACCCACACAGTGGAGGAAACCTCTCCTGAGACAATCTGTGAGATGATCACAGATGTAGTTCCTGAGGTGAGCCTCTGTTTTCAAGTATTTCCTCTAGACCAGTGAAAATGTGTAAGCATTTTTGGTTGACCTAATAAAAGCAGGGGTTGCTACTAGCATTTAATGCCTGGCACAACTAGGCGTATGAAATATCCTGTCAGTTCCCTGCAAGATACTCTGTAGTGTTCTTGGTGAGAAACATTAAGAGGGCCTCCTATCCTAGACTACTCCTTAACTAAGCAGAAGTAATACGGTAGTCAACTAAAGATATATCCTAAGCATAGAGTTATTTTTCAGGTGTCTTACCCAAGGATCCAAAGCTTTGGAGATAAATCCTTCCATTTCTCTCAAACCTTGACTGCTTGGCTTGATGTTTTTAAGTAAGGGGATGGGTAGGGAATACAGGTAGAAAAATTCAACTGGTTAGTATCATTGAGTCTTTTCAGAAACAAACAGATGCCAATTTACCCTAGTTTTAATTTGTACCTGACCAGTAGTCATTTTGAAATATAGGTCTGTTTGTGACTATAGTCCCACAATGAATGAAGCAGTCATTTTAAAGAAAAATACCACCCATCCCACCCCTTCAAAACCAGGAAACTATTAATCTCTAAGTTTTTTTCCTTTTTGCTAATGGCACCACGTTTTATCTTCTTAGTCTCTGATCTTAGTTGAGGTGACCCAACCTCTATTCACATTCTATTGATTTGATATTTTCAGAGGAATATTATTCAACTGTAGAATAAAGTCAGTGATGGGTAAAATTAAGATTAAACACTAGCAGTATGGCAGCATTCCCCTTATAGGAAGCATCTTCATGTCAATCTGCATGGCAAAATTCTAAAGCTGGATATAGAGAAGACCAAGAACTCACCTTCTTTTGGAAGTGTACCCCCATCTGTGCGGGACTGTAACATCTGTTGCTCCATTGGATCCTAGAGTTAATTTGACTAGCTGGCTAGCTAGGTAAGTAGCAATCCAATCCATCTTTGGTGCTCTCTCCCTCTCACAGGTTGAGTCTCCTTCTCAAATGGATGTTGAATTGGTGAGTGGGTCTCCTATGACGCTCTCACCCCAGCCTCGATGTGTGAGGTCCGGCTGTGAGAACCCTCCCGTTGTGAGTAAGGACTGGGACAATGAGTACTGCAGCAATGAGTGCGTGGTGAAGCACTGCAGGTGAGCTTACAGTTCCCCTTCTTATAATTCAAGTATGACTAAATAAACTGTGTTGGAAAACACAGTAACCCTGAGCATATAATCAGTACCACCTTACCTTTGGTAGAGTAGGTTGCTATATACATCTGATTGTAGAAGCTGCTAGAGAAGTTCCCCTGCTTAAAAAAAGCTTACATTTGCCATGCAGATAAAGATGACATAATGAGCAGTTCACACTTTTCAGTTACATTACCTCTGTGTGTGCTCTTTAAAAATATGACACATCAAGCTGGTGGTGACTGAATCTTAGTTTAGCTTATCTCCTTAGTGCAAATCAGACCTCTTAGGGAATTAGAATTTGAGAAGGAATGGATAGGCGGTAAGTAGCACAATAAGGTGCTAAGTATAGGGGGAAAGGGAAGAAGTTCTGAAGATTTTCCCCATTTCCCCAATTTTCCTGAGATTGACCTACATCCATGAAACAAGGCATTGGTATTTCCTATCTCAAATCCTCCAAAGTAAATTAGGATTGCCTATACTTCTGACTCTTAGGCCCACTGCCTTTATATTCCTATTGGGTGATATATGTCAACCTATTTGTTTAAGACAAAGTTTTAAAAAGAATATATCTAGGCTGTAATTCTGAGTTTGTGTGTATCTTTTTCTTTCTTAGGGATGTCTTCTTGGCCTGGGTAGCCTCTAGAAACTCAAACACAGTAGTGTTTGTGAAGTAGTCCTGTTCTCCAAGCCAGTGAAGACTTACCTGCTGGGAACATGTCCATCGAGCCTGTTTTTAAAAAGACAAGCTGGGCTTCTGGTAGTGCCTGATCTCAACCCATGATGGTCCTTTATGTCCTTCACGTTACTCCCCTTTTGTCTCTCTTCTACAGGGGCCAGGCTATGGAGCAGGGCCATTGAGTTTGCTGGAATTGCTTTTTACTTTCACGTACAAGCAGAGATATCAGTGATAATAACAGGGGAAAGGGTGAAGGGCATATGAACAAGCAGAACATAGGGGTGGTGGCTAGGGGTGGGGAATTGTTTGAGGAAAACTTGTTGGTATAATTGTCATAGGACTTGCCTAAAATACTATTAAAATGATAGGATAATACTCAGCTTTGAGCCTAGGAGAAAACATCACTGTGTACATCCATTTTAAAGGGGCTAAAAAAAGGCTGCATTAAAGGTTACCTCTTAAACAGGGAACTATTACTATCACATCTGCACATTAATTACTTTGAGAACAAAGGTTTTCAACATAGTAAGCACACTGGGCTATAGAGAAAATAACATCACCTAGGAGCGTCTTTTATTTATTTCTCTGCAATATTTCTGTAGTCAACGCTCTTATCTCAGTTATCACAGTTTATGAGTGCAAAAGGCAGAACTCTACATCCTTAATATAAGAGGTTTCACCAAAGTTTAAAGAAGTTGTGTTCACTTGTGTTTGATGAAGTATCTTTTGAAAGATAGGCCAGAGGTGTTTTCACTTATATAATATATAGGCTAATTCTCTGCATACTCTAGGCACTTATTTAAATTTAATGTAAGATGTGCTTATTTCACTTTTCTTGGAAATAAACGAATAATAGACTAGCAAAGCCACATAGTTGTAACAGAATAAGCAACATTTCGAGCATGATAGCCCTAGTGATGATAATCTTAAATGAAACTCAAATCTTACCTTAAGAAATGTTGTCCCAGAGAACCCCCTTCTTGATTACCATGTTTACTAGCACTAATTGCTAATCACTTTGATCCTATACAGTATAATCAATATTTTAATGTTTTTCAAGCATTCATTTAGTTTGAACCCTTATAGCAACCCCATGAGGTAGGTAATATTCCCAGTCTACATATAAGTAATCATCTGAGAGATGAGTTACACAAGATCACACACTGTTAAGTGGCAGAGCCAGAACTTGACCTCGAAATCCCAACTACAATACAAAGTTTTATTTAAATAAGGAAAATAACTATTGTACAAATATTACTCTTCAGGTGCAGCCTGCAGAGCCATGGCTACGGATGCTTAGGTTTAGAAGTACTTCTATAGATTCTTAGGTTTAGAGATGATACCATCTGGATACCTTTGCTTGAACCGGGCAACCACATCTGGGTCTAGTAGGTGGATCCCATCCAGTTGGTTTCCAAGGGTGATCCTGAAGCATGGGGAAAGATGGGGCAAACCAAAAATCCTGGAATTTAAAGGCTTAATACTGTTAAAAGATACGTACTTTTTATTAAGACTGCCTATCATCTCATTGAATATTCGTGCCAATTCTTTTAAAAAGATCTTACTATTAGTATAGTATATGGTAGTATGGCTGGTTAGAAATTGGGCACAGATTCTGGTGTTAAAAAAGGCTGGATCTGTACTAATTAAGGGTTAATAACTTATGTTTAACCAGGCCTACTTCACAAAGTTGCTGCTGCCAGTGAGTATCCTTTGGATTAGTGAAATGCTAGCAGCACGTCTTTTAAAGCTCTACTAACAGAATGAAAAATTAAAATTGTTGACAGATTACACAGATTCTCAGTAACCACCAGGGGGCTGATTCAGTACATCCCATAGAATAACAAAGATCTTTAGGTTGTAACAGTGGAGACCTTAAGAGCAGTGGTTTAAATCTTAAAACCTGTTGGGTTCCCAATGAATGTTGTTGGTTGCTTAAGAATCCTCTGAAGCCCATTTATAGACTAGTGGAATGTGAGGTGAAGCTCTACTAACTTCTGTCCTTGACCATAAACAGTTTTGCCCTTGGGGGCTAGCATGTTCTCTGGTCACCTTACCAGTTCGGTTGCACATTGTGTGGTCGTCCAAATAACTCAATCTTGCGAGTGCCAGGGGACAGTCTTTCAATCATGCCATAGATTTCATCCGGTTTATGACTAGTGGAACGAACCTAGGAAATAAAAGCTCTAGCTACTTTTAAGTTACCCAAGATTGAAATTCTAGCCCTTTCCATTTATGTTTATGATCCCAATGAGAAAACCTGGGATAAGAATATACCTGACTAGAATAACTGATAGCAGTTTTAAAATGTGCATCTTTGGATGCCTGGGCAAAGTACATACCTCAGCTACGATCACATCACAATCCAGACCCTGGTTGAAACCTTGGGGATTTCCTTTGACACCAACCTGCTCACCAGAGAACAGATTACCTTATGAAACCCCAGCATTTGAACTGTTTCTCAATAAGCAATCAAACAATTCCTATTTTTTGCTCCACCTATTGAATTGGGCCCCACTGCTGCTCACCAAGCAGTGTTCCTTCCCATGGTTCAACCAATGACCTGTGCGGCCTGTCCGAATGATGCGTTGCAGTTGATTTGTCTTCACCCAGATAATTTCATCTACCCGTTCGTAACTGTGGGGTATAAGAAAAAGAATTGGAGCTTTAATCAGGCTTTCACAGTTTAGGGGTGGTGCCATCTGTTCTACAGAGGCAAGGAATCACAGAATACGCTGAAAGAAAGGAACACATATCAACTACAGTAATTATGTACTTATTTCCCTCAAAAGAAAGCAACACAATGATCGTTACTTACCCCCAGAGGTTCAGACATTCTCTGCCCAACTCCATGGCCCTAGAAAGAAATAAAGGTTAAACAGCTATTTCCATGCCCATATTTCTTCTCCCTTCAAGATACATGTGTTGTCTTCAGTAGACATTCAGTGAACATGCGAGACACCATTAGGGCAACAGAATGGATCTAAGAATGAAAAAATAAAACTTAGTATCTATTCTCAATGACCTTACCTTTCACAAGCAACAAACGTAGAGTTTCATAGACTTCATGTGTCATTTGTGTTATAAACAGGCATTAGATCTCAGTAGGTAAAAAAGGCTGACTCACTTATATATTTAATAGCAGGGCTAGGAAAACCCAGGATTTTATCCCCACCCAGTACTCACTCTATACTATATCTGCCCATACCTACATATCTTTGAACTGCATTACCTGCCTGTGACCCAGAGGAAGAGAAAGCCATCATCCTGCAGTACTGGTATGTTGAGCCTGCGCATCTCATCATCTGTCAGGGTCCCATAGGGCAGCTCCATGTGAATATCCCAGGGTGGGTCAGCCATCACAACTGCAAACTTGCCCAAGATACTGACGTCCAGGTAGCGGATATCACAACAGATCCACTGCATGAGGTGGTATTTGGTCATCTTCCCTTCCTTTACTCTTAGATTCATGGCCCCAGTCCCTCTTTTTACATTTGATTTTCCTATTCCCTTAGATGCGTATCTATCCCACTCCATTCCCAATCAGCAGGGCGGATTGGTGATTTATGCCCTGCTTTCCTACATGTATGGCTACCCTACTAAGATAAAGGTCCTTAAGTTGAGGTAAGTTTTCTGAGCAGATAGGTACCTGAGGTGGGAAGAGTCGATCTGCATTGGAGTCACCTCCAACGCTCTGTGTAAGGGCAAGCTCCTGGCTTGGTGTATGGTCTTTGCTTCCAGGAGCTTCAGAATCCATGCAAGCATCAATTTCATAGTGAACATATTTGCAGGTATCCATGTGGAAACATGTGTTAAGGAAAGAGCAGTCACCTAATGACTCATCAGTGTGTTTATTGATGATCCGTCTGGGGAAATAAAAAGGGAGAATTGGAATCAAGATGGTGTTCCAGTTAGATGCCGCAGTTCGAGGTCCAAATTGTTGCAAAATTTCTAGTCTTTCACTATCATTAGAGCTGCCTCCACAAGTTTTCAAATAAGGAAGGCAGGTGACATTAAAATCTGTAATTTACACTAAAGAAGAGTTTTAATTCTTCTCTGAGCAAAGAGTTAACTTCCTTATGACAGGAAGGAAGGGCTTGCTAGTTAGAGCAGAATAAAGCACCTACCTAACAGCCCAGGTTCCTGTTTCTCCTAAGATCATCCTTCTTCCAGAGAACTTTAACTTTCACTGGGGCTCGGAGACAGAGATGTCTTGCTATTGCAAGAACAGAGGGGCATTTTTTTCTTTAAATCTCACATCGTTTTGGGAGTGCAGCCTGTATTCCCTCCCATAGAACACTACTTCTGAAAGTTTACCTTCAGAGTCTGGAAGTCTTAGACAAATCATATTAAAACCACTTAATAACAGGATTAAAGACAGAAACCCAATAACCGGAAGAAATGTGCTTAAAAAGAATGACTGCTTCTAGGAGACCCATCCAACCCTCTCCCTCCCAAAAGACCTGAAGTGCAGCTTGCGACAGGGCCGGTCAGCATCACTGGCTTTCATGCACTCCTCCTTGGTTCCATAGTCACAGAACTCTTGCACTTGAGCCCGACCTCGTGAGCGAAACTTTTCAACTATGGATTGTTCCTTGGCTGTTGTAGTATTCAGTAGCTCTAGGATCTCCTGACTAACCTGTGACAGAAGAAACCTTGGTCTTAAAAGGGTCTGTAGATAAAATTAGCCCTTAAACCACCTCTGCAAATTCTACTTGACATCAATGTCCTATGAGGGGTCAATAGACTAAGTTAATACGGGAAAATTGGAGCCCTAGGAGAAGAGATGTGTCATGGGTTTAGTCCTTTCTCACAAATGTGCATTTGGGATGAAATTAAAATATAAGAAGACTGGTTCCTACTGCTAAGCACTAAGCTAAACTCCCCTCCCCAGGAAAGCATTCCTTCCAACCAAAACCACTTACATTTATTAGGTACTGAACCAAGGCACAGTGCTAAGCACTTTAGTGTTTAGCTCAGAGCCTATGCAACAATCCTATAAGCAGGGGGTGGGGGAGCAGTAGGAAATGGATAACTATTGTGGGTCCAATATTTAATAGACTCAGAAACCACTACAATGCCATTCCACATTGTACAATCAATTTCCATAATTATTGGTCCATATGACTATCTTCCAGTATTCGTCCCCTCTATTACTATATTTGGATTCCTCTTCTCAAGATCTGATGATTCTTCCAAACAGATACAATGAAAAAGATTCTCTAAATCCGAGTTTCCCAACATTGGTGCATTGTTTACATTCTGGGCCAAATAACTCTTTGTCGTGTGGAGGTTGCCCTGCTAAGACTGTAGGATGCTTTGCAGCATCCCTGGCCTCTACCCACTAGATGCCTGTAGTGCTCCCGTGCTGTCACAAACCAAACATGTCTCCAGACATTGCCAAATGTCCTCTGGGGGTTGCGAGGGGGGTAAAATCATCCTCAGTTGAGAACCACTGCTCTAAACCCTGAATTCTAAGAACTGCTCTTCGCCCTCGGGGTAAATTCCTCTCAACCAAAGCTAAAATTCAAAGTACATGTGTGAAAGCATTTCCATCTACCCCTACCTTCTTGCTCTGTTGTTCCTTAGTAGATTGTTGGTTAAGAAGGCTCTCTATCTCCAGATCAACATCTGAGGCAGCATGTTTCCTTGACTTCTTGGTTGGCTCCTTGGCTACTTCTGATGCTGAAGAGGCCAAACCAGAGGCCAAAGAGCTAGCAAAGGCAGCTACTGTGGTCGAGTCCTGTTCTGCACGCCGCTTCTGCCCTGTGATAGTCCCCGCTACCTCCCCAGAGCCCTTTTTTTCTGCCACAGCCCCCATCATGGCAGACAGCTTGGAATGATCAGCGTAGGTCACAAGAGTGGGATGTGCATCATCTTGTAGGAGACCTCGCTTTACTTCAATCAACTCCTGAGCTGCAAACTTCTGTAGGAGGCTTTCCACCCCATCTTGAGTGGCAGGGGCATCTGGCTAAGGAAGGAGGATGGGGGGAAAGCATTAAGACACTGACCATGAACTGAAGAAAAACAGTGGTAGTTCCCAACCTTGTCTTATCTGGTCATTACCGTGGAGATGGCAAGACGGATGGACACAGCATCAGTGGGCAAAGTTAGCGCCAGATCAGAGAGGTGGTGTAGCAACTTCTTCTCTAATTCAGGGTCTGTAGCTAGTTCAGGAACTGCTGAAGCCGTGCTGGGCTTAGGGCCACCAGAAGTGGGTGCAGTAGGCACTGGGCTGTCACTACGGAAGGTTGGAGACAGTGCTGCCTCTGGATTCCGAAGATCTAGGAGTGAAGAGAAATGAAAATGAAAAAGGGCAACCATTGTCAATGTATACATTCCTCAGGAGTCAAGTTCTCCAGCATTCACAACACACAGTTCTTTCATTTCATGAAGAAAATTCTCTGACCAGATTTAGCACTAGATACCCCTTATTAAATCACACTCAAGCATTCACTGCTTTGCCAAGATAATCCTGGATTTTCTGGGAACCACTTACCTTTTCTCTGTTGGGTGAGAGGTCTTTTCCTAATTCCTTTCCTTGCTGTGCTTCAAAGAAATAAATTAGCAGCTTGGTAGATTTAAATGTCCATACCACCTCCCTTTAGTCACTCTAAAATGACAGCTGATATAATCAACCTGTAAGCCAGGAATATTTTCAACAACCTACACTGTGATCAAATCTTTTTGAAGAATTGAATTTGAATGAATTAAGGCCATTGGACATCAGAGGGTATAAAAAATGACAGGAGGGATTCCCTGGTGGTGCAGTGGTTGAGAGTCCACCTGCCGATGCAGGGGACACGGGTTCGTGCCCCGGTCCAGGCTAGGCCCGTGAGCCATGGCGGCTGAGCCTGCGCGTCCAGAGCCTGTGCTCCGCAACGGGAGAGGCCACAACAGTGAGAGGCCTGCGTACCGCCAAAAAAAAAAAAAAAAAATGACAGCGTTGGGGGTTAGAATGATGCGACCTTTAAAGTGAAACACAAAAATTTTATAAAACTGCTGAAGCCCTGGTCACCAATGATATTTCTTGACTATATTTTTATCACTTACTCTAGTACTTCACAAGCTGGGTAGCCAACATAACCTTGAGAAGAGTTAAGAAACTCAAATCGGGACAAAATATTACCTTTGGGAGAGCCTAATATCTGTGATTATTTAGTTAAAATACAGATGAAATATTAAACATTCAGAACCTGTATTGGAATTCCGTTAAATACTATATAAGTGGGCCACTAGTTTACATTTAGAGATATTCTGGTTACTTAGAAATTTCCGCTCTAATGGAACTAACTTTAGTAAAATTTAACTCAGAAGTCTAAGGAAAATGGAGCTGAAGTATACCAAACACCTTGGGGGAACAGTTACATTTTAGGAAAATAACTTATACCCTACATGGAAAACAGACTCCACAATTCCATACTAGCTAGAAATGTTAAATAATTGCAGAACTTTCTTTACCTTGCTTATGTATGATTCTTTTATGTTCTCCTGGATCTCAGACTAGAACTTTTTTTAAAAAAAACCATAATCCTATTTATTTATTTATTTGGCTGCGTTGGGTCTTCGTTGTGGCACGCGGGATCTTTGTCGTGGCACACAAATACCCTAACAGACATCATCTCACTGAGGAAAAGCACTGATTTTGCTCCAATGTTAATGTCAATAAGTTGAAAATGTACTTTTTATGATTAACCTGATACTACCAAGAATATAATATAAACATTTCTTCTTCTTACAGAGTTTTCACTTTCTCTGGTAACTAAATTTATATGTTCTTTGAGTCATGTGTAATTTTTCTTAAAGTAAGCAAGAAGTCTATGAAAAGAACCACTTTAAACATACATTTTCAATCCCTGGAACTGGATACAGACATTTTTTTTCTCTTTGGTTATCTGACTGATCACTTGTTTTAATACAGTTCTTTTAAAAAACAGCCTGTGATTCTGGTTATGAATCCTTGTGTTAGTAACACCTCCTAGGAGTATTCTTTTCATGACATTCAGGACACTGAAGCTGAAAATACCTTTTTAAAAAAATACCTTTTTCAGGTTATTGGGAGGAGGAAGCTCACGTTTAATATTTTGGAAAAAATCTAACAGCTGATTAATGCAACTGTTATTTATAAATGGGCTTTAGCCACTCTGTGAATTCCATGAAGTCACTACAAATTTGGGGGAAAGACTCCAACGTTTTATCATTCTTAAAATGGGTCACTGGCAGAAAATCATTAGGAATCCTTGAGCTCCAACTCCTTCAGAAAGTATTTGTTCAGTTATTAATTCAGTATATTTACTGAGTGCTTCCATTATGCTGGTAACTATGCTGACACTCTGCTTCTAATCTAATGAAAAATTTAATGTGTTGGGCTCAGCAAAGGAATACTTAATACTTGAGTTCATTCTTTGGTTAAGAGCTCCGTTGAAGATAAACAAAATATTAGCTTGAAGACATAAAAATATGGCTGCTCTACTAACTTGCTGATCCCTAAAACATGTCAACATCTATATTCACATCTTCAATCCCATTGATGAAATACATTGAGCAATTCACATATTTATTAATGTGCTAAGCCTGGCCAAGTTTATTTTGTTTCAGTTAAAATTAAGTAAATATTTATTGGAAGTGATAATCCTCACTTCAAAAATCTGTACTTTACTCTATGGAAAACAGTACGGTGGTTCCTAAGAAAACTGAAAATAGAATTACCATATGATCCAGCAACTCCACTTCTGTTATATATCCAAAAAAGCTGAAAACAGCATCTTGAAGAGATATCTGCACAGCCATATTCACAGCAGCATTATTCACAATAGCCAAAAAGGTGGAAGCAAGTATCCACCAGTGGATAAATGGATAAACAAAATGTGGTACACACATACAATGGAATATTATTCAGCTTTAAAAAGGAAGGAAATTCTGACACTTGCTACAACATGGAGGAACCTTGAGGACATGCTAAGGGAAATCAGCCAGTCACAAAAAGACAAATACTTTATGATTCCATTTACATGAGGTATCTAGAGTAGTCAAACTCACAGAAACAAAATAGAACGGTGGTTGCCAGGGCCCGGGAGGAGGGGAGAATTGGGAATTATTGTTTAATGGGTACAGTTTCAGTTTTGCAAGACAAAAAACTTCTAGAGATTGGTTGCACAATAGTGTGAATATATATATATCACACTATCAACTATACATTTTAAAATGGTTAAGATGGTAAATTTTATGTTATGTGTATTTTGCCACACTTTTTTAAAAAGTTGT
This sequence comes from Grampus griseus, assembly GCF_964374135.1. Lineage (NCBI taxonomy): Eukaryota > Metazoa > Chordata > Mammalia > Artiodactyla > Delphinidae > Grampus > Grampus griseus. Next base: position 75,700,412 of record NC_139018.1, on the reverse strand, counting down.
ACTTTAAAAATGCCCAGCTAACAAAGGTCTCCCAATGATTCTTGGTTCATAGTATTCTGCATTCATTAATGACACGAATACATTTTAGTTTACTCAATATCCTTGTCTTTTAACATTAACCTCAGAAGTAAACAAGTATCAGATTTCAGTAATGCTATAAAAATCTAGATGTGGTAAGAAAATTTTTATTTTCTGTGAGAAAAGAACTGACTGAAGAAAAAAAACTTTGCATATGGCGCAATGTTTGGTTAATACCAAAGTGTGGTTAATACCATGGAGAAGTGAAATGGAATTTCTATTAATTAATCCATGATAATATGACTTGCACTTCTTCCCCTACTTACCCTGCCTTCTTACCTTCCCTTTAATTGTCTAAGTCCTACATAGCCATAGAGACCAAATTCCAAGTGCCAACTCTTCCCTGATGCCTTCACTGGCTAAACCGACTCTTGTTACTTCTACCTTCACTGTACTCATTGTGGAATCGATTCATTTGGCATTTTACATATGTCATATTGTATTTCTGACTCTTCCTTTATCCCCAACTAAATTTTAAACTCCTTGAGGGCAGGGACACTGTCTTTTGTCTAACTGGACTCATGTACGCTGTAGACACTCGATAGATGTTCATTCATTATGGTATAACAGTCCTGCCAGAGCATCTTCTAGTTCCAAGGGCCAGACTACAAGTGCATGGACCTAATATATATTTCAACACAAGATTTACAGACGGACTCGAGTATACTGATATACAGTGCAACAAGCTACACACAAGAGCGGTACGGATTCATTATCCTTGTAGATCTTTGATTTGCCTTAGATAATTCAGGGCTTGTGCTGGGGATGTGGTATGAGTAGCACTTAACCTTTTGAGGTTCCTTCAAGTTTTAAGACTGTGACACAGGAGAAAACGGGAGGGGAGAAAAAGTTTAAAAACAAATGTTTTCAGATTCCTGCTCAGTGTGTAAACGTCTAAGACAATGCCAGTTCCTCTACTCGTTTAGCAACACCGAGTGCTAACTCTGCGAGGGCCATTGAGCTGGGCACTGTGGATATAAAGGTTCCGTACTTGCTCTCACAGCGCCCCGAATCTCAAAAGACATGACCACTAAAAAGCAATTGCTATAACCGAGAAAAGAACAAAGCGCCACGGGAGTAACTAAAAAAAGGGACTTGCTGCTTCGAGGGATCGGGGGCTGAAAGGCCTAGCAAGTGAGACGCTCTCAGACTCAAGAGGAGTCAACCTGACGCGGGGAGGCGGAGGCTTCCGGCCGGGGAAAGCGGAACCGGCGGAACCAGGGCCCAGGCTGGGAAGGAGCCGCGACTACTTGCAGCAGGGTGAAGCGTCTGTGCTGCTGAGGTGGGGGGAGAAGAGTACCAGTGTATGAAGGCTTAAAGAAACGGCAGTTTGGGGAAAGGCACCGACTCGGGAGCTGTGTTTTTCTCCAGGGTTCCCTCCAGCCCTCCCCGGCTAAGGCTCGGCCCCAACAGTCCCGCGCCTCACCCAAGTGCCCCGAGTCCTGCTTCCGCCTCCGCTGCAGCCTCTCCCGCAGAGAATCCAGCTGCTTTTTGTGGGCCTGGATAGAGCTCCACGTGTCCGACATTTCGGTCTCGCAGCCCAGACACGTCCCGAACCAAGGGCGACTGCCTTCCACCTCTCAGCCCTAGTTCCAAGAATCATCCAACTCTCATGCGGACACCCGAAGCCTAACCGGAAAGAGATCCCGGGAGACGCACCGGACGGAAAGTCATTTCCGGTTTTGCTCTCCCTTTGAAGCTGAAACGAGAGCCAACTTAAGTGTTGGCGGAATGGCGGGTATGTTTTTTATGGGAATTCTTTCACGCTTCCGGGTGAGGTGAGGCTGTGGTTGCCATGTTGGTGCCTGGCAGAGCTGCCATGTTGCTTATAGCCGCGCATGCGGCCATGTTGAATATTAGGAAATGAGTTCGAGTCGTACTAAGCGCACGCGGGGCAGCGTATGTAGTCTAGATTTTGGAAATGAAGGATCACTAATTTCTTTTGACAGTTTGGTACTAACATACCTTTGCCACTGAAGGTGTAGCTTCATGTTCCCGTGCACTTGTTTACAAAAATATAGCCATTACGCATGCATATTTGAGGGAGGATAACTGATGGAGCAGAGATACTATAATGAGTCTACAAATACATATTCTCACTCTTCTTGCTTATACCAAATCTACAAGTATCATGTGTAATACATTAAAATAGAGTCCTCAGGGAATTCCTTGGTGGTCCAGTGGTTAGGACTCTGCGCTTTCATTGCCAACGGAACCGGTTCAATCTGCGGTCGGGGAAATCAAATCGCAAGCTGCTCGGAATGTATGCATGCATGCATAAATACATACATACATACATACATACATACATACTCAGAAGGAGGCACTAGGGGGCTCCTGAGGTTCTGGTTGAGCTGTGTTTCTTATTCTGAGAGCTGGTTGTATGAATACGTTGTTTGTGAAAATTAACTGAGCCAAACATTTTGGTATGTGCACTTCTCTGTGTAGTAAACTTAAAAATTTCGTTTTTTTAATGAGGTTCTCTGAATGGAAGCATTTGAGAACCACTGATTTATCAAGCCTACGGAACGCCAAACACTGCCAGAAAGAACAGCTTAAGGCACGGCCCCTGCTTTCAAAGCTTCTGGTATGGTAAAGGAGCTATGACCCAGTTTATTGATATTGAACCATCTTTACAGACTAAGGCAGCACCGAGCATAGACTTAAAAAACAAACGTGATTGCAAAGAAGGGAGGACTCCAAGCCCAGATGACCCTTTGGCAAGGAGGTGACGTCAAAGTTCAGGCTTGGAGTGACAGCTAGTACTTCAGTAGGTGAAGCTATAGGAAAGAATTCCAGGCTAAGAACATGATAAAAGCAAAGGTCTAGACTAGATGTAGAAAAGCATGATGCGTGCCGTGCTGACCCAGATTAATTTTGCTAGAACACAGAGAATTATTTTTGGGAATTTGGGAGAATATTTGTTTCCATATTTGAGGCTAAATTGCAAAAGGTACATGTTACCTGAGTAACGAGCTTGCAATTTATTCAGCATACAACAGGGTACATTTTAAGGTTTGTGAATAGGGAATATTTTAGGGAATCTGGTGTTCTGGTTGAATTGAGATGGGGAGAAAAGTTTAGAGATAGGGAAAATAATCAGTAGCCTATTGTAACTGTTTGATGATAGGACCTTTAAGTCAGAAGCTATCTATGTATAGTAATGGAAAGGAAGGGGTGAATATGAAGGGAGACTACTGAGAAGAAAGATGTATGTGTTTTGGAATGTGGCAGTTTCATTAATTTATTCAGAAAATATTTGAGTGACTACTATGTGCTAGGTACTGTGGAGATTTAGTAGTGATCAAAATATCCATTTCCATATCATTTTCTGAATTTAAATTTACCTAGTAGATAATTTACATTGTCTTTTTTTATTTATTTATTTTACTTTAATTTTATTTTTGGCTGCATTGGGTCTTTTGTTGCTGTGCGCACTCTTTCTCTAGTTGAGGCGAGCGGGGGCTACTCTTCGTTGCAGTGCACAGGCTTCTTATTGCGGTGGCTTACCTTGTTGCAGAGCACAGGCGCGTGGGCTTCAGTGGTTATGGCACACGGGCTCAGTAGTTGTGGCACACGGGCTCAGTAGTTGTGGCTCGCAGGCTTAACTGCTCTGCAGCATGTGGGATCTTCCCGGACCAGGGCTCGAACCCGTGTCCTCTGCATTGGCAGGCAGATTCTTAACCACTGAGCCACCAGGGAGGCCGCCCTACATTGTCTTTTGAGATGTGTACCTTTATATATGAGCATTGAGATAGAGGACACAGAAATGAATATGGGCTCATATGAGCATATCTGGACATTTAATTCTCAGGATTATACTTAATTAGAAGGAAAAAATTCCATCTTGCTCAGCTGAAATACTCTTGGCAAAGTTGGCTGATGTGAAATCATAAAAGACTACTTCCAAGGGCCTGCTCTACCTAAGGTTTTTTTTTTTTTTTTTTTTTTTTGGCAGCAACCTGCGGCACACGGAACTTATCTGACCAGGGATTGAACCCACATTCCTTGCAGTGGAAGGCAGAGTCTTAACCACCAGACCGCCAAGGAAGACCCTACTTAACAGGTTTTGCTTCCTTTAATAACCTGGGTCTAACAACTACCCTGAAGAGAGTTGACAAGGGATGCTTTGCACTTTCATTTGGGATATATTCTGTGTGGCCCTATGTTTAGACACATGTATTATTACTGAAGTAAGATAATCCCATTATTGCTCTATTAGAGAACTGTTAGAGTTAACTGTTCACAAATCTGAATCCCTCACTTGCTGTAAGATCACTATTTCTTTCAAGGTCCTTAACACATAGAAATGAAATACATAGAAATTATATAGCAGTAAAATTAAATAGTCTTGGGAGAGAAAGACAGTACTGGATATAGCTTTGTAGAAGATGAAGGGGGTTGATTCATCTTAAAGACAGATTTCCACAGGTCAACCCTTAAATTCATAAGCATTTTCGTCTAGGAAAGGAAGAATTTTTCTAGTGGAAGAGATTCAGTCTCTGGTAGAATTCGAGGTACCTAAGACCTGGATTGCCTCCTCTCACCTACAGAGGAAGCCAAAGAAGGAGTACAGGTACTCCTTAAAGTCAGCCAAGTTAAGGCCAGCTCCCAGAAGTCTTTGCTTTCATATTCACTTTGGATAAATTATTACAGTAGTAAATTAGGCAAATTTTAGGAGCACAGGAGGGCCACTTAGCATGATCTGCTTATAGAGGGATTTTTTTCTAGACTCCTCAGGACCAGTTTTCAGCTCATAAGAAAGCCACTGCTTTCTTGTGTGCCTACTCTTAGCCAGTCTGTATACAACCCTGAGCAGTACAGGAAGGAGGAAGGAATCTCACCCAGACCTCTTCTAGTCAAGAGTGTAAGCCTAGTTGTGAGTAGATGAGTGCTGCATGCACTAAATTTCTGAACTTTTCCTCCTATCTGCTGTGGTCGACTTTCCAGAGTTAGCCACAACAATATTGGCTCCCATCCCACATGCCTTTATGCAGTGTGTCTTTGCCACTCTTCCCGATAAGAGGTAAAGCTTGTTTCCCCTCCTCTTGAATCTGAACTGGTTTTCTGACTAGCTTTGGCCAAGAGAAAGTGGCAGAAGTGATATTCTTTGAGTTTCAGAGTCTAGGCCTTAAGAGGCCTTGAAGCTTCTGCTTTTGTCGTCTTGGAGGCCTAGGCCTTCATGGAAGTCCAGTTATCCTAATAGCTAGACCATTTGAAGAGAGAGTGAGGGAGAGGGAAAGGGAGAAGGAGAGGGAGAAAAAAGGAGTGAGAAAGAGACAGAGAGAGAGAGAGAAATCCTAGAGATTGAAAGATATCAAAAAGAGTTCCTGGAGAATGAAAAACTCTAAGAAAAGAGACTGCAGTATTCCAGCCATTCAACTGAGGGGCCAGAGGTGAGTGAGGCCATCTTGGATCCTCCAGCCCGAATTGAAGCTGCTGAGTGAGCTCAGCCCTCACCACATGGAACATAGACAAGTCATCCTAGCTGAGGCCTGTTGGGACAACCCATGGACTCACAAGCAAATACATAATTATTGTTTAAGACACTAAGTTTTGGATGGTTTGTTACACAGCAATGGGTTACTGAAACATCCACAGTATTGACCAAATACTGCACTTCGTAACTGGTTCTTTGGTCAAAATTTTTTTTTCTTCACTTTTGTCCTTACTCATTTTTTTTAATTATATGATCAAAAGCAAAGTGTCCAATGGGATTAGCAAATCTGTTGTTAAATTAAACATTAGAAAAGACAAGGAAATGTAAAGGGAAGTCAAAGTTGGGTCTAATGGAGAAACGCTCATGTGAGTTAAGTTTGTTTTGGGGATCAGGAGACGGATGTTCCTTGATTTACTGAGAAGTTCCAGGGACGGTATCCAGAGTCCCAGAAATCTGTGAGAGATGAAAATGTGCCAATAGAATTGAAACCTTTTTTTGGGGTGACACAGGTTGAAATCTGGGAGAAGCAGATGCTGAGAGAGTCAGGAGTCCAAAAGTTTTATTGGGAAGTAACACTTGTAAAAAGAAAAAGGGAAGAAAATGGGATTGGGCAGGGAGAGCTGTCCAAAGCTGTCAGTGATGCAGACATGACAGCCTCTGCCAGACCACTGGAGAGTTCCATAGCAAGAATCGTTCATTAGTCCCATGTTCCCTGGGAATGGCTAAGCCCTGTACCACCCACCACCTTGCTTAGCCTTTGGCCAGGGGTTTGGAGAACAGTAGGACAGCTAGAGGCTGTCAGCTAACCAGGTTTCTTGCAGCTAGGTAGCCAGTTCTTTCTTAAAGGGACATCTCTGAAGTAGCACACCTCTGTATCTGCCAAAGGGGACTTGACGTACCTTATGTAGGTTTTTATATGGTAACTGCATTGGTCCTTAGGTTGTCATATGGATTCAGTTAATATATTTCAGCATGGTTATTAGGAAAACTGAATGTAAGAGAACGGTACGTCCCCGCCCCCTTCTCTCTCTTCGTAACATGAGTTAGTTATTTCCCTTTCTGGAATCCCACAGGCCACTGTGTCTATCACAGTATTTACTACCATGATATAAAAATATGTTTTCATTTTTCTTCTTCCTTGACTGAGCCCCCTTAGGGGCAGAAGTTTGTTTACGTTTGTATCTACCCAACACTTGGTCTCTGAAACAAATCCTCAAAAATTAACTGAATGAATGAGTGAGGAAGCTGTCTCTTGCTTCTTGTACTAGTGATTTTTTATCCATCTAGTTTGAACTGAATCCACTATGTATATTTCAGGTAAAGCGTTTCGCAAGCTGCATTTCTTGACATATTCATTTCAGCAGGTTAGAGTTAATTCACCTTCCAAAAGGATGATCAAATGAGAAGTGCTTGAGAGTAAGAAATGGTGGGGTTGAGGGTGGGGATTGGAGGGGACTGCAAGAAGGAAGAAACTGAAGGCTCTAAGAGAGAAATAAACTAAAGGTGAAGAGAGAAAAGTAAAAGTTGTAGGTCAATGAAAGAATAAAAAGCAGGAGAGGAAAAAGAAGAATGAAAAGGAGACAGAAGGGAAAATAAAGTAGAGCTATGAAGGAGTGGGGTGGGGAGTCCAGCTCAGTGCTGACCTGCCCAAGGAAGCACCCATTAGCAGAAGCCTCACTGACAGCTGTTACCATAATGGGAACTGGCATCTAAAGAGAGGGCAAGTCTAGTTTAATTAGTTAAATGGCATTATCTATGTCCAGTGGGGGTAGGGGAGGTAAAGGGAATAGAAGGATTGGTGACCTACCTCCTTCCATAGGCTGAAAAGAAAAACAGATTTATAAAGCTCTGGTAAGGAATTAAAGAGACAGGAGCTGTTTCTTCTCCAGCCGACTTCACAAGATCGCCATGTCCTATTCACTGGTACCTTTAAAGCGGGACGGGTTTAAAGTTGCCTCCAGGAGGCAACTAGAATCAAACCTCTGTTCTTTACCTTGAATCGAGCCAGTAGGTTTACTCACCTTTCCCTTCAGTCTTCCAGCCAGCCTCACCACTTCAGGAGTCTTTAGTATGTAACAGAAAGCAAGCACCATTCCTGACCACTGGTGGTTAGCACTGAGACTGGGATTCTGCCGACCTGGGTTCTTAATGCAGTTCTGCCACTGATTGGCTGAATGTCTTTAGGCAAATCATTTTACCAGTCCCATCCCTTTAGCATGTGGTTTCAGTGATATAATCTTACAAACGAAAAAAAAAAAAAATTCCGGAGAATGTTCTCTTTAGGAAAGCAAGGTCTTAAGAGTCAAATCTGAACCTTACCATGTTGTGGAGAGACAAAACAAAACAAAAAATATATATATATATGCTTCATTTCATTCTCCCACCCCCAATGCACTTCCTCTGCTAAGAATTCTCCTTTATATTATCTTGTTGGTAGAAATTACTAGGGTTGAATTTTTTTTCCTGTTTATAACATCAGACCTCAAGTATCATAAAGATGAATTCATCTTGGTTCTGCAGATTAACTGATGTCAGCTAGGCTGGCCTACAGGTCAGGATAGATAGATAAAGAAACAGCTTTCAACCTCCAAACAAAACAAAACAAGTAAAATAAAATACAAAAGCCTGGTGGTAGAAGGTTCTAGGCAAAGAGAAAACCTGGACAGTGGCTATAAACAGTGAGCAAATCCCCTACCTTCTGAGAACACAAACACCATTTCTGCAAGGAAATTACATTCACTGGAGGTTGTTTTAGGACAAGGCTGAGCAAATTAAATATTTCAACACCATATGTTCAGCTTTGGCAGGAGACGTAGGTGGGAAGGGAATCTCAATGTTAGGGAATGCTCATATCACACCCCAGCTGGCTGTTGAAATGAAATAAGGAGAAACACACAAATATTTGGTTAAAACACCTTTAATGAAAAGGGAAAGACACTAACATCTCCGTTGTCTGCTCTTCACATTTTACTATGTTAGGAAACTGGAGCCTACACCTTTGGAGGAGGAGCCATCACTCAAGTCAGTCAATAGCAGAACCCTCACTCCCTCCTCCTCAGAACTCCGGTTCCAAATGAGCCTATGTTAAAAGTAAATACTACATCTCATTACAAAACGGAGAGGCAGGGAGGACAGCACCTAGGGCTCATCTCCCAAAGTCTGGGACTCTAAGAACCAGACAGTGGCAAAGACATAAGCCCCGGTCCGTGGACAAGCAAAATGGGAAGGAAGTGGACCTTGAAAGAGGAAGATGAGGAAAATACAAGGGGCCAGGGAATAGCGGAGGGAGTTATCTAAAACTAGAAGCACACTAGTGCTAGGAAATCCCCCATGATCCATGGTGCATTGCTGCACACTAAAGTCACCATTAGTTCAAAAGAACATTCATGAGACCCATCAACCCATCCAATTAAGAGTTTGAGGTCCCCTCCCTTATATCACACCCCTTTCTTAATCACATAGGTTCTCAGCAAGCCCTATGCTTTAGCAACACTCCTAAACGCTCCATTATTCCTTCAGCTAACCCTCATCAACAATGCTTGTTAAAGATACGAACTTCACCTTTCCTTCCCCAAAATATCCATCCCATGGGAGACCTCTCAGCAAGAAATCCACTTGTTTCCTAACTCAGAGGCAAGGATGAAAGATACGACAAGCTCAAAATATCTTGGCATATTAACCAGCCAACACCTTTGCCTTAACGTGAGGAAGGCACATTAGTGCCTTACTACTGGGAACAGTGTCCTATGCCCTTCATTTCTCCCTACACCCTGGGGCGCAGCCACCAGATACTGACATTGTTGCATCTTCATTGTCGGCACCTTCTGGAGCAGGGGGAAGGAGAAGAAATGTACAGTTTGCTGCTTCTCTGCTATGACGGGCTTTCTCAGGCACTGTCTTGGATGCCAGAGGCCAAAAGAAAAGGAGGGGGGAATCTCTTTTCCTTGGCTTCTCTGGATCCCATTGCTGGAGGCAACTTCTCAGCCACAGTTCCTGGGCCAAACAGCACTGGTGGTGTGGGGCCTGAAGGGGTAGTGGAGATGGAGATGGAGATGGAGCTGGAACTCTGGGGCCTGGTGGGCAGGTCACTTGACAGTAAAGCCGTGTCCTGGTTTCAGCAAGACAGGGAGCCCACCCTCACCAGCTGGGCAGGAATGCCCTGGGACAAGAAGTCCTGCAGGTTGACCTGGTCACCAGAGAGGAGTGGCCCTAGGCCCTCCAGGGACAGCTGCTGGCCCCTTCGGGCTGGGCTATAATTCCAAATGTGGGTGCTCAGATGCACCTGCCACAGGGAAAGGGAGAGGAGAGGGTAGAAGGGTCATTCCCAGGGAGGGTGGAGAGGGTTCTTCTTGGGAATGTGAAAGCTGTAGAGAATCTATTTTCCTCAGGTACAATGAATGAAGAGGAAAGAAAAGTTTCTCAGGGGGCCACCCCCCTGTAAGCACAAGGATTTCAAAGCTCAGGGATTAGAGAAAAGCCACTAGGGACACATCATATAAGAACTCAGAGAAATAGACAAATAAGGGCTCACAGATCTTGGAGGTCCTTCTACAGAGCTCTCAGTTTCTGCCCCCGGGGTCAAGGGGCAGCAGGTTCAGAAAAACAGGCTCATGGGATCGTGGGGTCATCTTTTCGGGGAAAGGGGGAGAGCCCTGGGGAAGTGATGGAGGATGAGCAGCCAGGGACCAAGGAAAGAGCAGCAATATTCTGAGGGCCGTGGGGGGCAAAGGGCTGTACCTGGTGGTGAGCCAGCAGCATATGCTTCTTGAGGGTAGCCCGTTCGAGAAAGCCCTGCCTGCAGAAAACACAAGTGAAGAGCGGCCCCTCCTTGGGGTGGGTCTTCTGATGCTCCTCCAGAGCTGCCTGGGTGGGAAAGGTCTGGCCACACACCTCACAGGCCTTTCTGCTACTGCTCTCTCCGGGCTCCTTTCTCATCGCTTCCTGCAGGCTCAGCTCCTCCACCAAGGTGGGGCTGCTGCCTTCCCCTTCTAGGGCCAACGCTGACACGGGGCTGGCGCTCCTCTCCGGTTTGCCCCCCTCTTCTGTGCCTCCTGCAACATCACTGCCGCCCTGCTCCACTGGCTGCGTTCGATCCAGGCTGTCAGGCGGCGGCGGCGGCGGCAGAGAAGGCTGTTGAATCGTTTTCTCATTACTGTCCATCTCCTTCCCAGCTGTGGCCACTGCCACCACAGTTCCCACTTCCTCCTCTGCCCCGGAGGCCTCTTCTGAATCACCACGCACTGATATCGCCTTCTCACCTCCACTCTCGGAGCCTCTCCCTGCCAGGGAATCTTCATCAGTCACGTCTTCCTCTTCTTCTTCGTCCTCTTCTTCCTCTTCGGACAACTCCTCTTCTGGGGATGGCTGCTGGGATGGCTGCTGGGGGAAGCTCCCCGCCCCTGAGACTGCAGACTGCTCAGGGCCGTTCTCCTGGGCAGTTCCCCCACCTTCAGGGAGCGTGGTACCACCGTTGGGGATCTGGCCCCCCAGGTGCATCCGAACATGCTGCTGCAGAGTAACAGCATTGGTGAACTTCTTCTGGCAAATGGGGCAGGAGTTCTGGGCCCGGGCAGCTGGACTAGCCTTGTGGCCCACGAAATGTGCACGCAGGTTGCCCCGGGTAGAGAAAGCTCTGCCACACACTTTGCATTTAAAGGGCCGCTCACCTCCATGTTGGCCGTAATGCAGGCGCAGCGCTCGAGGACAGCTCAGCACCCGAAGGCAAATGACACACTGGTTAGGTCCCGATGAGGCTGAGGATGAAGTTGCAGGGGCAGAGGTTGTGGAGGCTCCCGAAGCAGTAGAGGCCACTGCCACGGCTCCTTGACGGTCAATCTTCTCTACCAGTTGCTGCAGCTTGGAGGTCTCGGAGGGTGAAGCCCCCAAGGGCTCTAGCACATAAGGAAAGGGGAAGCTACCAGTGGACTTAAAGTGGTTGGTAAGCAGGGCCCAGCTGGGTAGCGAAGTCACCAGCTTACTTAGCTGCATGCGGGTTGCTGTGCCACTTTCCGCCACCCCGGCGATGGCTGAGCCCTCGCTCCCGGGTGGGGTGTTTTCATCAGCTTTACTCTTTGGCTCTACCGCTTTCATGAGCACGAACTTATTGAAAGCAGGGAGCGCAGGAGCCGTGGCTGTGCCTGCCCCGGTGGAGAGCAGCGTCAGGCTCTCTGTGGCACTGAGTGCCGTGGTGGAGGCCACCAGAGGCTTGCGTTCCACACCACCACCTGGCATGGCCGCCTCCTCCTCGGCCTTCTCTGGTGGCACGGACATACCATAGGGCAGGCCGCTGCTGGTGATGACGTAGTCCAGATGCTCTGGTACCGGGTGAGGGTTCATCTGCACGTGCGGGTACTTCTCCCGATGCCGGTGGAAATGCACTTTGAGGTTGCCACGCGTGGTAAAGCGGTTGCCACAGACATTACACTTATAGGGCCTCTCACCTGTGTGGGAACGCAGGTGGATCTGCAGGGCACTGTCACTGCCAAATACTTTGGCACAGAAGCGGCATTTGTGCCGTCCACCAGGCTTCTCCAAGGGACCCATCAATTCCCCATAGCCCAGCTCACCACCTCCATTCTTTGGCTTCAGGAGCCCTGGGGAGGCAGTAGCCTCGAGGCCCCGGGCTGCCCCAAGACACTGTGCTGCCAGTAGTCCCGTGGTGCCTGGGAATGCCAGATGAGGCGAGGCAATCAGCTGATCTGTGCTGCCTGACAGGGCCGGGGAGGGGGCAGGGGTGGGTTTGTGGCTTCGCCCGACCCCTCCGGCAGCAAAAGGGTGCTGTGACCCCAGGGGATGATAAAGGTGGAAGAAAGCCTGCTTGGGTGTTTCCGCCCCTGAGGAAGAGGAGGTGGAGGAAGGCGCCAGTGTCTTGCCAGTTTGGACAGGCTTGATGGGGCTGAAGAGGGGGAGCAAAGGCTTGGTGGAGGAGACGGCGGCTGTCCCAGGTAACTCGGAGGGGCTGGAAGGGGTGCCCACTGTCTGGCCTAAGGAGCCAAGCAGCAGCACCTGCCGGCAGATTTGCTCAGTCATCTGCATCTGATGGATCTGCCGCTGCTGCAGTACCCGGAGCTCTTCCAAGATCAGAGGGATGTTCAAGTGGCCGCTGCCTACACCTGGGGGCGGAGGAGGAGGTGGAGGGGGTGGTGGTGCAGGAGTGGATTCTGGAGGTAATGGAGTTGCTCCTAGCTTAGGGCTGGCCAAGATCAGGCCCCCACCTCCCCCAGCTGCTGTACCTGTGGCAGCTACGAGAAAGTGCCCCGAAGACTCCTCTCCCCTCCGCTCTGGGCCCCAGGTGGGATCTGTGGGTACAGAGGACCCGGAATCCGACGGGTTGCTCTGCTCGGCCTCCATGACCTGGGGACTGCTGTGGCCCTCAGGCCGGGGTTCAGAAGAGGTCGAAGAGTTGTTGGGGTTCTCCTGGCCCCCAATTATCACCATTACAGGGGGGTCAGGAGAACATGCATTCTGGTGGGCGAGGAATTCAGCTGGGTCAGTGAATTGTGCGCAGCACTTGGCACAGACTTGGGGGTGGTCCTCCTCGCTAGCATCACCTGGGAAGAAGACAAGGAAAGAGCGTGGGTGGTGCGGTTCGGATGGGTATGCAGAGGCTGTAATTAACAACGAGCCCAGTAACCGCTAGTGGGGGTGGGGAGATGAGCTCACCATCCGGCTGGCCGTGCAGGAGGCTAGAGCTCAGTGCTGTCCCGCCTGGACAGGAGACTCGCCAGCACTGGGGGCCAGGAGGGAGGGGAAGCGGGCATGCACAAGCTACTCCCCCCCTCCACCACCACCCCCCGGGCCACTGGCGGGCGCAAGGACTGGGTGTGAGTACCGGGTCCTGTGGAGAGAATCGTGCCTTCTATCTCGTCCACCGAAAGTCCTCTCCCCGCCCCCCGCGTCCCCTCCACCCCTACCCCTGCCCGGGCCGGGCCCTACCGCACCTCCAAGCTCCGCCGGCTCCCCGCAGGGCCCCCCGAGACGAGAGCTCCTCCCGGCTTCGTGCGCCATGGTTGTGTGGGAGGTGGAGGGCCAGGTGGAGTGGGAGACAATGGGTATCCGGATTGGGGGAGGCGGCACTGGCCGCCGGGGCTGCGGCAGCTTCTGCACCCAGCGGCCCAGACTGCGGAGATGGAGATCGGCGGCGGGGGCAGGGAGCGGCGGAGGAGGGGGAGGGGAGCGAGGAGTCGCGGAGGAGGGGAGGAGCTGGAACGAGAAAGCTGGGAGAGGGGAGATGGGGGAGGAGCTGCTGGGGAGGGAGGGGAGCGAGCCCAGAGCCCAGAGCCCGGGAGGGTTTCCGGAGGCTCAGTGACAGGTGCTGTGGGGCATGGCGGGGGTCCACCTTTCCTTACCCTCTGCCAGCTCCCCCCATCTCCGGATGTCCTTGCCCAGACCTGCCCCCTCTCCCCCCCAATCCCCCAGCAAGCTCAAGGGGGCACAGTAGGAAACACAGCCTTGCTCAACAGAGCAAAGCGACAGGCTTCTCTTATTTTCCTTTGGATAAAGGATCCGCTGAGCCTGGAAAACGTGGGCTCCAGAGAGGGTGGTCTGAGGGCCAGAGCGGGAGGGGGAATCCCAGCACACCTACCCCTTACCTACACACACATAATCTGGTGCCCCCAAGATACCCCAAGTTTTGTCCTGTTTTCCTGACCTCCATTCCCACCCTACCCCCACCCCATCCACAAAAGAAGTTTCTCAGGGTGGGAGGCCCCGAGGTAGAATTTCCAAGGAAGTCGTTTCAGGACTCCTCTCTGCGTAACACTAAGCCCCTTTACTCCCCGCCCCTCCTCCCCCAGAATAATAGCTGAATGCGAGTTACTCCACAGGTCACCCAGCCCACACCTAATTTAGAGAGTTCATGCTTATTTAAGGGGCCATCTCCTATTTAGTACCCTCTTCTCTACCCTTCTTCTTCCGTTGTCTTTCTCTGCCAACACAGCCACTACTGAGGACAGCTGGGTTTGGGGAGATGCTAGCCTGCAGAGGCCTACCTAGCTCTAACCTGGGGGGAGGGGAGCTTCTCCTGAAACAATGGGGAAAATGCAGTAGGAGGGAGTTACCAAGCAGCCTCTCAGTGCCTAAAGCCCCTTTTAGCCCCAACCTGGCTTGAATGCCTAGGAATGACTTAACACCTGCTCACCAGCACAGAGGTGGCCTCCTATTCAGGGAGAGGATAAGTAGGGATAAGATGCCTCCTGGACCAGGTACTCTGCATTCCCTTTCTACCTTGAAATGAGTCTTAATGGGTTTCCCACTTCCTTAAAAGAGCTTATCTTACTTACAGGAAATGACCACAAGTCCTTAGTTTTGTGGTTTGCCAAAGGCATCAGTAAATCCACATTGTTCTAATCCCAGTTCCAATCTTGTCTGGCTGATAAATTGAGGCGTGGTGGTCAGTCACACCATGCTATGCCCCCATTTCCTTTTTTGTAAAGTGGTAATGTTGTAGCTGTGCTATCTTCATCAGAGAAATATTGTGGGGATAAAATAATATGTATAAAATAATAACAACATGTATATATGAGACTTTAAACTTTGGGAGGAGTCCCAAATATTATGAATTAGAGAATTTATATTGTCAGTGGCAAAACAATCAAAATAAAATACATATATATTAAAATTAGATCTGTTTTCATGTTGCCTATTAATTTCTTATTTATTTATTTATTTATGGCCAAGCCGCACAGCTTGCACAGGACCTTAGTTCCCCGAATCCAGGCCCTCAGCAGTGTAAGCCTGGAGTCCTAACCACTGGACCGCCAGGGAATTAGCAATCTTATTAATTTCTGAGGCTGATATAATTGGCATATATCAAGGGTAGGAAGTCTTTTTTGGGGGGAGCTGAAACAATGTAATATTAGTAACGTCCACTTTCATTGAAAACATTGTACTGAATTATGTTTTGAAACTTCAGATAATCACAAGGGCCTTAACACTGTGGACAATGGCTCTGAAACAGATGAGCTACATGCTTCCAGGCCTGACCCTGACAATGAGGGAGAGGGGGTTCTATTTCAATATGGCAAGTCACAGGTTAATGCAATGTTGTCTATTTTTACAGATAAGAAAATGGAAGCTTGGAGAGGTTAAGTGACTCTTCCAAGTTCACACAGTAATTCAGTGAAGCAAGCATTCAGACTTTTGACTCCTGTCCAGTGCTTTCCCAAGCACATCAACATTGTGTGGCTTCCCTAAGCTAGAGAAAGGGCCCTGTGTAGCTTCTACCTGCCATTTGCTCTCTGGCCTCAGTAACAGAGAGGGAATCAGATGGAAGCTTTCTACTGAGCATTTGTTAATTAGCATTGAACATTTGATATCAAGTTGCTGTTTTGTCAAGTCTTCCGACAAGAAAAGAAATCCTTTTCTTTTCATCTTCTCCTGGGAAACACTGTCCCCTTTCTTGCTCTTTAATGAAACTTGCTTTCTGATGCGTAATTTGATCTGGGCTCTTCTTTAAGGTAAATTCAGTCCCTGGTGAAAGGTGACGGATCAACAGCCACCTGTAAGAGGAAGCCTCTATTTCTCAGCACTTTGCACTCACTGCCTATCCTGAAAAGGGGGGCAGGATTCTTAGGCAGACACGAATGAAGTCATAAACACAGGAATAAACTAAGCTGGTAATGGTGTCCCTAGATAGCAGATAAGGTGAGGTAAGCTATCCTGGGTCACATGTAAAGTCTGGGGTGGACATAGGACTGAGACAGGGACATGCTTGTTTAAATTTATGAAGAGCTGAAACGACAAGGAAAAAGGAAACTAAGTGACTCTCTAAACCTGGTAACTCATTAAACGGGAGAGGATGGCTGGGAGAACAGAGGAAAATTGGTGGGTAGCAGGGTGGTAGAGCTGAACACGGGTTCTCAAACTTTGCTGCCCATGAGAATTACTGCGAGAGCTTTTAAAAATCCCAATGGCCAGGCCGTACCCTAGACCAATTAATTCAGATTCCCTGAGGGTGGGATCTAGGCATCAGTGTTTGTAAAGCTCCTCAAGTGATTCTGATGTACAACCAAGGATGAGACCCACAGTACACATCAGAGGCGTGTCCTCCCCATCAAACCTTCCACCCTGCTCCTCACAAATCTTACCTGTGCTCAACTCGGCCAAAATTAGGATGTAGGCAAAATGAGTTGCTCAATGCAAAATCTTCCCATCGGGTTGCCTCTCTACTCTGACCACAGCCACACTTTGCCTCTCTTGTATCCTGCTTTCAGGAGCAGAATTTGACATGATATACACCTGTCTATGAATTTAAGTGACTGTATTGCCCTTCCCAGGGTATGTGCATCTTGAGCCATACTTCCAATTGTAAAATGAAAGGCTTTGTTCTACACAGAGTTCAAGCATCATCCAGCCGTTAAAGAAACAAGCACGCTATGTAAGCCCCTGCCTAAACTTAATGTTGGACCAACACAGATTGGTAGTGTCCACAATTATGAGTTGATTCTGTAACTGCTGCATAGATAACTTCTGAAGGAGAATGTCTCATCTTCTCTTCCTTACTCCTCTCTCCTAAATACATACACATACTCCTTTGCTACCCACACCTAGTAAATGCACCCTTGGCCTGTGCAACACAGTGGACAAACAGGCACAAAGATTTATACATCTGGTGCTAAGTGAGAAAAATATATTTGTTTCCAGAATAGGAATATCTTAGATCAAACACAAAAAAGGGTGGTTTTTTTTTAAGGACGTTTTTCTGATATCAAAGGACTCGGCACTTGGTATGAATGGCACTTGGAATTCATACCATTTTGGAGCTGGAAGGGACTTTAGAGATATGACCTCTCATTAAGCACAGTGATTGAGAGTGCCAGCTCTGAATCAGACTTGGGTTAACGTCCCAGCACTTTCTAATCTTTGTGACCTTGGGAAAGTTTCTTAATTTCTCTAAGACTTGCATTTCTTTTAAAAATGGGGGTATAGCCACAAAAAGGAATGAAATTCTTATACATGCTACAACATGGGTGAGCCTTGAAAACATTATGCTAAGTGAAATAAGCCAGACGCAAAAGGACAAATATTGTATCAGTCCATTATATGAGGTCTCTAGAATTGGTAAATTCACAGAAAGAGACAGAAAGTAGAATGGTGATTTCCAGGGGCTGGGAGTGTTGGGTGAAGGGAATGGGGAGTTATTGTTTAATGGGTATAGAGTTTCAGTTTTGCAAGATGAAAGAGTTCTGGAGATGGATGGTGGGGATGGCTGCACAACATTGTGAATATACTTAATGCCACTGAATTGTATGCTTAAAAATGATAAATTCTATTATGTATATTTTACCGTAAATTTTAAAAAGTTTAATGGAGGTAATAATAGCAGAGTTGGGAGGAATAAACAAGAGGAAATATATAAAGGGCCTAGCATAGTACCTGACAAATAGTAAATGCTCTGCAAATAGTAGCAATGAGTATTATTATTTCAAGTCTAAAAGCTGAAGCCCTGGCAGAAGAATGGGCCTGCCCAAGGTCACAAAGCTTCAAGGTACAAGCTGGATTGAAAACCAGGTTTTCTGCTTCCTTATCCAGTGCTCTGTTGCACCCTCCCTGAGTTACTTTCTATCTACTCAGAAATGTTTTCTCTTTCACCCAGGAGTCCCTAGGGCTGAAAGGCTCAGGGATCAATACCCTGAGAGGCGATGCTCTCTACCTCCAGTTCTAAAGAGAACAGAACCCTCAAAACTCTATTTTTGCCTTCCTTCCCCTTTTGCTGCTCTTGCTGTCTGCCAACTGCCATTTCTCCCCCTAGGTCTGTTTGGCTGTTGTCCTGGTTTCTCCTTCTCACTAAATATCTGGGTTTCTGATCGTTTCCTTTATTTCCCAGATGTACTAGTTTACATTTTCCCAATTCACATCGCTTATGTTCTCTAATCCAGATTTCTAGACTCTGTAGGGGAGACAGAAATTTTTTTTTCTCTCCAGAGTTTTTAAGCAAATAGACTATTTCCCTCTCATCACTTATATGCAATAACTATTCTGGTAGGTTTTGGTGTTCTGGTCAGGGAAGCTGAGCAGAAACAGGGTGGGAAAACAGGTTTTTCAGACTGTGCCTTGGTGATATCTTAGGTCACTGCAGAGATGAGGCTTTTAAAATGTGCAACAAAGGCTCAGCATTTGCTTGTCACATATGGTAAACATTGCTTAAAAGAAGGCAAAGACTCTTGAAAACCTTAGTGGCACCCTAGCTTACTAAATAAATGTCTGCAGATGGTCATGATGATGCCCATAGTTCCACAGGTATACCTGTAAAAGGACATGTGTAAGAGCCCCCGAACCAGAGCCCTCCCTACCTAATTTTGGGGCATGCAGAACAAGAAACAGTCCCTGGGGCGGAACGAAAACTCAGGAGCCTGAAGATCACATAAATGAATAGAAACCCTATCTATATATCTTATAAAAGCAGGAAGGAATTTAGATTTTCATATTAGCCACCTCATCTTACAAATGAGACCCAGTGACACGCCAAGTCATACAAGTAGCCCAAGGATCTTTCAGTCTCTCAGGAGAATTCTGAAGGCAGATCTTTCTTAAGGTTACTACTGCTTCCTTGCTCCTTAACATTTATGTTTTCAACTTTTATGGCTCAAAGGCAAAATTTCAACTGAAATTTGTTGCTGCCAGTGAGTTCAAGCCTGCACTGTTTCTATGGGGACGGTTTTGCAGCAGCATCCCCGTGGCCCCAAGTGTTCACAGCCACAAGTGGGAGCTATAGTTCAAGGGGCTGGAGAATCCCCTTAGGGCAGTTGTGAACGATTTCTTGTGACTCCCTCCCAGATTCTTCCTCAGCAGCGGTATAGGGAATGGGTGAACTGAGGATGTGGGAAGAAGAGAGGATGGGGGGGAGAGGAGAGGATGCCTCTGGGTTGGAGGGGATTCAGCATTGTTCCACAATCTAACCAGCAGGGGAGCAGGACTGTAAGGCAACTCTGAGGCTCTGGGGGAAGTCTCCTGTAGAGCAGGAGGAGGAAACATCCGGCCTGCAGCAGCATTAAGGGGGGCTAACGTGTCCCAGGAGGGAAGGATGCCACCAGCATGCCACCTCTTAATATTGGCACAGTGGGATCCCAGTAAAGCACTGACTTGAGGGGTATGTGTTCTACCCAAAACAATATGTCTGTTAAGGTTGTTCCGTAGCATGTTGTGAACTGATTTGATCTCAAGTCCTTTTTTACAACAGGTGGAAAGGTAAATTTAATCCATATTTTAGTTTTAGCTACTACAAATACATTATCCTAGAGCTTTTCATGGCACACATCTCATAAAGAAATGCTGAAGTTCACCAAGAGGCTCCCGAGCTTTGGTCATATTTCAGCACTTACAGGAAGTGCACTGTACTCACATATAATAATAATAATAATAATAATAATAATAATAATAATAATAATAATAATAGACTTCCCTGGCAGTCCAGTGGTTAAGACTTTGCCTTCCAATGCAGGGGGCGCAGATTCGATCCCTAGTCGGGGAGCTAAGATCCCACATGCCTCACGGCCAAAAAACCAAAACATAGAACAGAAGCAGTATTGTAACAAATTCAATAAAGACTTTAAAAATGGTCCACATCAAAAAAGTCTTTAAAAAAAATAATACATATTAAGTACTTATTTATGCTAGGGACTGTGCCACATGTATTAAGCACTTATTTATGCTAGTTATTTTTCCAAGTGTATTAACATGTATTAGCTCAGTAACCTAATGAGGTAGCTAGTATATTCATCCCTATTTTACAGATGAGGAAACTGAGGCATAGAAAGGCAAAGTAAACCAACAAGGTCGCACAGCTAACCAAGTGGTAGAGCCAGGATTTGAATCCTGAAAGTCTGCCTTCAGAACACTTGTGTGCTTAATCCTACACTGCATTGTTGGGTGAATCAACTGTTTGCTAAATAAATAGTTTATCCCTGAGCCAGGACTTTCAGACTTTCACAGTGTGAACATATGTAGCCATACTAGATTGTCCCAAACTTGCTCGATCCTAAGAATTACCTGGACATTTGCAAAGATACAGATTCCCAGACTCTAGCCCAGATCTACCCACAAGCAAGCAAGCTTGGAAAACCCTAGTTTAGGTGGAGTGAGCACCACTAACCCTAAATGTCATGAAATCTAGGTTTCTGACCTGACTGTACCTCTGTTTCTGAGACTTTGGGCAATGTCATTTCTCAATACCTTAGTTGCTCTGTTGGCTGCCTCTTACTTACTGGAATGTTATAAGAATACATGAAATTTCCCCCCCTCATAAAGAAAATCTGTTACTTAAACAAATGATCATATCCCCATAAAATGATATGCATGTATCAACAAGTATGTTAACTCATACACTTTTTTTAGCTTGGCTTTCCTTGAAACACAAACCTAAGCCCCTCATCCAGAACTTTCCTCTAGCCTCTACTCCAGGTGACACAGATACACACCCCAAACCAGGCTGCATCTGACCGACATTAGCTCTCTCCCTCTGGGAGCTCTGATCTGTTCTCTGCTCAGCCCAACAATGAGAAACTTTTTTCTCTTCTCCCTCAGGGGACCCTTCACGTTTATCCAATTCATTCTCTTGCAACCCAACTCTCCAGAAAGAAAAGGGGGGAAAATCCCACCCCTAAGAGACGATCTTCAGGTCTGAGGAGGTTACTTAGCAACGGCACAAAGACCAGTGAGCAAAGGGGGGACCTGGGGAGAAAACTCTTGGGTGGGGAAACAGAGCCAGTTTGAAAACTCCATTTCATCCAGAGAAAAACAACACAGAAAACACAAACATAATCAACCCCGAGAAAAGCCAAGCGGGGCTTCTCCCCAGCACAGGTCATCTCCTTACACGCTGCATCTCAACTCTTTCAACCCCCCAGCGACCAAGTTCTCCCCCTGGTTTTGCCCATGGCCCGGGTGCCCTCCCCTTGCCCTGGCCTGACCCACACAGGCTTGGGCTCAAGGCCCCCCCAACCCCTCCCCGGCACCCACCGTTCTCAGACGCGCTGGGACCTTCGCAGTCCGAGATTAACTGTTGGGGTTTCCGCTGCTTTCGCCGAGACATTCCCGGGTGGAGAGAGGTGGGACGGGGAGGGGCAACTCTCACTTAGTCTTAACCGGGGTGACCTGGTCTGGTCTCCCCCTTGGGTCTGAAGCCAACTGATGCCTCTCCCCCAGTGCCAACCACTGTGAAGCAGAGATGTTCTCCCTTCCAAGGGACAGACAGACAGACAGACAGACGCGCGCGCTCTGATTCTCTGTCCCTGACTCTCTCTCTCTCTTCTCTCTCAATCTCTGCAAGTCTTTAAAGGGGAGACGCCCCCTTTTTTTTCTTCAGCTTCTTCCCTACGCTTCTGCAGCTCCCATTGTAAAAGCAAAAATCCTAATCTTTCCGCACACTCTTTTCTTTTGTACTGCAGAGGAAAGGATTTAACCCTCTCCTCCCTGCCCAGGCTCCCGGCCTTTCCCTGTGCCTGTTCAGAAAATGTCCCTCGGTTGTTTTTCTAACTCTTCTTCCAAGCTCTTCACAGTGCTTTTTGGTTATTTCATGATTCTATGCCACCTTGTTTGATGATGGGACTGCTTCTGAGGTATAAGCTGAAATGAGAACTTTCTGGTATATCCTGATTATAAGGCCAAGAAGTCAGCTACCTGCCAGTCAAAAATGAGGATGTGAAAGGCTGACAAAAAGACTGAGCAAAAAAGGTCATTATAATAATAACTTAATATATGTAGATCTCTTTATAATTTATAGGATATTTTCGTGTACAGGACATATTTTGAGTATTACAACTTTGAGGTTAGCACAGCAGGTTTTACTACTCCTGTTTATAGATGATCCTCTTTATAGATAAACCGAAAGGCTCAGTGAGGTTAAGTAACCTATCCAAGACTGCACAGCTATGATGCAACAGAGACAGGCCTGCAAGCCAGGTGTATCTGACAGTAGTCTAGCATTTTTCCCCCTCTGTCTTGTTAAAGGTACAATATGCCACCAGACTCCTAGTGTGAAAAAAAAAAAAGATTGATCTTAAGGAATCTCATTTAAAATAGTGTCTCTTCTGTCTCTCCCACTCCTGTCCAGCTCCCAGGGTTGAGGGATGCCACCTTTGAGAAGATGATATAGATGAGTTCTCTGGTACTTCAGAGTAGAAGCTACAAGGAGGCACTTTCAGCTCAATATAAAGGAACTTTCTAACGTGTAATGGACTCTCCAATAAATGTGGGAACTCTCTGTAATATGTTCTCACAGAGGCTGAAAACAGTTGTCAAGGATTCTGTGGAAAGAATTTCTTTGTGGATGTGAAGTTTGACCTTTAAGAATACATCATTTGGCAACCAACCAACTGGATCTCTCCTGTTCAGCTTGCACACTTAAGGGTGATTGGTTTATTGTTCTTTAACTTCTGACCTTGCTGTTCCTCCCGAATTTAAGGTACTGCTGTTACCCCTGGGCATAGAATATCCAGATATGCCCTATCTTCTAGCTTTATGCCTAGGTCCTCTCTTTTAACCTTATTTATCTTTTACTCTTCTGGCTAAGAGAGCATCTGAAACACCATCTGTTAGGAAAGTGGGAATGATTTTCCCCTTTGGAGTTGAGTGATGCAAATCTCTGATGGCTGTGTCTTCAGAGAATAACAAAGCAAAGCTCACTCAGTGTTGGGTGCAAACTTGAAGTTTCCGTCATTTCTTCCCTTACGCAAGTCCAGGCTATTTTGGCAATACTAAGAAAGGGAGAGAGAGACAGATGGTAGGAGGGTTGCTGGTGACAAATGAAGCAGGTACCACCATCTGAAGAGATTTGGAAAGCACTCTGATCTTTGCTTTGGAGTTCACTGAATCTCCATTATTTTCCCAGTCCTTTGGGGTCAGGACCTTGAGTGGCTCCCTCACGGTCAACCCTTGGAACTCTTGCTGACACTGTCTCATTCATCCTGTTAACCTCCCTGTGGTAGACAGGTGCAGTTATCACTAGGCTATTGTAGGGGAAATGGGAACACTGGGGCCAGGAAAGCTTCTAATTTCTCAGTGGAATAGACTGGGTTTTGTCACTCTTTCATTCCACTGTTTCCATTTGTACTTCCTGTTTGAGGAAAAGAAATGAGAGAAGGAACATAGCTTTCTGCTTTTCTCAGGAATCTGGAGATCTCCAAGGGCAGATCTGGGGGCCCAATATTCATCTCTTTACTGAGTCTTGTCTGTCTGGTCTTTTCCTACTTTGGTCCACCCTCCTTCTTGCTGGCCTTATTGTGAAAGGAAGGGCTCTTTCCCCTCCTCTCCTTTCTTCCGCCCTCCCCCATTTACCATTTTTTCCTTTTACCTCTCCACTGTGGCCTCTTGACCTCCCCACAGAGTTACAAAAGTAAAATCCTTGAAGAGATGCTGCTGTGGGAATGTTAATGAGCCTTCCCCACAAAGGGGCAAAGACTTTACTTCACTGAGTTGGAAAAAAGCCCCTTTGAAAAGGGGTTTCTGTGTGTGGTGAAGTGGAGAGGGGAGGGGAAGGAGAGAGAGGGAGAGAGAGGGAGAAAAGAAGGGAGGGAGAGAAAGAGCAAGAGAATGAAAGGAGAGAGAGAAATGAGAGAGAGAGAGAGAGATTGAGAGAAACAGCAGAAGAGAATATTAAAACAACACTGTTCTTTCTTTAATTGGTGATTTAATTTTTGGAAAATGTTCCATAGTCATTTGACCTCGTAAACTAAGCATTTAAGTTCCCAAAAAAGCTGAAGAGGCACTCAAGGGCGTTGACGATAATAAAGGATGGGAAAAAGGGACTTATCCTGGCACCCTGTCCCCAGTTCCTTCTCATGTGTGGGAGACTGAGAGGCTCTAGTGGGGGAGGATATTCTGGATGGGGGAGTTGGTGGTGAAGATGGGCTTCTTATTCTGGTTTTGTGGTTCCTCCTTATGATATTTTCTAATTTTATCAACATTTTCTATTTTGGCTTCCCTATTGACTTAAAATTTTTCCTCTCTTCAGGAATAGCTTAAAGTACTGTTGGGTGTTTACATTGTGGAGCCAATTTTCAAGCCAGACCACTTGAGCATAATCTCTGTATCCTTCATTTGTGAGCACAGGTTGCCTCTGAATTAGTTAAAATGGATGTTAAGGTACTGTTAGTATCAAAAAAATAAGTCCCTGAAAAGCAAAGATATGATGTTGCTTTTTAAAAAAATTGAAGCATAATTGAATGTTGTTGCTCTTTGAAGAAAGCCAGTCATTATGTTTGACTCTCAGAGATTTTCCTACGTGTTGTTTTGTGATATCAGCATAACACTCCAGTTAAAGAAGCCCAGAACTGTGAAGAACAAAGAGAAGGTAGGTGACTGGAATGAGATCCTTGGAAGAGAAAGAAGAGGGGCCAGTCAGGGATGCTAATTCCCAGAGCTCTGTAACTCCTCTGGACTCAAGGTAATCAACCACATGGGGAATTTACGGAGAATTCGCATTCCTAACCTCTACCCCTGATCTACTTAATCAATCTCTGGCGGGGGGGGGGGGGGGGGGTGGAGCCTACGATTTAAAAATAAGCTCTTAAATGATCCTTTTGCAGTTTGAGACAATTGAGCTTGACTGTTGCTTTCTAAATCATAAGCTCTAGATTCTTAGGGGTCTGCAGTGTTGTTGCAGCAGAATCCATGTACACATGAAGTGAGCCCAGCCTGTGGCCCCAATAAATAACATGCCTCTCAAATGTATATACTACTGTTGCCCAAATGTTTGTTGATGTTGTTGAGTGTAATACACTTTTAAGTCACTGAAAGTGTTTCTAGACTCATAATGGCTTTTGCTCTAACAATACAACTACAGTCATGTGGGAGTCCAGGAAATTCTTTGCCATTTCATTGAAGGCCTCTTCTCTCCAGACAATACCCTGTTTCTAGTTTGTAGAGGAGCAGGCACTGTGGAAGCATTTCATCTACCTTCCTGAAAGTTAGAATCCCATGAGGAATTTGATTTTAATTGCACGAGAACTAAACTAGGAGTCTAGAAAGCATGTAACCTTTCTATTGATAACCTTAGTCATAGCTAATCATAGCTTGGGTGCATTCTGCTTACTACGCCCTTTAATTGCACCGTCTCATTTAATCCTTAAAATAACTTTGCAAGGTAAACATTGTATAATCCCCATTTTAGACAAGCAGAACACCCCATTTTACAAATGAAGAAACTGAGGCATGGAGACGCAAAGTAGCTTTCTTGTTCAAGGTCTTACAGCTGATAAACAGCAGGTTGAAATTTGCCCAAATTTGCCTGATTGGACAGCCTGTGTTTTTTTCGCCACAGTGTGACCATTTATTGCCATCCCACTGATTTTTGCCTCTGCTATAGGCCTCACTTTCTGGGTGCAGACCTGGAGGATGACAAACTTTCAACTTACAGAGAAAATGTGAAGACTTACAAGTAAATATCTACAACAAATTATGGTTCTTATAATCACATGTACTACCACATGTTCTTTGTCTTGCTAGCATTAAGGGAGTTAAGGCAATGAAGGGTAAGGGAAAAGTACCCTCTGCAGAACTTTATTAAATAAGAAAGCACTGGCAAGCAAACCTTGGTTTTATTGGATGATTTCCGCCTGGCCTCTTTCAGATGGCAGTTGCCATGGTGTTTTAGGGGCAGAGGGAGGGAGTGAAGATCAAGGAGGTCATTCGGACTGAGGCTTTTCTGGTGTGTCTTTTCAGAGTTCATTCTGCAAAAGATGGCAGGAATTTAAACACTCATAAGAGAAAGGACAGAAGTTATTCTTTTTGTGTTTCTTAATTTCTCCATGTTACTGATGTTAAATAAAGGGGAAACAGAGTTTGTGAAGAGGTCAAGGCTGTGGAACAGGAAAGGGAGGTTGTGGGGGAAGGGCCAGGAGCCTAACAGGCAGTTAGAGAAGCCTAGAGTGGGGGTGGGAGTGTGTGCGCGCGTGTGTGCGTGTGCGTGCGTGCGTGCGCGTGTGTGCGCGCGCGTGCGTGCATGCGTGTGTGTGTGTGTGTGTGTGTGTGTGTGTGTGTGTGTGTGTTTTTAAGGACGAAATTATAGGAACAATTTGCTAAAGTTCTGGGGAACCTGAGGTTGTTCATTTGAAAGAAAATCAACAAATGAGGTACAAGCAGTGAGGGCAAGGTGGGGAGGGAGCATGATGACAAAGGCAAAACAACAGCAACAACAACAACTAAACCCCAAGCCATCAGAAGGAAAAGCAAATCAGAGCCATGGGAAAGAAAGAGGTAAGTCACAGAGGCAACTCTTTGGAGGAATAAGAACAAAGAGATTGAAGTATGTCAGAAAATATGAATAACTGATAACCTGTAATAGAAACATGGTCAGAGCCTTCAGAAGGAAACTTTAAGAAGAGGAACAAGTGACTCCCAAGGACTTTGGAGCTAGAAGGGGGCCACGGGGATCATGTCCAAATCTCACTTTTCTGATAAAGAAACTAAGACCGAGAAAGGTTAAAAGACTTTTCAAAAGTTTTTCCAGAACCAGATCTTATCTCAGGGAATTGCCCTTTGCACTAGGCCGTGGAACTAGAGAATAAATGGGAAGAGGCAAAATGAGAGGGAATCCAAGCAAAAGTAAAAATTTGACAGCTAGATCTTAAATTAATTTCTCAATCTTCCCTAGAATTTATGAACTCTTTTTTCTTGTGGGGACCACTGTATTTTAGGAGCCAATTCCATTCTGATAAATAAGTACCTTAAACTATTTCAATCAAATAATAATCCATTTCCCACATTGGAGACTGTGCCCAGGAACAGGATCATTCAGTGACTAATTTAAGTACTGAGAAAATTTTTGATCATGCCTAATGGATTCCTAATTATATTTTGAGTGCAAATCCTTTAAATCTGCCCTTGGTAGAGTGTATTCATTTAACAAATATTTTTAAAGCACCTACTATGTGCTAAGTACCTAGTACACAATAGAAAATAAAACAAACACTGTCCAGTTTATTATTATGCAGCTATTTTGCAATTGGACTTCAATCTTTTGGTGATAATTGGACTTCAACCTTTTGTTTGTTTTTCACATTATTTCCATTTCCAAATTATGCTGCTCCTTTATTCATCATCCATAATTGGGGTAATCCCAGGATTCTTAGGGACTTCTGATGTGGCTCCTCATTTACCCTGGCACTGTCTTATGGTCTCAAAATGAGCCAAGACATGGAGTTGATCAGAGCGAGCTTACTGTAGAAGATAGTCCAAAGTAAGAAGAGCTGATGGGGCAAATCAAAGCCAGAATACTTGAGGAGAACTAAGAGAAGCTGAAATCCAAAAGGCAACCTGCTAGTCCAAAGGGGCTTGATAGCAAATGAGGTAAAAGAGAGAGGAGAGCTAAGAACTGGAAGAGTTGCTGTAAATAATTGACTTTACTGGACTTTTGTGGGTTTGAGGTGAATAGCACTGGCTCAAATACGGAAGTTAAAGATGCAATGGTGTACCTAGAAGAGAACATAGGCAAAACATTATCTGATATAAATCATAGCAATATTTTCTTAGGTCAGTCTCCCAAGGCAATAGAAATAAAATAAAAAATAAACAAATGGGACCTAATCAAACTTACAAGATTTTGCACAGCAAAGGAAACCATAAGCAAAATGAAAAGACAGCCTAGGGAACGGGAGGAAATATTTGCAAATGATACGACTGATGAGGGCTTAATTTCCAAAAGATACAAACAGCTTATACAACTCAATAACCAAAAAAACAAACAACCCAGTTGAAAAATGGGCAGAAGACCTAAATAGACATTTCTCCAAAGAAGTCATACAGATGGCCAACAGGAACATGAAAAGATGCTCAACATCAATAATTATTAGAGAAATGCAAGTCAAAACTACAATGAGATATCACCTCACAGTGGTCAGAATGGCCATCATTAAAAAGTTAACAAATAGGGCTTCCCTGGTGGCGCAGTGGTTGAGAGTCCGCCTGCCAATGCAGGGGACATGGGTTCGTGCCCCGGTCTGGGAAGATCCCACATGCCGCGGAGCGGCTAGGCCCGTGAGCCATGGCTGCTGAGCCTGCGTGTCCGCAGCCTGTGCTCTGCAATGGGAGAGGCCACAACAGTGAGAGGCCCGCGTACCACAAAAAAAAAAAAAAAAAAAAAAGTTAACATAAAAAGGGAAAGCTCCTACACTGTTGGTGGGAATGTAAATTGGTGCAGCTACTATGGAAAACAGTATGGAGGTTCCTTCAAAAGCTAAAAATAGGGTTACCATATAATCCAGCAATCCCACTCCCAGGTATACATCCAGAAAAGACAAAAACTCTTAAGTCGAAAAGATACATGCACCCCCACGTTCATAGCAGCACTATTTACAATAGCTAAGACATGGAAGCAACCTAAATGTCCATCAACAGATGAATGGATAAAGATGTGGTATATATACACAATGGAATATTACTCAGCCATAAAAAAGAATGAAATAATGCCATTTGCAGCAACATGGATGGACCTAGAGATTATCATACTAAGTGAAGTAAGTCAGAAAGAGAAAGACAAATGTCATATGATATTGCTTATATGTGGAATCTAAAATACAATGGAAATGAACTTACAAAACAGAAATAGACTCACAGACAGGAAAACGAACTTATGGTTACCAAAGGGGGAAGAGGGTTGGGGAAGGTATAAATTAGGAGTCTGGGATTAGCAGATACAACCTACTATATACAAAAGAGATAAACAACTAGGTCCTACTGTACAGCACAGGGAACTATATTAATATCCTGTCATAAACCATAATGGAAAAGAATATATATGTACACACACATATATATATGTCTGAGTCATTTTGCTGTATGCCAGAAACTAACACAACACTGTAAATCAACGAGACTTCAGTTAAAAAAAATTAAAAGATTCATGGTGTATATTGTGGAGAATTCTGTGCCTCCCTGCAATCAAGCATTTTTATTGAATGGCAATATAGTACTTATGTTATTTAATAATCATATACTGTTTGATTCTCTAGTCTTTCTCCATCTTAACGTGCATTGCACATTTCTTGACCCCATGATCCACTTAATCCCATGGAATCTAATATGAAGTTCAGGAATTTACTACACATGTTGTGAATACTATCTCTCCTCTCTCTCTCTCCCTCTCTGTAGATTAATATATACAGATATCTATATCTATATATCTGTGTATATATATATATATATTATCTGTATCTCTCCCTCTCTGTTCTCTCTCTGTATATATACATATATACAGAGAGAGGTATAAAGGTATATATGTTTTATTTATTTATTTTTTGCGGTACACGGGCCTCTGACTGCTGTGGCCTCTCCCGTTGCGGAGCACAGGCTCCGGACGCGCAGGCTCAGTGGCCATGGCTCACAGGCCCAGCCGCTCTGCGGCATGTGGGATCTTCCCGGACCGGGGCATGAACCCATGTCCCCTGCATCGGCAGGCGGACTCTCAACCACTGCGCCACCAGGGAAGCCCAAGGTATATATGTTTTAAAATGTATATACAAAGACGAGGAAAGGGGATCAGTGGATTTGGAGCAGAAATTGGCGATGATGGAGGAGAAACGTAATGAACAAATTCTACTCTATGAGGTTTAGATATTTCCTTGTCCTATATGGTTCAGTGACTTCTGTTCCCATCGTTTGGTCAAGGGATAAATGTCACCAGGATATATGTATGTTTCAAAAAAAAACTGGATGAAAGTCTGAAAGAAAAGAGAGGGTACAGAGGGAGAATTTGGAGAAACAAGCTTGCTATTCAAGGGGAGTTATTCTTTCCATCACCTGCTCCCATCTTTATACTGCAAACCTCCCCATCCTTACACACCATTTCTAAGCTGTCCTTTATTCAGTCAGCTTGAAATCCCAGTATTAACTTTTTTTCTTGAAATGGAAGAAGGAACATTTCCCTCCCCCCACAAGATACCTAAAAGTAACCTTAGAAAATAAACAATAAAATCACATTACAGGGCTTCCCTGGTGGCGCAGTGGTTGAGGGTCCGCCTGCCGATGCAGGGGACACGGGTTCGTGCCCCGGTCCGGGAAGATCCCACATGCCGCGGAGCGGCTGGGCCCGTGAGCCATGGCCACTGAGCCTGCGCGTCCGGAGCCTGTGCTCCGCAACGGGAGAGGGAGAGGCCACAACAGTGAGAGGCCCGTGTACCGCAAAAAAAAAAAAAAAAAAAAAAAAAAAAAATCACATTACATACTCTAAAATCTTAGAAAACAAAAGAAAAAGTGCCATACCATTAGAGTAAGATGAAATCCCTTCTAAACGTAAGATTTGTTTAAAATAAGAGCATTAAAAATATATAATTTTCAAAATAAAAAGCACATTTAGGGAATTCCCTGGTGGTTCAGTGGTTAGGACTCGGTGCTTTCATTGCTGGGGCCAGGGTTTGATCCCTGTTCAGGGAACTAAACTCCTGTAAGCTGTGCAGAAGCGGCGGGGAAAAAAAAAAAAAAAAAAGCACATTTATATGAAATCATAGTTTGGCCATTCTTTGATATTCATTGGGTATCACTCTATGCTAGCTGGGAATGAGGTATGTGAATATAACCTCATGTCCTTTCTACCCCGCAGGAGCTTATATTGAAATATAACGCGTATTTCCATTTTTAGTGGGGAAATCATTGATTTGGGTTCTAGTAGACTCTGCCACTTCCCAGTCAAATCAACTTGGGAAAATCACCTTTCTCTGTCCAGACTTAAGTTTCCTCATGTGTAGTGATAAGGTTAGACCAGATGACTTTAACACAACACGTGGCTTTAACCTCTGTGCTTTACATGTGACTATCTACGTGAATCAACAAAGTGTGTCTGTTACAACAGCTTCTCCACAGGGTCCTGCAAAAATAGATCCATGAGAGTCAGTTTCTAAAGGCACTAGTTAAGACAAAATCATCTGGAGGCAAAGTTGAACATCCCTGAGGAAGGAATGCACCAGAGACTGTTTCGCTCTGGTATTGGAACAGATGATCATTTCTTTGACTGAGTATCAAAGGATGTAGAAGGCCTGCATTTAGGGGATAGGTAGAATAAAAAGTATCAATATAGAATCATACTTGTGCTCATATTAGAGAGGGACAGGAGAACCAAGACACTCACTGTGTGCTCACTGAATGGACTGCTAGAGTGGGATGAACTGCATTCCGGCTACATTCCTTAAGTTGTTTCTCCCTTTCTTCCACAGACCTTAATGTGATTATAATTGAATTTGCATATTGAAATTTCATTTAAATTTTAAATTAAGTTAAAATATTAAAATTAACCAACAATCTTCAGGCCTGCCGATATTTGTGACCTCTAGAAGTTAAGTCCAGTCAAAAACCAAAGCAGGGGATTTCCCTGGTGGCGCAGTGGTTAAGAATCCACATGCCAATGTAGGGGACACGGGTTCGATCCCTAGTCCGGGAAGATCCTACATGCCGCGGAGCAACTAAGCCCATGCGCCACAACTACTGAGCCTGTGCTCTAGAGCCTGCGAGCCACAACTACTGAAGCCTGCGTGCCTACAGCCCATGCTCCGCAGCAAGAGAAGCCACCGCAATGAGAAACCCTCACACCACAACCAAGAGTAGCCCCTGGTTGCTGCAACTAGAGAAAGGCTGCGTGCAGCAACGAAGACCCAAATGCAGCCAAAAATAAATTAAAAAAAAAAAAAAAGGAGTAGAATTGAAAACAAAAACAAAAAAACCCAAAGCAGCTTACAGGTTCATGATTCTGTATCTCCAGATGACAGAATCACCTCAGGATTTAAACCCCAGCCCAAGCCAGAGAAATTCTTTCCTTCTTTTGGGACATAAGGACCAAGCTAGGCCTTCCAACTAGTTATACTCTCAACAAACATTTATCAAATGCATTTCATATTTCACTCACCAGACCTGCATTTAAGGAGCAAGTAGAATTTTAAAAATATGCACTTCTCAACATAGAATCGCATGCATGCTCATATTAAGAGACGAAAAACAGAACTGAGATACTATGGTGACAAAGGTAAATGAGACATGGACCTGCCTCTCCTTGACAAGCAGGGAAATGTTAAACAAGAAAACATAATACAGTACAGGGAGTTCCCTGCTGGTCCAGTGGTTAGGACTTCACACTTTCACTTCCGGACTTCCGGGGCCTGGGTTCAATCCCTGGTCCTGCAAGCCGTGCAGCGCAGCCAAAAAAAAAAAAAAAAAAGTATACACACACACACATATGTATATATAATACAATGTGAAGAAATTTCATAGAGTATGCATAAAGTTCCAGGGGAAGAAGAAAGGAGAGTTGACTTGGACTGACTGTCACCAGCAATAAATTATCAATCAATTCATCCATTCTTCCCTCCCTCCCCCCATCCCTCTATGAAATATATGTCCGTGGTGTTTAGTTACGATATATAAAACACTGTGCTAGATGTCACAAATGCAAAGAGGATAAAAACAGATCCTTCTGGAAGGAGTGTTAACTAGGTATGGGAGGTGAAACAGGTAAGCAGGTAATGCTAATAGCTATAGCTACTCTTTATGGGCCACTTCTTTTTATATAGGCCTCTCGCTGTTGTGGCCTCTCCCGTTGCGGAGCACAGACTCCGGACGCACAGGCTCAGTGGCCATGGCTCACGGGCCTAGCCGCTCCGCAGCATGTGAGATCTTCCTGGACCGGGGCACGAACCCACGTCCCCTGCATCGGCAGATGGACTCTCAACCACTGCGCCACCAGGGAAGCCCGGGCCACTTCTTTTTGACAAGGCTATGTGAGGCAGACATTATTATCCCCATTTTACCAACTAGGAAATTGAGGTTTAGAGAGGTTAGTAAATTGCTGAGGGTCATGCCGCCGTGAATTATGGAGCTGAGGCTCTAACACATTTTCCTTACAACAAAATCTGTGCTCAAAGACTATATGGATTCTGGCTGTGACTTTCTGGGTTTAAATTGTCTTTACCACCAATCAGCTGCATGATTTGGGGGCATTTTACTTAACTTCTCTGAGCCTTGGTTTCATCATATAAAAATGAGGTTAAAGGAATTCCCTAGGGGTCCAGTGGTTAGGACTCGGTGCTTTCACTGACGAGGGCCTGGGTTCAATCCCTGGTCTGGGAACTAAGATCCTGCAAGACATGTGGCACGGCCAAAATAAAATAAAATAAAAATGAGATTAATAGTGTCTACTTGATAGGATTGTGGTGGAGATTTAACAAAACAGTTAAAGCATCTGGCCCAGTGCCTGGCCAGTCTTTCAAGCTCACTACATTTGATGGCAATATTATTATGCCAAGTGGTGAGTGTGCAGAGAAATGCAGATCAAATGTGTACTCATTCAGAGGAAGGAAAGGTCACTTCCAACTGGAGGGCAGGAGGTTGAATAGATTAAAGGAGCATCATGAAGAATTCACTTAAAATGGAGTTTT
Source organism: Grampus griseus (assembly GCF_964374135.1). Taxonomy (NCBI): domain Eukaryota; kingdom Metazoa; phylum Chordata; class Mammalia; order Artiodactyla; family Delphinidae; genus Grampus; species Grampus griseus. The sequence goes on along the minus strand of NC_139018.1, from coordinate 75,666,542 downwards.
CAAAAAAAGGTAAGACTTGAGTATTTAGACTCTAAAATTTAGAATAGAAGGCTCTGTGAGGAAAGCAGCAAGGAGCTTGTTAGCTGTGGGAGGTGACGAGCAATAAAAATGCAAGTAAATAAATTAGATAATTATAGAGAGTGGTAATTAAACAGGATAATGGGAGAGAAAGTGAGGTGGAAAGGTGGGGTTGGAAAGTAAGCGATTAAGGGGGAAAACTTGATTCTCTCATCAGGTAGAGCGCTGTTCATATGTAGATCAACTGCTATCTGTGAATGGATACTGAACAGTGGCCCAAACTGATGGAAATGCAAATACTCTTAGAAACAGGGGCTATTAGTAATGCAAATATGAAAAAACCTCTTATTAAGCAGAAAAGCAACAAAACCCCCTAATCGATCTTTGAATGAATTGATCTGTGAATCAACACATTCACATCCTCATGACTTTGATGACAAGACAACATTTTTTCTTTGTCTCTAGTTTGTCTTTTCTCACGCTAGAATTAAGTAAAATTAGTTAAAGCTAAAGCTATCATATTAAAAAAAAATTATTCCTCTATATATTTTTTTTGGTCACGACACGCGGCTTGGATCTTAGTTCCCCAACCAGGGATCAAACCCAGGACCTCGGCAGTGAGAGCGCAGTCCTAACCACTGGATCACCAGGGAATTCCCAAAGCTATCCTATTCTTATTGCTCTTATTTATTCATCCATTCAACAAATATTTTACTGAGAGTTTACCATGTGTCAGGCACTATACCGTACCTGGGGAATACAGTGGATGGTCTTTCCTTGGACTTCTCATCTCTTGCTCCAGAGTGCTTTTGGAACAGGAGGACATATCAGGACTCCAGGCAGGTTCTGACACAGGTCTACTGATGTTTTTGGATAGGGGTAGGAGAGGACCTGGTATTATAAAGGGCCCAGAGTGTGTCCTGAAATGGTCTATGGTAAGAAGACAATTGAAGAGTTTTGGAAAAGACTTTAATGTCCCCAAATTTTATTTGAACTAAAACATTATTTACCTTTCACATTCCTCTGTGCACTCCATTCCAAGGTTCACCTCATCACTCCTTCTATACCTGTCTTCGTCTTTTGCTATCCAAATTTACCAAATAAATCTCCTCCTTTCCACCCATTCCAGCTCCTGCTGTTCTTCACAGCCAGTCTCTGGGCTCAGCCCCAAGCCTTGAGGGGCAGTAAATGGATTCAGAGTTGCTGCTCAAACACAGATCCCCATGGAAACCAAAGGACTAAGAAAACAAAAAGAGAGGAAGAGGCAGCCACTGCCTGACCTTTTATGCTCACTCTTCAAATTCTTTTCGCTCTTGGGCGTGAAGGCAAGTGCTTATTTGTATAACTAGTGGAACCAAAGAACCTGACCCCTGCCCCCACCCCCAAAATTTCTTAAGAACATCTCTTTGATAGTAAGTGAAGAGCAGTGGGACACCTCCACCTGGTGGTAGAAATACCAAATTACCTCCAAGACGCGAGATTTATGAGTGACTTAGCGGCAAAAGGAAGAGGATGCAAAGACAGAACATGCAGGAGCAACGCCTACGAAAGTGTTTAGCATTTAGTACCTGCTCCTTCTCACATATATATATATAAACAAACATCCTTATTGGAGTATAATTGCTTTACAATGGTGTGTTAATTTCTGCTTTATAACAAAGTGAATCAGCTATACGTATACGTATATCCCCATATCTCCTCCCTCTTGCGTCTCCCTCCCTCCCACCCTCCCTATCCCACCCCTCTAGGTGGTCACAAACCACCAGGCTGATCTCCCTGTGCTATGCGGCTGCTTCCCACTAGCTATCTACATGTGGTAGTGTATATATGTCCATGCCACTCTCTCACTTCGTCCCAGCTTACCCTTCCCCCTCCCCATATCCTCAAGTCCATTCTCTATGTCTGTGTCTTTATTCCTGTCCTGTCCTTAGGTCCTTCAGAACCTTTTTTTTTTTTTTTTAGATTCCAAATATGTGTCAGCATACGGTATTTGTTTTTCTCTTTCTGACTTACTTCACTCTGTATGACAGACTCTAGGTCCAACCACCTCACTACAAATAACTCGATTTAGTTTCTTTTTATGGCTGAGTAATATTCCATTGCATATATGTGCCACATTTTTTTTTTTTTTTTTTGCGGTACGCAGACCTGTCACTGTTGTGGCCTCTCCCGTTGTGGAGCACAGGCTCCGGACGCACAGGCTCAGCGGCCATGGCTCACGGGCCTAGCCGCTCCGTGGCATGTGGGATCTTCCCGGACTGGGGCACGAACCCGTGTCCCCTGCATCGGCAGGCGGACTCTCAACCACTGCGCCACCAGGGAAGCCCTGTGCCACATCTTTATCCATTCATTTGTCGATGGACACTTGGGTTGCTTCCATGTCCTGGCTCTTGTAAATAGAGGTGCAATGAATATTGTGGTACATGACTCTTTTTGAATTATGGTTTTCTCAGGGTATATGCCCAGTAGTGGGATTGCTGGGTCGTATGGTAGTTCTATTTTTAGTTTTTTAAGGAACTTTCATATTGTTCACATATATTTTAAAAATATTTAAATATTATCTTTATGTTGATGACTCAGTTTTTTTTTGCATCTGATCCAAATATGGGTACACAAGGTCTAGTCTCACACCTCCCAACTCTGCAGTAGATACTTCCTACCTGAATGTCTTGTCACCACAGATTCAGTGTAATTCCAGAGCTGGATGGTGCTCTTCTCTTCCTTTCCTTTCCCTTCTAGAGGGCAGCCTTTGCTAGTTTACAAAGGGAAGCCAGAAGGTGTTTATTCCACTGTCTCTTTGGCATATCCTCTCTGGTTTCTTCAGGGGTATGATCCTTTCTGCTGCCACTAGAGATGTTCTGTGCCCCCTGCCCCCTCCCACCCACACATAGATTGTCTCCCTTTCTCTTCAGGAGCTAGGAGGGAATAGGGAAGGACAGATCCAACTCCTTCCTCTTGCTTCTTGATTCCCTCAGATTTCCCAGGACAAATACACCAGAGGACCTGTGATGTTCTTAACTGGAAAGTTAGGGCAATTTCAGAGGGGAATTACAATGTAAGAGAGATAAAAAATTGAAGTTCTAGCTAGCCTGAATTTTCCCTTTCACTGTACAAGGGAAGGTAGCTCAAGACTTGGATGTTTACGGGAAGGGGTGTCCCCATGGGTCCTCCCTCCAATCCTGACCTGCCAGTGGAGGCTTCAGTTTCTGGAGTTCCTTAAGTCCAACCTTCTGAGTTCTTTAAATTCAATCTTTCTACAGTGAGAGCTGTGGGCTTTCTGATGCCTATACAGGTTGATCTATTAAGTGAGCACATCTCTCAGGGTCGTTCATTATTATCATTATTAATTAATTAAGTCAACACAATCTGAATCCATACTAAAGATACCCTACCTCCCTTTTAGCAAAGCTCTGGTCCTTACCTTGCATTGAGGATTATATGATTCTTTCTTACTCCTCTGGGAGGGCCTGGTGACATGATAGAAACACTTCATACTTTTTTTTTTTTTGGCTGTGCCATGTGGCTTGCAGGATCTTAGTTCCCAGACCAGGGATCAAACTTGGGCCCCCTGCAGTGGAAGCACAGAGTCCTAACCACCAGACTGCCAGGGAATTCCTGAGTTTCAGTTTTATTTGGGGACTTATTAAGGACTATAGCCCAGGAGACAGCCTCTCAGGTAGCTGTGAGGAACTGCTCTGAACAGGTAGGGGGGGAGGTCAGTAAGTCTGATTTTGGAGAAGGGGGCGGGTATGTGCAATGAAGCACACATCTCGGTAGAAGGTTGCTGCTAGTCACGAGGCACAGATATCTCAGTTAATGATTTTGGTGCTTTTCCAAGTATGGGAAGATACAAGCAATGGGTTCACAAAATTTTCTCCTGAAAACATCTAATTATCTGAGGGTGTTCTACCAGTTTTCCCAGAGCACAGACTGCCTCATTCCTGAGCTCCACCCTGAAATCCTTTTGCGTTGTGTTGAAGGTCAGGGACTGCAGTGGCTAATGACTCAATCCTTGTAGAGCTGGATGGCAAGCAAGAATTTTTATTTGGCACTTTTAACATCTGATTCTCAGTCATAATGGATGCCAGCCTCGACAAAATTCTTTTGCCTCAGAGTCTCTCCGATAGGAGGGAGTGAGGGATTGGGGGAGGAGACTGATTCACTATTCCCTCCCATCTATATCAGCATACCTAAACCACAACTAATTATCTTGTCCCCTAAAGCAGCTTTACCTTCCCTGTAGAAGGCACTTTGTTCTATTAATTAATCGGTCTTTACTTCCATTTTTCTTTTTCCTTAAAAACAAAACCAAAAATAGAGACCTGGAAAAAAACCTAAACAACCACAACAGATCGATCCTTTTATTAAAATACTTCTCATAACCTTGTCTCATAAAATACTGTGGAGGGACTTCCCCAGCGGTCCAGTGGTTAAGACTCCGTGCTCCCAAGGCAGGGGGCACGGGTTCAATCCCTGGTCAGGGAACTAAGATCCCACATGCCACAAGGCGCGGCCAAAAAATAAATAAATAAAAAAGTATAAATTACTTAAAAAAATACTTCTCATAGTCTTGTCTCATAAAATACTGCAGAAATATTCTCCTTCTATTTCCACAGGTACTTCCTAATCCAGATCTTCAGCACTTCCCTCTGAAGAATTACCTCTAACCCTCCTACCCCCATTTTCTCACTTCCAGGCTACCCTTCACCACCACCTTTATGTTCTATTCCATTCTACAAACTAGTTGTTAAATATCACTTGCATCACGTCCCTCGTCTATCCCAAATCTTTCATTGGCTCTCAGATTGCTAGTACATACAGTAATATTTCCCCTAATGCCTGAGGACTCATCCTTACCAAATAGACTTACTCTCCCCGCCTCTTCCTCCGTCTGCCGCAGGCTTTTTTTTTTTTTTTTTCCCCTGCTGCAGTTTGGCCAGGCTACCTCTTGGCCCCATAATCACTTCCATCACTGTACTTCCTCATGTCCTAGAGCCCTCCTTTCCTCCCTGACTGCTCCAGCTTCTATGGGTCTTCATCTTCGCTGGAAGGCTGCAATACTTTTAGTATTCTGCCCACAGTCTAACGTGGAACATTGTTTGCTGCTTTTTAATAATGTGTATTAGCTTTCTCACTCCAACGAAATAGTCATCCATGTCAGAGAGGAGGTCAGGGCTTTTATGCACCTTCTATAACGCCACAGCTCTGGGCACAGCCTGAGCATACTGTAGGTTCTTATTAAACTTTCTACTTGCATGTGAGTCACCTGTGACCTTTCCTTTCTCCATAATAGCACAGCACATTGTTTAAACCTTGATTATACCATTTACCAGAGTTTACCTTTTATCAAAGGTGGAGCCCATACCTGCTTCTTTGGCTGCACTGGGAGTTCCTCAGGCATAGAGACCATATTGTATTCATTCTGCACTGTTCACAGCATTTAGTAGGGTGCTATAGTAAGAAGCTCAAAAACTTTTTTCCCCAGCCTAAATACTTTTATAGAACTGAGAGAAACAATTCATATATTTGAAAGACAAATCCATTGAGAAGATAATGGTAAATTAAAAAAAAGAGATTTCTATAACCAATTAGCTCTTCCATTTATAATTAAACATTTATAATTGAAGTTGTAAAAATTTATTTATTTTAAAATTTTAGGCACAAAGAACTAGTCTTTCTCTCGCAGATAGATGTTTTGGATAATCCATTCAAGGAAAATCATTTAGTCCAACTTGATGAGTCCTGTATCCTTCTTTTAGTGTTGTAAACACTGGCTGCATGTATTGAGGCCATATTTACAGATCAGACCATTCTGGTTTGAGCGATTTGGAATAAGTGGGAAACACAGCTGAATTTTTGAAGGTGGTTCCAATAGAGCTGCTGGTGATCCAGGGGAGAAGTGAGCCAAAAACAATTGGTTTGTTTTTGGTTTGTTTGTCTAATTTAATCAAATTCTTTAAGATCCCGCTCTGGATCTTTCTCCAGGATATAACAACAACAACAACAACAATAATAATAATAGCAGCTAATGCCTACCTAACATTTATATATCTCTTACTCTATGCCATACACTGTTCTAAGTGTTTTTGCTCATTTAATGTTTACAACAACCTTTATGAGCAGGACTGGGACTAGGTGTGGGGCAGGAGAGGCATCTGGGGAAACAAAATTTAAGAGACACTGACTCAGAGACACACAAGTGCACCTCTGCACCCTAGGTGCTTCTCTTGCTTCACCCTGGTCCTGGCCATGCTTATCAAGAAGGTACTAGTATATACCCCTTTTTCAGATGAGTAAACTGAGGCACTGACTGATTAAGTAACTTGACTAAGGTCACACAGGTAGTGGCAGAAATGGGATTTGAATCCTAGAAGTCAGGCCTCAGAATTTGCGCTTAACCAGTCCCCTACACTGTCTTTTTTTTTTTTTTTTTTTTTTGTGGTACACGGGCCTCTCACTGTTGTGGCCTCTCCCGTTGCGGAGCACAGGCTCCGGACGCGCAGGCTCAGCGGCCATGGCTCATGGGCCCAGCCGCTCCGCAGCATGTGGGATCTTCCTGGACCGGGGCACGAACCTGTGTCCCCTGCATCGGCAGGCGGACTCTCAACCACTGCGCCATCAGGGAAGCCCCAATGTCTCTTTTTTGACACTAGTCTACCTTGATCTCCTATCCCCTGGTTATCAGCACATTCCACTACTTTTTCCTGCACCAGAGGAATACTGTGGTCAATGCTCATAGGTCTCCGTGTGTAGTAGGATGAGAACTGTGGCCTGAGGTTGGGCTGGCCCTATTGGACCTGGCCTTCTGGACCACTCTCCCATCCCTCGTTCTTTTCCTTATTCTTACTGTTTTGGTAGTTCTGGTAATTGGTAGAAAACCCCTACCATGTGGGTAGCATCTATAACGGTTACAGTCTGCCGCATATTTACTGCTTGCACTGGAACTCCAGTAGGGCCTGTAACATTTGCTACCTCCATACCCTTTTCTCCTCAAAACATCAAACTCCACAGTGTCTCCATCTCCTACATTGCAAAGTTGGATACATATTGTATCATGTATTAGTACCTCATTCTTTTTTATTACTGAATAATATTCAACTTTACAGCTATTCTGCACTTTGTTTATCTATTTGTCAGTTGGTAGACATTTTGGTTGTTTCCACTTTGGGGCTTTTATGAATAACACTGCAATTAATATTCATATACAACTTTTTGTGTGAATATACATTTTCAATTTTCTTGGGTATAGGAGTAGATTTGCTGGGTTATGATAGCTCTGTGCTCAGCATTTTGAGAAACTGCTAAATTGTTTTGCAAAGTACCTTACCATTTTACATTCCTGCAAGTAAGTTTCTCTAATTCCAGTTTCTCCACACCCTTTCTGACACTTGTCACTGTCTGTCTTTTTGATTTTAGTCATCCTAGTGGGTGTGAAGTGGTATCTCATTGTGATTTTCATTTCCTTGAAAGGTTAATTATGTTGAAATTTTTTTCATGTGCTTATTGGACAAATGTAAATCTTCTCTGGAGAAATGTCTAGTCAAATCCTTTGTCCATTTTTAAGCTGGGTTGTCTTTTTATTGTTGAATTGTAAGAGTTCTTTATATATTCTGGATACAAGTTATACTATTTATATTTAATATGATTATTGATGGGGTTTGGTTGAAATCTACCATTTTGCTATTTATTTCCTATTTTCTTTTTTCGTGTGGATTAATTGAGTTTTTAAAAAATATTTTATTCCATCTCCACTATTACCTAATTAGCTATACCTCTTTATTTGTAGCTGTTTCTCTAGCATTTATAGTATACATCTTTAATGTAGCATACCATCAAATAAAATACCACTGACTACATAATATAAGAATCTTTCAAACTTACTTTTTCCTCCTCCCAGCCTTTTTGTTATTATTTTCATATATTTTACTCCTGCATGTTACAAATTCCACAATGCATCATTATTATTTTTGCTCTGAGTAGTCAAAATTCTTTTAAGCAGATTTAAAAGCTAGCTGGTGGGCTTCCCTGGTGGCACAGTGGTTAAGAGTCCGCCTGCCAGTGCAGGGGACACGGGTTCGAGCCCTGGTCCAGGAAGATCCCACATGCCGTGGAGTGGCTAAGCCCACGCACCACAACTACTGAGCCTGTAAGCCTAGAGCCCGTGCTCTGAGACACGAGAAGCCACTGCAATGAGAAGCCCGTGCATGGCAACAAAGAGTAGCCCACACTCAACATAACTAGAGAAAGCCCGTGTGAAGTAACGAAGACACAGCGCAGCCAAAAATAAATAAATAAAGAGATAACTCTTTAAAAAAAAAAAAAAAAAGCTAGCTGGTTACAAAACATCTTGATACTCTTTGCCTTGAGGTAGGCAATCTGTGAAATGCTCTGGACATTGTTTGGGCTCTGAACTTTTACTCAAGCAGTAGAAAAAACAAAGAGGTGTTGAGTCAGATATTTCTGGAAACTAAGTTCCAGGCTGCTTATTGGTCTTTTGGGAGCCCATGGATTGATACCACTTACTTAGTATTCATGGGTGAGCTTTCACCTGTCAGTGAACTTTTTGAATCCCTGGTGTGTATTGCAAATTACCAAAGGTTTGGAGCTCTTCCCTATCTGGAGTCTCCTGGCTTTATTGTCCACTTATTAAATTGCTAAGTGAATGGGACTAATAACAGGAAATTCATTGGAATGGAAGACTTTTAATAATACCCCTGAGTATTCATTGATGGCAAGTTCAGTTATAGTCATGCAATGATCACTTCAAAATCCTACGTCAGATAGATAAAAATCACAAAGCTTTCAAGACTGAAATCCACAGTGCAGAATTTTGTACTCTGGGATTTTACATCCTAGGCTTCTGTAACAGGGTATAAGAGGAGAAATGAATCATTAGAGGAGGTACAGGAATAGATGTAAGTGTTTGACGTCAGTGGAAAATCTATATTAAACAAGCAAGATAGGTCTATAAACAAATGTTACTGATTATACATTGAAGAATATTGCTTTGGCCTTTATAAGACAGTCAGAGTTTAATAGTGCTCCTGGGTTGATTGATATGATTTAATGACACAGAGTTTTCCTATCCTCTTTCTGCCTCATCTCTATAAGGTGATAATGGTTATTGTTACTTATTTAAGGTGGATACTGAGGGAAGGAGAGAGAAGATAATAAGATCTTCAAGAGAAGTTTATCTCCTGAGAATGATAAATGAACAGTGGTCTTCCTGTGTAGCTAAACTTTCCTAAACCTAAACCGCATTTTCACCTCTAAAACCATTGCAAGGAAGGTAATTGTATTAGCTAGGATTCTCCAAAGAAACATAACCAATAGGATCTCTCTCTCTCTATATATCTATTTATCATCTATCTATCTTTCGATTGAAATAAATTTTATATATCTATCTATCTCTATCTCTATATATGGAGAAAGAGAGAGAGAGTGTGTGTGTGTGAGAGAGAGAGAAAGAGGGAGAGATTGATTTATTTTAAGGAATTGGCTCAGGAGATTGCGGGGCCTGACAAATCTGAAGTCTGCAGGACAGGTCTGGCAGGCTGGAAATTCTGGCAGGACTATGTCTTTCAGTCTTGAGTCTAAAGAAAGTCTGGAGGCCAAATTCCTTCTTCTGGGGATCTTAATCTTTTCTTTTAAGACTTTGACTGATTGTATTAGGCCTACTCACATTATAAAGGGTAAACTGCTTTACTCAAAGACCACTGATTTAAATGTTAATCACATCTAAAAACACCATCACAGCAACTGCTAGATTGTATTTGAACGCACAACTGGGTATTATGTCCTAGCCAAGTTGACACAAAAAATTAACCATCACAATAATTAAAGGGGAAGGGACTTCCCTGGTGACGCAGTGGTTAAGAATCCGCCTGCCAATGCAGGGGACATGGGTTCGAGCCCTGGTCCAGGAAGATCCCACATGCCATGGAGCAACTAAGCCTGTGTGCCACAACTACTGAGCCCGTGTGCTTAGAGCCCGTGCGCCTAGAGCCCGTGCTCCGCAACAGGAGAAGCCACTGCAATGAGAGGCCCGCCCACCGCAACGAAGAGTAGCCCCTGCTCTCTGCAACTAGAGAAAGCTCGCGCACAGCAACGAAGACCCAACTCAGCCAAAAATAAACAAATAAATAAATAATAATAAAAAAATGATCAAAGGGGTAAAATTATTACCTACTTTCCAGATAACGAATATTAAAGTTAAGTGACTTGCCCAAGTGTACCAGAGATACGATAGATTAGTTGGTTAAAGGAGTAAAAAGAAGCAGAAACCAAATTTTTGGATATATTAACTCACAAAATAAGTCTTCATTTAATAATGTTTTTGATTCAGCAGGACAATAACAGAACCTAAGACTAACTGGATTTGATTTGACACAACTCCTTAAAAAACTTTTATATTTTTTCTCCAGCTTTATTGAAGTATAATTGACAGACAAAAATTATATATATTTAAGGTGACAATGTGATGATTTGCTACATATATACATTGTGACATGATTACCAAAATCAAAACACTTTTGTATTTTCTTGACACAAAATTTTAAGCTTAAAGTTAGTATCAGGTCATATCTCATAAAGTATTCAATTAATTTATATTAGCTAAAGATAAATACTTTCTTTCTATAATAAATGTTTGTTGAATTAATGAATGGCCTTTGAGTAACAGATTTTGGAATGTGTTCAAATATAGTTCTAATGGTGCCCATGGTAGTTAATGATTAAAATGGAATGGCAAGTAGGCTTAGTTCTACCTTGGCAGAAGAAGGCAAAAGTATTGAAAAGGACAAATGCAAAATTTACAGAGAAGGAAAGAGATTAACAAATTCAGAGACCAATATTAAATGGGTGAAATGATTTAAATAGAAAACCAGTTACTAATGTCCAAATCAGAAAGTTTTTTATTTTGTGTTTTTTAATATTTTGCTTTCTGTCTGTTTCATTTCAGAAGAAACTATGAAAGAAGTAAAGGAAAGAACATTATAACAATTAGCTAAGCTCCCCTTGCATAGTTGGAGAAAACTGGTAAGTTTCACCACCTCTTTATTTTCATTGCTTGCCATGTTTTTTGGGTACGCACATATACAATGGTACTGAGCAAGACTCAATCACTTGTTTGATATGGTGCATAAGTGTGTGGTGTTTAGAAGGTTAATAGAAGGCCTTTTAAATTATAAGAATTATTTAACCTCTCTTCTGTCTCAGAACTCAGTATACTTTTTCAATGTGTTTCTTGCTTCCTACTAAGGCACCTACACTCCCCTCCACCCCGTTGCCCCCTAATACACACACCCTCCAAGATTCTTCAAAATGCCTCGGATTATGACTTGTCACATTTTAGAGTTTGCCACAGTACCTGTTTCTTTTTTCTAGTTATCAAAAAAAGTCATATGATTATGGATTTGGGGATGGGGGAGGGATCAAGACAATCATTTCTCTCTGCCTTTTTGTATTTGAATCCCTAGCACAGTGCCTGCCTAGGCACTACAAGTTTATAGAATGAAAGTTGAATATGATACAACCTTCCAAAGAAAGAATGAGTCTCTTCTAGTGGCAGATGGTCATTCAGTCTTTGCTTGTTTGCCTAAGCAAAGGAGTCCTTATTACCACCAGAGAAAGCTTGTCCTTTCTGTGCGCTTACAAGTTAGCGCACAGAAGTATGAATACAAGTTAGAAGTGGGGTGTTCTGGAGAAGATAAGGAAGACTACAGCTGAGGAATGATAGTTCTGCTCTCCTGGGCTTCCCTACACAGTTTCACCCTCTGGAACAGAACTCACCATGACCATATCCCTGTAATGTGTGAGGGAGTGTTGTTGAGTGCTTCCTTGGTATGCAGAGGAGGACACCATTGGTTCTTCCCTTAAACAATCCTCACCTCTAAAACCTCTGAGCAGCTTCTTTCTCAGAGGTTTCTTTCCTGTTTTGATTGAGAACCAGATAAATCATATCATGATATACTATGAAGAATCAAATCTTTAAAAAAAAACAATGCAATATGCTGTGAAGAATAAAATCTTTAAAAAAGAAACTAAGTACAATATACTAAAAGATTTAGGAGTTAATCTAGCTCAGCTCTCTGGAGGCAACTGCTGAGTAGTGGAAAAATCTAAGGGCAGGGGAACTGGGACAGAGCTCCAATCTGCCATGCAAAAGCAGGGCAAGCCTCAAAACATCTCTGAACTTTAGCTGCATTCCATTTTATTAGAGAAGTAAAGCTGTCAAAGTTTATTGTGTCCCTGTGAGCTTCTACCTGCCTCTTCTTTAGGGTTTAAGCCCCTGGCATTCAACTGACACAGGCAGTTCTCTCATACAAGATCTCTCCAAGCAAGATCGTGGCAACTCAGAATTTTACAAATTCATTTGAAGCTAAAAGGATGATAGTCTACTAGGATGGAACTTAGGTTCCTCTTGGCAAAAGGAGCCTTCTCTAAGTGTGTCTTTGCGAAGACTCGAGCCTATAGTGCTGAACTAGAGATCAGGAGGAAACGGAGAAGAGGCAGAGGAAGATAGGGTTTGGAGTATCTCTGAGCAAACAGCAAAATAACTGGGCTGAAACTGGGGACTCAGGAGGTAAAGGAGATTCTTGCTGCTTACGATGCCTGATGCCCGACAATTTACTATACACCTGAGAGGAGTGATTTGAAAAATGGGAAAGTTCTTACTGTCTATATTGCAGAGCTAGTGTGGGAATTGCAAAGCTCTTGGGAGAAAGGTAGAAGGACAGGCAAAGGGTAGGAAGGGACAGATTTTCATTTTCTTTTAGCCTTTTATGAAGAATATCAATATACACAATACACACCCATATAACAATACTGATGTCCAGTGAGGATTCTGGTCCTTTTAGTTCAATTGCCCCTTTGTAGATAAGATTTTTACTGTTTTCCTTAAAAATCTGAGCAATTATTTAATTTATTTTTCTAAGACTTTTTTGGATGCAGATCATTTTTAAAGTCTTTATTGAATTTGTTACAATATTACTGCTATTTTATGTTTTGGTTTTTTGGCCGCACGGCATGTGGAATCTTAGATCCCTGACCAGGGATCAAATCTGCACACCCTGTATTGGAAGCCAAAGTCTTAACCACTGGACCGCCAGGGAAGTCCCTGAGCAATTATTTTAATGCACAGATCAACTTCCCCCCAGATTTTGAGACTTTTCATGTTCCTTACTTGCAGCGTTACTTTACAGATAGTTTTTCAATTAATTCATGGAGTATTTGGCGAGTTTCTCCTTTGTGCCACATACTTTACTATGTGGGTAGAAAAATGAATGAGATATTTCCTTTCCTTCAAGATGTGCATAGTTGCACTTTCTTGCTCCTTAAAGGCCACTTTATGTTTTTTGGTTCAATCTCTGTTAAGCAGAGAGTGTAGGCTTAACAGAGAGTGTAGGCTTTGGAAAATTCAAATCCTATTTCAACCAATAGTTAACTGAGTAACCATGAGTAAATTAACTCAACCCTGCCAACATTTTGGAAAGCAGTTTGACAGCACTGTATTTTGAGTCATAACCTTTGAGTTAGTAAATTAATTTCTAATAATCAATTTCTAAAAAACAATTTTTAAATATTGGAGCAGTTATAATCATGCAAAAGAATTTGTTGAGCTAATATTGTTGTTCTATGTACTTTTTAAGATATTTTAGATACTTCATTGAACAAAACATACAAAGGTTCTTGCCCTTATGGAGTTTATATTCTAGAAGCAGGTGACAGACAATAATAAACAATAGACTAATTAAATAAGTAAAATACATAGTATGTTAGAAGGTGATGAGTGCTTTCAAAAAGTAAAAAAGTAGATCAGGGTAAAGGGGATCAGGAGTGCTGGGGATTCTGGGTGAGTTTCAGTTTTCTATAAGATCATCAGTATAAGCCTCATTGAGAAGGTAATATTTGAGCAAATACACTAAGGGGGTGAGGGATTGACTATGGGATCTGGGGGAAGAGGTTCCAAGCAGAGGAAGTAACCAGTGCAAAGGCCTTCAGGTGGGAACGTGTTTAGAGTATCTGAGGAATAGGAAGGAGGTCAATATGATTGGAGCTGAGTGAATGAAGGGGAGGGTGGTAGGAGATAAGGTTAGAGCCGTAATGGAGAGCTGTATCATTTAGGGCCTTGTAGGATACTGTAAAGACTTCACTTTTACAAGATGTGAGATGGGGAGCCATTGGAAATCTTTGGTGGAATGACACGACCTGACCTAGATTTTAATAGGATTTCTCACGGTTACGTTGAGAATAAATTGTACTATTATTTTTAACAGTGAGAAACTAGAAACATCTTGAATGGCCACAGAGGTGGAATGTATGCAATGAAATGTCATTCAACCATATACTTATAATACTGAGAGAAAAACAGAATGTTGAATTACATGTTTGTAATACAATTAGAACAAATTAAAGACAACAGTAATATGATAACAGCAATTAAATTAGTTGTGGGATTATGGGTATTTTTCCCACTCCATTTTCCACTATGTGGCTTTCCTAATGAGAACATGTATATAAATATATGACATCAAGATGGGTGTGATGTCAAAGATATAGGGTGAACCAAGAGAAGTTAAAGACCAAAAGTCTTGGTTCAATGAATTATGGTTGGAAGGTATTAGAGACCTAGAGAGGCAAGCGAATGAGATGGAGGCTTGGAGAGTAGAGAAAGGAAGGCATCATGGGGGCCTTGAAGGTCAGCATTTGTGTGCTGCTAATGTATATGTACTTGGAGGTTCTCAGTTCTTCAAGTCTCAAGCTCTCTGTGAAGTGGCGGTAATGACGGTGGCTGGGAGGAGGGTGAGCCAGCATCTGCTAGGCATGTCTGTACCTGGTAGTTTTTCTTGTTCTTTTTAACACTTAAGTCTTGCTGGTTTCTTTGTAGGTTTCAACAACTTCTTTTTCTAATATCCCATCAAACCTTTGTTTTTCTAGGAAAGACTCTATGACAAATTATTGTTGGTGTAAGAAAGAAGTACAACCATCATGACTTCCTGGGGTGAGGGAGTTTTGATGAAGGGCCTAGGCAGAATGGATGCTTTAAAAAAATTATTTCCACCATTGAGCTCCTTGCTAAAAAACTACAAGTACTTTTAAAAGAAGAACTTGTTATTATATCAGAGAGAATAGGCATTCTTCTTTTTCTAATTTTCTTCAGTGTTCATAGTAGAATGTGGGCATCCTGTTCCCATATTATCTCTATGATTAATTTCTCAACCCTTCATTTATTAAGAAACTACTCTTTACTTGTGGTTGCCAAGGGGGAGGGGGGGAGGGAGAGGGATTGACTGGGAGTTTGGGGTTTGTAGATGCAAACTATTACATTTAGAATGGATAAACAACAAGGTCCTACTGTATAGCACAGGGAACTATATCTAATCTCCTGGGATAAACCATAATGGAAAATAATATTAAAAAAAAGAATGTCTCTGTGTGTATAACTGAGTCACTTTGCTGTAAGCAGAGATTGCCACATGGTAAATCAACTCTACTTCAATTAAAAATATAAAATAAAATCATAAAGAAACTAGTCTTTAGATTAATGGATTAAAAGATTAAATCTCTCAAGTACAAATAAAAGTTTAATTCAAGGCTTAAATTTTGATACATTCAATTGTGAGTTTAAAAATGAAGCTATTTTTTTCCAAAGAATTTTTTTAAAAAGCTCTACTACTAAGTCAATAAAAGAGACACTTTAACACTAATTTTTACTTGACCTCAATGATTTGAATTCAGTATTTTCTTTTTAACATCCTTAGTTTGTAAGCCCTGATTCTTTTTTTCTACATTTGAAAGTCCCGATCTGCCAAATTATTCATGGATCAGTCCATCTGTGAATTCACTGGATGACTCAAGGAATGAGTGAAATTTAATGTGTTTACAGCAGGATAGCACTGCTCAGGTGTCACTAATAACTAAGAATAACAATTCTTTGTGTGTACATTTCTTCCCTCCAGGTTTATTGGCCATTCCAATGTGCCTCACTTCTCCAAATTTTTGATTATGCTTCCTAAGCCCTCCAGACTTTTTTTTTTTTTTGCTGTACGCGGGCCTCTCGCTGTTGTGGCCTTTCCCGTTGTGGAGCACAGGCTCCGGACGCACAGGCTCAGCGGCCATGGCTCACAGGCCCAGCCGCTCCGCGGCATGTGGGATCTTCCTGAACCGGGGCACGAACCCGCGTCCCCTGCATCGGCAGGCGGACTCTCAAGCACTGCGCCACCAGGGAAGCCCCAGACTTTTTTTCTTACCTTCAGAAGATAGAAAAGAGAGAAGAAAAAATATAGAACGAAACAGATCAGCATGATGGTGGGCAAAGAATGGAAAGGCTGAAGAGAAGTAGAGAAAGATGTAATGGGAAGGTTAAAGGAGGTGCTATGCGTCTTTTCAGAAGAATGAAATCTTAAAAAACCGGGAGAGTGTTAAATTTACTTCCAACTGGCAGTATACACTGTGGTTAGCTTTGATTATATATGTTTTTGTTTTTATGGATTCGTTAGGGCAGAGCCCCTGCCTAGCATTTCTTCAGGGGCTTCTGTAGTTCTGGAGCATGGAAGTCTTAGTCACTGCTGAACTTATTACCACCTGGGTGTTGGGATCTCATTTGCTGCTGAACACAAGTTTTGGGGATGTAGCTGTAAACAAAGAAGATCTAGTTCTTACCCTCGAAGGTTTTATATTTGGAGAGGCAGACAATAAACATGGATGCAAATAATTCAGATAATTTCAAGTGTTTATAAGTGCTACAAAGAAGATGGACTAGGATATTGTGTAAGCGGGCAGTGTTCTTTCAGTTATAATCGTCTGCAGGGACTCCATGAGAGGGATCATATTTGAGATCAGACCTTAAAAATGAAAAAGAGGGAGTCCTGTGAAGTCTGCAGGAAGAATGTTCCTTGGGCACAGATCCTGCTGGAGCATTCACTAAATATTGTTTGATTAGTGACTCCTCACTTTCTTTCATCTGCTTTTTTGTCGTCCTGGTTTTAGGCTGCCTAGAACATGTCCTACATTTTCTCTCTTGGGGTCTTTTGGGATGGTTTTTTGCAGAGAGCTCTTAGTTATAATAAATAGAACAGACTTTCTGTGTGTGACAAGTGCCAGGCAATACGTTAAACACTTTTATAACAGTTCATGAGGTAGGTTTAGTATTTCCATTTGTACACATGAGGCAACTGAAGCCCAGAGAGGCTGTCATTTTTCCAAAGTCACCTAATCTCAGAGTCAAAGTCTCAGCCCATCTCTTTTTAAAACCAGAGCAAAACCACTTTTTACTAATACTGTCTAGATTTCTCTGGTGCTAAAGATGCAATAACTACCTTCTGCTGCCCCTGGGAAGAGCCTAAGGACATCAAGGGGATTACTGTGGCTTTGTGAATTTCAGCCAATCCCAAGACTCAGTGCTTTCCATTAGATTTTTCTTAAGTCAAATATGCATGAGCTTCAATTTTTTTTCAACATCTTTATTGTAGTGTAATTGCTCTACAATGATGCATTAGCTTCTGCTGTATAACAAAGTGAATCAGCCATACGTATAGACATAGCCCCATATCCCCTCCCTCTTGCGTCTCCCTCTCACCCCCTCCTTATCCCACCGCTCTAGGTGGTCACAAAGCATAGAGCTGATCTCCCTGTGCTATGCAGCTGCTTCCCACGAGCCATCCATTCTACATTTGTATATATGTACATGCCACTATCTCACCTTGTCCCAGGCCACCCCTCCCTCTCCCCATGTTCTCAAGTCCACTCTCCATGTCTGTGTCTTTATTCCTGTCCTGCCTCTAGGTTCTTCAGAACCATTGTTTTTCTCCTGACTTACTTCACTCTGTATGACTGACTCTAGGTCCATCCACCTCACTACAAATAACTCAATTTCATTTCTTTTTATGGCTGAGTAATATTCCACTGTATATATGTGCCACATCTTCTTTATCCATTCATCTGTCGATGGACACTTAGGTTGCTTCCACATCCTGGCTATTGTAAATAGTGCTACAATGAACATTGTGGTACATGACTCTTTTTGCATTATGGTTTTCTCAGGGTATATGCCAGTAGTGGGATTGCAATGGTAAATGGGAGTGTTTCCTTAATTTCTTTTTCAGATTTTTCATCATTAGTGTATAGGAATGCAAGAGATTTCTGTGCATTAATTTTGTATCCTGCTACTTTACCAAATTCATTGATTAGCTCTAGTAGTTTTCTGGTAGCATCCTTAGGATTCTCTATGTATAGTATCATGTCATCTGCAAACAGTGACAGTTTTACTTCTTCTTTTCCAATTTGGATTCCTTTTATTTCTTTTTCTTCTCTGATTTCTGTGGCTAAAACTTCCAAAACTAATTTGAATAATAGTGGTGAGAGTGGGCAACCTTGTCCTGTTCCTGATCCTAGTGGAAATGGTTTAGTTTTTCACCATTGAGAACAATGTTAGCTGTGAGTTTGTCATATATGGCTTTTATTATGTTGAGGTAAGTTCCCTCTACACCTACTTTCTGGAGGGTTTTTATCAAAAATGGTGTTGGATTTGTCGAAAGCTTTTTCTGCATCTATTGAGATGTTCATATGTTTTTTTCTCCTTCAATTTGTTAATATGATTTACCACATTGATTGATTTGTGTATATTGAAGAATCCTTGCATTCCTGGGATAAACCCCACTTGACCATGATGTATGATCCTTTTAACGTGCTGTTGGATTCTGTTTGCTAATATTTTGTTGAAGATTTTTGCATCTATGTTTATCAGTGATGTTGGCCTGTAGTTTTCTTTTTTTGTGACATCTTTGTCTGGTTTTGGTATCAGGGTGATGTTGGCCTCGTAGAATGAGTTTGGGAGTGTTCCTTCCTCTGCTATATTTTGGAAGAGTTTGAGAAGGATAGGTGTTAGCTCTTCTCGAAATGTTTGAAAAAAGTTGCCTGTGAAGTCATCTGGTCCTGGGCTTTTGTTTGCTGGAAGACTTTTAATCACAGTTTCAATTTCAGTGCTTGTGATTGCTCTGTTTATATTTTCTATTTCTTCCTGGTTCAATCTTGGAAGGTTGTGCTTTTCTAGGAATTTGTCCATTTCTTCCAGGTTGTCCATTTTATTGGCATATAGTTGCTTGTAGTAATCTCTCATGATTCTTTGTATTTCTGCAGTGCCAGTTGTTACTTCTTTTCATTTCTAATTCTATTGATATGAGTCTTCTTCCTTTTTTTTTTGATGAGTCTGGCTAATGGTTTATCAATTTTGTTTATCTTTTCAAAGAACAAGCTTTTAGTTTTATTGATCTTTGCTATCGTTTCCTTCATTTCTTTTTCATTTATTTCTGATCTGATCTTTATTTCTTTCCTTCTGCTAACTTTGGGTTTTTTGTGTTCTTCTTTCTCTAATTGCTTTAGGTGTAACGTTAGGTTGTTTATTTGAGATGTTTCTTGTTTCTTGAGGTAGGCTTGTATTGCTATAAACTTCCCTCTTAGAACTGCTTTTGCTGCATCCCATAGGTTTTGGGTCGTCGTGTTTTCATTGTCCTTTGTTTCTAGGTATTTTTTGACTTTCTCTTTGATTTCTTCAGTGATCTCTTGGTTATTTAGTAGTGTATTGTTTAGCCTCCATAAGTTTGTATTTTTTACAGTTTTTTTTCCTATAATTGATATCTAGTCTTATAGCATTGTTTTCAGAAAAGACGCCTGATATGATTTCAATTTTCTTAAATTTACCAAGGCTTGATTTGTGACCCAAGATATGATCTATCCTGGAGAATGTTCCATGAGCACTTGAGAAGAAAGTGTATTCTGTTGTTTTTGGATGGAATGTCCTATAAATATCAATTAAGTCCATCTTGTTTAATGTGTCATTTAAAGCTTGTGTTTCCTTATTTGTTTTCATTTTGGATAGTCTGTCCTTTGGTGAAAGTGGGGTGTTGAAGTCCCCTACTATGATTGTGTTACTGTCGATTTCCCCTTCTATGGCTGTTAGCATTTGCCTTATGTATTGAGGTGCTCCTATGTTGGGTGCATAAAGATTTACAATTGTTATCTCTTCTTCTTGGTTTGATCCCTTGATCATTATGTAGTGTCCTTCTTTGTCCCTTATAGTCTTTATTTTAAAGTCTATTTTGTCTGATATGAGAATTGCTACTCCAGCTTTCTTTTGATTTCCATTTGCATGGAATACCTTTTTCCATCCCCTCACTTTCAGTCTGTATGTGTCCCTAGGTCTGAAGTGGGTCTCTTGTAGACAGCATATATACGGGTCTTGTTTTTGTATCCATTCAGCCAGTCTATGTTTTGGTTGGAGTATTTAATCCATTTACATTTAAGATAGTTATTGATATGTATGTTCCTATTTCCATTTTCTTAATTGTTTTGGGTTTGTTATTGTAGGTCTTTTCCTTCTTTTGTGTTTCCTGCCTAGAAAAGTTCCTTTAGCATTTGCTGTAAAGCTGGTTTTAGTGGTGCTGAATTCTCTTAGCTTTTGCTCGTCTGTAAAGATTTTAACTTCTCTGCTGAATCTGAATGAGATCCTTGCTGGATACAGTAATCTTGTTGTAGGTTTTTACCTTTCATCACTTTAAATATGTCCTGCCACACCCTTTCGGCTTGCAGAGTTTCTGCTGAAAGATCAGCTGTTAACCTTATGGGGATTCCCTTGTATGTTATTTGTTGTTTTTCCCTTGCTCCTTTTAATATTTTTCTCTGTAGTTAATTTTTGATAGTTTGATTAATATGTGTCTTGGTGTGTTTCTCCTTGGATTTATCCTGTATGGGACTCTCTGCACTTCCTTGACTTGATTGACTATTTCC
Source organism: Grampus griseus (assembly GCF_964374135.1). NCBI lineage: Eukaryota > Metazoa > Chordata > Mammalia > Artiodactyla > Delphinidae > Grampus > Grampus griseus. The sequence goes on along the minus strand of NC_139018.1, from coordinate 75,645,740 downwards.
TTTCCCGTATTAGGGAAGTTTTCAACTATAATCTCTGCAAATATTTTCTCAGAACCTTTCTTTTTCTCTTCTTCTGGGACCCCTATAATTCGAATGTTGGTGTGTTTAATGTTGTCCCAGAGGTCTCTGAGACTGTTCTCAATTCTTTTCATTCTTTTTTCTTTATTCTGCTCTGCGGGAGTTATTTCCACTATTTTATCTTCCAGGTCACTTATCAATTCTTCTGCATCAGTTATTCTGCTATTGATTCCTTCTAGAGAATTTTAAATTTCATTTATTGTTCAATGTTGTTCATCATTGTTTGTTTGCTCTTTAGTTCTTCTAGGTCCTTGTTAATCATTTCTTGTATTTTCTCCATTCTATGTCTAAGATTTTGGATCATCTTTACTATCATTACTCTGAATTCTTTTTCAGGTAGACTGCCTACTTCCTCGTCATTTGTGTGGTCTGGTGGGTTTTTACCTTGCTCCTTCATCTGCTGTGTATTTCTCTGTCTTCTCATTTTCCTTAACTTACTGTGTTTGGGGTCTCCTTTTCACAGGCTGCTGTTTCGTTGTTCCCGTTGTTTTTGGTGTCTGCTCCTAGTGGGTAAGGTTGGCTTAGTGGGTTGTGTAGGCTTCCTGGTGGAGGAGACTGGTGCCTGTGTTCTGGTGGATGAGGTTGGATCTTGTCTTTCTAGTGGACAGGACTGCATCCAGTTGTGTGTTTTGTGGTGTCTGTGAGCTTATTATGATTTTAGGCAGCCTCTCTGCTAATGGGTGGGGTTGTGTTCCTGCATTGCTAGTTGTTTGGCATGGGGTGTCCAGCACTGGAGCTTGCTGGTCATTGAGTGAAGCTGGGTCTTAGTGTTGAGATGGAGATGTCTGGGAGAGCTCTTGCCGACTGATATTACGTGGGGCCAGGAGGTCTCTGGTGGACCAGTGTCCTGAATTCGGCTCTCCTACCTCGGAGGCTCAGGCCTGACAGCCGGCTGGAGCACCAAGACCCTGTCAGCCACACGGCTGGGGAAGATGGGCTATGAGTTTGGTGTCCGCTACTGCCCTGTTGTAGCTCTATCTCAGCTGTCTCCAAAGGTCACCCAGACACATTGGGTTATTCCACCATTCCTCAGAACTTGCACATGCCAGTGTGGGATTTGTAGTTGTCCTCCTGATACTCTTCATTGAAATACCTTGCATTGATGGTGGTGAGAGATATGCTAATAGTCTTGGTTCTCTTCAGTTCAGAGACTGGGACAGTCTGAGCCTTCAAGTGGCCAAGTCAGGAGCAGCTGGCCAATGGTCCCAAAGTGATAACATGTCAGATTCCAAGAAGGCTTTCTGCAGCACCTGAGCAGTATTCCCAAGCAGCCTATCTACTCAGCTGCAGCACTCTGACCAGGGAACTCGGTGGGACCCTCAAATGAGGATTTCTGCCAGCCCTAGAGGCTGACTTGCCCACCCAGGCAAGGAGCTGAGGAGAGCGTCTACTGGCCCCATCTCACCAGAGGAGCAGACACCTGGAAGCTGGGCGGCCAACAGTGCAGGAGATGAGGTGGGTGGGCAGGGCTGACAGCCTCCTGAGAAAAGCCGGAACCGTGTGGAGGGTTCCCGTGCTACCGCCTAGGTGGGGGGAATTAATTCAGAGCCAAGGCTGAGGGTAGTTCCCAGCCCACCCTGCCTGGAAAGGCTGGCGTTACCCCACCCAGTCCTGCTAAGGCCTGAGCTTCAATTTTTAATGATGCTCTTCAAAGCCAGAGATTCTTCCCATTCCCTGGTTTCTCTATTGATCTTTTTGACAGGAAACCTAGACATCTGCTACAACTACTCACATAGAAAAGATGCCTCTAGTTCCTATTTTACAGTTCAGAAAACTGAGGCTTAGAGGTTGACGGCCAAAGGTCATAGTTATTTGAAATCACCACCCTATGTGCTCTTATGAAGAGCCTCTACCCTCTCCTTAGCGGAAAGCAAAACAGCTCTTGGTTCTCTGCTACTAATGCATTGCTGACCAGGAGTTTATGAGAAAAGTCCTCCCCATCTTAAGAATATTGCTTTATAAGAAATACAACCATATTAGGGACTTCCCTGGTAGTGCAGTGGTTAAGACTCCAAACTCTCAATGCAGGGAGCCTGGGTTTGATCCCTGGTCAGGGAACTAGATCCCACATGCATGCTGCAAGTAAGAGTCTGCATACCACAACTAAAGAGCCTGCCTGCCACAATTAAGACCCGGCCAAACAAATAAATAATAATAAAATAAATAAATATGTTTTAAAAATTAAAAAAAGAAATAAAACTATATCATAAGCTCTTAGATGTGGAGAAGGAAAAATGTACTCATAATCCCATGAAGTCAGCATTTTCATTTCCTTTGTTTTTTCCCCCCATGCATGCTTTTAATACTTTGTTTTTAAACAAAGTAACCCATGCTTATATACAAATTTGAACAATTACAGAGTATAATATAAAAATTAATAAAATGCTACTAGGGTTCCTTTCAATTCTATACCTCCACAGGTAACTAGTGTTTAAATATGTGTGTATTCTTTAGCACATATCATCTTTCTTTTTAGGGATAAATACATACAAACAGAATTCATGAATATATATATATGTTTGAATATGTGTAAATAAGTTCATATTCATATATATGTGTGTGTATATATATATAAAATCTCTTTTGATTCCTTCCTTACTTTGCTCCTTTGTTTATTCCTTCTTTCTTTCTTCCCTCCCTTCCTCCCTCCCTTCCTCCCTCCCTTCCTCCTTCCCTTCTCTCCTGGTTCACAATATATTTATAGCACACTCTTTTCACTTAACAATATATTGTTGACATTTTTTGAAGTTAATAGTTTGCCATCTTGGCTGTATGCTGGAATCACCAAGGAGCTTTAAAAGTACTGATGGGTCCAACCTCCAGAGATTCTGAATTAATCTTCTGGGGTGAGGCCTGAGCAGCAAAATTTAGAAACCGCCCCCAGGTGGTTCTGAAGTGCAGCCACATTGAGAACCACTGTTTAAGTCATTATACATAGATCCAACTCATTCTTATTAATGGCTATATAATATTCCATACTGTTGCTGTACTAAAATTTATTTACCTATTTTTCTTTCGATAAACATTCAGTTTATTTCCAGTACCTTGTTTTGCTAACATTTTTCAATAAACATATCAATATATCCTTAATTCCTGATTGCTTTATTTCTGTGAACTACAGTCCTAGAAGAGGGATTCTTGGGTTACCGGTATGGGCATTTAAATTTTTTTTTTTTTTTTTGCGTTACGCGGGCCTCTCACTGTTGTGGCCTCTCCCGTTGCGGAGCACAGGCTCCGGACGCGCAGGCTCAGCAGCCATGGCTCACGGGCCCAGCCGCTCTGCGGCATGTGGGATCTTCCCAGACCGGGGCACGAACCCGTGTCCCCTGCATCGGCAGGCGGACTCTCAACCACTGCGCCACCAGGGAAGCCCGGCATTTAAATTTTTAATAGGTACTGCCTGATTATTTAGCAAAAAGCTCTTAATAACACCTACTTCCAGTAGCAGTCTATACAGTGCTCAGTTCCTTACACCTTTGCCAATCTGAAGAGAGACGAAAGGTATTTGTTTTTTTTCACCTACTACTGAAGTTGAGCATCTTTTTATTCATACTTGTTATTTGCATTTCTTTTTCTGTGATTTGCTTATTCATAGTTTTTTGGCCATATTTAATTGTCATTTGTCTTTTCTTGTCAAATTTTAAGAGATCTTTGAACACTAGGAATATTACTCTTTTTAATCATATGTATTGCAGCATTTTCTCTAGTCTACTATATGTATTTTGATAATTTATATGGCACTATGTATATTTAAAAATTTTAAGACTGTATAAACAAATTTTATCTCATTTTTAATTCTTCGTAATATTTCAATATTTTTTCATATTGGTAATCCTTTGTTATTACCATTTCTAATGGCTGCATACAGTTCATTACATTCAAGTTATATATTATTTAAATATCATTATATATCAGGTTTGCTATATTCATTTAAGCTTCAAAAAAATATTCCGTGACTGTTATTTTAAATAATGCTCTAATTAATGTTTTCTTGCATTTAGCTTTTTCAATAGTTTGGATGCTTAGGAAATTCCTACAAGTGAAATAATTAGATCAAGATATAAATATATATATTTTAAAATTTATTTATTTATTTTTTGGCTGCGCTGGGTCTTTGTTGTGGTGTGCAGGCTTCTCATTGCAGTGGCTTGTCTTTGTTGTGGAGCACGGGCTCTAAGCGCGTGGGCTTCAGTAGTTGTGGCACGTGGGCTCAGTAGTTGTGGCTTGTGGGCTTAGTTGCTCCACGGCATGTGGGATCTTCCCAGACCAGGGCTCGAACCTGTGTCCCCTGCATTGGCAGGTGGATTCTTAACCGCTGCGCCACCAGGGAAGTCCCTATAAATCTTTTTTATGGTTTGTGGTAAATGTTTCCTAAACTCTGTTATAGTTTTCGGCCAGCCAATCAGTATAGAAAATTACAGGTAATATAACTTTAGTGTTTAAACAATAATATCTCCTAGGGGACAAATCATATTACAGAATTAAAAAAATAGGTTTTTTTTTTTTTTTTTGTAAAAAAATAGGTTTTTAAAGTCAGTTATTAGCTCCATTGTGAAGAAGAATTGGATTCTTTTGCAGGTTACCTAAAAAGGTAGGTTCAGTTCAAATAAAAATATCTTTCGCATAACTACTGTGTGCCAGATGTCACGTTAAGTGCTGCAAGGGATAAGTCATATGTGGCTATCGCTTTTCAAGAAAATTTCAATTTAATGGGGGAGCAAAACCAGATATCTTATTTTATACTTTCTTTTATAAAAAAGAAGTATGAAGGGGAAGAGATAGGATTTGATTGCCTCAGTTAAGTTTTCTTAAAGGTACTGCTCTTTGAGGTAGTCTTACAGAATGAAGTGTTTTAATAGTCAGTGATGAGGAGAGTACAGTTGATTAGAGGGTGTGTTTTCTGAGCAGAGGGAACAACATAAATACAGACAAAGATTTTGGAATGTAAGCTGGTGGAGGTAGCATGGCTGGAGCATGGTAACTTGCTTGGCTGGAGAGAAGATGCCATACTGGAAAAATAAATGTGCAGCAGATTGTTGCAGGCTTTGAAGGTACTTTTAATTTGATAGGAAGAATGAAATAGTGAATGATCTTAGCTGGGAGTTGTATTTTGGAATATTAATTTAGTGTTACCTGTGGATTAGACTGAAATGAAAAAAGCCAGCTACGTAGTGGCTAAGGGTTTGGGCTACTTATTTATTCTTGTAGAGCCCACTTATCTGCAAGAGAGGAACAATAATGCTTATGCCATGGTGCAGTTATTGTTAAATAAGATGGTGTATATAAAAGGCATGAAATGGCTCCTGATACATACTGTGTATATTATAGCAATTGTTATTAAATTGATCTTATATTCTACATACCCTGATAATAAGCAACTCAGATAGAAATGCAGAGTCACTTCAATTAGTTCCAGTCCTATAATATTAAGGCTAAATTAGCGTTCATGTTTTTCCCCCCCAAGATCCTTTGGAAACTCATTGGATGGATGTTCTAAACCAAACAAGAGTGACTCAATTTGTCTTCTTGGGACTCACTGATAACTGGGTGCTGGAAAGACTATTTTTCATGGCATTCTCAGCCATGTATGTGCTAACCCTTTGGGGGAACATTCTCATCATGGTTACCATAGTCTTTACTCCACGTCTTAGTACACCCATGTATTTCTTCCTGAGCAATCTGTCCTTTATTGACATCTGCCACTCATCTGTCACTGTGCCCAAGATGCTGGAGGGTTTGATTTTTGACAGAAAGACCATTTCCTTTGACAATTGCATTGCACAGCTCTTCTTCCTACATCTGTTTGCCTGTGCTGAGATCCTTCTGCTGACCATTATGGCCTATGATCGTTACGTAGCCATCTGTGCTCCATTACACTACCCCAATGTAATGAACATGAGGGTCTGTGTACAGCTTGTCTTTGTGCTCTGGTTGGCGGGTACTGTTCACTCACTGGTGCAGACCTTCTTGACCATTCGTTCTACCTTACTGTGGTCCCAACGTTATTGATAGCTACTTCTGTAATGTTCCTCCTGTCATCAAGCTGGCCTGCACAGATACATGTCTCACAGGAATGCTGATTGTGTCCAATAGAGGAACCATTTCCCTCTCCTGTTTCCTGGCTTTGGTCGCCTCCTACACCATCATCTTGTTTTCTCTTAGAAAACAGTCAGCTGAAGGGCGCAGGAAAGCTCTGTCCACCTGTTTAGCCCACTTCATGGTGGTTGCCCTCTTCTTTGGACCATGTTATCTTCATTTGCACTCAGCCAGACACCAGCTTCTCCACTGACAAGTTGGTATCTGTCTTCTACACAGTGGTCACCCCTTTGCTGAATCCCTTCATTGACACCTTTAGGAATGAGGAAATAAAAAGTGCTATGAAGCATCTCAGACAGAGACGAGTTTTTTCATGAAATCATGTATATTATGGGTTTGGAATTATAGATATTATTATGGTCGTATCTTTAATGAGAGTAAAAGTAAGAAATCAAAATCGTTAGGTGAAATGGCATGAAGCAGGGCAGACTTCTGCACTAAAGAGAGTGACTTGTTAACTATTACTTAAATAAAGGAAAAGATCATATTGTAATATGTAAAGGAAAAGGATCTGGAAAAGTTTAAAGAAGACTTCTAGTTACACCAGTAAAAAAACACATAGACTTCAGGGCATGGTCTCAGTTTCAGGAACAGGTAAAGTTGTAAGAGAACCTACTTTTTTGATTTGTATTGTTCTTTAGGTTATTGCCTCTGGGAAGCTGTACATCACACCTGTGTTTTATACATTATAGTGGTTTTAATCCTGCTTTCAAATATAAATATTTTCAAGGTGTTTAAGCCTTATCCTATTTATACTGAATTAAATTTAGTCACTTTGAAAGTGATTCTCTCATTTATTTCCACATCTATTTTGTACTTTTTGTAGTACTTGACAAAATCAAGATGGAGATGTATTAGAACTTATTTTAAAATAAACTTTATTGATATAGAAATTAATTACACAAAATGTACTCATTTTATTGTACAGTTTGATAAAATTTGACAAAGGTATACCCATCTAACTACCTCTTTAATCAAGATATAGAACATTTCCATCACCCCAAAAAGTTTCTTCAGCACCTTCCCACAAATCACTGTATCCCCACCCAAGAACCCAAGCATCTGATTTTTTGTCGCTGTAAACTAAATTTGTCTTTCCTATAGCTTCATATAAATTGAATCATACAATATGTACTCTTTTATGCCTGACTTCTTTTGCTCTGCATGCTGTTTCTGAGATTAACCCATGTCTTTGTGGGTATCAGTACTTTAATCCTTCTTATTGTTGAGTAATATTTTGTTGTATTGGCATACTACAATTTGGTTATTCATTCATGTATTGATTGACATTTGGGTGTTTCTAGTTTTTTTATAATTATGAATAAAGTAGCTATAAACATTTATTTACAGGTTATTTTGGATATGTATTTTCATTTCTCTTGGGTAACTAGGAGTAGAATTATTGGATCACATGGTAAGTGTATGTTTAACTTGTAAGAAACTATAAGACAGTTTTTCAAAGTCATTGTATGATTTTATACTCTCATCAGAAGTATAAGAGTTTAACATCCAACAATGGGAATTGTCAACCTTTAATTTTAAGCATGCTGGTGAGTGTGTGTGTGGTTTTATTCTTCATTTCCCTAATGATTACTGTTGAGAATCTTTTCATTTTCTTATTATCCTTTCATATATCTTGTTTTGTGATGTTCCTATTCAAATATTTTGTTCATACATTATTTTTTGTCTTCTTGTCACTATGTTGTAAGAATTCTTGGTATATTCTGGATATAAGACCTTTGATGGATATATGTCTTGCCAATATTTTTATTACTCTCTGGCTTGCAGCTTTATTTTCTGAATGATATATTTTGAAGAGCAGAAATTTAAACTTTAAGTCCAATTTTTCAATTTTTTACTTTTACAGTTGATCCTTTTTGTGTCCTAAGAAATCTTTGCCTACACCAAAGTCTTGAAGATTTTCCCATTTTTTTCTAGAAATTTTACAGTTTCAGCTTTAAATTTTAGGTCTGTGATCCATTTTGAGTTTACTTTGTTATATGGTATAAGATAAAGGTTGAGATTCATTTTTTCAATCTATTTAGTTGATCCAGCACCATTTGAAAAGACTATTTTTTCCCCATTCAGTTACCTTGACACCTTTGTTGAAAGTCAGTTGACCTTTTTTTTTTTTTTTTTTTGCGGTACGCGGGCCTCTCACTGTTGTGGCCTCTCCCATTGCGGAGCACAGGCTCCGGATGCGCAGGCTCAGCGGCCATGGCTCACAGGCTCAGCCGCTCCACGGCATGTGGTATCTTCCCAGACTGGGGCACGAACCCATGTCGCCTGCATCGGCAGGCGGACTCTCAACCACTGCGCCACCAGCGAAGCCCATCAGTTGACCTTTTGTGTCAATTTATTTTTGGATTCTATAGTCTGTTCCATTGACATATATGTCTATATTTAAATCAATAGCACGTTGTCTTGATTACTTTATAGTAAATCTTGAAGTTATGTAGTGTGAGCCCTCAAACTTTCTTCTTTTTCAAAATTGTTTTGCTATTTCAAATTCTTTGTATTTCCATGTAAATTTTTGTAAAAAGCTTGTATAGTTCTACAAAGAATAGTGCTGGAACTTAGATTAGGATTGCATTGAATCTATAGATCAGTTTGGGAAAGAATAGACCTCTTAATGATATGCAGCCTTTCAATCCATTAACATGGTATATCCCTTTATTTATTTAGGTTTTCTTTAATTTTTCTCAGCAATGTTAGTCATCTTCATTTGTAATCACACATATTAAATTAAATTTGTCCCCAAGTACTTTATGTTTGTTGATGTTATTGTTAATTTAATTTTAAATTATTTATTGGTAATGTATAGAAATACAATTAATTTACATACAGTCGACCCGTAAACAATGTGGGTTTCAATTTCACAGGTCCACTTTTGCTGGATGTGTTAATTAGTTTGATTATGGTAATCATTTTACAATGTATACATATATCAAATTATTATATCATGTTGTACACTTTAAATATATTAATTTTTTGTCAATTAGTCCTCAATAAACCTGGGAAGAAGAATGAGAAAGCAATGCAGCCCTATTGACATCTTGATTTTAGTTCAGTGAAATTTGTGTCGAACATGTGACAGAGCTGTAAGAGAATAAATTTATATTGGTTTAAGCTTCTAGGTTTGTGGTAAAGTTGTTATAGCAGCAATAAAAAATCAATACAGATATGCTTATATGGGATTTTTTTTGCCCGATAAAGGAAGCGTATGTGCCTCTATGAAAAAAACTACAAAGCTCTGCTGAGAAAATGTGAAGAGATAAAGATGTATACATGTCGCTGTAAAAGAATAAAAAATTGTTAATATAATGGACCTTCTTAAATTGATTTATAAATTTAATTTACTCAACATAAAAATTCCACAGGACTTTTTGGGTAAAATTTTCAATAATATTCTAAAATTTATATGAAGAAATAGGTGAAAATAGTTAAGAAGGTGCTTGGATTTATATAATTTCAGAGTGCTAATTTCCTGAATTAACTAGTATCACTCTTTGGGAGAAGTATAACAATTTATTGTCAAATGGGCAAGTCCAAATCAAGAAGACTCCATGTCAAATTCCTTAGGTAAAGAGAATGATGATGTATTGTGACCAAAGGGAGCAGGATTAGAGGACCCTATAGATGGTCAGAGAGCTGCCATATAAAATAGTTATATCAATTTTAATGGAAATAATGGAATGAAATAGAATATGCTTAATAATAAAAATATATCTAATCTTTCTTTGATTATCTGAAAGGAATCGGAATTGACTGAGGCCTTTGGGTTATTATTCTACCAACTTCTGTTAACTTGTAGAGATAATGCTTATGAGTACTTTAGGGAATTGTGTTCCAGATAATATGGACATCCACATACACAACACTGAGGGAGTGACTCACTAACTCTGGCTAAAAGGTAAGAAATGACTGAAATGACAGAAAGTACTCAAAAGAACAAAGAATAAGAAGCAGTTTAAATCCGGAGCCTGTGCTCCGCAACGGGAGAGGCCACAACAGTGAGAGGCCTGCGTACCGGTAAAAAAAAAGAAGCAGTTTATTAAACTGCAGGATGCTCATGAAAATATCTAAATACCATTACATGCAAATTGACAAAAAAATGTAGCATATTGTCAATCCCCTCCAATTTTCATATATAGCCCAAGTCAAAATCAAAGGTTTATGTATTTGTGATGAAATTAGGCCCAGATATCACTACTACACACATATGAAAAACTGAGAAAAATGATCTAATTATCCCTCTACATTCTGGACTTTTATATGTATAGATTTTCATACTCATTAGTACCTTTTATGCAGAAGTAAATTCCTAAGGCCTTATTTGTTTATTTCTATTATGGCAATATTAGTTACTCTATTGCAGAGAAGATGATTGTAACCTGAGGAATTCAGCTGTCTATTACAAAGTTGCTGAACAAATTTCTATATGATAAATAATGATCCTTGTCTCCTCTTTAAAGTAAGTCAACCACAGAACCAAGAGTCAAGATATCTTCATTTTACTCTTTACTCTTCTATTTATTTAATGAACACATTTTATCTTATCCCTGAGTCTAAAAAGCTATTTCTGTGAATTGGAGAATAAATGCTTTTTTTTTTAAACATCTTTATTGGAGTATAATTGCTTTACAATGGTGTGTTAGTTTCTGCTTTATAACAAAGTGAATCAGTTATACTTATACATATGTTCCCATAACTCTTCCCTCTTGCATCTCCCTCCCTCCCACCCTCCCTATCCCACCCCTCTAGGTGGTCACAAAGCACTGATCTGATTTCCCTGTGCTATGTGGCTGCTTCCCACTAGCTATCTATTTTACATGTGGTAGTGTATATATGTCCATGCCACTCTCTCACTTCGTCCCAGCTTACCCTTCCCCCTCCCCGTGTCCTCAAGTCCATTCTCTACGTCTGCATCTTTATTCCTGTCCTGCCCCTAGGTTCTTCAGAACCATTTTTATTGTTTTTTTTTTTAAGATTCCATATATGTGTGTTAGCATATGGTATTTGTTTTTCTCTTTCTTACTTCACTCTGTATGACAGACTCAAGGTCCATCCACCTCACTACAAATAACTCAATTTCATTTCTTTTTATGGCTGAGTAATATTCCATTGTAGAGAATAAATGATTTTAGCTCCCCGAAGAGCTGTAAGGATTAATGTGATTGAAGACCAGCAGTATTAGAAATTTTGCAGCAACTATTAAAAAAAAAGCAAACATGACATTGTTCCATTGTTGTTGCCATGAAACATTGTCTTACTTACTAGCACATTGTGGGTGTTCCTTTGTGTGGCTGATTCCTGCACAAGGCAGTTCCATTTGGGCTCTTTGATGGGCTATATCTCCTGACTGTCTGCCCATTTCCTATAATAAAAGCATTTATTTCATACAAATTCCATAATTCTCAAATTCAGTTTAGTTATTCCACCAACCAGTCCCAATGAATGTAGTTTTATACTATGCAGAGAGTTACCTTTGGGAATGAGACTACTCTATTATTAGAATTTCTACTGCAAGTTAAACTGTTCTGCCAAGAAAACCTTACAGAATACCTTAATACCATAATAACCATACTTCTGTATAACTGAAATGACTTATATGGCTTCAATTTCCTTCTCAACACATTTCCTGGCAAAAGTACCATAAAAAATATGACATGGGTCATGTGACCCACACGTTTATTGACCACACCCTTACTGATTGCCTGGGAAATCCCACTGCATTTAAGCATGTCCTTCTCACTGATGGAGTGAGAGTGAACTACTGGGTCCCATTATGCCATGCTTTTTGTATACAGTTACGTGAGACACTGTTGCCTGGAAGACCCTCTTCGTATCCCGTTATCCAATCCACTCAGCATACACCATTCAGAGTACAATGTATCACAATGTAACAATGTGTGTCACCATAACTAGACTCAAGATGCTGGATTATAGAACATGTTTTGCTCAACTTGGTATTTTCTCCCAGCCATTAGTGTGATATTGTTTAGTAATAAATGCTTAGTTGAATAAATTCTCTACATAATAACTAGAATAATTTCATTAAAACACAAATTGTATCATGTCTTTTCTGTGCTTGCACCATTCTGATGGCTTCCCACTGCACTGAAAAATATTCCAAACTCCTTGAGAGGACATGAAAGTAGTCTTTTTACTTCTCCAATATCATCTATCACCATTCTCTGCCTCACAGTCAAAGCTGTAACCACATTGGTCTTTTACTTCTTGGAACAAGTCAAGGTCTTTCTGAACATAGATCTTTACACCTGTCATTTCCTCTGCCTAGAATGTTCATTACCTCTCTTTTCTCATGGTTGGCTCTTTTTCATCTTTCAGATCTTAGCTTAAATGCCATTTCCTCAAAGAGGTCCTCCTTGTCTAACCAATCTAAAGACAGTCTCTTCTATAACTCTCTAACAGCATCGTCTTTCATGGCATTTGTCATGATCTGTAATTAAAATTTGTTTATATTTTTGTTTTCTATTCTCACTAGACTCAGCAACATAGAAGAGTGATTATACGTTTTATTTATGATTATAAACCTAGTACTTAGCACATAATAGGTGCTCAGTAAATATATGTCAAATGAATGGATAATAAGTTATCCCCATTTCATTGTTTTTTTTTTTTTTGCGGTATGCGGGCCTCTCACCGCTGTGGTCTCTCCTGTTGCGGAGCACAGGCTCCGGACGCACAGGCTCAGCGGCCATGGCTCACGGGTCCAACCGCTCCGCGGTACGTGGGATCCTCCCGGACTGGGGCATGAACCCGTGTCCCCTGCATCGGCAGGCGGACTCCCAACCACTGCGCCACCAGGGAAGCCCGGCTGTAGTGTTTTTTGAACAATTCTTCAGAGGAGGTTGGATAAAACCCAGGAAAACTTAGAAAATCTGTAGCGGGTAAAGGGAGACTTGCTTCTCTTCCACCTTTGAGTTGAGGACAGACTTGCTCATTCTTAAACTGGAGCTCAAGGTCCAGACCTAACAGCGTCACTGTCTTGACTAGATTATCCTCAGTTCTTTCTAAAGTCCAATTCTGTTGTCTGACTTACTGGACCACAGTAAAACAAAAGTAGTTGCTTTTTTAAAAATTAGCTTACCTTTGACCCAAGTATCACTAATTTTTATAAGAAACGTATATATTATATAGAGTCCCAAGATCTTAGCTCTTAAGGGGAGTTTACCTAATCTATTTTTTTTTTTTTTATAAATAGAGAAAACAAGGCACAGAGAAGTAAAGCAACTGGCTCAAGTTCATAGAGAACTGGAGAACTGGAGTAATAGCTGGGTCTAGAGCTTGGGCCTCTTGACTTTTGGTCCAGTCTTTCTCTACCATCCCTCTGACCTGAATTTTTGGGGTGACTGGCATAACTGAAGTATTAAGTAAAATGTGTCTCAGTGACCTCTCTCTTCCTCTCCTAGGTGTCCTGGGCTGGCTTGGGTGGGCATCTGTGGGGAGCCTCTCTTCTCTAGCTTGCCTCTTATGTGCCACTGCCTCGATGTACAGCCTTCCACCCAAGCAAGCTGTCCTCTTGGTTTCTTGGGCACTATCATCCTACGTTACCTTCTTCCCATCACTGATGACTACAGCTTCTTTATTTTGTCCTTCAAGATCAGGCTTTCTGCCAGACAAATGAATCAGCTCCACACTGGTTATGAAAAAAGGATAGAGAAAACTTTTCTCAAGAATTTTCTAGGCCTCATTATGCTGTTTTTCTGCAGACAATGGCTTTTTTGTTGTTTATATCAGAGGAAGTCTAATGGCAGTGTCAAATCAGAGAACTAGCAAAGCAGATCTACGGCAAAGAAGGTATTTTGGGAGGGAGAGAAGTCTTTTAGTTATCATTTAAGTTAAACTCATGGTATCTAGTGCTTGGATTAATATTTATAGTAACATCATAATGTAGCTATGGATTGATCTTACTATTTAGAAATTCTTCTTAGGGTGTTCACTTAAAGTTTTTGCTCCAGAAAACTACTTTAAATGTTTGATGATTTACATCTGTTATCTTTGTAATTTATTAAGCTCTAAAAGGATGATTGCAAAAGTGAAAGCTGAAGAACTAACCAAAAATGGAGCCAGGGTTTATTCTAAAATCAATATGAAAAATTTCACCTGCACAGATAGAAAAGCGTGTGCAGATTGTGCACTAGGTCTGAAACGAAGACTGTTCCCTCATCAGAGGATATGGATATACATTTTTTTTTTTTGCGGTACGCGGGCCTCTCACTGTTGTGGCCTCTCTCGTTGCGGAGCTCAGGCTCCGGACGCGCAGGCTCAGCGGCCACGGCTCACGGGCCCAGCCGCTCCGCGGCATGTGGGATCTTCCCGAACCAAGGCACGAACCCGTGTCCCTGCATCGGCAGGCGGACCCTCAACCGCTGCACCACCAGAGAACCCCTGGATATACATTTTTAACTAAACTTTTTCCATCACATTTTTTTTTTTTCTATTTCTGTGGAGCCTTAGGAAAAAATGTTCTGAAAAATGGACATGTGTTCAACTGCAGTAGAAATCTGGTGTTAGTTTATGTCAAAAATATGGTTCACACATCAAAAAATCTAGTGTCCACTGCATACATTTCAGAAAAACAGAAGAAAACAAGAGCAGAAACAGTAAATCTAAAACGTCTATAAAACTCACCCTGGGTTGTTTCTGACGCTCTCAGCACCTCCGAAGGGACCTGAATTATCAGTCTGGTAGTTTCAATAACATGAGTATTATTTTCTGGTAGGAAGAAGAATTTACCGAGAGTGGGCAGGGGCGAGCTCCCCGGCGCGAGCCGCACGAATGAGAGAAACGTGCCCCTCGCGAGGCGTCGCGCGCGCCCGGGACAGGGAGCCAATGAGAACGCTGGGAGGGCTCGAGACCCGGCCCTGAGGTCGACGGCCGCGCGCCGGCTCGAAGACGAGCGTCGCCGGGCGGGAGCGCGCGGAGCGGGGCAGGCTTGGAGTATGCGGAGGCCGCGCTCTGCCTCTCAGAGGCCGGACGGCGCTGCGGAGCGGTGGCGACGGCAGCGGTAACTGGAACCGCGTCGGGGGTGAGGCCCTGGGACGCCTTTGAACTCTGCATCCAGAAAGCCCAAGATGGAAGAAGAAAGGTCAGAGACATTGACTAACCTGGAAACAGGGACCTCTTTGGAACTTTGCTTTCATCCACAGTAGCTTTTAAAAGTATCATCGAGTGGAAGTGATTTCCTCGTCTTATTTTGCTTATTGGGAAGAACATGGCTTCAGGGATTTTACGTTTCCTTTTAGTTTTTGCATGAACTCCATAGGAAAAGGAGCCCTTAAAGGGTTTGGGAGTAACAAGAAGAGACTGAAGACAGACAGGCTTGTGCGTGCTGTTTTCCCTCCCCTTCAAAGAAAAGGATTTACAACGCAACCTTGTAACAGCTGCTGCCCAGCTTTAACCACCAAGAGAAAGTAAATAAAATAAATAAATAAATAAATTTAAAAAAAGAGAAAGTAAATAATTAAACTACCATTAAAAAATAATTTATTTTTAAGTTCTACAAATCAAATAACCCCATTTACCTTGATTTTTTCATAAGGAAGTTCAGAGCCCTCGAAATTCCCTTGGGTCTTATTCACAGTTTTTGGTAATAATTCACAGCAGTTATATTTGGTGGTATTTTACCAGAGGTACTTCAGCATTTCTGCAAAATCACACCTTTGTACATGTTATTATCATGTTGTTCAATATGTAGAGCATATAGCTCTGCACTAAGATTTTCTAGAATTGGTTCTCAGTAAACTGAAGATGTGGTGTAGGAATGATATCTTTTTTGCACTTTGTCAGGCTGTACTGATGGTTAGAAGGGATTAAAAGCCACTACCTATCACGTTTGCAGGCATGCTAGTTTACCAGGACACGTCTAACGCAAAACTTGACCTAATTATTCAGAACCAGTGTAACTGAAGCATCCTGTTTCCTTTGCAGCACACTCTCTAGGTGTAAATTTTGTCTTGCCAGTTTCAGATGGGTTATCCCACCTTCAAATACTGAAGGGAAATCTGTAGAGAAAGAAAGCAGCTGGGAAGGGCAGCTGCAGTGTTAGTGTTGCTCTACCTGACTTATATAGGCCTTATGGGAACTTTAAAGCAATGACATCAGCTTTCCGTAGTCCCTAGTTAGAAAAAGTTAATTCTTTGGGAATCGAAGTTACAGGCTTCGCAATCATCACTAAGGGCATTTAATGGGAAAGCGGTACTTCAACATCTAAATCTTTAGGATGTGTTTATATGTGATTAAATGAACTACTATTTAGCGATTACTTACTATGTGCTAAGTATTAGGTGAGGGGCTTTCCTGTTTTTATCTAATCCATATAAAAACACATTGCTGAGGGATGGGCAAAGGAGTTAAAAATTTAATCTGCTGTCTGCCAGCGAGGTCAAGTGTTTGGACTCTAGAGTCACATTGCTTGAGTATAGATTCCAACGTCCTAGGTGTGTAAATTTGGGCAAGTTATTTAACCTCTGGGCCTCAGTTTTCTCATCCATTAAAGGTGAATAAAAATGGTAACTTTTTTTAGAGCTCTTGAAATCTTTGCAAAGCGTGTGGAGCTTCCTAAATGTGTTATCTACATGAGTGTAATTATGTAATACGCAATTCAAAGAAACAAATGCAAAAGCCACCACTAATTGCCAGTCAACTTTTTTCCCATCACGTATTCATTACTTTATATAACAATGAAAAATCAGAACCTTTTGCTCTAATTCCCATTTTGCTTTCTCTGCTTAGATATAGAGTTTGATAGTTTAAATGGGTAAAAGAAGAATCCAAAGGAGAGGGATTAAGGTTATTACACTTTGATTTTCAAGATTGAATAGTTTCGTGGGATGGTTAGGCTATCCAAACTAAAGTGTATGGAACTAGAAGTAAGCTTTTAGCTGACTCTCCATGCAACAGTGTCTGGAAGACAGGATGGTAACAGAGGGAAAGTATCAGAAGTGACCAAAAATTCTTACTCCCAAGGACTTGTGGCTTGCGCTCCTTTTCCCCAGTTTTCTTGTTGGATTCATTATCACTGATCAGGGGCCAGACTTGACTATATTGGAAAACCTGGTCTTTCAGAACTTACAGATATTGCTACTTGGCTAACATGGGACTTGTACTGTCACACTGGCAATCAGGGTACACATTAGGAAGCGGGATATGCTGACCATACTAATTCTCTAAACATCTGGAATTGAGATACTTTATTACAGGCATAATACACCAAGGGCAATATAGAAAATGATGTTCAATTGATTATAGGCCAAATACCATCACCACTGGCATTGGTAAAATGCAAGGTTGAGAAATTAATCTTTGAACAATTTCTATACATTCCCCCTTCCTCTTGTAACCCTCTCCCCTGGCCCACTACTTTCCTCTGACTGTACACAGAATGCCATATAGGTGACTCAAGCTTTCCCTCCCTGGAAGTCCCTGATGCTCCAAAATTGTGTGTTCCTCTTTCCTCCATAGCATAAATGAAAACAATTGTTTAAACTTGCATAGCCTTTTAGCGTTGGAAAAACTCTTTCACCCTTACTGTTTTATTCGGTCTTTATGATACCTCTGCGAGGTAGGGAGCATTATAGAAAACTTGGTGTTAAGTGATTTTCACAGAGTTTACACGTCAGGTAAGCACCTGAACCAGGGCTTGAACTCAGGTAATCTGCTGCTGGATCCAGTACTTATTCTCTTAACTTCACTTGGATGCTGCCATTTATAGAAGAGCATAGCTTTTGATCTTAACCACCTATAGAAGATGCACACTTAAAAGTGTTGCTTGGAGCCGCATGGCACAGGGATATTGGCTCGGCGCTTTGTGACAGCCTGGAGGGGTGGGATAGGGAGGGTGGGAGGGAGGGAGACGCAAGAGGGAAGAGATATGGGAACATATGTATATGTATAACTGATTCACTTTGTTATAAAGCAGAAACTAACACACCATTGTAAAGCAATTATACCCCAATAAAGATAAAAAAAAAAAAAAAGTGTTGCTTGGGATTTGCCTGGTGGAACAGTGGTTAAGAATCTGCCTGCAGGGCTTCCCTGGTGGCGCAGTGGTTGAGAGTCCGCCTGCCGATGCAGGGGACACGGGTTTGTGCCCCGGTCCAGGAGGTTCCCACATGCCGCAGAGCGGCTGGGCCCGTGAGCCATGGCCACTGGACCTGCGCATCCGGAGCCTGTGCTCCGCAATGGGAGAGGCCACAACAGTGAGAGGCCTGCGTACCGCCCAAAAAAAAAAAAAAAAAAAAAAAAAAGAATCTGCCTGCCAATGCAGGGGACACAGGTTCAAGCCCTGGTCGGGGTAGATCCCACATGCCACGGAGCAACTAAGCCTGTGCACCACAACTAGTGAGCCTGCGCTCTAGAGCCTGCGAGCCACAACTACTGAGCCCATGCACCTAGAGCCCGTGCTCCGCAACGAGAAGCCATCGCAATGAGAAGCCTGCATACCACAACAAAGAGTAGCCCCCGCTCACCGCAACTAGGGAAAGCCTGCGCGCAGCAACAAAGACCCAATGCAGCCAAAAACAAATAAATAAACAAATTTTAAAAAAAGTGTTGCTTGTTCACTTATATGTCGAATTTGAAAAAAACAAAAACAAAAACCCAACCAACCAAAGGAAAAAAAACTCAAAGAAACAGAGAACAGATTGGTGGTTGCTATAAGGACGGGGTGGGGAGTGGGCAAAATGCGTGAAAAGGGTCAAAAGGTACAAACTTCCCGCTATAAAATAAATAAGTCATGGGGCTTCCCTGGTGGCGCAGTGGTTGAGAGTCCGCCTGCCGATGCAGGGGACACGGGTTCGTGTCCTGGTCCGGAAAGATCCCACGTGCCGCGGAGCGGCTGGGCCCGTGAGCCATGGCCGCTGAGCCACCGCGTCTGGAGCCTGTGCTCCGCAATGGGAGAGGCCACAACAGTGAGAGGCCCGCATATCGCAAAAAAAAAAAAAAAAAAAAGTGAGGACGTACTAGGCTATAAAGGAAGTCTCTATGTGGAAATATTTTAGGTGCATTCTCTTTATGGTCTAAGAAAGACAGAGGTGGTCACTGTAACTACTACTGCTCATTGCAGTCCTCCGGTAGTAGGTGTGCCGATGTATCCTTTAATGTGTGTAGTGAGGACTGTGAGGGGTGAATTTGTGGTGTTGGGTCTGAGTGGTGATGACATTTGATTGCTTGATTAGAGCATTCCGTGTGGTGAGGTGTATTTGAGAATTCTTTCTGACATATAGCATCGAATCCTCACTACCTACCTCTTCTGGAGAGTCTGTGAGCTACTTAATATCTTTTAATTTTTCTGCATAAACTAGCCAGAGTAGATTTTATTGAATTGCATCTGAAAATATGACTGATTAAAGGAAGATCTTGATAAAGCATATTGCGTTATAAAGCTAAGATGATAAAAACAGTATGGTAGTGTTACAGAAACAACTATATCAATGAAACAAAATATAAAACTCAAGAAGAGACCAAGTTCCTAGGTAACATTATATGTAATAAAGACTGTACCACAGATCGGTGGGGGAAAGGTGGATTATTTTGTAGATACTGCTGGGAAGACTGTTCTGCTCTACGGAGAAATATAAAGTTGCATTTCCTCTTACACCATATATACATGCAGATTTCAGATGAATTAAAACCTACATGTAAAAGAAAAACCTATAAAGATAACAAAATACAATGCAGGAAATTATGTTTATGGCCTTGGAGTAGGGAATGATTTCTAAGTCAAAATTCCAAAACTCAAATCATAAAGTAAAAAAAAAAAGATATCTTTGACCCCCATCAAAATGAAGTATTTCCATTCAAAAAGGACACCATAGACAAAGTTAACACATTAGGGGTATACTAGAAGAAGGTATTTGTGATGTTGAACACTTCAAGGAATCAATGTATGAGGAACTCCTGAAATTTACTGAGAAAAAGACTGGGGACCTAATTTTAAAATGCGCAAATCATTTGAACAGGTAATATTGAAAAGGAAAACACAAATAGCTCAATTTCACCAAACGAGTAATACAAGTTAAAATGAGACTCCACACTCAGCATATTGGTAAAATTTAGACAGTTTTATAATTTTGATAACACCAAATGCTGTTGAGGATTTGGAGAGACTGGACCGCTCAAGCATTTTTGGTAGAAGTTGTATGTGATTATCACTACTTTGAGTGATTAGTGAAATTGAGTATGTATATACACTATAATTGGACATATCCCAAAGAAGTTCTTACATAGTTAATAAGGGGAAATATAGAAATATGTTTATTGCTGTGTTGATGGGAGTTAGAGGCATCCTATGAGTCCCTCACTAGGGGGTTGGATAGGTAAATGTGGGGGAAGCACATGGTAAAATATTTTGCAGTAGTTGGAAACTGTGAGCCAGAAGTACATACCCAGTAATCAAAAAAGAGTTTTAAGTTATCTATAGCTGTAGACCACTTGGCTTCAGGATGAAGCTGCCTAAACACTTAGCTTACTTGTATAATTGTATTTCCTTTGTGTTTCCTTTTGTGTTTCAATTGTCAGAAATTTCAGAGCTCAAATTAATCCCAGTAGCCATATTAGTTTTTCTACTAAATGAATCTGTGTCCACTGTCTTTGATTCCTCCATCCTAATTTTACAGCCATATTGGAATTTTGTATTTTATTTGGAAACTTTTTTTTCTGGGGAAACTTTTTCTGGGGAAACTTTAAAAAATTTATATGTAAATAAAAAGTCACTGTTGGACCTTAATGATCATCTTATTATTATTAAGGAATCTCCCAGTAAAAAAAGAAAAAAAATATTAGGGAAGAAACGAATTTCTCCTGACCTGGGATACTATTTTAAAAAGACAGAAAAGGAAATGAATAAAGCAACCATCTTAGGATGAGGAAAAGAAATATTTCACTCTATGGAAGTGTGTTTTAAATAAATCACTCATCTGAATGAAGAACATCTTTTGTTAATCAGAAGGCTTTCCAGGAAGGTGGTTATTTCCTTTGTATAGACTTCATATCCCTATGGAAACTGAATAAGGAAGAGGAATTTGAACAAAAGCAAATGGCAAAAACTCTCTTCAGGATGTGAGAAGCTATGAAGACTGTCTCAGAGGCTGCTTGGGGATATGATTTCCCATCAGTTCCCATGTTGCCCACTAGGTGGTGGTGGTGCACATAAAAACTCTACTGTATACACCATGAATTGCCATAAACCTTGTTTACTCTTCTTTTTCAAACAAAATCCCAAGAAAATCTGTATAAAAGCCTCAGGCAGAAGTATGAAGCCCTCAATAATAACACAGGGGACAGTCTCAGGCTATAAGATGAGGATAGGTACCATCCAAAAGAGATCATCTCCAAATGCAATTTTGGGTCTTCCTTGACCCAGTTTCTTTTGGTTACAGAAAAATACAAGGGAGATTTTCTTTCTATACTTATTCCAGAGATCACCTTGGATGAAAGGAGTCAAATTTTGATGAATATCATAATTTACATCGTAATTTTTGTGCCTTAAAAAAACCTATTGCTCATCTACCACAATTACTATGATTTCATGATCATTATTTTTAACATGTTATCATATCATTATAGCACACGTGATAAGTTCAGCATACCTTTTGTGTGAATCTATCACTTTAGTTTGAATGATGAAGCAGTCTCCCAACCATTGTGATACTCCTTCTGACACCACTAATGAAGGAAGAGAGCTCTTAAATGATTAATTCATTCTTAAATGCACAGCTGTGGTGACCTCTGAAAGGATACATTCCTTTTTAAGACTACCTTCTCAAAACAAAGTCATTATTATGTAGCCTCAGGACTGTAGTCACTCTTCTTCAGTTCACAGATTCTGGCTGATGATGTCATGACACAGAAGAAAATGCAAAACAGGCAGCCTTACATCAGCTTCCTGGTGAGCATCACACTTGTGGCTGAGGCCTGAGACCAGCTGCGTTTTGGCCATGGCTTTGCAGAGCGTTCTGGAAGCACTGTGGCTGGAGCTCCTCCTCAGCTCTCTCTGGAATGGTGAGTAGGCTCCTGCATCATCTGGTCTTGGAAAAGTGTATGCCATTGTTTTAAAACTTGGACTCATTAAAAAAAAAAAAAAAAAAAGAAAAACAAAAACTTGGACTCATTAAAAAAATGAAACAGCCAAATTCATTAATACCCACTGTACCTAAGGGGCAATCAATAAACCAAATAGCAGTGTAAAAGTCACAACGTTCTTTTTTTATTTCCTGTAGTTGCAGAGAGCAAGGACCGAGTACTTCAGCCTTCCACTGTGGTCTCTTCGGAGGGTGCTCTGGCAGAAATCTCCTGTAATCACTCTATATCCAATGCTTACAACTTCTTCTGGTACCTTCACTTCCCAGGATGTGCACCAAGACTCCTTGTTAAGGGCTCAAGGCCTTCTCAGCAGGGACGGTACAACATGACATATGAGCGGTTCTCTTCATCACTGCTTATCCTCCAGGTGCAGATGGCAGATGCAGCCATTTACTACTGTGCTCTGGAGGACACAGAGGCAGGAAATCCATGAAGTGCTGAACAGAAACAAGGAGAGATGACAGCCTTTGCAGGAGGTGGAAAAAAGATGAGCAATAACTGTTCACCCCACCACCCCCAATTCAACGTTCTCCAAGCTTTTCCATTTGGCACTATCAGAAAAAACATTTGAGTCCAGACACACTATATATTAGTAAAGGTACATAGGGAAATATGTTTTTAAAGAGTGTTTCATTAATGGTCTATAAATTCATGTTTTAAATAGTTTACTTTTTTAAAAAATAAATTTATTTATTTTATTATTTTATTTATTGTTTCTGGCTGCGTTGGGTCTTCGTTGCTGTGCGTGGGCTTTTCTCTGGTTGCGGCGAGCGGGGGCTACTCTTCATTGCAGTTCGCGGGCTTCTCATTGCAGTGATTTCCCTTGTTGTGGAGCACGGGCTCTAGGCGCACTGGCTTCAGTAGTTGTGGCACACGGGCTCAGTAGTTGTGGCTCGCGGG
Source organism: Grampus griseus (assembly GCF_964374135.1). Taxonomy (NCBI): domain Eukaryota; kingdom Metazoa; phylum Chordata; class Mammalia; order Artiodactyla; family Delphinidae; genus Grampus; species Grampus griseus. Next base: position 75,622,556 of record NC_139018.1, on the reverse strand, counting down.
CTCTAGAGCGCAGGCTCAGTAGCTGAGGCGCACGGCCTTAGTGGCTCCGCAGCATGTGGGATCTTCCCGGACCAGGGATCGAACCCGTGTCCCCTGCACTGGCAGGCGGATTCTCAACCACTGCACCACCAGGGAAGCCCTTAAATAGTTTCTTGTTAATTGAAACACTTTTGATCCATTTCTTTTGAAATCTGATTGAATTATTTTTGCTTTCCCTCATAAAATGGCTGATGATGAACTTGTGATAGGAGGAAGAGTCATGTCCACTCTGCCATTTTCTTCTTGCTTTCTGTGTTTGCATTTTAATTATCTGCCAGCTTCACTCTCTTTGCAGGAATCTTTTCAAGACGTGTATCCACTTTATAAAGGGTACTTTAGTTAACACTGGATAATACAGTAAGCTGAAAGCGAATGAATGAGTGAGTGGCTACTGCCAACAGCCCTGAGTTTGGAAGCTCAATCCTTCCCTCAGGATATTTTACTTATTATAATCTAATATATAGGCCCCGTGAGGATGTCAGTGACAATTGGTATATGAAATATTAGTAAAATTCAATCTCCTTCCAAATTTTTAAGCTAAAATAAAATACAACTGGAAGTTGTAATATATTCTTCCCATATCCTTGTTACTTTGTCTTTTTACCCAGACCTGTCCCTCCCACTTTAGAAACCAAGGTCCTAGGATAGATTAGTGATTCCCAAACTTTTTAAAATCCTAAGTCTCTGGAGTTTTGTTCAAAAAAATAGATTGTTTCCTACATTCTACATGAACTGAATCAGAGTTTTCAGGAGTGGGGTCCTGAAGTCTGTATTTTCCATAAATGTCTCCCTGGTGATTCTGATGTTCAGTCAGATTTGATGTGGGAAACCAAGAGTCTGGACTCCAGATCTTGAGGCTTTAGCCACTATTCTTTACTTTTAGTAACATCCAAATGTCTCCACTGTATACACATATAAATTGGTATATGTTTGTACAACTTCTTTAGGCATATTCTATTTTGGATTATTGCTTGTTTAGCAGTGTATTAGTCTTACCTTTTAACCAAATGAAATATTTGAAAAGACGAAGCATGTGTGCATTTTCTTCATGAGTTCTGCATGGTGCCGTGTGTATTGTTGTTGCTCCATAAACAGTGAATAAGCATGTGGCCCCTTCATTGTTTTGGCAAGCAAGAAAAGAGACAGAAAATTCCTTTTCTTCATAGAGGAAGTTCTTTTCAGTTCACTGAGGGGTGTGTGTGTGTGTGTGTGTGTGATGTATTGAAAACCCTACCTTTTACATTGATGTTTTGATTCTACTGTTTAAACTCTCAATGACTAGTCTTCCTACCAGATTTTTTCCAGCTCATATGTAAAATACTAAAGACATTATTACCCAAAGGGGAAGTGGAAGAAGAATGAAATAAAAGAAGGGGAAAATGCAGTTGATGAGAGAGGAATTACAAAGAAGAGAGCTCAGTGGTAGCTCACTCTTTTTTTTTTTTTTTTTTTGGTAGCTCACTCTTAAAGGCATCATGAAGCTTTCAGTCCGATGGTGACTTGTGAAACATTTACAGGAGAGTAAAGTTCCCTGTATTCCCAAATCCTGGGAGTTTGCATCTATATAGAGATTTCCATATTCTCTTTTGGAGGCTTACTTCCCATTAAAAACAGAACAAAATAAAAAATTCCTGGTTGAAAAAGCTGTTCTAAGACTCCTGAGACTAAACATGGAGAGCAGGGCTGGAGAGTTACTTGAGTCCAATGCAGCTGGCATGAAGCTGTCCAAGGTCTCCCTGGATCAGTCTGCTCTGTCTGCTGCTGGTAATATCTGCATTGATGGTAAAGTTTTCTTGGGGTCAGTAGCTCAGCCAGTTCTTCTAATGTCTGAGGACCTCTTAGAAGCGATTATCTAGGGACTGCTTTGGTTATGTGGCACATACAAATGAGGTCAGCATTTGGTATACACTCAATTAATAAGATGACCTCTAAAGTTCTACTTGGCACATTCAAGTCTATGATTGTATAATTTTATTAGGATAATGGAATTACTTTCCAATATTATAAGGTTTTTTAAAAAAGTAAATGATCCAAAAAAAAAAAGTAAATGATCAAAATTGAAATTCTCAGTGTGATTTAGTGGAAAGAATGCTTCTGAAGTCAGAAAAGTATGGGTTAAAATCCTTGTTCTATTTCTTTAGGGGTGACTTGAGTAAATTACCTAATATTCCTGAACTCCAGTGTCCTCATCTCTAAAATATTAGGAGAAATAAAAAGTCAAGAAATGTAACGGGCTTAACATTATGCTCACAGTAGGCATTTGATGAATAACATCTCATTAATCTCATAAATCAAAGCACATAAGCAGAATAGCTATTGAGTCTATTTTGTTCAATTCTTTTTTTTTTTTTTTTTTTTCTGTACGTGGGCCTCTCACTGTTGTGGTCTCTCCCACTGCGGAGCACAGGCTCTGGACACGCAGGCCCAGCGGCCATGGCTCACGGGCCCAGCCGCTCCGCAGCATGTGGGATCTTCCCAGACTGGGGCACGAACCCGTGTCCCCTGCATCGGCAGGCGGACTCCAAACCACTGCGCCACCAGGGAAGCCCTATTTTGTTCAATTCTGAAAGCTCAACTGATGCCCTAGGAATCCTTTGGGTGTGTGGTCTCTTAAAGGTTTAATTCATTTGTAGCTCCTGGAATTAATTACTAAATGGTTGAACGTAAACAAAATCTAAGTCACTTGCACTATCTAAGCATAGTTCTGCATGTTGTGTGTTCTACATCTGTAGAAGATAGAAGTAGTAGAGATTGGGCAATTATCAGGAAAATTTAATTACAGCACTAAAGTCTATATTGGACTCTTGTTTTAATTTGACTTTTTTGTCTTTCTACATCAATCAAAATTCTGTATAGATATGCCCATACATACATTTAGGATATACCCACATTTTGCCTGATTGACAGGGCAGCCATAAACCCCAGTGTCAGGGGGCTGGATGTTCTTTGCCCTCCTCTCCAGGTCTACTCTCCATCCTGCTCTATGCCCAGGAGGCTGACTTCTATGTACTTGTCTTTTGTGCTTCTGGTTGGGTTTGGCCTAGTGGGAGGCATTGGCAGGAGACAGTGGTCAGCATATTTATATTCTTAGATCTTTTCTTTTTTGTGCTGAAATCCACAGGTCCTGTTGATCTACCTCAGTTACAGGTCTCCCAGGCTAGGGTAATTTCTTCCTCCTCTGTCCCTTCAAGTCTAGGTGTGGTGAAGTCTTCTGACTGTTGCTGGCCTCAGGGTGCCTTACTTTCTCTTGTAGGTTTCCCCTAATCCTACCCACGTATTTAAAAATATTCCTTTCATTAAGCTTTTCCCAGTCATCCTCTGGAGATGATTGCCAGTAACACCTAAGCTCTAGGAAGAGAGAGAAGAAATATATTCTATGTTCCCATTCATCACAGGTCTCTTTGGGACTTGAAGATTAGTATTTAAAGATAACTTACATATGCCAAAGAAAGACATTATCATAGGATAAAGGTTTTAACTAGCATGAGAACCTTAGCAAAGCTTTCAGAAATAGCTACCGTCCACATTTTTTTTGACTAAAAGCAAAGAGATTTTCTATCCTCTTTCCAAAATGTGTGGTTTATTTGGACATTTAAAGGAAAAATAAGGAAAATCAGAGAAACAACTTCTTTGTATTTATACTTATTTGTTTCCTTTACATTCACATCTATTGAATAATGTCTGCTGCCGTTGTGGCATTTTTTAGTATAAAACTTTAGCCTGTCTTCCCCTTAAAATGAACTCATTGCCATCATCATAATACCTCAAGCTTGGTTAAACATCAATTTTTTCTTTTAATAAATTTATTTATTTATTTATTTTTGGCTGCGTTGGGTCTTCGTTGCTGTGCTCAGGCTTTCTCTAGTTGCAGAGAGTGGGGGCCACTCTTTGTTGCGTTGCGCGGGCTTCTCATTGCAGTGGTTTCTCTTGTTGCGGAGCATGGGCTCTAGGCGCACAGGCTTCAGTAGTTGTGGCACGTGGGCTCAGTAGTTGTGGCTCGCGGGCTCTAGAGCATAGGCTCAGTAGTTGTGGCGCACGGGCTTAGCTGCTCCGTGGCATGTGGGATCTTCCCAGACCAGGGCTCGAACCTGTGTCCCCTGCATTGGCAGGTGGACTCTCAAACACTGTGCCACCAGGGAAGTCCCTAACCATGAATTTTTACTCAATGTGCACTTCATCTGAAGTCTGTTTTAAGTAGCCTCTCTATGTGGAAAATCTCTATCTTTGCAAACTTTCACAGAGGTTTTTAAAATTAAAAAAAATTTTTTTTATTTTAAAATATACTGTTTAATAGGGCAAATATACCAGGAGGTGTTTATAATACCACTCTCCCTTTTTTTTCTCTCTCTAAAAATGTTTAAAGAGAAGGTTCAAGTTCTTTTTGTATGACTATTTAACTAGATATCATCATGGGGAGGAATCCCAACAGACCCAACCAAGAGAAAAACCTGACTTATCTTGTGGTCAAAGAGATTTATTCAGAAGTCAGCTCTAAATTATTTCTGAAGAGACAAATAAGCTCATTCTTATCATTTGTCTTCTCTTGCCTTACTCTTTTCTGCTATTTTGCCTTTTTCTTTTCTCTCATTATTCTTTTTCTTTCTTTCTTCATCCAACGCTCTGCTTTCCCTTCTTTTTTTCTATTTATTTTCCCATCCTATTAAAATATTCTATTTCCTTTATTTCTGTCTCTATATTATCTTGAGAGAGGATAAATCATTTAAAACTTGATCCACCCAGCATGCATCTTTTTCCACTTTGGTTCACAAACCTGTTTCTTCTCCTTGAGCACCAATGGAAAATGTAGACATCCAGAGGACTGGGCCCTGTGATAAGACCTGGAAGCCCTGACTACTCTACAGTAAAGTCACCTGGTTCTGTGTGGGCTTTAGGGGGTGCTGCAGTGTGAGGTTTGCCCTGGGGGTAAGAGGTGCAGCAGTCTTGCTTTCCATAGAACTTTGAGGAGCCTGACCAAGAGCTTGCTCTACAGAGAGATGGTACAGGTGCCAGGAAGCACCAGGGCCATTTGTAAAATGCTGTGCTCTTTGAGAACATAGTCTTTGGAGTGGGGCCATAGCTCCAGCAAATGTGGACTGGAAAGGAGCCCCCATCCAGCCCAGCTTGAGCCGTGGCCTCTGCATGTATCTCAACACTTGCGATTCTCTTTACACCCAGTGAGTGATATTCCCTTCCCATTTTCCACTTGTATTACCCACTTACATTCTTTTTCAGCAGTTTCTCTGATGCGTTATGGATTAATTTATAGGTGGACTGAGAGCTCAGTCGATGACTCCGCCAGAAGATCAGGTCACTGTCACAGAAGGGGATCCAGTGACTGTGAAGTGCACCTATTCAGTGTCAGGGAACACATCTTTTTTGGTATGTCCAACATCGCAATCAAGGTCTCTAGTTCCTTCTGAAATACATCACAGGGGACAGCCTTGTTAAAGGCAACTATGGTTTTGAGGCTGAATTTTTTTTTTTTTTTTGCGGTACGTGGTCCTCTCACTGTTGTGGCCTCTCCCCTTGCGGAGCACAGGCTCCGGATGCGCAGGCTCAGCGGCCATGGCTCACGGGCCCAGCCGCTCCGCGGCATGTGGGATCTTCCCGGACCGGGGCACGAACCTGTGTCCCCTGCATCGGCAGGCGGACTCTCAAGTACTGCGCCACCAGGGAAGCCCGAGGCTGAATTTAATAAGAGCCAAACCTCTTCCCACCTAAAGAAACCATCTGTTCTAGGGAGTGACTGACTTGTACTTCTGTGCTATGAGAGACACAGTGGAAGGGGCTGCAGGGCAAACTGAATACAAACCCCTGAGCACAGAAAAACCATTTTCCTGAAGCCTTAATGTCCTTCCACCAGCGGGTGTTGTGGTTCCTGGGTTTGTCACTCATTATAACTTAATTACAATGTAAAGCCACAGAATTAGTTCATTTGACAAATATTTATTGAAATGAATCCTTGTGTGCCAGGTACTGTGCTGAGCACTGATGATAAGGAGGTGAAAGAAACTATCCTTGATCTCTAGGTGTCAGGTGGGATCCCAAACATTTGTGAACCCATTTAATTCTCACAACTCTTATCATGAGCTTCACTTTACAGATGAAGGAACTAAGGCTCAGAGAATTTCAGTATCTCACTCAAGCCACAAAATTATTAAACAGTAAACTGAAACCCAGGCAGTCTGCCTCTCAGGCGTGTAGTCTAACCACTCCACTTCTCCATCAGCCTATAGGTTCCTCAAGGAGTGAGACTGCTTTCAGCGATGGTATAGCCCTAACTCCCAAAATGGTCCCTGTCAAAAAAAGTTGGTTGTAGGAATGAACAGTAAACTAGGAACTCAAAACAGTTTGGTAAGTGCTAAGACAGAGAACTGCACAAAATGCTACGTGAGATAAGGAAGTAGAGATAAATTAGCTGTGAAGGAAGGAGAGAGAGACAGCAAGTGAGTGCATAATGGGAGGAGAATTCAAATCAGGTAGGATTTAAACATGTTGTTTAAACAACTAGGCTGATTACAGCTCCTATGCTACATCCTTTTATGTACATCCTTGAGAGGGACTGGACTCGATGCCTCTCTCTCTCTCTTTCTCTCAATTTAGAAAATCCTGGGAAGGGCTCTCATTGATTCAATGCGAGTCAGTTGCTCTTTCCTGGACAACCCTTGGTGGGGGTGTATGGGCTGCTAGGATTCGCCCATCTTTGCTCTACATTTGACCAATTAATTAGTGGTGCCTCGGGCTGATTCTGAAAGAAGTTAGCAGCTCCATTTTGAACCATATGATTCAAAGGAGTATATCTCAAAAGAAATTAATTTTTATGTAGGGACTTACATTTGTTTATTTTTTCCAAATAGATAGACAATAGTAGGAACACTACTTATTGAAAACTTCACTCTTGCTCCATAGATTTGGAATACTACATTTATAGTATACTAAATTCCCATATATACCCTGATCTATTTTTGAATTCTATTTTTGATAGAGACACCTTAGCCCACATGACTACAATCCCTGCAAACAGCCATTCCTTGACTACCCCTTGGGCCTAGGGTTGTGTATACACTGGTGGAATACCTGCATCTGGGAAGATGGTACTTGGAGGAAGCACATGCAGACCTTAAAAGTGGATCTGGGGACATGTGTGCGGGGAATCCTGGGATCCTGGGTACCCAGAGTATGGTCTAGAAGAGGTATCTCCTTGGCACTGTGGACTTCTCATAGGGAGTGGTATGGGAGCAGCTGGAGGACGGCCAGTGTAGAGCCTTTTAAAATTCAGATCAGGGCAGGGACACTGCATGCTCAGGTCTATGTTTTCCCCATGTTTTGAGGTGGCTGGGAGGGAGCAACTAAGTTTCCTTAGAAGTTCTGTTTTGTCATTTGGTCCTGGTAATTGGCCTGTTTTACCTTGAGGAGGAAAGTCAGGTAACTTTTAGGCAAAACTAGAAATTCAATAGAGTTTTCCTTCATAATATTCATTTTTTTATCCTCTCTTTTATCTCACTTTAAGAACTCTGTGGAAAGAGGACTAAATTGAGAATTAGGAAGTATAAATTATATTTTCCGACTCTTCTTAGTAACTATGGGACATTGGATCAGCCATTTACACTCTGTATGCCTCGTCTCCTAATTCATAAAGTTGAGATAACTGGAAGGATTGTTGTCCATATAAAAATATGTCTTAGACCCCAAATAAAGGTGGGTGTTGAGGGAGGCATAGCAATATGGTACTTAGGTCACTGCTATAGACTGAATGCTTGTGTCTTGCCGGAATCCATATGTTGAAACCTAATCCCCAGGGTGATAGTATTAGGAGGTGGGGCCTATGGGAAATGTTTAGGTCATGAGAGTGAAGGTCTTATGAATGGGATTAGTTTCGTTATAAAAGGGACCCCAGAGAGCTTCCTCACCCCTTCCTCTATATGACAAAGCATCAGGAAGATGGTGGTCTATGAACAAGGAAGTGGGTCTTCACCAGACACCCAATCTGCTGGCTCCTTGATCTCGGACTTCCTAACCCTCAGAATTTTAAGAAGTAAATGTTTGTTGTTTAAGCCACCAGTCTATGGTATTTTTGTTATAACAGCCCAAATGGACTAGGACCATCACCAACACTATGGAACTCCTATATTTGCCCTGAACTGCTAATATTTGGGCTGTAGCATGAGAAGGAAATACACTTCTATCTTGTTTAAGTTACTTTACTTTGGCCTTCATCACATCATTTGGACCTATATTCTAATACCATCTTCTATACCGGGAAACCTGCTTTTAGGAAAGGAGCTAATATTATCCTATCGAATTACATTGTGGTTAAATTTCATTCAAGCAACATTTTTTTTTTTTTTTTTTTTTTTGGTACATGGGCCCCTCACTGCTGTGGCCTCTCCCGTTGCGGAGCACAGGCTCCGGACGCGCAGGCTCAGCGGCCATGGCTCACGGGCCCAGCCACTCCGCGGCATGTGGGATCTTCCCGGACCAGGGCACGAACCCGTGTCCCCTGCATCGGCAGGCGGACTCTCAACCACTGCGCCACCAGGGAAGCCTGACATTTTTTTTTTGTTGTTACTTGTGGAATCACAGTTTTTGTCCCTGAAATATAATTTTAAGTATTTTAGAGAAGGTAGGGGTGGAGAAACATTTTTGGGGACAGAAAATTATCCTGGTTTTCCTGAGAACTGTAGATGTAGACAGCCACCTGCTGCAGCTATGTGAGACCTTGCCCTTGCCTGGATGCTAGGGGGACATCTCTCTCCAAGAGGAACCACTCTCCTTGGAGCCACCTTGTGCTCCAGTCAGTCCTCCCTCCTCTGATCTTTTTCTGATTGTATAATGAGTTTCACTGGGTTCTCTGCAAGAATCCAGAAACGCTTAAAATTAAGTGGTGCAAGGTTTAGCTCTTCATCTTCTCCCCTTCCCCAAATTTATTGTCTCACAGTTGTAAAGGCTATTGTCTCTCACCTTGTCCAAGATCAAGGTGTCAGCAGGGCTGGTTCCTTCCTAGCGCTGTGAGGGAATGATCTGTTTCAGGACTCTCTCCTTGGCTTGTAGATGACCATCTTTTCTCTGTGCCTCTTCACATTGTTTTCCCTTTATCTGCGTCTGTCTCTGTGTCCAAATTTCCCTTTTTTATAAGGACACCAGTCATACTGGATTAGAGTCCTCCAAAATAACCTCATTTTAACTTGATTACTTCTGTAAAGACCTATCTTTAAATAAGGTCACATTCGGGCTTCCCTGGTGGCGCAGTGGTTGAGAGTCCGCCTGCCGATGCAGGGGACGCGGGTTCGTGCCCCGGTCTGGGAGGATCCCGCATGCCGCGGAGCGGCTGGGCCTGTGAGCCATGGCCGCTGAGCCTGCGTGTCCGGAGCCTGTGCTCCGCGACAGGAGAGGCCACAACGGTGAGAGGCCTGCGTACCGCAAAAAAAAAAAAAAAAAAAAAAAAAAAATAAGGTCACATTCTGAGGTCCTATGGATTAGGATTCCAACATATCTTTTTTTTTTGGGAGGGGGCAGGGAAGGTGGGACAAAATTCAATGCATAACACAACACAACCATTAATGATTACTTTCATTCCAAAGGCTGCAATATAGGAAAGCTTCTAGTGTTTCCTCCTCTCATTGCTTGATATCCGGTAATAAACTCCTAAGTGAGTTAACAGATGGCAAACCAGAAACATCAAGTTGCATTTGTTGTCCTGAAAAGGTAAGATTATTTTTTGGTCTTGTGATATTTTCTATGTTAAACATAGTTGGTATTTATATAGAAATCTATAGTTTAGAAAGAACTTTATTATGTTCATTTAATTAATCTCCATAATATCTCTTATAGAGATGAAGAAACTGTGCTTGTCAGACGATAAGTGAGTTGTACAAAATTGCACAAATATCAAGTCCAGAGAATTGTTTACAACTAGTTTGTCTAGATCCCCATTCAGGGTTTTTTTCCATTGCCTAAAATAGACCCCATGGTCCACCTGAACAAGCCAAACTACTGGCTACTGCATTTAACAAAGAAAATATGATGGATAGTCCATAAATTGCACGGAACTATTGACTTCTGTGAAACATTTCTTCTGTCCAAGTCTATTTACCACATGGGGTCGCTGTTGCAACGAGCTGATACTAAACTGTAACCCTTTTATGTTCTATTTCTGTAGAAGTTGTCCTCGCATATTTAGCTCCCTCATATATCCTTCTTTCTCCTCCATCTAGTACTGAAGGTAAGCTGGTTATTTATTCCATACTTGTTGTATCCACTCTATCAAAATGTTACTAGAAGTCATTAGCACTCATCGATCTTCTTCCATGGGAAAATGGAAAAATTGCTCACTCAGAATACATTGGGCAATTCTAGACCTCGAAGAGGCACTCCCCAAATATTTTCTAGTGATTTTCCTTTCCCATATTATATGAGCAAAGAACTCAACACACCACTATCTTTTCCACATTAATGTGAGTATCTAATATGTTTGGATTTTTGCAATTGGCTGATTCAGCTAACATTATGGTATCTTTTGGATTTAGCTCCTTTCCTGAATGGATGTTTTGTTTTTATTTTTTATGTTATTGTTACTGAGTTTATATTGGGTATTTCTTGAAGGAAGGGTGAATGATCTATATGTACACTTAAACAATCAAATATATAATCCTACACAACTGCTTTCTACTGGCCACAGTTCTTCGCATGTAGATAAGAAGGAAAAGAATGGGAAGGAATTACAATTTACTGTTGACCGTATACCATAGGCTGACTCTGAAGTAGGTGTTATTCTCCCTATTTTACAGACGAAGACACTGAGGCTCAGAGGAGTGAGTTGCCCAAGGTCGCAAGGTGGCAGAGCTGGGATTTGGATTTAGGTCTGTCTGACTCTGAACTTGTGCCTTTTCTTCTTCTCCTCACTTTCTCTCTTCCACATCAAATGTCCTGTCCTAGCTGGTCAGCAGGGACTAGTGAGGGGTCTGCTTCCCTGTTTAAAAACTGTTAAGTGAGATTTGAGTAGCAGATGTAAGATGTAGACTTAGTGTGATTATAAAAGGACACCAGGGTGTCAAGAGATGAAAGGTCCAGTTCAGATGGTCTCATTTGCTCTTTTATGGAATAAGATTAAGATTCCATTTCATCTTACATAGGAATCAATGGGGGATTTCTGGGCATGAACTTCTAGGTCAGATGGGTTATTCTCAGAGCTCCATGAGTATGAGACTGGCTACAGTAGATGACCACCTTCTGGGACTGTGGAAAATTGATGGGGAATAAGGAGCCCGGTGGAATCTACCCTCTGATATATTTGTTTCATTCAGACTAAATCTCTAAAGGGTTAGACCTAGGCAAACATCTAAAAGGAAAGCAGACTGCTATGCTGTTGTGCTGGAAGTTTTTACCCTCTATTCTTCCTGAGTGCTCAGTTGAACCTTGAAGGGAAGCCCATTCTGAGGAGCTGTCACCCTGCTATTGGCTTGCTTCTGGGGACAGCCCTAGGTGAGAGCTGCTAGTGTGGGCTCTGGCAGGTGCTGCTGTGCCTCGTCCTTGGTTCATATCCCTGGTCCAGGCTCAGACTCAGCAACAGAGCCTGACCCTGGGTCCTGCTTTACACTAGAATATGAGGCATTTGACAAGAGTGACTGTGTTCCTGATCTTGGGTGAGTTATTTTGGGATTAAGAGGAATTGGGATATGGGTCTGGACAGGGATCTGCAACCTTGCCTGCTACCACTGCTCTTTTTTTTTTTTTTTTTGGCGGTATGCGGGCCTCTCACTGTTGTGGCCTCTCCCATTGCGGAGCACAGGCTCCAGACATGCAGGCTCAGCGGCCACGGCTCATGGGCCCAGCCGCTCCATGGGCGTGTGGGATCCTCCCGGACTGGGCATGAACCCGTGTCCCCTGCATCAGCAGGCGGACTCTCAACCACTGCGCCACCAGGGAAGCCCCCCACTGGGGCTTTAATCATGTTCTTGTGGCTGCAGCTGGACTGTGAGTTGAGTGTTTAAGGGAAACAGTGTATTAGTGGATATTCTTTAGAAGCCAAGACTGGCTTTATTCAGGTTTCTTCTAGTTATTATAGAGAAGGAAAAGTAAATTCTGGAGTTTAGTAATCTGGCAACCCTTCTCCTTTCTCTGACTTCTTCTTTCTGCATAGGTGTCAGTCTTGGAGAGAAGATGGAGCAGAGCCCTTCTACCCTGACTGTCCAGGAGGGAAACAGCTCTGTTATCACCTGTACTTATACAGACTCTGCTTTAGACTACTTCCTTTGGTATAAGAAAGAACCTGGAAAAGGTCCCCAGCTCCTTATAGACATGCGTTCAAATAAGAACAAAAAAGAACACCAAAGATGGAGTGTTTTATTGAATGACAAGGCCAAACGTCTCACCCTGCACATCTCAGACACCCAGCCTGGAGACTCAGCTGTCTACTTCTGTGCAGCAAGTACACAGTGCTTCCCAGGCACCTGCTACCTGTACTCAGAGCTGCGACTGGGGCAGCCTCCTTCCTTTGGCACAGACTTTCGTGTATAGCATTTGTCATATTGTTTGTCTGCAAGTGGAAACTAATGTATTAGACATGAAATGCATAGAGTAAGAAGATTAGATTCAAGATGACCCAGAAAGTGTTATACATTTTTGTGGATAACTGTTGCTTACTGAATTCTTGAAGGGAGTTAGTAATATTTTTTTCAAAATTGTAAGATTGATGTTACATTGCTATTCAGACTCTTCTCTAAATAACTCCCTGGTATCAATATCACAATCCTTATTGGGAATAGATTTTTAAATACTGTGTTTTGAAAACAGCATTTATTATTTTTCTGATTACACAACCTTACATGCCGGTTATACGAAATGTGTGATATTCAATAATATGATATTGACAATTCTGTAATCACATAATATTGCTAATATTCAGTTTACCCTTTTTTATAAATTCTTATTATAAACAGGCTCATGATTTTTTCACTTACCATTACATCTTGAATTGAGCATTCCTCATTCATCAAGTCTTCTCCTCAAACATCTGCTTTTTTAATTGTCCTGCAAGAGATAGTAATAAAGTACAGCTTTATAGTAATTTTCTTCCTGTAAATTTGTGGTAAAAGTTGTCAGCCTGTTTTATGTGCTTTTTATGTACCACTTTCTTATTGAGAAAATGTGACATAGGTCTTCCTTTAGTGTCCATTGATGGCATTTTTTTGTGTGTCTTTGAGTTAAATTAGGATAGGAGGTGATTTGAGAATGTGAGCTTTATATAACATTCAAAAATCTATTCTTTACGAAATTCTGTAAGTATCTGTTTACATTTACTCTTGCATAGAATTTAGAAGACAGAGCTGTGTGTCTTATTTGCTGCTTTATCTGCAGTACCTAGCACAAACTTTTTCACAGTTGATTATCAGTAGATATTTATGAAAGAAATAAGAAAAGGTGAATTCTGCTATTTATTCATATTTTGATTTAAACTTTGTAATTGAATTAAATTATAAATTGATTTGTGGAGAACAAAACTCCTTAACGTGTATATTTGATAATTTGATTAAGAACATACTATTTATTGCTATTTATAAATGTCTTTAATTCTCGGTAAAGCACTGCTTAAAATAATTAAATTTATTCCTAGACTTGTAATGTTTTGTTACCATTATGATTGAAATCTTTCTTTCTGGGGTATATGGGACAGTTTTTATATGTATTTATCAGCCCCTTACTATTATTCCTGGCTTGCCTAAAGGCATTTGGACTAATGGCTAATCTAGAGACAGCTTGCTACAAATCTCCTGCCTCATCTTCATGCTTTGACTGGATTAAACATTACTAAGCATAACCTTCTCTTTTAAAATGTTATTTCCTTAGTGTTGTACCTAAATCAATGGAATGAAAGAAGTTGCATAAATAATTAATTCCCTAGTTCTGCAACACCTGGTCAAGGGTAGGCTATTCTCAATATCCCTCATATTCTTCCTAAGGATGTATATAATTAATGACTGGTATGGTGAGAATGATGCCTCTTGTCTGAGTTATGGTTAGTAAATTGCAAACTCTTTTTTTTCTTATAGGGAAAGTCATCATACTAAATCAGATTTAATACATCTAAACAAGAAAGACTAGTATTACAGCCCAACACCTCAACCGGCTTTGATTATTTCCCTCATTGTAATCACTAGCTCCTGTCCAGGAGAAGCAAGGTGACTCTTAGTTGGTCCATTTCCTCCAAGACTGATAATGGAGTGAATGGGAAGCGTGGCTTATATTTTATTGATTTATTCTTCTTAAATCAAGTCAGAAGAGAGAGAGGATGCAATTACTATGGGCTTTCCTGCTTTGCAGTAGTTAGGTGAGAATTTATTCAACAGAAGTGGAAAAAAAAGCTCTATGCAGTGTGCAGAGTCAGTCACAGCTCAGATTCAGACGCATTCGAGCTTTAAACCTCCACTATGGTTAGTGTATTTGTTTCTTACTGTCTCTGAAGATAGTGAGTGTGTGCAGAAGGCGGCTCCATTCTGCAGGCTCGGGAGAAACAAGACAAATGAAAGCAGTCAACACCGCCATAGGGAAGGAAGAAAAAGGGAGGCTGTCAGCACCCAGACTGGCTTCCCAGGATCAAGAGAAGGCGGTGAAGTTTGCAGTAACGTCTTCAGTTACTTACAAAAGCCCTATTTTGCCATTTTGAACTTAGTGTTTTAAATTTTTGTTCCTAAGTAATTATATAGAAAAGTTGACTATTTTTGGTGTACATTTCTGTTTATTTGAATTTTAATACATTGTATAGATCATGTAGCCATCACATGATTATTATACAGAACAGTTTCATTGCTCCCCAAAACTCCCCTGTGCTATCCTGTTGTAATTACAAACTCCCCTATTCCTAACTCTTTGCAAGTACTGGTCTGTTCTTTCATATTTTTATCTTATTAAGAATGTCATATGGGGGCCTCCCTGGTGGCACAGTGGTTAAGAATCCGCCTGCCAATGCAGGGGACACGGCTCGAGCCCTGGTCTGGGAAGATCCCACATGCTGTGGAGCAATTAAGCCCGTGCACCACAACTACTAAGCCTGTGCACTAGACCCGCGAGCCACAACTACTGAGACCGCGTGCTGCAACTAGTGAAGTCTGTGCGCCTAGAGCCCATGCTCCACAGCAAGTGAACCCATTGCAATGAGAAGTCCGTGCGCTGCAACTAGAGAAAGCCCACGCGCAGCAATGAAGACCCAACACAGCTTAAAAATAAATAAATAAAAAGAATGGCATATGAATAGAACCATACAATATATAACCTTTTTTAAAAAAAATATTTATTTATTTATTCATTTTTGGCTGTGTTGGGTCTTCATTGCTGCTTGCGGGCTTCAGTAGTTGTGACTCGTGGGCTCGAGAGCGCAGTCTCAGTAGCTGTGGCGCTCGGGCCCAGTTGCTCCGCAGCATGTGGGATCCTCCCGGACTAGGGCTCGAATCCGCGTCCCCGGCATTGACAGGCAGATTCCCAACCACTGCGCCACCAGGGAAGCCCTACAACCTTTTGAGATGTCTGAATCTTGGGGAGAGGAAGCGCATGCCACTGGACACAGGTGTGATCTCCATCTCTGCCAACACACTCAGTGTTTTCTACCCCTGATGTTTTGAACTTCTGTTTTTATGGGAAGAGCTCATCGTTTCAGGTGTCTTAATTCCTGTGGATATTTGACTTATAATTCTATGAAAAACACCATGGCAATTGATAATGGAGAGGTAGTGCTGAAGGTTAGACCATATCCTATAATCATGTTGAGTCATGTTCTGTATACAAGTTTAGTTGCACAAACTCCATCCTAAATTTTTATCAATAGATATTTTTATCACACTTTAACGCTGATTTTCTTGATGAAGATTTACTCTAGCAGTACGGATTGGGGTATAGCTGTTATTTGGCTTTTCTTGGACGGCATTGAATGAAATATCCAATAATTCTTTAACTTTGTTGCAATAGCAATATCTTTGTAGGGCTGAACATTTGCATTAGGATGGGTATTTTTTCAAATAAAGCCATACCTTAGCAAGTTATATTATTGGTAAGAGGACAACGTCAGGAAAATCAGAAATATATAACATTCTACCATTAAAGTGGGAAGATGTCTCTAAAAGATGAAAAACAAAAGAGTGCAAAGGAGAGTGTGACAATCTCCAAACATCTAGGAGAATTCTCTTCTAATGGTCTTGGATGGAGATGTATACTTTAGGCAATTATGTTTGTTTTAAGGATCGTGGGTCAGCCTCATCTTCTATAGAATGTCTACTTCTGACCATTCCCTGGAGAACCTTAGTTTAATATCTCTAATGTGAGTAACTTTTCAATTCTTGTCAGTTAAGGAAGCATGATGTTATACTAGTTGGTGCACATGTAACACAGGATGTATTTCTTGTACTTTATCTGCAGAATTGGTAACAAATAGTACCTAATAAGGTCATTTCTGTAAGCTCAATGGCAGTCTTTCTCTAGGTATCTTGCAGAGCATCCAGTCACCCAGATTAATGTCATGTAACAGCTGATTAAATGAAAGGCTAAAAAATCAACCTCTGCCTGTGATGAAAGGACTGATTATATTGGGTTTATCTATTTTAGTTCAGTTTGTGAAAGATTGGCATACGTGTCGTTTGGGACCTTGTGAGTTACCTGGGCCTATCAGTGACCAGTTCATAGTGAGACAACATATGACTTTGTCAGGGGAAGAAAGCAGGGCCATGGGGGCCAAGGCTAATTAATAATGCATTAGGCCATAGTAGTTCAAAGGTGTCTGATACAGTAATTCATCTCAGTTCTAATATTCCATTTGTTCTTTCCACTTCTTCAGAAGATAGAGGGATGATAAGAATAGTAAAATTTCTGAGTGAGGGCCAAAACTTTCTATAGCTCCCCTATATAGTTATACATTGAAATGGCACAGGTAGTAAACACAATATCAAGTTGATTTTCAACTATCGTGAGTGCTGTGGATTCTCTGACAAAAGACTGCTTCAACCCATGTAGAAATAAAAATACTACTACTAGTATAACCCATAACCCATGGGGAAAAAGCAATTGTTTAACTCCTTTTCGAAATACCCCAAATGTTTCCTTGGGACAGTATTCCAGTTCATATCCCACCTTTACAGATTTTTATGGGAGTTTGTTTGCTCCAAGAAAGGCATGAACTGACCCCATTCTTTGCCATTCTAGAAGTTTCCCCACCAGTGTTTGTTTAATGTTGCAGCCAATACGTCCCTACTGTGATGTCTTTTCTCTGGAGGACTTTAGCAAGAGTTCATCGGAGATCATTAGGCTCCACCAGACAGCTGTCCTGGCTTTGATATATCTTGTCCTCATGAATCAAACAAATCAATCATTCCTAATGATTCTTTACAAAACTGGGGCCAAATTTTGTGCATCTAAGATGGAATTATTGAACCTCTCCATGGATTTCTCTTTATGTTCTAGAAGAGGTGCTTGCATAAGGATTAAGTCACAAAGGGATGCTTAGCATAATAATCTGCTCAAGCATTTTTTCCTAGCTTCTACAGAGTCTTTTACACTGTGAGAGTTGGTTTTTATGAAAAAAATTTCTTTGAGTAACAGGAAGACATCAAATAATTCATGTATTTTTAATAGGCATACATGAGATACACAAGACGGTTAAGAAAAGGTTAAGATGATTAAAAAACCTCATTGTATTCCTAGTATTTGGAAGCTGTGAACTGTGTTAAAAACCTATAACTAGGGCTTCCTTGGTGGCGCAGTGGTTGAAGTCCGCCTGCCGATGCAGGGGACACGGGTTCGTGCCCCGGTCCGGGAAGATCCCACATGCCGCGGAGCGGCTGGGCCCGTGAGCCATGGCCGCTGAGCCTGCGCGTCTGGAGCCTGTGCCCCGCAACGGGAGAGGCCACAACAGTGAGAGGCCCGCGTACAGCAAAAAAAAAAAAAAAAAAAAAAAAAAAAATCTATAACTAACACTGTATGTATACTTTTTGTAATTTAACATATCCAAGAGAGATCCACAAGTTCAGCTACTTGAGTTAATTTTACTCCTGCTAATGATTGGTTTTAAAGGGAGTTTAGAGTAGCTACTGCATAACCAGCTTGGTATTTTTTCTTTTCAATATTTAAAGTAAGATTATTTTAAAAACGTGTCAATTCAGAATTTTGTATGAGAGTGTCCAAAAGATCTGTTCCGGACATGAAGGCATTTTGAACAACAGAAGTACAATCATGAGATCCTTTAATTGAGAAGTGTAACAAAGTTGAATAGTATGCGGAGAAATTAATATTTTATGATTAGTCAACTAACTGGTAGACAAAGTTTGAGTGGTTTAGATTGGAGAACAATTTGTACTGTATGTAGTACCATCAGATTTAAATGGAGATTCCGGAGCAAGATCTGAAGATGCTTCAACCAATTTAGCCAAGGCTGTAATTACTTAGAGACAAGGAGTGTAAGTTTTGTTGAACTTTAAGGGGTAGGCCATGATAGGCAATGGGTCTTTGTTGTTTGCCATGTTGTTTAGTAATATCCTTAGGCATGGCTTTCCTTTTACATTCATACACAAAGAAAGGTTTATTACAATCAGTGGTGAACTTACGATCAGCTGTCTTATGGAGGTGTATGATCCATAAGCTGTCTTATGGAGGTGTATGTCACCTGCAATATATTCCCTTAGAGCTGGGCGCACAGAATATAGGGGCTTCTTGTGGCTCTTTTAGGGTCCCAATTGAGTTAATGGGAAAAATATAAATTCAAAGGTTTGATAACCTAATGACCAAACTCTGGCATCTATTTTGGCCTTTCTGAACAGAGCTGGGATGTCAAAACTAACAGAGAAGAGAAGGGGACCTCTGTGACAGGACTCCATGTCTGCAAGCTTCATTCTAGTCTTCTGCAAAGGGAGATTATCTTTTCTCCTGCTATTAGGTCCCAAGATAGGTAACTGGACAGATGTTGTGGTGAATAATTATATTGATTGCTATATCAATATATAGGTTGAAAAAGCTGCAGTAACTAGTCTAAAGAGATTTGCCTTCTTATCATAAAGTGATTTATTTCTACCTTAGGTGAAAGAAAAGCATACATAGGTGTAAATAAGGATACATGATCATTACATCTTAGGTTGTTTCCATAATCCATTATATGTAGTATTTTAAAATAAGTTCCATCACAGACGCAACGACTAAACACAGCATTTGGTCGAATCATCAATCTCCCTTTCAATAACAAATTTACCTCGTGTTTATTTTCAGATGTAATTGCTATCAGTTGAAGAGCTGGTTAATGCAAAAAGAAGTCTGGGTTGAGTGAGACTCTCACCTAGTCCATAGAGAAGCTGACATGACCCACATCAACTTGCTCCTCCAGGAAACCCCTGTTTCCTGTTGCGGGGCAGCAGCAACACATAACTCAACAATTCTTCCCTCACCCTGTCAGGCTCACCTCACCTTGCAGAGCCTTGAAATTGAAGAAGACACTTTCCATCTAGAGGAAGACCTCAAACATGCTTCTCTCCAGCCTTCTGAAGGTGGTCATGGCTTCATTGTGGCTAGGTAAGGATGGCCCCAGTGGGATTGTACCCCTCTAGGACCTAAGGACTGGGGGAACAGGTGGTTTATGGGCACCCTGGGAAGAAGGGGCAGTAGAGTGTAAAATAGAATTTCTTTGTTCCACAGTACTTATTCTTAAACTTCTGATTCTGATTTTCTTTTCTTTAGGATCCAGTATTGCCCAGAAGGTAACTCAAGACCAACCAGTAATATTAGTGCAGGAGAAGGACGTTGTGACCCTGGATTGCATATATGACACAAATGAGTTCACTTATAGTCTATACTGGTACAAGCAGCCCAGCAGTGGGGCGATGATTCTCCTTATTCGTCAGGACTCTTATAACCAGCAAAATGCAACAGAAGGTCGCTACTCACTGAATTTCCAGAAGGCAAACAAATCCATCAAACTTGCCATCTCAGCTTCACAGCTGGAGGACTCTGCAGTGTATTTCTGTGCACTGAGTGAGCCCACAGTGAGAGGCGTGTTGGAGGCAGGTATACCAAAACCCAGGGCTCTGCCTGATACATCTGCCTGCTATAGGGACCAGGGCAGGGAATTGCCTTCACAGACAGGAAGTGGTTAGGGCTGTGGCAGCACAGGTGTAGGGTCAGAGGGAAAGCACTCCTTCTAAGAACATATTTCTCTGGGTTCATAGACCAGGTCTGGAGCTATCATTCATCAAAAACAACCTTATCCCTGAAAATTTGGGTTCAAATTTTTTATTGAAGACAAAAAATAGCCACATAAAATCCTTGCCATTTAGAGATTAGAATGAGCTAGAAGAATTGACTAAGGAAATTCAGAGACATCTGATTCAAAAATTAGTAAAAATATGCGTGAATTTTTGGATTTTCAATTTGTTCATTAAATATTTATTGAATATATATTATATTACAGGTATTGTTTTGAATAAGGAAGGTTGTGAAATCTTTTTGTGATTTTCCTCTTTTTGAATATTATGCAGTTTTACACCGTTTAATGAATTCATTTAATTTAGTTTTGTTAGCTGAGTTAATGGTACACTTGTTTACTTTCTAAGGTGCCTGATATGTCACAAACTTTGTGCTAATCCTCATTCTGTCTTATTAACACCTCTAGCATGGAATAGCTCAATTACCATAATGTAAGCTTTACCTGCCTCCCATCAGTCCTTTCCACAAAAAGATCAATAATTAGTGGCTCTTAAAAGGACATTGTGAGAAGCAGACTATGAATTATCTTGTTTCTCTGCTCTTGCCCTTCACTGCACCACTCCTTCAAAAGTATTTTTGCCATCATGTGGCACATTTTGGAAACCTCCAGGCCCTCTTTTTCAATCAGTGTTACACAATCCCAAATACTCCTTCCCTCAAATTTCCTCCTTCAACCTCTAATCCCATTTTCTCAGGGTCTTAAAAGTTGAATGGTAATGGGTGGTTGCTAAGTGATCTTGTATCGTAACTGCCTCTTATATTTGCATTTCGAAAGCAGTTGTGTAGAGTAGAAATCTTAAAAGGAATGTCTTACAGTCCCTTCATTAAGTGGTGCTGGAAAAATTGGACAGCTACGTGTAAAAGGATGAAATTAGAACAGTCTCTAACACCATACATGAAAATAAAGACTAAATGTAAGACCAAATAATATAAAACTCTTAGAGGAAAACATAGGCAGAACACTCTCTGACATAAATCACAGCAAGATCTTTTTTGGTCCACCTCCTAGAGTAATGAAAATAAAACCAAAAATATACAAGTGGGACCTAATGAAACTTAAAAGCTTTTGCACAGCAAAGGAAACCGTAAACAAAATGAAAAGACAAGCCACAGAATGGGAGAAATATTTGCCAATGAATGCACAAACAAGGGCTTATTCTCCAATATATACAAACAGCTCATGCAGCTCAATGTCAAAAAACCAAACAACCCAGTCAAAAAAATGGGTGGAAGATCTCAATAGACATTTCTCCAAAGAAGACATACACATGGCCAAGAGGCACATGAAAAGATGCTCAATATCATTAATTATTAGGGAAATGCAGATCAAAACTACAATGAGGGGGGCTTCCCTGGTGGGGCAGTGGTTGAGAGTCCGCCTGCCGATGCAGGGGACACAGGTTCGTGCCCCGGTCTGGGAAGATCCCACATGCCACGGAGTGGCTGGGCCCATGAGCCATGGCCGCTGAGCCTGTGCGTCCGGAGCCTGTGGTCCACAACGGGAGAGGCCACAACAGTGAGGGGCCCATGCACCACAAAAAACAAAACAAAACAAAACAAAAACTACAATGATCAGAATGGCCTTCATCCAAAAATCTGCAAACAATAAATGCTGGTGAGGGTGTGGAGAAAAGGGAACCCTCCTACAATGCTGGTGGGAATGTAAATTGATACAGCTACTATGGAGAACAGTATGGAGGTTCCTTAAAAAACTAAAAATAAAACTATCATATGATCCAGCAATCTCACTTCTGGGCATATATCCAGAGAAAACCATAAATCAAGAAGACATATGCACCCCAGTGTTCATTGCAGCTCTATTTACAATAGCCAGGACATGGAAGCAACCTAAATGTTCACCAATGGAGGAACAGATAAAGAAGATGTGGTACATATATACAATGGAACATTACTCAGCCATAAAAAAGAATGAAATAATGCCATTTGCAGCAACATGGATGGACCTAGAGATTGTCATACTGAGTGAAGTAAGTCAGACAGAGAAAGAGAAATATCATATGATATTGCTTATATGTTCAATCTAAAAAAAATGGTACAAATGAACCTATTTACAAAACAGAAGTAGAGTCACAGATGTAGAAAACAAACTTATGGTTACCAAGGGGGAAATGGGGAGGAGGAATAAATTGGGAGGTTGGGATTGACATATAACACTACTATATATAAAATAGATAACTAATAAGAACCTACTGTATAGCACAGGGAACTCTACTGAATACTTACATGGGAATAGACTTACATGGGAATAGAATCTAAAAAAGAGTGTAATGATTTACATGGGAATAGAATCTAAAAAGAGTGGATATATATACATGTATAACTGATTCACTCTGCTGTAGAGCAGAACTTAACATTGTAAATCTACTATACTCCAATAAAAATCAATTTTAAAAGTCTTAAAAATTTTTAACTCAAAAAATCTTACCTTTTTTTTTGTTTTTTTTTGCGTTACGCGGGCCTCTCACTGTTGTGGCCTCTCCCGTTGCGGAGCACAGGCTCTGGACGCGCAGGCTCAGTGGCCATGGCTCACGGGCCCAGCCGCTCCGCGGCATGTGAGATCTTCCCGGACCGGGGCACGAACCCATGTCCCCCGCATCGGCAGGCGGACTCTCAACCACTGCGCCACCAGGGAAGCCCTACTCCCTGATCTTTGATGACCATCTCAGTCTAGGACACTGATCACAAATGAAATCTTATAAACTGGCATCAGACTGGCTGCAACAAAACCATCTGGGAGCTTTAAAAAATTACACACTTGTGGGAATTCCCTGGCAGTCCAGTGGTTAGGACTCCGCATTTTCACTGCTGAGGGCCCGGATTCAATCCCTGGGTGGGGACCTAAGAGCCTACAAGCTGTGCAGCAGGGCCAAGGGAAAAAAAAAAATACACAGCTGTGGGTCTCAATCCTGGAAAGTATGATTCATGAATTTAGTGTGGGATCCCAGAATCTGTAATTTTAAATCACTTACACATTGATTCTATTATCAGCTGTTGTATGAATATCAGCTATGTCTTTAATAATTTGAAAAGCTGGGAACAAAGAGAGTCCTAACTCATGCTCGAGGCTTTTGAAACAAATCCACATCTTTAGAGTTCCTAACCCAGTGGAGGAAAATTATTCGATTAAAGTTTGGCAATAAAATATGGCCGATGGATGGTAACAGAAAGCATCCTTGAGGTTATTCACTAAGAGTATAAGATTAGTACTTGTCTGATTCACATAGGCCAACCCTTTTATCTTGGAGTCAAGAAAATAGTAGGAGAATAAGACATTGATCTCAGACCATTCTATAAGGATTTGATCATTTCAATTATGATATTTCTTTTGTTTTCACATTTTAATGATTCTGAAATTCAGGATTCTTTGACTATTGATAAGATAGTGTGGCTTTTTCCTCTGAAAAGATTTTATTAAAAACATATTATTTTGGGACCGATAAAATATTATATTTCAAGTAGTAGTGATTCCTCAATCAGTGACCCTTGATTCATTAGTTTTGTTTGGTATAACAAATATTTAGTGAGCATGTAACACATGTCAGTCACTGTTGCTCTATAAATTGGGGTACAATGCTGAAACACAGAGATCACTCAGTACTGATTTGGCTTATTACGTCCTCTGTAATCAACCTCAGATTCTTTTCTGACATTCAGTGGATTATAGGCTGGCCCACCATGGATACCTGAGAATATAAAGTACTATATAAAGTGCTTAAGAGAACTGTTATCTTCTCAGCTGCAGAAATACCTGGGATGCTCTGTTAAAGAACTTCCATGTCAGGCAGGGTCCTAAGAGCAAAACAGACCTGAGAAGTTATGACAGCTCTTGATCAGATTTCCAAGCACCACCTGAAGACTGGCATGTACCTCATGAATAAAGTCAAGGATAACATTTTTCTGACTTGAGGAGACCAGGAAACGTGCATCCCATTTTAGTGTCTGTCCACCAGGGGGTGCAGTTTCCTAACACAAACACATTTCCTGTCTGAAACTAGGCTTAGGTTTATCACTTCACTGTGACTTCAATATTTCTTCATGTGAAGAGTCAAGGACATTATTCAGGAGACACTCTAGAGATGAACTCTTCTCCAGGCTTAGTGACTGTGATACTCTTAGTGCTTGGTAAGCAAAATGCCTCTAAAAATTTGGATTCTTTCTTCTGTTATGTCAACAAAACCTTTAATCATAATTTTATCCCAGAGCTTTATGCCCAAAATGATACAGAACTCTTTTATTTTTCCCCAGGACAAACCCGTGAAGACTCAGTGACCCAGATGGATGGCCAAATGACTCTTCCAGAAGGGGCTGCCTTGACCATAAATTGCACTTATTCAGCCACTGGGTACCCCATTACTTTCTGGTATGTTCAATATCCTGGAGAAGGTCCACAGGTCCTTCTGAAAGCCATGAAGGACAATGAGAAGGGAACCAATAAGGAGTTTGAAGCCACATACCACAAAGAATCAAAATCCTTCCACTTGGAGAAAGCCTCAGTCCAAGATTCAGATTCGGCTGTGTACTACTGTGCTCTGAGTGACACAGTGATGGGAACCGCAGGGGCAGCTGAGCGCAAACTCTTTGAGTGGCAACAAGGGGCCTGGAGGCTGAGAGTCTCTCCATTTGATCCACTCTGTGGCACAGTCTATGGTGGTTTGTCCCTCAGTCTCTGGTTGATACAAAACTCATACAAATTTCTAGAGAATAAGAACAAGAAGTGAATATTCCCCATACCCAACTCTTCATTAGTGATTCTGAAAAAAGAGTCTGACGTCAATAGTTCCTCATCCAGGGCCAAAGTAATTTCAAGGTAAAGTCACATAAATAATGAGACTTGGGGCCAATGTAAGAAGAAACAAGAAGCACTTGGATGTGTGCTGTACCCCTGTGGAAGGGTTTAGAAACCTGAAGCATTAATTACACTTGAATAATTAGGGTGGATGGTGCTGTGTGTGTTTGTGTGTTTTGAGGGCATTCAGGGAGTGAAGGCTGAAAATAGGAAGACTGAAAATAAATAAGCAGCAGACTACCCATGTTCTCTACCAGTGCCTGTGTAACAAGCAGTGATCATTTCCCAAACCCAGCAGAAAATTGGAAGTTAGCCATTGATGAATTGAGCAATAGCACATATAAGTACGTAAGCCAAAATAATTAAAAATTTAAAATGTAATAATTAACTATTCACTTCAAGGAAAAAATTATTATTCAAGAAAGTAGCATACTCATAGTCTATATGATTCAACTAAATTTTCTTCTAGATAAGTTTTACCACCAATAGTCATGATTAGGCAGAATATCTATTTCCCCCAAACCTTGTGTATTACTAAGGTTCTGGACTGTTGCTTATCAGTTAGGCTTTTTAAAAAAAAATTAATAATTTAAAATTTATGAATGAGATGGAGCTTCATTTCATTTAAAAGTCATTTATATGTTTTTGTATAAATTGTCTATTCATATATCTTCCCATCTCCTACTGTGTTATAGTCATTTAAATATAGATTTTAAAGAACACTCTCTATGTTAAGAAACTTGTCATAAGACTGTCACATATATGTGTCTTTTAAAAAAGTTTAATTAACCTTTTTGACTTTGTTTATGGTCTTGTTTGTTTGGCAGGCAGAATTTTAAAAATAGTATGTAGTAAATTTTTGAAAAATTTCTTTTATGGATTCTGAGTTATTTCATGCTTAAAAATCTGTAGCACTCTAAAATGATAAAATTTTCTCTCACATTTTCTTTAGTTTTTCTCAGATTAATTTTGTCTTTAAATCTTTAAATTTGCGTGTGTGTGTGTGTGTGTGTGTGTGTGTGTGTGTGTGTGTGTATGTGTAGAGAGGTTGAGGTTTAAGCCTTTGTATTTTTCTTAATTTTTGTTTGTTAGTTTATTTTGAGGCAGCTATTCAGGCTCAACATTTTGAATGACTCATTTTTCTGCCACTAGAAATTACGAAATTTTGAATTCAGGGAGGCTTAACTTCTGTGTGTGTAAACTATTCACAATATTTTGGAGGGCAGTTTTTTTAAGCATATCATATGAATCAAATCACAAATAATAATTCAGAGTCTTCTGTTCCATTGGCCTGTAAGTCTGTTTTTATGCCAGTACCATACTGTTTTGATTACAAAAGCTTTGTATTATTATTATTATTTTTTTATTTGCGGTATGCGGGGATCTCACTGTTGTGGCATCTCCCGTTGCGGAGCACAGGCTCCGGACACCCAGGCCCAGCAGCCATGGATCACGGGCCCAGCCGCTCCGCAGCATGTGGGATCTTCCCGGACCAGGGCACGAACCCGTGTCCCCTGCATCGGCTGGTGGACTCTCAACCACTGCGCCACCAGGGAAGCCCTGCATTATATTTTGAAATCAGGAAGTGAAATGCCTCCCACTTTGTTCTACTCGCTCTAGATTACTTTGGCTATTTGGATCCTTTGCGATTCCATATGAATTTTAGAATTGTAAAAAATGTCATTGGAATTTTGATACGCATGGCACCGAATCTGCAGATTTTGTGCAAAAGCTTTTAAGTTTAATTAGGTCCAATTTGTTTATTTTTGTTTTTATTTTCATTACTCTAGGAGGTGGGTCATTAAAGATCTTGCTGTGATTTATGTCGAAGAGTATTTTTCCTATGTTTTCTTCTAAGAGATTCAATAAAAAACAATGCATTGAGTGAGATATTCTTTCTTTGTGAGAGCTTCCTTGTAAATGAATTCTTGATCACTGTCAAACTATGTGTCCTGATTTTTGGCTAGGGAAATTGTGTCACTGATTCTGATAATTTTTTCAGACTATATTTTCCCCAGATGAAGCCCTTATTTTTCTCTGAGGTAACATTTCCCTTTCTTTACTCCCTCCTGACATGTCTGATTACTGGGGCACTTTAAGGGGAGGCAATGTTGTGAGCGTGGAAAGCCTAGGTATTTCTATACCTGTGATCAGCAATGTAGCAGACAGTAGGGCACTGGTCTCAGCAACAATGCCAGTACCTTGCTGAAAAACTAGAAGGAAATCTCTGTGCTCTCCAATCTCCTTGTACTTCTCTTCGTTAAAGATAGCTGGAACTCAGCCTACCTGTTACTTTCTTCTCAGCTATTTGGGGACTAGAGGAAAGGCTTTCCCCAAACAACTAGTTTCCTTCTTAGATGTCCATTGATCTGTACATGCCAAGCTTTCTCTACAACCTATTGTTTTCTGCTCTTCATCCTGGAGTTCCCTGCTACTGACCCCAGATTTCTATATGAGCTTCAATGGGACACCTCACTTAAGCTCTGTTGGCACAGCATGGCTGGCTTCCACAGAAGCTCCTTGGCTAAGCACAGGGGATTAGGGACATTTTAAATCTACCATCTTTCTAGAATTGCCTTATTCTTAGGTCAAAAAAACCTGTAGAACTAAAATTCTAAAGGGCCATTCCTGGTGTGAGGAAGGTCAGAATCAATGATGATGAATGGAAAATACCTTGATATGGTAATGTTTACACATTTCATTAACATACTTGTACAGAAGCTTAAATTTCTGTGAAGGCTGATCTATCAATATTTTCCCTTATTCTTTCTGACTCTCATGTTTAGAAAATTCATGACCATCCTAAATTTATAAAAATATGCTTTTATTTTATTTAAAATATTAATTATCTCTCTTTGGAATTTATTTCATAGCTGATGTTAAGGTATGCATCCAAATTTAGTTGCTGATCTCTAGATGACTCTCCATTCATGAAGACATATTTTACTGAATATACCATCTTTTCCCTATTTTTTGATAACTAAATTTCCATAAATAATTTGTATGTTTGGACTTTCTATTATGTTCCGTCAATATCTCTATCTGGACCTTTCTGGTAACATGCTTCTTCACTTAGTACAGCATTACACTTTGTCTTACTAACTGTGGAGGAAATCCCTCACCATTCTGTTTCAGAACTGAAGGCCCCCTGAAGCCTGAGATTATCTGCAGTATCAGATAGGGCCTCTAGAGGAAGATGCTACACAACTTGAACTCGATAGAAAGCCGGAAAGCAGCCAGTCCTTTGAGGAAGAGTTTTTACTTTGCATGCCAGTGTAAACTCACTCACTGCTCTGTCAGGGTGTCCATGTGGCTGAACTGTTTCCAGGAAAAACCTGCAGAAAGAAGCTTCCTGTTTCCTCACAGCTCAGACATGAAGCCCACCCTCATCTCAGTGCTTGTGATGATATTCACACTCAGTGAGTAAAGTCTCTTTTTATTCTATCTTTCTCTGGTCTTCTGATTTAGAATCAGTTTAACGAACTATTCTCTGTCTGCAAGACAATCCCTGATCCAGAATTGGTGTTACAGGAGGAACAAGAGCCCAGACGGTGACTCAGCCTGAGGACCACATCTCCGTCTTTGAAGGGTCCCCAGTGCAGGTGAAGTGCAACTACT
This sequence comes from Grampus griseus, assembly GCF_964374135.1. Classification (NCBI taxonomy): domain Eukaryota; kingdom Metazoa; phylum Chordata; class Mammalia; order Artiodactyla; family Delphinidae; genus Grampus; species Grampus griseus. The sequence goes on along the minus strand of NC_139018.1, from coordinate 75,593,866 downwards.
CATATTCTGGGAGTTCTGTGCTCTTCTGGGATGTACACTACCCCAAACAACACCTCCAGTTACTCCTGAGACACACCTCAAGAGAGAGTATCAGAGGTTTCACGGCTGACCTCAACAAGGGTGAGGCATCCTTCCATCTGAAAAAACCATCAGCTCAAGAGGAAGACTCAGCGGTGTATTACTGTGCTCTGTGGGACACAGTAACTGGTTTTACAAAGGAAGCAGAGCAAAAACCCCTTAAGAGTTACTGAAAATATTTCTAAGTTCCCTATTTGGCCACAGTGGGGCATTCTCTCTCTAGAGACTGACACTGAGTTTATATCTCAGATACAGTTGCCATCAGTTGTCAGTTAGCTATAGATTAATCTCAAAAATTTGTTCAAGGAAATTCTCATTACCTACAATGCCTAAATTAATTTTTAAAATAGTAAGTGTATTTATCCTATAGATTAGTACCTGGAAAAATACTTTTGAAATAAAACTATGTAATGGCATAAAAATCCTTTTCTTGGCCCAGAGGGGCTCCCCAGGCTTAAGTGGTGCAGTCCCTCCTCTATCTCCTCTGCCGTAGCATCCACCCCCACGTGTGCTCATCACCACGTACTGAAGCACAGTTCCTGAAAAGGAGGATACTGTTTCCCGACATGTGGTTGCTGATCTTTCTACAGCTAATGCCTTTCCTCTCATGCACTTCATGGACCCATACTACCCAAATCAAGTGCAATCAGGAGAAACATCACAGCAATTTGAACAAGGAAAGTTTAATATAAAGAATTATTAACTAATAACAGGGAGTTATTTACTAATGAGTAAAAAGAACTCTAAAGAACATAAGAATAGCATAGGTAGGGAGACGCTGTTATCTCTAGGACTAAGCCAGAGTTCCGAGGAAACTAACACATTGTAAATTGTACCCCCCCCTTCTGCTACCAAGCCAATGACTCAGGCTTCATTGGGGAGTCCGTGGCTGCAGCCTGCTGGATGGGGAAGTTTGCTGAGGTGCCAGAGAACAAGGTTGACAGGCAGAAGAACACCTCCCAGGGTTCCAACACAATTTATAGGAAGCTGGCAAGGGAGTGCTGGTGAATTTGCTTGGGTGATTGTGAAACCTGCCAAGAAACCACCTGGGGGGCTGTCATTAAACGTTGCTGGAGGTGAGCATCACTGGTGTCCCACAGGATGGCCAAGCACTGCAGGAACAAGAAGTGTGGAAGGGCTTCCCTGGTGGCGCAGTGGTTGAGAGTCCGCCTGCCGATGCAGGGGACACGGGTTTGTGCCCCGGTCTGGGAAGATCACACATGCCGCGGAGCGGCTGGGCCCGTGAGCCATGGCCGCTGGGCCTGTGCGTCCGGAGCCTGTGCTCCGCAGCTGGAGGGGCCACAGCAGTAAGAGGCCCGCTCACCGCAAAACAAAAACAAAAACAAAAACAAAAACAAAAAAGAAGTGTGGAAAATATGACAGGACCTGGAAGAGATGCTGCTTCTTCCTGCAGTGTCCTTCCCGTTCCCTCTACTGACAAAGCTTAACATCATGCCAGCTGGCGAAGGAGAAATGTTTACAAGGTCCATGTCCAGAGTCACCCTCTGAATCCATGAAGGGTGGATTTATAATTGAAAGGCAATAAATTGACAAGTGGCATGCCCCATCTTTCTGGTTACTGATCTTTCCTACACACCCCTCCATACACATTTGAACTTCCAAACAACGGTGAAATGACTCTATGTTTCTATCTAACAAGCTAAAGCTGTCCTTTGAACAAGTGAAGACGTTCTCATCATTTCCCCCAAATGAGAAGACCCATAATCCCAGCAGTCACTATGGATCACTGGCTGTATTAATTACTTCTAAAATTCAGAGGAAATTTCACCGAAAATGCTGTTATACACAGACTAAATTGTAAAGTTAATCTCTGACAATCTGCATATAAAATAATTATGGTGAGGAGAAAGAAGAAGAAAATGGCAATGTATACAAAGGAACACACATGTAAAGAGCAAAAAGAAAATACAGAAAACTACTACATTTTTAGATTCCCAATTTGGTCACGATACTGCAATTGACATGGACGGCTTCTTTCTTTTATTACACAGTTTATATTTTCCCTGCCCTCAGCCATAACTTCAGTGGATTAGGTTACTTCCCTAGTGGTGTGATCCAAATCTTCATTCTCAAAGGGTCTGAGTACTCAAAAGTCTTGTCTTTTTATTGCTTGCTGTAATTTAACATTAACGTTTAGTATCAGGCTTGGAAGTTCCCAGAGGCTCCCCTAGGAAATCTCCTGGGTTCCAGACATAGTCCTCTTTATATCTGTTGTGTAGCAGCTACCTAATTCCTCCTTGGTAATTGGTATCAATCACTCCAGTCAGTAGAGTAACCTCATTTTCTATTCATTGTTGTGAGACATATGTAGCCCAACTGGCCACATGGCTGTCTTATCTTCCAATTCAGTGAAATTATTGCTGTGTCCCCTGGTGAAAGCCTTCCTCCTTTCAGAGAGTAAGACCTCCAAACCAATACAGCTCAAAGTTACAAACATTGGGAGCAAAAATACTGCTAGTAGGTTACTGGTAATAATCGTGAGAGCGTCCACTCCCAGAGCCACCTCCTTGATTCCTGGACTCATGCATTCTGGGTATGGGGGAGAAAACATCATATGATAGTCTCTGCTATAAAGCATATATTGCATCATATAAGACAGAATCCCATCTTTTTACAGAGTTGTTTTCCAACTGCTGCTATAACGGAATCAATAAGCCATTCTACATTTCAACAGGCCAGCCACTTCTGGGTGATGGGGTATGAGGTAAGATAAATAATCCCATGGGCATGTGCCCACTGCTGTAATCTTGTGCAGTGAGAATAGCTTCTTCCTCAGAAGAAATACTGTGGGCAATCCCTTGATGAAATTAGGCATTCTGTGAGTTTATAAGGATGATGCTGGCAGAGTACAATGAGCAAGGAAGACAAATCCATATGCAAGTATCTGTGTCTACTCCTGCGAGAACAAATCTCAGTCATCTCCATCATGGAAGATGTCTAATGCAATCCACTCGTCATCAGGTGTCTGGGCAGTCTCTCTGGGGAATGACACCATATCAGAGGCTCAGCATTAGTCTCTGAGTTTGGCAGATTAGTCACTGAGCAACAGCATTAGCTATGTCAAGCTTGGTAAGGGGAAATCAATGTTTTTGACTTCATGCATATCTTCCATTCCTGCTAGCAAGGCCACTTTGCTCATGGGATCACTGACCAAGCATCGGGGTGGCTGGGGAAAGATGTTGACACATCCATAGAGTGCATTGTTTTGTCCAATATTAAAAGCTTCCAGTTCCCTTGACCAGTATCCACACAGTGCATAATTATCTTGACAGTCTGTGCCCATTCTGAGAGGTCCATCCAGATACCTCTTTCCTAGATTTCCTTGGCACTAATCTTCCGATCTTGTTCCATCCAAGTCTCTTACCAGAAAAATCATTAGCAACTGCCCAAGAATCACTGTAGATCAGTACCTCTGGCCATCTCTCACTCTAGAGAACATGAATAACCAAAAGGTATCACCTGATGATGTGGAGGGATTGTCCTTCATCTTCATCCTTCAGTGGGCTATAGTGCTAGTTTTGTGTGGTACCAAAATAATGTGCAAATCCATATGAAAAATAGGCTTGATTTTCTTGTTCCTTATTAACTGATTACAAGGAACTCCCCAGAAGGTTATAGGCATGGTTATGGGAGAGTATACAAAAGAAGAAGAGTTTGTGTCAAAGGAATCTGAGGTGCTTACTCATTCAGCTTACCTGGATCTTCTGGGGATGCCTGAGCCCCGTCTCTTATATATCATTTCCACTTGATGATAGATTACTGCTGGGCATGATCAACAGTGCAGATATGTAGGTTGGACAACACTTGGTTCATGATGGAAGTTCAGGCTGCATGGTCACTAAGTTAGTTTTTTCCTAAGTTAGATATTCAGACTTTGTCATGGTCAATTAGCAAGTCAGAAGCTGTTTCTTAAAAGGAGAATCAATATTTAAAGAAAAGGGCATATATTCCCCCCAGCCCCCAATACTAGTGGACTATGCTGCAATTTTCCTGTTGGTGTTTCCCATGTCTCCATCCTATTTGCCATGGAAACTCCAAGCATCATTTTTGGATCTGCTGGATCATAAGACCAAAGTGATGAAGCAGATAGCACTGAGATGTTCCTTCCTCTGCAATTTTTTGGAATAGTTTAAGAAGGATCAGTGTTAACTCTTCCTTAAATGTTTGGTAGACTGACTCAGTAGCTTTTTTTTTTTTGCAGTACGAGGGCCTCTCCCTGTTGTGGCCTCTCCCGTTGCGGAGCACTGGCTCCGGACGCACAGGCCCAGCGGCCATGGCTCACGGGCCTAGCCGCTCTGCAGCATGTGGGATCCTCCCGGACCGGGGCACAATCCCGTGTCCCCTGCATCGGCAGGCGGACTCTCAACCACTGCGCCACCAGGGAAGCCCTCGATAGCTTTTGACTCCAGTTATTTGACCCTATTGGAGATGCTGAGGCAAACCCAATATTAATTAACTTATTCCTTTTTTACTTAATTCAGCCAGAGTCAGCTTCTGTTACTCACCAGTAAGAACCCTGACTTATATACAATCTCATTCCAGCATTAGGCAAATTAGAAAAAAGAAAAGAAAGCTCATATATAAAATACCAGAAGTGATTGTAAGAAACCTAGCAGTTTCTGCTCCTCAGAGGTATTCTGTAAATACCAGGCATCAATATTCTTTCTTAATTGAGTTTTTACATGAATTAAGCTGTATCTGTTCTTACTCTAGGCTAGAACTGGAGTGTAATAAAGGCAAAGAATAGACTAGCTTTGTAATTTCTTCTGTATCAGCTCTAACACTTCACCTTCCACAGCCGGCTCTATTAGCTGGATGATGTTGCCACCACAAGATGGCAGTACCCTCTCTCCTCAGACTTGCTTGGTTTGAAATCAACATGTTTGTATTGAAAGCACAGGATTGAGCTTCCTCTGATTGGCTGAGTAAGAAGCCTGAGTCTCTCTCTGGGATCCAGAGGGACTAGATAAATATACCCAGAAAAAGAACTAGACTGAGGAACCTGGCTTCATTTCAGGCTCCGGAGCTGAGTCTCCTGTGATCCCAATAAGGAAGAAGAATGGAGAAACTCCTGACCGTGTGTTTGGTGATTCTGTGGCTTCAACTGGCCAGTGAGTTGGGGCTCTTGGCAATGGGAAGAGGGTGACCAAAGTTCCGAGCCCACAAGACAGAGGGGCAAAATCTTCTTGTTAATTGGGAAATGTACCCCCAAATTATGGAAGGAAATGCAAACACTAGAGAGTGAAAATGCAGTGACTGACTCCCGGCCTCTGGCCTTGTGTTTCTGCCTAGGGGTGAATAGCCAGCAAGGAGATGAGAATCTTCAGGCCCTGAGCATCCAGGAGGGTGAAAATGCCACCATGAACTGCAGTTATAAAACTGCTATAGACACCTTACATTGGTACAGACAGGATTCAAGGAGAGGCTTTGCCCACCTGATTTTAATACGTTCAAATGAGAGAGAGAAGCTTAGTGGAAGACTGCGAGTCACGCTTGACAACTCCATCAAAGGCAGTTCCCTGTCCATCACGGCTTCCCAGGCTGCAGACACTGCTACTTACCTCTGTGCTACGGATACACAGTGCTCACCAGGCAACTGCAGCCCCAACGCAAACCCTGCCAGAGCTGCCTCTTAGAAGCCGCAACAGTGTGTAGAGTTGGCGGTTATGTCTTCCCACAAAGGAGAGTCTACAAACAGCTGGCAACAGGAAAGGGAGGCCTGTCAAATTCCTGATGTTTTTGGCAGCATGTTAGACTAGGGTAAAGGGCATGAGATTTAGAACGGGAAACTGAAATACCAGCTTCAGCTCTGCCCATCCTGGCTCTGTGTCCTTAAGCACACCATCGGTGTAGCAGCCTTCAGTTTCCTCACTTTAAACAAAGGATTTGGACTCATGAGCCTAAAGACCCTTCAAGCTCTAATTTTACCAGGTCACTTGTGGAGGATGAGGAAGGACTTGTCAGTATTAGAAGGTCTCATCTGTTATATGTACAGCCCCCTCAGGACTTAGGTGGCTTTGAGATGCATGAGAGGATTTTTGCATTTCTCTAATTCTAACAGTAGATTCATCAGACAGTACAGTTAAAAAGGATCTTAGGACTCTTTCAACCAAACTTTTCATTTTAAAGCTGAGGAGTGAAAACGTTGTATAATTATAGACACAAAGATCTGAATCTTTGGAGTAGTAGAGACAAAGATCTGAATCTGATTCTCCCATTTGTTAGTTGTGTGATTTCCAAGCTTCAATTTCTCCATTAAAGAGATGGGAATTTATCAGAGAGTTATAATCTTTCCTCATACAAGTGAGAGGTGTATGTTCTCGGCTACCAGCTCCTTAAATATTGTGTTTTGAAAGTGGATACTTCTATTATCACATATATAACAGTTTTCCGTCCATTTTATTCTTGCTTCTGGTAAGAATAGTTTTTTTGATACATTTTTGATGCTACTGAAAATGTGTTTGTGGAGAAAGCGCATTTGTACTTATGTGATGCTTGGTGGAAAAGGTGGGGGAGGGCAGGCAAAACGTTGGTAGGACTGTGGTTCCCACATGCCAGAGCTTCAACCACCAACATCACCTATATCAGAATCACCTACAGCACCTTGAAGATCTGGGTTATTAGGCACTTACTCAGTCAGACTCTGATGCATTGCATTTTTTTTTTTTTTTTTTGCGGTACGCGGGCCTCTCACTGTTGTGGCCTCTCCCGTTGCGGAGCACAGGCTCCGGACGCGCAGGCTCAGCGGCCATGGCTCACAGGCCCAGCCGCTCCGCGGCATGTGGGATATTCCCAGACCGGAGCACGAACCCGTGTCCCCTGCATCGGCAGGCGGACTCTCAACCACTGCGCCACCAGGGAAGCCCGATGCGTTGTATTTTTAATGAACATCTTCTATATCAGTTAGAGACTGGGTCAGCTTCAACTTACAGAAACTTCAAATATAATATTTTTAACAAGGTGGAGTTTACTTTCCTTTCACGTAAAGAAGCTCTGTCATATGTATCACATGCAGTCCAGGGCTGCTATACTACCGTCATCATGTTATAAAAAATCAAGGGGCTTCCTTCTAGCTCTCTGTCTCTTGTCCTTAAAGTGTCACTTTTGTTTATATACTTGGCAGAAACTGCTAGAGATCCATCCACTTTATACACATTCCAGGCAGAAAGAAAGAGAAGGTCAAGCGGCAAATGAGTACATGCTGGCCAAGTCAATCATTTCCAGAAAATCCACCCAACAGCTGCTACTTACATTTCACTTACCAGAGTGTTATTCCATGTCCCCACCTTTCTCCCGTCTGCAAAGGAGTCTGGGATGTCAGTATTTTTTCAGTCTCAGCATGTTGTCACTCACATCAAAACTGTGGTTCTATTAGTAAGAAATAGGAGAGAATGGACATTCTTTAGGCAAATAGCAATTTCTGCTATCCTCAGCTTAGGGTATATTAAGGCTCATATGGGGTTTTTTGCTTCATAGTTATTCATTTTTGAAATACTATATCCAGTCTATCTTCCAGTTCTGTTGACTTTGCTTCCTAAAGGTCTCCTGACGATGTCACAAACCCCACACGCTAATTCACTTCCACCATCTTAATTAAAAATCCATTTTAGTCCCTTGCTCCCCAGCATGTGACACACCGCATCATTCTTCAATGTAGTCCTCTGTACCACAGTGAGAATGATCGTCAGAGTGCAGATTTGAGCATGTCAATCACCTGGATCCCCATTTGCTCTTAGAATAAAGAGAAACTTCTTTTAAAATTTTTATTTATTTTATTTTTGGCTGCATTGTGTCTTCGTTGCTGCGCGCGGGCTTTCTCTAGTTGTGGTAAGCCAGGGCTACTCTTCGTTGCAGTGCACAGGCTTCTCATTGTGGTGGCTTCTCTTGCTGTGGAGCACAGACTCTAGGTGCACAGGTTTCCGTAGTTGCAGCACGCAGGCTGAGTAGTTGCGGTACACAGGCCCCAGAGTGCAAGGGCTTCGGTAGTCACGGTGTGTGGGTTCAGTAGTTGTGGCTCGTAGGCTCTAGAGCGCAGGCTCACTAGTTGTGGTGCACAGGCTTAGTTGCTCCACGGCATGTGGGATCTTCCTGGACCAGGGCTCAAACCCGTGTCCCCTGCATTGGCAGGTGGATTCTTAACCACTGTGCCACCAGGGAAGTCCCAAAACTTCTTAATATGACCTACAAAACCTTGCATAATTTAGGATCTTGTTACCTCTCCAACCTCATTTCACAATGTACTCCTAATCTCTCTCCCTCTCTGTCTCTCCCTCTCTTCAACAATACTGGTATTATTTAAGTTTCTTTTTTTAAAATTAATTAATTTTTGGCTGCGTTGGGTCTTTGTTGCTGCGTGCGGGTTTTCTCTAGTTGTGGTGAGTGGGGGCTACTCGTCATTGCAGTTCGCGGGCTACTCATTGCGGTGGCTTCTTTTGTGGCAGAGCACGTGCTCTAGGCACGTGGGCTTCAGTAGTTGTGGCACGTGGGCTCAGCAGTTGTGGCTCGCGGGCTCTAGAGTGCAGGCTCAGTAGTTGTGGTGCACAGGCTTAGTTGCTCCGGGGCATGTGGGATCCTCCTTGACCAGGGCTTGAACCCATGTCCCCATGCATTGGCAGGCGGATTCTTAACCACTGCACCACCAGGGAAGTCCTTAAGTTTCTTAAAAGTACCTTTTTCCTACTATATGACCCCTTCATAGCAACTGTAGGTGATTTCTTATTTATTTTCCTTTTCCTAAATTTTTTTCCTCCCTTCAAAAGAGTAAAAAAAAGAGTAAATGCCTATTCATTCTAATACATCTGTCCAAGAGTCTGTAGCTGAAGGAAGCTAGGGGGCATTTTTAGAATTTTAGACCTCTGCATTTTCACATTTGCAGTTTCTCCTTTATTTCTTTGATTATTTGATTAAGACCTGTTTTCACTACTACTTCTGTGAGTTCCTTAATGGTAGCGTCCATATCTGTGTGTCTCACCCTTGAAAACTAGTATCAATGTATCTTAGGCATTAGGATCATCTAATTTCCTTCTTCTTCTTTTCTATCCATTAATGTATTCCTTAATTTAAGTCTCCTGAAAAAGATATGATAATATTTATTAAAAAAAAGAAATCTTTGGAACTTTATGGATACATTTTTATGGCATAGCAGGGATTGGCAAAGCACAGCCCACAGGGCAAAGCAGCCTGCCACCTGTGTTTGTAAATAAAGTTTTATTGGAAAACAACCATGTCCATTTATTTATGTATTGACCATGGATGCTTCATGTTATAAGAGCATAGTTGAGTAGTCACGACAAAGATTATATGACTTCAAAACCTAAACTATTTACTATTTGACCCTTTACAGAAAAAATGTTTGCCAACCTCTGGGGTGTAGGAATTACATGGGAATTTTTAGATTTGCAGTTTTTTGTTTGATACCAACAAATTAAATAATAAAAGCATATTTCTAATCATCTGTATGGCCAACTTAGAATACTTCCCTTGCTTTTGAGGCTTTTGTGTTCTTTACGTTATTTTTAACAAATTAAAGACAAATGGAATAACGGCACTTTACAAATAAAAGCATCTCAGTTCTTTAAATCGATACAAGTGTTAAGAATATTTTTTAAACATTTAAAACATTTTTACTGAAGTATAGTTGATTTACAGTGTTGTGTTAGTTTCAAGTGTACAGCAAAGTGATTCAGTTATACATACATATCTATTCTTATTCAGATTCTTTTCCATTATATGTTATTACAAGATATTGAGTACAGTTCCCTGTGCTATACAGGGATCTTGCAGGGCAGTTTGTCTTGCATAACACATGAGCCAAGATTTTCCTGACGATTCCACCAAAGGATCAAGAAACTAGAGGAATAGTTCTGTCAACTTTTATGTAACTCCAAACAAAACCTCCTGCTGCTTCTCAGCCAGCCATGCTGTTTGCTTTCTGCATACTGCATAATGGAGAATTTAACAGTTATCATAGTTTTAATGGTACTGGAGGATGTAGTCACTGTCCTCACCTAACAGGGTGGATGTCTGGACACCCACCTGAAGGTAAACACTGCCTTCTTCCCTAACATTCTGGAGTCCTGCACACTGGGTGTTGGACACCTGAGCATTGGGAGTTAAACATCAGGATAAACAGGGCAAAGAAATGGAGAGGGAGATAAAAGAACAAAAGTAAATCTAAATAGTGGAAATAAAGTATTCAAGCAGGTTTTATTTCCCTGGTGATAACTGCATCAGCTCTCTACTTCCAGTCTGAGCCCTCATTCCACATGGCTGGGTCCAGGCTAGTGGGAGTACAGGCAGGGCATAAGATTTGTTTTACGTACCTGCTCCTCACTCAACTGAAAGCAATTTGAGATAGGAATCGTGTCTGGTTTTGGTTTACACATTGTAGACAACTCTGTAAATTTCCAGAATGAATGCTTGAGCCTAGGGATTCCTGAACACGCACAATAATGTAAGAGTACCTAGGTGGTCCGCTGAGCCAGAGAGTCTTGCCAGCAGGATAACTCTACTCAAGACCCTAATTTTAGTAAGAGCTAAAAAAATAGATCATTTTAACTGGTGAGAAAATCTATGTAGGTGAATATGTATCATTTGAAGATGATTCTTGTGTTCAACTGACTTAGTCATAGCCATTGTTACTAGATTGACAGCACTGCCCTGAGAGCCTGTGTAAGGCAACATCACAGCTGTCTGCAGAAACAAAGTCCCCATGCCTTAAAATAGTTGATGTGAGCAAGTAACAATGTTTTGACTTCTTGCTATAAATACAGTCATACTTTGCATAAAGTAAACCCAATCCTAGGGAAAGAAAAAGCTATGAAATGACCCTGTCAAACCTTCTGCTGTGTTCACTTCACTAGCACAAATAATTGCACAAGAAACTAGACAAACAAGCTGACCGACACTGAGCAAACAGTTCTTTACATTGAGATTCCTGAATCCCTAATAATACAAATAAACAGGAAACAGATAAATACCACACACGTGCCTCTGGAATGAAGAGAGTCTGGCTAATACTATTAAGTATCTAAACTCTACTTTCTTAAAAAATTACTTACTTGAATTAAAACAAGAATGTGACAAGAAGCGAAAAGAAGGTGTTTCAAAACAACTAAATGAAGTGGAGAAGGCAACCTTCCAGAAAAAGAATTCAGAATAATGATAGTGATTCAGGACCTCAGGTAAAGAATGGAGGCAAAGACTGAGCACATGCAAGCAATGTTTAACAAAGACCTAGAAGAATTAAAGAACAAACACCGAGAAGAATTCAAGAACAAGCAAACAGAGTTGAAAAATACAATAACTGAAATGAAAAATACACTAGAAGGAATCGATGGCAGTATAACTGAGGCAGAAGAATGGATAAGTGACCTGGAAGACAGAATGGTGGAATTCACTGCCATGGAACAGAATAACAAAAGAAGAATGAAAAGAAATAAAGACAGCCTAAGGGACCTCTGGGACAACATTAAACTCACCAACATTCGCATTATAGTGGTCCCAGAAGGAGAAGAGAGAGAGAAAGGAGCCAAGAAAATACTTGAAGAGAATATAGTCGAAAACTTCCCTAACATGGGAAAGGAACTAGCCGCCCAAGTCTAGGAAGCACAGAGAGTCCCAGGCAGGATAAACCCAAGGAGAAACACACTGAGACACATAGTAATCAAAGAGACAAAAATTAAAGACAGAGGAAAATTATGAAAAGCACACAAGGGAAAAACTACAAATATCATACAAGAGAACTCCTGTAAGGTTAACAGCTGACTTCTCAGCAGAAACTCTATAAGCCAGAAGGGAGTGGCACAATATATTTAAAGTGATGAAAGGGAATAACCTACAACCAAGATTACTCTATCCAGCAAAGATCTCATTCAGATTTGATGGAGAAATCAAAAGTTTTACAGACAAGCAAAAGCTAAGAGAACTCAGCACCACCAATCCAGCTCTAAAACAAATGCTAAAGGAACTTCTCTAAGTGGGAAACACAAGAGAAGAAAAGGACCTACAAAAACAAACCCACAACAATTAAGAAAATGGGAATACGGACATATATATCCATAATAACCTTAAATGTGAATGGATTAAATGCCCCAACCAAGAGACAAAGGCTCGCTGAATGGATACAAAAACAAGACCCATATATATGCTGTCTACAAGAGACCCACTTCAGACCTAGAGATACATACAGAGTGAAAGTGAGGAGATGGAAAAAGATATTCCATGAAAATGGAAATCAAAAGAAAGTTGAGTAGCAATACTCATATCAGATAAATAGACCTCAGAATAAAGAATGTTACAAGAGACAAGAAAAGACACTACATAATGATCAAGGGATCAATCCAAGAAGAAGATATAACAATTATAAATATATATGCACCCAACATAGGAGCACCTCAATACATAAGGCAAATGCTAACAGCTAGAGGAAATCGACAGTAACACAATAATAGTGGGGGACTTTAACACCTCACTTACAGCAATAGACAGATCTTCCAGACAGAAAATTCATAAGGAAACACAAGCTTTAAATGACACAATAGACCAGGTAGATTTAATTGATATTTACAGGACGTTCCATCCAAAAACAGCAGATTACACTTTCTTCTCAAGTGCACACGGAACATTCTCCAGGACAGACCACATCTTGGGTCACAAATGAAGCCTCAGTAAGTTTAAGAAAATTAAAATTATATCAAGCATCTTTTCTGACCACAACGCTATGAGATTAGAAATAAATTACAGGGAATAAAACGTAAAAAAACACAAACACATGGAGGTTAAACAATAAGTGACTAATTAACCAAGAGATCACTGCAGAAATCAAAGAAGAAATGAAAAAATACCAAGAAACAAGTGACAATGAAAACACAATGATCCAAAACCTATGGGATGAAGCAAACGCAGTTCTAAGAGGGAAGTTTATAGCAATACAATCCTACCTCAAGAAACAAGAAACATCTCAAATAAACAGTTTAACCTTACACCTAAAGGAACGAGAGAAAGAACAAACAAAACCCAACGTTGGTAGAAGGAAGGAAATCATAAAGATCAGAGACGAAATAAATGAAATAGAAACAAAGAAAACAGTAGCAAAGATCAATAAAACTAAAAGCTGGATCTTTGAGAAGATAAACAAAATTGATAAACATTTAGCCAGACTCATCAAGAAAAAGAGGGAGAGGACTCAAATCAATAAAATTAGAAATGAAAAAGGAGAAGTTACAATGGACACCCCAGAAATACAAGGCAACATAAGAGACAGAAATACAAGGCATCATAAGACTCAACCAGGAAGAAACAGAAAATATAAACAGACCAATCACAAATAATGAAATTGAAACTGTGATTAAAAATCTTCCAAGAAACAAAAGTCCAGGACCAGATGGCTTCACAGGTGAATTCTATCAAACATTTAGAGAAGAGCTAACACCCATCCTTCTTAAACTCTTCCAAAAAATTGCAGAGGAAGGAACACTCCAAAACTCATTCTACGAGGCCAACATCACGCTGATACCAAAACCAGACAGAGATACTACAAAAATGAAAATTACAGACCAGTATCACTGATGAATATAGATGCAAAAATCCTCAACAAAATACTAGCAAACAGAATCCAACAATACATTAAAAGGATCATACACCGTGATCAACTGGGATTTATCCCAGGGATGCAAGTATTCTTCAATATATACAAATCAATCAGTGTGATACACCATATTAAAATTGAAGAATAAAAACCAGAATAATAAAATCTGCATCTCAATAGATGCAGAAAAAGCTTTTGACAAAATTCAACACTAATTTATGATAAAAACTCTCCAGAAAGTGGGTACAGAGGGAGCATACCTCAACATCATAAAGGCCATATACGACAAACCCACAGCAAACATCACTCTCAATGGTGAAAAACTGAAAGCATTTCCTCTACTATCAGAAACAAAACAAGGATGTCCACTCTTTCCACTTTTATTCAACATAGTTTTGGAAGTCCTAGCCACTGAGATCAGAGAAGAAAAAGAAATAAAAGGAATCCAAATTGGAAAAGAAGAAGTAAATCTGTCACTGTTTGCAGATGACATGCTACTATACATAGATAATCTTAAAGATGTCACCAGAAAACTACTGGAGCTAATCAGTGAATTTGGTTTAGTTGCAGGATACAAAATGAATGCATAGAAATGTCTTAAATTCCTACACATTAACAGCAAAAGGTCAGAAAGAGATATTAAGGAAACAATCCCATTTAACATCACATCAAAAAGAATAAAACACTTAGGAACAAACCTACCTAAGGAGACAAAAGACCTGTACTCAGAAAACTATAAGATACTGATGAAAAAATCAATGATGACACAAACAGACGGAGATATATACCATGTTCTTGGATTGGAAAAATCAATATTGTGAAAATGACTATACTACCCAAAGCTTGATAGGGATGGCACCGAATCTACAGATTCGGTGCCATCCCTATCAAACTACCAATGGCATTTTTCACAGAACTAGAACAAAAAAATTCACAATTTGTATAGAAACACAGAAAACCCTGAATAGCCAAAGCAATCTTGAGAAAGAAAAATGGTGCTGGAGGAATCAGGCTCCCTTACTTCAGACTATACTGCGAAGCTACAGTAATCAAGACAGTATGGTACTGGCACAAAAACAGAAATATAGATCAATGGAACAGGATAGAAAGCCCAGAGATAAACCCACGCATCTATGGTCAACTAATCTATGACAAAGGAGGCAAGGATATACATTGGAGAAAAGACAGTCTCTTCAATAAGTGGTGCTGGGAAAACTGGACAGCTACATGTAAAAGAATGAAATTAGAACACTCCCTAACACCATACACAAAAATGAACTCAAAATGGATTAAAGACCTAAATGTAAGACCAGACAATATAAAACTCTTAGAGGAAAACATAGGAAGAACACTCTTTGACATAAACAACAGCAAGATCTTTTTTGACTCACCTCCTAGAGTAATGGAAATAAAAACAAAAATAAACAAATGGGACCTAATGAAACTTAAAAGCTTTTACACAGCAAAGGAAACTATAAACAAGATGAAAACACAACCCTCAGAATGGGAGAAAATATTTGCAAATGAATCAACAAAGGATTAATCTAAAAAATATATAAACAGCTCATGTAGCTCAATATTAAAAAAACAAGCAACCCAATCCAAAAATGGGCAAAAGACCTAAATAGTCATTTCTAAAAAGAAGACATGCTGATGGCCAAGAAGCACATGAAAAGCTGTTCAACATCACTAATTATTAGAGAAATGCAAATCAAAACTACAATGAGGTATCACCTCACACTGGTTAGAATGGGCATTATCAGAAAATCTACAACAACAAATTCCGGACAGGGTGTGGAGAAAAGAGAACCCTATTACACTGTTGGTGGGAATGTAAATTGATACAGCCACCATGGAGAACAGTATGGAGTTTCCTTAAAAACTAAAAGTAGAACTACCATACGACCCAGCAATCCCACTACTGGGCATATACGCAAAGAAAACCATAATTCAAAAATACACATGCACCCCAATGTTCATTGCAGCACTGTTTACAAAAGCCAGGTCATGAAAGGAACCTAAATGCCCATTGACAGACGAATGGATAAAGAAGATGTGGCACATATATACAATGGAATATTACTCAGCCATAAAGAGGAACGAAATTGGGTTATTTGTAGAGACGTGTAAGGACCTAGAGACTGTCATACAGACTGAGGTAAGTCAGAAAGAGAAAAACAAATATCATATATTAACGCATATATGTGGGATCTAGAAAAACGGTACAGATGAACCGGTTTCCAAGGCAGTAATAGAGACACGATGTAGAGAACAAATATATGGACACCAACTGGGGAAAGCGGGGTGGGAGGGGGTGGTGGTGGGATGAATTGGGAGATTGGGACTGACATATATATACTAATATGTATAAAATAGATACCTAATAAGAACCTGCTGTATACAAAATAAAATAAAAGAAGGTGTTTCAAGAACCAAGACACCTAAGTAAGGTCACCTATCCCTCATAAGGCTAAAGGTGTAAAGCTACTGTTATCTAAGTATGGTTCATGCGCCCAAAGGAGGCCCTTTCAGGGCGGTTTACCAAACTCGATGAGTTTTCTCTCTTTTGTTGCAGATTAATACTCCGCACAGGATTCACAGTGACCCCCTCTGTCATTATCTCTCTCTCTGTCTCTCTCTTTTTGTACACGTCCCTCCTCTCTGGTCCACTGGTCCACAAATTCTAGGTGCTTCAAGATCCCCAATCTCCTATTCCGTCTCAATATCACAGTGAGACAGCTGGGCTATTTTTGGTAAATCCCTCCCACACTGGTGCCGAGAAGCTGCCTCCATGAAGTAAGCTGGGCAATGTTCGGGCTCACTTCATCTGTTTTCCTTATCTCTGTGCTACCTGTAGTCCAATGTCTAAAAGTTGTTTCATATAGTTTGTCCAGTTGTCCAGTTGGAAGGAAGGTCAACTCTACCTTTATCAGTGAAGAAGTTACAGTAATTTGTTTTTATTGTATTTTACAAATATGACATTTCATGATGGATAGGGATAAAATCCTTTTCAACCAATCACACATTATTTGAGACCTGCCTTAGGTAATGTTTCCTCTGTGGCATGCTGAATGAGTCTTGGGGATGAATAGTAATTCAGGCAAAGGATTTGGGGAGATTAGGGAGCACTTTCTAGGCACATGAATCCCTCTCTTACCCATGGGAGTCATGGAGACATATGCAAGGAAGAGACCTCTGACTATTGCAGTTAAAAATTCTGCCTGGGATTATTTGGGTAGCTAGAGATACTTGTACCATGCAGAAAATGATGGAAGCAACAACTGAATATTTCCCTAAGCATGCTCGTGTTTAGAGCTCTCTTCTGAGTCCTGTCCCATTCTCCTTTATCTATGCCTCAAGCTATTAATATTTTATCAGGAAAAAGAGGTCAGATATAGCTGTGGTGCAATTTTCAGGATGAGCACCGGAGGGCGGGGTTTCCTACAAATGTGGTTCCTTTTTTTATTCAGGTGCTGGTTTGACTTTACTTTGTAGCCACAAGACAGATTACTGTTGCTGTGCAGAAAGGGGCTCTCAGTTTCTAAGTGAGGAGTTTCTATAATATTCAGCTGCAAACTAGCCCCATTAGATCTGGTGTATTCTAGGGAGCAAGGACCGCTGCCGACATGTTTTCTGCCACTCACTCTGTTCTTGTGATCTTCTTAATATTCAGTAAGTAACATTTTATCTTAAATGTTCATGATTTTTCATTTTCCTATAATTACAGGTAACTTTAGTTTTCTTCTCTGGCTGAAAACTCTCCTTCTGTCCATTTATAACACAAAAAAGTGATTCTCTTGTAGGAGGGACCAATGGAGACTCAGTGAACCAGACAGAAGGCCCAGTGACTGTCTCAGAGGGGGCGCCTAGGACCCTGCACTGCACTTACCAGACCTCTGATCCAGGTCTCTATCTTTTCTGGTACGTCCAGTATCTCAACAAAGCTCCGCAACTCCTCCTGAAGGGCTCGAAGGCAAACCAGAGGGCAGAGCATCAAGGTTTTCAGGCCACTCTTGTTACGAGTGACAGCTCCTTCCACCTGCAGAAAACCTCAATGCAAGCATCAGACTCGGCTGTGTACTACTGTGCTCTGAGTGACACGGTGAGAGGGGCTGCAGGGGGAGCTGAACACAAACCCAAGGGGAGCAGGAGGGCTGAAGTGAGCAGCCTTCGGAGGAGGAGGTATATTCTCTTCTTGGGCAGTGTTTAGTTTATTTAGAGCTTTTCAGGAAAATAAATCAAGGTCAGATCTAATTCCTAGAAAC
The DNA here is from genome assembly GCF_964374135.1 of Grampus griseus. Classification (NCBI taxonomy): domain Eukaryota; kingdom Metazoa; phylum Chordata; class Mammalia; order Artiodactyla; family Delphinidae; genus Grampus; species Grampus griseus. Next base: position 75,575,914 of record NC_139018.1, on the reverse strand, counting down.
CCAGGAGGTTGGGACTTGTTCTTCAGGGAGAATAGGGTGGATGTCAGTCTTAAAGAAAACCCAGGCTCTGATCCCCAGAAGCGTCCCTGTTCAGCCAGAAAGACTCCTCCCTTATCTAGACTGACTTTCAAAAACATCTATATTTTCTCTTAATGTAAGATGGATGTTAGATGTCACGATATTAATATATTCATTTAGGGAAGAGAAAAGGAATAGATGACTAAAAGCTGCATCAGCTGAATCACAATCATATATCAGCACAGGGATGCCAAGCAAATCATACACAAATTTTCACGCGGCTGAGACGTAACGCTGTTGAGGCGCTGCTCTCAGTGAAATGAGCCAGAGCTGCTACAGCAGTGGGATGAAAAGGCATTTGTGATTTTTGAATGGCTACATTTTTGATATAAGGAACTAGGAATGCATGGTCTGGTGATTTTGCATTCATTTTGACTATAGGATGGGATACTTGAAAGCAAGGTGTTTCTAGCACAGACTGACTATTGATTGGCATTAGACACGTACAGCTGGACAAATTTTGTCCACCAGGAAACTTGCTGTGTGATAGCATTAAGCAGACAAGGAACTTTATCCAATGTAAATTTCCCCAGGAACCAATGCCTTGGAGTGAAGGAAGAAAAGTTATGATGACTGAGGGTAAATAGTTTGATCTTCCTGTCTGGAAGAAGAATCTGTGAGCTTATTTCACTGTAGAGTCTGGCTGCAGGCCAAGAAAAGCCATACAAAACCATGGATGACTATTTGTTCTCAGAAGTCACCATAATCATAACAAATTATATTAGTTATAAAACTTATGTCTATCCTAGATGCATTGGCTGAATATGGCAAATGGCTGCAGCACTGATATAATTGTTGTCAACTTAATTACAATAAAGTCTAAATAGGCAGGTTAGATTCACCAACCATGTCAAAAAGCCATGACGTGCCACAGGCAAACTGATAGCAGCAAGTTACATTTCCTGTTCTGGTGCAGAAGCATCTCACCCTTCAGTACTTGTGCACGTGCCCTGTCAGGCACAGGGCAGGCATTTAGACCTGAATTTGAGACAGAACACAGCACATTTCACTCAGAGGAAGATCTTCCAACATGGGGTTCCCTGGCCTGCTGAGAGTTGTCATAGCCTCTGTCCGCCTTGGTAAGGCTGGTAAGGATGGCCATAAACAGACTCAGCTCCACTCAGCTCCCATGTTTGGGGGTAGGGCAGGTTATTATTGTCCGGTGGTGTGTAGGAGAGTTGAGTAATGGGTAGAGGAATTAGAAGTCTTAGTCCTATGTTTGTCCCTTGCAGCCCTCGGGGTTCCACCAGGAGAATCAGCCTAATTCTTTCTCTCTGTCTGTCTCTCTCCATATATATATTATATATATAAACTTTTTTCTTCTCCCCAGGATCCATCACAGCCCAGAAAGTAACTCAAGACCAGCCAGGGGCTTCCCTGGTGGTGCAGTGGTTGAAAATCTGCCTGCTAATACAGGTGACATGGGTTCGAGCCGTGGTCTGGGTGGATCCCACATGCCGCGGAGCAACTAGGCCCGTGAGCCACAACTACTGAGCCTGCGCGTCTGGAGCCTGTGCTCCGCAACAAGAGAGGCCGCGATAGTGAGAGGCCCGCAGACCGCGAGGAAGAGTGGCGCCCGCTGGCCACAACTAGAAAAAGCCCTCGCACAGAAACTAAGACCCAACGCAGCAAAAATAAATAAATTAATTACTAAACTCCTACCCCCAACATCTTCTTAAAAAAAAAAAAAAAAAGAATTGAAAAAAATAGAACCAGCCAGAAATTTCTATGCTGGAGAAGGAGGATGTAACCTTGGATTGTGTATATGAAGCTAGTAGTTACAATTATTATTTATTCTGGTACAAACAAACACCAAGTGGGGAAATGATTTTCCTTATTCATCAGGAGTCTTACAATGAGTGAATACAACAGAGGGTCGGTAGTTTTTGAACTTCCAGAAAACAGCCAGTTCCATCAGCCTCACCATCACAGCGTTGCAGCTTGGGGACTCAGCGGTGTATTTCTGTGCTCTGAGAGAGCACAGTGATGCAGGTCCCTGTGGGAACCCCACAGAAACCTCAGATCTCAACGTGAGGTGTCCCCCAGCTATGAAAACCTTAGTGAGATTCTCGGTAAGGACAGGAGAAGGCAGTGGCCGTGTCAGCGAGGCAGGGGAGTTAGAAGTGGAAACCTCACTCTAAGGTAAATGCTATCTCTCTGCCTCAGAGAACATATCTAAAAGTGTCATTCATCAAAAGCATCTTTATCTTCAATTCTTCATCTTGAAGTAGATCATTTGCCAAAAAAATTTAAAACTTTTTTATGGTGATTATATTAAAGCAAGTGATTTGGTTTAAAAAAATTCAGTAATATTTGGCCAAATCTGCACCTGAATTGTTAGACTTTTAGGTTCACTGCACAAATATTCATGCATTGCTGACTAAGTCTTGTCATTATGTTAGATCTGAAGTATCTGTTAAATGGCACTTCTTGGACTCTCCCTGTCCCATTGTCTCATGCTGTGCCATGAATGACTTGGAATGATGGACACAGAATAAATGTCACCACAAGTCTTGACACCAAGGAGGAATGAAGCTCTTCAGTTTGCTCAGAACCAGCCCCATTACCTGATCACATTCTCTATATGCAAGTTTAATGCAGATAAAATAGAATATCCAAAGAAGTAATACTCAAAACAAAACAGAACAACTCAAAAATTCTACTAGTCAGGAAAAAGTCTGCTACAGAATCACATCTTATAGGATGTTTTCCATTCTGCGTTTTTACCCAACTGTATATTGTGAAATTATTATTTGCACAGCATTATTTACAGATTAAAATCACACATTCTAATGATGATATTCCAATGTATGATTTTTTTCTTTAAAAAGATGTTGGGGGTAGGAGTTTATTAATTAATTTATTTTTGCTGTGTTGGGTCTTCGTTTCTGTGCGAGGGCTTTCCCTAGTTGTGGCAAGTGGGGGCCACTCTTCATCGCGGTGCGTAGGCCTCTTCACTACCATGGCCTCTCCTGTTGCGGAGCACAGGCTCCAGACGCGCAGGCTCAGTAGTTGTGGCTCACGGGCCTAGTTGCTCCGCGGCACGTGGGATCCTCCCAGACCAGGGCTCGAACCCGTGTCCCCTGTATTAGCAGGCAGATTCTCAACCACTGCGCCACCAGGGAAGCCCCCAATGTATGATTTTATAATACTTTTTTGGCAAATTCTGTCTTACTAGCTTTTTAGATTATTTTGAAATGAACACACAGGTATTTGATGATTTCCTTGATAATTCCCAGGAGGTGAATAGGAATTTACCTTTAGTCTTTCTGGTATGGGCTCCCTGATCGTTTCTGTGACCCTGGAGTATAGCACATTTTCACTCTACAACTACTAAACACTCATATTTTGCCTGTTAACAGAAGATTCTCTTACATCAAGGCTTTGCTTTACAGTTTAGCTCCTAATGACTCCAGATGGCCTCAATTTCAGACAATTCTGTACCACATATATTCAAAGTAGCTGTAATATAACATCTGAAAGAGTAATGTCTCTGTGCTATTGTGTGGTGATATTAGGTGGCAATTAACCTGGTGGATATGTTTTCATCTGGAATTCCAAAAAGAAAGATATTCTTCCTTGTGTAAGGATTTTCTATCCCTACTATACAAAAAACAATGATCCCAATACAGAACAACTTTCCAGAACAGAAAGCATAAGTGTGTGTGTGCGAGTGTGTGTGTGTGTGTGTGTGTGTGTGTGTGTCGGGGAGAAGGAGAGAGGGGGGGAGAGAGAGAGAGAGAGAGAGAGAGAGAGAGAGAACACGATAGACTTATGTAGCCAAGTCATGAAGTAATTAACTAAACAGTTAAATTTTGTAAAATGTATTGGAAGTAAGTAAGGTCTTTAGAGACAACTTTTAATGAAGAAAATAGATGTAAGTAGTTTACAAGGGAATAAATCCAAGATTTGAAGCAGGAAAAATGTATCTTAGAATCTGGTGCAGGAAGCGGTACTGGCGAGAGGTACTCAAAGGAGGATTCCCAAAAGTTAGCAAAAATTTAAAAAAGCACCAGACCGAAAATAATCAATGACCTATCTTGTTTAACAATTATTTCAATCTATTTGTACTTTGAAAGTCTGAGAAATCTTCTAAAATGTTTTGGATAACATGCATACCAGCTCAAACTGGAGCCATTGTAAAATCACGGTCACTAGTCTCTACTTGATCCCTAACATTCCCTAAATCATATCCCGTCTCCTTAATCAATGAGCTGTCTAATCATAATCGCCTTTTTAAATTTTCTTGATTGTCACATAACTCTAATTTTTCTAATATCTCCATCAGATTATTTTGCCAATAAATAAGTAAATGCCATCTGGGAAGGAACGCATTAACAGTGTGCCTGTAACTTGTTTTCTGCTTCCTCTGAGGTCACCTGAGGCCTTTGGGGTTTCCTGAGCTGACCTCTTTGTGGACACAGTAATCTCATTTATACTTGAAAAGTAAAAAGGAGTTTTCAGGAGTTGCTCCATACTAAGTTCTTATCCAGAATAACATTAGCAGGACATCCAGGGTATTTCTAGATTATTCATTGCAAATAAACTAAAATTTATGGACATGGGATATATCTGATTGGAAAATGGCAGTCAACTAATGTTGGATCTCTGGTGCGTGATTAGAAAAACCTGAAAGACCCCAAACCTCAATGACTTCCCTGTTGCAACCTGTGTTGCTATAGTTGATGCTTGTCATACTGAACCCCAAATCTGTCCTGGTGTTAAAAAAGGGACTTTGCGAAGCTTCATTTGAACAATTCATGAGCTCCCAGAGACTGAAGCTGGGTCTGCTGCTCTTTCTTGCTTGTAGTTTTGCTCTTCAGAAGCCCTGTTTTATCCCCTTCTGGTCACTACCATCCTTCCAAGGAAACCACAGTCCCATAGATAGATTGGTTTTGCCCATTTTTGAACATTATACAACTAAAATAATATAGTTTGGATTTTTTCTATCTGGATTCTTAATATCAGTTTTCTAAGAGTCATCCATGTTGTATACAGTATAGTTTGTTTATTCTTATTGCTGTATGAACATACCAGAATTTATTTAGCTACCTGCTTAAATGGTTCTTTGGATTTTTCCTGCCTTTGGCTGTTATCAATTGTGTTATTATGAATATTCTTTTTTTTTTGCGGTATGCGGGCCTCTCACTGTTGGGGCCTCTCCCCTTGCAGAGCACAGGCTCCGGACGCGCAGGCTCAGCGGCCATGGCTCACGGGCCCAGCCGCTCCGTGGCATGTGGGATCTTCCCAGACCAGGGCAGAACCCGTGTCCCCTGCATCGGCAGGCGGACTCTCAACCACTGCGCCACCAGGGGAGCCCATGAATATTCTTATACACGTTCTTTGGTGAACATATTTACACACTGCTATTGGGCATATATATTAGAATTTCTGGATTAAAGGGTATACATATATCTGGCTTTAATTCCTCCACTAGCTAAGCCCTCAAAGAGTGCTAATAACCTCGGTGTTGTAAATCAACCGAAATTTCCAAACCTCATCATTGCTGACCTCTCAGAAACTTTAGACACATGAGTTGTGACCATTTACTCTTGCTTCAAATCCTCTCTTCCTTAGAGAAAGTTTCTCTCTTTCTTAGAGAAATAGCTTCTTCTCTGACAAAACACTTTCTGAGGTTTGTACCTACTTCTTGGGCTGTTTCCTCTCTCACTCCCGCACAAACCTTCATCTCCCTTCCAGTCATTAACTATTGCGTGTCTGCAAGGTTTAGCTCTAGACTGTGTCCTCTCTTTGTGTTATTCTCTCTCTCTCTCTGACATTTTACTCATGTCTACATGACTCCGTGTCATACCTCATCATCTACTTTCTCTAGCTTCTCACTCAATTTAACAAGTATGAGCCACCTTTCTGTCACATATACACAGAGATAAAAATAACAGAGTAATCAGCATTCTGGCCATAAGTACAGTAAAGTGAGAGAAATTGTCATTGCCACCTAGTGTGACCCTCTGAATCCTCCAAACTCCAGGGGATTCATTTCAAACTCTCTGAGCCAATCTTCTGAATCTCCTCTAACTTGGCTTGAGGAAGACTGAGGAAGACACACCATCACAGCTTCACTTCTGTTTGCTCTAACTCTTCAGTGAATTATCAGTTTTCTCATATATCATTACTCTGCATGATAGGCTAAGGAAAGTTGAACAAATGCACTTCATATATGTTTTGGAAGTGTACCCAAGCATGTATTGTGGACTCTCTCCATGGGTTCTCATGTAATGAAGGCTCTCTTCCAAGTCCAAGACAAAAGGAAGTGTTGCAATTAATATGTTTTTGTAATTTACATCTATATCTATACTTATGTATAGACTTCTAAAATTCCTGCTATGCCCGTAACTGTGAGTTCCATACAGTCAGGAAACATGTATGTATTGTACATTACACAGTACATGGCACATAGTGGTTGCACATTAAATATTGGCTAACTGAAGAATGAATTAATTGATAATATCAACAGATACAGAGCTTCTACCTTTTGGATGCTGTTAGATAATTGTGTATCAATTAGTTCTTGTATTCGTCCAATTCTCATCACCATAAGGATACTTCTATTTCCATGTACCATAAATCCCCTTTCTGTTTGTACAGATTTTCGTCATATGGTACTATTTTCAGGTTTGCAATTAGATGGTCTCCCTCTTGTTGGCGTAGACAGAGCCATCTTCATCATCTGAGTGAGTCTATAGGAAGATGTATATCGAATTCATTTTCTTGTGGACTTGGAAGTCCCTCTTATCGGTGGGTCTTCCGGTTTCACCTACTGATGACGTATTCCTGTATTATCTCTTTTCTGCTTTCTTCTCTAGGGCTTTTATCTTAGAATTTCGGCCTCAAATATTTATTTCCTGTGGCTAGAGATATGAGTCCTATAAAACTAAGGGTGGTAGTGGGCAGAGAGTGGGGGAGTGGTCCAGGCCGAAAGAAAATCACAGTTAACTTAGTTCTCTTTGAGTCTCAGTACTTTTCCTTTCCATCCTAACTCCTAGGGCTCAAAGGAAATGACATTTTTATAATAGGTGTTCTCCATACACTAGATGTTGCCCATGAGTACAATTGGATGGTGTCGAACTATCTGTTTCTATTTATCTTTACCATTGCCATCACTTGTTCTGCTTCTTTGTATATTTTTAATTTCCAGTCTAGTGACCTAGTTTGGGGGTAGATATTCCTACCATTGGGAGTCCTAGCCTGAGACAAGAAAAATGTCTTGTCTGTTTTTCTAATTTCCTGATTCTGGTTCCAAGGGCTGAATTATTTCAATCAAAAATCCTTTTAAGTTCCTGGATTCTCAACCCTTAAGAAAACTTTTAGGAAGTATTATCCTCGATTGTAATATTGGTATTTTAAAAGTTCTCCTATGAGAGCAAAAATCAGGACTCTGCCTCTGGCACAGTAGAAAAAAGAATCACTACATCCTTGGGGAAATGAGCTATTTGACCTTGGAATGGTGACTGTGATAAAAGGTAGATGGAAGCATGTAATTTTAGCAAAAAGTAATAAGAGAAAGAGGCAATTCTCTTTCTTGTGACAATTTGTAGAGAATATTCTCTTTTTCAAGAAACACATGCTCAATTATAGGAAAGAAGTTATAGACAAGGAAGAGACTCTCATTTTAGTTCACTTTGATGACTTAAATATTAATAGGCATTTTTTTCCTCAGAGAATTTTAAAGTTTAAAAGAATGTGAATTTTAGGAAAGATAACAGTTATCCTTGATCATAAGACAGATGTAACCATTTTCCAAATCTACACTAGAAAACATTGCCCTGTAATACATGATAGATGATTTCAGAGGCTGATATGTTGAGAAGGGTTTGGGTTTGTACTATAGTTTTAACTTTACTTTTAATTTAGAGAAATCACAGTAAGTATAAAAAGGGAAGCTCACAGGCTCAAAGCATAAAAGTTTTTTTCAGTCTTCTATGAGAAGTGCTCAAGCTACATTTTGGTTATGTTGCTTTGAACTAGTTACTTGATAACAGCAAATAGGTAAAGCTTAAGACAAAGATGATGACAGATTCCTCTTTTCTAAAAAAGATCTTCTTAAAAACATACATTATAAAAATCAACTCAAAATGGATCATAGACTTAAATGTAAAATATAAACTATGAAACTTGAAAAAAAATAAGAGAAAATCTTCAGGACTGGAGCTAAGTAAATCTTAGATTTGACACCAAAAGCATGATACAGACACACACACACACACACACACACACACACACACACACACACGAACATACACACACACACACACCCCTAACTGAATCAAATTTAAAAACTTTTCCTCTACAAAAGACCCTGTTAAGAATATGAAAAGATAAGCTACAGACTGGGGGTAAATATTTACAAACCATGTATCTGACATAGTACTTGTATCTAGAATATATAAAGAACTCTAAAAGCTAAATGGTATAGAAAATGAACAACCAATTAGAAAAATGGGTGAAAGACTCAGATTGATATTTCACCAAAGAGGATATACAGATTGCAAATCAGCACATGAAAAGATGCTCAACATCATTAGCCATCAGAGAAACGCAAATTAAAACCACAATGAAATATCACTATACAACTATCAGTGGGGCTAAAATAAAACATAGTGACAACACCTAATTCTGGCAAACATGTGGGGAAAACTGGATCACTCATAAATTGCTGATGGGAATATAGAATGATACAGGCACTCTGGAAAATGGCCTGGCAATTTCTTATAAAACTAAACATGCAATGCAGACTTGGATACTTATCCTAGATAAATAGAAGACTTTATTTACATAAAACTCTGTACCTGAATATTCATAACAGCTTTATCCATAGCAGCCAAAATATGGAAACCTGATGTCCCTTATTAAGTGACTGGTTAAACAAACTGTGGGACGTCTCTACCATGGAATACTACTCAGAAATAAAAAGAAACAAACAGGTTGGATACACACTATTACCTGGACAAATCTCATGTTTTTACTACTCATTCTGAGTGAAAAAAATCTCAATGCTTACTTCTATATAATTCCATTTATATAACATTATTAAAATAACAAAATCGTAGGGATGAAGAACAGGTTAGTGATTGTCAGGGGTTAAGGACTAGGGAAGGGGTGGGTGTGGCTACAAAGGAGTGGCATGAGGAAGCCTTGTGGTTATGAAACAGCTGTGCATCTTGATTGTGGCAGTGAACGTATACATGTGATATACATGAATGCATGAATCTGTACATGTGTAAAATTGCCTAGAACTACACACACACATAAATGGCTGCATGTAAACTGTGGAAATCTAAGTGCTGTGGGTTGTACCAATGTTAATTTCCTGGTTTAGAGACCCCTGGAGGACATAGGGTGAAGAGTACACAGAGCTTCCCTGTACATTTTTGGAAACTTCTATGAATCTATAATTATTTCAAAGTAAAAAAATTCTTTTTTAAATTAGAAACAAATTTCATAAAAATCATCTCCTTGGTTTCATTACACATCACACATTCAGCTTCTGGGTTCTTTTAGAGCCTATCCTACAAAGAGCTCCTGCATTAATCCTGCAGTTATCTTTTTCACGTTCTTTCTGAGACACACATTCAGAAACAGAGAAACACAGCCTTTTAAATATGATTTGTAAGAGTCACAGTTTGCTAAGTGTGACTAGAATAAATCAAATCAAAGGATGAGAAAACGGATACAAGTTGGTTTAATGACTTTTAGATCACTGAGAAATTATCAGATTTTCAAAGAAAAAGTCAAAGAACAACAAACCCCTTACCTACACTGTTAGTGCAATAAATTCTGTGCAGCTTATTCTTTCCTAGTCCCTGAGTGGGTGAGGGATGAAGTGACATCAAAGCAGTGCGTCTGAGAGTTGATGTTCTTTTTCTGGGTTGTAGCTAATGGGGGTAGAGTGTGCTCTTCGGACAAGTCTGAGGAGAGCTTATATAAATGGTGGTCAACTCTGCAACATCAACACATGTTCAATGACAAAACCCAATGGAGTGGGGCTTCCGGGAAGATGGCGGACGAGTAACACGCAGAGATCACCTTCCTCCCCACAGATACACCAGAAATACATCTACACGGGGAACAACTCCTACAGAACACCTACTGAACGCTGGCAGAAGACCTCAGACCTCCCAAAAGGCAAGAAACCCCCCACATACATGGGTAGGGCAAAAGAAAAAAGAATAGAGACAAAAGGATAGGGACGGGACCTGCAGCAGTGGGAGGGAGCAGTGAAGGAGGAAACGTTTCCACACACTGGGAAGCCCCTTCGCGGGCGGAGACTGCGGGTGGCGGAGGGGGAAAGCTTCGGAGCCACAGAGGAGAGCACAGCAACAGGGGTGCCGAGGGCAAAGCAGAGAGATTCCCGCACAGAGAGTCAGTGCCGAAGGGCACTCACCTGGCCGAGAGGCTTGTCTGCTCACCCGCCAGGGCAGGCGGGGCTGGGAGCTGAGACTCGGGCTTCGGTCGGAGCCGGGAGAGGACTGGGGTTGGTGGCGTGAACACAGCCTGCAGGGGGTTAATGCGCCACGGCTAGCCGGGAGGGAGTCCGGGGAAAAGTCTGGACCTGCTGAAGAGGCAAGAGACTTTTTCTTCCCTCTTTGTTTCCTGGTGCACGAGGAGAGGGGATTAAGAGCGCTGCTTAAAGGAGCTCCAGAGACGGGCGCGAGCCGCGGCTAAAAGCGCGGACCCCAGAGACGGGCAGGAGACGCTAAGGCTGCTGCTGCCACCACCAAGAAGCCTGTGTGCGAGCATAGGTCACCCACCACACCCCCCTTCAGGGTAGCCTGTGCAGCCCGCCTTTCCCAGGGTCCCGGCATCCAGGGACAACTCCCCCGGAAGAACGAACTGCGCGCCTCAGGCTGGTGCAACGTCACGCAGGCCTCTGCCGCCGCACGCTCGCCCCGCCCTCCGTGCCCCGCCCTCCGCCCCGCCTGAGTGAGCCAGAGCCCCCGAATCAGCGGCTCCTTTAACCCCGTCCTGTCTGAGCGAAGAACAGACGCCCTCCGGCGACCTACACGCAGAGGCAGGGCCAAATCCAAAGCTGAGCCCCTGGGAGCTGTGAGAACAAAGAAAAGAAAGGGAACTCTCTCCCAGAAGCCTCAGAAGCAGCGGATTAAAGCTCCACAATCAACTTGACATACCCTGCATCTGTGGAATACATGAATAGACAACGAATCATCCCAAATTAAGAAGGTAGACCTTGAGAGGAAGATTTATGATTTTTTCCCCTTTTCTCTTTATTTTTTTTTTGTTTATTTATTTATTTATTGGCCGTGCTGTGTGGCACGTGGGATCTTTGTTCCCTGACCAGGAATCGAACCTGCACCCCTTGCATTGGAAGCGTGGAGTCTCAACCACTGGACCGCCAGGGAAGTCCCCCCTTTTCCTCTTTTTGAGAGTGTGTTTGCTTCTGTGTGAGATTTTGTCTGTATAGCTTTGCTTCCACCATTTGCCCTAGGGTTCTATCCGTCCGTTTTTTTTTTTTTCTCTTAATAATTATTTTTTTAATTTTAATAACTTTATTATATTTTATCTTATTTTATTTTAGTTTATCTTCTTTCTTTCTGTTTTCCTTCCTTCCCTCCTTCCTCCCTCCCTCCTTTCTTTCTTTCTTTCTACTTCTACTAATTCTTTCTTTCTACTTTTTCTCCCTTATTCTGAGCCGTGTGGATGAAAGGCTCTTGGTGCTACAGCCAGGAGTCAGTGCTGTGCCTCTGAGGTGGGAGAGCCAACTTCAGGACACTGGTCCACAAGAGACCTCCCAGCTCCACATAATATCAAACGGTGAAAATCTCCCAGAGATCTCCATCTCAACACTAGCACCCAGCTTCACTCAACGCCCAGCAAGCTACAGTGCTGGACATCCTATGCCAAACAACTAGCAAGACACGAACACAATCCCACCCATTAGCAGAGAGGCTGCCTAAAATCATAAGTCCACAGACACCCCAAAACACACCACCAGATGTGGACCTGCCCACCAGAAAGACAAGATCCAGCCTCATCCACCAGAACACAGGCACTAGTCCCCTCCACCAGGAAGCCTACACAACCCACTGAACCAACCTTAGCCACTGGGAACAGACACCAAAAACAACGGGAACTACGAACCTGCAGCCTGCAAAAAGGAGACCCCAAACACAGTAAGATAAGCAGAATGAGAAGACAGAAAAACACACAGCAGATGAAGGAGCAAGATAAAACCCCACCAGACCTAACAAATGAAGAGGAAATAGGCAGTCTACCTAAAAAAGAATTCAGAATAATGATAGTAAAGATGATCCAAAATCTTGGAAATAGAATAGACAAAATGCAAGAAACATTTAACAAGGACCTAGAAGAACTAAAGATGAAAAAAACAACGATGAACAGCACAATAAATGAAATTAAAAATACTCTAGATGGGATCAATAGCAGAATAACTGAGGCAGAAGAACAGATAAGTGACCTGGAAGATAAAAGTGGAAATAACTACTGCAGAGCAGAATAAAGAAAAAAGAATGAAAAGAACTGGGAAAGTCTCAGAGACCTCTGGGACAACATTAAATGCACCAACATTTAAATTATAGGGATTCCAGAAGAAGAAGAGAAAAAAAAGGGACTGAGAAAATATTTGAAGAGATTATAGTTGAAAACTTCCCTAATATGGAAAAGGAAATAGTTAATCAAGTCCAGGCAGCACAGAGAGTCCCATACAGGGTAAAAGCAAGGAGAAACACGCCAAGACACATACTAATCAAACTGTCAAAAATTAAATACAAAGAGAACATATTAAAAGCAGCAAGGGAAAAACAACAAATAACACACAAGGGAATCCCCATAAGGTTAAGAGCTGATCTTTCAGCAGAAACTCTGCAAGCCAGAAGGGACTGGCAGGACATATTTAAAGTGATGAAGGAGAAAAACCTGCAACCAAGATTACCCAGCAAGGATCTCATTCAGATGTGATGGAGAACTTAAAACCTTTACAGACAAGGAAAAGCTGAGAGAGTTCAGCACCACCAAACCAGCTTTACAACTGCTAAAGGAACTTCTCTAGGCAAGAAACACAAGAGAAGGAAAAGACCTACAATAACGAACCCAAAACAATTAAGAAAATGGGAATAGGAACATACATATCGATAATTACCTTAAATGTAAATGGACTAAATGCTCCCACCAAAAGACACAGATTGGCTGAATGGATACAAAAACAAGACCCATATATTTGCTCTCTACAATAGACCCACTTCAGACCTAGAGACACATAGAGACTGAAAGTAAGGGGATGGAAAAAGATATTTCATGCAAATGGAAACCAAAAGCAAGCTGAAGTAGCAATTCTCATATCAGACAAAATAGACTTTAAAATAAAGACTATTAGAAGAGACAAAGAAGGACACTACATAATGATCAAGGGATCGATCCAAGAAGAAGATATAACAATTGTAAATATTTATGCACCCAACATAGGAGCACCTCAATACATCAGGAAAATAGTAACAGCCATAAAAGAGGAAATCGACAGTAACACATTCATAGTAGGGGGCTTTAACACCCCACTTTCACCAATGGACAGATCATCCAAAATGAAAATAAATAATGAAACACAAGCTTTAAATGATACATTAAACAAGATGGACTTAATTGATATTTATAGGACATTCCATCCCAAAACAACAGAATAAACATTTTTCTCAAGTTCTCATGGAACATTCTCCAGGATAGATCATACCTTGGGTCACAAATCAAGCCTTGGTAAATTTAAGAAAATTGAAATTGTATCAAGTATCTTTTCCGATCACAATGCTATGAGACTAGATATCAATTACAGGAAAAGATCTGTAAAAAATACAAACACATGGAGGATGAACAATACACTACTTAATAACGAAGTGATCACTGAAGAAATCAAAGAGGAAATAAAAAAAAATACCTAGAAACAAATGACAATGGAGACACGACGGCCCAAAATCTATGGGATGCAGCAAAAGCAGTACTAAGAGAGAAGTTTATAGCAATACAATCCTACCTTAAGAAATAGGAAACATCTCGAATAAACAACCTAACCTTGGACCTAAAGCAATTAGAGAAAGAACAAACAACCCCCAAAGTTAGCAGAAGGAAAGAAATCATGAAAATCAAATCAGAAATAAATGAAAAAAAAATGAAGGAAACGATAGCAAAGATCAAAACAACTAAAAGCTGGTTTTTTGAGAAGATAAACAAAATTGATAAACCATTAGCCAGACTCATCAAGAAAAAAAGGGAGAAGACTCAAATCAATAGAATTAGAAATGAAAAAGGAGAGGTAACAACTGACACTGCAGAAATACAAAAGACCATGAGAGATTACTACAAGCAACTGTATGCCAATAAAATGGACAACCTGGAAGAAATGGACAAATTCTTAGAAATGCACAACCTGCCAAGACTGAATCAGGAAGAAATAGAAAATATGAACAGACCAATCACAAGCACTGAAATTGAAACTGTGATTAAAAATCTTCCAACAAACAAAAGCCCAGGACCAGGTGGCTTCACAGGTGAATTCTACCAAACTTTTAGAGAAGAGCTAACACCTATCCTTCTCAAACTCTTGCAAAATATAGCAGAGGGAGGAACACTCCAAAACTCATTCTACGAGGCCACCATCACTCTGATACCAAAACCAGACAAGGATGTCACAAAGAAAGAAAACTACAGGCCAATATCACTGATGAACACAGATGCAAAAATCCTCAACAAAATACTAGCAAACAGAATCCAACAGCACATTAAAAGGATCATACACCATGATCAAGTGGGGTTTATTTCAGGAATGCAAGGATTCTTCAATATACGCAAATCAATCAATGTGATATACCATATTAACAAACTGAAGGAGAAAAACCATATGATCGTCTCAATAGATGCAGAGAAAGCTTTCAACACCCATTTATGATAAAAACCCTGCAGAAAGTAGGCATAGAGGGAACATTCCTCAACATAATAAAGGCCACGTATGACAAACCCACAGCCAACATCATCCTCAATGGTGAAAAACTGAAAGCATTTCCACTAAAATCAGGAAAAAGACAAGGTTGCCCACTCTCACTGCTCTTATTCAACATAGTTTTGGAAGTTTTAGCCACAGCAATCAGAAAAGAAAAGGAAATAAAAGGAATCCAAGTCGGAAAAGAAGAAGTAAAGCTGTCACTGTTTGCAGATGACATGATACTATACATAGAGAATCCTAAAGATGCTACCAGAAAACTACTAGAGCTAATCAATGAATTTGGTAAAGTTACAGGAAACAATATTAATGCACAGAAATCTCTGGTATTCCTATACACTAATGATGAAAAATCTGAAAGTGAAATCAAGAAAACACTCCCATTTACCATTGCAACAAAAAGAATAAAATATCTAGGAATAAACCTACCTAAAGAGACAAAAGACCTATATGCAGAAAATTATAAGACACTGATGGAAGAAATTAAAGATGATACAAATAGATGGAGAGATATACCATGTTCTTGGATTGGAAGAATCAACAGTATGAAAATGACTCTACTACCCAAAGCAATCTACAGATTCAATGCAATCCCTATCAAACTACCACTGGGATTTTTCACAGAACTAGAACAAAATATTTCACAATTTGTATGGAAACACAAAAGAGCCCGAATAGCCAAAGCGATTTTGAGAACGAAAAACGGAGCTGGAGGAATCAGGCTCCCTGACTTCAGACTATACTACAAAGCTATAGTAATCAAGAAAGTAGGGTACTGGCACAAAAACAGAAAGATAAATCAATGGAACAGGATAGAAAGCCCAGAGACAAACCCATGCACATATGGTCACCTTATCTTTGATAAAGGAGGCAGGAATGTACAGTGGAGAAAGGACAGCCTCTTCAATAAGTGGTGCTGGGAAAACTGGACAGCTACATGTAAAAGTTTGAGATTAGATCACTCCCTAACAGCATACACAAAAATAAGCTCAAAATGGATTAAAGACCTAACTGTAAGGCCAGAAACTATCAAACTCTTAGAGGAAAACATAGGCAGAATACTCTATGACATAAATCACAGCAAGTTCCTTTTTGACCCACCTCCTAGAGAAGTGGAAATAAAAACAAAAATAAACAAATGGGACCTAATAAAACTTCAAAGCTTTTGTACAGCAAAGGAAACCATAAACAAGACCAAAAGACAACCCTCAGAATGGGACAATACATTTGCAAATGAAGCAACTGACAAAGGATTAATCTCCAAAATTTATAAGCAGCTCATGCAGCTCAATAACAAAAAGACAAACAACCCAATCCAAAAATGGGCAGAAGACCTAAATAGACATTTCTCTAAAGAAGATATACAGACTGCCAACAAACACATGAAAGAATGCTCAACATCATTAATCATTAGAGAAATGCAAATCAAAACTACAATGAGATATCATCTCACACCTGTCAGAATGGCCATCATCAAAAAATCTAGAAACAATAAATGCTGGAGAGGGTGTGGAGAAAAGGGAACCCTCTTGCACTGGTGGTGGGAATGTAAATTGATACAGGCACTGTGGAGAACAGTATGGACGTTCCTTAAAAAACTACAAATACAACTATCATATAACCCAGCAATCCCAATACTGAGCATATACCCTGAGAAATCCATAATTCAAAAAGAGTCATGTACTAAAATGTTCATTGCAGTTCTATTTACAATAGCCCGGAGATGGAAACAACCTAAGTGTCCATCATCGGATGAATGGATAAAGAAGATGTGGCACATATAATACAATTTAATATTACTCAGCCATAAAAAGAAACGAAATTGAGCTGTTTGTAATGAGGTGGTAGACCTAGAGTCTGTCATACAGAGTGAAATAAGTCAGAAAGAGAAAGACAAGCACCGTATGCTAACACATATATATGGAATTTAAGAAAAAAAATGTCATGAAGAACCTAGGGGTAAGACAGGAATAAAGACACAGACCTACTAGAGAATGGACTTGAGGATATGGGGAGGGGGAAGGGTGAGCTGTGACAAAGCGAGAGAGAGGCATGGACATATATACACTAACAAATATAAGGTAGATAGCTAGTGGGAAGCAGCGGCATAGCACAGGGACATCAGCTCGGTGCTTTGTGACGGCCTGGAGGGGTGGGATAGGGAGGGTGGGAGGGAGGGAGACGCAAGGGGGAAGAGATATGGGAACATATGTATATGTATAACTGATTCACTTTGTTATAAAGCAGAAACTAACACACCATTGTAAAGCAATTATACTCCAATAAAGATGTAAAAACAAAAACAAAACAAAACAAAAAACCCCAGCGGAGTGTCATAGAACCAAACAAATTAAACAATACTAGTTTTGCTATATGTATCTTCCTGTTCCCCACTCTGCCCTGTGATGTTCTGATCTCTCCAGGGTCTAGAATGGAGAGCTCTGCTTTCCCTCTGCCATGCTCTTCCCTCCTGTTCTCCTAAGATCTATCAAGTTCGTGACCCTGAGCTGTAGTTACACTTGGTCCCTGTAGCCAGGCATAAAATTATTTGAAGCAATGGTTTCTTAACTTATGTTCCCAATTCTCTGTCAAAGAGGTCTCCAGACATATCCACAGCTCTTTTATCCCCCCGCTTTTTTCAGCACTCTAGTCCTTTTAAGGTCTCACCTGCTGAGATTCTTGTGTACTATAAAGAGAAACACAATCCATTACACCTATGCTTGGGTTCAACTTTTATAACCTCTGGTAGCAGTTTAGCTTTAAAGGCAAAACAAGGAAAAATGAAACGATTCAAATTGCAGGCAGAGAAGGCTTTTCTGATTACTACTTTAAACCTCATACGCACTATGCCCACCAATATAAAAAATGTCCTCCCATCAATTTTTGTCTTTGTAGGGGACATGGAGTGGGTCCTGTGAGATGTTTGTGTTTGTGACCACCAGGTGGCAGTGGTTCCATTCCTCTCATTCCTCCAGTGCCTTAACCATCAAAAGCATGACAGCTACTAGAGGATTTGCTCTTGATTGGCTGAGCCACCCACAGAAAGGCTATCTCGTGCATTA
The DNA here is from genome assembly GCF_964374135.1 of Grampus griseus. Taxonomy (NCBI): domain Eukaryota; kingdom Metazoa; phylum Chordata; class Mammalia; order Artiodactyla; family Delphinidae; genus Grampus; species Grampus griseus. Next base: position 75,557,794 of record NC_139018.1, on the reverse strand, counting down.
GAGAAGGAGAACTAAGACACAGGAGCAGCTCCTCAGGGGAGAAGATTTGGAATCATTAAAATTGTATCAAGAGTGTGATATCAGGATGGAGAACATGCTGGAATGTGCATTCATAGTCTTGTGGCTTCAGCTTGGCTGTAAGTTGGAGGTTAAGAGATGAGAACCATAAGGGCACATTTATCCAAAGCTGGAGAGAAGAGAGAGAGGGGTTTTGTCTCAGCTCATCCCAGGCTTTTTGTTGGAATTTTTCAAAACTGCTGAACTGAAAGCTTTGTTTCATTTCTGATTTTGTTTTCCTGAACAGGGTTGAGGGGAGAAGACAAGGTGGAGCAGAGTCCTCAGACCCTGAAAATCCAGGAGGGAGACAGTCTCATCCTCAACTGCAGCTACACGGTCAGCAGTTTTAACGGGCTACTGTGGTATAGACAGGATCCTGGGAAGGGACCCGAACTTCTCTTCGCTCTTTACTCAGTTGGGGACGAAAAGCAGAACGAAAGACTAAAAGCCACCTTGTTAAAGAAGGGAAGCTCTCTGCACATCGCAGCCCCTAAAGCTGAAGACTCAGCCACTTACCTCTGTGCTGTGAAGACACAGTGCTCCCCAGGCACCTGCAGCCTGTACACAAACCCTGCAGCTGGGGCTCTGGAATCAGGGCATCTTTGGTGTTTTCCCCTCCTCGAAGAAGTAGTTACTTAGCACCCAGAACCTCTTTCCAAGTAGTCCTATGGAGAATGAAATCTTGTGACATAGCCAGACAGCAGAGATTACTGTTCATTCTGTCCAGGATCCTGAGTGATACTGGTATTCAACTTTTTCTTTCATTAAAATGTTTACGTCAGATTTTGGTATCAAGATGATAATAGTTCATTAGATAAGTTGCAATTTATGGCTCCTTTTCTATCTATAGAAGAATTTGTGCAGGGTTTTTAATAATTTTTTTTTAATTTTCAGAAAGTTCACTAGTGAGCCATCTAAGCATAGTTTCACTTATGGGAGAAACTTAATAATCCTTCAATTATGGATTCAGTTACTTTAACGGGTAAGGGGTTCTTTATATGTTTTTTTTTTTCTTGTGAAAGTTGGTGAATTTAGTTATTTCCGCACATAGTTTATTATTTGCTACCTTTACTTTATTTATCTTGCTACTTTTTCTAGTTCTTTGAGTTGCAAGTTTGACTATTAATTCTCAACATTTCTTCTTTCCTAACAAATATAATTTAAGATAAATTTGCCTCTAATTACAAATATTCCTTGACTTCCAGTGGGGTTACGTCCCAATAAACCCATCATAAGTTGAAAATATCTTAAGTCAAAAGTGCATTTAATACACCTAAACTCCGGACATCATAGCTTAGCCTAGCTTACCTTGAACGTGCTCAGAACACTTATATTAGCCTACAGTTGGGCAAGATTATCTAACACAAAGCCTATTTTATAATATGGTGCTGACTCTCTCATGTAATTTATTGACTACTGTACTGAAAACAAAAAGCAGAGTGGTTGTCTGGGTTCAGACCGGTTTTGTTTTGTTTTTGTTAACATCTTTATTGGAGTATAATTGCTTTACAATGGCGTGTTAGGTTCTGCTTTATAACGAAGTGAATCAGCTATACATATACATATATCCCCATATCTCCTACCTCTTGTGTCTCCTTCCCACCCTCCCTATCCCACCCCTCTAGGTGGTCACAAAGCACCGAGCTGATCTCCCTGTGCTATGCAGCAGCTTCCCACTAGCTATCTATTTTACGTTTGGTACTAGTGTGATGGTCGTTTACCCTTGTGATCCACTGACTGGCTGGGAGCTGTCCAGCATCAAAAGAGAGCATCATACTAGCCCAGGAAAAGATCAAAATTCAAAATTTGAAGTGTGGTTTCTACTTAATGCATATCACTTTCATACCATCATAAAGTCAGAAAACCGTAAGTCAGGGACCTTCTGTACTGCTTTTGCTGTATCCCACATGTTTGGATACGTCATATATTCATTATTATTCAACTAAAATGTTTGGTAATTTCCATTTGAAGTGGGGATTTTATGTTCCATGATGATAATTCCAGGGACGTAAGAATGGCCAAATCCTGCCCTGCTCACCACTGGGAAGATTCCTGAGGATGCTTATATGTATTAGCTTAATACAAATGGAAAGTGAAGAAGGACTTTCAGCCGAACCAGGACCTGATTACTTCTAAAGCAGGAAAGGTGGGTTGAGGTTCAGGCCTAAGTGGAGTTTCCTACTTCCTTCTGAATCCAGAAAAGCAAGCTCAGAATTCCTATAAGGATGAGTAGGAGAGATAGGCCACGCCTCAAACTAGCCAAGGGTTGACTTGATTTTCAAGTATCTGAGCTGAAAGAGAAAGAGAAAGAGGTAGCCTATCACAGCGTACTAAATTAGCTCTCCTTAGATTTGCTTATTATCACAGGCAGGGAAAGACTTAAAATGCAAGCAATATAAGCAGAGTGAGTGGAGTCTTGAGTCCTACACTTTAAGTTAGACTAAGGACTAATTTCCTACTCATAAATAGACTGCGAACAACAGAATCAGCCCTCCTCACCCCTCCCGTGTGGGGAGGGGAAGAGGCAAGGTCTACAAAGAAGGAAAGCAGAAGTGGAAATTTCCTGCTTTAGGGAAAGAGAGGTATTCTTTTATCCACACCATCTGGTTTTGTTTAATTTTAATCTTTTGGGTTTACAGCTTTAAAGTCTGCCCAATGTGTTCAGGGAAAGAGGTCAGAGAATTACCATGGGATCCTTGTTTCCACCTGCCCTTATTTTGTCATTCGCATCATTACCACAATCATCTTTATTATCATTTATGGAACACTTACCATATGCCAAGTCCATTGCTAAGCACTTTACAACTCATTTTATAATCTAAAAACCGCAAAGTAATATTAACCCATCCTCAGTTGAGGAAAACTAAGGCTTAAGAATGTTTAAAGATGAAGGGATTTCTGAGATAAAGTAAATGCTGCAGGCAATATAAGATGAGATTAAAAAATAAAAACTCCAGAGTTAACCAATTGGACAGTATTTGTCAAATTTTACTGTACATTTAAGAATCACACTTAGAAAAAATATGTCTTATTCTGATCAACAGATTCTGATTCAATAGGTCTGGCATGAGGTTGGGGGTTTACTTTTTTAGTGAGTTACTTGATGAGTTTGGTTCAAGTGACTGGGAGATTTTACTCTGAAAAACACTATAAATGGAAGACTGCTGAATTTCAGGAGGATGGATGATATGAAAATGTATGTGTTGTGTATTCACTTAGATGTTAGGTGGTTAGAGAACCTCAGAACCCACCTGGGGACACCTAATGCACGTAACACCTTATTCTGATTAAACCATATCCTATTTTGATTAGTAAAAAAAAAAATCTCTTTTTTAATGATAAACAAGGTAATGACTTGTTTTCAACAACAGCAAAAAGAAATTTATCCATGGTTTAATGAATGGTGAGATTTGGTATAAAACTGATGTAAGTGCAAGTTTTTGTCACGTTAATGAGCTAGGCCAGCTGTTAGTGGAATGCCTTTTGTAACTACAGGTACTCAAACGTGAAATGGAGAAAGTTTTAATTGTATGACAAGGGCTACTGTTATGATGATGGATGCTATTGGATCAAAGATTTTTGTAAGTGTTCGTTGTTTATTTGTTTTCATTATTTATTTTTAATTAAAAAACAAAACCTCTCTATATGTTAAAGGCCATGAGTCAGTTATTTCTTCATATTTCCTCCTCTGTTCTAAAGTTTAAATATATTATACCTCATAATTTTAATTAATCTTTTTACTATTTCTGGATTCTTTACAACAATCTGTAGATTTTGTGCAAAAGCTTTTAAGTTTAATTAGGTCCAATTTGTTTATTTTTGTTTTTATTTTCCTTACTCTAGGAGGTGGGTCATTAAAGATCTTGCTGTGATTTATGTCAAAGAGTTTTTTTCCTATGTTTTCTTCTAAGAGATTCAATAAATAAACAATGCATTGAGTGAGATATTCTTTCTTTGTGAGAGCTTCCTTGTAAATGAATTCTTGATCACTGTCAAACTATGTGTCCTGATTTTTGGCTAGGGAAATTGTGTCACTGACTCTGATAATTTTTTCAGACTATATTTTCCCCAGATGAAGCCCTTATTTTTCTCTGAGGTGTCCTTTCCCTTTCTTTACTCCTTCCTGACATGTCTGATTACTGGGGCACTTTCAGTGGAGGCAATGTTGTGAGGGTGGAAAGCCTAGGTATTTCTATACCTGTGATCAGCAATGTAGCAGACAGTAGGGCACTGGTCTAAGCAACAATGCCAGTACTTTGCTGAAAAACTAGAAGGAAATCTCTTTGCTCTCCTATCTCCTTGTACTCCTCTTCGTTAAGGACAGCTGGGACTCAGCCTACCTGTTACTTTCTTCTCAGCTATTTGGGGGCTAGAGGAAAGGCTTTCCCCAAACAACTAGTTTCCTTCTTAGATGTCCATTGATCTGTACATGCCAAGCTTTCTCTACAACCTATTGTTTTCTGCTCTTCATCCTGGAGTTCCCTGCTACTGACCCCAGATTTATATATGAGCCTCAATGGGACACCTCACTTAAGCTCTGTTGGCACAGCATGGCTGGCTTCCACAGAAGTTCCTTGGCTAAGCACAGGGGATCAGGGACATTTTAAATCTACCTTATTCTTTTTTTTTTTTTTTAACATCTTTATTGGAGTATAATTGCTTTACAATGGTGTGTTAGTTTCTGCTTTACAACAAAATGAATCAGTTATACATATATACATATGTTCCCATATCTCTTCCCTCTTTTGTCTCCCTCCCTCCCACCCTCCCTATCCCACCCCTCCAGGCCTTCACAAAGGACTGAGCTTATCTCCCTGTGCTATGCGGCTGCTTCCCACTAGCTATCTACCTTACGTTTGGTAGTGTATATATGTCCATGGCACTCTCTCGCTTTGTCACAGCTTACCCTTCCCCCTCCCCATATCCTCAAGTCCATTCTCTAGTAGGTCTGTGTCTTTATTCCTGTCTTACCCCTAGGTCCTTCATGACATTTTTTTCCCTTAAATTCCATATATATGTGTTAGCATATGGTATTTGTCTCTCTCTTTCTGACTTATTTCACTGTGTATGACAGACTCTAGGTCTATCCACCTCATTACAAATAGCTCAATTTCGTTTCTTTTTATGGCTGAGTAATATTAAATTGTATTATATGTGCCACATCTTCTTTATCCATTCATCCGATGATGGACACTTAGGTTGTAGAACTGCCTTATTCTTACGTCAAAAAAACCTGTAGAACTAAAATTCTAAAGCGCCATTCCTGGTGTGAGGAAGGTCAGAATCAATGATGATGAATGGAAAATACCTTGATATGGTAATGTTTACACATTTCATTAACATACTTGTACAGAAGCTTAAATTTCTGTGAAGGCTGATCTATCAATATTTTCCCTTATTCTTTCTGACTCTCATGTTTAGAAAATTCATGACCATCCTAAATTTATAGAAATATGCTTTTATTTTATTTAAAATATTAATTATCTCTCTTTGGAATTTATTTCATAGCTGATGTTAAGGTGTGCATCCAAATTTAGTTGCTGATCTCTAGATGACTCTCCATTCATGAAGACATATTTTACTGAATATACCATCTTTTCCCTATTTTTTGATAACTAAATTTCCATAAATAATTTGTATGTTTGGACTTTCTATTATGTTCCGTCGATATCTCTATCTGGACCTTTCTGGTAACATGCTTCTTCACTTAGTACAGCATTACACTTTGTCTTACTAACTGTGGAGGAAATCCCTCACCATTCTGTTTCAGAACTGAAGGCCTCCTGAAGCCCGAGATTATCTGCAGTATCAGATAGGGCCTCTAGAGGAAGATGCTACACAACTTGAACTTGATAGAAAGCCAGAAAGCAGCCAGCCCTTTGAGGAAGAGATTTTACATTACATGCCAGTGTAAACTCACTCACTGCTCTGTCAGGGTGTCCATGTGGCTGAACTGTTTCCAGGAAAAACCTGCAGAAAGGAGCTTCCTGTTTCCTCACAGCTCAGACATGAAGCCCACCCTCATCTCAGTGCTTGTGATGATATTCACACTCAGTGAGTAAAGTCTCTTTTTATTGTATCTTTCTCTCGTCTTCTCATTTAGAATCAGTTTAATGAACTATTCTCCTCTGTCTGCAAGACATTTCCTGATCCAGAATTGGTGTTACAGGAGGAACAAGAGCCCAGACAGTGATTCAGCCTGAGGACCACATCTCCAACTTTGAAGGGTCCCCAATGCAGGTGAAGTGCAACTACTCATATTCTGGGAGTCCTGTGCTCTTCTGGTATGTACACTACCCCAAACAACACCTCCAGTTACTCCTGAGACACAGCTCAAGAGAGAGTATCAGAGGTTTCACGGCTGACCTCAACAAGGGTGAGGCATCCTTCCATCTGAAAAAACTATCAGCTCAAGAGGAAGACTCAGCGGTGTATTACTGTGCTCTGGGGGACACAGTAACTGGTTTTACAAAGGAAGCAGAGCACAAACCCCTTAAGAGTTACTGAAAATATTTCTAAGTTCCCTATTTGGCCACAGTGGGGCATTCTCTCTCTAGAGACTGACACTGAGTTTATATCTCAGATACAGTTGCCATCAGTTGTTAGCTATAGATTAATCTCAAAAATTTGTTCAAGGAAATTCTCATTACCTACAATGCCTAAATTAATTTTTAAAATAGTAAGTGTATTTATCCTATAGATCAGTACCTGGAAAAATACTTTTGAAATAAAACTATGTAATGGCATAAAAATCCTTTTCTTGGCCCAGAGGGGCTCCCCAGGCTTAAGTGGTGCAGTCCCTCCTCTCCATCTCCTCTGCCGTAGCATCCACCCCCACGTGTGCTCATCACCACGTACTGAAGCACAGTTCCTGAAAAGGAGGATACTGTTTCCCGACATGTGGTTGCTGATCTTTCTACAGCTAATGCCTTTCCTCTCATGCACTTCATGGACCCATACTACCCAAATCAAGTGCAATCAGGAGAAACATCACAGCAATTTGAAAAAGGAAAGTTTAATATAAAGAATTATTAACTAATAACAGGGAGTTATTTACTAATGAGTAAAAAGAACTCTAAAGAACATAAGAATAGCATAGGTAGGGAGACGCTGTTATCTCTAGGACTAAGCCAGAGTTCCGAGGAAACTAACATGTTGTAATTTGTACCCCCTTCTACTACCAAGCCAATGACTCAGGCTTCATTGGGGAGTGTGTGGCTGCAGCCTGCTGGATGGGGAAGTTTGCTGAGGTGCCAGAGAACAAGGTTGACAGGCAGAAGAACACCTCCCAGGGTTCCAACACAATTTATAGGAAGCTGGCAAGGGAGTGCTGGTGAATTTGCTTGGGTGCTTGTGAAACCTGCCAAGAAACCATCTGGGGGGCTGTCATTAAATGCTGCTGGAGGTGAGCATCACTGGTGTCCCACAGGATGGCCAAGCACTGCAGGAACAAGAAGTGTGGAAGGGCTTCCCTGGTGGGGCAGTGGTTGAGAGGCCGCCTGCCGACGCAGGGGACACGGGTTCGTGCCCCGGTCCGGGAAGATCCCACGTGCCGTGGAGCGGCTGAGCCCGTGAGCCATGGCCGCTGGACCTGTGCGTCCATAGCCTGTGCTCCGCAGCGGGAGGGGCCACAGCAGTAAGTGGCCGGCGCAATGCAAAACAAAAACAAAAACAAAAAAGAAGTGTGGAAAACATGCCAGGACCTGGAAGAGATGCTGCTTCTTCCTGCAGTGTCCTTCCCGTTCCCTCTACTGACAAAGCTTAACATCATGCCAGCTGGCGAAGGAGAAGTGTTTACAAGGTCCATGTCCAGAGTCATCCTCTGAATCCATGAAGGGTGGATTTATAATTGAAAGGCAATAAATTGATAAGTGGCATGCCTTATCTTTCTGATCTTTCCTACACACCCCTCCATACACATTTGAACTTCCAAACACGGTGAAATGACTCTATGTTTCTATCTAACAAGCTAAAGCTGTCCTTTGAACAAGTGAAGATGTTCTCATCATTTCCCCCAAATGAGGAGACCCATAATCCCAGCAGTCACTACGGATCACTGGCTGTATTAATTACTTCTAAAATTCAGAGGAAATTTCACTGAAAATGCTGTTATACACAGACTAAATTGTAAACTTAATCTCTGACAATCTGCATATAAAATAATTATGGTGAGGAGAAAGAAGAAGAAAATGGCAATGTATACAAAGGAACACACATATAAAGAGCAAAAAGAAAATACAGAAAACTACTACATTCTTAGATTCCCAATTTGGTCAGGATACTGCAATTGACATGGACGGCTTTTTTCTTTTATTACACACTTTATATTTTCCCTGCCCTCAGCCATAACCTCAGTGGATTAGGTTACTTCCCTAGTGGTGTGATCCAAATCTTCATTCTCAAAGGGTCTGAGTACTCAAAAATCTTGTCTTTTTATTGCTTGCTGTAATTTAACATTAACGTTTAGTATCAGGCTTGGAAGTTCCCAGAGGCTCCCATAGGAAACCTCCTGGGTTCCAGACATAGTCCTCTTTATATCTGTTGTGTAGCAGCTACCTAATTCCTCCTTGGTAATTGGTATCAATCACTCCAGTCAGTAGAGTAACCTCATTTTCTATTCATTGTTGTGAGACACATGTAGCCCAACTGGCCACATGGCTGTCTTATCTTCCAATTCAGTGAAATTATTGCTGTGTCCCCTGGTGAAAGCCTTCCTCCTTTCAGAGAGTAAGACCTCCAAACCAATACAGCTCAAAGTTACAAACATTGGGAGCAAAAATACTGCTAGTAGGTTACTGGTAGTAATCGTGAGAGCTTCCACTCCCAGAGCCACTTCCTTGATTCCTGGACTCAAGCATTCTGGGTATGGGGGAGAAAACATCATATAATAGTCTCTGCTATAAAGCATATATTGCATCATATAAGACAGAATCCCATCTTTTTACAGAGTTGTTTTCCAACTGCTGCTATAACGGAATCAATAAGCCATTCTACGTTTCAACAGGCCGGCCACTTCTGGGTGATGGGGTATGAGGTAAGATAAATAATCCCATGGGCATGTGCCCACTGCTGTAATCTTGTGCAGTGAGAATAGCTTCTTCCTCAGAAGAAATACTGTGGGCAATCCCTTGATGAAATTAGGCATTCTGTGAGTTTATAAGGATGATGCTGGCAGAGTACAATGAGCAAGGAAGACAAATCCATGTGCAAGTATCTGTGTCTACTCCTGCGAGAACAAATCTCAGTCATCTCCATCATGGAAGATGTCTAATGCAATCCACTCGTCATCAGGTGTCTGGGCAGTCTCTCTGGGGAATGACACCATATCAGGGGCTCAGCATTAGTCTCTGAGTTTGGCAGATTAGTCACTGAGCAACAGCATTAGCTAGGTCAAGCTTGGTAAGGGGAAATCAATGTTTTTGACTTCATGCATATCTTCCATTCCTGCTAGCAAGGCCACTTTGCTCATGGGATCACTGACCAAGCATCGGGGTGGCTGGGGAAAGATGTTGACACATCCATAGAGTGCATTGTTTTGTCCATTATTAAGAGCTTCCATTTCCCTTGGCCAGTTTCCACATAGTGCATAATTATCTTGACAGTCTGTGCCCATTCTGAGAGGTCCATCCAGATACCTCTTTCCTAGATTTCCTTGGCACTAATCATCCGATCTTGTTTCATCCAAGTCTCTTACCAGAAAAATCATTAGCAACTGCCCAAGAATCACTGTAGATCAGTACCTCTGGCCATCTCTCACTGTAGAGAACATGAATAACCAAAAGGTATCACCTGATGATGTGGAGGGATTGTCCTTCATCTTCATCCTTCAGTGGGCTATAGTGCTAGTTTCGTGTGGTACCAAAATAATGTGCAAATCCATATGAAAAATAGGCTTGATTTTCTTGTTCCTTATTAACTGATTATAAGGAACTCCCCAGAAGGTTATAGACATGGTTAAGGGAGAGTATACAAAAGAAGAAGAGTTTGTGTCAAAGGAATCTGAGGTGCTTACTCATTCAGCTTACCTGGATCTTCTGGGGATGCCTGAGCCCCGTCTCTTATATATCATTTCCACTTGATGATAGATTGCTGCTGGGCATGATCAACAGTGCAGATATGTAGGTTGGACAACACTTGGTTCATGATGGAAGTTCAGGCTGCATGGTCACTAAGTTAGTTTTTTCCTAAGTTAGATATTCAGACTTTGCCATGGTCAATTAGCAAGTCAGAAACTGTTTCTTAAAAGGAGAATCAATATTTAAAGAAAAGGGCATATATTCCCCCCAGCCCCCAATACTAGTGGACTATGCTGCAATTTTCCTGTTGGTGTTTCCCATGTCTCCATCCTATTTGCCATGGAAACTCCAAGCATCATTTTTGGATCTGCTGGATCATAAGACCAAAGTGATGCAGCAGATAGCACTTAGATGTTCCTTCCTCTGCAATGTTTTGGAATAGTTTAAGAAGGATCAGTGTTAACTCTTCCTTAAATGTTTGGTAGACTGACTCAGTAGCTTTTTTTTTTTTTGCGGTACGAGGGCCTCTCCCTGTTGTGGCCTCTCCCGTTGCGGAGCACTGGCTCCGGACGCACAGGCCCAGCGGCCATGGCTCACGGGCCTAGCCGCTCCGCAGCATGTGGGATCCTCCCGGACCGGGGCACAATCCCGTGTCCCCTGCATCGGCAGGCGGACTCTCAACCACTGCGCCACCAGGGGAGCCCTCGATAGCTTTTGACTCCAGTTATTTGACCCTATTGGAGATGCTGAGGCAAACCCAATATTAATTAACTTATTCCTTTTTTACTTAATTCAGCCAGAGTCAGTTTCTGTTACTCACCAATAAGAACCCTGACTTATATACTATCTCATTCCAGCATTAGGCAAATTAAGAAAAAAAAAAAAAAAGAAAAGAAGCTTATATAAAAAATACCAGAAGTGATTGTAAGAAACCTAACAGTGCTCCTCAGAGGTGTTCTGTAAATACCAGGCATCAATATTCTTTCTTAATTGAGTTTTTACATGAATTAAGCTGTATCTGTTCTTACTCTAGGCTAGAACTGGAGTGTAATAAAGGCAAAGAATAGACTAGCTTTGTAATTTCTTCTGTATCAGCTCTAACACTTCACCTTCCACAGCCGGCTCTATTAGCTGGATGATGTTGCCACCACAAGATGGCAGTACCCTCTCTCCTCAGACTTGCTTGGTTTGAAATCAACATGTTTGTATTGAAAGCACAGGATTGAGCTTCCTCTGATTGGCTGAGTAAGAAGCCTGAGTCTCTCTCTGGGATCCAGAGGGACTAGATAAATATACCCAGAAAAAGAACTAGACTGAGGAACCTGGCTTCATTTCAGGCTCCGGAGCTGAGTCTCCTGTGATCCCAATAAGGAAGAAGAATGGAGAAACTCCTGACCGTGTGTTTGGTGATTCTGTGGCTTCAACTGGCCAGTGAGTTGGGGCTCTTGGCAATGGGAAGAGGGTGACCAAAGTTCCGAGCCCACAAGACAGAGGGGCAAAATCTTCTTGTTAATTGGGAAATGTACCCCCAAATTATGGAAGGAAATGCAAACACTAGAGAGTGAAAATGCAGTGACTGACTCCTGGCCTCTGGCCTTGTGTTTCTGCCTAGGGGTGAATAGCCAGCAAGGAGATGAGAATCTTCAGGCCCTGAGCATCCAGGAGGGTGAAAATGCCACCATGAACTGCAGTTATAAAACTGCTATAGACACCTTACATTGGTACAGACAGGATTCAAGGAGAGGCTTTGCCCACCTGATTTTAATACGTTCAAATGAGAGAGAGAAGCTTAGTGGAAGACTGCGAGTCACGCTTGACAACTCCATCAAAGGCAGTTCCCTGTCCATCACGGCTTCCCAGGCTGCAGACACTGCTACTTACCTCTGTGCTACGGATACACAGTGCTCACCAGGCAACTGCAGCCCCAACGCAAACCCTGCCAGAGCTGCCTCTTAGAAGCCGCAACAGTGTGTAGACTTGGTGGTTATGTCTTCCCACAAAGGAGAGTCTACAAACAGCTGGCAACAGGAAAGGGAGGCCTGTCAAATTCCTGATGTTTTTGGCAGCATGTTAGACTAGGGTAAAGGGCATGAGATTTAGAACGGGAAACTGAAATACCAGCTTCAGCTCTGCCCATCCTGGCTCTGTGTCCTTAAGCACACCATCGGTGTAGCAGCCTTCAGTTTCCTCACTTTAAACAAAGGATTTGGACTCATGAGCCTAAAGACCCTTCAAACTCTAATTTTACCAGGTCACTTGTGGAGGATGAGGAAGGACTTGTCAGTATTAGAAGGTCTCATCTGTTGTATGTACAGCCCCCTCAGGACTTAGGTGGCTTTGAGATGCATGAGAGGATTTTTGCATTTCTCTAATTCTAACAGTAGATTCATCAGACAGTACAGTTAAAAAGGATCTTAGGACTCTTTCAACCAAACTTTTCATTTTAAAGCTGAGGAGTGAAAACGTTGTATAATTATAGACACAAAGATCTGAATCTTTGGAGTAGTAGAGACAAAGATCTGAATCTGATTCTCCCATTTGTTAGTTGTGTGATTTCCAAGCTTCAATTTCTCCATTAAAGAGATGGGAATTTATCAGGGAGTCATAAGCTTTCCTCATACAAGTGAGAGATGTTCTCAGCTACCAGGTCCTAAAATGTTGTGTTTTGAAAGTGGATACTTCTATTATCACATATATAACAGTTTTCCATCCATTTTATTCTTGCTTCTGGTAAGAACAGTTTTTTTGATACATTTTTGATGCTACTGAAAATGTGTTTGTGGAGAAAGTGCAGTTGTACTTATGTGATGCTTGGTGGAAAAGGTGGGGGAGGGCAGGCGAAATGTTGGTAGGACTGCGGTTCCCACATTCCAGAGCTTCAACCACCAACATCACCTATATCAGAATCACCTACAGCACCTTGAAGATCTGGGTTATTAGGCACTTACTCAGTCAGACTCTGATGCACTGATGCATTGCATTTTTTTTTTTTTTTTTTGCGGTACGCGGGCCTCTCACTGTAGTGGCCTCTCCCGTTGCGGAGCACAGGCTCTGGACGCACAGGCTCAGCGGCCATGGCTCACGGGTCCAGCCGCTCCGCGGCATGTGGGATCTTCCCAGACCGGGGCACGAACCCGTGTCCCCTGCATCGGCAGGCGGACTCTCAACCACTGTGCCACCAGGGAAGCCAGATGCATTGTATTTTTAATGAACATCTTCTGTATCAGTTAGAGACTGGGTCAGCTTCAAGTTACAAAAACTTCAAATAATAATGTTTTTAACAAGGTGGAGTGTACTTTCCTCTCACGTAAAGAAGCTCTGTCATATGTATCATATGCAGTCCAGGGCTGGTATACTACCTTCATCATGTTATAAAAAATCAAGGGGCTTCCTTCTAGTTCTCTGTCTCTTGTTCTTAAAGTGTCACTTTTGTTTATATACTTGGCAGAAACTGCTAGAGATCCATCCACTTTATACACATTCAAGGCAGAAAGAAAGAGAAGGTCAAGATGCAAATGAGTACATGCTGGCCAAGTCAATCATTTCCAGAAAATCCACCCAATAGCTTCTACTTACATTTCACTGACCAGAGTGTTATTCCATCTCCCCACCTTTCTCAAAGGAGTCTGGGATATCAGTATTTTTTCAGTCTCAGCATTTTGTCACTCACATCAAAACTGTGGTTCTATTAGTAAGAAATAGGAGAGAATGGACATTCTTTAGGCAAATAGCAATTTCTGCTATCCTCAGCTTAGGGTATATTAAGACTCATATGGGTTTTTTTGCTTCATAGTTATTCATTTTTGAAATACTATATCCAGTCTATCGCCCAGTTCTGTTGACTCTGCTTCCTAAAGGTCTCCAGAAGATGTAACAAACCCCACACACTAATTCACCTCCACCATCCTAATTAAAAATCCATTTTAGTCCCTTGCTCCCTAGCATGTGACACACCCCATCATTCTTCAATGTAGTTCTCTGTACCACAGTGAGAATGATCTTGTCAGAGTGCAGATTTGAGCATGTGAATCACCTGGATCCCCATTTGCTCTTAGAATAAAGAGAAACTTCTTTTAAAATTTTTATTTATTTTATTTTTGGGTGCATTTTGTCTTCGTTGCTGCGTGCGGGCTTTCTCTTGTTGTGGTAAGCCAGGGCTACTCTTCGTTGCAGTGCACAGGCTTCTCATTGTGGTGGCTTCTCTTGCTGTGGAGCACGGACTCTAGGTGCACAGGCTTCAGCAGTTGCAGCACGCATGCCAGGCTCAGTAGTTGCGGTACACAGGCCCTAGAGTGCACGGGCTTCAGCAGTCATAGTGTGTGGGCTCAGTAGTTGTGGCTCATGCGCTCTAGAGCGCAGCCTCACTAGTTGTGATGCACAGGCTTAGCTGCTCCACGGCATGTGGGATCTTCCTGGACCAGGGCTCAAACCCGTGTCCCCTGCATTGGCAGGAGGATTCTTAACCACTGTGCCACCAGGGAAGTCCCAAAACTTCTTAATATGACCTACAAAACCTTGCATAATTTAGGATCTTGTTACGTCTCCAACCTCATTTCACAATGTACTCCTAATCTCTCTCCCTCTCTGTCTCTCTCTCTCTTCAACAATACTGGTATTATTTAAGTTTCTTTTTTTAAAATTAATTAATTAATTTTGGGCCGTGTTGGGTCTTTGTTCCTGCGTGCGGGTTTTCTCTAGTTGTGGTGAGTGGGGGCTACTTGTCGTTGCAGTTCGCGGGCTTCTCATTGCGGTGGCTTCTCTTGTGGCAGAGTACGTGCTCTAGGCGCGCAGGCTTCAGTAGCTGTGGCATGCAGGCTCAGTAGTTGTGGCACGTGGGCTCAGTAGTTGTGGCTTATGGGCTCTAGAGTGCAGGCTCAGTAGTTGTGGTGCACAGGCTTAGTTGCTCCATGGCATGTGGGATCTTCCTGGACCAGGGCTTGAACCCATGTCCCCATTCATTGGCAGGAGGATTCTTAACCACTGCACCACCAGGGAAGTCCTTAAGTTTCTTAAAAGTACCTTTTTCCTACTATATGACCCCTTCATAGCAACTGTAGGTGATTTCTTATTTATTTTCCTTTTCCTAAATTTTTTTCCTCCCTTCAACAGAGTAAAAAAAAGAGTAAATGCCTATCCATTCTTATACATCTGTCCGAGAGTCTGTAGCTGAAGGAAGCTCAGGGGGCAGTTTTAGAATTATAGACCTCTGCATTTTCACATTTGCAGTTTCTCCTTTATTTCTTTGTTTATTTGATTAAGACCTATTTTCACTACTACTTCTGTGAGTTCCTTAATGGTAGCGTCCATATCTGTGTGTCTCACCCATGAAAACTCAGCATCAATGTATCTTAGGCATTAGGATCATCTAATTTCCTTCTTCTTCTTTTCTATCCATTAATGTATTCTTTATTTTAAGTCTCCTCAAAAAGATATGATAATATTTATTAAAAAAAAGAAATCTTTGGAACTTTATGGATACATTCTTATGGCATAGCAGGGATTGGCAAAGCACAGCCAACAGGGCAGAGCAGCCTGCCACCTGTGTTTGTAAATAAAGTTTTATTGGAAAACAGCCATGTCCATTTATTTATGCATTGATCATGGATGCTTCATGTTATAAGAGCACAGCTGAGTTGTCACGACAGAGATTATATGACTTCAAAACCTAAACTATTTACTATTTGACCCTTAACAGAAAAACTGTTTGCCAACCTCTGGGGTGTAGGAATTACATGGGAATTTTTAGATTTGCAGTTTTCTGTTTGATAGCAACAGATTATATAATAAAAGCATATTTCTAATCATCTGTATGGCCAACTTAGAATACTCCCCTTAGTTTTGAGGCCTTTGTGTTCTTTATGTTATTTTATCAAATGAAAGACAAATGGAATAACGGCACTTTACAAATAAAAGCATCTCAGTTCTTTAAATGGATAAAAGTGTTAAGAATATTTTTTAAACATTTAAAACATTTTTACTGAAGTATAGTTGATTTACAGTGTTGTGTTAGTTTCAAGTGTACAGCAAAGTGATTCAGTTATACATACGTATCTATTCTTATTCAGATTCTTTTCCATTATACGTTATTTCAAGATATTGAGTATAGTTCCCTGTGCTATACAGGGATCTTGCAGGGCAGTTTATCTTGCATAACACCTGAGCCAAGATTTTCTTGACGATTCCACCAAAGGATCAAGAAACTAGAGGAATAGTTCTGTCAACTTTTATGTAACTCCAAACAAAACCTCCTGCTGCTTCTCAGCCAGCCTTGCTGTTTGCTTTCTGCATACTGCATAATGGAGAATTTAACAGTTATCATAGTTTTAATGGTACTGGAGGATGTAGTCACTGTCCTCACCTAACAGGGTGGATGTCTGGACACCCACCTGAAGGTAAACACTGCCTTCTTCCCTAACATTCTGGAGTCCTGCACACTGGGTGTTGGACACCTGAGCACTGGGAGTTAAACATCAGGATAAACAGGCCAAAGAAATGGAGAGGGAGAGAAAAGAACAAAAATAAATCTAAATACAGGAAATAAAGTATTCAAGCAGGTTTTATTTCCCTAGTGATAACTGCATCAGCTCTCTACTTCCAGTCTGAGCCCTCATTCCACATGGCTGGGTCCAGGCTAGTGGGAGTACAGGCAGGGCATAAGATTTGTTTTACTTACCTGCTCCTCACTCAACTGAAAGCTATTTGAGATAGGAATCATGTCTGTTTTTGGTTTACACATTGTAGACAACTCTGTAAATTTCCAGAATGAATGCTTGAGCCTAGGGATTCCTGAACACACACAATAATGTAAGAGTACCTAGGTGGTCTGCTGCGCCAAGAGTCTTGCCAGCAGGATAACTCTACTCAAGACCCTAATTTTAGTAAGAGCTAAAAAAATAGATCATTTTAACTGGTGAGAAAATCACGTAGGTGAATATGTATCATTTGAAGAAGACGATTCTTGTGTTCAAGTGACTTAGTCATAGCCATTGTTACTAGATTGACAGCACTGCCCTGAGAGCCTGTGTAAGGCAACATCACAGCTGTCTGCAGAAACAAAGTCCCCATGCCTTAAAATGGTTGATGTGAGCAAGTAACAATGTTTTGACTTCTTGCTATAAATACTTTATACTATAAATACTTTATGCAAAGTCATACTTTGCATAAAGTAAACCCAATCCTAGGGAAAGAATAAGCTATGAAATGACCCTGTCAAATCTTCTGCTGTGTTCACTTCACTAGCACAAATAATTCCACAAGAAAGTAGACAAACAAGCTGACTGACAATGAGCAAACAGTTCTTTACATTGAGATTCCTGAATCCCTAATAATACAAATAAACAGGAGACAGATAAATACCACACACGTGCCTCTGGAATGAAGAGAGTCTGGCTAATACTATTAAGTATCTAAACTCTACTTTCTTAAAAAATTACTTAGTTGAATTAAAACAAGAATGTGACAAGAAGCGAAAAGAAGGTGTTTCAAAACAACTAAATGAAGTGGAGATAGGCAACCTTCCAGAAAAGGAATTCAGAATAATGATAGTGATCCAGGACCTCAGATAAAGAATGGAGGCAAAGACTGAGCAGATGCAAGCAATTTTTAACAAAGACCTAGAAGAATTAAAGAACAAACACCGAGAAGAATTCAAGAACAAGCAAACAGAGTTGAAAAATACAATAACTGAAATGAAAAATACACTAGAAGGAATCGATAGCAGAATAACTGAGGCAGAAGAATGGATAAGTGACCTGGAAGACAGAATGGTGGAATTCACTGCCATGGAACAGAATAACAAAAGAAGAATGAAAAGAAATAAAGACAGCCTAAGAGACCTCTGGGACAACATTAAACTCACCAACATTTGCATTATAGTGGTTCCAGAAGGAGAAGAGAGAGAGAAAGGAGCCAAGAAAATATTTGAAGAGAATATAGGCGAAAACTTCCCTAACATGGGAAAGGAAATAGCCACCCAAGTCCAGGAAGCACAGAGAGTCCCAGGCACGATAAACCCAAGGAGAAACACACTGAGACACATAGTAAGCAAAGAGACAAAAATTAAAGACAAAGGAAAATTATGAAAAGCACACAAGGGAAAAACAACAAATATCATACAAGAGAACTCCTGTAAGGTTAACAGCTGACTTCACAGCAGAAACTCTATAAGCCAGAAGGGAGTGGCACAATATATTTAAAGTGATGAAAGGGAAGAATCTACAACCAAGATTACTCTATCCAGCAAAGATCTCATTCAGATTTGATGGAGAAATCAAAAGTTTTACAGAAAAGCAAAAGCTAAGAGAACTCAGCACCACCAATCCAGCTCTAAAAGAAATGCTAAAGGAACTTCTCTAAGTGGGAAACACAAGAGAAGAAAAGGACCTACAAAAACAAACCCACAACAATTAAGTAAATGGTAATAGGAACATACGTATCAATAATTACTTTAAATGTGAGTGGATTAAATGCCCCAACCAAAAGACACAGGCTCGCTGAATGGATAGAAAAACAAGACCCCTATATATGCTGTCTACAAGAGACCCACTTCAGACCTAGAGATACATACAGACTGAAAGTGAGGGGATGGAAAAAGATATTCCATGCAAATGGAAATCAAGAGAAAGTTGGAGTAGCAATACTCATATCAGATAAATAGGCTTCAGAATAAAGAATGTCACAAGACACAAGAAAAGACACTACATAGTGATCAAGGGATCAATCCAAGAAGAAGATATAACAATTATAAATATATATGCACCCGAAAGGGGAGCACCTCAATACATAAGGCAAATGCTAACAGCTATAAAAGAGGAAATCGACAGTAACACAATAATAGTGGGGGACTTTAACACCTCACTTACACCAATAGACAGATCATCCAGACAGAAAATTCATAAGGAAACACAAGCTTTAAATGACACCATAGACCAGAGAGATTTAATTGATATTTACAGGACGTTCCATCCAAAAACAGCAGATTACACTTTCTTCTGAAGTGCACACGGAACATTCTCCAGGACAGACCACATCCTGGGTCACAAATCAAGCCTCAGTAAGTTTAAGAAAATTAAAATTATATCAAGCTTCTTTTCCGACCACAACGCTATGAGATTAGAAATAAATTACAGGGAATAAAACGTAAAAAAACACAAACACATGGAGGTTAAACAGTAAGTGACTAATTAACCAAGAGATCACTGCAGAAATCAAAGAAGAAATGAAAAAATACCAAGAAACAAGTGACAATGAAAACACAATGATCCAAAACCTATGGGATGAAGCAAACGCAATTCTAAGAGGGAAGTTTATAGCAATACAATCCTACCTCAAGAAACAAGAAACATCTCAAATAAACAGTTTAACCTTACACCTAAAGGAACGAGAGAAAGAACAAACAAAACCCAACGTTGGTAGAAGGAAAGAAATCATAAAGATCAGAGACGAAATAAATGAAATAGAAACAAAGAAAACAGTAGCAAAGATCAATAAAACTAAAAGCTGGATCTTTGAGAAGATAAACAAAATAGATAAACATTTAGCCAGACTCATCAAGAAAAAGAGGGAGAGGACTCAAATCAATAAAATTAGAAATGAAAAAGGAGAAGTTACAATGGACACCCCAGAAATACAAGGCATCATAAGAGACAGAAATACAAAGCATCATAAGAAATACAAGGCATCATAAGACTCAACCAGGAAGAAACAGAAAATATAAACAGACCAATCACAAATAATGAAAATGAAACTGTGATTAAAAATTTTCCAAGAAACAAAAGTCCAGGACCAGATGGCTTCACAGGTGAATTCTATCAAACATTTAGAGAAGAGCTAACACCCATCCTTCTCAAACTCTTCCAAAAAATTGCAGAGGAAGGAACACTCCAAAACTCATTCTACAAGGCCACCATCACGCTGATACCAAAACCAGACAGAGATACTACAAAAATGAAAATTACAGACCAATATCACTGATGAATATAGATGCAAAAATCCTCAACAAAATACTAGCAAACAGAATCCAACAATACATTAAAAGGACCATACACCATGATCAAGTAGGATTTATCCCAGGGATGCAACTATTCTTCAATATACACAAATCAATCAGTGTGCTACACCATATTAACAAATTGAAGGAGAAAAACCATATGATCATCTCAATAGATGCAGAAAAAGCTTTTGACAAAATTCAACACTAATTTATGATAAAAACTCTCTAGAAAGTGGGTACAGAGGGAACATACCTCAACATCATAAAGGCCATATACGACAAACCCACAGCAAACATCACTCTCAATGGTGAAAAACTGAAAGCATTTCCTCTAAGATCAGGAACAAAACAAGGATGTCCACTCTCGCCACTTTTATTCAACATAGTTTTGGAAGTCCTAGCCACTGAGATCAGAGAAGAAAAAGAAATAAAAGGAATCCAAATTGGAAAAGAAGAAGTAAATCTGTCACTGTTTGCAGATGACATGCTACTATACATAGATAATCTTAAAGATGTCATCAGAAAACTACTGGAGCTAATCAGTGAATTGGGTTTAGTTGCAGGATACAAAATGAATGCATAGAAATGTCTTGCATTCCTACACATTAACAGCAAAAGATCAGAAAGAGATATTAAGGAAACAATCCCATTTAACATCACATCAAAAAGAATAAGACACTTAGGAACAAACCTACCTAAGGAGACAAAAGACCTGTACTCAGAAAACTATAAGATACTGATGAAAAAATCAATGATGACACAAACAGACGGAGATATATACCATGTTCTTGGATTGGAAAAATCAATATTGTGAAAATGACTATACTACCCAAAGCTTGATAGGGATTGCACCGATCTACAGATTCGGTGCAATCCCTATGAAACTACCAATGGCATTTTTCACAGAACTAGAACAAAACCTTTCACAATTTGTATAGAAACACAGAAGACCCTGAATAGCCAAAGCAATCTTGAGAAAGAAAAATGGTGCTGGAAGAATCAGGCTTCCTTACTTCAGACTATACTACAAAGCTACAGTAATCAAGACAGTATGGTAGTGGCACTAAAACAGAAATATAGATCAATGGAACAGGATAGAAAGCCCACAGATAAACTCATGCATCTATGGTCAACTAATCTATGATGAAGGAGGCAAGGATATACATTGGAGAAAAGACAGTCTCTTCAATAAGTGGTGCTGGGAAAACTGGACAGCTACATGTAAAAGAATGAAATTAGAACACTCCCTAACACTATACACAAAAATGAACTCAAAATGGATTAAAGACCTAAATGTAAGACCAGACAATATAAAACTCTTCGAGGAAAACATAGGAAGAACACTCTTTGAAATCAACAACAGCAAGATCTTTTTTGACTCACCTCCTAGAGTAATGGAAATAAAAACAAAAATAAACAAATGGGACCTAATGAAACTTAAAAGCTTTTACACAGCAAAGGAAACTATAAACAAGATGAAAAGACAACCCTCAGAATGGGAGAAAATATTTGCAAACGAATCAACGGACAAGGATTAATCTAAAGAATATATAAACAGCTCATGTAGCTCAATATTAAAAAAACAAGCAACCCAATCCAAAAATGGGCAGAAGACCTAAATAGTCATTTCTAAAAAGAAGACATGCTGATGGCCAAGAAGCACATGAAAAGCTGCTCAACATCACTAATTATTAGAGAAATGCAAATCAAAACTACAATGAGGTATCACCTCACACTGGTTAGAATGGGCATTATCAGAAAATCTACAACAACAAATTCTGGACAGGGTGTGGAGAAAAGGGAACCCTCTTACACTGTTGGTGGGAATGTAAATTGATACAGCCACCATGGAGAACAGTATGGATGTTCCTTAAAAACTAAAAGTAGAACTACCATAGGACCCAGCAATCCCTCTACTGGGCATATACCCAGAGAAAACCATAATTCAAAAATACACATGCACCCCAATGTTCATTGCAGCACTGTTTACAAAAGCCAGGTCATGGAAGCAACCTAAATGCCCACTGACAGACGAATGGATAAAGAAGATGTGGCACATATATACAATGGAATATTACTCAGCCATAAAGAGAAACGAAATTGGATCATTTGTAGAGACGTGTATGGACCTAGAGACTGTCATACAGAGTGAAGTAAGCCAGAAAGAGAAAAACAAATATCATATATTAACGCATATATGTGGGATCTAGAACAATCGTACAGATGAAACAGTTTCCAAGGCAGGAATAGAGACATGATGTAGAGAGCAAATATATGGACACCAAGGGGGGAAACCGGGGTGGGAGGGGGTGGTGGTGGGATGAATTGGGAGATTGGGACTGACATATATATACTAATATGTATAAAATAGATACCTATTAAGAACCTGCTGTATAAAAAATAAAATAAAATAAGGTGTTTCAAGAACCAAGACCCTAAGTAAGGTCACCTATCCCTCATAAGGCTAAAGGTGTAAGGCTGCTGTCATCTAAGTATGGTTCATGGGCCCAAAGGAGGCCTTTTCAGGGTGGTTTACAAAACTCGATGAGTTTTCTCTCTTTTGTTGCAGATTAGTACTGCGCACAGGATTCACAGTGACCCCCCCCCCCCCCCCCCGCAATTCTCTCTCTCTCTCTCACACTTTTTGTACATGTCCCTTCTCTCTGGTCCACTGGTCCACAAATTCTAGGTGCTTCAAGATCCCCAATCTCCTATTCCGTATCAATCTCACGGTGAGACAGCTGGGCTATTTTTGGTAAATCCCTCCCGCACTGGTGCCGAGAAGCTGCCTCCATGAAGTAAGCTGGGCAATGTTCGGGCTCACCTCATCTGTTTTCCTTATCTCTGTGCTACCTGTAGTCCAATGTCCAAAAGTTGTTTCATATAGTTTGTCCAGTTGTCCAGTTGGAAGTAAGGTCAACTCTACCTTTATCAGTGAAGAAGTTACAGTAATTTGTTTTTATTGTATTTTACAAATATGTCATTTCATGATGGATAGGGATAAAATCCTTTTCAACCAACCACACATTATTTGAGACCTACCTTAGGTAATGTTTCCTCGGTGGCATGCTGAATGAGTCTTGGGGATGAATAGTAATTCAGGAAAAGGATTTGGGGAGATTAGGGAGCACTTTCTAGGCAGATGAATCCCTCTCTTAACCATGGGAGTCATGGAGACATATGCAAGAAAGAGACCTCTGACTATTCCAGTTAAAAATTCTGCCTGGGATTATTTGGGTAGCTAGAGATACTTGTACCATGCAGAAAATGATGGAAGCAACAACTGAATATTTCCCTAAGCATGCTCGTGTTTAGAGCTCTCTTCTGAGTCCTGTCCCATTCTCTTTTATCTATGCCTCAAGCTATTAATATTTTATCAGGAGAAAGAGGTCAGATATAGCTGTGGTGCAATTTTCAGGATGAACACCAGAGGGCGGGGTTTCCTACAAATGTGGTTCCTCTTTTTATTCAGGTGCTGGTTTGACTTGTTTACTTTGTAGCCACAAGACAGATTACTGTTGCTGTGCAGAAAGGGGCTCTCAGTTTCTAAGTGAGGAGTTTCTATAGTATTCAGCTGCAAACTAGCCCCATTAGATTTGGTGTATTCTAGGGAGCAAGGACCGTTGCCAACATGTTTTCTGCCACTCACTCTGTTCTTGTGATCTTCTTAATATTCAGTAAGTAACATTTTATCTTAAATGTTCATGATTTTTCATTTTCCTACAATTACAGGTAACTTTTAGTTTCCTTC
This sequence comes from Grampus griseus, assembly GCF_964374135.1. Taxonomy (NCBI): domain Eukaryota; kingdom Metazoa; phylum Chordata; class Mammalia; order Artiodactyla; family Delphinidae; genus Grampus; species Grampus griseus. Next base: position 75,533,979 of record NC_139018.1, on the reverse strand, counting down.
TCTGGCTGAAAACTCTCCTTCTGTCCATTTATAACATAAAAAAGTGATTCTCTTCTAGGAGGGACCAATGGAGACTCAGTGAACCAGACAGAAGGCCCAGTAACTGTCTCAGAGGGGGCGCCGAGGACCCTGCACTGCACTTACGAGACCTCTAATCCAGGTCCCTATCTTTTCTGGTACGTCCAGTATCTCAACAAAGCTCCGCAACTCCTCCTGAAGGGCTCGAAGGCAAACCAGAGGGCAGAGCATCAAGGTTTTCAGGCCACTCTTGTTACGAGTGACAGCTCCTTCCACCTGCAGAAAACCTCAATGCAAGCATCAGACTCGGCTGTGTACTACTGTGCTCTGAGTGACACGGTGAGAGGGACTGCAGGGGGAGCTGAACACAACCCCAAGGGGAGCAAGAGGGCTGAAGTGAGCAGCCTTGGGAGAAGGAGGTATATTCTCTCCTTGGGCAGTGTTTAGTTTATTTAGAGCTTTTCAGGAAAATAAATCAAGTTCAGATCTAATTCCTAGAAACCCAGGAGGTTGGGACTTGTTCTTCAGGGAGAATAGGGTGGATGTCAGTCTTAAAGAAGACCCAAGCTCTGATCTCCAGAAGCGTCCCTGTTCAGCCAGAAAGACTCCTCCCTTATCTAAACTGACTTTCAAAAACATCAAGTTTCTCTTAATGTAAGATGGATGTTAGATGTCACGATATTAATATATTCATTTAGGGAAGAGAAAAGGAATAGATGACTAAAAGCTGCATCAGCTGAATCACAATCATATATCAGCACAGGGATGCCAAGCAAATCATACACAAATTTTCACGCAGCTGAGACGTAATGCTGTTGAGGCGCTGCTCTCAGTGAAATGAGCCAGAGCTGCTGCAGCAGTGGGATGAAGAGGCATTTGTGATTATTGAATGGCTACATTTTTGATATAAGGAACTAGGAATGCATGGTCTGGTGACTTTGCATTCATTTTGACCATAGGATGGGATACTTGAAAGCAAGGTGTTTCTAGCACAGACTGACTATTGATTGGCATTAGACACGTACAGCTGGACAAATTTTGTCCACCAGGAAACTTGCTGTGTGATAGCATTAAGCAGACAAGGAACTTTATCCAATGTAAATTTCCCCAGGAACCAATGCCTTGGAGTGAAGGAAGAAAAGTTATGATGACTGAGGGTAAATAATTTGATCTTCCTGTCTGGAAGAAGAATCTGTGAACTTATTTCACTGTAGAGTTTGGCTGCAGGCCAAAAAAAAAAAAAAAGCCATACAAAAACACGGATGACTATTTGTTCTCAGAAGTCACCATAATCATAACAAATTGTATTGCTCATAAAACTTATATCTATCCTAGATGCATTAGCTGCATATGCAAATGACTGCAGCACTGATATAACTGTTGTCAACTTAATTACAATGAAGTCTAAAGAGGCAGGTTAGATTCACCAACCATGTCAAAAAGCCATGATGTGCCACAGGCAAACTGATAGCAGCAAGTTACATTTCCTGTTCTGGTGCAGAAGCATCTCACACTTCAGTACTTGTGCACGTGCCCTGTCAGGCACAGGGCAGCCATTTAGACCTGAATTTGAGACAGAACACAGCACATTTCACTCAGAGGAAGAGCTTCCAACATGGGGTTCCCTGGTCTGCTGAGAGTTGTCATAGCCTCCGTCCGCCTTGGTAAGGCTGGTAAGGATGGCCACAAACAGACTCAGCTCCACTCAGCTCCCATGTTTGGGGGTAGGGCAGGTTATTATTGTCCAGTGGTGTGTAGGAGAGTTGAGTAATGGGTAGAGGAATTAGAAGTCTTAGTCCTCTTTGTCCCTTGTAGCCCTCGGGGTTCCACCAGGAGAATCAGCCTAATTCTTTCTCTCTGTCTCTCTGTCTGTCTCTCTCCCTATATATTATATATAGAAATTTTTCTCTTCTCCCCAGGATCCATCACAGCCCAGAAAGTAACTCAAGAACAGCCAGGGGCTTCCCTGGTGGTGCAGTGGTTGAAAATCTGCCTGCTAATACAGGGGACATGGGTTCGAGCCCTGGTCTGGGAGGATCCCACATGCCGCGGAGCAACTAGGCCCGTGAGCCACAACTACTGAGCCTGCGCGTCTGGAGCCTGTGCTCCACAACAAGAGAGGCCGCGATACTGAGAGGCCCGCGCACCGCGATGAAGAGTGGCCCCTGTACCGCGATGAAGAGTGGCGCCCGCTGGCCACAACTAGAAAAAGCCCTCGCACAGAAACTAAGACCCAACACAGCAAAAATAAATTAATTAATTACTAAACTCCTACCCCCAACATCTTCTTAAAAAAAAAAAAAAAGAATTGAAAAACATAGGACCAGCCAGAAATTTCTATGCTGGAGAAGGAGGATGTAACCTTGGATTGTGTATATGAAGCTAGTAGTTACAGTTATTATTTATTCTGGTACAAACAAACACCAAGTGGGGAAATGATTTTCCTTATTCATCAGGAGTCTTACAATGAGTGAATACAACAGAGGGTCGGTAGTTTTTGAACTTCCAGAAAACGGCCAGTTCCATCAGCCTCACCATCACAGCGTTGCAGCTTGGGGACTCAGCGGTGTATTTCTGTGCTCTGAGAGAGCACAGTGATGCAGGTCCCTGTGGGAACCCCACAGAAACCTCAGATCTCAACGTGAGGTGTCCCCCAGCTATGAAAACCTTAGTGAGATTCTCGGTAAGGACAGGAGAAGGCAGGGGCCGTGTCAGTGGGGCAGGGGAGTTAGAAGTGGAAACCTCACTCTAAGGTAAATGCTATCTCTCTGGCTCAGAAAACATATCTAAAAGTGTCATTCATCAAAAGCATCTTTATCTTCAATTCTTCATCTTGAAGTAGATCATTTGCCAAAAAAATATTTAAAACTTTTTTATGGTGATTATATTAAAGCAAGTGATTTGGTTTAAAAAAATTCAGTAATATTTGGCCAAATCTGCACCTGAATTGTTAGACTTTTAGGTTCACTGCACAAATATTCATGCATTGCTGACTAAGTCTTGTCATTATGTTAGATCTGAAGTATCTGTTAAATGGCACTTCTTGGACTCTACCTGTCCCATTGTCTCATGCTGTGCCATGAATGACTTGAAATGATGTACATAGAATAAATGTCACCACAAGTCTTGACACCAAGGAGAAATGAAGCTCTTCAGTTTGCTCAGAACCAGCCCCATTACCTGATCACATTCTCTATATGCAAGTTTAATGCAGATAAAATAGAATATCCAAAGAAGTAATACTCAAAACAAAACAGAACAACTCAAAAATTCTACTAGTCAGGAAAAAGTCTGCTACAGAATCACATCTTATAGGATGTTTTCCATTCTGCGTTTTTACCCAACAGTATATTGTGAAATTATTATTTGCACAGCATTATTTACAGATCGAAATCACACATTCTCATGGTGGTATTTCCAACGTATGATTTTTTTCTTTAAGAAGATGTTGGGGGTAGGAGTTTATTAATTAATTTATTTTTGCTGTGTTGGGTCTTCGTTTCTGTGCGAGGGCTTTCTCTAGTTGTGGCAAGTGGGGGCCACTCTTCATCGCGGTGCGCGGGCCTCTTCACTATCACGGCCTCTCCTGTTGCGGAGCACAGGCTCCAGACGCGCAGGCTCAGTAGTTGTGGCTCACGGGCCTAGTTGCTCCGCGGCATGTGGGATCCTCCCAGACCAGGGCTCGAACCCGTGTCCCCTGCATTAGCAGGCAGATTCTCAACCAGTGCGCCACCAGGGAAGCCCCCAATGTGTGATTTTATAATACTTTTTTGGCAAATTCTGCCTTACTAGCTGTTTAGATTGTTTTACTCACAGTAACAAATAATGCTGGAATGAACACACGGGTATTTGATGATTTCCTTGATAATTCCCAGGAGGTGAAGAGGAATTTACCTTTAGTCTTTCTGGTATGGGCTCCCTGATCATTTCTGTGACCCTGGAGTATAGCACATTTTCACTCTACAACTACTAAACACTCATATTTTGCCTGTTACACAATATTCTCTTACATCAAGGCTTTGCTTTACAGTTTAGCTCCTAATGAGTCCAGATGGCCTCAATTTCAGACAATTCTGTACCACATATGTTCAAAGTAGCTGGAATATAACATCTAAAAGAGTAATGTCTCTGTGCTATTGTGTGGTGATATTAGGTGGCAATTAACCTGGTGGATATGTTTTCATCTGGAAATCCAAAAAGAAAGATATTCTTCCTTGTGTAAGGATTTTCTATCCCTACTATACAAAAAACAATGATCCCAATACAGAACAACTTTCCAGAAAAGAAAGCACAAGTGTGTGTGCGTGCGTGCGTGCGTGTGTGTGTGTGTGTCAGGGAGAAGGAGAGAGAGAGAGAGAGACCACGATAGACTTATGCAGCCAAGTCATGAAGTAATTAACTAAACAGTTAAATTTCGCAAACGTATTAGAAGTAAGTAAAGTCTTTCAGAGACAACTTTTAATGAAGAAAATAGATGTAAGTAGTTTACAAGGGAATAAATCAAAGATTTGAAGCAAGAAAAATGTATCTTAGAATCTGGTGCAGGAAGCGGTATTGGCGAGAGGTACTCAAAGGAGGATTCCCAAAACTTAGCAAAAATTTTAAAAAACACCAGACCGAAAATAATCAATGACCTATCTTGTTTAACAATTATTTCAATCTATTTGTACTTTGAAAATCTGAGAAATCTTCTAGAATGTTTTGGATAACATGCATACCAGCTCAAACTGGAGCCGTTGTAAAATCACGGTCACTAGTCTCTACTTGATCCCTAACATCCCGCAAATCATATCCCGTCTCCTTAATCAATGAGCTGTCTAATCATAATCGCCTTTTTAAATTTTCTTGATTGTCACATAACTCTAATTTTTCTAATATCTCCATCAGATTATTTTGCCAATAAATAAGTAAACGCCATCTGGGAAGGAATGCATTAACAGTGTGCCTGTAACTTGTTTTCTGCTTCCTCTGAGGTCACCTGAGGCCTTTGGGGTTTCCTGAGCTGAACTATTTCTGGACACAGTAATCTCATTTATACTTGAAAAGTAAAGAGGAGTTTTTAGGAGTTGTTCCGTACTAAGTTCTTATCCAGAATGACCTTAGCAGGACACCCAGGGTATTTCTAGATTATTCATTGCAAATAAACTAGAATTTATGGACATGGGATATATCTGATTGGAAAATGGCAGTCAACTAATGTTGGATCTCTTGTACGTGATTAGAAAAACCTGAAAGACCCCAAACCTCAATGACTTCCCTATTGCAACCTGTGTTGCTATAGTTGATGCTTGTCATACTGAACCCCAAGTCTGTCCTGGTGTTAAAAAAGGGACTTTGTGAAGCTTCATTTGAACAATTCATGAGCTTCCAGAGACTGAAGCTGGGCCTGCTGCTCTTTCTTGCTTGGTTTTGCTCTTCAGAAGCCCTGTTTTATCCCCTTCAGGTCACTACCATCCTTCCAAGGAAACCACAGTCCCATAGATAGATTGGTTTTGCCCATTTCTGAACATTATACAACTAAAATAATATAGTTTGGAGTTTTTTCTATCTGGATATTTTTCTTAATATCAGATTTCTAAGAGTCATCCATGTTGTATTCAGTTTAGTTTATTCTCACTGCTGTATGAACATACCAGAATTTATTTAGCTACCTGCTTAACTGGTTCTTTGGATTTTTCCTGCCTTTGGCTGTTATCAATAGTGGTATTATGAATATTCTTATACACGTTCTTTGGTGAACATATTTACACACTGCTATTGGGCATATATATTTGAATTTCTGCATTAAAGGGTATACATATATCTGGCTTTAATTCCTCCACTAGCTAAGCCTTCAAAGAGTGCTAATAACCTCGGTGTTGTAAATCAACCGCAATTTCCAAACCTCATCATTGCTGACCTCTCAGAAACTTTAGACACATGAGTTGTGACCATTACTCTTGCTTCAAATCCTCTCTTCCTTAGAGAAAGTTTCTCTCTTTCTTAGAGAAACAGCTTCTTCTCTGACCAAACACTCTCTGAGGTTTGTACCTACTTCTTGGGCTGTTCCCTCTCTCACTCCTGCACACACCTTCATCTCCCTTCCAGTCATTAACTATTGTGCGTCTACAAGGTTTAGCTCTAGACTGTGTCCTCTCTTTGTGTTATTCTCTCTCTCTCTCTCTCTGACATTTTACTCATGTCTACGTGACTCTCTGTCATACCTCATCATTTACTTTCTCTAGCTTCTCACTCAATTTAACAAGTATGAGCCACCTTTCTGTCACATATACACAGAGATAAAAATAACAGAGTAATCAGCATTCTGGCCATAAGTATAGTAAAATGAGAGAAATTGTCATTGTCACCTAGTGTGACCCTCTGAATCCTCGAAACTGCAGGGGATTCATTTCAAACTCTCTGAGCCAATCTTCTGAATCTCCTCTAACTTGGCTTGAGGAAGATTGAGGAAGACACACCATCACAGCTTCACTTCTGTTTGCTCTAACTCTTCAGTGAATTATCAGTTTTCTCATATATCATTACTCTGCATGATAGGCTAAGGAAAGTTGAACAAATGCACTTCATATATGTTTTGGAAGTGTACCCAAGCATGTATTGTGGACTCTCTCCATCGGTTCTCATGTAATGAAGGCTCTCTTCCAAGTCCAAGACAAAAGGAAATGTTGCAATTAATATGTTTTTATAATCTACATCTATATCTATACTTATGTATAGACTTCTAAAATTCCTGCTATGCCTGTAACTGTGAGTTCCATACAGTCAGGAAACATGTATGTATTGTACATTACACAGTACATGGCACATACTGGTTGCACATTAAACATTGGCTAACTGAAGAATGAATTAATTGATAATATCAACAGACACAGAGCTTCTACCCTTTGGATGCTGTTAGATAATTGTGTATCAATTAGTTCTTGTATTCGTCCAATTCTCATCACCATAAGGATACTTCTATTTCCACGTACCATAAACCCCCTTTCTGTTTGTACAGATTTTCATCATATGGTACTATTTTCAGGTTTGCAATTAGATGGTCTCCCTCTTGTTGGCATAGACAGAGCCATCTTCATCATCTGAGTGAGTCTATAGGAAGATGTATATCGAATTCATTTTCTTGTGGACTTGGAAGTCCCTCTTATCGGTGGGTCTTCCGGTTTCACCTGGTGATGACATATTCCTCCATCATCTCTTTTCTGCTTTCTTCTCTAGAGCTTTTGTCTTAGAATTTCAGCCTCAAATATTTATTTCCTGTGGCTAGAGATATAAGTCCTATAAAGCTAAGGATGGTAGTGGGCAGAGAGCGCGGGAGTGGTCCAGGCCAAAAGAAAATCACAGTTAACTTAGTTCTATTTGAGTCCCAATACTTTTCCTTTCCATCCTAATTCCTAGGGCTCAAAGGAAATGACCTTTTTATAATAGGTGTTCTCCATACACTAGATGTTGCCCATGAGTACAATTGGATGGTGTCGAACTATCTGTTTCTATTTATCTTTACCATTGCCATCACTTGTTCTGCTTCTTTGTATATTTTTTATTTCCAGTCTAGTGACCTAGTTTGGGGGTAGATATTCCTACCATTGGGAGTCCTAGCCTGAGACAAGAAAAGTGTCTTGTCTGTTTTTCTAATTTCCTGATTCTGGTTCCCAGGGCTGAATTATTTCAATCAAAAATCCTTTTAAGTTCCTGGATTCTCAACCCTTAAGAAAACTTTTAGGAAGTATTATCCTCGATTGTAATATTGGTATTTTAAAAGTTCTCCTATGAGAGCAAAAATCTGCCTCTGGCACAGTAGAAAGAAGAATCACTACATCCTTGGGGAAATGAGCTATTTGACCTTGGAATGGTGACTGTGAAAAAAGGTAGATGGAAGCATGTAATTTTAGCAAAAAGTAATAAGAGAAAGAGGCAATTCTCTTTCTTGTGACAATTTGTAGAGAATATTCTCTTTTTCAAGAAACACATGCTCCATTATAGGAAAGAAGTTATAGACAAGGAAGAGACTCTCACTTTAGTTCACTTTGATGACTTAAATATTAATAGGCATTTTTTTTCTCAGAGAATTTTAAAGTTTAAAAGAATGTGAATTTTAGGAAAGATTACAGTTATCCTTGATCATAAGATAGATGTAACGATTTTCCAAATCTATACTAGAAAACATTGCCCTGTAATACATGATAGATGATTTCAGAGGCTGATATGTTGAGAAGGGTTTGGGTTTGTACTATAGTTTTAACTTTACTTTTAATTTAGAGAAATCACCGTAAGTATAAAAAGGGAAGCTCACAGGCTCAAAGCATAAAAGTTTTTTTCAGTCTTCTATGAGAAGTGCTCAAGCTACATTTTGGTTATGTTGCTTTGAACTAGTTACTTGATAACAGCAAATAGGTAAAGCTTAAGACAAAGATGATGACAAATTCCTCTTTTCTAAAAAAGATCTTCTTAAAAATATACATTATAAAAATCAACTCAAAATGGATCACAGACTTAAATGTAAAATATAAACTATGAAACTTGAAAAAAAATAAGAGAAAATCTTCAGGACTGGAGCTAAGTAAATCTTAGATTTGACACCAAAAGCATGATACAGACACACACACACACACACACGCACACCCCCCAACTGAATCAAATTTAAAAACTTTTCCTCTACAAAAGACCCTGTTAAGAATATGGAAGGATAAGCTACAGACTGGGGGTAAATATTTACAAACCATGTATCTGACACAGTACTTGTATCTAGAATATATAAAGAACTCTAAAAGCTAAATGGTATAGAAAATGAACCACCAATTAGAAAAACGGGTGAAAGACTCAGATTGATATTTCACCAAAGAGGATATACAGATTGCAAATCAGCACATGAAAAGATGCTCAACATCATTAGCCATCAGAGAAACGCAAATTAAAACCACAATGAAATATCACTACACAACTATCAGTGGGGCTAAAATAAAAAATAGTGACAACACCTAATTGTGGCAAACATGTGGGGAAAACTGGATCACTCAAATGCTGATGGGAATATAGAATGATACAGGAACTCTGGAAAATGGCCTGGCAATTTCTTATAAAACTAAACATGCAATGCAGACTTGGATACTTATCCTAGATAAACAGAAGATTTCATTTACATAAAAATCTGTACCTGAATATTCATAACAGCTTTATTCATAGCAGCCAAAATATGGAAACCTGATGTCCCTTAGTAGGTGACTGGTTAAACAAACTGTGGGACGTCTCTACCATGGAATACTACTCAGAAATAAAAAGAAACAAACAGGTTGGATACACACTATTACCTGGACAAATCTCATGTTTTTACTACTCATTCTGAGTGAAAAAAATCTCAATGCTTACTTCTATATAATTCCATTTATATAACATTATTAAAATAACAAAATCGTAGGGATGAAGAACAGGTTAGTGATTGTCAGGGGTTAAGGACTAGGGAAGGGGTGGGTGTGGCTACAAAGGGGTGGCATGAGGAAGTCTTGTGGTTATGAAACAGCTGTGCATCTTGATTGTGGCAGTGAAGCTATACATGAGATATACATGAATGCATGAATCTGTACATGTATAAAATTGCATAGAACTACACACACACACAAATGGTTGCATATAAACTGTGGAAATCTAATAAGCCCTGTGTGTTGTACCAATGTTAATTTCCTGGTTTAGAGACCCCTGGAGAACACAGGGTGAAGAGTACACAGAACCTCCCTGTACATTTTTGGAAACTTCTATGAATCTATAATTATTTCAAATTAAAAAAAATTTTTTTTAATTACAAACAAATTTCATAAAAATCACAACTGTAAATCATCTCCTTGGTGTCATTACACATCACACATTCAGCTTCTGGGTTCTTTTAGAGCCTATCCTACAAAGAGCTCCTGCATTAATCTTGCAGTTATCTTTTTCACGTTCTTTCTGAGACACACATTCAGAAACAGAGAAACACAGCCTTTTAAATATGATTTGTAGGGCCTCCCTGGTGGTGCAGTGCTTGAGAGTCCACCTGCCGATGAAGGGGACACGGGTTTGTGCCCCGGTCCGGGAAGATCCCACGTGCTGCGGAGCGGCTTGGTTCATGAGCCATGGCCGCTGAGCCTGCGCGTCCGGAGCCTGTCCTCCACAACGGGAGAGGCCACAACAGTGAGAGCCCCACGTACCGCAAAAAAAAAAAAAAGAATAAATATGATTTGTAAGAGTCAGAGTTTGTGCTAAGTGTGACTAGAATAAATCAAATCAAAGGATGAGAAAATGGATACAAGTTAGTTTAATGACTTTTAGATCACTGAGAAATTATCAGATTTTCAAAGAAAAAGTCAAAGAACAACAAACCCCTTACCTACACTGTTAGTGCAATAAACTCTGTGCAGCTTATTCTTTTCTAGTCCCTGAGTGGGTGAGGGATGAAGTGACATCAAAGCAGGGCGTCTGAGAGTTGATGTTCTTTTTCTGGGTTGTAGCTAATGGGGGTAGAGTGTGCTCTTCGGACAAGTCTGAGGAGACCTTATATAAATGGTGGTCAACTCTGCAACATCAACACATATTCAATGACAAAACCCAATGGAGTGGGGCTTCCGGGAAGATGGCGGAAAAGACGCGGAGATCACCTTCCTCCCCACAGATACACCAGAAATACATCTACAAGGGGAACAACTCCTACAGAACACCTACTGAAGGCTGGCAGAAGACCTCAGACCTCCCAAAAGGCAAGAAACCCCCCACATACATGGGTAGGGCAAAAGAAAAAAGAATAAACAGAGACAAAAGGATAAGGACGGGACCTGCACCAGTGGGAGGGAGCCGTGAAGGAGGAAACGTTTCCACACACTGGGAAGCCCCTTGGCGGGCGGAGACTGCGGGTGGCGGAGGGGGAAAGCTTTGGAGCCGCGGAGGAGAGCACAGCAACGGGGGTGCGGAGGGCAAAGCGGAGAGATTCCCGCACAGAGGATCAGGGCCGACCGGCACTCACGAAGCCGAGAGGCTTCTCTGCTCACCCGCTGGGGCGGGCGGGGCTGGGAGTTGAGGCTCGGGCTTCGGTCAGAGCGCCGGAAGAGGACTGGGTAGGTGGCGTGAACACAGCCTGCAGGGGGTTAGTGCGCCACGGCTAGCCGGGAGGGAGTCCGGGGAAAAGTCTGGACCTGCTGAAGAGGCAAGAGACTTTTTCTTCCCTCTTTGTTTCCTGGTGCGCGAGGAGAGGGGATTAAGCGCGCTGCTTAAATGAGCTCCAGAGACGGGCACGAGCCGCGGCTAAAAGCGCGGACCCCAGAGACGGGCAGGAGACGCTAAGGCTGTTGCTGCCGCCACCAAAAAGCCTGTGTGCGAGCAGAGGTCACTACCCACACCCCGTTTCCGGGGAGCCTGTTTAGCCTGCCACTGCCAGGGTCCCGGGATCCAGGGTCAATTCCTCCAGTAGAACGCACGGCGCGCCTCAGGCTGGTGCAACATCACGTCGGCGTCTGCCGATGCAGGCCCACCCCGCACTCCGTGCCCCTCCCTGCCCCCCGGCCTGAGTGAGCCAGAGCCCCCGAATCAGCTGCTTCTTTAACCCCGTCCTGTCTGAGCGAAGAACAGTCGCCCTCCGGCGACCTACACACAGAGGCGGGGCCAAATCCAAAGCTGAGCCCCTGGGAGCTGTGAGAACACAGAAGAGAAAGGGAAATCTCTCCCAGAAGCCTCAGAAGCAGCGGATTAAAGCTCCACAATCAAGTTGATGTACCCTGCATCTGTGGAGTACATGAATAGACAACGAATCATCCCAAATTAAGGAAGTGGGCTTTGAGAGGAAGATTTATGATTTTTTCCCCTTTTCCTCTTTTTGTGAGTGTGTATGTGTATGCTTCTGTGTGAGATTTTGTCTGTATAGCTTTGCTTCCACCATTTGTCCTAGGGTTCTATCCATCCGTTTTTCTTTTTTTTCTCTTAATAATTATTTTTTAAATTTTAATAACTTTATTATATTTTATTTTATTTTACTTTTTCTTTCTTTCTGTTTTCCTTCCTTCCCTCCTTCCTCCCTGCCTCCTTTCTTTCTTTCTTTCTTTCTACTTCTACTAATTCTTTCTTTCTACTTTTTCTCCCTTTTATTCTGAGCCGTGTGGATGTAAGGCTCTTGGTGCTACAGCCAGGAGTCAGTGCTGTGCCTCTGAGGTGGGAGAGCCAACTTCAGGACACTAGTCCACAACTGACCTCCCAGCTCCACATAATATCAAACAGCAAAAATCTCCCAGAGATCTCCATCTCAACACTAGCACCCAGCTTCACTCAACGACCAGCAAGCTACAGTGCTGCACATCCTATGCCAAACAACTAGCAAGACACGAACACAATCCCACCCATTAGCAGAGAGACTGCCTAAAATCATAATAAGTCCACAGACACCCCAAAACACACCACCAGACGTGGACCTGCCCACCAGAAAGACAAGATCCAGCCTCATCCACCAGAACACAGGCACTAGTCCCCTCCACCAGGAAGCCTACACAAACCACTGAACAAACCTTAGCCACTGGGGACAGACACCAAAAACAACGGGAACTACGAACCTGCAGCCTGCAAAAAGGAGACCCCAAACACAGTAAGATAAGCAGAATGAGAAGACAGAAAAACACACAGCAGATGAAGGAGCAAGATAAAAACCCACCACACCTAACAAATGAAGAGGAAATAGGCAGTCTACCTGAAAAATAATTCAGAATAATGATAGTAAAGATGATCCAAAATCTTGGAAATAGAATAGACAAAATGCAAGAAACATTTAACAAGGACCTAGAAGAACTAAAGATGAAACAAACAACGATGAACAGCACAATAAATGAAATTAAAAATACTCTAGATGGGATCAATAGCAGAATAACTGAGGCAGAAGAACAGATAAGTGACCTGGAAGATAAAATGGTGGAAATAACTACTGCAGAGCAGAATAAAGAGAAAAGAATGAAAAGAACTGGGACAGTCTCAGAGACCTCTGGGACAACATTAAATGCACCAACATTTAAATTATAGGGATTCCAGAAGAAGAAGAGAAAAAGAAAGGGACTGAGAAAATATTTGAAGAGATTATAGTTGAAAACTTCCCTAATATGGAAAAGGAAATAGTTAATCAAGTCCAGGCAGCACAGAGAGTCCCATACAGGGTAAAAGCAAGGAGAAACACGCCAAGACACATACTAATCAAACTGTCAAAAATTAAATACAAAGAGAACATATTAAAAGCAGCAAGGGAAAAACAACAAATAACACACAAGGGAATCCCCATAAGGTTAAGAGCTGATCTTTTAGTAGAAACTCTGCAAGCCAGAAGGGACTGGCAGGACATATTTAAAGCGATGAAGGAGAAAAACCTGCAACCAAGATTACCCAGCAAGGATCTCATTCAGATTTGATGGAGCAATTAAAACCTTTACAGACAAGGAAAAGCTAAGAGAGTTCAGCACCACCAAACCAGCTTTACAACAACTGCTAAAGGAACTTCTCTAGGCAAGAAACACAAGAGAAGAAAAAGACCTACAATAACAAACCCAAAACAATTAAGAAAATGGGAATAGGAACATACATATCGATAATTAACTTAAATGTAAATGGACTAAATGCTCCCACCAAAAGACACAGATTGGCTGAATGGATACAAAAACAAGACCCATATATTTCCTGTCTACAATAGACCCACTTCAGACCTAGAGACACATATAGATTGAAAGTAAGGGGATGGAAAAAGAAATTTTATGCAAATGGAAACCAAAAGAAAGCTGGAGTAGCAATTCTCATATCAGACAAAATGGACTTGAAAATAAAGACTATTGGAAGATACAAAGAAGGACACTACATAATGATCAAGGGATCGATCCAAGAAGAAGATATAACAATTGTAAATATTTATGCACCCAACACAGGAGCACCTCAATACATAAGGCAAATAGTAACAGCCATAAAAGAGGAAATCGACAGTAACACGTTCATAGTAGGGGGCTTTAACACCCCACTTTCACCAATGGACAGATCATCCAAAATGAAAATAAATAATGAAACACAAGCTTTAAATGATACGTTAAACAAGATGGACTTAATTGATATTTATAGGACATTCCATCCCAAAACAACAGAATACACATTTTTCTCAAGTTCTCATGGAACCCTCTCCGGGATAGATCATACCTTGGGTCACAAATCAAGCCTTGGTAAATTTAAGAAAATTCAAATTGTATCAAGTATGTTTTCCGACCACAACGCTATGAGACTAGATATCAATTACAGGACAAGAGCTGTAAAAAATACAAACACATGGAGGATGAACAATACACTACTTAATAACGAAGTGATCACTGAAGAAATCAAAGAGGAAATAAAAAAAATACCTAGAAACAAATGACAATGGAGACACGACGACCCAAAATCTATGGGATGCAGCAAAAGCAGTACTAACAGGGAAGTTTATAGCAATACAATCCTACCTTAAGAAATAGGAAACATCTTGAATAAACAACCTAACCTTGGACCTAAAGCAATTAGAGAAAGAACAAACAACCCCCAAAGTTAGCAGAAGGAAAGAAATCATAAAAATCAAATCAGAAATAAATGAAAAAAAAATGAAGGAAACGATAGCAAAGATCAAAAAAACTAAAAGCTGGTTTTTTGAGAAGATAAACAAAATTGATAAACCATTAGCCAGACTCATCAAGAAAAAAAGGGAGAAGACTCAAATCAATAGAATTAGAAATGAAAAAGGAGAGGTAACAAGTGACACTGCAGAAATACAAAAGATCATGAGAGATTACTACAAGCAACTCTATGCCAATAAAATGGACAACCTGGAAGAAATGGACAAATTCTTAGAAATGCACAACCTGCCAAGACTGAATCAGGAAGAAATAGAAAATATGAACAGACCAATCACAAGCACTGAAATTGAAACTGTGATTAAAAATCTTCCAACAAACAAAAGCCCAGGACCAGGTGGCTTCACAGGCGAATTCTACCAAACTTTTAGAGAAGAGCTAACAGCT
This sequence comes from Grampus griseus, assembly GCF_964374135.1. NCBI lineage: Eukaryota > Metazoa > Chordata > Mammalia > Artiodactyla > Delphinidae > Grampus > Grampus griseus. The sequence continues at coordinate 75,518,944 of NC_139018.1, read as the reverse complement.
ATCCTTCTCAAACGCTTGCAAAATATAGCAGAGGGAGGAACACTCCAAAACTCATTCTACGAGGCCACCATCACTCTGATACCAAAACCAGACAAGGATGTCACAAAGAAAGAAAACTACAGGCCAATATCACTGATGAACATAGATGCAAAAATCCTCAACAAAATACTAGCAAACAGAATCCAACAGCACATTAAAAGGATCATACACCATGATCAAGTGGGGTTTATTTCAGGAATGCAAGGATTCTTCAATATACGCAAATCAATCAATGTGATACACCATATTAACAAATTGAAGGAGAAAAACCATATGATCATCTCAATAGATGCAGAGAAAGCTTTCAACACCCATTTATGATAAAAACCCTGCAGAAAGTAGGCATAGAGGGAACATTCCTCAACATAATAAAGGCCATATATGATAAACCCACAGCCAACATCATCCTCAATGGTGAAAAACTGAAAGAATTTCCACTAAAATCAGGAACAAGACAAGGTTGCCCACTCTCACTGCTCTTATTCTACATAGTTTTGGAAGTTTTAGCCACAGCAATCAGAAAAGAAAAGGAAATAAAAGGAATCCAAGTCGGAAAAGAAGAAGTAAAGCTGTCACTGTTTGCAGATGACATGATACTATACATAGAGAATCCTAAAGATGCTACCAGAAAACTACTAGAGCTAATCAATGAATTTGGTAAAGTTACAGGATACAAAATTAATGCACAGAAATCTCTGGTATTCCTATACACTAATGATGAAAAATCTGAAAGTGAAATCAAGAAAACACTCCCATTTACCATTGCAACAAAAAGAATAAAATATCTAGGAATAAACCTACCTAAAGAGACAAAAGACCTGTATGCAGAAAATTATAAGACACTGATGGAAGAAATTAAAGATGATACAAATAGATGGAGAGATATACCATGTTCTTGGATTGGAAGAATCAACATTATGAAAATGACTCTACTACCCAAAGCAATCTACAGATTCAATGCAATCCCTATCAAACTACCACTGGGATTTTTCACAGAACTAGAACAAAATATTTCACAATTTGTATGGAAACACAAAAGAGCCCGAATAGCCAAAGCAATTTTGAGAGCGAAAAACGGAGCTGGAGGAATCAGGCTCCCTGACTTCAGACTATACTACAAAGCTATAGTAATCAAGAAAGTAGGGTACTGGCACAAAAACAGAAAGATAAATCAATGGAACAGGATAGAAAGCCCAGAGACAAACCCACGCACATATGGTCACCTTATCTTTGATAAAGGAGGCAGGAATGTACAGTGGAGAAAGGACAGCCTCTTCAATAAGTGGTGCTGGGAAAACTGGACAGCTACATGTAAAAGTTTGAGATTAGATCACTCCCTAACAGCATACACAAAAATAAGCTCAAAATGGATTAAAGACCTAACTGTAAGGCCAGAAACTATCAAACTCTTAGAGGAAAACATAGGCAGAATACTCTATGACATAAATCACAGCAAGTTCCTTTTTGACCCACCTCTTAGAGAAGTGGAAATAAAAACAAAAATAAACAAATGGGACCTAATAAAACTTCAAAGCTTTTGTACAGCAAAGGAAACCATAAACAAGACCAAAAGACAACCCTCAGAATGGGACAATACATTTGCAAATGAAGCAACTGACAAAGGATGAATCTCCAAAATTTATAAGCAGCTCATTCAGCTCAATAAGAAAAAGACAAACAACCCAATCCAAAAATGGGCAGAAGACCTAAATAGACATTTCTCTAAAGAAGATATACAGACTGCCAACAAACACATGAAAGAATGCTCAACATCATTAATCATTAGAGAAATGCAAATCAAAACTACAATGAGATATCATCTCACACCGGTCAGAATGGCCATCATCAAAAAATCTAGAAACAATAAATGCTGGAGAGGGTGTGGAGAAAAGGGAACCCTCTTGCACTGGTGGTGGGAATGTAAATTGATACAGGCACTGTGGAGAACAGTATGGACGTTCCTTAAAAAACTACAAATACAACTACCATATAACCCAGCAATCCCAATACTGAGCATATACCCTGAGAAATCCATAATTCAAAAAGAGTCATGTACCAAAATGTTCATTGCAGCTCTATTTACAATAGCCCGGAGATGGAAACAACCTAAGTGTCCATCATCGGATGAATGGATAAAGAAGGTGTGGCACATATATACAATGGAATATTACTCAGCCATAAAAAGAAACAAAATTGAGCTGTTTGTAATGAGGTGGTAGACCTAGAGTCTTTCATACAGAGTGAAATAAGTCAGAAAGAGAAAGACAAGCACCGTATGCTAACACATATATATGGAATTTAAGAAAAAAAATGTCATGAAGAACCTAGGGGTAAGACAGGAATAAAGACACAGACCTACGAGAGAATGGACTTGAGGATATGGGGAGGGGGAAGGGTGAGCTGTGACAAAGCGAGAGAGAGGCATGGACATATATACACTAACAAATATAAGGTAGATAGCTAGTGGGAAGCAGCGGCATAGCACAGGGAGATCAGCTCGGTGCTTTGTGACCGACTGGAGGGGTGGGATAGGGAGGGTGGGAGGGAGGGAGGCGCAAGGGGGAAGAGATATGGGAACATATGTATATGTATAACTGATTCACTGTTTTATAAAGCAGAAACTAAAACACCATTGTAAAGCAATTATACTCCAATAAAGATGTAAAAACAAAAACAAAACAAAACAAAAAAACCCAGCGGAGTGTCATAGAACCAAACAAATTAAACAATACTAGTTTTGCTATACGTATCTTCCTGTTCCCCACTCTGCCCTGTGATGTTCTGATCTCTCCAGGGTCTAGAATGGAGAGCTCTGCTTTCCCTCTGCCATGCTCTTCCCTCCTGTTCTCCTAAGATCTATCAAGTTCGTGACCCTGAGTTGTAGTTACACTTGGTCCCTGTAGCCAGGCGTAAAATTATTTGAAGCAATGGTTTCTTAACTTATGTTCCCAATTCTCTGTCAAAGAGGTCTCCAGACATATCCACAGCTCTTTTATCCCCCCGCTTTTTTCAGCACTCTAGTCCTTTTAAGGTCCCCCCTGCTGAGATTCTTGTGTACTATAAAGAGAAACACAATCCATTACACCTATGCTTGGGTTCAACTTTTATAACCTCTGGTAGCAGTTTAGCTTTAAAGGCCAAACAAGGAACAATGAAACGATTCAAATTGCAGACAGAGAAGGCTTTTCTGATTACTGCTTTAAACCTCATATGCACTATGCCCACCAATATAAAAAATGTCCTCCCATCAATTTTTGTCTTTGTAGGGGGCATGGAGTGGGTCCTGTGAGATGTTTGTGTTTGTGACCACCAGGTGGCAGTGGTTCCATTCCTCTCATTCCTCCAGTGCCTTAACTGTCAAAAGCATGACAGCTACTAGAGGATTTGCTCTTGATTGGCTGAGCCACCAACAGAAAGGCTATCTCGTGCATTAGAGAAGGAGAACTAAGACACAGGAGAAGCTCCTCAGGGGAGAAGATTTGGAATCATTAAAATTGTATCAAGAGTGTGATATCAGGATGGAGAACATGCTGGAATGTGCATTCATAGTCTTGTGGCTTCAGCTTGGCTGTAAGTTGGAGGTTAAGAGATGAGAACCATAAGGGCACATTTATCCAAAGCTGGAGAGAAGAGAGAGAGGGGTTTTGTCTCAGCTCATCCCAGGCTTTTTGTTGGAATTTTTCAAAACTGCTGAACTGAAAGCTTTGTTTCATTTCTGATTTTGTTTTCCTGAACAGGGTTGAGGGGAGAAGACAAGGTGGAGCAGAGTCCTCAGACCCTGAAAATCCAGGAGGGAGACAGTCTCATCCTCAACTGCAGCTACACGGTCAGCAGTTTTAACGGGCTACTGTGGTATAGACAGGATCCTGGGAAGGGACCCGAACTTCTCTTCGCTCTTTACTCAGTTGGGGACGAAAAGCAGAACGAAAGACTAAAAGCCACCTTGTTAAAGAAGGGAAGCTCTCTGCACATCGCAGCCCCTAAACCTGAAGACTCAGCCACTTACCTCTGTGCTGTGGAGACACAGTGCTCCCCAGGCACCTGCAGCCTGTACACAAACCCTGCAGCTGGGGCTCTGGAATCAGGGCATCTTTGGTGTTTTCCTTCCTCGAAGAAGTAGTTAATTAGCACCCAGAACCTCTTTCGAAGTAGAGCTATGGAGAATGAAATCTTGTGACACAGCCAGACAGCAGAGATTACTGTTCATTCTGTCCAGGATCCTGAGTGATACTGGTATTCAACTTTTTCTTTCATTAAAATGTTTACGTCAGATTTTGGTATCAAGATGATAATAGTTCATTAGATAAGTTGCAACTTATGGCTCCTTTTCTATCTATAGAAGAATTTGTGCAGGGTTTTTAATAATTTTTTTTTAATTTTCAGAAAGTTCACTAGTGAGCCATCTAAGCATAGAGTTTCACTTATGGGAGAAACTTAATAATCCTTCAATTATGGATTCAGTTACTTTAACGGGTAAGGGGTTCTTTATATATTTGTTTTTTCTTGTGAAAGTTGGTCAATTTTTTTATTTCTGCACATAGTTTATTATTTGCTACCTTTACTTTCTTTTATTTATCTTGCTACTTTTTCTAGTTCTTTGAGTTGCAAGTTTGACTATTGATTCTCAACATTTCTTCTTTCCTACCAAATAGAATTTAAATCCATAAATTTGCCTCTAATTACAAATATTCCTTGACTTCCAGTGGGGTTACGTCCCAATAAACCCATCATAAGTTGAAAATATCTTAAGTCAAAAGTGCATTTAATACACCTAAACTCCGGACATCATAGCTTAGCCTAGCTTACCTTGAACGTGCTCAGAACACTTATATTAGCCTACAGTTGGGCAAGATTATCTAACACAAAGCCTATTTTATAATATGGTGCTGACTCTCTCATGTAATTTATTGACTACTGTACTGAAAACAAAAAGCAGAGTGGTTGTCTGGGTTCAGACCGGTTTTGTTTTGTTTTTTTTTTAACATCTTTATTGGAGTATAATTGCTTTACAATGGCGTGTTAGGTTCTGCTTTATAACAAAGTGAATCAGCTATACATATACATATATCCCCATATCTCCTACCTCTTGTGTCTGCCTCCCACCCTCCCTATCCCACCCCTCTAGGTGGTCACAAAGCACCGAGCTGATCTCCCTGTGCTATGCAGCAGCTTCCCACTAGCTATCTATTTTACGTTTGGTACTAGTGTGATGGTCGTTTACCCTTGTGATCCACTGACTGGCTGGGAGCTGTCCAGCATCAAAAGAGAGCATCATACTAGCCCAGGAAAAGATCAAAATTCAAAATTTGAAGTGTGGTTTCTACTTAATGCATATCACTTTCATACCATCATAAAGTCAGAAAACCGTAAGTCAGGGACCTTCTGTACTGCTTTTGCTGTATCCCACATGTTTGGATATGTTATATATTCATTATTATTCAACTAAAATGTTTGGTAATTTCCATTTGAAGTGGGGATTTTATGTCCCATGATATTTCCAGGGACGTAAGAATGGCCAAATCCTGCCCTGCTCACCACTGGGAAGATTCCTGAGGATGCTTATATGTATTAGCTTAATACAAATGGAAAGTGAAGAAGGACTTTCAGCCGAACCACGACCTGATTATTTCTAAAGCAGGAAAGGTGGGTTGAGGTTCAGGCTTAAGTGGAGTTTCCCACTTCCTTCTGAATCCAGAAAAGCAAGCTCAGAATTCCTATAAGGATGAGTAGGAGAGACAGGCCACGCCTCAAACTAGCCAAGAGTTGAGTTGATTTTCAAGTATCTGAGCTGAAATAGAAAGAGAAAGAGGTAGCCAATCACAGCGTACTAAATTAGCTCTCCTTAGATTTGCTTATTATCACAGGTAGGCAAAGACTTAAAATGCAAGCGATATAAGCAGAGTGAGTGGAGTCTTGAGTCCTACATTTTAAGTTAGACTAAGGACTAATTTCCTACTCATAAATGGGATGCGAACAACAGAATCAGCCCTCCTCACCCCTCCCGTGTGGGGAGGGGAAGAGGCAAGGTCTACAAAGAAGGAAAGCAGAAGTGGAAATTTCCTGATTTAGGGAAAGAGAGGTATTCTTTAATCCACACCATCTGGTTTTGTTTAATTTTAATCTTTTGGGTTTATAGCTTTAAAGTCTACGCAGTGTGTTCAGGGAAAGAGGTCAGAGAATTACCATGGGATCCTTGTTTCCACCTGCCCTTATTTTGTCATTCTCATCATTACTACAATCATCTTTATTATCATTTATGGATCACTTAGCATATGCCAAGTCCATTGGTAAGCACTTTACATACTCATTTTATAATCTAAAAACAACAAAGTAATATTAACCCATCCTCAGTTGAGGAAACTAAGGCTTAAGAACATTTAAAGATGAAGGGATTTCTGGAATAAAGTAAATGCTGCAGGCAATATAAGATGAGATTAAAAAATAAAAACTCCAGAGTTAACCAATTGGACACTATTTGTCAAATTTTACTGTACATTTAAGAATCACATTTAGAAAAAATATGTCTTATTCTGATCAACAGATTCTGATTCAATAGGTCTGGCATGAGGTTGGGGGTTTACTTTTTTAGTGAGTTACTTGATGAGTTTGGTTCAAGTGACTGGGAGATTTTGCTTTGAAAAACACTATAAATGGAAGACTGCTGAATTTCAGGAGGATGGATGATATGAAAATGTATGTGTTGTGTATTCACTTAGATGTTAGGTGGTTAGAGAACCTCAGAACCCACCTGGGGACACCTAATGCACGTAACACCTTATTCTGATTAAACCATATCCTATTTTGATTAGTAAAAAAAAAAATCTCTTTTTTAATGATAAAGAAGGTAATGACTTTTGTCTTCAACAACAGAAAAAAGAAATTTATCCATGGTTTAATGAATGGTGAGATTTGGTATAAAACGGATGTAACTGCAAGTTTTTGTCACGTTAATGAGCTAGGCCAGCTGTTAGTGGAATGCCTTTTGTAACTGCAGGTACTCAAACGTGAAATGGAGAAAGTCTTAATTCTATGCCAAGGGCTATTGTTATGATGATGGACGCTGTTGGATCAAAGATTTTTGTAAGTGTTCGTTGTTTATTTGTTTTCATTCTTTATTTTTAATTAAAAAACAAAACCTCTCTATATGTTAAAGGCCATGAGTCAGTCATTTCTTAATATTTCCTCCTCTGTTCTAAAGGTTAAATATATTATACTTCATAATTTTAATTAATCTTTTTACTCTTTCTGGATTCTTTACAACATTTAAAATTCATATTGAAGAAAGCAATTTACAACACTGATAAAATTTTGTTTATTGCAAAATATAGCACAATAATTATCTAACCTCTGCCTTCATAGTTCTCCTAATAATTTCCAGGAGAGACCACACTGATGACTTATAATTGTTTTATGACCATGTTTAATCTTCGGCCGTATCCTCACAGCCAGGCTTTGCTTTTCCTGTATCTGTGGTGATTTGGTTGGTGCAGGGCTTATTATTGAATTTTGTTCCTCAAGCTCATCTAATTGGTAAATATTAATTGATATTACTAATATTATTGGAATATATTTAATTATAATATATATAAATTACACAATATAAAATATTGGACTATATATGTACATTTTTTTATTTTGTCTTAAGAATTAGAAACCTTTATTTAGAATCACTTATAGAATCAAAGAGATTTTTTTTCCATTTAGATGAATAAGATGTACTCTGGAACATTTTTCATTGTCACAAATTTGGCAGATGGGACCCAGAACTAGGGACCAAGAGGCATTAAGCGTTCACCATTTTCCATTAAGAACAACTCACAGCCAGGCACTCTAGGATTTATGAAGAAGCAACTGTACAGACCCTGCAACCCCTGATCTTCACTTCTTTAGCTGATGTGAGGGATGGAGCAGTCAGGAGAAGAGTATCATCAGAGTGTTCCACTTTCCCCATGAGCCACTTCAGACATCGTTATCCTAAAATACTTGCTTTTAAAGACAGAGATCATCGGAGTAAAAAGGAAAACTGCATGGCATTCTGTCTTTGGATATCTGTTTCTGGAGCAGATTTTGATCTATTTTTGCATCTACTTAAGCAGAAGATGAGGAAATCAGAGAAGGATGGTACAGTGAAGGGGGGCAGCATTGGGGCTGCCTGGGTGTCTCCATGAGGCACGGTGAGGAGGAGTGAGTGCTGTGTCCCACAGGTGCCACCTCTGAAGGCAGCAGGCCTGAGTCATCAGCCAGTTCTCCACCAGGAAAAGGGGAGACAAGAGGCCATGGGGAGTGCTTCCTGAATGGGATCTGACAGGGAGGGGGAGTTCCTGCCTTGAGGAGGCTCCTGAGGGTCCCCGGCTGCTCTCTCACAGGGATGCTCGCACATCGAGGCCATCAGTGGTTGGGCAGGAAAGCAGTGACACCCAAAGGTGCACACCAGTTAAATGAGAAAGTGTCTGCCATTTTAAAAAAATTCTTCTTAATTTTTGTTTCTTCCCTAACCTCAAGGGAATTAGAACCAAATACAAAAGGCAGAGGAAGAGAACAGAGCAAGCCATGCTGACCTTACTGCAGCCAGGAGTCAAGCCTCAGGTTCAAAGAGCAGAAGAGAGAAATGAAGATGGAAGTTTTAACCAGGGCTGCACTGAGATTTATTTAATACATGAAAGTGGCCCAGAGGTCTTGTGGTTTTCTTTCCAAGATGTCTCTAGGGGACAAGGTTCAATGTTCCTCCAAGGACCCATCGATACTTATGCCTCCTTGCTTTACTCGGATACTCTCTCCTCTCCCCCTTGCTCCACTTAGAAAATGCTTATTTTGCCTCAGGTAGGCTAACTTGTATTATTTCAGTGTATCATCTCCTAAATCTGTAACTGATGCTTGTCCTTTGATTTGCCTATAGGACTAAAACTTTTGAAATAAAATGGTAAGCAAGGCAGCTTTATTTTTTCCCCAGCAGTACATCCTTTCCTTGAAGTGATGAGCTGAGAATCACCCATCTGCCTGAATGAAGGAAACATCATGTGGTTTGAAAAATGAAAAAAAGCAAAAACTCTGTAAATACTGCAACAATTGTCTTGTTACACACAGTGATCATTGTAAAAACTTAAATGACCAAAACTGTCCTATCTGTAACATGAGACGCACATCTAAGCTGTTCTCTTCCATTATCCGTACAGTAACTTTACAAAAGCTGGTAGGTGGACTTGCCTGGGATCTGGTGACGGCATTCATGTGTTTAGTCACAAGAGGGGCCTGCTGTATCTCTGTCAGTAACGTCCCTGATCAGATGGGGAAAGAGTAGTTAGCTCACATGCAGTATGGAAGTCATGTGGAAACTATGACAAATGATATATTTTATTCTCTTTGTTATAAGCAGAATAGTCTGGGCACAGCTTCCAAACATTCAATGATTCCTGGCCTTGTCCCAATCCATTATGAAAGGTTTTCTTGCTACTTCAAATGGGATGAAACACAAAGAAGTGGCTATGCAGCTTTCCAGCTTAATTGATCCATTTTTGTCAAATTTTTGTAAGAACAAAGAAAAGTGTAATTTTTTTTCCAATGGGAAGAGAATTATTTTTCCTCAATCTCTTTTAGTTCTCTTAAACTTGAGAAGATAACAAGAAAACGTTTTCAGGTCTACTCCCCCTTCTTTCTTACAGTGCCTTTCCTTTTTTCCCTCCTTTCTCTCCTCCTGGCCAGTCCACTGTGTGTTGGGGCCGCTAGGCACACGCAGAGAATGGGGAAAGACCAGTTATGAACAGGGTTTGTGGAGCGTAAGGATGAGTGCCAGGTCTATTGTTTCCTTTATACCAAGACATGCCGTCTATAAATGCCCTCTTATTAACACATGATCCCTAGAAACATTTTAGGAGACCAGAGAATCGGGCAACTTGGCTTCTAGGTTAGGATCTGACCTTAACCTTCTCAGTCACTTTGAGCACATCACCCTCTGTATCTGAGTCTCATTTGCTCTTTCTTTTCATTTATTTAAAAGTATTTCTTTTCTTTAAAATTTTTATGAATTTATTTATTTATTTTTTGGCTGTGTTGGGTGTTTGTTGCAGCGCACGGGCTTTCTCTAGTTGCGGAGAGCGGGAGCTACTCTTCGTTGCAGTGCGCGGGCTTCTCATTGCGGTGGCTTCTCTTGTGGAGCATGGGCTGTAGGTGCCTGGGCTTCCGTAGTTGCGGCACATGGGCTCAGTAGTTGTGGCTCACGGGCTCTAGAGCGCAGGCTCAGTAGTTGTGGTGCATGGGCTTAGTTGCTCTGTGGCATGTGGGATCTTCCCAGACCAGGGCTCGAACCCGTGCCCCCTGCATTGGCAGGCAGATTCTTAACCACTGCACCACCAGGGAAGCCCCATCTTTCTTGTCATTTAGAGAGACTTTCCCCCTCCTCTCAAGGCTGTATAAGACTTGGTGTTCTTCCTCAATAGGCCACAGAAATGCCAATAAAAATTCCATTAGAAAAATCTTTTAACTTGCTTATGAACTAAACGTTGTTCAACCGAAAATAAACAGCATAGAGACTTCCTACTCCAGTTCTTAATGTACACTTTTTCATACACAAAAAGAGAAAGTGAAAAGAAAATCACATCATTTGGCTTAGCAGTGGGAGACGTGCCCACAAGATGTCAGTATATGTTAGAACTAGTACACAAATTCAGTAAAGTTGCAGGATACAAAACCAATACACAAAAATCAGTTGTGTTTCCACATACTACTAACAAACTATCAGAAGGTGATGTTAAGAAAACAATTCCATTTACAATTGCATCGAACAGAAAATATTTAGGAATAAATTTAAACAAGGAAGTGAAAGACCTGTACATTGAAATCTATAAGACATTGATTAAGGAAATTGAGAAGACAAAAATAAATGGGAAGATACTTTGTTCTCATGGACATAAAAAATTAAATTGTTGAAATATCCATAGTACCCAAAGCAATGTACAGATTGAATGAAATCCTTGTCAAAATTCTATGGCACTTTTCACAGAAATAGAACAAAACAATCCTGAAGTTTGTATGGTACCAAAATAGACCACCAATAGCCAAAGCAATCTAGAGAAAGAGGAACAAAACTGAGGGCATCACATTTGCTTATTTCAAACTATATTACAAAGCTATAGTAGTCAAAACACTGGTACTGGCATAAAAACAGACACATTGATCAATGGAACAGAAAGGAGAGCCCAAATATAAGCCCCTGTTGTCTAGGTCCTCCGGCCTGGTGTCAGGCCTGAACCTCTGAGGTGGAAGAGCTGAGTTCAGGACATTGGACCACTAGAAACCTCCCGGCCACATGTAATATCAATCAGTGAGAGCACTCTCAGAGATCTCCGCCTCAATGTTAAGACCCTGCTCCACCCAATGGCCAGCAAGCTCCAGTGCTGGACACCCTATGACAAACAACTAGTAAGACAGGAACACAGCCTTACCCATCAGCAGAGAGGCTGCCTAAAATAATATTAAGCTCACAGACACCACAAAACACACCACTGGACGCAGCCCTGACCACCAGAAAGACAAGATGCAACCCCACCCACCAGAACAAAGACACCAGTCCCCTCCACGAGGAAGCGTACACAAGACACTGAACTAACCTTATCCAATGGGGGCAGACACCAAAAGCAAGGGGAATTATGAACCTGCAGCCTGCAAAAAGGAAACCCCAAACACAGTAAGTTAAACAAAATGAGAAGACAGAGAAATAGGCAGCAGAGGAAAGAGTAAGGGAAAAACCCACCAGAGCAAAAAATATGAAGAGGAAATAGGCAGTCTACCTGAAAAAGGATTCAGAGTAATGATAAGAAGGATGATCCAAAATCTTGGAAATAGAATGGAGAAAATACAAGAAACGTTTAACAAGGACCTAGAAGAACTAAAGAGCAAACAAACAATGATGAACAACAAAATAAATGAAATTAAAAATTCTCTAGAAGGAATCAATAGAGAATAACTGAGACAGAAGAACGGGTAAGTGACCTGAAAGAGAGAATAGTGGAAAGAACTACCACAGAGCGGAATAAAGAAAAAAGAATGAAAAGAGTAAACGACAGTCTCAGAGACCTCTGGCACAAAATTAAATGCACCAACATTCGAATTATAGGGGTCCCAGAAGAAGAAGAGAAAAGGAAAGGGACTGAGAAATACTGGAAGAGATTATAGTTGAAAACTTCCCTAATATGGGAAAGGAAATTGTCAGTCAAGTCCAGGAAGTGCAGAGAGTCCCATACAGGATAAATCCAAGGAGAAACACGCCAATTCACATATTAATCAAACTATCAAAGTTGAATACAAAGAAAAAATATTAAAGGTAGCAAGGGAAAAACAACAAATAATATACAAGGGAATGCCCATAAGGTTAACAGCTGATCTTTCAGCGAAACTCTGCACGCCAGAAGGGAGTGCCAGGACATATTTTAAGTGATGAAAGGGAAAAACCTACAACCAAGATTACTCTACCCAGCAAGGATCTCATTCAGATCTGACGGACAAATTAAAACCTTTAAGACAAGCAAAAGCTAAGAGGATTCAGCATCACCAAACCAACTTTACAACAAATGCTAAAAGAACTTCTCTAGGCAGGAAACACAAGAGAAGGAAAAGACCTACAATAACAAACCCAAAACAATTAAGAAAATGGGAATAGGAACTACATATTGATAATTACCTTAAATGTAAATAGATTAAATGCTCCAACCAAAAGACATAGACTGGCTGAATGGATACAAAAGCAAGACCGGTATATATGCTGTCTACAAGAGACCCACTTCAGACCTAGGGACACATACACACTGAAAGTGAGGGCATGGAAAAAGATATTCCATGCAAATGGAAATCAAAAGCAAGCTGGAGTAGCAATTCTCATATCAGACAAAATAGACTTTAAAATAAAGACGACTACAAGAGACAAAGAGCGACACTACATAATGATCAAGGGATCAATCCAAGAAGATATAACAATTGTAAATATTTATACACCCAACGTAGGAGCACCTCAATACATAAGGCAAATGCTAATAGCCATAAAAGGGGATATTGACAGTAACACAATCATAGTAGTGGACTTTAACACCTCACTTTCAGCAGTGGACAGATCATCCAAAATGGAAATAAATAAGGAAACAGAAGCTTTAAATGACACATTAAACAACATGGATTTAATTGACATTTATAGGACATTCCATCCAAAACAACAGAATACATTTTCTTCTCAAGTGCTCATGGAATATTCTCCAGGATAGATCACATCTTGGGTCACAAATCCAGCCTTGGTAAATTTAAGAAAATTTAAATTATATCAAGTATGTTTTCTGACCACAACACTATGAAACTAGATATCAATTACAGGAAAAAAACTGTAAAAAATGCAAACACATGGAGGCTAAACAATACACTACTAAATAACCAGGAGATCACTGAGAAATCAAAGAGGAAACCAAAAAGTACCTAGAAACAAATGACAATGAAAACACGATGACCCCAAACCTATGGGATGCCCCAGAAGCAGTTCTAAGAGGGAAATTTATAGCAATACAATCCTACCTAAAGAAACAAGAAAAAGCTCAAATAAACAACCTAACCTTACACCTAAAGCCATTAGAGAAAGAAGAACAAAAGAACCCCCAATTTAGCAGAAGGAAAGAAGTCATAAAGATCAGATCAGGAATAAATGAAAAAGAAATGAAGGAAACAATATCCAAGATCAATAAAACTAAAAGCTCTTTCTTTGAGAAGATAAACAAATTGATAAACCACTAGTCAGACTCATCAAGAAAAAAGAGAAGGAGATTCAAATCAACAGAATTAGAAATGAAAAAGGAGAAGTAACAATTGACACTGCAGAAATACAAAGGATCATGAGGGATTACTACAAGCAACTATATGCCAATAAAACGGACAACCTGGAAGAAATGGACAAATTCTTAGAAAAGCACAACTTTCTGAGACTGAACCAGGAAGAAACAGAAAATATAAATAGACCAATCACAAGCACTGAAATTGAAACTGTTATTAAAAATCTTCCCACAAACAGAAGCCCAGGACCAGTTGGCTTCACAGGCGAATTCTATCAAACATTTAGAGAAGAGCTAACACCATCCTTCTCAAACTCTTGCAAAATATAGCAGAGGGAGGAACACTCCCAAACTCATTCTATGAGGCCACCATCACCCTGATACCAAAACCAAAGGTGTCACAAAGAAAGAAAACTATAGACCAATATCACTGACGAACATAGATGCACAAATCCTCAACAAAATACTAGCAAACAGAATCCAACAACACATTAAAAGGATCATAAACCATGATCAAGTGAGGTTTATCCCAGGAATGCAAGGATTTTTCAGTATATGCAAATCAATCAATGTGATACACCATATTAACAAACTGAAGGATAAAAACGATATGATCATCTCAATAGGTGCAGAAAAAGCTTTCAACAAAATTCAACACCTATTTATGATAAAAGCTCTCCAGAAAGTAGGCACGGAGGAAACTTACCTCAACGTAACAAAGGCCATATATGACAAACTCACAGCCAACATCATCCTCAATGGTGAAAAACTGAAACCACTTCCTCTAAAATCAGGAACAAGACAAAGGTTGTCCACTCTCGCCACTATTATTCAAAATAGTTATGGAAGTTTTAGCCACAGCAATCAGAAAAGAAAAAGAAATAAAAGGAATCCAAATCGGAAAAGAAGAAGTAAAGCTGTCACTGTTTGCCGATGACATGCTACTATACATAGAGAGTCCTAAAGATGATACCAGAAAACTACTAGAGCTTATAAATGAATCTGGTAAAGTAACAGGATACAAAATTAATGCACAGAAATCTCTTGCATTCCTATACACTAATGATGAAAAATCTGAAAGAGAAATTATGGAAACACTCCCATTTACCATTGCAATAAAAAGAATAAAATACCTAGGAATAAACCTACCTAAAGAGACAAAAGACCTGTATGCAGAAAACTATAAGACACTGATGGAAGAAATTAAACAGCTTTCTTCAGATGGAGAAACAGATAGACAGATATAACATGTTCTTCAATTGGAAGAAACAACATTGTGAAAATGACTATACTACCCAAAGCAATCTACAGATTCAATGCAACCCCTATCAAACTAACAATGGCATTTTTTTTTTACAGAACTAGAACAAAAAATTTTGAAATTTGCATGGAAACACAAAAGACCCTGAATAGGCAAAGCAATCTTGAGAAAGGAAAATGGATCTGGAGGAATCAGGCTCCATGACTTCAGACTATGCTACAAAGCTACAGTAATCAAGACAGTATCGTACTGGCATAAAAACAGAAGTATAGATCAGTGAAACAGGATAGAAAGCCCAGAGATAAACGCACGCACATATGATCACCTTATCTTTGATAAAGGAGGCAAGAATATACAATGGAGAAAAGACAGCCTCTTCAATAAGTGTTGCTGAGAAAACTGGACAGCTACATGTAAAAGAATGAATTAGAACACTTTCTAACACCATACACAAAAATAATCTCAGAATGGATTTAAGACCTAAATGTAAGACCAGACACTATCAAACTCTTAGAGGAAAACATAGGCAGAACACTCCTTGACATAAATCACAGCAAGGTCTTTTTTGACCCACCTCCTAGAGAAATGGAAATAAAACCAAAAATAAACAAATGGGACCTAATGAAACTTAAAAGCTTTTTCACAGCAAAGGAAATCATAAACAAGATAAAAAGATAACCCTCAGAATGGGAGAAAATATTTTGTTGCAAACGAAGCAACTGACAAACAATTAATCTCCAAAATATACAAGCAGCTCATGCAGCTCAATATCAAGGAAACAAACAACCCAATCCAAAACTGGGCAGAAGATCTAAATAGACATTTCTCCAAAGAAGATATACAGATTGCCAACAAATGCATGAAAAGATGCTCAACATCACTACTCATTAGAGAAATATAAGTCAAACTACAATGAGGTATCACCTCACACCGGTCAAAATGGCCATCATCAAAAATTCTACAAACAATAAATTTTAGAGAGGGTGTGGAGAAAAGGGAACCCTCTTGCACAGTTGGTGGGAATGTAAATTGATACAGCCACTATGGAGAACAGTATGGAGGTTCCTTAAAAACAGATTTATCATATGACCCAGCAATCCCACTACTGGGCATATACCCTGAGAAAAGCGTAATTCAAAAAGAAGCATGTACCACACTGTTCATTGAAACCCTATTTACAATAGCCAGGACATGGAAGCAACCTAAATGTCCATGGACAGATGAATGAATAAAGAAGATGTGGCACATATATACAATGGAATATCACTCAGCCATAAAAAGAAACGAAATTGAGTTGTTTGTAGTGAGGTGGATGGACCTGGAGTCGGTCATACAGAGTGAAGTAATTCAGAAAGAGAAAAACAAATACCGTATGCTAACACATATATGTGGAATCTAAAAAAAAAAAAAAAAAGTTCTGATGAACTTAGTGGCAGGACAGGAATAAAGACGCAGATGTAGAGAATGGACTTGAGTACACAGGGAAGGGGAAGGGTAAGCTGGGACGAAGTGAGTGAGTAGCATTGACATATATACACTACCAAATCTAGAATAGATAGCTAGTAGGAAGCAGCTGCATCGCACGAGGAGATCACCTCGGTGCTTTGTGCCCACCTAGAGGGGCGTGATAGGGAGGGTCGGGGGGAGATGCAAGAGGGAGGGTATATGGGGATATATGTATACATATAGCTGATTCACTTTGTTATACAGCAGAACCTAACACAACATTGTAAAGCAATTATACTCCAATAAAGATGTTAAAAAACAAAAGTAAAAATAAACCCACGTGTACATAGTCAATTAATTCATGAAAAAGAAGCCAAAAATATACTTTAAGGAAAGAAAGTCTCTTCAATAAATGGTGTTAAGAAGAATAGAAGGCCTTATGCAAAAGAATGAAACTGGACACTTATCTTACACCATACACAAAAATCAACTCAAATTGGATTAGAGACTTGAACATAGACCTAACCCAATAAAACTCCTAGAAGAAAACATACAGAACAAATTCCTTGACATCAGTCTTGGCAATGACTTTTTGTATTTGACACCAAAAGCATAGACAACAAAAGCAGTAATAAACAAGTGGGACTACATCAAACTGTGAGGCAAAAGAAATAGGAACAGAATGAGAAGGCAATCTAGGGAATGGGAGAAAAGATTTTCCAATTATATATCTGCTAAGTGGTTAATATCAAAATATATTAAAATATCATATGATCAATAGAAAAAGCAATCTGATTAAAAAATAAGCAGATCATCTTAATAAACATTTTCCCAAAGAAGCCATACAAATGGCCAATGGGTGAATTAGAAGATACTCAACATGACTAATAATCAGGGAAATGAAAACCAAAATGAAAATGAGGTATCACCTTACAACTGTCAGAATGGCTATTATCAAAAAGAAAAGAAAAAAAGTGTTGGTAAGAATGTAAAAAAGAGGGAACCCTGTGAACTGTCAGTGGAAATGTAAATGAGTGCAATGTCTATGGCAAACAGTATGGAGATGCCTCAAAAAAATTAATACGAGCACTACTATACGATCCAGCATTTCCACTTCTGGGTATATACCTGAAGGAAATAAAAGCACCATCTCAAAAAGATATCTCTTCATTGCAGCTCATCTACAACAGCCAAGACTTGGAAACAACCTAAGTGTCCATTGACAGATGAATGAACAAGGATAATGTCATCAAAAAAAAAAGAAACCCTGCCATTTACAACATGGATGAAACTAGAGGGCATAATGTTAAGTGAAGACAAAGTCAAATACTGTATGAAAATTAAAATTAAAACAATACTGTATGAAATCACTTGTATGTGGAATCTAAAGCACAGGCACAGACACACACACACAGCAGAACTCACAGGTACAGAGAACAGATTGGCGATTCTCAGAATCAGTGGGGATGGGGGTGGGAGTCTGTGAAGGTGTTCCATAGGTACAAACTTCCAGTTAAAGATAAATTACTCCTGGGGATGCAATGTACAGCATGATGACTATAGTTTAAAATTTAAAAGAAAAGATGTCACTATATGAATTCCTCTGGCTCTCAAAGTTCGTTTTGCTTTTTTTCTAGTAGTTTGAACAGTTTAATAACAAATTTGGAGTAGAATGTATATATGAGTAGAGTAGCTTTCACCTGAATGAAATATACAAGATTAAAATAAGATATAATGCCTGGATGGGAATGCATGGTCAGCATGAGAAAACAGTCATCAAGGATGTCACAGGGAGGGACTAGGGAAGATCTGGGAACCCCAGTAGTGATTCTGTGCCCTCATATGATATGTGAACTTGGAATTCCCATAAAGGAATCAAGGAGAGTCTGAAGACAATCTACAACAGAATAACTCAGTTATTCTCATTGGGGTTTCTTTATGAGGTGCTGAAACAAAAATAAAATGCTTGAAATTTGATCATTTGGCATAAACAACTTCATTAGATGAAATTTCAGGATAAAATGGAAAAGAATCTTCAATCCTTCAATATCAAGAGAAGGAAATATTTTTATTTTGGAAAGCATTTATACTGTTAATAGTTTTTATATTTTCACTGATTAAACAGTATGTTATGAGAAGCTTTGTCTTCGTGACAACTATAACAATAATTATAGAATTGCACCAAACAATATATGTGCACTCATGACAAACACATGGCCAAATATTTGGATTTAGAGGACCTGTGGAGCCTTGCTTCCTACAACTTCTAATAAGTTAAGCATAGAGTTACATCACAAGTGAATATGATTTTACTGCCACTACCATTTGTTATTCCAATACACAACTGGAGATATAACAGAAGTCAGAACCCTGTTTTGTTCTCATTTGTCTGAGTGATATTTGCTGTTGTGAAGTTACCAGTTCCCATGATTTGGCGGGTATGTAGGAAGGAAGCGGGGTGATGGCTTCTGGCTTATCTTTTGTAGGGAAGTTGAGGATCAGTGAACATATTTCACCTTAGAATCGAAATTGGAGGCAAGAAAACAATCAGAAGAACATGAATGAATATTTGCAAACACAGCGTGATTCATAATGAATTTGTTTCTGGTAAGCCCTTCAGATTCCATCACAGATTAATTTAATAAATTTGGAAATTTGAAGTAATAAATCTCCTTCCCATATGTCCTTCAATATTGATCACTGGACTGTCCTTTACTATATATAATCATTTATCATTAAACCACAAGGAAAGGGAGCACAATGTTTAAGGCAGGCCAAATCTCCCAACCTAGGTGTTATACACATTCAGACTTGATCCAGCCAGAAACTACATTTCAGAGACAGCTGCTATAGTGCAGCTGAGGGACCTTGCACCTTTACTGTCAGGAACTCAGAGCAGGGCCATTTCAACAAGGGGGAAATCCTGCCATTATGCTGCTCCCCAGACTGCTGTGGGCATTCATGGCTCTCCTCTGCTTAGCTACACATAATTGCAAACCAGGGCGTCAGCTGCCTGTCAGCACTCAGAGGTGAAATGGGACAGAGGAGTAGATGTCTCAACTAAAAATACACTCTCAGCCCTGCGACACTCATTAATGAGTTATTTTGACCTTAAAGTCAAAGGACTAGCACTGTTTAGAGACCTTGTCTGTACTTTCTTTTCTACTTGTCTATTTGCCTTTGGTTCTTTTATTTTAATTCTCCCGTTAAAACAATGAAACCAAATGGAAGATTGACAGCTACATTCCACAAGAACGTGTAACAGTATACAAAACGTCAGTTACCAACTTCTGTGGCATTGACATGTACTGAGTGTTTACAGCCTGTAGATAACATGTTTTGTAGGAGTGCATTATAGCATTGTGTCACAGAAAGATCTGGCGTGCTTATCTTGACTTTATTTTACAAAGAGAAAAATAATCAGCTCCTCACAAGTGAGACTGAACACTTTGGACCAATGGGATAGAAAATATGACATGAAGACAAGCATAGGACACATGATCTACTAAGTACAGTTCTACCTGGGGAGGCAACAGGACTGAATATCTGGAATATCCTGATCTTCCTCAAAGTCTAATAAATAAGACTCAACGTCAGGTTTCAAAAGAATATATTATTCCTGTTATAATTTCATGAAAACATAAAAAACTGAGTAGATTCTGAAAACCTGAGGGGCTGATTTTTTAACATTTCATGTTAAAGTAACTTTATTTAGTGAAAACTCTAAATAGAGCCCTAGAACCCGGTTAAAAAAAAGAGATACATTAATTATTTTGGATAATACTGCTTTTCACCAAGAAAGCTGAAAATCTGTGAGTTTTAAAACAACTCCACTGATTCAGAATGGAGAAAAGTAAAGAGAGGCTAAATAAATGGCCAGTAAGTAGATTACAAGAAGGGTGCATACCCTATACTAAATTCTATTTTAAATGGACCGGCAAAATTATTCTGCTGAATAATTATCAACACGTGTCAACCTGTTTAATCTGTAGTTCCCCTCAGCTCAAAACTTTAATACTAATTTTTCCATGCTCCTTTTCAGATACTGCCTAACAAGTACCGTGGGAAGAAAAGTAGACATAGTTTTGTGGTGAGCCAGACTTTTTCCCCATCTGTGCACTGACCACGTGGTCTATGAACATAACACCCTACTTCCTGTTTGGAGGAGTGACACAGGAACCCAGGTACTATGTATATGTGCTGCTAGGCCCTCAAAGACACTGAACTCTCAGCTTGAGGCAGAACTGAAAACATATGTGCAGGGGAATTCTTGCCACATGGTGCTCTCCAGCCTGCCCTGGGTATTCCTGGCCTTCATCTTCTCTGGTAGGGATGGTTCCAAATATGGGTACAAATGTTCAGGTTGAAAGGACTGCACACAGGCACATGGTACTTCACATGGACTTGGGGAGGAAAGGAGGATTGGAGAAAAGAAAGCTTATCATGATTTCAATTTGGTTTTTCTTTGGGTCCTAAATTAGTCTAATTCCTACATTATTTTGTTCACTACTTCAGCTCTGTTTTCTGATTTTTTCCCACAGGATTTGGTGCGGTCCAGAAAGTTACTCAAGTCCAGCCATCCATATCCAGTCAGCTAGGGGAGGCGGTCACCTTGAGCTGTCTGTATGAAACAAGCTTGAGCTGGTACGTTATTGTTTGGTATAAGCAGCTTCCCAGTGGAGAGATGACTTTCCTTATTCATCAGAGTTCTTCTGACCAAAATGCAAAGAATGGCCGCTATTCTGTAAACTTTCAGGAAAGACATAAATTCATCAGCCTCACCATTTCAGCCTTACTGGTGGAAGATTCTGCAAACTACTTCTGTGCTCTCTGGGACCTCACAGTGCTTGAAGTAATAGGAAAAGCCAAACAAAAACCCCAGAGCTCAATAAGAGAGAGCCCCCTTGCTGCGGGAGCCACGCTGAAAGGCACACCTGCAGATGCCAGACAAGAAATGGTAGTCCTGTGGTTGCTTAATCTGTGGTCTGGATCAGGAGATTTAATTCTAAATAAAACCTCCTGCTATCTCACTTGGGAACACATGTCCAGAGTAACTTTCTACTAATACATACTCAGTCTTGAATTTTTGATTTTAAGTCCATCACACAGAACATGTGTAAAATTGTCTAATGTTGAAAATTTGCTCCATGATAATTTAAAGTGGCACTTCCACCTAAAGACACTCACATCACAAACCTGGGTCTAGTTATCTGAAATGGTCATGAAAATCATTTCCTTAGTCCTTTCCCCTTAGACTTTGTGTCAGGGTACAATCAGAGAAGCAAATTACAAGTGATCTAGAATAAGAAGTTCACTGTAGAGAATAGCACTCAGGCAATAGGTAGAGCTGGTGGAGGGGTCTATACAAAGCTGTTATCTTTGCATCTGGTGTTGAGCCTGAATTCACTGTTAGAGTGTCATTTGGGAAGGAAAGTTGGATGTGGACAAAAGCATGGTCAGACTGTGACATGTACGGATACTAGAACCCATGAGGACAATGGTACCCACAAAGACACACTAAAACTTGTCTGTCTCTCACCTCCTTCAGTCTCACAATGGTGAGTGACCTCAAGGAGAAGTGGGTGTCATTTACCCTCATGCTACACGCATACTTGGTCCAAGACAAAGAGAAGATGAGGAGGAGATCGGGTGGGCGGTAGAGGAGTTGTGAGTCAACAATAAGATGAGCTAGTTCATCAGCAGCCACATGTGTGAGTTGCCCAGTTCCTGGAGCCCTGCACCAACCAGCAGAGCATAAAAAATGTGGCTACTTCATGACAACTACCTTCTAAACCTTGTGCAAGTCTTTTTTGTGGCCAACCCTAACCCAGAACAATACAGGGAAGCAAATTCTGGGACATAGATTTCCAGATAGTTGAGACACTACAAAGCTACTACAGTACCCTCTATGTCAACTGTCACCCATCTATACCTCTTTTAACAAGACAACTTTCAAATAAACACAACAGCAAAACTATGCTTCCTGTTAATAAGATGCAGTTATTCCCCATTCAACCAAAACCAAGCTAACCCTCTCCCGAAGAGAGTACACCAAGTTAATTTATCCATTTTGGGGTGGTGTTCTTTCCTCTTATACCTCATTCACACTGTCCCATTGAATCCTGCATCTTAACCACAGAGATACAATGAGATATGAGATAAACTTATACTTGCACATCGTATGTTACCACAGGCAGACAAGTAGGGGAGAGATTTAAAAATGGTTAATGTATACATAACCATATTCATATCAAAATGAAAAAGAAATTGTCATAAGTATTATAGTTCTTGTTTCTGCAAATGACCACATGATTGTAGGCGGTATTTACAACTACCATTTCCATTACCCATTCCATAACCTATTTGCTCATAGCAAGTACCTTCACTCACTGTACTACCTGACTTCCTAAAAAACAAGTTTCTTATTCAGGAGCAATGCTATGTGGAAAACCATAAAGATGAATAAGGAATTCTGCAAGTCCACCACTGTGGTTTTGGCAGAAATTTGCAAGGCATTGAAGGCAAATCCACTTAAATATTTAAGTGGAAATAATCTTGCCAATATACAGGGAAAATCGATATATTGTATTCTGGGAAATATCATTAAGAATGATGCCTGATTTCACATCAGAAGTCACCAAGTGAAAACATTTTTGAAGTGTTAAAACAAATAAATAAAACTTTGAAACTGGCTTCTTATGAACATGAAAGGATATTTTAAAATTGTCTTTGTTAAAAATCACTGCTAGTCGGGGGGAAAGTCAAGGCACAGAATGGTAAACTGTATTTGCAATGCATATTTCTGATAAAGACTCAAATGCAATATATATTAAAAGCTCATGTAAATCAATAAGAAAAGAGTTAATAAGAATGGCAAAATCTTGGAGATCCAATTCAGAAATATTATATCCAATAGCTCATAAATATACAAAAATTATCATTATTCATCAGGGAATATTATTATTATTCATTAGGGAAATGAAAATAAAACCTCATCTGTGTCCTTTTAGCATCCTGAGTGAATCAGTATGGCTAGGAGAATAGGACCTAAGAAGAGAGGGAAAAATAATGACTGTCTCCAGGAAAATAAGTGATTAAGTAAATTTCTTAGAAGCTCCCATCATTGAACTGATGTGGAGAAAACAACAAGCAGTAACAGAACACAGACCCGGACATTGAAGGAAAGGAAAGTTTTACTAGAAAAAAGAAAGTTGGTCCTTATTGGGCTTACTATATGTCAGGCACTGTAGTATGCATCTCAGATTCATTATCTAATTCAAATATCATAAACCCTATGAGATAGATTTTATTGTTCCAATTTTTTTAATTTTTCAGAAATAAGAAAGAACTTTCCTAACTGTGAATATCATCTCTAACTTTTATTGCCAGCCAGAGTGTAGCATTTATGGGGCTCCTAAAGAGCAAGGTTTGAACTATGGAGAAGCACTTGGCCCCAGCATAGGGTGGCTGGATGTCTCAGTGATGGTGACATTACTGGTTTAAACAGGAACCTAAAGGGAACTAGGAAAGAAGATGCCAAACCTAGGCACAAATTGCCCCAGGATCAATAAATGAGGAAATCATCCGCTAATTAGTTAACAGTGCTGAATGCTTTAGCAAGTTCCTTATGCAATAGTGTGCTGGGAAGAATAAGGGGCTACAGGGAAACATATTATTCCTTAAACCCTCCAAGCATGTTTCTATATCAAGATCTGTGCTCCTTGCCTTTGTCCTCTCTATTGTGATGTTATGCCCCCAAATATCTACATGGTGCACCTCTGAATTCCTTCATGTCTCTGCTCAAATGTCACCCCTTTGGGAATCTTTTATCTTTTATCTCTTTAATCTTTCTATTTTCCTTCCTTGAGAATCAGGCTCTAGCACACTGCATGCAGCAAGAAAGAAAGCTGAAGCACTGCCACCTGGTGTCCTGCTCAAATATTTTGTGATGCCTACACTGGCCTCGCTGCTGCCCTCTAGTGACATTGGGTAAAATTGTGCTGAATCCTAGTCACAATAGAAGCTGCCATTGCTGAACCAGTCAGTAAACTTCCCAATGCAGAAATCAGGAGAGAGAGGATTCAGGAGAACTGGCTGGTTTTTTTCTTTTGCTAGCCAGATGTGAAAGTGATTGATTTCAAATGACATATACAACACATGAGATGATTTTGCCTGTAGAGTTATAAGCTACCTTGGAAAGAAAGCTCAGAATTGTTGTGCAAGTTTGGGGTTTCTTCTCTGGTAAGTATAATTGTGTCTACGGCTCTGTCCTTTCTTGTAGTATAGCAATATCCTGAGAAGTGGGAGCAAGAGTCAATAATGGGAAAAAATAAACAATTGTAGCCAATACTGGGTGGTACACTCATTTCATATTATAATATGCCCACCCAATCTCTCAATATGACACCTTAATGAATTGACTTCTCATTAACAGTAAGAACATGATAGACCATGGATACTTACGATAACACATGAAATCTGCCAGGTAACCTGCTACATATATCTCAAAAAAATATTGAAATTTATCTTGGGCTAGATTCCTCTGCAATTTCAGATTCCGTCTCCCAACATGCCCCCCCACCCCCACCCCCACCCCAACCCCCCCCCCCCCCCGCAAGATTCTGCACATTGCCTGCAGCTGGTTGAGTGCCTAAGCTAGGGAAGGTGTTGTGTTGGGTGATTTGAATGTGTGTTCTCACTTAATTCTTACTGGAACCCTTCAAGGTTGGGTCCATCCTACTTTAGGGAGACAGTGCAGCAACGTGCTTGAGACCAAAGACTTGGGTTGTATTTCTAGATCTACCACTCGGTAGCTGAGTGATCTTTGGAAAATGACTTAATAATTTTTATGCTTCCATTTCCTCATATCTACCATGTGGATATTGACAGAATCTACCATGCAGGGTTCTTATGAGAAGTGAATGAGATGATGAATGCCAGTGCTGAGCCCAGCACCCCCAGAAAGATACTGGCTACTTGCAGAAAAGGGAACTGAACATGAGAGAGGTTCAATACCTTGTCTGGTGTTACAGAATAAGTGTCGGAGTGGAGCCCTCTCTCCATACCCTGTCTAGAGCAGATGCCTTCCCTCACCCCAAGACCAACTCTCTAGCTCAATACAATATTGTATTTTTTAAGTGCTAATCACTATCTATAATTATCTTTCTTTAAAAATTAATTTATTCAATTCTTCCTCCTCCTACCGCACTGTAGGCCTTTTATATCCTTTCACTACAGAATCCTCTATGAGTGAACAATACTTAGTGCAGGAGGCTCAAATTATGTGTGTGTGTGTGTGTGTGTATATATATAAAATAAATGTACAAAACATAAAATTATTTCTAGAGTCCATGCTATTCAAACACTGATATAAAAGCTTAAACTGGACTAATCTTTGTGTGTTTATCTAGAACTGTCAATATGTATATCCTGCAACTCACTTCATCTAAGATTTAATTTATGCAATATATCTAGTGATCAATTGGCTTCTCCTCGATTTCAGGTAAGGTGGGTTGCTGTAGATTACAGGATTCTACCTTACTAGTTGCATGAATATCAAGGCTGTTGGAGGTATGTCTGTCTTGTTCTGGATACATACCTTCCAATATCCAGGTGAATTTTTCAATGGATCAGTATTTTCATCAGAAATACGCTTAACAGCAAGTAGGCTTTATGATGGTGTGGTCATACCCACACTACCCTATTCATCAAGTGGTCTGATCTGGAGGAAAAAAAAAAAGGAACTTTACTTGTACTAGTTTCTGTTTGTCTAGCAGTCCATCCCTAACCTCAGCCTTTGCACTTCTAAATTGGGAGACATTAATGAGGTTTTTCAGGATTTCCTTTATTAACCACAGTGACATCTCTTTTCTTGGGAAGGAAAGTCAGAGGTTAGCCATTGAGATATCTTCCAATCCTGTTCCACTTTCCAGAACACTATTTGAGTGTGTGGAAGGTACTGTTCCCTGAGTTTAGTACCTTCCCCATGCTCTTTCCTTTATTTATTTCAGTTGTTCACTGGAAAGAAGGTTATATAGTCAATTTACACTGCCAATTTTCCGGAAGTACATTTAGATTCTGAACAATCTTAATTACTGCTATCTTGTACTGTTAAATTTCCTCTGGATGTCTTTTTTTTTTTTTCCAGCTGTTTTTTAAGCTCACAGGGAACAGAGAGTATTGCTTTCATAATTTTCAGATCTCTTAAGGACATTCTGGGCACAAGATGACTGTTTAAACTAATATGCGTATGTTCAATCAAACTAGCATTATTCCTGGACTGTGACACGGGCAAGATAGAACATAATTCTTATTTACTTTTAAACAACGCTATTTGAGGTAAAATTGACATTCCACAAAATTCATCCATTTTGAATGTACAGTTCAGTGATTTTTGGTAAATTAGCTGACTTATGAAACCATTACAATAATCCAGGTTTAAACACTTTTATCACCACAAAAAGCTCCTTCACGCTCAATTATAGTTTATCCCTGTTCCGATACCTGGCCACAGGCAACCAGTGATCTACTTTATATCTCCATAGGTTCCTTTTCTGAACATTTCATGTAAATGGAGTCATTCAGTACATTTAAGTTGTTCCATTTTTTGGCTAGTAGAAAGAAACCCAAAAAGCAGACTCCTGTTATTTTTAGAACGTATCTTCTCTACCATTTAAAACATTTACTGAGTATCACAAATGTAAGTGGCATGGCAGATTCCAAACACCATGGACCCCTTACCAGATAGATATGTGTTCTAGTTATTACCAGGTGTTTGACCTGGAGTGAATTCCTCAATCTCTTTCAGCTTTAGTTTTCCTGTTGGTAAATTGGGAATGATAGTAATTCTATTGTGTGATTTCTGTATTCGAACAATGTACATAAAGCAATAGATAATTTAGCACATGGTATGTGTGCACATTTATAATATGAGGATTTTGTTGAAAGTCTGTATAAAAGATTCCTAACCGAAGTGTTTTTCCTGCCACAAATTGCCATCCCAATCTCTCTCAAGTTGAATGATTGCAGTGCACGATGGGGCAGCCCACTTCTGAATGGTTGTCAGCTCTCTTTGTGCTGTGGACTCATGGGGGATGTCCTCACTGTTTGTGAAGTTGGTCTCAAGAAAGCAGTGTTTGAGCCCTCCTTTTGAGTAACAGGAAACTGAGTCTAGGTCAGAAATTGTTGGTGTGTTTCTAGGCCTTGTATGGGGTGTTGTCTCTGATTGGCTGGGCAACCAGATGCAGAATCCTATTTTCTGAAGAAGAATATTCCTCTGCTGAGGATACTTGGGCAGGATAAATGGAGAGGAATCCTTTGCCAGCTCCATTGTTAATCCTGTGACTTCATCTTGGCCTTAAGTCCAGGGGCTGCTGAAGACATTCTGAACAGTATGTGGCAGTGATGGAGAAGGAGGGGATGTAGTCACGTAACTCCAGGTTCTATCTGGGAACATGTGAAGACAATGAATACTGTGTAGAGAGATCAGTGTATGTCTGACCCTGTCTTTCTGAACAGAAATGAGCAGCATATTGAGTGTGGAACAGATTTCTCCATCTCTGCGTGTTCAGGAAGGAGGGAGCACCAATTTCACCTGCAGTTTCCCTTCCAGCTCTTTTTATGCTTTATACTGGTATAGATGGGAAGCTGGAAAAAGCCCTAAGGACCTGTTTTAATGACTTTAAATGAGGATGAAAAGGAGGAAGGATAAGTAAGAATCACTCTGAATACTAAGGAGGGTTACAGCTACATGTACATCAAAGGATCCCAGGCTGAAGACTCAGCCACATCTCTCTGTGCCTGCACACAGTGCCCTTCAGCCTCTGCAGCCCAAGCCTGTGCCTGGTGCTGCTCTGGTACCAGCATTGAGAAAGAGCCATGTGTGAGGTGGAAAAGGCAAATTCAATGAATTACAGTGTTTGCTATAACCAGGGGGAAATGCAATGATACATAAACAAGCGTTCCACTCACTGTACCTCCGTCAACTAAAGGACTGTCATTACACATCACTCACCTCCATTCCCATCAGTATATTGGCCATATCATTGAATCAGATTCCTAGCCTCCTCTTTTGCCATGATTCCAAGTGAACTAGATAGTTACTCAAAACTTTCTAAAATAATCTGATTAAAGTAGGGTAATATTCACCACTCGTTGCTACATCCTACTTCATTGAAGGCATGTTCTTCAACACAAAAAAAAGAACAAAGAGAAATGGGAAAAGCAAATAATTTTTTATTGATTTCTCCTAGGTTTTCACAAAAAACTTTCTTAAAGATTTTGAAGTGAATATACCTTCTTTTCCGTAAGGGAGTTAACATCCGAGTGCCCTATAAGCTCACTCTCATGTAGCTCATTTCCAAGAGTATTAGAGTGTATTATGTGTTGACTATTCATGCTCTCTCACCCTTACTGTGCTAATCGTTAGCTGGACTATATTTTCTATACTTGGCCTCACTGTGGACTTTGGACACGGCAATGTGACCAGCTTTGACCAATGGAATGTGAGTGGATAGGAAGTATGTTATATCATAGCTAAAACTAAATATATTCACATGGCATGTCTTCTTTTGTTTCTTCCCTGCACTTACCAGGTAGTGGTTAGTGCAGCTTTTATCCATAAAAGTGGTTTCAGCTTTTATCCATAATGTGAAGAAGACGCAAGGTCCAGAATGGAAAGATAACTCATAGTAGCGGAACGGAATCGTCCTGTATCCAGGAGCAGAGCCTCAGAGTGCTGGGACTGCAGTTGACCCACAGCTAACATACCATGGACAACTCAGTAAACTTTGTTCTTGTGAGCCACTGACATTGTGAGGTTGTTTGTACTGAGCATTGCCCTACTCAAAGTTGACTGATATATGAAGTCATATCAATTCTGTCTTCTAAATATTTCTCACATTCAACCACCTTCTTTTTTTTTTTTTTGCGGTACGTGGGCCTCTCCCGTTGCGGAGCACAGGCTCCGGACGCGCAGGCTCAGCGGCCATGGCTCACTGGCCCGGCCGCTCCGCGGCATGTGGGATCTTCCCGGACCGGGGCACGAACCCGTGTCCCCTGCATCGGCAGGCGGACTCTCAACCACTGCGACACCAGGGAAGCCCCAACCACCTCTTTTACTTGCCTTGTTACTATCCTGGTCCAGGTGCTCATAACCTCTCACTGAGTTGGTTGGAATAACTTCTTAAATGTATCCCCTATCCATGAGCTCTTACTTCCCAAATCTATCCCTGAAGTTATCATTCTAAAATACACATCAGATTAGATTGCTGTTCTATTTCAGGACCTTCTATGGCTCCACATGACCCAAAAGTAAAAGCCAAGGTTTATGTGGCCATCTACAGTAATACTTCCAGTAAGTGTTCATCTTCCTCCCCAGTATTACACCAAGATTTCTGAACATCAGCCATATCAAATGAACTCACTCTCATATTTTCTTCTTATAAATATTATTTCTTTCTCAAGTTGGCAAAATCCTATTCAATCTTCAGGACCCAGTAAATGTCACATTTACTTTTAAAAAGATTTTCCAGGTTACATAAATTATATTTATTTGCCCTCTCCCTCTTTTAGTGTTCTGTACACAGTTTTGTAAGAGCACATATCTACTATGCTAAGAATATTTTTTGGTTTTAACTCTTCACTAGTCCAAATTCCTCAAGGTTCGGGGCCCATACATATTATTCTTTAATCCCAGCTTTTATTATTGTCCCTGACTTATAAGAACCATTCAGTAGATCTGCCTACAGCTTGACCACAGTTTACTCTTGACAAGTGCACTGATTAATGAGAGCTGGTTTGTGAAGCTGGTTTATATGAGTGGGCTGGAAACCTTCCACTACGGGAACACTTGAAGATACTTCTACTTCATTATATCCCTCAAGCCAACACATGGCTGTGTTTCCCACTCTTACACCTAGTTCTTACTTAAACCATCATCCCAGGAGGCCAATGTGTCCCCATCTAAGCATATGTATCAACACAGCCATACAGAAGTTTGTCTCCATATATTCGTGGTTTCTAACATCAATTGTAAATGAAATGGTGCGTGAAAATTCTGTATGTTTTTATAACGTATCATTTCTATACTTTACGATATCTCCTTGGACTCTCTTCGCTCTTAGTACAGCTTACCCAGGACCTTATGATGAGTCAAGACAACTCATATCATTATGCGTAAAGACAAGTCATATCATTAAATGAATCTTCCTCAACCTTCTGCTTTCCACATGAAACATTCCTGCTTTTACACATATAATTCACTTTCCCTCCCCTAATAATAAAAAAGATATCTCTCTTCCTTTTAAATAGTGCGCCTCTGTCCAAATGCTTCACCCACTCCATTCACTTTGACTTCTCTGGCACCTCAGCCCACTGATCGTACAAACTCTATGGTCTGGTTCTTCAGGACTTTCTTGCTACTGATTTCTTCCCATCATTTAAAATATTCAAGCATGCTCCTCTGAAAAAATATTTAATATTCCTCCAAATTCATACATGCCTCTCCTGTAACCAATCTATTTTTTCTCAGAAATACCAATGATCTCTTTATTATTAAATCCAAAAGGTATTTTTTACCTGCTTCATCTAGACAAGTGTTTCTCAAATTCTAATGTGCGCAGGAATCTTATTAAAATGCAGATTCTGACTCAGGAAGTCTGGGTAGGGCCTGAGCTTCTGCATTCAGAATAGCTCCCCGGTGATGCAGATGCTACTCACCTGCAGACCACATTCAGAGCAGCCACTTTCTGTAGTGCTTGCCACTCCTTTCGGAGACTTTTGTGTTCCTGGCAGGAAGGAGGTGAGGAAGGTTCACAAAAATTGTGAACTGCTCTTTCTTTCTCTATCTGACCAATAGAGGGGGCTGTTGTGTAAACTGGAAATGGTTTTTCTATATAAGATCAGAATAATCGCACAAAAACCTTCCTTCCCTACAGTTTAAAGAGATATTCTGACACCACTTTTTGCACAATGACATGTAAAGCATCTCAGACGCCAGAGGCAGGCAGTCTTGTTAAGACAGCCTCTCTCCCCACACACCTTACAACATCCATCAGAAGAAGAAATCTAAATCCTGTGTCATTCCTTCTCAACCTCACAGCAACCTGGGTTCAAGTCCACCAGTCATCAGACTTTTGTTTGTGGAGAATCTCCCAGAAAGGAGCTCACTGCCTCCTCACTGCTCCACCATGACCTTGGTGTTCACCTTGATGCTTGAGGTGCTCCTGTTCCTGAGTGAGTACTGTTCCATTTTACTCTCTTGTCTACACATGGAACATTGCTTTGGACTGACTTTGAATAGAGACTTTTTGTTCTGGCTGAGTTCATTGATTCAGCATTGATGTTTCAGGAGGAGCCGGAGCCCAGTCGGTGACCCAGCCTGACGGCCACATCACTGTCTCTGAAGGAGCCCGTCTGGAGCTGAGGTGCAACTACTCAACTTCTTTTTCGTCCTATCTCTTCTGGTACATACAGTACCCCAATCAAGGACTCCAGCTTCTCCTGAAGTACACATCTGGAAACAGCCTTGTCTCAGGTATCAAAGGTTTTGAGGCTGAATTTAGGAGCAGTGAGAAGTCCTTCCACCTGAGGAAAACATCAGCCCATTGGAAAGACTCGGCCAAGTACTTCTGTGCTCTGAGTGACACAGTGACTAAGACTACAGTGGGAGCTGATCACAAATCTCCTGAGACTTAGTAGCTTAAAGACTCAGGGTCTCAGCCTATGTTATTTTCAGGATGTTGGCATGTTCTGTGAAGGCAAACAGTACAGAGAATACAGAATCCTGAAAGTGTTTGGTTCTCATGGGCATCTTTGATTTCTTTTCTCTTTCGCAAAGAAACGACTATTGTTTTCTTAATTTCAGTGCTCTCAGTGGTCTTGAGGCTGGTGGGTGGTTTCTTGTCAGTGACACCTGAGAATGCTGTGCCTATACTGTACTGTTTTGTTCAGAGTAAGTTTTTATGTCATAAAAAGAAAACCCAATCTTAATATTCTTTTTCAAAATATAGTTGACAATTCCAAGGTATTTGTTCTCACTTACTTAGTTTCGTTCAAACAAATGGGATTCTGGTTGGAATCACATTGGAAACTGACATTTTAGGATATTATGTTTTCCTACCCAAGAATATTATATGCCTCTTCATTTATTCAGGTCTTGTTTTAGTCCTTTAAAAGTAAATTTTGCTTGCTTGTTTCCAGAAAAGTTGGAAAAAATGAAATGAATCATTGAATAAGTGGAGAGTTGATGTCTAGTATTCTGTGTCTGTTCCTCTCTCTGAACAGGGAAGAGAGCCCACAGAAAGTGGAGCAGCATCCCCAGTCCACAAGTGCCAGGAGGGAGCGGTTTCTATTTTTAACACAGTCACACACGCAGCAAGAGTGAGAGTTCCAACCATTAAGAAGAACATATCTCTGTGCAGGTCATAGGCTCAGACTCCACCTTCTGCTCTGTAATCATGGGGGCCCCGCCCACGTTCAGTCTGTTCACAACCCCACAGAAGGAGGCACTCACTTTCACACAAAATGATGTTTCTCAGAATTCATACCTGAGGTTGTTCTGTTTCCTCCTTTCTGCACACTTCGTTAGGCAATATAAAAATATTTTACGAATGATGCTTGTATACAAAGAGCTTACTACCTAACAGTCATAGGAATATCTCTCTCATTAGACTTAAGCTTTATGAAGATATCAATTTTTTTTTTTACCAATAAGCATTCACTGAACAATGGTTGAAAGAATGAATGGCTGATAATATTTATACCCATATATACAGACAAATTTATAGCCAATGGTTAGAATTTGTATGGAAACTAATTTCAGCTCCCTATAAGGAAAAATGAACAATTACAGGCTTTTCAAAACAAAACAGACTGCTTTGAGGTGTAAAATATTCCTCACTACAGGAACTAGTCAAAGAAAAGTGGAATGTTCATTTTCCAGTGATCTGCAGAAACAATTACAAAACAGTATGATTTTGTACCAAACTAAGAATTTTAAGTTTTAAATGAGGGAAAATACCATGAAAGAACTGAACAACCAAAAAGCATGTAAAATTCACCACAGATTAAAAAAAAAATCACTTCCAAATTCATGGAAATTGGATTTTGAATTTTTACTTGACGCATGTGTAGGAATTTAAGTGAGGGAAATGGTAGGAGAACACATTCCAAGCAGGGTAAACTTATTAAGAGCAAAGATCAAGAAACAATAAGCAAGAAGAGTTTAGGAAATTAAAAGTTTTTAATATTACTGAAAGGGACAATTTTTATTGGATGGTACTGTGAGATAATATGAAATGTTAGCTTGAGGCAGTAGTTCACCCAAGAGGGCCACACACAGCTCAGAACTGGGTTTCTTTCCAGATAAAAATACAACATGTCATGAGATTACCTGTCTTTAGCATAAGCAACATTAAGGAATATCTTGAAATTGTTTTTTAGAATGAGCTATTAATCTAAATTTAAACTGGTAGATAATATCAAAGATTTACTTTTACAAGCACACTTCTAAATGTATAGAAAAACTGGATTTCCATAATGATTGATTCAATGAACAAATAAATTTCGTTTTCCCGGAGCAATTCTACCACCAACTAATCACCATATTGCAGGAAAGGAAAAATCTAAACACTCCCAATGTGTTGCAGTTTTATGATCACTTTGCAGCATGAGTTTTGTTTAGACGTAGGGGGAGACTAATAGCTTCTCTGCCTTCATTAACCTCCCGTAAAGGACAAACTTTTAAATCAAATAATACAGACCAAACAAATAAAAATAACTACATTCTGCTTTGCTTTGTACTTTGTTCTCTTCCTCATCTGGCTGCAAAAACCCTTGCATGATTTTCACTGAAAATAACTCCTGAATTCATGTGAGATTTTGCCCTCCTCAGTACTTGTACTGGTAGAGTTTAGATATGTTCCCATCTACTTCTCTGCTCTTCAGGGTACTGAGTTGCCGTAAGGATAAGCCAGGCAGATAGTCCTTCAACATTAAGGCTAATTTCTAACTTACCCCCACTGTGCCTTTTATCATCACAAACATGTTTGTTGTCTAATTTGGTTCACTATTAGAAGAGCATGGTTTGGTGTACCTAAAAAAAGGATATTTCTTCGGGCAGCAATATACTAAATTTTTAGGGGTCTTATAGCTCCATTTTTCTATTAAATGGTGCAGGGTTGAGAATCAAGTAAGCACATAAAAAATAGATGACAACACCATAGTAAAACTAAAATTGTTATTCCACCGTTTGGTGATTTAGTTTATATCCACATCGTTCAGAAAGAGAAAGGCTTTCTTCAAAAGTAGGAACTGAGAAGAATGAGGAAGAGAAATCTATCTTATCGAATAAAAGATTTTCTGTAATACTCAGTGATGGATGAAGTGAGAGATGTGGAAACTTCCAGTCAAAGTTTGTACATTTTACTTTCATCAAATGTCTATGATCCATCCCAGAAAAGCAACCCATAGATTTAGAATAGTCCCACTCACCATTGTTTCATCAAGGAAAAGTTTTCTTGGTGCTGAATGTTGGGTAATGCTATATACTATATACAACTAAATGTTGGGTAATGCTATATTTGGGGTCTTGAATGGTGGAAGAGACCAAGAACAATTTAAGAGAAAGGGAGGGTAAATAAAAATAGACCACGGACAGAGAAGATTTGTCCAAAAGAGACTATTCAAGATTTGCTTTAATGTATCATTACCATTGAAATTTGAAAGAGTTATTAGAATAGGTTCACAGACTCTCAGATCTAGAAACCATTGTAGAAAAGAGGGTAAGCACAAAGATGCAAGCCATGAACACATCTGCTTTGCAGACATATTCATTTAAGTGGCTATCTGTGGTTTTCGAGTTTTTTTCTACACGGTAGAGCTGCCATATCATTGTGAGCTGTGGAAGTTAATCACTGGACCATTTTAGGGAACATCATTCACACCTTAGCCTAAAATATAGAGAAAGACAATGCAGAGATATGAAGAAAGACAGATCTGAGAGCATCATCAGAGCCTATATATCCAGCTCTGCCTGGAACGGCAAAAGTCAAAATACTCTCATTGGGAACAAGCCAGCATGAGTTGAGATTCTGTCATTTACAACAAATAGATCCATAATTAATACAGAAGAAGGTTGGGGGGAGCCTTTTGGTTTTGTACTATTTTATGAGCTGAATTTATGGTGCTGAGAAGCATTTTTCAGTCAAAATAACTAGAGTGATGTAGATACAGATCATCACTGGTCTACCTTCATTATAGTAAATATGAACCAGGTTAATCCTATGTATGTTTTATGAATTTCTGATGGGAAAAAATTAGAAAAATACTGAAAACATCCACAACTCTGCCACATAGACAAGCACTCATTATTTTTACTTATTTCTATCTTTTTCACAATTTTGCACATTGTTACATCATATTATAGAGACAATTTTATGTCCTTTTTATTAACACTCACTTTTGTCATTAAAAATACCTTGTATTCATACTTTGAATTGATTATTCTACTATTCTACACCATAGATATACCACACTTAACTTTATAATTTTCCTGTTTGGGGATATCTTGATTATTTATTTCCAGTTTTTCATCATTTTAAATAGCATTATGGTATACGCCTTTAAATAAAAATTTGAATTTGAATTTCTCATCATTTTATTAGAACAGCATCCTAGAACTGGAATTAGTGGTTCAGTGGGTAAAAACAGGTTATAGTCTTTTTGCTCCTTGTGTCTCGCGAATGGGGAGTTAGTGTTTAGTGCGGACAGAGTTTCAGTTTAGGAAGGTGAAAAATTCCGCAGATGGATGATGGTGGGAGCTGCACAACGATGTGAATGTACTTAG
Organism: Grampus griseus; assembly: GCF_964374135.1. Taxonomy (NCBI): domain Eukaryota; kingdom Metazoa; phylum Chordata; class Mammalia; order Artiodactyla; family Delphinidae; genus Grampus; species Grampus griseus. Next base: position 75,482,553 of record NC_139018.1, on the reverse strand, counting down.
TGCCACTGAACTGTACAGTTAAATACGGTTAAAATAGTATGTTTTATATTATGTGACTTCTACCAAAATAAAAAAACATTTTCAAAAAGTATTCTAAATGTATCATCTCTACTCCCTAACACCTTTCTTACTTGAACCCACTACAGTCAGATTTTCATCCCTACCATTCCGTTGAAATCACTCTTGCTGAGGTCACCAGTGAGTTTTAAATTTTATTTATTTGTTTATGTTTTTATTTATGGCTGTGTTGGGTCTTCGTTTCTGTGAGAGGGCTTTCTCTAGTTGCAGCAAGTGGGGGCCACAATTCATCGCAGTGCGTGGGCCTCTCACTATCGTGGCCTCTCTTGTTGCGGAGCACAGGCTCCAGACGCGCAGGCTCAGTAGTTGTGGCTCACGGGCCTAGTTGCTCTGCGGCATGTGGGATCCTCCCAGACCAGGGCTCGAACCCATGTCCCCTGCATTGGCAGGCGGATTCTCTACCACTGCGCCACCAGGGAAGCCCACCCGTGAGTTTTATATCCACAAATGCAATGATGCATTACCATTCCTTATCTTATTGAGTGTCTCCGAAGAACGTGGCATTATGGCTACTCTCTCCCTGAAACACCATCTTTGCCTGGATCCTGGAACTCCACATTCTCCTGGTTTGCCTTCTTCCTTGCAAACCGCTCCTGCTCAGTCTCCTTTTCCTACATCTTCCTCCTCTTGCTGGTGTCTACATGTTGTGTTTTCTCAGAGCTCAGTCCTCAAACATTTATTCTCTTCAAATGATCTTGGAGGGGTTCAGCACATGCCACCCCAAAACAGGCCACTAGTATAAAAGCACTTAAGCCTAGCCACTTTGGGTCTTCATTTTTCTATGAGGACCCCTATGTACATGTAAAAATTATTAAATAAAATCTCTATGCTTTTCTCCTGTTAACCTGTTGTATGTCAACTTACTTCTCAGGTCCAGATGGAGAACCTAAGAGGGAACAGGTAAAGCTTTAGCTCCCCTACAATCTCATCTAGGGATATGGCTTTAATTACTATTTATACATTGATGACACACAAATTTACATTTTCATCCCAACCTTCTCTATTGAAAGCCAGGCTCATATATACTGTAATCTATGTAACATCTACACTGGATATCTAATTGGCATCTAACATATCCTTAACATAAGGCCTGATTTCCCCCCATAGGTTCTTCCCTCATTCTTTTCCATCTCAAAAAAAAAAATGGCAATATAATTCACCTTACCAGAAATCTAGGGACTCCTCCTTAATTCTTCTGTTTCTCCCATACCCCACATTGTCAAACAAACCTGCCACATAAGATTTATTTTTTTCTCATAAATAGTTTGACTTTGTTTTTCAATTCAAACAATGATGTTACACGATGGGTTTCAGTGACCACCAATTCATTTCTGAATTCTAAGATGACAGATACATAGATAGATAGATAGATAGTTAGATAGATAGATAAGATCAAGGAATCTTGTCTCGAGGTTGTTGCCTAGTTAAACATCTCCTTGCCTTGCAATATTTCTTGCCTAGCTGTTCAGGACTTTCCCTCAGAAGCCAGGAGCCAATGAACTGCTTACTTCTTTGGTACCTTGGAGATTTTAGACTCTGGAGCAATGTATCATAGTAAGATTCAGGATGGTGGAGGTTTTTTTTAAGGGAAAGTTAAGAGTGCAAAGTGAAATGGGAAAGAGGCAGCATGATATCTGGATCTCAAGCATGTTCTAAAGCAGTTTTAGGGAAAAAAATTCTAATACACAAACCCATACACATACACACACGCACACACACACACACACACAACTAGATTCCATTAGAATTATCTATGCCTGCATAAACCTTGGCAAACCTTTATATAATTTCAAGCGTATAGGAATCCCAGTTTAAAGACTACTGGTCTAAAATGGGACAGGGAATGCCCTGGCAGTCCAGTGGTCAGGACTCTGCACTTCCACTGTAGGGGGCATGGGTTCAATTCCTGGTCAGGGAAATAGATCCCACATGCCTTGCAAGTACAGCCAAAAATAATACAATACAATAAAAATAAAGAAAAAAAATTTTTTAAGTAAAATAAAATGGGACACTCTCACTAACACACTTGTCACAATATACTTACTGAGAACTCATTCCTCCCCACTGATTTGAGATACTATCTTTAACATATACTAAATTTCCATATACAATTAGGCTTAATTATTGATTTGCTATTCCATTTAATTGACCTATCTGCTTAGTGTTAACTTGTACTTAAGAAGGTTCTTGGGGCTTCCCTGGTGGCGCAGTGGTTGAGAGTCCGCCTGCCGATGCAGGGGACACGGGTTCGTGCCCCGGTCCGGGAAGATCCCACATGCCACGGAGCAGCTGGGCCCGTGAGCCATGGCCGCTGAGCCTGCGCGTCCGGAACCTGTGCCCCGCAATGGGAGAGGCCACAACAGTGAGAGTCCCACGTACCAGAAAAAAAAAAATATATATATATATAGATATAACTAACACTGTATGTATACATTTTGTAATTTAATATACCCAAGAAAGATCCACAAGTTCAGCTACTTGAGTTGATTTTACTCCTGCTAATGATTGGTTTTAAAGGGAGTTTAGAGTAGCTATTGCATAACCAGCTTGGTATTTTTTCTTTTCAATATTTAAAGTAAGATTATTTTAAAAACACGTCAATTCAGAATTTTGTATGAGAGTGTCCAAAAGATCTGTTCCGGACATGAAGGCATTTTGAACAACAGAAGTACAATCATGAGATCCTTTAATTGAGAAGTGTAACAAAGTTGAATAATATGTGGAGAAATTAATATTTTATGATTAGTCAACTAACTGGTAGACAAAGTTTGAGTGGTTTAGATTGGAGAACAATTTGTACTGTATGTAGTACCATCAGATTTAAATGGAGATTCCGGAGCAAGATCTGAAGATGCTTCAACCAATTTAGCCAAGGCTGTAATTACTTAGAGACAAGGAGTATAAGTTTTGTTGAACTTTAAGGGGTAGGCCATGATAGGCAATGGGTCTTTGTTGTTTGCCATGTTGTTTAGTAATATCCTTAGGCATGGCTTTCCTTTTACATTCATACACAAAGAAAGGTTCATTACAATCAGTGGTGAACTTACGATCAGCTGTCTTATGGAGGTGTATGATGTCACCTGCAATATATTCCCTTTAGAGCTGGGCGCACAGAATATACGGGCTTCTTGTGGCTCTTTTAGGGTCCCAATTGAGTTAATGGGAAAAATATAAATTCAAAGGTTTGATAACCTAATGACCAAACTCTGGCATCTATTTTGGCCTTTCTGAACAGAGTTGGGATGTCAAAACTAACAGAGAAGAGAAGGGGACCTCTGTGACAGGACTCCATGTCTGCAAGCTTCATTCTAGTCTTCTGCAAAGGGAGATTATCTTTTGTCCTGCTATTAGGTCCCAAGATAGGTAACTGGACAGATGTTGTGGTGAATAATTATATTGATTGCTATATCAATATATAGGTTGAAAAAGCTGCAGTAACTAGTCTAAAGAGATTTGCCTTCTTATCATAAAGTGATTTATTTCTACCTTAGGTGAAAGAAAAGCATACATAGGTGTAAGGATACATGATCATTACATCTTAGGTTGTTTCCATAATCCATTATATGTAGTATTTTAAAATAAGTTCCATCACAGACGCAACGACTAAACACAGCAGTTGGTCGAATCATCAATCTCCCTTTCAATAACAAATTTACCTCGTGTTTATTTTCAGATGTAATTGCTATCAGTTGAAGAGCTGGTTAATGCAAAAGGAAGTCTGGGTTGAGTGAGACTCTCACCTAGTCCGTAGAGAAGCTGACATGACCCACATCAACTTGCTCCTCCAGGAAACCCCTGTTTCCTGTTGCGGGGCAGCAGCAACACATAGCTCAGCAATTCTTCCCTCACCCTGTCAGGCTCACCTCACCTTGCAGAGCCTTGAAATTGAAGAAGACACTTTCCATCTAGAGGAAGACCTCAAACATGCTTCTCTCCAGCCTTCTGAAGGTGGTCATGGCTTCATTGTGGCTAGGTAAGGATGGCCCCAGTGGGATTGTACCCCTCTAGGACCTAAGGACTGGGGGAACAGGTGGTTTATGGGCACCCTGGGAAGAAGGGGCAGTAGAGTGTAAAATAGAATTTCTTTGTTCCACAGTACTTATTCTTAAACTTCTGATTCTGATTTTTTTTTCTTTAGGATCCAGTATTGCCCAGAAGGTAACTCAAGACCAACCAGTAATATTAGTGCAGGAGAAGGAGGTTGTGACCCTGGATTGCATATATGACACAAATGATTTCAGTTATAGTCTATACTGGTACAAGCAGCCCAGCAGTGGGGCGATGATTCTCCTTATTCGTCAGGACTCTTATAACCAGCAAAATGCAACAGAAGGTCGCTACTCACTGAATTTCCAGAAGGCAAACAAATCCATCAAACTTGCCATCTCAGCTTCACAGCTGGAGGACTCTGCAGTGTATTTCTGTGCACTGAGTGAGCCCACAGTGAGAGGCGTGTTGGAGGCAGGTATACCAAAACCCAGGGCTTGGCTTGATACATCTGCCTGCTATAGGGACCAGGGCAGGGAATTGCCTTCACAGACAGGAAGTGGTTAGGGCTGTGGCAGCACAGGTGTAGGGTTAGAGGGAAAACACTCCTTCTAAGAACATATTTCTCTGGGTTCGTAGACCAGGTCTAGAGCTATCATTCATCAAAAACAACCTTATCCCTGAAAATTTGGGTTCAAATTTTTTATTGAAGACAAAAAATAGCCACATAAAATCCTTGCCCATTTAGTGATTAGAATGAGCTACAAGAATTGACTAAGGAAATTCAGAGACATCTCATTCAAAAATTAGTAAAAATATGCGTGAATTTTTGGATTTTCAATTTGTTCATTAAATATTTATTGAATATATATTACATTACAGGTATTGTTTTGAATAAGGAAGGTTGTGAAATCTTTTTGTGATTTTCCTCTTTTTGAATATTATGCAGTTTTACACCGTTTAATGAAGTCATTTAATTTCGTTTTGTTAGCTGAGTTAATGGTACACTAGTTTACTTTCTAAGGTGCCTGATATGTCACAAACTTGTGCTAATCCTCATTCTGTCTTATTAACACCTCTAGCATGGAACAGCTCAATTGCCATAATGTAAGCTTTACCTGCCTCCCATCAGTCTTTTCCACAAAAAGATCAATAATTAGTGGCTCTTAAAAGGACATTGTGAGAAGCAGACTATGAATTATCTTGTTTCTCTGCTCTTGCCCTTCACTGCACCACTCCTTCAAAAGTATTTTTGCCATCATGTGGCACATTTTGGAAACCTCCAGGCCCTCTTTTTCAATCAGTGTTACACAATCCCAAATACTCCTTCCCTCAAATTTCCTCCTTCTACCTCTAATCCCATTATCTCAGTGTCTTAAAATTTGAATGGTAATGGGTGGTTGCTAAGTGATCTTGTATTGTAACTGCCTCTTATATTTGCATTTCAAAAGCAGTTGTGTAGAGTAGAAATCTTAAAAGGAATGTCATACAGTCCCTTCATTAAGTGGTGCTGGAAAAATTGGACAGCTACGTGTAAAAGGATGAAATTAGAACAGTCTCTAACACCATACATGAAAATAAAGATCTAAATGTAAGACCAAATAATATAAAACTCTTAGAGGAAAACATAGGCAGAACACTCTCTGACATAAGTCACAGCAAGACCTTTTTTGGTCCACCTCCTAGAGTAATGAAAATAAAACCAAAAATATACAAGTGGGACCTAATGAAACTTAAAAGCTTTTGCACAGCAAAGGAAACCGTAAACAAAATGAAAAGACAAGCCACAGAATGGGAGAAAATATTTGCCAATGAATGCACAAACAAGGGCTTATTCTCCAATATATACAAACAGCTCATGCAGCTCAATGTCAAAAAACCAAACATCCCAGTCAAAAAAATGGGTGGAAGATCTCAATAGACATTTCTCCAAAGAAGACATACACATGGCCAAGAGGCACATGAAAAGATGCTCAACATCATTAATTATTAGGGAAATGCAGATCAAAACTACAATGAGGGGGGCTTCCCTGGTGGGGCAGTGGTTGAGAATCCGCCTGCCGATGCAGGGGACACAGGTTCGTGCCCCGGTCCAGGAAGATCCCACATGCCACGGAGCGGCTGGGCCCGTGAGCCATGGCTGCTGAGCCTGCGCGTCCAGAGCCTGTGGTCCACAACAGGAGAGGCCACAACAGTGAGGGGCCCACGTACCACAAAAAACAAAACAAAACAAAACAAAAACTACAATGAGGTATCACCTCACACTGATCAGAATGGCCTTCATCCAAAAATCTGCAAACAATAAATGCTGGTGAGGGTGTGGAGAAAAGGGAACCCTCCTACACTGCTGGTGGGAATGTAAATTGATACAGCTACTATGGAGAATAGTATGGAGGTTCCTTAAAAAACTAAAAATAAAACTATCATATGATCCAGCAATCTCACTTCTGGGCATATATCCAGAGAAAACCATAAATCAGGAAGACATATGCACCCCAGTGTTCATTGCAGCTCTATTTACAATAGCCAGGACATGGAAGCAACCTAAATGTTCACCAATGGAGGAATAGATAAAGAAGATGTGGTACATACATACAATGGAACATTACTCAGCCATAAAAAAGAATGAAATAATGCCATTTGCAGCAACATGGATGGACCTAGAGATTGTCATACTGAGTGAAGTAAGTCAGACAGAGAAAGACAAATATTATATGATATTGCTTATATGTTCAATCTAAAAAAAATGGTACAAATGAACCTATTTACAAAACAGAAGTAGAGTCACAGATGTAGAAAACAAACTTACGGTTACCAAGGGGGAAATGGGGAGGAGGGATAAATTGGGAGATTGGGATTGACATATAACACTACTATATATAAAATAGATAACTAATAAGAACCTACTGTATAGCACAGGGAACTCTACTGAATACTTACATGGGAATAGACTTACATGGGAATAGAATCTAAAAAAGAGTGTAATGATTTACATGGGAATAGAATCTAAAAAGAGTGGATATATGTACATGTATAACTGATTCACTCTGCTGTACAGCAGAAACTAACACAACATTGTAAATCTACTATACTCCAATAAAAATCCTTTTAAAAGTCTTAAAAATTTTTAACTCAAAAAATCTTACCTTTTTTTTTTTTTGCGTTACTCGGACCTCTCACTGTTGTGGCCTCTCCCGTTGCAGAGCACAGGCTCCGGACGCACAGGCCCAGCGGCCATGGCTCACGGGCCCAGCCGCTCCGCGGCATGTGGGATCTTCCCGGACCAAGGCACGAACCCGTGTCCCCTGCATCGGCAGGCGGACGCTCAACCACTGCGCCACCAGGGAAGTCCTACTCCCTGATCTTTGATGACCATCTCGGTCTAGGACACTGATCACAAATGAAATCTTATAAACTGGCATCAGACTGGCTGCAACAAAATCATCTGGGAGCTTTAAAAAATTACACACTTGTGGGAATTCCCTGGCAGTCCAGTGGTTAGGACTCCGCACTTTCACTGCTGAGAGCCCGGATTCAATCCCTGGGTGGGATTGAATTCGATTAAAGTTTGGCAATTCGATTAAAGTATTCGATTAAAGTTTGGCAATAAAATATGGCCGATGGGCTTCCCTGGTGGCGCAGTGGCTGAGAGTCCGCCTGCCGATGCAGGGGACGCGGGTTCGTGCCCCGGTCCGGGAAGATCCCACATGCCACGGAGCGGCTGGGCTCGTGAGCCATGGCTGCTGAGCCTGTGCGTCCAGAGCCTGTGCTCCGCAACGGGAGAGGCCACAACAGTGAGAGGCCCGCGTACCACAAAAAAAAAAAAAAAAAAAAAAAAAAAAATATGGCCGGTGGATGGTAACAGAAAGCATCCTTGAGGTTATTCACTAAGAGTATAAGATTAGTACTTGTCTGATTCACATAGGCCAACCCTTTTATCTTGGAGTCAAGAAAATAGTAGGAGAATAAGACATTGATCTCAGACCATTCTATAAGGATTTGATCATTTCAATTATGATATTTCTTTTGTTTTCACATTTTAATGATTCTGAAATTCAGGATTCTTTGACTATTGATAAGATAGTGTGGCTTTTTCCTCTGAAAAGATTTTATTAAACAGATATTATTTTGGGACCGATAAAATATTATATTTCAAGTAGTAGTGATTCCTCAATCAGTGACCCTTGATTCATTAGTTTTGTTTGGTATAACAAATATTTAGTGAGCATGTAATACAGGTCAGTCACTGTTGCTCTATAAATTGGGGTACAATGCTGAAACACAGAGATTCACTCAGTACTGATTTGGCTTCTTATTACGTCCTCTGTAATCAACCTCAGATTCTTTTCTGACATTCAGTGGATTATAGGCTGGCCCACCATGGATACCTGAGAACATAAAGTACTATATAAAGTGCTTAAGAGAACTGTTATCTTCTCAGCTGCAGAAATACCTGGGATGCTCTGTTAAAGAACTTCCATGTCAGGCAGGGTCCTAAGAGCAAAACAGACCTGAGAAGTTATGACAGCTCTTGATCAGACTTCCAAGCACCACCTGAAGACTGGCATGTACCTCATGAATAAAGTCAAGGATAACATTTTTCTGACTTGAGGAGACCAGGAAACGTGCATCCCATTTCAGTGTCTTTCCACCAGGGGGTGCAGTTTCCTAACACAAACACATTTCCTGTCTGAAACTAGGCTTAAGTTTATCACTTCACTGTGACTTCAATATTTCTTCATGTGAAGAGTCAAGGACATTATTCAGGAGACACTCTAGAGATGAACTCTTCTCCAGGCTTAGTGACTGTGATACTCTTAGTGCTTGGTAAGCAAAATGCCTCTAAAAATTTGGATTCTTTCTTCTGTTATGTCAACAAAACCTTTAATCATAATTTTATTCCAGACCTTTATGCCCAAAATGATACAGAACTCTTTTATTTTTCCCCAGGACAAACCCGTGAAGACTCAGTGACCCAGATGGATGGCCAAATGACTCTTCCAGAAGGGGCTGCCTTGACCATAAATTGCACTTATTCAACCACTGGGTACCCCACTACTTTCTGGTATGTTCAATATCCTGGAGAAGGTCCACAGGTCCTTCTGAAAGCCATGAAGGACAATGAGAAGGGAACCAATAAGGAGTTTGAAGCCACATACCACAAACAATCAAAATCCTTCCACTTGGAGAAAGCCTCAGTCCAAGATTCAGATTCGGCTGTGTACTACTGTGCTCTGAGTGACACAGTGATGGGAACTGCAGGGGCAGCTGAGCACAAACTCTTTGAGTGGCAACAAGGGGCCTGGAGGCTGAGTGTCTCTCCATTTGATCCACTCTGTGGCACAGTCTATGGTGGTTTGTCCCTCAGTCTCTGGTTGATACAAAACTCATACAAATTTCTAGAGAATAAGAACAAGAAGTGAATATTCCCCATACCCAACTCTTCATTAATGATTTTGAAAAAAGAGTCTGACATCAATAGTTCCTCATCCAGGGCCAAAGTAATTTCAAGGTAACGTCACATAAACAATGAGACTTGGGGCCAATGTAAGAAGAAACAAGAAGCACTTGGATGTGTGCTGTACCCCTGTGGAAGGGTTTAGAAACCAGAAGCATTAATTACACTTGAATAATTAGGGTGGATGGTGCTCTGTGTGTTTTGAGGGCATTCAGGGAGTGAAGGCTGAAAATAGGAAGACTGAAAATATATAAGCAGCAGACTACCCATGTTCTCTACCAGTGCCTGTGTAACAAGCAGTGATCATTTCCCAAACCCAGCAGAAAATTGGAAGTTAGCCATTGATGAATTGAGCAACAGCACATATAAGTACGTAAGCCAAAATAATGAAAAATTTAAAATGTAATAATTAACTATTCACTTCAAGGAAAAAATTATTATTCAAGAAAGTAGCATACTCATAGTCTATATGATTCAACTAAATTTCCTTCTAGATAAGTTTTACCACAATAGTCATGATTAGGCACAATATCTATTTTCCCCAAACCTTGTGTATTACTAAGGTTCTGGAGTGTTGCTTATGTTAGGCTTTTTTAAAAAAATTAATAATTTAAAATTTATGAATGAGATGGAGCTTCATTTCAAAGTCATTTATATATTTTTGTATAAATTGTCTATTCATATATCTTCCCATCTCCTACTGTGTTATAGTCATTTAAATATAGAGTTTAAAGAACATTCTCTATGTTAAGAAAGTTGTCATAGGACTGTCACATATACGTGTCTTTTAAAAAAGTTTAATTAACCTTTTTGACTTTGTTTATGGTCTTGATTGTTTGGCAGGCAGAATTTTAAAAATAGTATGTAGTAAATTTTTGAAAAATTTCTTTTACGGATTCTGAGTTATATTTCATGCTTAAAAATCTGTAGCACTCTAAAATGATAAAATTTTATCTCATATTTTCTTTAGTTTTTCTCAGATTAATTTTGTCTTTAAATCTTTAAATTTGCACGCGCGTGTGTGTGTGTGCATGGGTAGAGAGGCTGAGGTTTAAGGCTTTGTATTTTTCTTAATTTTTGTTTGTTAGTTTATTTTGAGGCAGCTATTCAGGCTCAACATTTTGAATGACTCATTTTTCTGCCACTAGAAATTATGAAATTTTGAATTCAGGGAGGCTTGACTTCTGTGTGTGTAAACTTTTTACAATATTTTGGAGGGCAGTTTTTTTAAGCATATCATATGAATCAAATCACAAATAATTCGCAGTCTTCTGTTCCATTGGCCTGTAAGTCTGTTTTTATGCCAGTACCATACTGTTTTGATTACAAAAGCTTTGTATTATTATTATTTTTATTTGCGGTACGCGGGCCTCTCACTGTTGTGGCCTCTCCCGTTGCGGAGCACAGGCTCCGGATGCACAGGCCCAGCGGCCACGGCTCACGGGCCCAGCCGCTCTGCGGCATGTGGGATCTTCCCGGACTGGGGCACGAACCCGTGTCCCCTGCATCGGCTGGTGGACTGTCAACCACCGCGCCACCAGGGAAGCCCTGTATTATATTTTGAAATCAGGAAGTGAAATGCCTCCCACTTTGTTCTACTTGCTCAAGATTACTTTGGCTATTTGGGGTCCTTTGCGATACCATATGAATTTTAGAATTGTAAAAAATGTCATTGGAATTTTGATACGCATGGCACCGAATCTGTAGATTTTGTGGAAAAGCTTTTAAGTTTAATTAGGTCCAATTTGTTTATTTTTGTTTTTATTTTCATTACTCTAGGAGGTGGGTCATTAAAGATCTTGCTGTGATTTATGTCAAAGAGTATTTTTCCTATGTTTTCTTCTAAGAGATTCAATAAATAAACAATGCATTGAGTGAGATATTCTTTCTTTGTGAGAGCTTCCTTGTAAATGAATTCTTGATCACTGTCAAACTATGTGTCCTGATTTTTGGCTAGGGAAATTGTGTCACTGACTCTGATAATTTTTTCAGACTATATTTTCCCCAGATGAAGCCCTTATTTTTCTCTGAGGTGTCCTTTCCCTTTCTTTACTCCTTCCTGACATGTCTGATTACTGGGGCACTTTAAGTGGAGGCAATGTTGTGAGGGTGGAAAGCCTAGGTATTTCTATACCTGTGATCAGCAATGTAGCAGACAGTAGGGCACTGGTCTCAGCAACAATGCCAGTACTTTGCTGAAAAACTAGAAGGAAATCTCTTTGCTCTCCTATCTCCTTGTACTCCTCTTCGTTAAGGACAGCTGGGACTCAGCCTACCTGTTACTTTCTTCTCAGCTATTTGGGGGCTAGAGGAAAGGCTTTCCCCAAACAACTAGTTTCCTACTTAGATGTCCATTGATCTGTACATGCCAAGCTTTCTCTACAACCTATTGTTTTCTGCTCTTCATCCTGGAGTTCCCTGCTACTGACCCCAGATTTCTATATGAGCCTCAATGGGACACCTCACTTAAGCTCTGTTGGCACAGCATGGCTGGCTTCCACAGAAGCTCCTTGGCTAAGCACAGGGGATCAGGGACATTTTAAATCTACCATCTTTCTAGAATTGCCTTATTCTTAGGTCAAAAAAACCTGTAGAACTAAAATTCTAAAGGTCCATTCCTGGTGTGAGGAAGGTCAGAATCAATGATGATGAATGGAAAATACCTTGATATGGTAATGTTTACACATTTCATTAACATACTTGTACAGAAGCTTAAATTTCTGTGAAGGCTGATCTATCAATATTTTCCCTTATTCTTTCTGACTCTCATGTTTAGAAAATTCATGACCATCCTAAATTTATAAAAATATGCTTTTATTTTATTTAAAATATTAATTATCTCTCTTTGGAATTTATTTCGTAGCTGATGTTAAGGTATGCATCCAAATTTAGTTGCTGATCTCTAGATGACTCTCCATTCATGAAGACATATTTTACTGAATATACCATCTTTTCCCTATTTTTTGATAACTAAATTTCCATAAATAATTTGTATGTTTGGACTTTCTATTATGTTCCGTCGATATCTCTATCTGGACCTTTCTGGTAACATGCTTCTTCACTTAGTACAGCATTACACTTTGTCTTACTAACTGTGGAGGAAATCCCTCACCATTCTGTTTCAGAACTGAAGGCCTCCTGAAGCCCGAGATTATCTGCAGTATCAGATAGGGCCTCTAGAGGAAGATGCTACACAACTTGAACTTGATAGAAAGCCAGAAAGCAGCCAGTCCTTTGAGGAAGAGTTTTTACTTTGCATGCCAGTGTAAACTCACTCACTGCTCTGTCAGGGTGTCCATGTGGCTGAACTGTTTCCAGGAAAAACCTGCAGAAAGGAGCTTCCTGTTTCCTCACAGCTCAGACATGAAGCCCACCCTCATCTCAGTGCTTGTGATGATATTCACACTCAGTGAGTAAAGTCTCTTTTTATTCTATCTTTCTCTGGTCTTCTGATTTAGAATCAGTTTAACGAACTATTCTCCTCTGTCTGCAAGACAATCCAATCCCTGATCCAGAATTGGTGTTATAGGAGGAACAAGAGCCCAGACAGTGACTGAGCCTGAGGACCACATCTCCGTCTTTGAAGGGTCCCCAGTGCAGGTGAAGTGCAACTACTCATATTCTGGGAGTTCTGTGCTCTTCTGGTATGTACACTACCCCAAACAACACCTCCAGTTACTCCTGAGACACACCTCAAGAGAGACTATCAGAGGTTTCACGGCTGACCTCAACAAGGGTGAGGCATCCTTCCATCTGAAAAAACTATCAGCTCAAGAGGAAGACTCAGCGGTGTATTACTGTGCTCTGAGGGACACAGTAACTGGTTTTACAAAGGAAGCAGAGCAAAAACCCCTTAAGAGTTACTGAAAATATTTCTAAGTTCCCTATTTGGCCACAGTGGGGCATTCTCTCTCTAGAGACTGACACTGAGTTTACCTCTCAGATACAGTTGCCATCAGTTGTCAGTTAGCTATAGATTAATCTCAAAAATTTGTTCAAGGAAATTCTCATTACCTACAATGCCTAAATTAATTTTTAAAATAGTAAGTGTATTTATTCTATAGATTAGTACATGGAAAAATACTTTTGAAATAAAACTATGTAATGGCATAAAAATCCTTTTCTTGGCCCAGAGGGGCTCCCCAGGCTTAAGTGGTGCAGTCCCTCCTCTTTATCTCCTCTGCCGTAGCATCCACCCCCACGTGTGCTCATCACCACGTACTGAAGCACAGTTCCTGAAAAGGAGGATACTGTTTCCTGACATGTGGTTGCTGACCTTTCTACAGCTAATGCCTTTCCTCTCATGCACTTCATGGACCCATATTACCCAAATCAAGTGCAATCAGGAGAAACATCACAGCAATTTGAACAAGGAAAGTTTAATATAAAGAACTATTCACTAATAACAGGGAGTTATTTACTAGTGAGTAAAAAGAACTCTAAAGAACATAAGAATAGCATAGGTAGAGAGACGCTGTTATCTCTAGGACTAAGCCAGAGTTCCGAGGAAACTAACATGTTGTAATTTGTACCCCCTTCTCCTACCAAGCCAATGACTCAGGCTTCATTGGGGAGTGTGTGGCTGCAGCCTGCTGGATGGGGAAGTTTGCTGAGGTGCCAGAGAACAAGGTTGACAGGCAGAAGAACACCTCCCAGGGTTCCAACACAATTTATAGGAAGCTGGCAAGGGAGTGCTGCTGAATTTGCTTGGGTGCTTGTGAAACCTGCCAAGAAACCACCTGGGGGGCTGTCATTAAATGTTGCTGGAGGTGAGCATCACTGGTGTCCAACAGGATGGCCAAGCACTGCAGGAACAAGAAGTGTGGAAGGGCTTCCCTGGTGGTGCAGTGGTTGAGAGTCCGCCTGCCGATGCAGGGGACGTGGGTTTGTGCCCCGGTCCGGGAAGATCCCACATGCCGTGGAGCGACTGGGGCCGTGAGCCATGGCCGCTGGGCCTGTGCGTCCAAAGCCTGTGCTCCTCAGCGGGAGGGGCCACAGCAGTAAGTGGCCGGCGCAATGCAAAACAAAAACAAAAACAAAAAAGAAGTGTGGAAAACATGCCAGGACCTGGAAGAGATGCTGCTTCTTCCTGCAGTGTCCTTCCCGTTCCCTCTACTGACAAAGCTTAACATCATGCCAGCTGGTGAAGGAGAAATGTTTACAAGGTCCATGTCCAGAGTCACCCTCTGAATCCATGAAGGGTGGATTTATAATTGAAAGGCAATAAATTGATAAGTGGCATGCCCCATCTTTCTGGTTACTGATCTTTCCTACACACCCCTCCATATACATTTGAACTTCCAAACAACGGTGAAATGACTCTATGTTTCTATCTAACAAGCTAAAGCTGTCCTTTGAACAAGCGAAGACGTTCTCATTTCCCCCAAATGAGGAGACCCATAATCCCAGCAGTCACTACGGATCACTGGCTGTATTAATTACTTCTAAAATTCAGAGGAAATTTCACTGAAAATGCTGTTTTACACAGACTAAATTGTAAACTTAATCTCTGACAATCTGCATATAAAATAATTATGGTGAGGAGAAAGAAGAAGAAAATGGCAATGTATACAAAGGAACACACATGTAAAGAGCAAAAAGAAAATATAGAAAACTACTACATTCTTTGATTCCCAATTTGGACATGATACTGCAATTGACATGGATGGCTTCTTTCTTTTATTACACAGTTTATATTTTCCCTGCCCTCAGCCATAACCTCAGTGGATTAGGTTACTTCCCTAGTGGTGTGATCCAAATCTTCATTCTCAAAGGGTCTGAGTACTCAAAAATCTTGTCTTTTTATTGCTTGCTGTAATTTAACATTAACGTTTAGTATCAGGCTTGGAAGTTCCCAGAGGCTCCCCTAGGAAATCTCCTGGGTTCCAGACATAGTCCTCTTTATATCTGTTGTGTAGCAGCTACCTAATTCCTCCTTGGTAATTGGTATCAATCACTCCAGTCAGTAGAGTAACCTCATTTTCTATTCATTGCTGTGAGACATATGTAGCCCAAATGGCCACATGGCTGTCTTATCTTCCAATTTAGTGAAATTATTGCTGTGTCCCCTGGTGAAAGCCTTTCTCCTCTCAGAGAGTAAGACCTCCAAACAAATACAGCTCCACGTTACAAACATTGGGAGCAAAAATACTGCTAGTAGGTTACTGGTAATAATCATGAGAGCGTCCACTCCCAGAGCCACTTCCTTGATTCCTGGACTCATGCATTCTGGGTATGGGGGAGAAAACATCATATAATAGTCTCTGCTATAAAGCATATATTACATCATATAAGACAGAATCCCATCTTTTTACAGAGTTGTTTTCCAACTGGGGCTATAACGGAATCAATAAGCCATTCTACATTTCAACAGGCCGGCCAATTCTGGGTGACGGGTTATGAGGTAAGATAAATAATCCCATGGGCATGTGCCCACTGCTGTAATCTTGTGCAGTGAGAATAGCTTCTTCCTCAGAAGAAATACTGTGGGCAATCCCTTGATGAAATTAGGCATTCTGTGAGTTTATAAGGATGATGCTGGCAGAGTACAATGAGCAAGGAAGACAAATCCATATGCAAGTATCTGTGTCTACTCCTGCGAGAACAAATCTCAGTCATCTCCATCATGGAAGATGTCTAATGCAATCCCCTCGTCATCAGGTGTCTGGGCAGTCTCTCTGGGGAATGACACCATATCAGGGGCTCAGCATTAGTCTCTGAGTTTGGCAGATTAGTCGCTGAGCAACACCATTAGCTAGGTCAAGCTTGGTAAGGGGAAATCAATGTTTTTGACTTCATGCATATCTTCCATTCCTGCTAGCAAGGCCACTTTGCTCATGCGATCATTGATCAAGCATCGAGGTGGCTGGGGAAAGACGTTGACACATCTATAGAGTGCATTGTTTTGTCCATTATTAAGAGCTTCCATTTCCCTTGGCCAGTTTCCACATAGTGCATAATTATCTTGACAGTCTGTGCCCATTCTGAGAGGTCCATCCAGATACCTCTTTCCTAGATTTCCTTGGCACTAATCTTCCGATCTTGTTCCATCCAAGTCTCTTACCAGAAAAATCATTAGCAACTGCCAAAGATCACTGTAGATCAGTACCTCTGGCCATCTCTCACTCTAGAGAACATGAATAACCAAAAGGTATCACCTGATGATGTGGAGGGATTGTCCTTCATCTTCAGCCTTCAGTGGGCTATAGTGCTAGTTTTGTGTGGTACCAAAATAATGTGCAAATCCATATGAAAAATAGGCTTGATTTTCTTGTTCCTTAGTGAACTGATTATAAGGAACTCCCCAGAAGGTTATAGACATGGTTAAGGGAGAGTATACAAAAGAAGAAGAGTTTGTGTCAAAGGAATCTGAGGTGCTTACTCATTCAGCTTACCTGGATCTTCTGGGGATGCCTGAGCCTCGTCTCTTATATATCATTTCCACTTGATGATAGATTGCTGCTGGGCATGATCAACAGTGCAGGTATGTAGTTGGACAACACTTGGTTCATGATGGAAGTTCAGGCTGCATGGTCACTAAGTTAGTTTTTTCCTAAGTTAGATATTCAGACTTTGCCATGGTCAATTAGCAAGTCAGAAACTGTTTCTTAAAAGGAGAATCAATATTTAAAGAACAGGGCATATATTCCCCACAGCCCCCAATACCAGTGGACTATGCTGCAATTTTCCTGTTGGTGTTTCCCATGTCTCCATCCTGTTTGCCATGGAAACTCCAGGCATCATTTTTGGATCTGCTGGATCATAAGACCAAAGTGATGCAGCAGATAGCACTGAGATGTTCCTTCCTCTGCAATTTTTTGGAATAGTTTAAGAAGGATCAGTGTTAACTCTTCTTCAAATGTTTGGTAGACTGACTCAATAGCTTTTTTTTTTTTGCGGTACGTGGGCCTCTCACTAGTGTGGCCTCTCCCGTTGCGGAGCACAGGCTCGGACGCGCAGGCTCAGCGGCCATGGCTCAAGGGACCAGCCGCTCCGCGGCATGTGGGATCTTCCCAGACCGGGCACGAACCCATGTCCCCTGCATCGGCAGGCGGAATCTCAACCACTGTGTCACACCAGGGAAGCCCGATGCATTGTATTTTGAATGAACATCTTCTATATCAGTTAGAGACTGGGTCAGCTTCAAGTTACAAAAACTTCAAATAATAATGTTTTTAACAAGGTGGAGTTTACTTTCCTCTCACGTAAAGAATCTCTGTCATATGTATTATCTGCAGTCCAGGGCTGCTATACTACCGTCATCACGTTATAAAAAATCAAGGGGCTTCCTTGTAGCTCTCTGTCTCTTGTCCTTAAAGTGTCACTTTTGTTTATATACTTGGCAGAAACTGCTAGAGATCCATCCACTTTATACACATTACAGACAGAGAAAGAGAACGTCAAGATGCAAATGAGTACATGCTGGCCAAGTCAATCATTTCCAGAAAATCCACCCAACAGCTGCTACATTTCACTGACCAAAGTGTTATTCCATGTCCCCACCTTTCTCCCGTCTGCAAAGGAGTCTGGGATGTCAGTATTTTTTCAGTCTCAGCATGTTGTCACTCACATCAAAACTGTGGTTCTATTAGTAAAAAATAGGAGAGAATGGGCATTCTTTAGGCAAATAGCAATTTCTGCTATCCTCAGTTTAGGGTATATTAAGACTCATATGGGTTTTTTTGCTTCATAGTTATTCATTTTTGAAATACTATATCCAGTCTATCTCCCAGTTCTGTTGACTTTGCTTCCTAAAGGTCTCCAGAACATGTTACAAACCCCACACGCTAATTCACCTCCACCATCCTAATTAAAAATCCATTTAAGTCCCTTGCTCCCCAGCATGTGACACACCCCATCATTCTTCAATGTAGTCCTTTGTACCACAGTGAGAATGATCTTGTCAGAGTGCAGATTTGACCATGTCAATCACCTGGATCCCCATTTGCTCTTAGAATAAAGAGAAACTTCTTTTAAAATTTTTATTTATTTTATTTTTGGGTGCATTTTGTCTTCGTTGCTGCGTGCGGGCTTTCTCTAGTTGTGGTAAGCCAGGGCTACTCTTCGTTGCGGTGCACAGGCTTCTCATTGTGGTGGCTTCTCTTGCTGTGGAGCACGGACTCTAGGTACACAGGCTTCCGTAGTTGCAGCACGCAGACTGAGTCGTTGCAGTACACAGGCCCTAGAGTGCACGGGCTACAGTAGTCACGGTGTATGGGCTCAGTAGTTGTGGCTCGTAGGCTCTAGAGTGCAGGCTCACTAGTTGTGGTGCACAGGCTTAGTTGCTCCAAGGCATGTGGGATCTTCCTGGACCAGGGCTCAAACCCATGTCCCCTGCTTTGGCAGGTGGATTCTTAAACACTGTGCCACCAGGAAAGTCCCAAAACTTCTTATATTGACCTACAAAACCTTGCATAATTTAGGATCTTGTTACCTCTCCAACCTCATTTCACAATGTACTCCTAATCTCTCTCCCTCTCTGTCTCTCTCTCTCTTCACCAATACTGGTATTATTTAAGTTTCTTTTTTTTAAATTAATTAATTAATTTTGGGCTGCGTTGGGTCTTTGCTGCTGCGTGTGGATTTTCCCCAGTTGTGCTGAGTTGGGGCTACTTGTCGTTGCAGTTTGCGGGCTTCTCATTGCGGTGGCTTCTCTGTGGCACAGCACGTGCTCTAGGTGCACAGGCTTCAGTACTTGTGGCACGTGGGCTCAGTAGTTGTGGCTCGTGGACTCTAGAGCACAGGCTCAGTAGTTGTGGTGCACAGGCTTAGGTGCTCCACGGCATGTGGGATCTTCCTGGACCAGGGCTTGAACCCATGTCCCCCGCATTGGCAGGAGGATTCTTAACCACTGCACTGCCAGGAAAGTCCTTAAGTTTCTTAAAAGTACCTTTTTCCTACTATATGACCCCTTCATGGCAACTGTAGGTGATTTCTTATTTATTTTCCGTTTCCTAAATTTTTTTCCTCCCTTCAAAAGAGTAAAAAAAATGGTAAATGCCTATCCATTCTTATACATCTTTCCAAGAGTCAGTAGCTGAAGGAAGCTAGGGGGCATTTTTAGAATTATAGACCTCTGCATTTTCACATTTGCAGTTTCTCCTTTACTTCTTTGATTATTTGATTAAGACCTGTTTTCACTACTACTTCTGTGAGTTCCTTAATGGTAGTGTCCATATCTGTGTGTCTCACCCTTGAAAACTCAGCATCAATGTATCTTAGGCATTAGGATCATCTAATTTCCTTCTTCTTCTTTTCTATCCATTAATGTATTCTTTATTTTAAGTCTCCTCAAAAGGATACGATAATATTTATTAAAAAAAAGAAATCTTTGGAAGTTTATGGATACATTCTTATGGCATAGCAGGGATTGGCAAAGCACAGCCGACAGGGCAAAGCAGCCTGCCACCTGTGTTTGGAAATAAAGTTTTATTGGAAAACAGCCATGTCCATTTATTTATGCATTGACCATGGATGCTTCGTGTTATAAGAGCATAGTTGAGTAGTCACGACAGAGACTATATGACTTCAAATCCTAAACTATTTACTATTTGACCCTTTACAGAAAAACTGTTTGCCAACCTCTGGGGGGTAGGAATTACATGGGAATTTTTAGATTTGCAGTTTTTTGTTTGATAGCAACAAATTAAATAACAAAAGCATATTTCTAATCATCTGTATGGCCAACTTAGAATACTCCCCTTGGTTTTGAGGCTTTTGTGTTCTTTACGTTATTTTTAACAAAGTAAAGACAAATGGAATAACGGCACTTTACAAATAAAAGCATCTCAGTTCTTTAAATGGATAAAAGTGTTAAGAATATTTTTTAAACATTTAAAACATTTTTACTGAAGTATAGTTGATTTACAGTGTTGTGTTAGTTTCAGGTGTACAGCAAAGTGATTCAGTTATACATACGTATCTATTCTTTTTCAGATTCTTTTCCATTATAGGTTATTACAAGATATTGAGTATAGTTCCCTGTGCTATACAGGGATCTTGCAGGGCAGTTTGTCTTGCATAACACCTGAGCCAAGATTTTCTTGACGATTCCACCAAAGGATCAAGCAACTAGAGGAATAGTTCTGTCAACTTTTATGTAACTCCTAACAAAACCTTCTGCTGCTTCTCAGCCAGCCATGCTGTTTGCTTTCTGCATACTGCATAATGGAGAATTTAACAGTTATCATAGTTTTAATGGTACTGGAAGATGTAGTCACTGTCCTCACCTAACAGGGTGGATGTCTGGACACCCACCTGAAGGTAAACACTGCCTTCTTCCCTAACATTCTGGAGTCCTGCACACTGGGTGCTGGACACCTGAGCATTGGGAGTTAAACATCAGGATAAACAGGCCAAAGAAATGGAGAGGGAGAGAAAAGAACAAAAATAAATCTAAATAGAGGAAATAAAGTATTCAAGCAGGTTTTATTTCCCTGGTGATAACTGCATCAGCTCTCCACTTCCAGTCTGAGCCCTCATTCCACATGGCTGGGTCCAGGCTAGTGGGAGTACAGGCAGGGCATAAGATTTGTTTTACTTACCTGCTCCTCACTCAACTGAAAGCAATTTGAGATAGGAATCGTGTCTGGTTTTGGTTTACACATTGTAGACAACTCTGTAAATTTCCAGAATGAATGCTTGAGCCTAGGGATTCCTGAACACACACAATAATATAAGAGTACCTAGGTGGTCTGCTGAGCCAAGAGTCTTGCCAGCAGGATAACTCTACTCAAGACCCTAATTTTAGTAAGAGCTAAAAAAACAGATCATTTTAACTGGTGAGAAAATCTATGTAGGTGAATATGTATCATTTGAAGAAGACGATTCTTGTGTTCAACTGACTTAGTCATAGCCATTGTTACTAGATTGACAGCACTGCCCTGAGAGCCTGTGTAAGGCAACATCACAGATGTCTGCAGAAACAAAGTCCCCATGCCTTAAAATTGTTGATGTGAGCAAGTAACAATGTTTTAACTTCCTGCTATAAATACAGTCATACTTTGCATAAAGTAAACCCAATCCTAGGGAAAGAACAAGCTATGAAATGACCCTGTCAAATCTTCTGCTGTGTTCACTTCACTAGCACAAATAATTGCACAAGAAACTAGAGAAACAAGCTGACCGAAACTGATCAAACAGTTCTTTACATTGAGATTCCTGAATTCTAATAATACAAATAAACAGGAGACAGATGAATACCACACACGTGCCTCTGGAATGAAGAGAGTCTGGCTAGTACTATTAAGTATCTAAACTCTACTTTCATAATAAATTACTTAGTTGAATTAAAAGAAAAATGTGACAAGAAGTGAAAAGAAGGTGTTTCAAAACAACTAAATGAAGTGGAGATAAGCAACCTTCCAGAAAAAGAATTCAGAATAATGATAGTGATCCAGGACCTCAGATAAAGAATGGAGGCAAAGATTGAGGAGATGCAAGCAATGTTTAACAAAGACCTAGAAGAATTCAAGAACAAAAACCGAGAAGAATTCAAGAACAAGCAAACAGAGTTGAAAAATACAATAACTGAAATGAAAAATACACTAGAAGGAATTGATAGCAGAATAACTGAGGCAGAAGAATGGGTAAGTGACCTGGAAGACAGAATGATGGAATTCACTGCCATGGAACAGAATAACAAAAGAAGAATGAAAAGAAATAAAGACAGCCTAAGAGACCTCTGGGACAACATTAAACTCACCAACATTTGCATTATAGTGGTCCCAGAAGGAGAAGAGAGAGAGAAAGGAGCCAAGAAAATACTTGAAGAGAATATAGTCGAAAACTTCCCTAACATGGGAAAGGAAATAGCCACCCAAGTCCAGGAAGCACAGAGAGTCCCAGGCACGATAAACCCAAGGAGAAACACACTGAGACACATAGTAATCAAAGAGACAAAAATTAAAGACAGAGGAAAATTATGAAAAGCACACAAGGGAAAAACAACAAATATCATACAAGAGAACTCCCGTAAGGTTAACAGCTGACTTCTCAGCAGAAACTCTATAAGCCAGAAGGGAGTGGCACAATATATTTAAAGTGATGAAAGGGAAGAACCTACAACCAAGTTTACTCTATCCAGCAAGGATCTCATTCAGATTTGATGGAGAAATCAAAAGTTTTACAGACAAGCAAAAGCTAAGAGAACTCAGCACCACCAATCCAGCTCTAAAACAAATGCTAAAGGAATTTCTCTAAGTGGAAAACACAAGAGAAGACAAGGACCTACAAAAACAAACCCACAACAATTAAGAAAATGGGAATAGGAACATACATATCCATAATTACCTTAAATGTGAATGGATTAAATGCCCCAACCGAAAGACACAGGCTCGCTGAATGGATACAAAAACAAGACCCATATATATGCTGTCTACAAGAGACCCACTTCAGACCTAGAGATACATACAGACTGAAAGTGAGGGATGGAAAAAGATATTCCATGCAAATGGAAATCAAGAGAAAGTTGGAGTAGCAATACTCATATCAGCTAAATAGACTTCAGAATAAAGAATGTTACAAGAGACAAGAAAAGACACTACATAATGATCAAGGGATCAATCCAAGAAGAAGATATAACAATTATAAATATATATGCACCCAACATAGGAGCACCTCAATACATAAGGCAACTGCTAACAGCTATAAAAGAGGAAATCGACAGTAACACAATAATAGTGGGGGACTTTAACACCTCACTTACACCAATGGACAGATCATCCAGACAGAAAATTAATAAGGAAACACAAGCTTTAAATGACACAATAGACCAGATAGATTTAATTGATATTTATAGGACATTCCACCCAAAAACAGCAGATTACACTTTCTACTCCAGTGCACACGGAATATTCTCCAGGACAGACCACATCTTGGGTCACAAATCAAACCTCAGTAAATTTAAGAAAATTAAAATTATATCAAGCATCTGTTCTTACTACAAGCTATGAGATTAGAAATAAATTACAGGGAATAAAGCATAAAAATACACAAACACATGGAGGTTAAACAATATGTTACTAAATAACCAAGATATCACTGCAGAAATCAAAGAAGAAATGAAAAAATACCTACAAACAAATGACAATGAAAACACAATGATCCAAAACCTATGGGATGAAGCAAATGCAGTTCTAAGAGGGAAGTTTATAGCAATACAATCCTACCTCAAGAAACAAGAAACATCTCAAATAAACAGTCTAACCTTACACCTACAGGAACTAGAGAAAGAACAAACAAAACCCAACGTTGGTAGAAGGAATGAAATCATAAAGATCAGAGAGGAAACAAATGAAATAGAAACAAAGAAAACAGTAGCAAAGATCAATAAAACTAAAAGCTGGATCTTTGAGAAGATAAACAAAATTGATAAACATTTAGCCAGACTCATCAAGAAAATGAGGGAGAAGACTCAAATCAATAAAATTAGAAATGAAAAAGGAGAAGTTACAATGGACACCGCAGAAATACAAGGCATCATAAGAGACTACTAAAAGAAACTCTATGCCAATAAAATGGATTACCTGGAAGAAATGGACAAATTCTTAGAAAAGCACAGCCTTCCGAGACTCAACCAGGAAGAAACAGAAAATATAAAAAGACCAATCACAAATAATGAAATTGAAACTGTGATTAAAAATCTTCCAAGAAACAAAAGTCCAGGACCAGATGGCTTCACAGGTGAATTCTATCAAACATTTAGAGAAGAGCTAACACCAATCCTTCTCAAACTCTTCCAAAAAATTGCACAGGAAGGAACACTCCAAAACTCATTTGACAAGGCCACCATCACGCTGATATGAAAACCAGACAGAGATACTACAAAAATGAAAATTACAGACCAATATCACTGATGAATATAGATGCAAAAATCCTCAACAAAATATTAGCAAACAGAATCCAACAATACATTAAAAGGATCATACACCGTGATCAAGTGGGATTTATCCCAGGGATGCAAGTATTCTTCAATATACACAAATCAATCAGTGTGATACACCATATTAATAAATTGAAGGAGAAAAACCATATGATCATCTCAATAGATGCAGAAAAAGCTTTTGACAAAATTCAACACTAATTTATGATAAAATCTCTCCAGAAAGTGGGTACAGAGGGAACATACCTCAATATCATAAAGGCCATATACGACAAACCCACAGCAAACATCACTCTCAATGGTGAAAAACTGAAAGCATTTCCTCTAAGATCAGGAAGAAAACAAGGATGTCCACTCTCGCCACTTTTATTCAACATAGTTTCAGAAGTCCTAGCCACTGAGATCAGAGAAGAAAAAGAAATAAAAGAAATTCAAATGGAAAAGAAGAAGTAAATCTGTCACTGTTTGCAGATGACATGCTACTATACATAGATAATCTTAAAGATGTCACCAGAAAACTACTGGAGCTAATCAGTGAATTGGGTTTAGTTGCAGGATACAAAATTAATGCATAGAAATGTCTTGCATTCCTACACATTAACAGCAAAAGATCAGAAAGAGATATTAAGGAAAAAATCCCATTTAACATCACATCAAAAAGAATAAGACACTTAGGAACAAACCTACCTAAGGAGACAAAAGACCTGTACTCAGAAAACTATAAGATACTGATGAAAAAATCAATGATGACACAAACAAACGGAGATATATACCATGTTCTTGGATTGGAAAAATCAATATTGTGAAAATGACTATACTACCCAAAGCTTGATAGGGATTGCACCGAATCTACAGATTCCGTGCAATCCCTATCAAACTACCAATGGCATTTTTCACAGAACTAGAATAAAAAATTTCACAATTTGTATAGAAACACAGAAGACCCTGAATAGCCAAAGCAATCCTGAGAAAGAAAAATGGTGCTGGAGGAATCAGGCTCCCTTACTTCAGACTATACTACGAAGCTACAGTAATCAAGACAGTATGGTAGCAGCACAAAAACAGAAATATAGATCAATGGAACAGGATAGAAAGCCCAGAGATAAACCCACGTACCTATGGTCAACTAATCTAAGACAAAGGAGGCAAGGAAATACACTGTAGAAAAGACAGTCTCTTCAATAAGTGGTGCTGGGAAAACTGGACAGCTACATGTAAAAGAATGAAATTAGAACACTCCCTAACACCATACACAAAAATGAACTCAAAATGGATTAAAGACCTAAATGTAAGACCAGACAATATAAAACTCTTAGAGGAAAACATAGGAAGAACACTCTTTGACATAAACAACAGCAAGATCTTTTTTGACTCACCTCCTAGAGTAATGGAAATAAAAACAAAAATAAACAAATGGGACCTAATGAAACTTAAAAGCTTTTACACAGCAAAGGAAACTATAAACAAGATGAAAAGACAACCCTCAGAACGGGAGAAAATATTTGCAAACGAATCAACGGACAAGGATTAATCTAAAGAATATATAAACAGCTCATGTAGCTCAATATTAAAAAAACAAGCAACCCAATCTAAAAACGGGCAGAAGACCTAAATAGTCATTTCTAAAAACAAGACATGCTGATGACCAAGAGGCACATGCAAAGCTGCTGAACATCACTAATTATTAGAGAAATGCAAATCAAAACTACAATGAGGTATCACCTCACACTGGTTAGAATGGGCATTATCAGAAAATCTACAACAACAAATTCTGGACAGGGTGTGGAGAAAAGAGAACCCTCTTACACTGTTGGTGGGAATGTAAATTGATACAGCCACCATGGAGAACAGTATGGAGGTTCCTTAAAAACTAAAAGTAGAACTACCATAGGACCCAGCAATCCCTCTACTGGGCATATACCCAGAGAAAACCATAATTCAGAAAGACACATGCACCCCAATGTTCATTGCAGCACTGTTTACAAAAGCCAGGTATTGGAAGCAACCTAAATGCCCACTGACAGACGAATGGATAAAGAAGATGTGGTCCATATATACAATGGAATATTACTCAGCCATAAAGAGGAACGAAATTGGGTCATTTGTAGAGACGTGTATGGAATGTCATACAGTTTGTCATACAGAGTGAAGTAAGTCAGAAAGCGAAAAACAAATATCATACATTAACGCATATATGTGGGATCTAGAAAAATGGTACAGATGAACCGGTTTCCAAGGCAGGAATAGAGATACGATGTAGAGAACAAATATATGGACACCAAGGGGGGAAAGCGGGGTGGGAGGGGGTGGTGGTGGGATGAATTGGGAGATTGGGACTGACATATATACACTAATATGTATAAAATAGATACCTAATAAGAACCTGCTGTATAAAAAATAAATAAAAGAAGGTGTTTCAAGAACAAAGACACCTAAGTAAGGTCACCTATCCCTCATAAGGCTAAAGGTGTAAGGCTGCTGTTATCTAAGTACGGTTCATGGGCCCAAAGGAGGCCCTTTCAGGGTGGTTTACCAAACTCGGTGAGTTTTCTCTCTTTTGTTGCAGATTAGTACTCCACACAGGATTCACAGTGACCCCCCTGTCATTATCTCTCTCTCTCTCCTTTTGTAGACGTCCCTCCTCTCTGGTACACTGTCCAAAAATTCTAGGTGCTTCAAGATTCCCAATCTCCTATTCCGTATCAATCTCACAGTGAGACACCTGGGCTATTTTTGGTAAATCCCTCCTGCACTGGTGCCGAGAAGCTGCCTCCATGAAGTAAGCTGGGCAATGGTTGGGCTCACCTCATCTGTTTTCCTTATCTCTGTGCTACCTGTAGTCCAATGTCCAAAAGTTGTTTCATATAGTTTGTCCAGTTGTCCAGTTGGAAGGAAGGTCAACTCTACCTTTATCAGTGAAGAAGTTACAGTAATTTGTTTTTATTGTATTTTACAAATATGTCATTTCATGATGGATAGGGATAAAATCCTTTTCTACGAACCACACATTATTTGAAACCTGCCTTAGGTAATGTTTCCTCTGTGGCATGCTGAATGAGTCTTGGGGATGAATAGTAATTCAGGCAAAGGATTTGGGGAGATTAGGGAGCACTTTCTAGGCAGATGAATCCCTCTCTTACCCATGGGAGTCATGGAGACGTATGCAAGGAAGAGATCTCTGACTATTCCAGTTAAAAATTCTGCCTGGGATTATTTGGGTAGCTAGAGATACTTGTACCATGCAGAAAATGATGGAAGCAACAACTGAATATTTCCCTAAGCATGCTCGTGTTTAGAGCTCTCTTCTGAGTCCTGTCCCATTCTCTATCTATGCCTCAAGCTATTAATATTTTATAAGGAAAAAGAGGTCAGATATAGCTGTGGTGCAATTTTCAGGATGAACACCAGAGGGCGGGGTTTCCTACAAATGTGGTTCCTCTTTTTATTCAGGTGCTGGTTTGACTTGTTTACTTTGTAGCCACAAGACAGATTACTGTTGCTGTGCAGAAAGGGGCTCTCAGTTTCTAAGTGAGAAGTTTCTACAATATTCAGCTGCAAACTAGCCCCATTAGATTTGGTGTATTCTAGGGAGCAAGGACCGTTGCCAACATGTTTTCTGTCACTCACTCTGTTCTTGTGATCTTCTTAATATTCAGTAAGTAACATTTTATCTTAAATGTTCATGATTTTTCATTTTCCTATAATTATAGGTAACTTTAGTTTTCTACTCTGGCTGAAAACTCTCCTTCTGTCCATTTATAACATAAAAAAGTGATTCTCTTGTAGGAGGGACCAATGGAGACTCAGTGAACCAGACAGAAGGCCCAGTGACTGTCTCAGAGGGGGCGCCTAGGACCCTGCACTGCACTTACGAGACCTCTGGTCTGGATCCCTATCTTTTCTGGTACGTCCAGTATCTCAACAAAGCTCCGCAACTCCTCCTGAAGGGCTCGAAGGCAAACCGGAGGGCAGAGCATCAAGGTTTTCAGGCCACTCTTGTTACGAGTGACAGCTCCTTCCACCTGCAGAAAACCTCAATGCAAGCATCAGACTCGGCTGTGTACTACTGTGCTCTGAGTGACACAGTGAGAGGGGCTGCAGGGGGAGCTGAACACAAACCCAAGGGGAGCAAGAGGGCTGAAGTGAGCAGCCTTCGGAGGAGGAGGTATATTCTCTCCTTGGGCAATGTTTAGTTTATTTAGAGCTTTACAGGAAAATAAATCAAGCTCAGATCTAATTCCTAGAAACCCAGGAGGTTGGGATTTGTTCTTCAGGGAGAATAGGGTGGATGTCAGTCTTAAAGAAGACCCAAGCTCTGATCCCCAGAAGCGTCCCTGTTCAGCCAGAAAGACTCCTCCCTTCTCTAGACTGACTTTCAAAAACATCTATTTTCTCTTAATGTAAGATGGATGTTAGATGTCACGATATTAATATATTCATTTAGGGAAGAGAAAAGGAATAGATGACTAAAAGCTGCATCAGCTGAATCACAATCATAAATCAGCACAGGGATGCCAAGCAAATCATACACAAATTTTCACGCGGCTGAGACGTAACGCTGTTGAGGTGCTGCTCTCAGTGAAATGAGTCAGAGCTGCTGCAGCAGTGGGATGAAAAGGCATTTGTGATTTTTGAATGGCTACATTTTTGATATAAGGAACTAGGAATGCATGGTCTGGTGATTTTGCATTCATTTTGACTACAGGATGGGATACTTGAAAGCAAGGTTTTTCTAGCACAGACTGAGTATTGATTGGCATTAGACACGTACAGCTGGACAAATTTTGTCCACCAGGAAACTTGCTGTGTGATAGCATTAAGCAGACAAGGAACTTTATCCAATGTAAATTTCCCCAGGAACCAATGCCTTGGAGTGAAGGAAGAACAGTTATGATGACTGAGGGTAAATAGTTTGATCTTCCTGTCTGGAAGAAGAATCTGTGAGCTTATTTCACTGTAGAGTTTGGCTGCTGGCCAAGAAAAGCCATACAAAACCATGGATGAGTATTGTTCTCATAAGTCACCATAATCATAACAAATTGTATTAGTTATAAAACTTATGTCTATCCTAGATGCATTGGCTGCATATGGCAAATGACTGCAGCACTGATATAATTGTTGTCAACTTAATTACAATAAAGTCTAAATAGGCAGGTTAGATTCACCAACCATGTCAACAAGCCATGACGTGCCACAGGCAAACTGATAGCAGCAAGTTACATTTCCTGTTCTGGTGCAGAAGCATCTCACCCTTCAGTACTTGTGCACGTGCCCTGTCAGGCACAGGGCAGGCATTTAGACCTGAATCTGAGACAGAACACAGCACATTTCACTCAGAGGAAGAGCTTCCAATATGGGGTTCCCTGGCCTGCTGAGAGTTGTCATAGCCTCCGTCCGCCTTGGTAAGGCTGGTAAGGATGGCCACAAACAGACTCAGCTCCACTCAGCTCCCATGTTTGGGGGTAGGGCAGGTTATTATTGTCTGGTGGTTTGTAGGAGAGTTGAGTAATGGGTAGAGGAATTAGAAGTCTTAGTCCTGTTTGTCCCTTGCAGCCCTCGGGGTTCCACCAGGAGAATCAGCCTAATTCTTTCTCTCTGTCTCTCTGTCTGTCTCTCTCCATATATATTATATATATAAATTTTTTTCTTCTCCCCAGGATCCATCACAGCCCAGAAAGTAACTCAAGACCAGCCAGGGGCTTCCCTGGTGGTGCAGTGGTTGAAAATCTGCCTGCTAATACAGGGGACATGGGTTCGAGCCCTGGTCTGGGAGGATCCCACATGCCGCGGAGCAACTAGGCCCGTGAGCCACAACTACTGAGCCTGCGCGTCTGGAGCCTGTGCTCCGCAACAAGAGAGGCCGCGATTGTGAGAGGCCCGCGCACCGCGATGAAGAGTGGCGCCCGCTGGCCACAAACAGAAAAAGCCCTCGCACAGAAATGAAGACCCAACACAGCAAAAATAAATAAATTAATTACTAAACTCCTACCCCCAACATCTTCTTAAAAAAAAAAAAAATTGAAAAAAATAGGACCAGCCAGAAATTTCTATGCTGGAGAAGGAGGATGTAACCTTGGATTGTGTATATGAGGCTAGTAGTTACAGTTATTATTTATTCTGGTACAAACAAACACCAAGTGGGGAAATGATTTTCCTTATTCATCAGGAGTCTTACAATGAGTGAATACAACAGAGGGTCGGTAGTTTTTGAACTTCCAGAAAACGGCCAGTTCCATCAGCCTCACCATCACAGCCTTGCAGCTTGGGGACTCAGCGGTGTATTTCTGTGCTCTGAGAGACCACAGTGATGCAGGTCCCTGTGGGAACCCACAGAAACCTCAGATCTCAACGTGAGGTGTCTCCCAGCTATGAAAACCTTAGTGAGATTCTCGGTAAGGACAGGAGAAGGCAGGGGCCGTGTCAGCGGGGCAGGGGAGTCAGAAGTGGAAACCTCAATCTAAGGAAAATGCTCTCTCTCTGGCTCAGAGAACATATCTAAAAGTGTCATTCATCAAAAGCATCTTTATCTTCAATTCTTCATCTTGAAGTAGGTCATTTGCCAAAAAAATTTAAAACTTTTTTATGGTGATTATATTAAAGCAAGTGATTTGGTTTAAAAAAATTCAGTAATATTTGGCCAAATCTGCACCTGAATTGTTAGACTTTTAGGTTCACTGCACAAATATTCATGCATTGCTGACTAAGTCTTGTCATTATGTTAGATCTGAAGTATCTGTTAAATGGCACTTCTTGGACTCTCCCTGTCCCATTGTCTCATGCTGTGCCATGACTGACTTGGAATGATGGACACAGAATAAATGTCACCACAAGTCTTGACACCAAGAAGGAATGAAGCTCTTCAGTTTGCTCAGAACCAGCCCCATTACCTGATCACATTCTCTATATGCAAGTTTAATGCAGATAAAATAGAATATCCAAAGAAGTAATACTCAAAACAAAACAGAACAACTCAAAAATTCTACTAGTCAGGAAAAACTCTGCTACAGAATCACATCTTATAGGATGTTTTCCATTCTGCGTTTTTACCCAACAGTATATTGTGGAATTATTATTTGCACAGCATTATTTACAGATCAAAATCACAGATTCTCATGGTGATATTCCAACGTATGATTTTTTTCTTTAAGAAGATGTTGGGGGTAGGAGTTTATTAATTAATTTATTTTTGCTGTGTTGGGTCTTCATTTCTGTGCGAGGGCTTTCTCTCCTTGTGGCAAGCGGGGGCCACTCTTCATCGCGGTGCGTGGGCCTCTTCACTATCACGGCCTCTCCTGTTGCGGAGCACAGGCTCCTGACGCGCAGGCTCAGTAGCTTGGGTCACGGGCCTAGTTGCTCTGCGGCATGTGGGATCCTCCCAGACCAGGGCTCGAACCAGTGTCCCCTGCATTAGCAGGCAGATTCTCAACCAGTGCGCCACCAGGGAAGCCCCCAATGTATGATTTTATAATACATTTTTGGCAAATTCTGTCTTACTAGCTGTTTAGATTGTTTTACTCACAGTAACAAATAATGCTGGAATGAACACACGGGTATTTGATGATTTCCTTTACAATTCCCAGGAGGTGAAGAGGAATTTACCTTTAGTCTTTCTGGTATGGGCTCCCTGATCATTTCTGTGACCCTGGAGTATAGCACATTTTCACTCTACAACTACTAAACACTCATATTTTGCCTGTTACACAATATTCTCTTACATCAAGGCTTTGCTGTACAGTTTAGCTCCTGACTCCAGATGGCCTCAATTTCAGACAATTCTGTACCACATATGTTCAAAGTAGCTGTAATATAACATCTAAAAGAGTAATGTCTCTGTGCTATTGTGTGGTGATATTAGGTGGCAATTAACCTGGTGGATATGTTTTCATCTGGAAATCCAAAAAGAAAGATATTCTTCCTTGTGTAAGGATTTTCTATCCCTACTATACAAAAAACAACGATCCCAATACAGAACAACTTTCCAGAAAAGAAAGCATAAGTGTGTGTGCGTGTGTGCGTGCGTGTGTGTGTGTGTGTGTGTGTGTGTGTGTGTGTCAGGGAGAAGGAGAGAGAGAGAGAGAGACCACGATAGACTTATGTAGCCAAGTCATGAAGTAATTAACTAAACAGTTAAATTTCGCAAAACGTATTAGAAATAAGTAAAGTCTTTCAGAGACAACTTTTAATGAAGAAAATAGATGTAAGTAGTTTACAAGGGAATAAATCAAAGATTTGAAGCAAGAAAAATGTATCTTAGAATCGGGTGCAGGAAGCGGTATTGGCGAGAGGTACTCAAAGGAGGATTCCCAAAACATAGCAAAAATTTTAAAAAACACCAGACTGAAAATAATCAATGACCTATCTTGTTTAACAATTATTTCAATCTATTTGTACTTTGAAAGTCTGAGAAATCTTCTAAAATGTTTTGGATAACATGCATACCAGCTCAAACTGGAGCCGTTGTAAAATCAGTCACTAGTCTCTACTTGATCCCTAACATCCCCCAAATCATATCCCGTCTCCTTAATCAATGAGCTCTCTAATCATAATCGCCTTTTTAAACTTTCCTGATTGTCACATAACTCTAATTTTTCTAATATCTCCATCAGATTATTTTGCCAATAAATAAGTAAACGCCATCTGGGAAGGAATGCATTAACAGTGTGCCTGTAACTTGTTTTCTGCTTCCTCTGAGGTCACCTGAGGCCTTTGGGGTTTCCTGAGCTGACCTCTTTGTGGACACAGTATTCTCATTTATACTTGAAAAGTAAAGAGGAGTTTTTAGGAGTTGTTCCATACTAAGTTCTTATCCAGAATGACCTTAGCAGGACACCCAGGGTATTTCTAGATTATTCATTGCAAATAACCTAAAATTTATGGACATGGGATATATATGATTGGAAAATGGCAGTCAACTAATGTTGGATCTCTTGTACGTGATTAGAAAAACCTGAAAGACCCCAAACCTCAATGACTTCCCTGTTGCAACCTGTGTTGCTATAGTTGATGCTTGTCATACTGAACCCCAAGTCTGTCCTGGTGTTAAAAAAGGAACTTTGTGAAGCTTCATTTGAACAATTCATGAGCTCCCAGAGACTGAAGCTGGGTTTGCTGCTCTTTCTTGCTTGGTTTTGCTCTTCAGAAGCCCTGTTTTATCCCCTTCAGGTCACTACCATCCTTCCAATGAAACCACAGTCCCATAGATAGATTGGTTTTGCCCATTTCTGAACATTATACAACTAAAATAATATAGTTTGGATTTTTTTCTATCTGGATATTTTTCTTAATATCAGATTTCTAAGAGTCATCCAAGTTGTATTCAGTTTAGTTTATTCTCATTGCTGTATGAACATACCAGAATTTATTTAGCTACCTGCTTAACTGGTTCTTTGGATTTTTCCTGCCTTTGGCTGTTATCAATAGTGGTATTATGAATATTCTTATACACGTTCTTTGGTGAACACATTTACACACTGCTATTGGGCATATATATTCGAATTTCTGCATTAAAGGGTATACATATATCTGGCTTTAATTCCTCCACTAGCTAAGCCTTCAAAGAGTGCTAATAACCTCGTGTTGTAAATCAACCGCATTTTCCAAACCTCATCATTGCTGACCTCTCAGAAACTTTAGACACATGAGTTGTGACCATTTACTCTTGCTTCAAATCCTCTCTTCC
The DNA here is from genome assembly GCF_964374135.1 of Grampus griseus. Taxonomy (NCBI): domain Eukaryota; kingdom Metazoa; phylum Chordata; class Mammalia; order Artiodactyla; family Delphinidae; genus Grampus; species Grampus griseus. The sequence continues at coordinate 75,448,470 of NC_139018.1, read as the reverse complement.
TTAGAGAAAGTTTCTCTCTTTCTTAGAGAAACAGCTTCTTCTCTGACAAAACACTCTCTGAGGTTTGTACCTACTTCTTGGGCTGTTCCCTCTCTCACTCCTGCCCACACCTTCATCTCCCTTTTAGTCATTAACTATTGCGTGTCTGCAAGGTTTAGCTCTAGACTGTGTCCTCTCTTTGTGTTATTCTCTCTCTCTCTGACATTTTACTCATGTCTACGTGACTCTGTGTCATACCTCATCATCTACTTTCTCTAGCTTCTCACTCAATTTAACAAGTATGAGCCACCTTTCTGTCACATATACACAGAGATAAAAATAACAGAGTAATCAGCATTCTGGCCATAAGTACAGTAAAGTGAGAGAAATTGTCATTGCCGCCTAGTGTGACCCTCTGAATCCTCCAAACTCCAGGGGATTCATTTCAAACTCTCTGAGCCAATCTTCTGAATCTCCTCTAACTTGGCTTGAGGAAGATTGAGGAAGACACACCATCACAGCTTCACTTCTGTTTGCTCTAATTCTTCAGTGAATTATCAGTTTTCTCATATATCATTACTCTGCATGATAGGCTAAGGAAAGTTGAACAAATGAACTTCATATATGTTTTGGAAATGTACCCAAGCATGTATTGTGGACTCTCTCCATGGGTTCTCATGTACTGAAGGCTCTCTTCCAAGTCCAAGACAAAAGGAAGTGTTGCAATTAATATGTTTTTATAATCTACATCTATATCTATACTTATGTATAGACTTCTAAAATTCCTGATATGCCTATAACTGTGAGTTCCATACAGTCAGGAAACATGTATGTATTGTACACTACACAGTACATGGCACATAGTGGTTGCACATTGAACATTGGCTAACTGAAGAATGAATTAATTGATAATATCAACAGATACAGAGCTTCTACCCTTTGGATGCTGTTAGATAATTGTGTATCAATTAGTTCTTGTATTCGTCCAATTCTCATCACCATCAGGATACTTCTATTTCCATGTACCATAAATCCCCTTTCTGTTTGTACAGATTTTCGTCATATGGTACTATTTTCAGGTTTGCAATTAGATGGTCTCCCTCTTGTTGGCGTAGACAGAGCCATCTTCATCACCTGAGTGAGTCTATAGGAAGATGTATATCGAATTCATTTTCTTGCGGACTTGGAAGTCCCTCTTATCGGTGGGTCTTCCGGTTTCACCTGGTGATGACATATTCCTGCATCATCACTTTTCTGCTTTCTTCTCTAGAGCTTTTATCTTAGAATTTCAGCCTCAAATATTTATTTCCTGTGGCTAGAGATATGAGTCCTATAAAGCTAAGGATGGTAGTGGGCAGAGAGTGGGGGAGTGGTCCAGGCCGAAAGAAAATCACAGTTAACTTAGTTCTCTTTGAGTCCCAATACTTTTCCTTTCCATCCTAACTCCTAGGGCTCAAAGGAAATGACCTTTTTATAATAGGTTTTCTCCATACACTAGATGTTGCCCATGAGTACAATTGGATGGAGTTAAACTATCTGTTTCTATTTATCTTTACCATTGCCATCACTTGTTCTGCTTCTTTGTATATTTTTAATTTCCAGTCTAGTGACCTAGTTTGGGGGTAGATATTCCTGCCACTGGGAGTCCTAGCCTGAGACAAGAAAAATGTCTTGTCTGTTATTCTAATTTCCTGATTCTGGTTCCCAGGGCTGAATTATTTCAATCAAAAATCCTTTTAAGTTCCTGGATTCTCAACCCTTAAGAAAACTTTTAGGAAGCATTATCCTCAATTGTAATATTGGTATTTAAAAAGTTCTCCTATGAGAGCAAAAATCAGGACTCTGCCTCTGGCACAGTAGAAAGAAGAATCACTACATCCTTGGGGAAATGAGCTATTTGACCTTGGAATGGTGACTGGAAAAAAGGTAGATGGAAGCATGTAATTTTAGCAAAAAGTAATAAGAGAAAGAGGCAATTCTCTTTCTTGTGACAATTTGTAGAGAATATTCTCTTTTTCAAGAAACACATGCTCAATTATAGGAAAGAAGTTATAGACAAGGAAGAGACTTTCACTTTAGTTAACTTTGATGACTTAAATATTAATAGGCATTTTGTTTCTCAGAGAATTTTACAGTTTAAAAGAATGTGAATTTTAGGAAAGATTACAGTTATCCTTGATCATAAGATAGATGTAACGATTTTCCAAATCTACACTAGAAAACATTGCCCTGTAATACATGATAGATGATTTCAGAGGCTGATATGTTGAGAAGGGTTTGGGTTTGTACTATAGTTTTAACTTTACTTTTAATTTAGAGAAATCACAGTAAGTATAAAAAGGGAAGCTCACAGGCTCAAAGCATAAAAGTTTTTTTCAGTCTTCTATGAGAAGTGCTCAAGCTACATTTTGGTTACGTTGCTTTGAACTAGTTACTTGATAACAGCAAATAGGTAAAGCTTAAGACAAAGAGGGTGACAGATTCCTCTTTTCTAAAAAAGATCTTCTTAAAAATATACATTATAAAAATCAACTCAAAATGGATCATAGACTTAAATGTAAAATATAAACTATGAAATTTGAAAAAAAATAAGAGAAAATCTTCAGGCCTGGGGCTAAGTAAATCTTAGATTTGACACCAAAAGCATGATACACACACACACACACACACACACACACACACACACACACACCCCTAACTGAATCAAATTTAAAAACTTTTCCTCTACTAAAGACCCTGTTAAGAATATGAAAAGATAAGCTACAGACTGGGGGTAAATATTTACAAACCATGTATCTGACATAGTACTTGTATCTAGAATATATAAAGAACTCTAAAAGCTAAATGGTATAGAAAATGAACAACCAATTAGAAAAACGGGTGACTCAGATTGATATTTCACCAAAGAGGATATACAGATTGCAAATCAGCACATGAAAAGATGCTCAACATCATTAGCCATCAGAGAAACGCAAATTAAAACCACAATGAAATATCACTACACAACTATCAGTGGGGTAAAATAAAAAATAGTGACAACACCTAATTCTGGCAAACGTGGGGAAAACTGGATCACTCATAAACTGCTGATGGGAATATAGAATGATACAGGCACTCTGGAAAATAGCCTGGTAATTTCTTATAAAACTAAACATGTAATGCAGACTTGGACACTTATCCTAGATAAATAGAAGATTTCATTTACATAAAACTCTGTACCTGAATATTCATAACAGCTTTATTCATAGCAGCCAAAATATGGAAACCTGATGTCCCTTACTAGGTGACTGGTTAAACGAACTGTGGGACGTCCCTACCATGGAATACTACTCAGAAATAAAAGGAAACGAACAGGTTGGATACACACTATTACCTGGAGAAATTTCATGTTTTTACTACTCATTCTGAGTGAAAAAAATCTCAATGATTACTTCTATATAATTCCATTTATATAACATTATTAAAATAACAAAATCGTAGGGATGAAGAACAGCTTAGTGATTGTCAGGGGTTAATGACTAGGGAAGGGGTGGGTGTGGCTACAAAGGGGTGGCATGAGGAAGCCTTGTGGTTACGAAACAGCTGTACATCTTGATTGTGGCAGCGAAGCTATACATGTGATATACATGAATGCATGAATCTGTACATGTGTAAAATTGCTTAGAACTACACACACACACAAATGGCTGCATGTAAACTGTGGAAATCTAATAAGCCTTGTGTGTTGTACCAATGTTAATTTCCTGGTTTAGAGACCCCTGGAGGACATAGGGTGAAGAGTACACAGAGCCTCCCTGTACATTTTTGGAAACTTCTATGAATCTATAATTATTTCAAATGAAAAAAAATTTTTTTTTAATTACAAACAAATTTCATAAAAATCACAACTGTAAATCATCTCCTTGGTTTCATTACACATCACACATTCAGCTTCTGGGTTCTTTTAGAGCCTATCCTACAAAGAGCTCCTGCATTAATCCTGCAGTTATCTTTTTCACGTTCTTTCTGAGACACACATTCAGAAACAGAGAAACACATCCTTTTAAATATGATTTGTAAGAGTCAGAGTTTGCTAAGTGTGATTAGAATAAATCAAATCAAAGGATGAGAAAATGGATACAAGTTAGATTAATCACTTTCAGATCACTGAGAAATTATCAGATTTTCAAAGAAAAAGTCAAAGAACAACAAACCCCTTACCTACACTGTTAGTGCAATAAACTCTGTGCAGCTTATTCTTTTCTAGTCCCTGAGTGGGTGAGGGATGAAGTGACATCAAAGCAGTGCGTCTGAGAGTTGATGTTCTTTTTCTGGGTTGTAGCTAATGCGGGTAGAGTGTGCTCTTCAGGCAAGTCTGAAGAGAGCTTATATAAATGGTGGTCAACTCTGCAACATCAACACATGTTCAATGACAAAACCTAATGGAGTGGGGCTTCCGGGAAGATGGCGGAAGAGTAAGACGCGGAGATCACCTTCCTCCCCACAGATACACCAGAAATACATCTACACGTGGAAGACCTCCTACAGAACACTTACTGAACGCTGGCAGAAGGTCTCAGACCTCCCAAAAGGCAAGAAACCCCCCACATGCATGGGTAGGGCAAAAGAAAAAAGAATAAACAGAGACAAAAGGATAGGGACGGGACCTGCACCAGTGGGAGGGAGCGGTGAAGGAGGAAATGTTTCCACACACTGGGAAGCCCCTTCACGGGTGGAGACTGCGGGTGGCGGAGGGGTAAAGCTTCGGAGCCACGGAGGAGACCACAGCAACAGGGGTGCCGAGGGCAAAGCGGAGAGATTCCCGCACAGAGGGTCAGTGCCGACCGGCACTCACCAGGCCGAGAGGCTTGTCTGCTCACCCGCCGGGGCAGGCGGGGCTGGGAGCTGAGACTCGGGCTTCGGTCGGAGCGCCGGGAGAGGACTGGGGTTGGTGGCGTGAACACAGCCTTCAGGGGGTTAGTGCGCCACGGCTAGCCAGGAGGGAGTCCAGGGAAAAGGTCCAGAGCTGCCGATGAGGCAAGAGACTTTTTCTTCCCTCTTTCTTTCCTGGTGCGCGAGGAGAGGGGATTAAGAGCGCTGCTTAAAGGAGCTCCAGAGACGGGCGCGAGCCGCGGCTAAAAGCGCGGACCCCAGAGACGGGCAGGAGACGCTAAGGCTGCTGCTGCTGCCGCCACCAAGAAGCCTGTGTGCGATCACAGGTCACTATCCACACCCCCCTTCCGCGGAGCCTGTTTAGCCCGCCACTGCCGGGGTCCCGGGATGCAGGGACAACTCCCCCGGAAGAACGCACTGCGCGTCTCAGGCTGGTGCAACGTCACGCGGCCTCTGCCGACGCATGCTCGCCCCGCCCTCCGTGCCCCTCCCTCCGCCCCGCCTGAGTGAGCCAGAGCCCCCGAATCAGCTGCTCCTTTAACCCCGCCCTGTCTGAGGGAAGAAGAGACGCCCTCCGGTGACCTACACGCAGAGGCGGGGCCAAATCCAAAGCTGAGCCCCCTGAGAGCTGTGAGAACAAAGAGAAAGGTAAATCTCTCCCAGCAGCCTCAGAAGCAGCGGATTAAAACTCCACAATCAACTTGATTGTACCCTGCGTCTGTGGAATACATGAATAGACAACGAATCATCCGAAATTAAGGAGGTGGAATTTGAGAGAAAGATTTATTATTTTTTCCCCTTTTCTTCTTTTTGTGAGTGTGTATGTGTATGCTTCTGTGTGAGATTTTGTCTGTATAGCTTTGTTTCCACCATTTGCCCTAGGGTTCTATCCGTCCGTTTTTGTTTTTTCTCTTAATAATTTTTTTAATTTTAATAACTTTATTGTATTTTATCTTATTTTATTTTACTTTATCCTCTTTCTTTCTGTTTTCCTTCCTTCCCTCCTTCCTCCCTCCCTCCTTTCTTTCTTTCTCTCTACTTCTACTAATTCTTTCTTTCTACTTTTTCTCCCTTTTATTCTGACCGAGTGGATGAAAGGCTCTTGGTGCTACAGCCAGGAGTCAGTGCTGTGCCTCTGAGGTGGGAGAGCCAACTTCAGGACACTGGTCCACAAGAGACCTCCCAGCTCCACATAATATCAAACGGTGAAAATCTCCCAGAGATCTCCATCTCAACACTAGCACCCAGCTTCACTCAACGACCAGCAAGCTACAGTGCTGGACATCCTATGCCAAACAACTAGCAAGACACGAACACAATCCCACCCATTAGCAGAGAGGCTGCCTAAAATCATAATAAGTCCACAGACACCCCAAAACACACCACCAGACGTGGACCTGCCCACCAGAAAGACAAGATCCAGCCTCATCCACCAGAACACAGGCACTAGTCCCCTCCACCAGGAAGCCTACACAACCCACTGAACAAACCTTAGCCACTGGGGACAGACACCAAAAACAACCGTAACTACGAAACTGCAGCCTGTAAAAAGGAGACCCCAAACACAGTAAGATAAGGAAAATGAGAAGACAGCGAAACACACAGCAGATGAAGGAGCAAGATAAAAACCCATCAGAGCTAACAAATGAAGAGAAAATAGGCAGTCTACCTAAAAAAGAATGCAGAATAATGATAGTAAACATGATCCAAAATCTTGGAAATAGAATAGACAAAATGCAAGAAACATTTAACAAGGACCTAGAAGAACTAAAGATGAAACAAACAACGATGAACAGCACAATAAATGAAATTAAAAACACCCTAGATGGGATCAATAGCAGAATAACTGAGGCAGAAGAACAGATAAGTGACCTGGAAGATAAAATAGTGGATATAACTACTGCAGAGCAGAATAAAGAAAAAAGAATGAAAAGAACTGGGAAAGTCTCAGAGACCTCTGGGACAACATTAAATGCACCAACATTTAAATTATAGGGATTCCAGAAGAAGAAGAGAAAAAGAAAGGGACTGAGAAAATATTTGAAGAGATTATAGTTGAAAACTTCCCTAATATGGAAAAGGAAATAGTTAATCAAGTCCAGGGAGCACAGAGAGTCCCATACAGGGTAAATCCAAGGAGAACCACACCAAGACACATACTAATCAAACTGTCAAAAATACAAAGAAAACATATTAAAAGCAGCAAGGGAAAAACAACAAATAACACACAAGGGAATCCCCATAAGGTTAAGAGCTGATCTTTCAGCAGAAACTCTGCAAGCCAGAAGGGACTGGCAGGACATATTTAAAGTGATGAAGGAGAAAAACCTGCAACCAAGATTACCCAGCAAGGATCTCATTCAGATTTGATGGAGAACTTAAAACCTTTACAGACAAGGAAAAGCTAAGAGAGTTCAGCACCACCAAACCAGCTTTACAACAACTGCTAAAGGAACTTCTCTAGGCAAGAAACACAAGAGAAGGAAAAGACCTACAATAACGAACCCAAAACAATTAAGAAAATGGGAATAGGAACATACATATCGATAATTACCTTAAATGTAAATGGACTAAATGCTCCCACCAAAAGAGACAGATTGGCTGAATGGATACAAAAACAAGACCCATATATTTGCTGTCTAAAATAGACCCACTTCAGACCTAGAGACACATATAGACTGAAAGTAAGGGGATGGAAAAAGATATTTCATGCAAATGGAAACCAAAAGCAAGCTGGAGTAGCAATTCTCATATCAGACAAAATAGACTTGAAAATAAAGACTATTGGAAGAGACAAAGAAGGACACTACATAATGATCAAGGGATCGATCCAAGAAGAAGATATAACAATTGTAAATATTTATGCACCCAACATAGGAGCACCTCAATACATAAGGCAAATAGTAACATCCATAAAAGAGGAAATCGACAGTAACACATTCATAGTAGGGGGCTTTAACACCCCACTTTCACCAATGGACAGGTCATCCAAAATGAAAATAAATAATGAAACACAAGCTTTAAATGATACATTAAACAAGATGGACTTAATTGATATTTATAGGACATTCCATCCCAAAACAACAGAATACACATTTTTCTCAAGTTCTCATGGAACATTCTCCAGGATAGATCATACCTTGGGTCACAAATAAAGCCTTGGTAAATTTAAGAAAATTGAAATTGTATCAAGTATCTTTTCCGACCACAACACTATGAGACTAGATATCAATTACAACAAAAGATCTGTAAAAAATACAAACACATGGAGGATGAACAATACACTACTTAATAACGAAGTGATCACTGAAGAAATCAAAGAGGAAATAAAAAAAATACTTAGAAACAAATGACAATGGAGACAGGACGACCCAAAGTCTATGGGATGCAGCAAAAGCAGTACTAAGAGGGAAGTTTATAGCAATACAATCCTACCTTAAGAAATAGGAAACATCTCGAATAAACAACCTAACCTTGCACCTAAAGCAATTAGAGAAAGAAGAACAAAAAAACCCTAAAGTTAGCAGAAGGAAAGAAATCATAAAAATCAGATCAGAAATAAATGAAAAAGAAATGAAGGAAACGATAGCAAAGATCAAAAGAACTAACAGCTGGTTTTTTGAGAAGATAAAGAAAATTGATAAACCATTAGCCAGACTCATCAAGAAAAAAAGGGAGAAGACTCAAATCAATAGAATTAGAAATGAAAAAGGAGAAGGAACAACTGACACTGCAGAAATACAAAAGATCATGAGAGATTACTACAAGCAACTCTATGCCAATAAAATGGACAACCTGGAAGAAATGGACAAATTCTTAGAAATGCACAACCTGCCAAGACTGAATCAGGAAGAAATAGAAAATATGAACAGACCAATCACAAACACTGAAATTGAAACTGTGATTAAAAATCTTCCCAGAAACAAAAGCCCAGGACCAGACGGCTTCACAGGCGAATTCTCTCAAACATTTAGAGAAGAGCTAACACCTATCCTTCTCAAACTCTTGCAAAATATAGCAGAGGGAGGAACACTCCAAAACTCATTCTACGAGGCCACCATCACTCTGATACCAAAACCAGACAAGGATGTCACAAAGAAAGAAAACTACAGGCCAATATCACTGATGAACATAAATGCAAAAATCCTCAACAAGATACTAGCAAACAAAATCCAACAGCACATTAAAAGGATCATACACCATGATCAAGTGGGGTTTACTCCAGGAATGCAAGGATTCTTCAATATATGCAAATCAATGTGATACACCATATTAACAAATTGAAGGAGAAAAACCATATGATCATCTCAATAGACGCAGAGAAGCTTTCAACAAAATTCAACACCCATTTATGATAAAATCCCTGCAGAAAGTAGGCATAGAGGGAACATTCCTCAACATATAAAGGCCATATATGACAAACCCACAGCCAACATCATCCTCAATGGTGAAAAACTGAAAGCATTTCCACTAAAATCAGGAACAAGACAAGGTTGCCCACTCTCACCACTCTTATTCAACATAGTTTTGGAAGTTTTAGCCAGAGCAATCAGAGAAGAAAAGGAAATAAAAGGAATCCAAGTCGGAAAAGAAGAAGTAAAGCTGTCACTGTTTGCAGATTACATGATACTATACACAGAGAGTCCTAAAGATCCTACCAGAAAACTACTAGAGCTAATCAATGAACTTGGTAAAGTTACAGGATACAAAATTAATGCACAGAAATCTTTGGCATTTCTATACACTAATGATGAAAAATCTGAAAGTGAAATCAACAAAACACTCCCATTTACCACTGCAACAAAAAGAATAAAATATCTAGGAATAAACCTACCTAAGGAGACAAAAGACCTGTATGCAGAAAATTATAAGACACTGATGAAAGAAATTAAAGATGATACAAATAGATGGAGAGATATACCATGTTCTTGGATTGGAAGAATCAACATTATGAAAATGACTCTACTACCCAAAGCAATCTACAGATTCAATGCAATCCCTATCAAACTACCACTGGCATTTTTCACAGAACTAGAACAAAAAATTTCACAATTTGTATGGAAACACAAAAGACCCCGAATAGCCAAAGCAATTTTGAGAACGAAAAACGGAGTTGGATGAATCAGGCTCCCTGACTTCAGACTATACTACAAAGCTACAGTAATCAAGACAGTATGGTACTGGCACAAAAACAGAAAGCTGGATCAATGGAACAGGATAGAAAGCCCAGAGATAAACCCACGCACATATGGGACCTTATCTTTGATAAAGGTGACAGGAATGTACAGTGGAGAAAGGACAGCCTCTTCACTAAGTGGTGCTGGGAAAACTGGACAGCTACATGTAAAAGTTTGAGATTAGATCACTCCCTAACACCATACACAAAAATAAGCTCAAAATGGATTAAAGACCTAACTGTAAGGCCAGAAAATCTCAAACTCTTAGAGGAAAACATAGGCAGAATACTCTATGATATAAATCACAGCAAGTTCCTTTTTGACCCACCTCCTAGAGAAGTGGAAATAAAAACAAAAATAAACAAATGGGACCTAATAAAACTTCAAAGCTTTTGTACAGCAAAGGAAACCATAAACAAGATGAAAAGACAACCCTCAGAATGGGACAGAATATTTGCAAATGAAGCAACTGACAAAGGATTAATCTCCATAATTTATAAGCAGCTCTTGCAGCTCAATTTCAAAAAGACAAACAACCCAATCCAAAAATGGGCAGAAGACCTAAATAGACATTTCTTTAAAGAAGATATACAGACTTCCAAAAAACACATGAAAGAATGCTCAACATCATTAATCATTAGAGAAATGCAAATCAAAACTACAATGAGATATCATCTCACACCGGTCAGAATGGCCATCATCAAAAAATCTAGAAACAATAAATGCTGGACAGGGTGTGGAGAAAAGGGAACCCTCTTGCACTGGTGGTGGGAATGTGAATTGATACAGGCACTGTGGAGAACAGTATGGAGGTTCATTAGAAAACTACAAATACAACTACCATATGACCCAGCAATCCTACTACTGGGCATATACCGTGAGAAAACCATAATTCAAAAAGAGTCATGTACCAAAATGGTCATTGCAGCTCTATTTAGAATAGCCCAGAGATGGAAACAACCTAAGCGTCCATCATCGGATGAATGGATAAAGAAGGTGTGGCACATATATAGAATGGAATATTACTCAGCCATAAAAAGAAACGAAATTGAGCTATTTGTAATGAGGTGGATAGACCTAGAGTTTGTCATACAGAGTGAAATAAGTCAGAAAGAGAAAGACAAGTACCATATGCTAACACATATATATATGGAATTTAAGGAAAAAAATGTCATGAAGAACCTAGGGGTAAGACAGGAATAAAGACACAGACCTACTAGAGAATGGACTTGAGGATATGAGGAGGGGGAAGGGTGAGCTGTGACAAAGCGAGAGAGAGGCATGGACATATATACACTAACAAATATAAGGTAGATAGCTAGTGGAAAGCAGCGGCATAGCACAGGGAGATCAGCTCGGTGCTTTGTGACCGCCTGGAGGGGTGGGATAGGGAGGGTGGGAGGGAGGGAGACGCAAGGGGGAAGAGATATGGGAACATATGTATATGTATAACTGATTCACTTTGTTATAAAGCAGAAAGTAACACACCATTGTAAAGCAATTATACTCCAATAAAGATGTAAAAACAAAAACAAAACGAAACAAAAAAACCCAGCGGAGTGTCATAGAACCAAACAAATTAAACAACACTAGTTTTGCTATACGTATCTTCCTGTTCCCCACTCTGCTCTGTGATGTTCTGATCTCTAGAATTGAGAGCTCTGCTTTCCCTCTACCATGCTCTTCCCTCCTGTTCTCCTAAGATCTATCAAGTTCGTGACCCTGAGTTGTAGTTACACCTGGTCCCTGTAGCCAGGCATAAAATTAATTGAAGCAATGGTTTCTTAACTTATGTTACCAATTCTCTGTCAAAGAGGTCTCCAGACATATCCACAGCTATTCTATCCCCCCGCTTTTTTCAGCACTCTAGTCCTTTTAAGGTCTCACCTGCTGAGATTCTTGTGTACTATAAAGAGAAACACAATCCATTACACCTATGCTTGGGTTCAACTTTTATAACCTCTGGTAGCAGTTTAGCTTTAAAGGCCAAACAAGGAACAATGAAACGATTCAAATTGCAGGCAGAGAAGGCTTTTCTGATTACTGCTTTAAACCTCATATGCACTATGCCCACCAATATAAAAAATGTCCTCCCATCAATTTTTGTCTTTGTAGGGGGCATGGAGTGGGTCCTGTGCGATGTTTGTGTTTGTGACCACCAGGTGGCAGTGGTTCCATTCCTCTCATTCCTCCAGTGCCTTAAGAGTCAAAAGCATGACAGCTACTACAGGATTTGCTCTTGATTGGCTGAGCCACCAACAGAAAGGCTATCTCGTGCATTAGAGAAGGAGAACTAAGACAGAGGAGCAGCTCCTCAGGGGAGAAGATTTGGAATCATTAAAATTGTATCAAGAGTGTGATATCAGGATGGAGAACATGCTGGAATGTGCATTCGTAGTCTTGTGGCTTCAGCTTGGCTGTAAGTTGGAGGTTAAGAGATGAGAACCATAAGGGCACATTTATCCAACGCTGGAGAGAAGAGAGAGAGGGGTTTAGTCTCAGCTCATCCCAGGTTTCTTGTTGGAATTTTTCAAAACTGCTGAACTGAAAGCTTTGTTTCATTTCTGATTTTGTTTTCCTGAACAGGGTTGAGGGGAGAAGACAAGGTGGAGCAGAGTCCTCAGACCCTGAAAATCCAGGAGGGAGACAGTCTCATCCTCAACTGCAGCTACACGGTCAGCAATGTTAACGGGCTACTGTGGTATAGACAGGATCCTGGGAAGGGACCCGAACTTCTCTTCCTTCTTTACTCAGTTGGGGAGGAAAAGCAGAACGAAAGACTAAAAGCCACCTTGTTAAAGAAGGGAAGCTCTCTGCACATCGCAGCCCCTAAACCTGAAGACTCAGCCACTTACCTCTGTGCTGTGGAGACACAGTGCTCCCCAGGCACCTGCAGCCTGTACACAAACCCTGCAGCTGGGGCTCTGGAATCAGGGCATCTTTGGTGTTTTCCCCTCCTCGAAGAAGTAGTTACTTAGCACCCAGAACCTCTTTCCAAGTAGTCCTATGGAGAATGAAATCTTGTGACATAGCCAGACAGCAGAGATTACTGTTCATTCTGTCCAGGATCCTGAGTGATACTGGTATTCAACTTTTTCTTTCATTAAAATGTTTAGGTCAGATTTTGGTACCAAGATTATAATAGTTCATTGGATACGTTGCAACTTATGGCTCCTTTTCTATCTATAGAAGAATTTGTGCAGGGTTTTTAATAATTTTTTTTTTAACTTTCAGAAAATTCACTAGTGAGCCATCTAAGCATAGAGTTTCACTTATGGGAGAAACTTAATAATCCTTCAATTATGGATTCAGTTACTTTAACAGGTAAGGGGTACTTTATATATTTGTTTTTTTTCTTGTGAAAGTTGGTCAATTTTGTTTTTTCTGCACATAGTTTATTATTTGCTACCTTTACTTTCTTTTATTTATCTTGCTACTTTTTCTAGTTCTTTCAGTTGCAAGTTTGACTATTGATTCTCAACATTTCTTCTTTCCTAACAAATATAATTTAAATCCATAAATTTGCCTCTAATTACAAATATTCCTTGACTTCCAGTGGGGTTACGTCCCAATAAACCTATCATAAGTTGAAACTATCTTAAGTCAAAAGTGCATTTAATACACCTAAACTCCGGACATCATAGCTTAGCCTAGCTTACCTTGAACGTGCTCAGAACACTTATATTAGCCTACAGTTGGGCAAGATTATCTAACACAAAGCCTATTTTATAATATGGTGCTATCTCATGTAACTTATTGAATACTGTACTGAAAACAAAAAGCAGAGTGGTTGTCTGGGTTCAGAACGTGGTTTTTTTTTTAACATCTGTATTGGAGTATAATTGCTTTACAATAGTGTGTTAGTTTCTGCTTTATAACTAAGTGAATCAGCTATACCTATACATATGTCCCCAGATCTCTTCCCTCTTGCATCTCGCTCCCTCCCACCCTCCCTATCCCACCCCTCTAGGTGGTCACAAAGCACCGAGCTGATCTCCTTGTGCTATGCAGCAGCTTCCCACTAGCCATCTCTTTTACGTTTGGTAGTGGTGTGATGGTCATTTACCCTTGCTATCCAGTGACTGGCTGGGAGCTGTCCAGCATCAAAAAAGAGCATCATACTAGCCCAGGAAAAGATCAAAATTCAAAATTTGAAGTGTGGTTTCTACTTAATGCATATCACTTTCATACCATCATAAAGTCAGAAAACCGTAAGTCAGGGACCTTCTGTACTGCTTTTGCTGTATCCCACATGTTTGGATATGTCATATATTCATTATTATTCAACTAAAATGTTTGGTAATTTCCATTTGAAGTGGGGATTTTATGTCCCATGATGATATTTCCAGGGACGTAAGAATGGCCAAATCCTGCCCTGCTCACCACTGGGAAGATTCCTGAGGATGCTTACATGTATTAGCTTAATACAAATGGAAAGTGAAGAAGGACTTTCAGCCGAACCAGGACCTGATTACTTCTAAAGCAGGAAAGGTGGGTTGAGGTTCAGGCCTAAGTGGAGTTTCCTACCTCCTTCTGAATCCAGAAAAGCAAGCTCAGAATTCCTATAAGGATGAGTAGGAGAGATAGGCCACGCCTCAAACTGGCCAAGAGTTGACTTGATTTTCAAGTATCTGAGAAAGAGGTAGAGAAAGAGAACGAGAAAGAGGTAGCCAATCACAGCGTACTAAATTAGCTCTCCTTAGATTTGCTTATTATCACAGGTAGGCAAAGACTTAAAATGCAAGCGATATAAGCAGAGTGAGTGGAGTCTTGAGTCCTACATTTTAAGTTAGACTAAGGACTAATTTCCTACTCATAAATGGACTGCGAACAACAGAATCAACCCTCCTCACCCCTCCCGTGTGGGGAGGGGAAGAGGCAAGGTCTACAAAGACGGAAAGCAGATGTGGAAATTTCCTGATTTAGGGAAAGAGAGGTATTCTTTTATCCACACCATCTGGTTTTGTTTAATTTTAATCTTTTGGGTTTACAGCTTTAAAGTCTGCCCAATGTGTTCAGGGAAAGAGATCAGAGAATTATCATGGGATCCTTGTTTCCACCTGCCCTTATTTTGTCATTCGCATCATTACCACAATCATCTTTATTATCATTTATGGAACACTTACCATATGCCAAGTCCATTGCTAAGCACTTTACAACTCATTTTATAATCTAAAAACCGCAAAGTAATATTAACCCATCCTCAGTTGAGGAAACTGAGGCTTAAGAATGTTTAAAGATGAAGGGATTTCTGAGATAAAGTAAACGCTGCAGGCAATATAAGATGAGATTAAAAAATAAAAGCTCCAGAGTTAACCAATTGGACAGTATTTCTCAAATTTTACTGTACATTTAAGAATCACATGAAGAAAAAATATGTCTTATTCTGATGAACAGATTCTGATTCAGTAGGTCTGGCATGAGGTTGGGGGTTTACTTTTTTAGTGAGTTACTTGATGATTTTGGTTCAAGTGACTGGGAGATTTTACTCTGAAAAACACTATAAATGGAAGACTGCTGAATTTCAGGAGGATGGATGATATGAAAATGTATGTGTTGTGTATTCACTTAGATGTTAGGTGGTTAGAGAACCTCAGAAACCACCTGGGGATACCTAATGCACGTTAACACCTTATTCTGATTAAACCATATCCTATTTTGATTAGTAAAAATAAAATCTCTTTTTTAATGATAAACAAGGTAATGACTTTTGTTTTCAACAACAGCAAAAAGAAATTTATCCATGGTTTAATGAATGGTGAGATTTGGTATAAAACTGATGTAAGTGCAAGTTTTTGTCACGTTAATGAGCTAGGCCAGCTGTTAGTGGAATGCCTTTTGTAACTGCAGGTACTCAAACGTGAAATGGAGAAAGTCTTAATTCTATGCCAAGGGCTATTGTTATGATGATGGACGCTGTTGAATCAAAGATTTTTGTAAGTGTTCGTTGTTTATTTGTTTTCATTCTTTATTTTTAATTAAAAAACAAAACCTCTCTATATGTTAAAGGCCATGAGTCAGTTATTTCTTAATATTTCCTCCTCTGTTCTAAAGGCTAAATATATTATACTTCATAATTTTAATTAATCTTTTTACTCTTTCTGGATTCTTTACAATATTTAAAATTCATATTGAAGAAAGCAATTTACAAAGCAATTTACAACACTGATAAAATTTTGTTTACTGCAAAATATAGCACAATAATTATCTAACCTCTGCCTTCATAGTTCTCCTAATAATTTCCAGGAGAGACCACACTGATGACTTATAATTGTTTTATGACCATGTTTAATCTTCTGCCATATCCTCACAGCCAGGCTTTCCTTTTCCTGTATCTGTGGTGACTTGGTTGGTGCAGGGCTTATTATTGAATTTTGTTCCTCAAGCTCATCTAATTGGTAAATATTAATTGATATTACTAATATTATTGGAATATATTTAATTATAATATATATAAATTACACAATATAAAATACTGGACTATATATGTATATTTTTTTATTTTGTCTTAAGAATTAGAAACCTTTATTTAGAATCACTTATAGAATCAAAGAGTTTTTTTTTCCATTTAGATGAATAAGATGTACTCTGGAGCATTTTTCATTGTCACCAATTTGGCAGCTGGGACCCAGAACTAGGGACCAAGAGGCATTAAGCGTTCACCATTTTCCATTAAGAACAACTCACAGCCAGGCACTCTAGGATTTATGAAGAAGCAACTGTACAGACCCTGCAACCCCTGATCTTCACTTCTTTAGCTGATGTGAGGGATGCAGCAGTCAGGAGAAGAGTATCATCAGAGTGTTCCACTTTCCCCATGAGCCACTTCAGACATCGCTATCCTAAAATACTTGCTTTTAAAGACAGAGATCATCGGAGTAAAAAGGAAAACTGCATGGCATTCTGTCTTTGGATATCTGTTTCTGGAGCAGATTTTGATCTATTTTTGCATCTACTTAAGCAGAAGATGAGGAAATCAGAGAAGGATGGTACAGTGAAGGGGGGCAGCATTGGGGCTGCCTGGGTGTCTCCATGAGGCATGGTGAGGAGGAGTGAGTGCTGTGTCCCACAGGTGCCACCTCTGAAGGCAGCAGGCCTGAGTCATCAGCCAGTTCTCCACCAGGAAAAGGGGAGACAAGAGGCCATGGGGAGTGCTTCCTGAATGGGATCTGACAGGGAGGGGGAGTTCCTGCCTTGAGGAGGCTCCTGAGGGTCCCCGGCTGCTCTCTCACAGGGATGCTCGCACATCGAGGCCATCAGTGGTTGGGCAGGAAAGCAGTGACACCCAAAGGTGCACACCAGTTAAATGAGAACGTGTCTGCCATTTTAAAAAAATTCTTCTTAATTTTTGTTTCTTCCCTAACCTCAAGGGAATTAGAACCAAAGACAAAAGGCAGAGGAAGAGAACAGAGCAAGCCATGCTGACCTTACTGCAGCCAGGAGTCAAGCCTCAGGTTCAAAGAGCAGAAGAGAGAAATGAAGATGGAAGTTTTAACCAGGGCTGCACTGAGATTTATTTAATACATGAAAGTGGCCCAGAGGTCTTATGGTTTTCTTTCCAAGATGTCTCTAGGGGATAAGGTTCAATGTTCCTCCAAGGACCCATCAATACTTATGCCTCCTTGCTTTACTCGGATACTCTCTCCTCTCCCCCTTGCTCCACTTAGAAAATGCTTATTTTGCCTCAGGTAGGCTAGCTTGTATTATTTCAGTGTATCATCTCCTAAATCTGTAACTGATGCTTGTCCTTTGATTTGCCTATAGGACTAAAACTTTTGAAATAAAATGGTAAGCAAGGCAGCTTTATTTTTTTCCCAGCAGTACGTCCTTTCTTTGAAGTGATGAGCTGAGAATCACCCATCTGCCTGAATGAAGGAAACATCATGTGGTTTTAAAAATGAAAAAAAGCAAAAACTCTGTAAATACTGCAACAATTGTCTTGTTACACACAGTGATCATTCTAAAAACTTAAATGACCAAAACTGTCCCATCTGTAACATGAGACGCACATCTAAGCTGTTCTCTTCCATTATCCGTACAGTAACTTTACAAAAGCTGGTAGGTGGACTTGCCTGGGATCTGGTGACGGCATTCATGTGTTTAGTCGCAAGAGGGGCCTGCTGTATCTCTGTCAGTAACGTCCCTGATCAGATGGGGAAAGAGTAGTTAGCTCACATGCAATATTGAAGTCATGTGGAAACTATGACAAATGATATATTTTATTCTCTTTGTTATAAGCAGAATAGTCTGGGCACAGCTTCCAAACATTCAATGATTCCTGGCCTTGTCCCAATCCATTATGAAAGGTTTTCTTGCTACTTCAAATGGGATGACACACAAAGAGGAAGACAGGAAGTGGCTATGCAGATTTCCAGCTTAATTGATCCATTTCTGTCAATTTTTTGTAGGAACAAAGAAAAGTGTAATTTTTTTTCCAATGGGAAGAGAATTATTTTTCCTCAATCTCTTTTAGTTCTCTTAAACTTGAGAAGATAACAAGAAAACGTTTTCAAGGCTACTCCCCCTTCTTTCTTACAGTGTCTTTCCTTTTTTCCCTCCTTTCTCTCCTCCTGGCCAGTCCACTCTGTGTTGGGGCCGCTAGGCACACGCAGAGAATGGGGAAAGACCAGTTATGGACAGGGTTTGTGGAGCGTAAGGATGAGTGCCGGTCTATTGTTTCCTTTATACCAAGACATGCCGTCTATAAATGCCCTCCTAGTAACACATGATCCCTAGAAACATTTTAGGAGACCAGAGAATCGGGCAACTTGGTTTCTAGGTTAGGATCTGACCTTAACCTTCTCAGTCACTTTGAGCACATCACCCTCTGTATCTGAGTCTCATTTACTCTTTCTTGTCATTTTTTAAAAAGTATTTCTTTTCTTTAAAATTTTTATGAATTTATTTATTTTATTTTTGGCTGTGTTGGGTGTTCGTTGCAGCTCACGGGCTTTCTCTAGTTGCGGAGAGCGGGAGCTACTCTTCGTTGCAGTGCGCGGGCTTCTCATTGTGGTGGCTTCTCTTGTGGAGCATGGGCTGTAGGCGCCTGGGCTTCCGTAGTTGCGGCACATGGGCTCAGTAGTTGTGGCTCACGGGCTCTAGAGCGCAGGCTCAGTAGTTGTGGTGCATGGGCTTAGTTGCTCTGTGGCATGTGGGATCTTCCCAGACCAGGGCTCGAACCCGTGTCCCCTGCATTGGCAGGCAGATTCTTAACCACTGCACCACCAGGGAAGCCCCATCTTTCTTGTCATTTAGAGAGACTTTCCCCCTCCTCTCAAGGCTGTATAAGACTTGGTGTTCTTCCTGAATAGGCCACAAAAATGCCAATAAAAATTCCATTAGAAAAATCTTTTAACTTGCTTATGAACTAAACGTTGTTCAACCGAAAATAAACAGCATAGAGACTTCCTACTCCAGTTCTTAATGTGTACTTTTTCATACACAAAAAGAGAAAGTGAAAAGAAAATCACATCATTTGGCTTAGCAGTGGGAGATGTGCCCACAAGATGTCAGTATATGTTAGAACTAATACACAAATTCAGTAAAGTTGCAGGATACAAAACCAATACACAAAAATCAGTTGTGTTTCCACATACTACTAACAAACTATCAGAAGGTGATGTTAAGAAAACAATTCCATTTACAATTGCATCGAATAGAAAATATTTAGGAATAAATTTAAACAAGGAAGTGAAAGACCTGTACATTGAAATCTTAAGACATTGATTAAGGAAATTGAGAAGACAAAAATAAATGGGAAGATACTTTGTTCTCATGGACGTAAAAAATTAAATTGTTGAAATATCCATAGTACCCAAAGCAATGTACAGATTGAATGAAATCCTTGTCAAAATTCTATGGCACTTTTCACAGAAATAGAACAAAACAATCCTGAAATTTGTATGGTACCAAAATAGACCACCAATACCCAAAGCAATCTAGAGAAAGAGGAACAAAACTGAGGGCATCACATTTGCTTATTTCAAAGTATATTACAACGCTATAGTAGTCAAAACACTGGTAGTGGCATAAAAAAAAACACATTGATCAATGGAGCAGAATGGAGAGCCGAAATATAAGCCCCTGTTGTCTAGGTCCTCCGGCCTGGTGTCAGGCCTGAACCTCTGAGGTGGAAGAGCTGAGTTCAGGACATTGGACCACTAGAAACCTCCCGGCCACATGTAATATCAATCAGTGAGAGCACTCCCAGAGATCTCCGCCTCAATGTTAAGACCCTGCTCCACCCAATGGCCAGCAAGCTCCAGTGCTGGACACCCTATGCCAAACAACTTGTAAGACAGGAACACAGCCTTACCCATCAGCAGAGAGGCTGCCTAAAATAATATTAAGCTCACAGACACCACAAAACACACCACTGGACGCAGCCCTGACCACCAGAAAGACAAGATCCAACCCCACCCACCAGAACAAAGACACCAGTCCCCTCCACGAGGAAGCCTACACAACACACTGAACTAACCTTATCCAATGGGGGCAGACACCAAAAGCAAGGGGAATTATGAACCTGCAGCCTGCAAAAGGGAAACCCAAACACAGTAAGTTAAACAAAATGAGAAGACAGAGAAATATGCAGCAGAGCAAAGAGTAAGGAAAAAACCCACCAGAGCAAAAAATATGAAGAGGAAATAGGCAGTCTACCTGAAAAAGGATTCAGAGTAATGATAGGAAGGATGATCCAAAATCTTGGAAATAGAATGGAGAAAATACAAGAAACGTTTAACAAGGACCTAGAAGAACTAAAGAGCAAACAAACAATGATCAACAACAAAATAAATGAAATTAAAAATTCTCTAGAAGGAATCAATAGAGAATAACTGAGACAGAAGAACAGGTAAGTGACCTGAAAGAGAGAATAGTGGAAATAACTACCACAGAGTGGAATAAAGAAAAAAGAATGAAAAGAATCAACGACAGTCTCAAGAGACCTCTGGCACAAAATTAAATGCACCAACATTCGAATTATAGGGGTCCCAGAAGAAGAAGAGAAAAGGAAAGGGACTGAGAAAATACTGGAAGAGATTATAGTTGAAAACTTCCCTAATATGGGAAAGGAAATTGTCAGTCAAGTCCAGGAAGTGCAGAGAGTCCCATACAGGATAAATCCAAGGAGAAACACGCCAATTCACATATTAATCAAACTATCAAAAGTTGAATACAAAGAAAAAATATTAAAGGTAGCAAGGGAAAAACAACAAATAATATACAAGGGAATGCCCATAAGGTTAACAGCTGATCTTTCAGCAGAAACTCTGCACGCCAGAAGGGAGTGCCAGGACATATTTTAAGTGATGAAAGGGAAAAACCTACAACCAAGATTACTCTACCCAGCAAGGATCTCATTCAGATCTGATGGACAAATTAAAACCTTTAAGACAAGCAAAAGCTAAGAGGATTCAGCATCACCAAACCAACTTTACAACAAATGCTAAAAGAACTTCTCTAGGCAGGAAACACAAGAGAAGGAAAAGACCTACAATAACAAACCCAAAACAATTAAGAAAATGGTAATAGGAACTACATGTTCATAATTACCTTAAATGTAAATGGATTAAATGCTCCAACCAAAAGACATAGACTGGCCGAATGGACAGAAAAGCAAGACCTGTATATATGCTGTCTACAAGAGACCCACTTCAGACCTAGGGACACATACACACTGAAAGTGAGGGGATGGAAAAAGATATTCCATGCAAATGGAAATCAAAAGAAAGCTGGAGTAGCAATTCTCATATCAGGCAAAATAGAGTTTAAAATAAACACGACTACAAGAGACAAAGAGCGACACTACATAATGATCAAGGGATCAATCCAAGAAGATATAACAATTGTAAATATTTATACACCCAACACAGGAGCACCTCAATACATAAGGCAAATGCTAATAGCCATAAAAGGGGATATTGACAGTAACACAATCATAGTAGTGGACTTTAACACCTCACTTTCAGCAGTGGACAGATCATCCAAAATGGAAATAAATAAGAAAATAGAAGCTTTAAATGACACATTAAACAACGTGGATTTAATTGACATTTATAGGACATTCCATCCAAAACAACAGTATACTTTCTTCTCAAGTGCTCATGGAATATTCTCCAGGAGAGATCACATCTTGGGTCACAAATCCAGCCTTGGTAAATTTAAGAAAATTTAAATTATATCAAGTATCTTTTCTGACCACAACACTATGAAACTAGATATCAATTACAGGAAAAAAACTGTAAAAAATGCAAACACATGGAGGCTAAACAATACACTAGTAAATAACCAGGAGATCACTGAGAAATCAAAGAGGAAACCAAAAAGTACCTAGAAACAAATGACAATGAAAACACGACGACCCCAAACCTATGGGATGCCCCAAAAGCAGTTCTAAGAGGAAGTTTATAGCAATACAATCCTACCTTAAGAAACAAGAAAAAGCTCAAATAAACAATCTAAACTTACACTTAAGACTATTAGAGAAAGAAGAACAAAAGAACCCCAAATTTAGCAGAAGGAAAGAAGTCATAAAGATCAGATCAGGAATAAATGAAAAAGAAATGAAGGAAACAATATCCAAGATCAATAAAACTAAAAGCTCTTTCTTTGAGAAGATAAACAAATTGATAAACCACTAGTCAGACTCATCAAGAAAAAAGAGAAGGAGACTCAAATCAACAGAATTAGAAATGAAAAAGGAGAAGTAACAATTGACACTGCAGAAATACAAAGGATCATGAGGGATTTCTACAAGCAACTACATGCCAATAAAACGGACAACCTGGAAGAAATGGACAAATTCTTAGAAAAGCACAACTTTCTGAGACTGAACAAGGAAGAAATAGAAAATATAAATAGCCCAATCACAAGCACTGAAATTGAAACTGTGATTAAAAATCTTCCCACAAACAGAAGCCCAGGACCAGTTGTCTTCACAGGCGAATTCTATCAAACATTTAGAGAAGAGCTAACACCATCCTTCTCAAACTCTTGCAAATACAGCAGCGGGAGGAACACTCCCAAACTCATTCTATGAGGCCACCATCACCCTGATACCAAAACCAAAGGTGTCACAAAGAAAGAAAACTATAGACCAATATCACTGATGAACACAGATGCACAAATCCTCAACAAAATACTAGCAAACAGAATCCAACAACACATTAAAAGGATCATAAACCATGATCAAGTGAGGTTTATCCCAGGAATGCAAGGATTTTTCAGTATATGCAAATCAATCAATGTGATACACCATATTAACAAACTGAAGGATAAAAACGATATGATCATCTCAATAGGTGCAGAAAAAGCTTTCAGCAAAATTCAACACCTATTTATGATAAAAGTTCTCCACAAAGTAGGCATAGAGGGAACTTACCTCAACGTAACAAAGGCCATATATGACAAACCCACAGCCAACATCATCCTCAATGGTGAAAAAGTGAAACCACTTCTTCTAAAATCAGGAACAAGACAAAGGTTGTCCACTCTCGCCACTATTATTCAAAATAGTTTTGGAAGTTTTAGCCACAGCAATCAGAAAAGAAAAAGAAATAAAAGGAATCCAAATCGGAAAAGAAGAAATAAAGCTGTCACTGTTTGCAGATGACATGCTACTATACATAGAGAGTCCTAAAGATGATACCAGAAAACTACTAGAGCTTATAAATGAATCTGGTAAAGTAACCGGATACAGAATTAATGCACAGAAATCTCTTGCATTCCTATACACTAATGATGAAAAATCTGAAAGAGAAATTATGGAAACACTCCCATTTACTATTGCAACAAAAAGAATAAAATACCTAGGAATAAACATACCTAAAGAGACAAAAGACCTGTATGCAGAAAACTATAAGACACTGATGGAAGAAATTAAACAGATTTCTTCAGATGGAGAAACAGATAGAGAGATATACCATGTTCTTCAATTGGAAGAATCAACATTGTGAAAATGACAATACTACCCAAAGCAATCTAAAGATTCAATGCAATCCCTACCAAACTAACAATGGCATTTTTTATTTTACAGAACTAGAACAAAAAATTTTAAAATTTGCATGGAAACACAAAAGACCCTGAATAGGCAAAGCAATCTTGAGAAAGAAAAATGGATCTGGAGGAATCACGCTCCCTGACTTTAGACTATGCTACAAAGCTACAGTAATCACGACAGTATGGTACTGGCACAAAAACAGAAGTCTAGATCAGTGAAACAGGATAGAAAGCCCAGAGATAAACCCACGCACATATGATCACCTTATCTTTGATAAAGGAGGCAAGAATATACAATGGAGAAAACACAGCCTCTTCAATAAGTGGTGCTGGGAAAACTGGACAGCTACATGTAAAAGAATGAATTAGAACACTTTCTAACACCATACACAAAAATAAACTCAGAATGGATTAAAGACCTAAATGTAAGACCAGACACTATCAAACTCTTAGAGGAAAACATAGGCAGAACACTCCTTGACATAAATCATAGCAAGATCTTTTTTGACCCACCTCCTAGAGAAATGGAAATAAAAACAAAAATAAACAAATGGGACCTAATGAAACTTAAAAGCTTTTTCACAGCAAGGAAATCATAAACAAGACAAAAAGATAACCCTCAGAATGGGAGAAAATATGTTGTTGCAAACGAAGCAACTGACAAACAATTAATCTCCAAAATATACAAGCAGCTCATGCAGCTCAATATCAAGGAAACAAACAACCCAATCCAAAACTGGGCAGAAGATCTAAATAGACATTTCTCCAAAGAAGATATACAGATTGCCAACAAATGCATGAAAAGATGCTCAACATCACTACTCATTAGAGAAGTGCAAATCAAAACTACAATGAGGTATCACCTCACACCGGTCAGAATGGCCATCATCAAAAATTCTACAAACAATAAATTTTAGAGAGGGTGTGGAGAAAAGGGAACCATCTTGCACTGTTGGTGGGAATGTAAATTGATACAGCCACTATGGAGAACAGTATGGAGGTTTCTTAAAACCAGAACTATCATATGACCCAGCAATCCCACTACTGGGCATATACCCTGAGAAAACCGTAATTCAAAAAGAAGCATGTACCACACTGTTCATTGAAACCCTATTTACAAAAGCCAGGACATGGAAGCAACCTAAATGTCCATGGACAGATGAATGAATAAAGAAGATGTGGCACATATATACAATGGAATATTACTCAGCCATAAAAAGAAACGAAATTGAGTTGTTTGTAGTGAGGTGGATGGACCTGGAGTCTGTCATACAGAGTGAAGTAATTCAAAAAGAGAAAAACAAATACCGTATGCTAACAAATATATGTGGAATCTAAAAAAAAAGAAAAAAAGTTCTGATGAACTTAGGGGCAGGACAGGAATAAAGACGCAGATGTAGAGAATTGACTTGAGTACACAGGGAGGGGGAAGGGTAAGCTGGGACGAAGTGAGTGAGTAGCACTGACATATATACACTACCAAATCTAGAATAGATACCTAGTAGGAAGCAGCTGCATTGCACAGGGAGATCACCTCGGTGCTTTGTGCCCACCTAGAGGGGCGTGATAGGGAGGGTAGGGGGGAGATGCAAGAGGGAGGGTATATGGGGATATATGTATACATATAGCTGATTCACTTTGTTATACAGCAGAACCTAACACAACATTGTAAAGCAATTATACTCCAATAAAGATGTTAAAAAGCAAAAGTAAAAATAAACCCATGTGTACATAGTCAATTAATTCATGAAAAAGAAGCCAAAAATATACTTTCAGGAAAGGAAAGTCATTTCAATAAATGGTGTTAAGAAGAATGGAAAGCCCTATGCAAAAGAATGAAACTGGACACTTCTCTTACACCACACACAAAAATCAACTCAAATTGGTTTAGAGACTTGAACATAGACCTAACCCAATAAAACTCCTAGAAGAAAACATACAGAACAAATTCCTTGACATCTGTCTTGGCAATGATTTTTTGTATTTGACACCAAAAGCAAAGACAACAAAAGCAGTAATAAACAAGTGGGACTACATCAAACTGTGAGGCAAAAGAAACCATGAACAAAATGAGAAGGCAATCTAGGGAATGGGAGAAAATATTTTCCAATTATATATCTGCTAAGTGGTTAATATCAAAATATATTAAAATATCATATGATCAATAGAAAAACCAATCTGATTAAAAAATAGGCAGATCATCTGAATAAACATTTTCCCAAAGAAGCCATACAAATGGCCAATGGGTGAATTAGAAGATACTCAACATGACTAATAATCAGGGAAATAAAAATCAAAATGAAAATGAGGTATCACCTTACACCTGTCAGAATGGCTATTATCAAAAAGAAAAGAAAAAAAGTGTTGGTAAGAATGTAAAAAAGAGGGAACCCTGTAAACTGTCAGTGGAAATGTAAATGAGTGCAATGTCTATGGCAAACACTATGGAGATGCCTCAAAAAAATTAAAACGAGCACTACTATACGATCCAGCATTTCCACTTCTGGGTATATCCCTGAAGGAAATAAAAGCACCATCTCAGAAAGATATCTCTTCATTGCAGCTCATCTACAATAGCCAAGACTTGGAAACAACCTAAGTGTCCACTGACAGATGAATGAACAAGGATAATGTCATCAAAAAAAAAAGAAACCCTGCCATTTACAACATGGATGAAACTAGAGGGCATAATGTTAAGTGAAGACAAAGTCAAATACTGTATGAAAATTAAAATTTAAAAAATACTGTATGAAATCACTTGTATGTGGAATCTAAAGCACAGGCACAGACATACACACACAGCAGAACTCATAGGTACAGAGAACAGATTGGCGATTGTCAGAATCAGTGGGGGATGGGGGTGGGAGTCTGTGAAGGTGCTCAACAGGTACAAACTTCCAGTTAAAGACAAATTCCTCCTGGGGATGCAATGTACAGCATGATGACTATAGTTTAAAATTTAAAAGAAAAGATGTCACTATATGAATTCCTCTGGCTCTCAAAGTTCGTTTTGCTTTTTTTCTAGTAGTTTGAACAGTTTAATAACAAATTCGGAGTAGAATGTATATATGAGTAGAGTAGCTTTCACCTGAATGAAATATACAAGATTAAAATAAGATATAATGCCTGGATGGGAATGCATGGTCAGCATGAGAAAACAGTCATCAAGGATGTCACAGGGAGGGACTAGGGAAGATCTGGGAACCCCAGTAGTGATTCTGTTCCCTCATATGATATGTGAATTTGGAATTCCCATAAAGGAATCAAGGAGAGTCTGAAGACAATCTACAACAGAATATACTCAATTATTCTCATTGGGGTTTCTTTATGAGGTGCTGAAACAAAAATAAAATGCTTGAAATTTGATCATTTGGCATAAACAACTTCATTAGATGAAATTTCAGGATAAAATGGAAAAGAATCTTCAATCCTTCAATGTCAAGAGAAGGAAATATTTTTATTTTGGAAAGCATTTATACTGTTAATAGTTTTTATATTTTCACTGATTAAACAGTATGTTATGAGAAGCTTTGTCTTCGTGACAACTATAACAATAATTATAGAATTGCACCAAACAATATATGTGCACTCATGACAAACACATGGCCAAATATTTGGATTTAGAGGACCTGTGGAGCTTTGCTTCCTACAACTTCTAATAAGTTAAGCATACAGTTACATCACAAGTGAATATGATTTTACTGCCACTACCATTTGTTATTCCAATACACAACTGGAGATATAACAGAAGTCAGAACCCTGTTTTGTTCTCATTTGTCTGAGTGATATTTGCTGTTGTGAAGTTACCAGTTCCCATGATTTGGCGGGTAAGTAGGAAGGAAGGGGGGTGATGGCTTCTGGCTTATCTTTTGTAGGGAAGTGGAGGATCAGTGAACATATTTCACCTTAGAATCGAAATTGGAGGCAAGAAAACAATCAGAAGAACATGAATGAATATTTGCAAACACAGCATGATTCATAATGAATTTGTTTCTGGTAAGCCCTTCAGATTCCATCACAGATTAATTTACTAAATTTGGAAATTTGAAGTAATAAATCTCCTTCCCATATGTCCTTCAATATTGATCATGGACTGTCCTTTACTATATATAATCATTTATCATTAAACCACAAGGAAAGGGAGCACAATGTTTAAGGCAGGCCAAATCTCCCAACCTGGGTGTTATACACATTCAGACTTGATCCAGCCAGAAACTACATTTCAGAGACAGCTGCTATAGTGCAGCTGAGGGACCTTGCACCTTTACTGTCAGGAACTCAGAGCAGGGCCATTTCAACAAGGGGGAAATCCTGCCATTATGCTGCTCCCCAGACTGCTGTGGGCATTCATGGCTCTCCTCTGCTTAGCTACACATAATTGCAAACCAGGGCGTCGGCTGCCTGTCAGCACTCAGAGGTGAAATGGGACAGAGGAGTAGATGTCTCAACTAAAAATACACTCTCAGCCCTGCGACACTCATTAATGAGTTATTTTGACCTTAAAGTCAAAGGACTAGCACTGTTTTAGAGACCTTGTCTGTACTTTCTTTTCTACTTGTCTATTTGCCTTTGGTTCTTTTAATTCTTCCGTTAAAACAATGAAACCAAATGGAAGATTGACAGCTACATTCCACAAGAACGTGTAACAGTATACAAAACGTCAGTTACCAACTTCTGTGGCATTGACATGTACTGAGTGTTTACAGCCTGTAGATAACATGTTTTGTAGGAGTGCATTATAGCATTGTGTCACAGAAAGATCTGGCATGCTTATCTTGACTTTATTTTACAAAGAGAAAAATAATCAGCTCCTCACAAGTGAGACAGAACACTTTGGACCGATGGGATAGAAAATGTGACATCAAGACAAGCATAGGACACATGATCTACTAAGTACAGTTCTACTTGGGGAGGCAACAGGACTGAAGATCCGGAATATCCTGATCTTCCTCAAAGTCTAATAAATAAGACTCAATGTCAGGTTTCAAAAGAATATATTATTCCTGTTATAATTTCATGAAAACATAAAAAACTAAATAGATTCTGAAAACCTGAGGGGCTGATTTTTTAACATTTCATGTTAAAGTAACTTTATTTAGTGAAAACTCTAAATAGAGCCCTAGAACCCGGTTAAAAAAAAGAGATACATCAATTATTTTGGATAATATTGCCTTTCACCAAGAAAGCTGAAAATCTGTGAGTTTTAAAAGAACTCCACTGATTCAGAATGGAGAAAAGTAAAGAGAGGCTAAATAAATGACCAGTAAGTAGATTACAAGAAGGGTGCATACCCTATACTAAATTCTATTTTAAATGGACCGGCAAAATTATTCTGCTGAATAATTATCAACGCGTGTCAACCTGTTTAATCTGTAGTTCCCCTCAGCTCAAAACTTTAATACTAATTTTTCCATGCTCCTTTTCAGATACTGCCTAACAACTACCGTGGGAAGAAAAGTAACATAGTTTTGTGGTGAGCCAGACTTTTTCCCCATCTGTGCACTAACCACGTGGTCTATGAACATAACACCCTACTTCCTGTTTGGAGGAGTGACACAGGAACCCAGGTACTATGTATATGTGCTGCTAGGCCCTCAAAGACACTGAACTCTCAGCTTGAGGCAGAACTGAAAACATATGTGCAGGGGAATTCTTGCCACATGGTGCTCTCCAGCCTGCCCTGGGTATTCCTGGCCTTCATCTTCTCTGGTAGGGATGGTTCCAAATATGGGTACAAATGTTCAGGTTGAAAGGACTGCACACAGGCACATGGTACTTCACATGGACTTGAGGAGGAAAGGAAGATTGGAGAAAAGAAAGCTTATCATGATTTCAATTTGGTTTTTCTTTGGGTCCTAAATTAGTCTAATTCCTACATTATTTTGTTCACTACTTCAGCTCTGTTTTCTGATTTTTTCCCACAGGATTTGGTGCGGCCCAGAAAGTTACTCAAGTCCAGCGAGCCATGTCCAGGCAGCTAGGGGAGGCGGTCACCTTGAGCTGTCAGTATGAAACAAGCTGGAGCTGGTACCAGTACTATATTGTTTGGTATAAGCAGCTTCCCAGTGGAGAGATGACTTTCCTTATTCATCAGAGTTCTTCTGGCCAAAATGCAAAGAATGGCCACTATTCTGTAAACTTTCAGGAAAGACAAAAATTCATCAGCCTCACCATTTCAGCCTTACTGGTGGAAGATTCTGCAAACTACTTCTGTGCTCTCTGGGAACTCACAGTGCTTGAAGTAATAGGAAAAGCCAAACAAAAACCCCAGAGCTCAATAAGAGAGAGCCCCCTTGCTGTGGGAGCCACGCTGAAAGGCACACCTGCAGATGCCAGACAAGAAATGGTAGTCCTGTGGTTGCTTAATCTGTGGTCCGGATCAGGAGATTTAATTCTAAATAAAATCGCCTGCTATCTCACTTGGGAACAGATGTCCAGAGTGACTTTCTACTAATACATACTCAGTCTTGAATTTTTGACTTTAAGTCCATCACACAGAACATGTGTAAAATTGTCTAAAGTTGAAAACTTGCTCCATAATAATTTAATGTGGCAGTTCCACCTAAAGACACTCACATCACAAACCTGGGTCTAGTTATCTGAAATGGTCATGAAAATCATTTCCTTAGTCCTTTCCTCTTAGACTTTGTGTCAGGGTACAATCAGAGAAGCAAATCACAAGTGATCTAGAATAAGAGACTCACTGTAGAGAATAGAACTCAGGCAATAGCTAGAGCTGGTGGAGGGGTCTATACAAAGCTGTTATCTTTGCATCTGGTGTTGAGCCTGAATTCACTGTTAGTCAGTTAGAGTGTCATTTGGGAAGGAAAGTTGGATGTGGACAAAAGCATGGACAGACTGTGACATGTACGGATACTAGAACCCATGAGGACAATGGAACCCACAAAGATACACTAAAACTTGTCTGTCTCTCACCTCCTTCAGTCTCACAATGGTGGGTGACCTCAAGGAGAAGGGGGTGTCATTTGCCCTCATGCTACACGCATACTTGGTCCAAGACAAAGAGAAGATGAGGAGGAGATCGGGTGGGTGGTAGAGGAGTTGTGAGTCAACAATAAGATGAGCTAGTTCATCAGCAGGCACATGTGTGAGTTGCCCAGTTCCTGGAGCCCTGCACCAACCAGCAGAGCTTTAAAAATGTGGCTACTTCATGACAACTACCTTCTAAACCTTGTGCAAGTCTTTTTTGTGGCCAACCCTAACCCAGAACAATACAGGGAAGCAAATTCTGGGACACAGATATCCAGATAGTTGAGACACTACAAAGCTACTACAGTACCCTCTATGTCAACTAGTCACCCATCGATACCTCTTTTAACAACACAACTTTCAAATAAAGACAACAGCAAAACTATGCTTCCTGTTAATAAGATGCAGTTATTCCCCATTCAACCAAAACCAAGCTAACCCTCTCCCGAAGAGAGTACACCAAGTTAATTTATCCATTTTGGGGTGGTGTTCTTTCCTCTTATACCTCATTCACACTGTCCCATTGAATCCTGCATCTTAACCACTGAGATACAATGAGATATGAGATAAACTTACACTTGCACATCATATGTTACCACAGGCAGAAAAGTAGGGGAGAGATTTAAAAATGGTTAATGTAGAAGCAAGAAGAACTACAATCCTGCAGCCTGTGGAACGAAAACCGCATTCACAGAAAGATAGACAAGATGAAAAGGCAGAGGGCTATGTACCAGATGAAGGAACAAGATAAAACCCCAGAAAAACAACTAAATGAAGTGGAGATAGGCAACCTTCCAGAAAAAGAATTCAGAATAATGATAGTGAAGATGATCCAGGACCTCAGAAAAAGAATGGAGGCAAAGATTGAGAAGATGCAAGAAATGTTTAACAAAGACCTAGAAGAATTAAAGAACAAACAAACAGAGATGAACAATACAATAACTGAAATGAAAACTACACTAGAAGGAATCAAGAGCAGAATAACTGAGGCAGAAGAACGGATAAGTGACCTGGAAGACAGAATGATAGAATTCACTGCTGCGGAACAGAATAAAGAAAAAAGAACGAAAAGAAATGAAGACAGCCTAAGAGACCTCTGGGACAACATTAAACGCAACAACATTCGCATTATAGGGATCCCAGAAGGAGAAGAGAGAGAGAAAGGACCAGAGAAAATATTTGAAGAGATTATAGTCGAAAACTTCCCTAACATGGGAAAGGAAATAGCCACCCAAGTCCAGGAAGCAGAGTGAGTCCCATACAGGATAAACCCAAGGAGAAACACACCGAGACACATAGTAATCAAATTGGCAAAAATTAAATACAAAGAAAAATTATTTAAAGCAGCAAGGGAAAACTGAAAAATAACATACAAGGGAACTCCCATAAGGTTAACAGCTGATTTCTCAGCAGAAACTCTACAAGCCAGAAGGGAGTGGCATGATGTACTTAAAGTGATGAAAGGGAAGAAACTACAAACAAGATTACTCTACCCAGCAAGGGTCTCATTCAGATTCGTTGGAGAAATCAAAAGCTTTACAGACAAGCAAAACCTAAGAGAATTCAGCACCACTAAACAAGCTCTACAACAAATGCGAAAGGAAATTCTCTAAGTGGGAAACACAAGAGAAGAAAAGGACCTACAAAAACAAACCCAAAACAATTAAGAAAATGGTCACAGGAACATACATATGGATAATTACCTTAAACATGAATGGATTAAATGCTCCAACCAAAAGACACAGGCTTGCTAAATGGATACAAAAACAAGACCCATATATATACTGTCTACAAGAGACCCACTTCAGACTTAGGGACACATACAGACTGAAAGTGAGGGGATGGAAAAAGGTATTCCATGCAAATGGAAATCAAAAGAAAGCTGGAGTAGCTGGTATTTTATTGTGTATATGCAATATAATTAATTTAGCTAGTTTCCCATTGGAAAAAAAGAAAAGAAAAAAAACCCATAAGAGTTAAAAACCATACGGATGGATGGAACCATAAAAGACTCAGAATTGCTAAAGCAATCCTGAGGAAAAAGAACAAAGCTGAAGGCATAACCCTCCCAGACTTCAGAGAATACTACAAAGCTACAATAATCAAAACAGCATGCTATTGGCACAAAACCAGACATATAGATCAATGGATCAGAATAAAGAGCCCAGAAATAAACCTACACACCTACAGTCAATCTTTGACAAAGGAGGCAACTGAGAAAAGACAGTCTCTGCAGCAAGTGGTGTTGGGAAAACTGGACAGCCGCATGTAAATCACTGAAGTTAGAACACTCCCTCATACCATACACAAAAATAAACTCAAAATGACTTAAAGACTTAAATATAAGACATGACATCATAAGACTACTGGAGGAGAACACAGGCAAAACATTCTCTGAAATGGGGACTTCCCTGGTGGTCCAGTGGTAAAGAATCCACCTTACAATGCAGGGGACACGGGTTTGAAAAAAAAAAAAAGGTTAATGTATACATAACCATATTCATATCAAAATGAAAAAAATTGTCATAAGTATTATAGTTCTTGTTTCTGCAAACGACCACATGATTGTAGGTGGTATTTATAACTACCATTTCCATTACCCATTCCATAATCTATTTGCTCATAGTAAGTACCTTCACTCACTGCTCTACTTGACTTCCTAAAAAACAAGTTTCTTATTCAGGAGCAATGCTATGTGGAAAACCATAAAGATGAATAAGGAATTCTGCAAGTCCACCACTGTGGTTTTGGCAGAAATTTGCAAGGCATTGAAGGCAAATCCAGGGGTCTATTTAAGTGGAAATAATCTTGCCAATACACAGGGAAAATCGATATATTGTATTCTGGGAAATATCATTAAGAATGATGCCTGATTTCACATCATAAGTCACCAAGTGAAAACATTTTTGAAGTGTTAAAACAAATAACTAAAACTTTGAAACTGGCTTCTTATGAACATGAAAGTATATTTTAAAATTGTCTTTGTTAAAAATCACGGCTAGTAGGGGGGAAAGTCAAGGCACAGAATGGTAAACTGTATTTGCAATGCATATTTCTGATAAAGACTCAAATGCAATATATATTAAAAGCTCATATAAATCAGTAAGAAAAGAGTAAGAATGGCAAAACCTTGGAGATCCAATTCAGACATATTATATCCAATAGCTAATAAATATACAAAATTATCATTATTCATCAGGAAATATTATCATTATTATTCATTAGGGAAATGAAAATAAAACCTCATCTGTGTCCTTTTAGCATCCTGAGTGAATCAGTATGGCTAGGAGAATAGGACCTAAGAAGAGAGGGAAAAATAATGACTGTCTCCAGGAAAATAAGTGCTTAAGTAAATTTCTTAGAAGCTCCCATCATTGAACTGATGTGGAGAAAACAACAAGCAGTAACAGAACACAGACCTGGACATTGAAGGAAAGGAAGGTTTTACTAGAAAAAAGAAAGTTGGTCCTTATTGGGCTTACTATATGTCAGGCACTGTAGTATGCATCTCAGATTCATTATCTAATTCAAATATCATAAACCCTATGAGATAGATTTTATTGCTCCAATTTTTTTAATTTTTCAGAAATAAGAAAGAACTTTCCTAACTGTGAATATCATCTCTAACTTTTATTGCCAGCCAGAGTGTAGCATTTATGGGGCTCCTAAAGAGCAAAGTTTGAACTATGCAGAAGCACTTGGCCCCAGCACAGGGTGGCTGGATGTCTCAGTGATGGTGACATTACTGGTTTAAACAGGAACCTAAAGGGAACTAGGAAAGAAGATGCCAAACCTGGGCCCAAATTGCCCCAGGATCAATAGATGAGGAAATCATCCGCTAATCAGTTAACAGTGCTGAATGCTTTAGCAAGTTCCTTATGCAATAGTGTGCTGGGAAGAATAAGGGGCCTCAGGGAAAGATATTATTCCTTAAACGCTCCAAGCATGTTTCTATATCAAGACCTGTGCTCCTTGCCTTTGTCCTCTCTATTGTGATGTTATGCCACCAAATATCTACATGGTGCACCTCTGAATTCCTTTATGTCTTTACTCAAATGTCACCCCTTTGGGAATCTTTTATCTTTTATCTCTTTAATCTTTCTATTTTCCTTCCTTGAGAATCAGGCTCTAGCACACTGCATGCAGCAAGAAAGAAAGCTGAAGCACTGCCACCTGGTGTCCTGCTCAAATATTTTGTGATGCCTACACTGGCCTCGCTGCTGCCCTCTAGTGACATTGGGTAAAATTGTGCTGAAGCCTAGTCACAATAGAAGCTGCCATTGCTGAACCAGTCAGTAAACTTCCCAATGCAGAAATCAGGAGAGAGAGGATTCAGGGAACTGGCTGTTTTTTTCTTTTGCTAGCCAGATGTGAAAGTGATTGATTTCAACTGACATATACAACACATGAGATGATTTTGCCTGTAGAGTTATAAGCTACCTTGGAAAGAAAGCTCAGAATTGTTGTGCAAGTTTGGGGTTTCTTGTCTGGTAAGTATAACTGTGTCTACTGCTCTGTCCTTTCTTGTAGTATAGCAATATCCTGAGAAGTGGGAGCAAGAGTCAATAATGGGAAAAAATAAACAATTGTAGCAAATACTGGGTGGTACACTCATTTCATATTATAATATGCCCACCCAATCTCTCAATATGACACCTTAATGAATTGACTTCTCATTAACAGTAAGAACATGACAGACCATGGATACTTACGATAACACATGAAATATGCCAGGTAGCCTGCTACATATATCTCAGAAAAATATTGAAATTTATCTTGGGCTAGATTCCTCTGCAATTTCAGATTCCGTCTCCCAACATGCCCCCCCAACCCCACCCCCACCCCCAACCCCCCCCCCCCCGCAAGATTCTGCACATTGCCTGCAGCTGGTTGAGTGCCTAAGCTAGGGAAGGTGTTGTGTTGGGTGATTTGAATGTGTGTTCTCACTTAATTCTTACTGGAACCCTTCAAGGTTGGGTCCATCCTACTTTAGGGAGACAGTGTAGCAAAGTGCTTGAGACCAAAGACTTGGGTTGTATTTCTAGATCTACCACTCGGTAGCTGAGTGATCTTCGGAAAATGACTTAATAATTTTTATGCTTCCATTTCCTCATATCTACCATGTGGATATTGACAGAATCTACCATGCAGGGTTCTTATGAGAAGTGAATGAGATGATGAATGCCAGTGCTGAGCCCAGCACCCCCAGAAAGATACTGGCTACTTGCAGAAAAGGGAATTGAACATGAGAGAGGTTCGATACCTTGTCTGGTGTTACAGAATAAGTGTCGGAGTGGAGCCCTCTCTCCATACCCTGTCTAGAGCAGATGCCTTCCCTAACCCCAAGAGCAACTCTCTAGCTCAATACAATATTGTATTTTTCAAGTGCTTATCACTATCTATAATTATCTTTTTAAAAAAATCCATTTATTCAATTCTTCCTCCTCCTACCACACTGTAGGCCTTTTATATCCTTTCACTACAGAATCCTCTATGAGTGAACAATACTTAGTGCAGGAGGCTCAATTTATATGTGTGTGTGTGTGTGTGTGTGTGTGTGTGTGTATATATATATAACATAAATGTACAAAAGATAAAATTATTTCTAGAGTCCATGCTATTCAAACACTGATATAAAAGCTTAAGCTGGACTAATCTTTGTGTGTTTATCTACAACTGTCAATATGTATATCCTGCAAGTCACTTCATCTAAGATTTAATTTATGTAATATATCTAGTGATCAATTGGCTTCTCCTCGATTTCAGGTAAGGTGGGTTGCTGAAGATTACAGGATTCTACCTTACTAATTGCATGAATGTCAAGGTTGTTGGAGGTATTCCTGTCTTATTCTGGACACATACCTTCCAATATCCGGGTGAGTTTTTCAATGGATCAGTATTTTCATCAGAAATACGCTTCACAGCAAGTAGGCTTTATGATGGTGTGGTCATACGCACGCTATCCTATTCATCAAGTGGTCTGATCTGGAGGGAAAAAAAAGGAACTTTACTTGTACTAGTTTCTGTTTGTCTAGCAGTCCATCCCTAACCTCAGCCTTTGCACTTCTAAATTGGGAGACATTAATGAGGTTTTTCAGGATTTCCTTTATTAACCACAGTGGCATCTCTTTTCTTGGGAAGGAAAGTCAGAGGTTAGCCATTGAGATATCTTCCAATCCTGTTCCACTTTCCAGAACACTATTTGAGTGTGTGGAAGGTACTGTTCCCTGAGTTTAGTACCTTCCCCATGCTCTTTCCTTTATTTATTTCAGTTGTTCACTGGAAAGAAGGCTATATAGTCAATTTACACTGTCAATTTTCCAGAAGTACATTTAGATTCTGAACAATCTTAATTACTGCTATCTTGTACTGTTAAATTTCCTCTGGATGTCTTTTTTTTTTTTCCCAGCTGTTTTTTAAGCTTACAGGGAACAGAGAGTATTGCTTTCATAATTTTCAGATCTCTTAAGGATATTCTGGGCACAAGATGACTGTTTAAACTAATATGCGTATGTTCAATCAAACTAGCATTATTCCTGGACTGTGACACGGGCAAGACAGAACATAATTCTTATTTACTTTTAAACAACGCTATTTGAGGTAAAATTGACATTCCACAAAATTCATCCATTTTGAATGAACAGTTCAGTGATTTTTGGTAAATTAGCTGACTTATGAAACCATTACAATAATCCAGGTTAAAACACTTTTATCACCACAAAAAGCTCCTTCATGCTCAATTATAGTTAATCCCTGTTCCGATACCTGGCCACAGGCAACCAGTGATCTACTTTATATCTCCATAGGTTCCTTTTCTGAACATTTCATGTAAATGGAGTCATTCAGTACATTTAAGTTGTTCCATTTTTTGGCTAGTAGAAAGAAACCCAAAAAGCAGACTCCTGTTATTTTTAGAACGTATTTTCTCTACCATTTAAAACATTTACTGAGTATCACAAATGTAAGTGGCGTGGCAGATTCCAAACACCATGGACTCCTTAACAGATAGATACGTGTTCTAGTTATTACCAGGTGTTTGACCTGGAGTGAATTCCTCAATCTCTTTCAGCTTTAGTTTTCCTGTTGGTAAATTGGGAATGATAGTAATTCTATTGTGTGATTTCTGTATTCGAATAACGTACATAAAGCAATAGATAATTTAGCACATGGTATGTGTGCACATTTATAATATGAGGATTTTGTTGAACGTTCATATAAAAGATTCCTAACCAAAGTGATTTTCCTGCCACAAATTGCCATCCCAATCTCTCTCAAGTTGAATGATTGCAGTGCACGATGGGGTAGCCCACTTCTGAATGGTTGTCAGCTCTCTTTGTGCTGTGGACTCATGGCGGATGTCCTCAGTGTTTGTGAAGCTGGTCTCAAGAAAGCAGTGTTTGAGCCCTCCTTTTGAGTGACAGGAAACTGAGTCTAGGTCAGAAATTGTTGATGTGTTTCTAGGACTTGTATGGGGTCTTGTCTCTGATTGGCTGGGCAACCAGATGCAGAATCCTATTTTCTGAAGAAAAATATTCCTCTGCTGAGGATACTTGGGCAGGATAAATGGAGAGGAATCCTTTGCCAGCTCCATTGTTAATCCTGTGACTTCATCTTGGCCTTAAGTCCAGGGGCTGCTGAAGACATTCTGAACAGTATGTGGCAGTGATGGAGAAGGAGGGGATGTAGTCACGTAACTCTAGGTTCTATCTGGGAACGTGTGAAGACAATGAATCCTGTGTAGAGAGATGAGTGTATGTCTGACCCTGTCTTTCTGAACAGAAATGAGCAGCATATTGAGTGTGGAACAGATTTCTCCATCTCTGCATGTTCCGGAAGGAGGGAGCACCAATTTCACCTGCAGTTTCCCTTCCAGCTCTTTTTATGCTTTACACTGGTATAGATGGGAAGCTGGAAAAAGCCCTAGGGACCTGTTTTAATGACTTTAAATGAGGATGAAAAGGAGAAAGGATAAGTAAGAATCACTCTGAATACTAAGGAGGGTTACAGCTGCAGGTACATCAAGGATCCCAGGCTGAAGACTCAGCCACGTCTCTCTGTGCCTGCACACAGTGCCCTTCAGCCTCTGCACCCATGCCCAAGCCTGTGCCTGGTGCTGCTCTGGTACCAGCATTGAGAAAGAGCCATGTGTGAGGTCGAAAAGGCAAATTCAATGAATTACAATGTTTTCTATAACCAGGGGGAAATGCAATGATAGATAAACAAGCGTTCCAGTCACTGTAACTCCGTCAACTAACGGGACTGTCATTACACATCACTCACCTCCATTCCCACCAGTATATTGGCCATATCATTGAATCAGATTCCTAGCCTCCTCTTTTGCCATGATTCCAAGTGAACTAGATAGTTACTCAAACCTTTCTAAAATAATCTGATTAAAGTAGGGTAATATTCACCACTCGTTGCTACATCCTACTTCATTGAAGGCATGTTCTTCAACACAAAAAAAAGAACAAAGAAGAGAAATGGGAAAAGCAAATAATTTTTTATTGATTTCTCCTAGGTTTTCACAAAAAACTTTCTTAAAGATTTTGAAGTGAATATACCTTCTTTTCCGTAAGGGAGTTAACATCCAAGTCCCTATAAGCTCACTCTCATGTAGCTCATTTCCAAGAGTATTAGAGTGTATTATGTGTTGACTATTCATGCTCTCTCACCCTTACTATACTAATCTTTAGCTGGACTATATTTTCTATACTTGGCCTCACTGTGGACTTTGGACACAGCAATGTGACCAGCTTTGACCAATGGAATGTGAGTGGATAGGAAGTATGTTATATCATAGCTAAAACTAAATATATTCACATGGCATGTCTTCTTTTGTTTCTTCCCTGCACTTACCAGGTAGCGGTTGTCCTTTCAGCTTTTATCCATAATGTGAAGAAGACGCAAGGTCCAGAATGGAAAGATAACTCATAGTAGCAGAACGGAATCGTCCTGTATCCAGGAGCAGAGCCTCAGAGTGCTGGGACTGCAGTTGACCCACAGCTAACATACCATGGACAACTCAGTAAACTTTGTTCTTGTGAGCCACTGACATTGTGAGGTTGTTCGTACTGAGCATTACCCTGTTCAAGTTGACTGATATATGAAGTCATATCAATTCTGTCTTCTAAATATTTCTCACATTCCACCACCTTTTTTTTTTTTTTTGCGGTACGTGGGCCTCACCCGTTGCGGAGCACAGGCTCCGGACGCGCAGGCTCAGCGGCCATGGCTCACGGGCCCGGCCGCTCCGCGGAATGTGGGATCTTCACGGCCAGGGGCATGAACCCGTATCCCCTGCATCGGCAGGCGGACTCTCAAGCACTGCACCACCAGGGAAGCCCCAACCACCTCTTTTTACTTGCCTTGTTACTATCCTGGTCCAGGTGCTCATAATCTCTCACTGAGTTGGTTGGAATAACTTCTTAAATGTATCCCCTATCCATGAGCTCTTACTTCCCAAATCTATCCCTGAAGTTATCATTCTAAAATACACATCAGATTAGATTGCTGTTCTATTTCAGGACCTTCTATGGCTCCCCATGACCCAAAAGTAAAAACCAAGGTTTATGTGGCCATCTACAGTATTACTTCCAGTAAGTGTTCATCTTCCTCCCCAGTATTACACCAAGATTTCTGAACATCAGCCATATCAAATGAACTCACTCTCATATTTTCTTCTTATAAATATTTCTTTCTCAAGTTGGCAAAATCCTATTCAATCTTCAGGACCCAGTAAATGTCACATTTACTTTTAAAAAGATTTTCCAGGTTACATAAATTATATTTATTTGCCCTCTCCCTCTTTTAGTGTTCTGTACACAGTTTTGTAAGAGCACATATCTACTATGCTAAGAATATTTTTTGGTTTTAACTCTTCACTAGTCCAAATTCCTCAAGGATGGGGGCCCATACATATTATTCTTTAATCCCAGCTGTTATTATTGACCCTGACTTATAAGAACCATTCAGTAGATCTGCCTACAGCTTGACCACAGTTTACTCTTGACAAGTGCACTGATTAATGAGAGCTGGTTTGTGAAGCTGGTTTATATGAGTGGGTTGGAAACCTTCCACTGAGGGAAC
Source organism: Grampus griseus (assembly GCF_964374135.1). Classification (NCBI taxonomy): domain Eukaryota; kingdom Metazoa; phylum Chordata; class Mammalia; order Artiodactyla; family Delphinidae; genus Grampus; species Grampus griseus. The sequence goes on along the minus strand of NC_139018.1, from coordinate 75,407,365 downwards.
ACTTGAAGATACTTCTACTTCATTATACCCCTCAAGCCAACACATGGCTATATTTCCCACTCTTACACCTGGTTCTTACTTAAACCATCATCCCAGGAGGCCAATGTGCCCCTATCTAAGCATATGTATCAACACAGCCATACAGAAGTTTGTCTCCATATATTCGTGGTTTTTAACATCAACTGTAAATGAAATGGTGCGTGAAAATTCTGTATGTTTTTATAACGTATCATTTCTATACTTTACGATATCTCCTTTGACTCTCTTCGCTCTTAGTACAGCTTACCCAGGACCTTTTTTTTTTGTTTGTTTGTTTTTGCTGTATGTGGGCCTCTCACTGTTGTGGCCTCTCCCGTTGCGGAGCACAGGCTACGGACGCGCAGGCTCAGCAGCCATGGCTCACGGGCCCAGCCGCTCCGCGGCATGTGGTATCTTCCCGGACCGGGGCACGAACCCGTGTCCCCCGCATCGGCAGGCGGACTCTCAACCACTGCGCCACCAGGGAAGCCCTACCCAGGACCTTTTGATGAGTCATGGTAGATGACCGTAAAGACAACTCATATCATTAAATGAATCTTCCTCAACTTTCTGCTTTCCACATGAAACATTCCTGCTTTTACACATATAATTCACTTTCCCTCCCCTAATAATAAAAAAGATATCTCTCTTCCTTTTAAATAGTGTGCCTTTGTCCAAATGCTTCACCCACTCCATTCACTTTGACTTCTCTGGCACCTCAGCCCACTGATCGTCCAAACTCTATGGTCTGGTTCTTCAGGACTTTCTTGCTACTGATTTCTTCCCATCACTTAAAATATTCAAGCATGCTCCTCTTTAAAAATATTTAATATTCCTCCAAATTCATACATGCCTCTCCTGTAACCAATCTATTTTTTCTCAGAAATACCAATGATCTCTTTATTATTAAATCCAAAAGGTATTTTTTACCTGCTTCATCTAGACAAGTGTTTCTCAAATTCTAATGTGCGCAGGAATCTTATTAAAATGCAGATTCTGACTCAGGAAGTCTGGGTAGGGCCTGAGCTTCTGCAATCAGAATAGCTCCCCGGTGATGCAGATGCTACTCACCTGCAGACCACATTCAGAGCAGCCACTTTCTGTAGTGCTTGCCACTCCTTTCGGAGACTTTTGTGTTCCTGGCAGGAAGGAGGTGAGGAAGGTTCACAAAAATTGTGAACTGCTCTTTCTTTCTCTATCTGACCAATAGAGGGGGCTGTTGTGTAAACTGGAAATGGTTTTTCTATATAAGATCAGAATAATCGCACAAAAACCTTCCTTCCCTACAGTTTAAAGAGATATTCTGACACCACTTTTTGCACAATGACATGTAAAGCATCTCAGACGCCAGAGGCAGGCAGTCTTGTTAAGACAGCCTCTCTCCCAACACACCTTACAACGTCCATCAGAAATCTAAATCCTGTGTCATTCCTTCTCAACCTCACAGCAACCTGGGTTCAAGTCCACCAGTCATCAGACTTTTGTTTGTGGAGAATCTCCCAGAAAGGAGCTCACTGCCTCCTCACTGCTCCACCATGACCCTGGTGTTCACCTTGATGCTTGAGGTGCTCCTGTTCCTGAGTGAGTACGGTTCCATTTTACTCTCTTGTCTACACATGGAACATTGCTTTGGACTGACTTTGAATAGACTTTTTGTTCTGGCTGAGTTCATTGATTCAGCATTGATGTTTCAGGAGGAGCCAGAGCCCAGTCGGTGACCCAGCCTGACGGCCACATCACTGTCTCTGAAGGAGACCATCTGGAGCTGAGGTGCAACTACTCATCTTCTGTTTCGCTCTATCTGTTCTGGTACATGCAGTACCCCAATCAAGGACTCCAGCTTCTCCTGAAGTACATATCTGGAAACAGCCTTGTCTCAGGTATCAAAGGTTTTGAGGCTGAATTTAGGGGGAGTGAGAAGTCCTTCCACCTGAGGAAAACATCAGCCCATTGGAAAGACTCGGCCAAGTACTTCTGTGCTCTGAGTGACACAGTGACTAAGACTACAGTGGGAGCTGAACACAAAACTCCTGAGACTGAGTAGCTTAAAAGACTCAGGGTCTCAGCCTATGTTATTTTCAGGAGGTTGGCATGTTCTGTGAAGGCAAACAGTACGGAGAATACAGAATCCTGAAAGTGTTTGGTTCCCGTGGGCATCTTAGATTTCTTTTCTCTTTCTTTTTTCTTTTGCAAAGGAAAGACTATTGTTTTCTTAATTTCAGTGCTCTCAGTGGTCTTGAGGCTGGTGGGTGGTTTCTTGTCAGTGACACCTGAGAAGGCTGTGCCTATACTGTACTGTTTTCTTCAGAGTAAGTTTTTATGTCATAAAAAGAAAACCCAATCTTAATATTCTTTTTCAAAATATAGTTGACAATTCCAAGGTATTTGTTCTCACTTACTTAGTTTCGTTCAAACAAATGGGATTCTGTTTGGAATCACATTGGAAACTGACATTTTAGGATATTATATTTTCCTACCCAAGAATATTATAAGCCTCTTCATTTATTCAGGTCTTGTTTTAGTCCTTTAAAAGTAAATTTTGCTTGCTTGTTTCCAGAAAAGTTGGAAAAAATGAAATGAATCATTGAATAAGTGGAGAGTTGATGTCTAGTATTCTGTGTCTGTTCCTCTCTCTGAACAGGGAAGAGAGCCAACAGAAAGTGGAGCAGCATCCCCAGTCCACAAGTGCCAGGAGGGAGAGGTTTCTATTTTTAACACAGCCACACACGCAGCAAGAGTGAGAGTTCCAACCATTAAGAAGAACACATCTCTGCGCAGGTCATAGGCTCAGACTCCACCTTCTGCTCCGTAATCATGGGGACCCCGCCCACGTTCAGTCTGTTCACAACCCCAGAGAAGGAGGCACTCACTTTCACACAAAATGATGTTTCTCAGAATTCATACCTGAAGTTGTTCTGTTTCCTCCTTTCTGCACACTTCGTTAGGCAATATAAAAATATTTTACGAATGATGATTGTACACAAAGAGCTTACTACCTAACAGTCATAGGAATATCTCTCTCATTAGACTTAAGCTTTATGAAGATATCAATTTTTTTTTTACCAATAAGCATTCACTGAACAATGGTTGAAAGAATGAATGGCTGATAATATTTATACCCATATATACAGGCAAATTTATAGCCAATGGTTAGAATTTGTATGGAAACTAATTTCAGCTCCCTGTAAGGAAAAATGAACAATTAGAGGCTTTTCAAAACAAAACAGACTGCTTTGAGGTGTAAAATATTCCTCACTACAGGAACTAGTCAAAGAAGAGTGGAACATCCATTTTTCCAGTGATTTGCAGAAACGATTACAAAACAATATGATTTTGCACCAAACTAAGAATTTTAAGTTTTAAATGAGGGAAAATACCATGAAAGAACTGAATAACCAAAAAGCTTGTAAAATTCACCACAGATTAAGAAAAAAAAATCACTTCCAAATTCATGGAAATTGGATTTTGAATTTTTACTTGACGCATGTGTAGGAATTTAAGTGAGGGAAATGGTAGGAGAACACATTCCAAGCAGGGTAAACTTATTAAGAGCAAAGATCAAGAAACAATAAGCAAGAAGAGTTTAGGAAATTAAAAGTTTTTAATATTACTGAAAGGGACAATTTTTATTGGATGGTACTGTGAGATAATATGAAAAGTTAGCTTGAGGCAGTAGTTCACCCAAGAGGGCCACACACAGCTCAGAACTGGGTTTCTTTCCAGATAAAAATACAACATGTCATGAGATTACCTGTCTTTAGCATAAGCAACATTAAGGAATATCTTGAAATTGTTTTTTAGAATGAGCTATTAATCTAAATTTAAACTGGTAGATAATATCAAAGTTTTACTTTTACAAGCACACTTCTAAAAGTATAGAAAAACTGGATTTCCATAATGATTGATTCAATGAACAAATAAATTTCGTTTTCCCGGAGCAATTCTACCACCAACTAATCACCATATTGCAGGAAAGGAAAAATCTAAACACTCCCAATGTGTTGCAGTTTTATGATCACTTTGCAGCATGAGTTTTGTTTAGACGTAGGGGGAGACTAATAGCTTCTCTGCCTTCATTAACCTCCCGTAAAGGACAAACTTTTAAATCAAATAATACAGACCAAACAAATAAAAATAACTACATTCTGCTTTGCTTTGTACTTTGTTCTCTTCATCTGGCTGCAAAAACCCTTGCATGATTTTCTCTGAAAATAACTCCTGAATGCATGTGAGATTTTGCCCTCCTCAGTACTTGTACTGGTAGAGTTTAGATATGTTCCCATCTACTTCTCTGCTCTTCAGGGTACTGAGTTGCCATAAGGATAAGCCAGGCAGATAGTCCTTCAACATTAAGGCTAATTTCTAACTTACCCCCACTGTGCCTTTTATCATCACAAACATGTTTGTTGTCTAATTTGGTTCACTATTAGAAGAGCATGGTTTGGTGTACCTAAAAAAAGGATATTTCTTCGGGCAGCAATATACTAAATTTTTAGGGGTCTTATAGCTCCATTTTTCTATTAAATGGTGCAGGGTTGAGAATCAAGTAAGCACATAAAAAATAGATGACAACACCATAGTAAAACTAAAATTGTTATTCCACCGTTTGGTGATTTAGTTTATATCCACATCGTTCAGAAAGAGAAAGGCTTTCTTCAAAAGTAGGAACTGAGAAGAATGAGGAAGAGAAATCTATCTTATCGAATAAAAGATTCTCTGTAATACTCAGTGATGGATGAAGTGAGAGATGTGGAAACTTCCAGTCAAAGTTTGTACATTTTACTTTCATCAAATGTCTATGATCCATCCCAGAAAAGCAACCCATAGATTTAGAATAGTCCCACTCACCATTGTTTCATCAAGGAAAAGTTTTCTTGGTGCTGAATGTTGGGTAATGCTATATACTATATACAACTAAATGTTGGGTAATGCTATATTTGGGGTCTTGAATGGTGGAAGAGACCAAGAACAATTTAAGAGAAAGGGAGGGTAAATAAAAATAGACCACGGACAGAGAAGATTTGTCCAAAAGAGACTGTTCAAGATTTGCTTTAATGTATCATTACCATTGAAATTTGAAAGAGTTATTAGAATAGGTTCACAGACTCTCAGAACTAGAAACCATTGTAGAAAAGAGGGTAAGCACAAAGATGCAAGCCATGAACACATCTGCTTTGCAGACATATTCATTTAAGTGGCTATCTGTGGTTTTCGAGTTTTTTTCTACACGGTAGAGCTGCCATATCATTGTGAGCTGTGGAAGTTAATCACTGGACCATTTTAGGGAACATCATTCACACCTTAGCCTAAAATATAGAGAAAGACAATGCAGAGATATGAAGAAAGACAGATCTGAGAGCATCATCAGAGCCTATATATCCAGCTCTGCCTGGAACGGCAAAAGTCAAAATACTCTCATTGGGAACAAGCCAGCATGAGTTGAGATTCTGTCATTTACAACAAGTAGATCCATAATTAATACAGAAGAAGGTTGGGGGGAGCCTTTTGGTTTTGTACTATTTTATGAGCTGAATTTATGGTGCTGAGAAGCATTTTTCAGTCAAAATAACTAGAGTGATGTAGATACAGATCATCACTGGTCTACCTTCATTATAGTAAATATGAACCAGGTTAATCCTATGTATGTTTTATGAATTTCTGATGGGAAAAAATTAGAAAAATACTGAAAACATCCACAACTCTGCCACATAGACAAGCACTCATTATTTTTACTTATTTCTATCTTTTTCACAATTTTGCACATTGTTACATCATATTATAGAGACAATTTTATGTCCTTTTTATTAACACTCACTTTTGTCATTAAAAATACCTTGTATTCATACTTTGAATTGATTATTCTACTATTCTACACCATAGATATACCACACTTAACTTTATAATTTTCCTGTTTGGGGATATCTTGATTATTTATTTCCAGTTTTTCATCATTTTAAATAGCATTATGGTATACGCCTTTAAATAAAAATTTGAATTTGAATTTCTCATCATTTTATTAGAACAGCATCCTAGAACTGGAATTAGTGGTTCAGTGGGTAAGAACAGGTTATAGTCTTTTTGCTCCTTGTGTCTCGCGAATGGGGAGTTAGTGTTTAGTGCGGACAGAGTTTCAGTTTAGGAAGGTGAAAAATTCCGGAGATGGATGATGGTGGGAGCTGCACAACGATGTGAATGTACTTAGTGCCACTGAACTGTACAGTTAAATACGGTTAAAATAGTATGTTTTATATTATGTGACTTCTACCAAAATAAAAAAACATTTTCAAAAAGTATTCTAAATGTATCATCTCTACTCCCTAACACCTTTCTTACTTGAACCCACTACAGTCAGATTTTCATCCCTACCATTCCGTTGAAATCACTCTTGCTGAGGTCACCAGTGAGTTTTAAATTTTATTTATTTGTTTATGTTTTTATTTATGGCTGTGTTGGGTCTTCGTTTCTGTGAGAGGGCTTTCTCTAGTTGCAGCAAGTGGGGGCCACAATTCATCGCAGTGCGTGGGCCTCTCACTATCGTGGCCTCTCTTGTTGCGGAGCACAGGCTCCAGACGCGCAGGCTCAGTAGTTGTGGCTCACGGGCCTAGTTGCTCTGCGGCATGTGGGATCCTCCCAGACCAGGGCTCGAACCCATGTCCCCTGCATTGGCAGGCGGATTCTCTACCACTGCGCCACCAGGGAAGCCCACCAGTGAGTTTTATATCCACAAATGCAATGATGCATTACCATTCCTTATCTTATTGAGTGTCTCCGAAGAATGTGGCATTATGGCTACTCTCTCCCTGAAACACCATCTTTGCCTGGATCCTGGAACTCCACATTCTCCTGGTTTGCCTTCTTCCTTGCAAACCGCTCCTGCTCAGTCTCCTTTTCCTACATCTTCCTCCTCTTGCTGGTGTCTACATGTTGTGTTTTCTCAGAGCTCAGTCCTCAAACATTTATTCTCTTCAAATGATCTTGGAGGGGTTCAGCACATGCCACCCCAAAACAGGCCACTAGTATAAAAGCACTTAAGCCTAGCCACTTTGGGTCTTCATTTTTCTATGAGGACCCCTATGTACATGTAAAAATTATTAAATAAAATCTCTATGCTTTTCTCCTGTTAACCTGTTGTATGTCAACTTACTTCTCAGGTCCAGATGGAGAACCTAAGAGGGAACAGGTAAAGCTTTAGCTCCCCTACAATCTCATCTAGGGATATGGCTTTAATTACTATTTATACATTGATGACACACAAATTTACATTTTCATCCCAACCTTCTCTATTGAAAGCCAGGCTCATATATACTGTAATCTATGTAACATCTACACTGGATATCTAATTGGCATCTAACATATCCTTAACATAAGGCCTGATTTCCCCCAATAGGTTCTTCCCTCATTCTTTTCCATCTCAAAAAAAAAATGGCAATATAATTCACCTTACCAGAAATCTAGGGACTCCTCCTTAATTCTTCTGTTTCTCCCATACCCCACATTGTCAAACAAACCTGCCACATAAGATTTATTTTTTTCTCATAAATAGTTTGACTTTGTTTTTCAATTCAAACAATGATGTTACACGATGGGTTTCAGTGACCACCAATTCATTTCTGAATTCTAAGATGACAGATACATAGATAGATAGATAGATAGTTAGATAGATAGATAAGATCAAGGAATCTTGTCTCGAGGTTGTTGCCTAGTTAAACATCTCCTTGCCTTGCAATATTTCTTGCCTAGCTGTTCAGGACTTTCCCTCAGAAGCCAGGAGCCAATGAACTGCTTACTTCTTTGGTACCTTGGAGATTTTAGACTCTGGAGCAATGTATCATAGTAAGATTCAGGATGGTGGAGGTTTTTTTTAAGGGAAAGTTAAGAGTGCAAAGTGAAATGGGAAAGAGGCAGCATGATATCTGGATCTCAAGCATGTTCTAAAGCAGTTTTAGGGAAAAAAATTCTAATACACAAACCCATACACACACACACACGCACACACACACACACACACGACTAGATTCCATTAGAATTATCTATGCCTGCATAAACCTTGGCAAACCTTTATATAATTTCAAGCGTATAGGAATCCCAGTTTAAAGACTACTGGTCTAAAATGGGACAGGGAATGCCCTGGCAGTCCAGTGGTCAGGACTCTGCACTTCCACTGTAGGGGGCATGGGTTCAATTCCTGGTCAGGGAAATAGATCCCACATGCCTTGCAAGTACAGCCAAAAATAATACAATACAATAAAAATAAAGAAAAAAAATTTTTTAAGTAAAATAAAATGGGACACTCTCACTAACACACTTGTCACAATATACTTACTGAGAACTCATTCCTCCCCACTGATTTGAGATACTATCTTTAACATATACTAAATTTCCATATACAATTAGGCTTAATTATTGATTTGCTATTCCATTTAATTGACCTATCTGCTTAGTGTTAACTTGTACTTACGAAGGTTCTTGGGGCTTCCCTGGTGGCGCAGTGGTTGAGAGTCCGCCTGCCGATGCAGGGGACACGGGTTCGTGCCCCGGTCCGGGAAGATCCCACATGCCACGGAGCAGCTGGGCCCGTGAGCCATGGCCGCTGAGCCTGCGCGTCCGGAACCTGTGCCCCGCAATGGGAGAGGCCACAACAGTGAGAGTCCCACGTACCAGAAAAAAAAAAATATATATATATATAGATATAACTAACACTGTATGTATACATTTTGTAATTTAATATACCCAAGAAAGATCCACAAGTTCAGCTACTTGAGTTGATTTTACTCCTGCTAATGATTGGTTTTAAAGGGAGTTTAGAGTAGCTATTGCATAACCAGCTTGGTATTTTTTCTTTTCAATATTTAAAGTAAGATTATTTTAAAAACACGTCAATTCAGAATTTTGTATGAGAGTGTCCAAAAGATCTGTTCCGGACATGAAGGCATTTTGAACAACAGAAGTACAATCATGAGATCCTTTAATTGAGAAGTGTAACAAAGTTGAATAATATGTGGAGAAATTAATATTTTATGATTAGTCAACTAACTGGTAGACAAAGTTTGAGTGGTTTAGATTGGAGAACAATTTGTACTGTATGTAGTACCATCAGATTTAAATGGAGATTCCGGAGCAAGATCTGAAGATGCTTCAACCAATTTAGCCAAGGCTGTAATTACTTTGAGACAAGGAGTATAAGTTTTGTTGAACTTTAAGGGGTAGGCCATGATAGGCAATGGGTCTTTGTTGTTTGCCATGTTGTTTAGTAATATCCTTAGGCATGGCTTTCCTTTTACATTCATACACAAAGAAAGGTTCATTACAATCAGTGGTGAACTTACGATCAGCTGTCTTACGGAGGTGTATGATGTCACCTGCAATATATTCCCTTTAGAGCTGGGCGCACAGAATATACGGGCTTCTTGTGGCTCTTTTAGGGTCCCAATTGAGTTAATGGGAAAAATATAAATTCAAAGGTTTGATAACCTAATGACCAAACTCTGGCATCTATTTTGGCCTTTCTGAACAGAGTTGGGATGTCAAAACTAACAGAGAAGAGAAGGGGACCTCTGTGACAGGACTCCATGTCTGCAAGCTTCATTCTAGTCTTCTGCAAAGGGAGATTATCTTTTCTCCTCCTATTAGGTCCCAAGATAGGTAACTGGACAGATGTTGTGGTGAATAATTATATTGATTGCTATATCAATATATAGGTTGAAAAAGCTGCAGTAACTAGTCTAAAGAGATTTGCCTTCTTATCATAAAGTGATTTATTTCTACCTTAGGTGAAAGAAAAGCATACATAGGTGTAAGGATACATGATCATTACATCTTAGGTTGTTTCCATAATCCATTATATGTAGTATTTTAAAATAAGTTCCATCGCAGACGCAACGACTAAACACAGCAGTTGGTCGAATCATCAATCTCCCTTTCAATAACAAATTTACCTCGTGTTTATTTTCAGATGTAATTGGTATCAGTTGAAGAGCTGGTTAATGCAAAAGGAAGTCTGGGTTCAGTGAGACTCTCACCTAGTCCATAGAGAAGCTGACATGACCCACATCAACTTGCTCCTCCAGGAAACCCCTGTTTCCTGTTGCGGGGCAGCAGCAACACATAGCTCTGCAATTCTTCCCTCACCCTGTCAGGCTCACCTCACCTTGCAGAGCCTTGAAATTGAAGAAGACACTTTCCATCTAGAGGAAGACCTCAAACATGCTTCTCTCCAGCCTTCTGAAGGTGGTCATGGCTTCACTGTGGCTAGGTAAGGATGGCCCCAGTGGGGTTGTACCCCTCTAGGACCTAAGGACTGGGGGAACAGGTGGTTTATGGGCACCCTGGGAAGAAGGGGCAGTAGAGTGTAAAATAGAATTTCTTTGTTCCACAGTACTTATTCTTAAACTTCTGATTCTGCTTTTTTTTTCTTTAGGATCCAGTATTGCCCAGAAGGTAACTCAAGACCAACCAGTAATATTAGTGCAGGAGAAGGAGGTTGTGACCCTGGATTGCATATATGACACAAATGATTTCAGTTATAGTCTATACTGGTACAAGCAGCCCAGCAGTGGGGCGATGATTCTCCTTATTCGTCAGGACTCTTATAACCAGCAAAATGCAACAGAAGGTCGCTACTCACTGAATTTCCAGAAGGCAAACAAATCCATCAAACTTGCCATCTCAGCTTCACAGCTGGAGGACTCTGCAGTGTATTTCTGTGCACTGAGTGAGCCCACAGTGAGAGGCGTGTTGGAGGCAGGTATACCAAAACCCAGGGCTTGGCTTGATACATCTGCCTGCTATAGGGACCAGGGCAGGGAATTGCCTTCACAGACAGGAAGTGGTTAGGGCTGTGGCAGCACAGGTGTAGGGTTAGAGGGAAAACACTCCTTCTAAGAACATATTTCTCTGGGTTCGTAGACCAGGTCTAGAGCTATCATTCATCAAAAACAACCTTATCCCTGAAAATTTGGGTTCAAATTTTTTATTGAAGACAAAAAATAGCCACATAAAATCCTTGCCCATTTAGTGATTAGAATGAGCTACAAGAATTGACTAAGGAAATTCAGAGACATCTCATTCAAAAATTAGTAAAAATATGCGTGAATTTTTGGATTTTCAATTTGTTCATTAAATATTTATTGAATATATATTACATTACAGGTATTGTTTTGAATAAGGAAGGTTGTGAAATCTTTTTGTGATTTTCCTCTTTTTGAATATTATGCAGTTTTACACCGTTTAATGAAGTCATTTAATTTCGTTTTGTTAGCTGAGTTAATGGTACACTTGTTTACTTTCTAAGGTGCCTGATATGTCACAAACTTGTGCTAATCCTCATTCTGTCTTATTAACACCTCTAGCATGGAACAGCTCAATTACCATAATGTAAGCTTTACCTGCCTCCCATCAGTCCTTTCCACAAAAAGATCAATAATTAGTGGCTCTTAAAAGGACATTGTGAGAAGCAGACTATGAATTATCTTGTTTCTCTGCTCTTGCCCTTCACTGCACCACTCCTTCAAAAGTATTTTTGCCATCATGTGGCACATTTTGGAAACCTCCAGGCCCTCTTTTTCAATCAGTGTTACACAATCCCAAATACTCCTTCCCTCAAATTTCCTCCTTCTACCTCTAATCCCATTATCTCAGTGTCTTAAAATTTGAATGGTAATGGGTGGTTGCTAAGTGATCTTGTATTGTAACTGCCTCTTATATTTGCATTTCAAAAGCAGTTGTGTAGAGTAGAAATCTTAAAAGGAATGTCATACAGTCCCTTCATTAAGTGGTGCTGGAAAAATTGGACAGCTACGTGTAAAAGGATGAAATTAGAACAGTCTCTAACACCATACATGAAAATAAAGATCTAAATGTAAGACCAAATAATATAAAACTCTTAGAGGAAAACATAGGCAGAACACTCTCTGACATAAGTCACAGCAAGACCTTTTTTGGTCCACCTCCTAGAGTAATGAAAATAAAACCAAAAATATACAAGTGGGACCTAATGAAACTTAAAAGCTTTTGCACAGCAAAGGAAACCGTAAACAAAATGAAAAGACAAGCCACAGAATGGGAGAAAATATTTGCCAATGAATGCACAAACAAGGGCTTATTCTCCAATATATACAAACAGCTCATGCAGCTCAATGTCAAAAAACCAAACATCCCAGTCAAAAAAATGGGTGGAAGATCTCAATAGACATTTCTCCAAAGAAGACATACACATGGCCAAGAGGCACATGAAAAGATGCTCAACATCATTAATTATTAGGGAAATGCAGATCAAAACTACAATGAGGGGGGCTTCCCTGGTGGGGCAGTGGTTGAGAATCCGCCTGCCGATGCAGGGGACACAGGTTCGTGCCCCGGTCCAGGAAGATCCCACATGCCACGGAGCGGCTGGGCCCGTGAGCCATGGCTGCTGAGCCTGCGCGTCCAGAGCCTGTGGTCCACAACAGGAGAGGCCACAACAGTGAGGGGCCCACGTACCACAAAAAACAAAACAAAACAAAACAAAAACTACAATGAGGTATCACCTCACACTGATCAGAATGGCCTTCATCCAAAAATCTGCAAACAATAAATGCTGGTGAGGGTGTGGAGAAAAGGGAACCCTCCTACACTGCTGGTGGGAATGTAAATTGATACAGCTACTATGGAGAACAGTATGGAGGTTCCTTAAAAAACTAAAAATAAAACTATCATATGATCCAGCAATCTCACTTCTGGGCATATATCCAGAGAAAACCATAAATCAGGAAGACATATGCACCCCAGTGTTCATTGCAGCTCTATTTACAATAGCCAGGACATGGAAGCAACCTAAATGTTCACCAATGGAGGAATAGATAAAGAAGATGTGGTACATACATACAATGGAACATTACTCAGCCATAAAAAAGAATGAAATAATGCCATTTGCAGCAACATGGATGGACCTAGAGATTGTCATACTGAGTGAAGTAAGTCAGACAGAGAAAGACAAATATTATATGATATTGCTTATATGTTCAATCTAAAAAAAATGGTACAAATGAACCTATTTACAAAACAGAAGTAGAGTCACAGATGTAGAAAACAAACTTATGGTTACCAAGGGGGAAATGGGGAGGAGGAATAAATTGGGAGATTGGGATTGACATATAACACTACTATATATAAAATAGATAACTAATAAGAACCTACTGTATAGCATAGGGAACTCTACTGAATACTTACATGGGAATAGACTTACATGGGAATAGAATCTAAAAAAGAGTGTAATGATTTACATGGGAATAGAATCTAAAAAGAGTGGATATATGTACATGTATAACTGATTCACTCTGCTGTACAGCAGAAACTAACACAACATTGTAAATCTACTATACTCCAATAAAAATCATTTTAAAAGTCTTAAAAATTTTTAACTCAAAAAATCTTACCTTTTTTTTTTTTTTGCGTTACTCGGACCTCTCACTGTTGTGGCCTCTCCCGTTGCGGAGCACAGGCTCCGGACGCACAGGCCCAGCGGCCATGGCTCACGGGCCCAGCCGCTCCGCGGCATGTGGGATCTTCCCGGACCAAGGCACGAACCCGTGTCCCCTGCATCGGCAGGCGGACGCTCAACCACTGCGCCACCAGGGAAGTCCTACTCCCTGATCTTTGATGACCATCTCGGTCTAGGACACTGATCACAAATAAAATCTTATAAACTGGCATCAGACTGGCTGCAACAAAACCATCTGGGAGCTTTAAAAAATTACACACTTGTGGGAATTCCCTGGCAGTCCAGTGGTTAGGACTCCGCACTTTCACTGCTGAGAGCCCGGATTCAATCCCTGGGTGGGATTGAATTCGATTAAAGTTTGGCAATTCGATTAAAGTATTCGATTAAAGTTTGGCAATAAAATATGGCCGATGGGCTTCCCTGGTGGCGCAGTGGCTGAGAGTCCGCCTGCCGATGCAGGGGACGCGGGTTCGTGCCCCGGTCCGGGAAGATCCCACATGCCACGGAGCGGCTGGGCTCGTGAGCCATGGCTGCTGAGCCTGTGCGTCCAGAGCCTGTGCTCCGCAACGGGAGAGGCCACAACAGTGAGAGGCCCGCGTACCACAAAAAAAAAAAAAAAAAAAAAAAAAAAATATGGCCGATGGATGGTAACAGAAAGCATCCTTGAGGTTATTCACTAAGAGTATAAGATTAGTACTTGTCTGATTCACATAGGCCAACCCTTTTATCTTGGAGTCAAGAAAATAGTAGGAGAATAAGACATTGATCTCAGACCATTCTATAAGGATTTGATCATTTCAATTATGATATTTCTTTTGTTTTCACATTTTAATGATTCTGAAATTCAGGATTCTTTGACTATTGATAAGATAGTGTGGCTTTTTCCTCTGAAAAGATTTTATTAAACAGATATTATTTTGGGACCGATAAAATATTATATTTCAAGTAGTAGTGATTCCTCAATCAGTGACCCTTGATTCATTAGTTTTGTTTGGTATAACAAATATTTAGTGAGCATGTAATACAGGTCAGTCACTGTTGCTCTATAAATTGGGGTACAATGCTGAAACACAGAGATTCACTCAGTACTGATTTGGCTTCTTATTACGTCCTCTGTAATCAACCTCAGATTCTTTTCTGACATTCAGTGGATTATAGGCTGGCCCACCATGGATACCTGAGAACATAAAGTACTATAGAAAGTGCTTAAGAGAACTGTTGTCTTCTCAGCTGCAGAAATACCTGGGATGCTCTGTTAAAGAACTTCCATGTCAGGCAGGGTCCTAAGAGCAAAACAGACCTGAGAAGTTATGACAGCTCTTGATCAGACTTCCAAGCACCACCTGAAGACTGGCATGTACCTCATGAATAAAGTCAAGGATAACATTTTTCTGACTTGAGGAGACCAGGAAACGTGCATCCCATTTCAGTGTCTTTCCACCAGGGGGTGCAGTTTCCTAACACAAACACATTTCCTGTCTGAAACTAGGCTTAAGTTTATCACTTCACTGTGACTTCAATATTTCTTCATGTGAAGAGTCAAGGACATTATTCAGGAGACACTCTAGAGATGAACTCTTCTCCAGGCTTAGTGACTGTGATACTCTTAGTGCTTGGTAAGCAAAATGCCTCTAAAAATTTTGATTCTTTCTTCTGTTATGTCAACAAAACCTTTAATCATAATTTTATCCCAGACCTTTATGCCCAAAATGATACAGAACTCTTTTATTTTTCCCCAGGACAAACCCGTGAAGACTCAGTGATCCAGATGGATGGCCAAATGACTCTTCCAGAAGGGGCTGCCTTGACCATAAATTGCACTTATTCAACCACTGGGTACCCCACTACTTTCTGGTATGTTCAATATCCTGGAGAAGGTCCACAGGTCCTTCTGAAAGCCATGAAGGACAATGAGAAGGGAACCAATAAGGAGTTTGAAGCCACACACCACAAACAATCAAAATCCTTCCACTTGGAGAAAGCCTCAGTCCAAGATTCAGATTCGGCTGTGTACTACTGTGCTCTGAGTGACACAGTGATGGGAACTGCAGGGGCAGCTGAGCACAAACTCTTTGAGTGGCAACAAGGGGCCTGGAGGCTGAGTGTCTCTCCATTTGATCCACTCTGTGGCACAGTCTATGGTGGTTTGTCCCTCAGTCTCTGGTTGATACAAAACTCATACAAATTTCTAGAGAATAAGAACAAGAAGTGAATATTCCCCATACCCAACTCTTCATTAATGATTTTGAAAAAAGAGTCTGACATCAATAGTTCCTCATCCAGGGCCAAAGTAATTTCAAGGTAAAGTCACATAAACAATGAGACTTGGGGCCAATGTAAGAAGAAACAAGAAGCACTTAGATGTGTGCTGTACCCCTGTGGAAGGGTTTAGAAACCAGAAGCATTAATTACACTTGAATAATTAGGGTGGATGGTGCTCTGTGTGTTTTGAGGGCATTCAGGGAGTGAAGGCTGAAAATAGGAAGACTGAAAATATATAAGCAGCAGACTACCCATGTTCTCTACCAGTGCCTGTGTAACAAGCAGTGATCATTTCCCAAACCCAGCAGAAAATTGGAAGTTAGCCATTGATGAATTGAGCAACAGCACATATAAGTACGTAAGCCAAAATAATGAAAAATTTAAAATGTAATAATTAACTATTCACTTCAAGGAAAAAATTATTATTCAAGAAAGTAGCATACTCATAGTCTATATGATTCAACTAAATTTCCTTCTAGATAAGTTTTACCACAATAGTCATGATTAGGCAGAATATCTATTTTCCCCAAACCTTGTGTATTACTAAGGTTCTGGAGTGTTGCTTATGTTAGGCTTTTTAAAAAAAAATTAATAATTTAAAATTTATGAATGAGATGGAGCTTCATTTCAAAGTCATTTATATATTTTTGTATAAATTGTCTATTCATATATCTTCCCATCTCCTACTGTGTTATAGTCATTTAAATATAGAGTTTAAAGAACATTCTCTATGTTAAGAAAGTTGTCATAGGACTGTCACATATACGTGTCTTTTAAAAAAGTTTAATTAACCTTTTTGACTTTGTTTATGGTCTTGATTGTTTGGCAGCAGAATTTTAAAAATAGTATGTAGTAAATTTTTGAAAAATTTCTTTTACGGATTCTGAGTTATATTTCATGCTTAAAAATCTGTAGCACTCTAAAATGATAAAATTTTATCTCATATTTTCTTTAGTTTTTCTCAGATTAATTTTGTCTTTAAATCTTTAAATTTGCACGCGCGTGTGTGTGTGTGCATGGGTAGAGAGGCTGAGGTTTAAGGCTTTGTATTTTTCTTAATTTTTGTTTGTTAGTTTATTTTGAGGCAGCTATTCAGGCTCAACATTTTGAATGACTCATTTTTCTGCCACTAGAAATTATGAAATTTTGAATTCAGGGAGGCTTGACTTCTGTGTGTGTAAACTTTTTACAATATTTTGGAGGGCATTTTTTTTAAGCATATCATATGAATCAAATCACAAATAATTCGCAGTCTTCTGTTCCATTGGCCTGTAAGTCTGTTTTTATGCCAGTACCATACTGTTTTGATTACAAAAGCTTTGTATTATTATTATTTTTATTTGCGGTACGCGGGCCTCTCACTGTTGTGGCCTCTCCCGTTGCGGAGCACAGGCTCCGGATGCACAGGCCCAGCGGCCATGGCTCACGGGCCCAGCCGCTCTGCGGCATGTGGGATCTTCCCGGACTGGGGCACGAACCCGTGTCCCCTGCATCGGCTGGTGGACTGTCAACCACCGCGCCACCAGGGAAGCCCTGTATTATATTTTGAAATCAGGAAGTGAAATGCCTCCCACTTTGTTCTACTTGCTCAAGATTACTTTGGCTATTTGGGGTCCTTTGCGATACCATATGAATTTTAGAATTGTAAAAAATGTCATTGGAATTTTGATACGCATGGCACCGAATCTGTAGATTTTGTGGAAAAGCTTTTAAGTTTAATTAGGTCCAATTTGTTTATTTTTGTTTTTATTTTCATTACTCTAGGAGGTGGGTCATTAAAGATCTTGCTGTGATTTATGTCAAAGAGTATTTTTCCTATGTTTTCTTCTAAGAGATTCAATAAATAAACAATGCATTGAGTGAGATATTCTTTCTTTGTGAGAGCTTCCTTGTAAATGAATTCTTGATCACTGTCAAACTATGTGTCCTGATTTTTGGCTAGGGAAATTGTGTCACTGACTCTGATAATTTTTTCAGACTATATTTTCCCCAGATGAAGCCCTTATTTTTCTCTGAGGTGTCCTTTCCCTTTCTTTACTCCTTCCTGACATGTCTGATTACTGGGGCACTTTAAGTGGAGGCAATGTTGTGAGGGTGGAAAGCCTAGGTATTTCTATACCTGTGATCAGCAATGTAGCAGACAGTAGGGCACTGGTCTCAGCAACAATGCCAGTACTTTGCTGAAAAACTAGAAGGAAATCTCTTTGCTCTCCTATCTCCTTGTACTCCTCTTCGTTAAGGACAGCTGGGACTCAGCCTACCTGTTACTTTCTTCTCAGCTATTTGGGGGCTAGAGGAAAGGCTTTCCCCAAACAACTAGTTTCCTACTTAGATGTCCATTGATCTGTACATGCCAAGCTTTCTCTACAACCTATTGTTTTCTGCTCTTCATCCTGGAGTTCCCTGCTACTGACCCCAGATTTCTATATGAGCCTCAATGGGACACCTCACTTAAGCTCTGTTGGCACAGCATGGCTGGCTTCCACAGAAGCTCCTTGGCTAAGCACAGGGGATCAGGGACATTTTAAATCTACCATCTTTCTAGAATTGCCTTATTCTTAGGTCAAAAAAACCTGTAGAACTAAAATTCTAAAGGGCCATTCCTGGTGTGAGGAAGGTCAGAATCAATGATGATGAATGGAAAATACCTTGATATGGTAATGTTTACACATTTCATTAACATACTTGTACAGAAGCTTAAATTTCTGTGAAGGCTGATCTATCAATATTTTCCCTTATTCTTTCTGACTCTCATGTTTAGAAAATTCATGACCATCCTACATTTATAGAAATAGGCTTTTATTTTATTTAAAATATTAATTATCTCTCTGTGGAATTTATTTCGTAGCTGATGTTAAGGTATGCATCCAAATTTAGTTGCTGATCTCTAGATGACTCTCCATTCATGAAGACATATTTTACTGAATATACCATCTTTTCCCTATTTTTTGATAACTAAATTTCCATAAATAATTTGTATGTTTGGACTTTCTATTATGTTCCCTCGATATCTCTATCTGGACCTTTCTGGTAACATGCTTCTTCACTTAGTACAGCATTACACTTTGTCTTACTAACTGTGGAGGAAATCCCTCACCATTCTGTTTCAGAACTGAAGGCCTCCTGAAGCCCGAGATTATCTGCAGTATCAGATAGGGCCTCTAGAGGAAGATGCTACACAACTTGAACTTGATAGAAAGCCAGAAAGCAGCCAGTCCTTTGAGGAAGAGTTTTTACTTTGCATGCCAGTGTAAACTCACTCACTGCTCTGTCAGGGTGTCCATGTGGCTGAACTGTTTCCAGGAAAAACCTGCAGAAAGGAGCTTCCTGTTTCCTCACAGCTCAGACATGAAGCCCACCCTCATCTCAGTGCTTGTGATGATATTCACACTCAGTGAGTAAAGTCTCTTTTTATTCTATCTTTCTCTGGTCTTCTGATTTAGAATCAGTTTAACGAACTATTCTCCTCTGTCTGCAAGACAATCCAATCCCTGATCCAGAATTGGTGTTATAGGAGGAACAAGAGCCCAGACAGTGACTCAGCCTGAGGACCACATCTCCGTCTTTGAAGGGTCCCCAGTGCAGGTGAAGTGCAACTACTCATATTCTGGGAGTCCTGAGCTCTTCTGGTATGTACACTACCCCAAACAACACCTCCAGTTACTCCTGAGACACACCTCAAGAGAGAGTATCAGAGGTTTCACGGCTGACCTCAACAAGGGTGAGGCATCCTTCCACCTGAAAAAACTATCAGCTCAAGAGGAAGACTCAGCGGTGTATTACTGTGCTCTGAGGGACACAGTAACTGGTTTTACAAAGGAAGCAGAGCACAAACCCCTTAAGAGTTACTGAAAATATTTCTAAGTTCCCTATTTGGCCACAGTGGGGCATTCTCTCTCTAGAGACTGACACTGAGTTTACCTCTCAGATACAGTTGCCATCAGTTGTCAGTTAGCTATAGATTAATCTCAAAAATTTGTTCAAGGAAATTCTCATTACCTACAATGCCTAAATTAATTTTTAAAATAGTAAGTGTATTTATCCTATAGATTAGTACCTGGCAAAATACTTTTGAAATAAAACTATGTAATGGCATAAAAATCCTTTTCTTGGCCCAGAGGGGCTCCCCAGGCTTAAGTGGTGCAGTCCCTCCTCTTTATCTCCTCTGCCGTAGCATCCACCCCCACGTGTGCTCATCACCACGTACTGAAGCACAGTTCCTGAAAAGGAGGATACTCTTTCCTGACATGTGGTTGCTGATCTTTCTACAGCTAATGCCTTTCCTCTCATGCACTTCATGGACCCATATTACCCAAATCAAGTGCAATCAGGAGAAACATCACAGCAATTTGAACAAGGAAAGTTTAATATAAAGAACTATTCACTAATAACAGGGAGTTATTTACTAGTGAGTAAAAAGAACTCTAAAGAACATAAGAATAGCATAGGTAGAGAGACGCTGTTATCTCTAGGACTAAGCCAGAGTTCCGAGGAAACTAACATGTTGTAATTTGTACCCCCTTCTCCTACCAAGCCAATGACTCAGGCTTCATTGGGGAGTGTGTGGCTGCAGCCTGCTGGATGGGGAAGTTTGCTGAGGTGCCAGAGAACAAGGTTGACAGGCAGAAGAACACCTCCCAGGGTTCCAACACAATTTATAGGAAGCTGGCAAGGGAGTGCTGCTGAATTTGCTTGGGTGCTTGTGAAACCTGCCAAGAAACCACCTGGGGGGCTGTCATTAAATGTTGCTGGAGGTGAGCATCACTGGTGTCCAACAGGATGGCCAAGCACTGCAGGAACAAGAAGTGTGGAAGGGCTTCCCTGGTGGTGCAGTGGTTGAGAGTCCGCCTGCCGATGCAGGGGACGTGGGTTTGTGCCCCGGTCCGGGAAGATCCCACATGCCGTGGAGCGACTGGGGCCGTGAGCCATGGCCGCTGGGCCTGTGCGTCCAAAGCCTGTGCTCCTCAGCGGGAGGGGCCACAGCAGTAAGTGGCCGGCGCAATGCAAAACAAAAACAAAAACAAAAAAGAAGTGTGGAAAACATGCCAGGACCTGGAAGAGATGCTGCTTCTTCCTGCAGTGTCCTTCCCGTTCCCTCTACTGACAAAGCTTAACATCATGCCAGCTGGTGAAGGAGAAATGTTTACAAGGTCCATGTCCAGAGTCACCCTCTGAATCCATGAAGGGTGGATTTATAATTGAAAGGCAATAAATTGATAAGTGGCATGCCCCATCTTTCTGGTTACTGATCTTTCCTACACACCCCTCCATATACATTTGAACTTCCAAACAACGGTGAAATGACTCTATGTTTCTATCTAACAAGCTAAAGCTGTCCTTTGAACAAGCGAAGACGTTCTCATTTCCCCCAAATGAGGAGACCCATAATCCCAGCAGTCACTACGGATCACTGGCTGTATTAATTACTTCTAAAATTCAGAGGAAATTTCACTGAAAATGCTGTTTTACACAGACTAAATTGTAAACTTAATCTCTGACAATCTGCATATAAAATAATTATGGTGAGGAGAAAGAAGAAGAAAATGGCAATGTATACAAAGGAACACACATGTAAAGAGCAAAAAGAAAATATAGAAAACTACTACATTCTTTGATTCCCAATTTGGACATGATACTGCAATTGACATGGATGGCTTCTTTCTTTTATTACACAGTTTATATTTTCCCTGCCCTCAGCCATAACCTCAGTGGATTAGGTTACTTCCCTAGTGGTGTGATCCAAATCTTCATTCTCAAAGGGTCTGAGTACTCAAAAATCTTGTCTTTTTATTGCTTGCTGTAATTTAACATTAACGTTTAGTATCAGGCTTGGAAGTTCCCAGAGGCTCCCCTAGGAAATCTCCTGGGTTCCAGACATAGTCCTCTTTATATCTGTTGTGTAGCAGCTACCTAATTCCTCCTTGGTAATTGGTATCAATCACTCCAGTCAGTAGAGTAACCTCATTTTCTATTCATTGCTGTGAGACATATGTAGCCCAAATGGCCACATGGCTGTCTTATCTTCCAATTTAGTGAAATTATTGCTGTGTCCCCTGGTGAAAGCCTTTCTCCTCTCAGAGAGTAAGACCTCCAAACAAATACAGCTCCACGTTACAAACATTGGGAGCAAAAATACTGCTAGTAGGTTACTGGTAATAATCATGAGAGCGTCCACTCCCAGAGCCACTTCCTTGATTCCTGGACTCATGCATTCTGGGTATGGGGGAGAAAACATCATATAATAGTCTCTGCTATAAAGCATATATTGCATCATATAAGACAGAATCCCATCTTTTTACAGAGTTGTTTTCCAACTGCTGCTATAACGGAATCAATAAGCCATTCTACATTTCAACAGGCCGGCCACTACTGGGTGATGGGGTATGAGGTAAGATAAATAATCCCATGGGCATGTGCCCACTGCTGTAATCTTGTGCAGTGAGAATAGCTTCTTCCTCAGAAGAAATACTGTGGGCAATCCCTTGATGAAATTAGGCATTCTGTGAGTTTATAAGGATGATGCTGGCAGAGTACAATGAGCAAGGAAGACAAATCCATATGCAAGTATCTGTGTCTACTCCTGCGAGAACAAATCTCAGTCATCTCCATCATGGAAGATGTCTAATGCAATCCACTCGTCATCAGGTGTCTGGGCAGTCTCTCTGGGGAATGACACCATATCAGGGGCTCAGCATTAGTCTCTGAGTTTGGCAGATTAGTCGCTGAGCAACACCATTAGCTAGGTCAAGCTTGGTAAGGGGAAATCAATGTTTTTGACTTCATGCATATCTTCCATTCCTGCTAGCAAGGCCACTTTGCTCATGCGATCATTGATCAAGCATCGAGGTGGCTGGGGAAAGACGTTGACACATCTATAGAGTGCATTGTTTTGTCCATTATTAAGAGCTTCCATTTCCCTTGGCCAGTTTCCACATAGTGCATAATTATCTTGACAGTCTGTGCCCATTCTGAGAGGTCCATCCAGATACCTCTTTCCTAGATTTCCTTGGCACTAATCTTCCGATCTTGTTCCATCCAAGTCTCTTACCAGAAAAATCATTAGCAACTGCCAAAGATCACTGTAGATCAGTACCTCTGGCCATCTCTCACTCTAGAGAACATGAATAACCAAAAGGTATCACCTGATGATGTGGAGGGATTGTCCTTCATCTTCAGCCTTCAGTGGGCTATAGTGCTAGTTTTGTGTGGTACCAAAATAATGTGCAAATCCATATGAAAAATAGGCTTGATTTTCTTGTTCCTTAGTGAACTGATTATAAGGAACTCCCCAGAAGGTTATAGACATGGTTAAGGGAGAGTATACAAAAGAAGAAGAGTTTGTGTCAAAGGAATCTGAGGTGCTTACTCATTCAGCTTACCTGGATCTTCTGGGGATGCCTGAGCCCCGTCTCTTATATATCATTTCCACTTGATGATAGATTGCTGCTGGGCATGATGAACAGTGCAGGTATGTAGTTGGACAACACTTGGTTCATGATGGAAGTTCAGGCTGCATGGTCACTAAGTTAGTTTTTTCCTAAGTTAGATATTCAGACTTTGCCATGGTCAATTAGCAAGTCAGAAACTGTTTCTTAAAAGGAGAATCAATATTTAAAGAACAGGGCATATATTCCCCACAGCCCCCAATACCAGTGGACTATGCTGCAATTTTCCTGTTGGTGTTTCCCATGTCTCCATCCTGTTTGCCATGGAAACTCCAGGCATCATTTTTGGATCTGCTGGATCATAAGACCAAAGTGATGAAGCAGATAGCACTGAGATGTTCCTTCCTCTACAATTTTTTGGAATAGTTTAAGAAGGATCAGTGTTAACTCTTCTTCAAATGTTTGGTAGACTGACTCAATAGCTTTTTTTTTTTTGCGGTACGTGGGCCTCTCACTAGTGTGGGCTCTCCCGTTGCGGAGCACAGGCTCGGACGCGCAGGCTCAGCGGACATGGCTCAAGGGACTAGCCGCTCCGCGGCATGTGGGATCTTCCCAGACCGGGCACGAACCCATGTCCCCTGCATCGGCAGGCGGAATCTCAACCACTGTGTCACACCAGGGAAGCCCGATGCATTGTATTTTGAATGAACATCTTCTATATCAGTTAGAGACTGGGTCAGCTTCAAGTTACAAAAACTTCAGATAATAATGTTTTTAACAAGGTGGAGTTTACTTTCCTCTCACGTAAAGAAGCTCTGTCATATGTATTATCTGCAGTCCAGGGCTGCTATACTACCGTCATCACGTTATAAAAAATCAAGGGGCTTCCTTGTAGCTCTCTGTCTCTTGTCCTTAAAGTGTCACTTTTGTTTATATACTTGGCAGAAACTGCTAGAGATCCATCCACTTTATACACATTACAGACAGAGAAAGAGAACGTCAAGATGCAAATGAGTACATGCTGGCCAAGTCAATCATTTCCAGAAAATCCACCCAACAGCTGCTACATTTCACTGACCAAAGTGTTATTCCATGTCCCCACCTTTCTCCCGTCTGCAAAGGAGTCTGGGATGTCAGTATTTTTTCAGTCTCAGCATGTTGTCACTCACATCAAAACTGTGGTTCTATTAGTAAAAAATAGGAGAGAATGGGCATTCTTTAGGCAAATAGCAATTTCTGCTATCCTCAGTTTAGGGTATATTAAGACTCATATGGGTTTTTTTGCTTCATAGTTATTCATTTTTGAAATACTATATCCAGTCTATCTCCCAGTTCTGTTGACTTTGCTTCCTAAAGGTCTCCAGAACATGTCACAAACCCCACACACTAATTCACCTCCACCATCCTAATTAAAAATCCATTTAAGTCCCTTGCTCCCCAGCATGTGACACACCCCATCATTCTTCAATGTAGTCCTTTGTACCACAGTGAGAATGATCTTGTCAGAGTGCAGATTTGACCATGTCAATCACCTGGATCCCCATTTGCTCTTAGAATAAAGAGAAACTTCTTTTAAAATTTTTATTTATTTTATTTTTGGGTGCATTTTGTCTTCGTTGCTGCGTGCGGGCTTTCTCTAGTTGTGGTAAGCCAGGGCTACTCTTCGTTGCGGTGCACAGGCTTCTCATTGTGGTGGCTTCTCTTGCTGTGGAGCACGGACTCTAGGTACACAGGCTTCCGTAGTTGCAGCACGCAGACTGAGTCGTTGCAGTACACAGGCCCTAGAGTGCACGGGCTACAGTAGTCACGGTGTATGGGCTCAGTAGTTGTGGCTCGTAGGCTCTAGAGTGCAGGCTCACTAGTTGTGGTGCACAGGCTTAGTTGCTCCAAGGCATGTGGGATCTTCCTGGACCAGGGCTCAAACCCATGTCCCCGGCTTTGGCAGGTGGATTCTTAAACACTGTGCCACCAGGGAAGTCCCAAAACTTCTTATATTGACCTACAAAACCTTGCATAATTTAGGATCTTGTTACCTCTCCAACCTCATTTCACAATGTACTCCTAATCTCTCTCCCTCTCTGTCTCTCTCTCTCTTCAACAATACTGGTATTATTTAAGTTTCTTTTTTTTAAATTAATTAATTAATTTTGGGCTGCGTTGGGTCTTTGTTGCTGCGTGTGGATTTTCCCCAGTTGTGCTGAGTTGGGGCTACTTGTCGTTGCAGTTTGCGGGCTTCTCATTGCGGTGGCTTCTCTGTGGCACAGCACGTGCTCTAGGTGCACGGGCTTCAGTACTTGTGGCACGTGGGCTCAGTAGTTGTGGCTCGTGGACTCTAGAGCACAGGCTCAGTAGTTGTGGTGCACAGGCTTAGGTGCTCCACGGCATGTGGGATCTTCCTGGACCAGGGCTTGAACCCATGTCCCCTGCACTGGCAGGAGGATTCTTAACCACTGCACTGCCAGGAAAGTCCTTAAGTTTCTTAAAAGTACCTTTTTCCTACTATATGACCCCTTCATGGCAACTGTAGGTGATTTCTTATTTATTTTCCGTTTCCTAAATTTTTTTCCTCCCTTCAAAAGAGTAAAAAAAATGGTAAATGCCTATCCATTCTTATACATCTTTCCAAGAGTCAGTAGCTGAAGGAAGCTAGGGGGCATTTTTAGAATTATAGACCTCTGCATTTTCACATTTGCAGTTTCTCCTTTATTTCTTTGATTATTTGATTAAGACCTATTTTCACTACTACTTCTGTGAGTTCCTTAATGGTAGTGTCCATATCTGTGTGTCTCACCCTTGAAAACTCAGCATCAATGTATCTTAGGCATTAGGATCATCTAATTTCCTTCTTCTTCTTTTCTATCCATTAATGTATTCTTTATTTTAAGTCTCCTCAAAAGGATACGATAATATTTATTAAAAAAAAGAAATCTTTGGAAGTTTATGGATACATTCTTATGGCATAGCAGGGATTGGCAAAGCACAGCCCACAGGGCAGAGCAGCCTGCCACCTGTGTTTGGAAATAAAGTTTTATTGGAAAACAGCCATGTCCATTTATTTATGCATTGACCATGGATTCTTCGTGTTATAAGAGCATAGTTGAGTAGTCACGACAGAGACTATATGACTTCAAATCCTAAACTATTTACTATTTGACCCTTTACAGAAAAACTGTTTGCCAACCTCTGGGGTGTAGGAATTACCTGGGAATTTTTAGATTTGCAGTTTTTTGTTTGATAGCAACAAATTAAATAACAAAAGCATATTTCTAATCATCTGTATGGCCAACTTAGAATACTTCCCTTGCTTTTGAGGCTTTTGTGTTCTTTACGTTATTTTTAACAAATGAAAGACAAATGGAATAACGGCACTTTACAAATAAAAGCATCTCAGTTCTTTAAATCGATAAAAGTGTTAAGAATATTTTTTAAACATTTAAAACATTTTTACTGAAGTATAGTTGATTTACAGTGTTGTGTTAGTTTCAGGTGTACAGCAAAGTGATTCAGTTATACATACGTATCTATCCTTTTTCAGATTCTTTTCCATGATAGGTTATTACAAGATATTGAGTATAGTTCCCTGTGCTATACAGGGATCTTGCAGGGCAGTTTGTCTTGCATAACACCTGAGCCAAGATTTTCTTGACGATTCCACCAAAGGATCAAGAAACTAGAGGAATAGTTCTGTCAACTTTTATGTAACTCCAAACAAAACCTCCTGCTGCTTCTCAGCCAGCCATGCTGTTTGCTTTCTGCATACTGCATAATGGAGAATTTAACAGTTATCATAGTTTTAATGGTACTGGAAGATGTAGTCACTGTCCTCACCTAACAGGGTGGATGTCTGGACACCCACCTGAAGGTAAACACTGCCTTCTTCCCTAACATTCTGGAGTCCTGCACACTGGGTGTTGGACACCTGAGCATTGGGAGTTAAACATCAGGATAAACAGGCCAAAGAAATGGAGAGGGAGATAAAAGAACAAAAATAAATCTAAATAGAGGAAATAAAGTATTCAAGCAGGTTTTATTTCCCTGGTGATAACTGCATCAGCTCTCTACTTCCAGTCTGAGCCCTCATTCCACATGGCTGGGTCCAGGCTAGTGGGAGTACAAGCAGGGCATAAGATTTGTTTTACTTAACTGCTCCTCACTCAACTGAAAGCAATTTGAGATAGGAATCGTGTCTGGTTTTGGTTTACACATTGTAGACAACTCTGTAAATTTCCAGAATGAATGCTTGAGCCTAGGGATTCCTGAACACGCACAATAATGTAAGAGTACCTAGGTGGTCTGCTGCGCCAGAGAGTCTTGCCAGCAGGATAACTCTACTCAAGACCCTAATTTTAGTAAGAGCTAAAAAAACAGATCATTTTAACTGGTGAGAAAATCTATGTAGGTGAATATGTATCATTTGAAGACGATTCTTGTGTTCAACTGACTTAGTCATAGCCACTGTTACTAGATTGACGGCACTGCCCTGAGAGCCTGTGTAAGGCAACATCACAGCTGTCTGCAGAAACAAAGTCCCCATGCCTTAAAATTGTTGATGTGAGCAAGTAACAATGTTTTGACTTCTTGCTATAAATACAGTCATACTTTGCATAAAGTAAACCCAATACTAGGGAAAGAATAAGCTACGAAATGACCCTGTCAAATCTTCTGCTGTGTTCACTTCACTAGCACAAATAATTGCACAAGAAACTAGACAAACAAGCTGACCGACACTGAGCAAACAGTTCTTTACATTGAGATTCCTGAATCCCTAATAACAAAGAAACAGGACACAGATGAATACCACACATGTGCCTCTGGAATGAAGAGAGTTTGGCTAATACTATTAAGTATCAAAACTCTATTTTCTTAATAAATTACATATTTGAATTAAAACAAGAATGTGAGAAGAAGTGAAAAGAAGGTGTTTCAAAACAACTAAATGAAGTGGAGATAGGCAACCTTCCAGAAAAAGAATTCAGAATAATGATAGTGATCCAGGACCTTCAGATAAAGAATGGAGGCAAAGACTGAGCAGATGCAAGCAATGTTTAACAAAGACCTAGAAGAATTAGAGAACAAACACCGAGAAGAATTCAAGAACAAGCAAACAGAGTTGAAAAATACAATAATTGAAATGAAAAATACACTAGAAGGAATCTATGGCAGTATAACCGAGGCAGAAGAATGGATAAGTGACCTGGAAGACAGAATGGTGGAATTCAGTGCCATGGAACAGAATAACAAAAGAAGAATGAAAAGAAATAAAGACAGCCTAAGAGACCTCTGGGACAACATTAAACTCACCAATATTTGCATTATAGTGGTCCCAGAAGGAGAAGAGAGAGAGAAAGGAGCCAAGAAAATACTTGAAGAGAATATAGTCGAAAACTTCCCTAACATGGGAAAGGAAATAGCCACCCAAGTCGAGGAAGCACAAAGAGTCCCAGGCAGGATAAACCCAAGGAGAAACACACTGAGACACATAGTAATCAAAGAGACAAAAATTAAAGACAGAGGAAAATTATGAAAAGCACACAAGGGAAAAACTACAAATATCATACAAGAGAACTCCTGTAAGGTTAACAGCTGACTTCTCAGCAGAAACTCTATAAGCCAGAAGGGAGTGGCACAATATATTTAAAGTGATGAAAGGGAAGAACCTACAACCAAGATTACTCTATCCAGCAAAGATCTCATTCAGATTTGATGGAGAAATCAAAAGTTTTACAGACAAGCAAAAGCTAAGAGAACTCAGCACCACCAATCCAGCTCTAAAACAAATGCTAAAGGAATTTCTCTAAGTGGGAAACACAAGAGAAGACAAGGACCTACAAAAACAAAACCACAACAATTAAGAAAATGGGAATAGGAACATATATATCCATAATTACCTTAAATGTGAATGGATTAAATGCCCCAACCAAAAGACACAGGCTCGCTGAATGGATACAAAAACAAGACCCATATATATGCTGTCTACAAGAGACCCACTTCAGACCTAGAGATACATACAGAGTGAAAGTGAGGATATGGAAAAAGATATTCCATGAACGAGGAAATCAAAAGAAAGTTGAGTAGCAATACTCAGATCAGATAAATAGACCTCAGAATAAAGAATGTTACAAGAGACAAGAAAAGACACTACATAATGATCAAGGGATCAATCCAAGAAGAAGATATAAAAATTATAAATATATATGCACCCAACATAGGAGCACCTCAATACATAAGGCAATTGCTAACAGCTAGAGGAAATCGACAGTAACACAATAATAGTGGGGGACTTTAACACCTCACTTACACCAATAGACAGATCATCCAGAAAGAAAATTAATAAGGAAACACAAGCTTTAAATGACACAATAGACCAGGTAGATTTAATTGATATTTACAGGACGTTCCATCCAAAAACAGCAGATTACACTTTCTTCTCAAGTGCACACGGAACATTCTCCAGGACAGACCACATCTTGGGTCACAAATCAAGCCTCAGTAAATTTAAGAAAATTAAAATTATATCAAGCATCTTTTCCGACCACAACGCTATGAGATTAGAAACAAATTACAGGGAATAAAACGTAAAAAAACACAAACACATGGAGGTTAAACAGTAAGTGACTAATTAACCAAGAGATCACTGCAGAAATCAAAGAAGAAATGAAAAAATACCAAGAAACAAGTGACAATGAAAACACAATGATCCAAAACCTATGGGATGAAGGAAACGCAGTTCTAAGAGGGAAGTTTATAGCAATACAATCCTACCTCAAGAAACAAGAAACATCTCAAATAAACAGTTTAACCTTACACCTAAAGGAACTAGAGAAAGAACAAACAAAACCCAACGTTGGTAGAAGGAAGGAAATCATAAAGATCAGAGAGGAAATAAATGAAATAGAAACAAAGAAAAAAGTAGCAAAGATCAATAAAACTAAAAGCTGGATCTTTGAGAAGATAAACAAAATTGATAAACATTTAGCCAGACTCATCAAGAAAAAGAGGGAGAGGACTCAAATCAATAAAATTAGAAATGAAAAAAGGAGAAGTTACAATGGACACCCCAGAAATACAAGGCATCATAAGAGACAGAAATACAAGGCATCATAAGACTCAACCAGGAAAAAACAGAAAATATAAACAGACCAATCACAAATAATGAAATTGAAACTGTGATTAAAAATCTTCCAAGAAACAAAAGTCCAGAACCAGATGGCTTCACAGGTGAATTCTATCAAACATTTAGAGAAGAACTAACACCCATCCTTCTCAAACTCTTCCAAAAAATTGCAGAGGAAGGAACACTCCAAAACTCATTCTACAAGGCCACCATCACGCTCATACCAAAACCAGACAGAGATACTACAAAAATGAAAATTACAGACCAACATCACTGATGAATATAGATGCATAAATCCTCAACAAAATACCAGCAAACAGAATCCAACAATACATTAAAAGGATCATACACCGTGATCAAGTGGGATTTATCCCAGGGATGCAAGTATTCTTCAATATACACAAATCAATCAGTGTGATACGCCATATTAATAAATTGAAGAATAAAAACCATATGATCATCTCAATAGATGCAGAAAAAGCTTTTGAGAAAATTCAACACTAATTTATGATAAAAACTCTCCAGAAAGTGGGTACAGAGGGAACATACCTCAACATCATAAAGGCCATATACGACAAACCCACAGCAAACATCACTCTCAATGGTGAAAAACTGAAAGCATTTCCTCTAAGATCAGGAACAAAACAAGGATGTTCACTCTCTCCACTTTTATTCAACATAGTTTTGGAAGTCCCAGTCACTGAGATCAGAGAAGAAAAAGAAATAAAAGGAATCCAAATTGGAAAAGAAGAAGTAAATCTGTCACTGTTTGCAGATGACATGCTACTATACATAGATAATCTTAAAGATGTCACCAGAAAACTACTGGAGCTAATCAGTGAATTTGGTTTAGTTGCAGGATACAAAATTAATGCATAGAAATGTCTTGCATTCCTACACATTAACAGCAAAAGATCAGAAAGAGATATTAAGGAAAAAATCCCATTTAACATCACATCAAAAAGAATAAGACACTTAGGAACAAACCTACCTAAGGAGACAAAAGACCTGTACTCAGAAAACTATAAGATACTGATGAAAAAATCAATGATGACACAAACAGACGGAGATATATACCATGTTCTTGGATTGGAAAAATCAATATTGTGAAAATGACTATACTACCCAAAGCTTGATAGGGATTGCACCGATCTACAGATTCGGTGCAATCCCTATGAAACTACCAATGGCATTTTTCACAGAACTAGAACAAAAAATTTCACAATTTGTATAGAAACACAGAAGACCCTGAATAGCCAAAGCAATCTTGAGAAAGAAAAATGGTGCTGGAGGAATCAGGCTCCCTTACTTCAGACTATACTACAAAGCTACAGTAATCAAGACAGTATGGTACTGGCACAAAAACAGAAATATAGATCAATGGAACAGAATAGAAAGCCCAGAGATAAACCCATGCATCTATGGTCAACTAATCTATGACAAAGGAGGCAAGGATATACATTGGAGAAAAGACAGTCTCTTCAATAAGTGGTGCTGGGAAAACTGGACAGCTACATGTAAAAGAATGAAATTAGAACACTCCCTAACACCATACACAAAAATGAACTCAAAATGGATTAAAGACCTAAATGTAACACCAGACAATATAAAACTCTTAGAGGAAAACATAGGAAGAACACTCTTTGACATAAACAACAGCAAGATCTTTTTTGACTCACCTCCTAGAGTAATGGAAATAAAAACAAAAATAAACAAATGGGACCTAATGAAACTTAATAGCTTTTACACAGCAAAGGAAACTATAAACAAGATGAAAAGACAACCCTCAGAATGGGAGAAAATATTTGCAAATGAATCAACGGACAAAGGATTAATCTAAAAAATATATAAACAGCTCATGTAGCTCTATATTAAAAAAACAAGCAACCCAATCCAAAATGGGCAAAAGACCTAAATAGTCATTTCTAAAAAGAAGACACGCTGATGGCCAAGAAGCACATGAAACATTGCTCAACATCACTAATTATTAGAGAAATGCAAATCAAAACTACAATGAGGTATCACCTCACACTGGTTAGAATGGGCATTATCAGAAAACCTACAACAACAAATTCTGGACAGGGTGTGGAGAAAAGGGAACCCTCTTGTACTGTTGGTGGGAATGTAAATTGATACAGCCACCATGGAGAACAGTATGGAGGTTCCTTAAAAACTAAAAGTAGAACTACCATACGACCCAGCAATCTCACTACTGGGCATATACCCAAAGAAAACCATAATTCAAAAATACACATGCACCCCAATGTTCATTGCAACACTGTTTACAAAAGCCAGGTCATGGAAGCAACCTAAATGCCCATGGACAGACGAATGGATAAAGAAGATGTGGCACATATATACTATGGAATATTACTCAGCCATAAAGAGGAACGAAATTGGGTCATCTGTAGAGACGTGTATGGACCTAGAGACTGTCATACAGAGTGAAGTAAGTCAGAAAGAGAAAAGCAAATATTATATATTAACGCATATATGTGGGATCTAGAAAAATGGTACAGATGAACCGGCTTCCAAGGCAGGAATAGAGACACAATGTAGACAGCAAATATATGGACACCAAGGGGGGAAAGCGGGGTGGGAGAGGGTGGTGGTGGGATGAATTGGGAGATGGGGACTGACATATATATACTAATATGTATAAAATAGATACCTAATAAGAACCTGCTGCATAAAAAATAAAAGAAGGTGTTTCAAGAACCAAGACACCTAAGTAAGGTCACCTGTCCCTCATAAGGCTAAAGGTGTAAGGCTGCTGTTATCTAAGTACGGTTCATGGGCCCAAAGGAGGCCTTTTCAGGGTGGTTTACCAAACCCGGTGAGTTTTCTCTCTTTTGTTGCAGATTAGTACTCCACACAGGATTCACAGTGACCCCCCTGTCATTATCTCTCTCTCTCTCTTTTTGTACACGTCCCTCCTCTCTGGTACACTGGTCCACAAATTCTAGGTGCTTCAAGATCCCCAATCTCCTATTCCGTCTCAATCTCACAGTGAGACAGCTGGGCTATTTGGTAAATTCCTCCCGCACTGGTGCCGAGAAGCTGCCTCCATGAAGTAAGCTGGGCAATGTTCGGGCTCACCTCATCTGTTTTCCTTATCTCTGTGCTACCTGTAGCCCAATGCCCAAAAGTTGTTTCATACAGTTTGTCCAGTTGTCCAGTTGGAAGGAAGGTCAACTCTACCTTTATCAATGAAGAAGTTACAGTAATTTCTTTTTATTGTATTTTACAAATATGTCATTTCATGGTGGATAGGGATAAAAACATCTTCAACCAACCACACATTACTTGAGACCTGCCTTAGGTAATGTTTCCTCTGTGGCATGCTGAATGAGTCTTGGCAATGAATAGTAATTAGGGCAAAGGATTTGGGGAGATTAGGGAGCACTTTCTAGGCAGATGAATCCCTCTCTTACCCGTGGGAGTCATGGAGACATATGCAAGGAAGAGACCTCTGACTATTCCAGTTAAAAATTCTGCCTGGGATTATTTGGGTAGCTAGAGATACTTGTACCATGCAGAAAATGATGGAAGCAACAACTGAATATTTCCCTAAGCATGCTCGTGTTTAGAGCTCTCTTCTGAGTCCTGTCCCATCCTCCTTTGTCTATGCCTCAAGCAGATATAGCTGTGGTGTAATTTTCAGGATGACCACCAGAGAGCGGGGTTTCCTACAAATGTGGTTCCTCTTTTTATTCAGGTGCTGGTTTGACTTGTTTACTTTGTAGCCACAAGACAGATTACTGTTGCTGTGCAGAAAGGGGCTCTCAGTTTCTAAGTGAGGAGTTTTTATAATATTCAGCTGCAAACTAGCCCCATTAGATTTGGTGTATCCTGGGGAGCAAGGACCGTTGCCAACATGTTTTCTGCCACTCATTTTGTTCTTGTGACCTTCTTAATATTCAGTAAGTAACATTTAATCCTAAATGTTCATGATTTTTCATTTTCCTATAATTATGGGTAACTTTTAGTTTTCTTCTCTGGCTGAAAACTCTCCTTCTGTCCATTTATAACATAAAAAAGTGATTCTCTTCTAGGAGGGACCAATGGAGACTCAGTGAACCAGACAGAAGGCCCAGTGACTGTCTCAGAGGGGGCGCCTAGGACCCTGCATTGCACTTACCAGACCTCTGAATCAAATATCTATCTTTTCTGGTATGTCCAGTATCTCAAAAAAGCTCCGCAACTCCTCCTGAAGGGCTCG
Organism: Grampus griseus; assembly: GCF_964374135.1. Lineage (NCBI taxonomy): Eukaryota > Metazoa > Chordata > Mammalia > Artiodactyla > Delphinidae > Grampus > Grampus griseus. The sequence goes on along the minus strand of NC_139018.1, from coordinate 75,372,887 downwards.
AAGGCAAACCAGAGGGCAGAGCATCAAGGTTTTCAGGCCACTCTTGTTACGAGTGACAGCTCCTTCCACTTGCAGAAACCCTCAATGCAAGCATCAGACTCGGCTGTGTACTACTGTGCTCTGAGTGACACGGTGAGAGGGGCTGCAGGGGGAGCTGAACACAAACCCAAGGGGAGCAGGAGGGCTGAAGTGAGCAGCCTTGGGAGGAAGAGGTATATTCTCTCCTTGGGCAGTGTTTAGTTTATTTAGAGCTTTTCAGGAAAATAAATCAAGGTCAGATCTAATTCCTAGAAACCCAGGAGGTTGGGACTTGTTCGTCAGGGAGAATAGGGTGGATGTCAGTCTTAAAGAAAACCCAAGCGATGATCCCCAGAAGTGTCCCTGTTCAGCCAGAAAGACTCCTCCCTTCTCTAGACTGACTTTCAAAAACATCTATTTTCTCTTAATGTAAGATGGATGTTAGATGTCACAATATTAATATATTCATTTAGGGAAGAGAAAAGGAATAGATGACTAAAAGCTGCATCAGCTGAATCACAATCATAAATCAGCACAGGGATGCCAAGCAAATCATACACAAATTTTCACGCGGCTGAGACGTAACGCTGTTGAGGCGCTGTTCTCAGTGAAATGAGCCAGAGCTGCTGCAGCAGTGGGATGAAAAGGCATTTGTGATTTTTGAATGGCTACATTTTTGATATAAGGAACTAGGAATGCATGGTCTGGTGATTCTACCTTCATTTTGACTATAGGATGGGATACTTGAAAGCAAGGTGTTTCTAGCACAGACTGACTATTGATTGGCATTAGACACGTACAGCTGGACAAATTTTGTCCACCAGGAAACTTGCTGTGATAGCATTAAGCAGACAAGGAACTTTATCCAATGTAAATTTCCCCAGGAACCAATGCCTTGGAGTGAAGGAAGAAAAGTTATGATGACTGAGGGTAAATAGTTTGACCTTCCTGTCCGGAAGAAGAATCTGTGAGCTTATTTCACTGTAGAGTTTGGCTGCAGGCCAAAAAAAAAAAAAAGCCATACAAAAACATGGATGACTATTTGTTCTCAGAAGTCACCATAATCATAACAAATTGTATTGCTCATAAAACTTATGTCTATCCTAGATGCACTGGCTGCATATGGCAAATGACTGCAGCACTGATATAATTGTTGTCAACTTAATTACAATAAAGTCTAAAGAGGCACGTTAGATTCACCAACCAGGTCAACAAGCCATGACGTGCCACAGGCAAACTGATAGCAGCAAGTTACATTTCCTGTTCTGGTGCAGAAACATCTCACCCTTCAGTACTTGTGCACGTGCCCTGTCAGGCACAGGGCAGGCATTTAGACCTGAATTTGAGACAGAACACAGCACATTTCACTCAGAGGAAGAGCTTCCAACATGGGGTTCCCTGGCCTGCTTAGAGTTGTCATAGCCTCCGTCCGTCTTGGTAAGGCTGGTAAGGATGGCCACAAACAGACTCAGCTCCACTCAGCTCCCATGTTTGGGGGTAGGGCAGGTTATTATTGTCTGGTGGTGTGTAGGAGAGTTGAATAATGGGTAGGGGAATTAGAAGTCTTAGTCCTATGTTTGTCCCTTGCAGCCCTCGGGGTTCCACCAGAAGAATCAGCCTAATTCTTTCTCTCTGTCTCTGTGTCTCTCTCCATATATATTATATATATAAAATTTTTTCTTCTCCCCAGGATCCATCACAGCCCAGAAAGTAACTCAAGAAAGCCAGGGTCTTCCCTGGTGTTACAGTGGTTGAGAATCTGCCTGCTAATACAGGGGACATGGGTTCGAGCCCTGGTCTGGGAGGATCCCACATGCTGCGGAGCAACTAGGCCCGTGAGGCACAACTACTAAACCTGCGCGTCTGGAGCCTGTGCTCCGCAACAAGAGAGGCAGCGATAGTGAGAGGCCCGTGCACCGCGATGAACAGTGGCCCCCGCTTGCCACAACTAGAGAAAGCCCTCGCACAGAAACGAAGACCCAACACAGCAAAAATAAATAAATTAATTACTAAACTCCTACCCCCAACATCTTCCTAAAAAAAAAAAAAATTGAAAAAACAAAGACCAGCCAGAAATCTCTATGCTGGAGAAAGAAGATGTAACCTTGGATTGTGTATATGAAGCTAGTAGTTACAGTTATTATTTATTCTGGTACAAACAAACACCAAGTGGGGAAATGATTTTCCTTATTCATCAGGAGTCTTACAATGAGTGAATACAACAGAGGGTCGGTAGTTTTTGAACTTCCAGAAAACGGCCAGTTCCATCAGCCTTAACATCACAGCCTTGCAGCTTGGGGACTCAGCGGTGTATTCCTGTGCTCTGAGAGAGCACAGTGATGCAGGTCCCTGTGGGAACCCCACAGAAACCTCAGATCTCAACGTGAGGTGTCCCCCAGCTATGAAAACCTTAGTGAGATTCTCGGTAAGGACAGGAGAAGGCAGCGGCCGTGTCAGCGAGGCAGGGGAGTTAGAAGTGGAAACCTCACTCTAAGGTAAATGCTATCTCTCTGCCTCAGAGAACATATCTAAAAGTGTCATTCATCAAAAGCATCTTTATCTTCAATTCTTCATCTTGAAGTAGATCATTTGCCAGAAAAATTTTAAACTTTTTCATGGTGATTATATTAAAGCAAGTGATTTGGTTTAAAAAAATTCAGTAATATTTGGCCAAATCTGCACCTGAATTGTTAGACTTTTAGGTTCACTGCACAAATATTCATGCATTGCTGACTAAGTCTTGTCATTATGTTAGATCTGAAGTATCTGTTAAATGGCACTTCTTGGACTCTCCCTGTCCCATTGTCTCATGCTGTGCCATGAATGACTTGGAATGACGTACACAGAATAAATGTCACCACAAGTCTTGACACCAAGGAGGAATGAAGCTCTTCAGTTTGCTCAGAACCAGCCCCATTACCTGATCACATTCTCTATATGCAAGTTTAATGCAGATAAAATAGAATATACAAAGAAGTAATACTCAAAACAAAACAGAACAACTCAAAAATTCTACTAGTCAGGAAAAACTCTGCTACAGAATCACATCTTATAGGATGTTTTCCATTCTGCGTTTTTACCCAACAGTATATTGTGAAATTATTATTTGCACAGCATTATTTACAGATCAAAATCACACATTCTAATGGCGATATTCCAATGTATGATTTTTTTAAGAAGATGTTGGGGGTAGGAGTTTATTAATTAATTTATTTTTGCTCTGTTGGCTCTTCGTTTCTGTGCGAGGGCTTTCTGTAGTTGTGGCAAGCTGGGGCCACTCTTCATCGCAGTGCGTGGGCCTCTCACTATCGCGGCCTCTCCTGTGGCGGAGCACAGGCTCCAGACGCGCAGGCTCAGTAGTTGTGGCTCACGGGCCTAGCTGCCCCACGGCATGTAGGATCCTCCCAGATCAGGGCTCGAACCCGTGTCCCCTGCATTAGCAGGCAGTTTCTCAACCACTGTGCCCCCAGGGAAGCCCCCAATGTATGATTTTATAATACTTTTTTGGCAAATTCTGTTTTACTAGATTTTTTGATTATTTTGAAATGAACACACAGATATTTGATGATTTCCTTGATAATTCCCAGGAGGTGAAGAGGAATTTACCTTTAGTCTTTGTGGTGTGGGCTCCCTGATCATTTCTGTGACCCTGGAGTATAGCACATTTTCACTCTACAACTACTAAACACTCATATTTTGCCTGTTACAGAAAATACTCTTACATCAAGGCTTTGCTTTACAGTTTAGCTCCTAATGACTCCAGATGGCCTCAATTTCAGACAATTCTGTACCACATATATTCAAAGTAGCTGTAATATAACATCTGAAAGAGTAATGTCTCTGTGCTATTGTGTGGTGATATTAGGTGGCAATTAACCTGGTGGATATGTTTTCATCTGGAATTCCAAAAAGAAAGATATTCTTCCTTGTGTAAGGATTTTCTATCCCTACTATACAAAAAACAATGATCCCAATACAGAACAACTTTCCAGAAAAGAAAGCATAAGTGTGTGTGTGTGTGTGTGTGTGTGTGTGTGTGTGTGTGTGTGTGTGTGTCGGGGAGAAGGAGAGAGAGAGAGAGAGAGAGAGAGAGAACACGATAGACTTATGTAGCCAAGTCATGAAGTAATTAACTAAACAGTAAAATGTACTGGAAGTAAGTAAGGTCTTTAGGGACAACTTTTAATGAAGAAAATAGATGTAAGTAGTTTACAAGGGAATAAATCAAAGATTTGAAGCAAGAAAAATGTATCTTAGAATCTGGTGCAGGAAGCGGTATTGGCGAGAGGTACTCAAAGGAGGATTCCCAAAAGTTAGCAAAAATTTTTAAAAACACCAGACCGAAAATAATCAATGACCTATCTTGTTTAACAATTATTTCAATCTATTTGTACTTTGAAAGTCTGAGAAATCTTCTAAAATGTTTTGGATAACATGCATACCAGCTCAAACTGGAGCCGTTGTAAAATCAGTCACTAGTCTCTACTTGATCCCTAACATCCCCCAAATCATATCCCGTCTCCTTAATCAATGAGCTGTCTAATCATAATCGCCTTTTTAAACTTTCCTGATTGTCACATAACTCTAATTTTTCTAATATCTCCATCAGATTATTTTGCCAATAAATAAGTAAATGTCATCTGGGAAGGAATGCATTAACAGTGTGCCTGTAACTTGTTTTCTGCTTCCTCTGAGGTCACCTGAGGCCTTTGGGGTTTCCTGAGCTGAACTATTTGTGGACACAGTAATCTCATTTATACTTGAAAAGTAAAGAGGAGTTTTTAGGAGTTGTTCCGTACTAAGTTTTTATCCAGAATGAACTTAGCAGGACACCCAGGGTATTTCTAGATTATTCATTGCAAATAAACTAAAATTTATGGACATGGGATATATCTGATTGGAAAATGGCAGTCAACTAATGTTGGATCTCTGGTGCGTGATTAGAAAAACCTGAAAGACCCCAAACCTCAATGACTTCCCTGTTGCAACCTGTGTTGCTATAGTTGATGCTTGTCATACTGAACCCCAAGTCTGTCCTGGTATTAAAAAAGGGACTTTGTGAAGCTTCATTTGAACAATTCATGAGCTCCCAGAGACTGAAGCTGGGTCTGCTGCTCCTTCTTGCTTGTAGTTTTGCTCTTCAGAAGCCCTGTTTTATCCCCTTCTGGTCACGACCATCCTTCCAAGGAAACCACAGTCCCATAGATAGATTGGTTTTGCCCATTTTTGAACATTATACAACTAAAGTAATATAGTTTGGATTTTTTCTATCTGGATTCTTTTCTCAATATCAGATTTCTAAGAGTCATCCATGTTGTATTCAGTTTAGTTTATTCTCATTGCTGTATGAACATACCAGAATTTATTTAGCTACCTGCTTAACTGGTTCTTTGGATTTTTCCTGTCTTTGGCTGTTATCAATTGTGTTATTATGAATATTCTTTTTTTTTTTTTGCAGTATGCGGGCCTCTCACTGTTGTGGCCTCTCCCCTTGCAGAGCACAGGCTCCGGACGCGCAGGCTCAGCGGCCATGGCTCATGGGCCCAGCCACTCAGCGGCATGTGGGATCTTCCCAGACCAGGGCAGAACCCGTGTCCCTTGCATCGGCAGGCGGACTCTCAACCACTGCGCCACCAGGGGAGCCCATGAATATTCTTATACACGTTCTTTGGTGAACATATTTACACACTGATATTGGGCATATATATTAGAATTTCTGGATTAAAGGGTATACATATATCTGGCTTTAATTCCTCCACTAGCTAAGCCCTCAAAGAGTGCTAATAACCTCGGTGTTGTAAATCAACCGAAATTTCCAAACCTCATCATTCCTGACCTCTCAGAAATTTTAGACACATGAGTTGTGACCATTTACTCTTGCTTCATATCCTCTCTTCCTTAGAGAAACTTTCTCTCTTTCTTAGAGAAACAGCTTCTTCTCTGACAAAACACTTTCTGAGGTTTGTACCTACTTCTTGGGCTGTTTCCTCTCTCACTCCCGCACACACCTTCAGCTCCCTTCCAGTCATTAACTATTGTGTGTCTGCAAGGTTTAGCTCTAGACTGTGTCCCCTCTTTGTGTTATTCTCTCTCTCTCTGACATTTTACTCATGTCTACATGACTCCGTGTCATATCTCATCATCTTTCTCTAGCTTCTCACTCAATTTAACAAGTATGAGCCACCTTTCTGTCACATATACACAGAGATAAAAATAACAGAGTAATCAGCATTCTGGCCATAAGTACAGTAAAGTGAGAGAAATTGTCATTGCCGCCTAGCGTGACCCTCTGAATCCTCCAAACTCCAGGGGATTCATTTCAAACTCTCTGAGCCAATCTTCTGAATCTCCTCTAACTTGGCTTGAGGAAGACTGAGGAAGACACACCATCACAGCTTCACTTCTGTTTGCTCTAATTCTTCAGTGAATTATCAGTTTTCCCATATATCATTACTCTGCATAATAGGCTAAGGAAAGTTGAATAAATGCACTTCATATATGTTTTGGAAGTGTACCCAAGCATGTATTGTGGACTCTCTCCATCGGTTCTCATGTACTGAAGGCTCTCTTCCAAGTCCAAGACAAAAGGAAGTGTTGCAATTAATATGTTTTTATAATCTACATCTATATCTATACTTATGTATAGACTTCTAAAATTCCTGCTATGCCTGTAACTGTGAGTTCCATACAGTCAGGAAACATGTATGTATTGTACATTACACAGTACATGGCACATAGTGGTTGCACATTAAATATTGGCTAACTGAAGAATGAATTAATTGATAATATCAACAGATACAGAGCTTCTACCTTTTGGATGCTGTTAGATAATTGTGTATCAATTAGTTCTTGTATTCGTCCAATTCTCATCACCATCAGGATACTTCTATTTCCACGTACCATAAATCCCCTTTCTGTTTGTACAGATTTTCGTCATATGGTACTATTTTCAGGTTTGCAATTAGATGGTCTCCCTCTTGTTGGCGTACACAGAGCCATCTTCATCATCGGAGTGAGTCTATAGGAAGATGTATATCGAATTCATTTTCTTGTGAACTTGGAAGTCCCTCTTATCGGTGGGTCTTCCGGTTTCACCTGGTGATGACGTATTCCTGTATTATCTCTTTTCTGCTTTCTTCTCTAGGGCTTTTATCTTAGAATTTCGGCCTCAAATATTTATTTCCTGTGGCTAGAGATATGAGTCCTATAAAACTAAGGGTGGTAGTGGGCAGAGAGTGGGGGAGTGGTCCAGGCCGAAAGAAAATCACAGTTAACTTAGTTCTCTTTGAGTCTCAATACTTTTCCTTTCCATCCTAACTCCTAGGACTCAAAGGAAATGACGTTTTTATAATAGGTGTTCTCCATACACTAGATGTTGCCCATGAGTACAATTGGATGGTGTCGAACTATCTGTTTCTATTTATCTTTACCATTGCCATCACTTGTTCTGCTTCTTTGTATATTTTTAATTTCCAGTCTAGTGACCTAGTTTGGGGGTAGATATTCCTACCATTGGGAGTCCTAGCCTGAGACAAGAAAAATGTCTTGTCTGTTTTTCTAATTTCCTGATTCTGGTTCCCAGGGCTGAATTATTTCAATCAAAAATCCTTTTAAGTTCCTGGATTCTCAACCCTTAAGAAAACTTTTAGGAAGTATTATCCTCGATTGTAATATTGGTATTTTAAAAGTTCTCCTATGAGAGCAAAAATCAGGACTCTGCCTCTGGCACAGTAGAAAGAAGAATCACTACATCCTTGGGGAAATGAGCTATTTGACCTTGGAATGGTGACTGTGAAAAAAGGTAGATGGAAGCATGTAATTTTAGCAAAAAGTAATAAGAGAAAGAGGCAATTCTCTTTCTTGTGACAATTTGTAGAGAATATTCTCTTTTTCAAGAAACACATGCTCAATTATAGGAAAGAAGTTATAGCAAGGAAAAGACTCTCACTTTAGTTCACTTTGATGACTTAAATATTAATAGGCATTTTGTTTCTCAGAGAATTTTAAAGTTTAAAAGAATGTGTATTTTAGGAAAGATAACAGTTATCCTTGATCATAAGACAGATGTAACCATTTTCCAAATCTATACTAGAAAACATTGCCCTGTAATACGTGATAGATGATTTCAGAGGCTGATATGTTGAGAAGGGTTTGGGTTTGTACTATAGTTTTAACTTTACTTTTAATTTAGAGAAATCACAGTAAGTATAAAAAGGGAAGCTCACAGGCTCAAAGCATAAAAGTTTTTTTCAGTCTTCTATGAGAAGTGCTCAAGCTACATTTTGGTTATGTTGCTTTGAACTAGTTACTTGATAACAGCAAATAGGTAAAGCTTAAGACAAAGATGATGACAGATTCCTCTTTTCTAAAAAACATCTTCTTAAAAATATACATTATAAAAATCAACTCAAAATGGATCATAGACTTAAATGTAAAATATAAACTATGAAACTTGAAAAAAAATAAGAGAAAATCTTCAGGCCTGGGGCTAAGTAAATCTTAGATTTGACACCAAAAGCATGATACACACACACACACACACACACACACACACACACACGCACGCACCCCTAACTGAATCAAATTTAAAAACTTTTCCTCTACAAAAGACCCTGTTAAGAATATGAAAGGATAAGCTACAGACTGGGGGTAAATATTTACAAACCATGTATCTGACACAGTACTTGTATCTAGAATATATAAAGAACTCTAAAAGCTAAATGGTATAGAAAATGAACAACCAATTAGAAAAACGGGTGAAAGACTCAGATTGATATTTCACCAAAGAGGATATACAGATTGCAAATCAGCACATGAAAAGATGCTCAACATCATTAGCCATCAGAGAAACACAAATTAAAACCACAATGAAATATCACTACACAACTATCAGTGGGGCTAAAATAAAAAATAGTGGCAACACCTAATTCTGGCAAACATGTGGGGAAAACTGGATCACTCATAAACTGCTGATGGGAATATAGAATGATACAGGCACTCTGGAAAATGGCCTGGCAATTTCTTATAAAACTAAACATGCAATGCAGACTTGGATACTTATCCTAGATAAATAGAAGATTTCATTTACATAAAAATCTATACCTGAATATTCATAACAGCTTTATTCATAGCAGCCAAAATATGGAAACCTGATGTCCCTTAATAGGTGACTGGTTAAACAAACTGTGGCACATCCCTACCATGGAATACTACTCAGAAATAAAAAGAAACAGGTTGGTTACACACTATTACCTGGACAAATCTCATGTTTTTACTACTCATTCTGAGTGAAAAACATCTCAATGCTTACTTCTATATAATTCCATTTATATAACATTATTAAAATAACAAAACAGTAGGGATGAAGAACAGGTTAGTGATTGTCAGGGGTTAATGACTAGGGAAGGGGTGGGTGTGGCTACAAAGGGGTGGCATGAGGAAGCCTTGTGGTTATGAAACAGCTGTGCACCTTGATTGTGGCAGCGAAGCTATACATGTGATATACATGAATGCATGAATCTGTACATGTGTAAAATTGCATAGAACTACACACACACACACAAATGGCTGCATGTAAACTGTGGAAATCTAATAAGCCCTGTGTGTTTTACTAATGTTAATTTCCTGGTTTAGAGACCCCTGGAGGACATAGGGTGAAGAGTACACAGAGCCTCCCTGTACATTTTTGGAAACTTCCATGAATCTATAATTATTTCAAATTAAAAATGGTTTTTAAAATTACAAACAAATTTCATAAAAATCACAACTGTAAATCATCTCCTTGGTTTCATTACACATCACACATTCAGCTTCTGGGTTCTTTTAGAGTCTATCCTACAAACAGCTTCTGCCTTAATCTTGCAGTTATCTTTTTCATGTTCTTTCTGAGACACACATTCAGAAACAGAGAAACACAGCCTTTTAAATATGATTTGTAAGAGTCACAGTTTGCTAAGTGTGACTAGAATAAATGAAATCAAAGGATGAGAAAATGGATACAAGTTAGTTTAATGACTTTTAGATCACTGAGAAATTATCAGATTTTCAAAGAAAACGTTAAAGAACAACAAACCCCATACCTACACTGTTAGTGCAATAATTCGGGGCAGCTTATTCTTTTCTAGTCCCTGAGTGGGTGAGGGATGAAGTGACATCAAAGCAGTGCGTCTGAGGGTTGATGTTCTTTTTATGGGTTGTAGCTAATGGGGGTAGAGTGTGCTCTACGGACAAGTCTGAGGAGAGCTTGTATAAATGGTGGTCAACTCTGCAACATCAACGCATGTTCAATGACAAAACCCAATGGAGTGGGGCTTCCAGGAAGATGGCGTAAGAGTAACACGCGGAGATCACCTTCCTCCCCACAGATACACCAGAAATAAATCTACAAGTGGAACAACTCCTACAGAACACCTACTGAACGCTGGCAGAAGACCTCAGACCTCCCAAAAGGCAAGAAACCCTCCACATACATGGGTAGGGCAAAAGAAACAAGAATAAACAGAGACAAAAGGATAGGGACGGGACCTGCACCAGTGGGAGGGAGCTGTGAAGGAGGAAACGTTTCCACACACTGGGAAGCCCCTTCGCGGGCGGAGACTGCGGGTGGCGGAGGGGGAAAGCTTCGGAGCCACAGAGGAGAGCACAGCAACAGGGGTGCCGAGGGCAAAGCAGAGCGATTCCCGCACAGAGAGTCAGTGCCGACCGGCACTCACCTGGCCGAGAGGCTTGTCTGCTCACCCGCCGGGGCAGGCGGGGCTGGGAGCTGAGGCTCAGGCTTCGGTCGGAGCGCTGGGAGAGGACTGGGGTTGGTGGCGAGAACACAGCCTGCAGGGGGTTAATGCGGCACGGCTAGCCGGGAGGGAGTCCCGGGAAAAGTCTGGACCTGCTGAAGAGGCAAGAGACTTTTTCTTCCCTCTTTGTTTCCTGGTGCGCGAGGAGAGGGGATTAAGAGCGCTGCTTAAAGGAGCTCCAGAGACGGGCGCGAGCCGTGGCTAAAAGTGCGCACCCCAGAGACGGACAGGAGACGCTAAGGCTGCTGCTGCCGCCACCAAGAAGCCTGTGTGCGAGCACAGGTCACTCTCCACACCCCCCTTCCGGGTAGCCTCTGCAGCCCGCCTTTGCCAGGTTCCCGGGATACAGGGACAACTCCCCCGGAAGAACGCACTGCGCGTCTCAGGCTGGTGCAACGTCACGCCGGCCTCCGCCGCTGCACGCTCGCCCAGCCCTCCGTGCCCCTCCCTCCGCCCCGCCTGAGTGAGCCAGAGCTCCCGAATCAGCGGCTCCTTTAACCCCATCCTGTTTGAGCGAAGAACAGACGCCCTCCGGCGACCTACACGCAGAGGCAGGGCCAAATCCAAAGCTGAGCCCCTGGGAGCTGTGAGAACAAAGAAGAGAAAGGGAAATCTCTCCCAGAAGCCTCAGAAGCAGCGGATTAAAGCTCCACAATCAACTTGACATACCCTGCATCTGTGGAATACATGAATAGACAACGAATCATCCCAAATTAAGGGATGTTTTCTGTTTTCCTTCCTTCTCTCCTTCCTCCCTCCCTCCTTTCTTTCTTTCTAGTTCTACTAATTTCTACTTCTACTAATTATTTCTTTCTACTTCTTCTCCCTTTTATTCTGAGCCGTATGGATGAAAGGCTCTTGGTGCTACAGCCAGGAGTCAGTGCTGTGCCTCTGAGGTGGGAGAGCCAACTTCAGGACACTGGTCCACAAGAGACCTCCCAGCTCCACATAATATCAAAAGGCGAAAATCTCCCAGAGATCTCCATCTCAACACTAGCACCCAGCTTCACTCAACGACCAGCAAGCTACAGTGCTGGACATCCTATGCCAAACAACTAGCAAGACACGAACACAATCCCACCCATTAGCAGAGACGCTGCCTAAAATAATAATAAGTCCACAGACACCCCAAAACTCACCACCAGACGTGGACCTGCCCACCAGAAACACAAGATCCAGCCTCATCCACCAGAACACAGGCACTAGTCCCCTCCACCAGGAAGCCTACACAACCCACTGAACCAACCTTACCCACTGGGAACAGACACCAAAAACAACGGGAACTACAAACCTGCAGCCTGCAAAAAGGAGACCCAAAACACAGTAAAATAAGCAAAATGAGAAGACAGAAAAACACACAGCAGATGAAGGAGCAAGATAAAAACCCACCACACCTAACAAATGAAGAGGAAATAGGCAGTCTACCTAAAAAAGAATTCAGAATAATGATAGTAAAGATGATCCAAAATCTTGGAAATAGATAGACAAAATGCAAGAAACATTTAACAAGGACCTAGAAGAACTAAAGATGAAACAAACAACGATGAACAGCACAATAAATGAAATTAAAAATACTCTAGATGGGATCAATAGCAGAATAACTGAGGCAGAAGAACAGATAAGTGACCTGGAAGATAAAATAGTGGAAATAACTACTGCAGAGCAGAATAAAGAAAAAAGAATGAAAAGAACTGGGACAGTCTCAGAGACCTCTGGGACAACATTAAGTGCACCAACATTTGAATTATAGGGATTCCAGAAGAAGAAGAGAAAAAGAAAGGGACTGAGAAAATATTTGAAGAGATTATAGTTGAAAACTTCCCTAATATGGAAAAGGAAATAGTTAATCAAGTCCAGGCAGCACAGAGAGTCCCATACAGGGTAAATCCAAGGAGAACCATGCAAAGACACATACTAATCAAACTGTCAAAAATTAAATACAAAGAAAACATATTAAAAGCAGCAAGGGAAAAACAACAAATAACACACAAGGGAATCCCCATAAGGTTCAGAGCTGATCTTTCAGCAGGAACTCTGCAAGCCAGAAGGGATTGGCAGGACATATTTAAAGTGATGAAGGAGAAAAACCTGCAACCAAGATTACCCAGCAAGGATCTCATTCAGATTTGATGGAGAACTTAAAACCTTTACAGACAAGGAAAAGCTGAGAGAGTTCAGCACCACCAAACCAGCTTTACAACAACTGCTAAAGGAACTTCTCTAGGCAAGAAACACAAGAGAAGAAAAAGACCTAAAATAACGAACCCAAAACAATTAAGAAAATGGGAATAGGAACATACATATCGATAACTACCTTATATGTAAATGGACTAAATGCTCCCACCAAAAGACACAGATTGGCTGAATGGATACAAAAACAAGACCCATATATTTGCTGTCTACAATAGACCCACTTCAGACCTAGAGACACATACAGACTGAAAGTAAGGGGATGGAAAAAGATATTTCATGCAAATGGAAACCAAAAGCAAGCTGGAGTAGCAATTCTCATATCAGACAAAATGGACTTGAAAATAAAGACTATTAGAAGAGACAAAGAAGGACACTACATAATGATCAAGGGATCGATCCAAGAAGAAGATATAACAATTGTAAATATTTATGCACCCAACATAGGAGCACCTCAATACATAAGGCAAATAGTAACAGCCATAAAAGAGGAAATCGACAGTAACACATTCATAGTAGGGGGCTTTAACACCCCACTTTCACCAATGGACAGGTCATCCAAAATGAAAATAAATAATGAAACACAAGCTTTAAATGATACATTAAACAAGATGGACTTAATTGATATTTATAGGACATTCCATCCCAAAACAACAGAATACACATTTTTCTCAAGTTCTCATGGAACATTCTCCAGGATAGATCATACCTTGGGTCACAAATCAAGCCTTGGTAAATTTAAGAAAATTCAAATTGTATCAAGTATCTTTTCTGACCACAACGCTATGAGATTAGATATCAACTACAGGAAAAGATCTGTAAAAAATACAAACACATGGAGGATGTACAGTACACTACTTAATAACAAAGTGATCACTGAAGAAATCAGAGAAAATTTAAAAAATACCTAGAAACAAATGACAATGCAGACACGACGACCCCAAATCTATGGGATGCAGCAAAAGCAGTACTAAGAGGGAAGTTTATAGCAATACAATCCTACCTTAAGAAATAGGAAACATCTCGAATAAACAACCTAACCTTGCACCTAAAGCAATTACAGAAAGAAGAACAGAAAAGCCCCAAAGTTAGCAGAAGGAAAGAAACCATAAAAATCAGATCAGAAATAAATGAAAAAGAAATGAAGGAAACGATAGCAAAGATCAAAAGAACTAACAGCTGGTTTTCTGAGAAGATAAAGAAAATTGATAAACCATTAGCCAGACTCATCAAGAAAAAAAGGGAGAAGACTCAAATCAATAGAATTAGAAATGAAAAAGGAGAAGGAACAACTGACACTGCAGAAATACAAAAGATCTTGAGAGATTACTACAAGCAACTCTATGCCAATAAAATGGACAACCTGGAAGAAATGGACAAATTCTTAGAAATGCACAACCTGCCAAGACTGAATCAGGAAGAAATAGAAAATATGAACAGACCAATCACAAGCACTGAAATTGAAACTGTGATTAAAAATCTTCCAACGAACAAAAGCCCAGGACCAGGTGGCTTCACAGGCGAATTCTACCAAACATTTAGAGAAGAGCTAACAGCTATCTTTCTCAAACGCTTGCAAAATACAGCAGAGGGAGGAACACTCCAAAACTCATTCTACGAGGCCACCATCACTCTGATACCAAAACCAGACAAGGATGTCACAAAGAAAGAAAACTACAGGTCAATATCACTGATGAACATAGATGCAAAAATCCTCAACAAACTAGTAGCAAACAGAATCCAACAGCACATTAAAAGGATCATACACCATGATCAAGTGGGGTTTATTCCAGGAATGCAAGGATTCTTCAATATACGCAAATCAATCAATGTGATACACCATATTAACAAATTGAAGGAGAAAAACCATATGATCATCTCAATAGACGCAGAGAAAGCTTTCAACAAAATTCAACACCCATTTATGATAAAATCCCTGCAGAAAGTAGGCATAGAGGGAACATTCCTCAACATAATAAAGGCCATATATGACAAACCCACAGCCAACATCATCCTCAATGGAGAAAAACTGAAAGCATTTCCACTAAAATCAGGAACAAGACAAGGTTGTCCACTCTCACCACTCTTATTCAACATAGTTTTGGAAGTTTTAGCCACAGCAATCAGAAAAGAAAAGGAAATAAAAGGAATCCAAGTCAGAAAAGAAGAAGTAAAGCTGTCACTGTTTGCGGATTACATGATACTATACATAGAGTATCCTAAAGATGCTACCAGAAAACTACTAGAGCTAATCAATGAATTTGGTAAAGTTACAGGATACAAAATTAATGCACAGAAATCTCTGGCATTCCTATACACTAATGATGAAAATCTGAAAGTGAAATCAATAGAACACTCCCATTTACCACTGCAACAAAAAGAATAAAATATCTAGGAATAAACCTACCTAAGGAGACAAAAGACCTGTATGCAGAAAATTATAAGACACTGATGAAAGAAATTAAAGATGATACAAATAGATGGAGAGATATACCATGTTCTTGGATTGGAAGAATCAACATTATGAAAATGACTCTACTACCCAAAGCAATCTACAGATTCAATGCAATCCCTATCAAACTACCACTGGCATTTTTCACAGAACTAGAACAAAAAATTTCACAATTTCTATGGAAACACAAAAGACCCCGAATAGCCAAAGCAATTTTGAGAACGAAAAACGGAGCTGGAGGAATCAGGCTCCCTGACTTCAGACTATACTACAAAGCTACAGTAATCAAGACAGTATGGTACTGGCACAAAAACAGAAAGATAGATCAATGGAACAGGATAGAAAGCCCAGAGATAAACCCACGCACATATGGTCACCTTATCTTTGATAAAGGCGGCAGGAATGTGCAGTGGAGAAAGGACAGCCTCTTCAATAAGTGGTGCTGGGAGAACCGGACAGCTACATGTAAAAGTTTGAGATTAGATCACTCCCTAACTCCATACACAAAAATAACCTCAAAATGGATTAAAGACCTAACTGTAAGGCCAGAAACTATCAAACTCTTAGAGGAAAACATAGGCAGAATACTCTATGACATAAATCACAGCAAGTTCCTTTTTGACCCACCTCCTAGAGAAGTGGAAATAAAAACAAAAATAAACAAATGGGACCTAATAAAACTTCAAAGCTTTTGTACAGCAACGGAAACCATAAACAAGACCAAAAGACAACCCTCAGAATGGGACAATATATTTGCAAATGAAGCAACTGACAAAGGATTAATCTCCAAAATTTATAAGCAGCTCATGCAGCTCAATAAGAAAAAGACAAACAACCCAATCCAAAAATGGGCAGAAGACCTAAATAGACATTTCTCTAAAGAAAATATACAGACTGCCAACAAACACATGAAAGAATGCTCAATATCATTAATCATTAGAGAAATGCAAATCAAAACTACAATGAGATATCATCTCACACCGGTCAGAATGGCCATCATCAAAAAAATCTAGAAACAATAAATGCTGGAGAGGGTGTGGAGAAAAGGGAACCCTCTTGCATTGGTGGTGGGAATGTGAATTGTTACAGGCACTGTGGAGAACAGTATTGAGGTTCCTTAAAAAACTACAAATACAACTACCATATGACCCAGCAATCCCACTACTGGGCATATATCCTCAGAAAACCATAATTCAAAAAGAGTCATGTACCAAAACGTTCATTGCAGTTCTATTTACAATAGCCCGGAGATGGAAACAACCTAAGTGTCCATCATCGGATGAATGGATAAAGAAGTGTGGCACATATATACAATGGAATATTACTTAGCCATAAAAAGAAACGAAATTGAGCTATTTGTAATGAGGTGGATAGACCTAGAGTCTGTCATACAGAGTGAAATAAGTCAGAAAGAGAAAGACAAGTACCGTATCCTACCACATATATATGGAATTTAAGAAAAAAAATGTCATGAAGCAGCTAGGGGTAAGACAGGAATAAAGACACAGAGCTACTAGAGAATGGACTTGACGATATGGGGAGGGGGAAGGGTGAGCTGTGACAAAGCGAGAGAGAGGCATGGACATATATACACTAACAAATATAAGGTAGATAGCTAGTGGGAAGCAGCGGCATAGCACAGGGATATCAGCTCGGTGCTTTGTGACCGCCTGGAGGGGTGGGATAGGGAGGGTGGGAGGGAGGGAGATGAAAGAGGGAAGAGACATGGGAACATATGTATATGTATAACTGATTCACTTTGTTATAAAGCAGAAACTAACACACCATTGTAAAGCAATTATACTCCAATAAAGATGTAAAAACAAAAACAAAACAAAACAAAAACCCCAGCGGAGTGTCATAGAACCAAACAAATTAAACAATACTAGTTTTGCTATATGTATCTTCCTGTTCCCCACTCTGCCCTGTGATGTTCTGATCTCTCCAGGGTCTAGAATGGAGAGCTCTGCTTTCCCTCTGCCATGCTCTTCCCTCCTCTTCTCCTAAGATCTATCAAGTTCATGACCCTGAGTTGTAGTTACACTTGGTCCCTGTAGCCAGGCATAAAATTAATTGAAGCAATGGTTTCTTAACTTATGTTCCCAATTCTCTGTCAAAGAGGTCTCCAGACATATCCACAGCTCTTTTATCCCCCCGCTTTTTTCAGCACTCTAGTCCTTTTAAGGTCTCACCTGCTGAGATTCTTGTGTACTATAAAGAGAAACACAATCCATTACACCTATGCTTGGGTTCAACTTTTATAACCTCTGGTAGAGTTTAGCTTTAAAGGCCAAACAAAGAACAATGAAACGATTCAAATTGCAGGCAGAGAAGGCTTTTCTGATTACTGCTTTAAATCTCATATGCACTAAGCCCACCAATATAAAAAATGTCCTCCCCTCAATTTTTGTCTTTGTAGGGGGCATGAAGTGCGTCCTGTGAGATGTTTGTGTTTGTGACCACCAGGTGGCAGTGGTTCCATTCCTCTCATTCCTCCAGTGCCTTAAGAGTCAAAAGCATGACAGCTACTACAGGATTTGCTCTTGATTGGCTGAGCCACCCACAGAAAGGCTATCTCGTGCATTAGAGAAGGAGAACTAAGACACAGGAGCAGCTCCTCAGGGGAGAAGATTTGGAATCATTAAAATTGTATCAAGAGTGTGATATCAGGATGGAGAACGTGCTGGAATGTGCATTCATAGTCTTGTGGCTTCAGCTTGGCTGTAAGTTGGAGGTTAAGAGATGAGAACCATAAGGGCACTTATGCTGGAAATAAAAACAAAAATAAACAAATGGGATCTAATGAAACTTAAAAGCTTTTTCACAGCAAAGGAAATCATAAACAAGATAAAAAGATAACCCTCAGAATGGGAGAAAATATGTTGTTGCAAACGAAGCAACTGACAAACAATTAATCTCCAAAATATACAAGCAGCTCATGCAGCTCAATATCAAGGAAACAAACAACCCAATCCAAAACTGGGCAGAAGATCTAAATAGACATTTCTCCAAAGAAGATATACAGATTGCCAACAAATGCATGAAAAGATGCTCAACATCACTACTCATTAGAGAAATGTAAATCAAACTACAATGAGGTATCACCTCACACCGCTCAGAATGGCCATCATCAAAAATTCTACAAACAATAAATTTTAGAGAGGGTGTGGTGTGCAGAAAACGGAAACCTCTTGCACTATTGGTGGGAATGTAAATTGATACAGCCACTATGGAGAACAGTATGGAGGTTCCTGAAAAACAGAACTATCATATGACCCAGCAGTCCCACTACTGGGCATATACCCTGAGAAAACCGTAATTCAAAAAGAAGCATGTACCACACTGTTCATTGAAACCCTATTTACAATAGCCAGGAGATGGAAGCAACCTAAATGTCCATGGACAGATGAATGAATAAAGAAGATGTGGCACATATATACAATGGAATATTACTCAGCCATAAAAAGAAACGAAATTGAGTTGTTTGTAGTGAGGTGGATGCACCTGGAGTCTGTCATACAGAGTGAAGTAATTCAGAAAGAGAAAAACAAATACCGTATGCTAACACATATATGTGGAATCTAAAAAAAAAGAAAAAAACGTTCTGATGAACTTAGGGGCAGGACAGGAATAAAGACGCAGATGTAGAGAATGGACTTGAGTACACAGGGAGGGGGAAGGGTAAGCTGGGACGAAGTGAGTGAGTAGCATTGACATATATACACTACCAAATCTAGAATAGATAGCTAGTAGGAAGCAGCTGCATCGCACGGGGAGATCACCTCGGTGCTTTGTGCCCACCTAGAGGGGCGGGATAGGGAGGGTCGGGGGGAGATGCAAGAGGGAGGGTATATGGGGATATATGTATACATATAGCTGATTCACTTTGTTATACAGCAGAACCTAACACAACATTGTAAAGCAATTATACTCCAATAAAGATGTTAAAAAACAAAAGTAAAAATAAACCCATGTGTACATAGTCAATTAATTCATGAAAAAGAAGCCAAAAATATACTTTCAGGAAAGGAAAGTCTCTTCAATAAATGGTGTTAAGAAGCATGGAAAGCCCTATGCAAAAGAATGAAACTGGACACTTATTTTACACCATACACAAAAATCAACTCAAATTGGATTAGAGACTTTAACATAGACCTAACCCAATAAAACTCCTAGAAGAAAACATACAGAACAAATTCCTTGACATCAATCTTGGCAATGATTTTTTGTATTTGACACCAAAAGCAAAGACAACAAAAGCAGTAATAAACAAGTGGGACTACATCAAACTGTGAGGCAAAAGAAACCATGAACAAAATGAGAAGGCAATCTAGGGAATGGGAGAAAATATTTTCCAATTATATATCTGCTAAGTGGTTAATATCAAAATATATTAAAATATCATATGATCAATAGAAAAACCAATCTGATTAAAAAATAGGCAGATCATCTGAATAAACATTTTCCCAAAGAAGCCATACAAATGGCCAATGGGTGAATTAGAAGATACTCAACATGACTAATAATCAGGGAAATGAAAATCAAAATGTAAATGAGGTATCACCTTACACCTGTCAGAATGGCTATTATCAAAAAGAAAAGGAAAAAAGTGTTGGTAAGAATGTAAAAAAGAGGGAACCCCGTGAACTGTCAGTGGAAATGTAAATGAGTGCAATGTCTATGGCAAACAGTATGGAGATGCCTCAAAAAAATTAAAACGAGCACTACTATACGATCCAGGATTTCCACTTCTGGGTATATACCTGAAGGAAATAAAAGCACCATCTCAAAAAGATATCTCTTCATTGCAGCTCATCTACAATAGCCAAGACTTGGAAACAACCTAAGTGTCCATTGACAGATGAATGAACAAGGATAATGTCATCAAAAAAAAAAGAAACTCTGCCATTTACAACATGGATGAAACTAGACGGCATAATGTTAAGTGAAGACAAAGTCAAATACTGTATGAAAATTAAAATTAAAAAAATACTGTATGAAATCACTTGTATGTGGAATCTAAAGCACAGGCACACACACAGACATACACACACAGACACACACACACATACACACACACAGCAGAACTCATAGGTACAGAGAACAGATTGGCGATTCTCAGAATCAGTGGGGATGGGGGTGGGAGTCTGTGAAGGTGCTCCACAGGTACAAACTTCCAGTTAAAGATAAATTCCTCCTGGGGATGCAATGTACAGCATGATGACTATAGTTTAAAATTTAAAACAAATATGTCACTATATGAATTCCTCTGGCTCTCAAAGTTCGTTTTGCTTTTTTTCTAGTAGTTTGAACAGTTTAATAACAAATTCGGAGTAGAATGTATATATGAGTAGAGTAGCTTTCACCTGAATGAAATATACAAGATTAAAATAAGATATAATGCCTGGATGGGAATGCATGGTCAGCATGAGAAAACAGTCATCAAGGATGTCACAGGGAGGGACTAGGGAAGATCTGGGAACTCCAGTAGTGATTCTGTGCCCTCATATGATATGTGAATTTGGAATTCCCATAAAGGAATCAAGGAAAGTATGAAGACAATCTACAACAGAATAACTCAGTTATTCTCATTGGGGTTTCTTTATGAGGTGCTGAAGCAAAAATAAAATGCTTGAAATTTGATCATTTGGCATAAACAACTTCATTAGATGAAATTTCAGGATAAAATGGAAAAGAGTCTTCATTCCTTCAATGTCAAGAGAAGGAAATATTTTTATTTTGGAAAGCATTTATACTGTTAATAGTTTTTATATTTTCACTGATTAAACAGTATGTTATGAGAAGCTTTGTCTTCGTGACAACTATGACAATAATTATAGAATTGCACCAAACAATATATGTGCACTCGTGACAAACACATGGCCAAATATTTGGATTTAGAGGACCTGTGGATCCTTGCTTCCTACAACTTCTAATAAGTTAAGCATACAGTTACATCACAAGTGAATATGATTTTACTGCCACTACCATTTGTTATTCCAATACACAACTGGAGATATAACAGAAGTCAGAACCCTGTTTTGTTCTCATTTGTCTGAGTGATATTTGCTGTTGTAAAGTTACCAGTTCCCATGATTTGGCGGGTAAGTAGGAAGGAAGGGGGGTGACGGCTTCTGGCTTATCTTTTGTAGGGAAGTTGAGGATCAGTGAACATATTTCACCTTAGAATCGAAACTGGAGGCAAGAAAACAATCAGAAGAACATGAATGAATATTTGCAAACACAGCATGATTCATAATGAATTTGTTTCTGGTAAGCCCTTCAGATTCCATCACAGATTAATTTACTAAATTTGGAAATTTGAAGTAATAAATCTCCTTCCCATATGTCCTTCAGTATTGATCACTGGACTGTCCTTTACTATATATAATCATTTATCATTAAACCACAAGGAAAGGGAGCACAATGTTTAAGGCAGGCCAAATCTCCCAACCTGGGTGTTATACACATTCAGACTTGATCCAGCCAGAAACTACATTTCAGAGACAGCTGCTATAGTGCAGCTGAGGGACCTTGCACCTTTACTGTCAGGAACTCAGAGCAGGGCCGTTTCAACAAGGGGGAAATCCTGCCATTATGCTGCTCCCCAGACTGCTGTGGGCATTCATGGCTCTCCTCTGCTTAGCTACACATGATTGCAAACCAGGGCGTCGGCTGCCTGTCAGCACTCAGAGGTGAAATGGGACAGAGGAGTAGATGTCTCAACTAAAAATACACTCTCAGCCCTGCGACACTCATTAATGAGTTATTTTGACCTTAAAGTCAAAGGACTAGCACTGTTTTAGAGACCCTGTCTGTACTTCCTTTTCTACTTGTCTATTTGCCTTTGGTTCTTTTATTTTAATTCTCCCGTTAAAACAATGAAACCAAATGGAAGATTGACAGCTACATTCCACAAGAACGTGTAACAGTATACAAAACGTCAGTTACCAACTTCTGTGGCATTGACATGTACTGAGTGTTTACAGCCTGTAGATAACATGTTTTGTAGGAGTGCATTATAGCATTGTGTCACAGAAAGATCTGGCGTGCTTATCTTGACTTTATTTTACAAAGAGAAAAATAATCAGCTCCTCACAAGTGAGACAGAACACTTTGGACCAATGGGATAGAAAACGTGACATCAAGACAAGCATAGGACACACGATCTACTAAGTACGGTTCTACCTGGGGAGGCAACAGGACTGAGGATCCGGAATATCCTGATCTTCCTCAAAGTCTAATAAATAAGACTCAATGTCAGGTTTCAAAAGAATATATTATTCCTGTTATAATTTCATGAAAACATAAAAAACTGAATAGATTCTGAAAACCTGAGGGGCTGATTTTTTAACATTTCATGTTAAAGTAACTTTATTTAGTGAAAACTCTAAATAGAGCCCTAGAACCCGGTTAAAAACAAGAGATACATTAATTATTTTGGATAATATTGCCTTTCACCAAGAAAGCTGAAAATCTGTGAGTTTTAAAAGAACTCCACTGATTCAGAATGGAGAAAAGTAAAGAGAGGCTAAATGAATGACCAGTAAGTAGATTACAAGAAGGGTGCATACCCTATACTAAATTCTATTTTAAATGGACCGGCAAAATTATTCTGCTGAATAATTATCAATGCATGTCAACATGTTTAATCTGTAGTTCCCCTCAGCTCAAAACTTTAATACTAATTTTTCCATGCTCCTTTTCAGATACTGCCTAACAATTACCGTGGGAAGAAAAGTAGACATAGTTTTGTGGTGAGCCAGACTTTTTCCCCATCTGTGCACTGACCACGTGGTCTATGAACATAACACCCTACTTCCTGTTTGGAGGAGTGACACAGGAACCCAGGTACTATGTATATGTGCTGCTAGGCCCTCAAAAGACACTGAACTCTCAGCTTGAGGCAGAACTGAAAACATATGTGCAGGGGAATTCTTGCCACATGGTGCTCTCCAGCCTGCCCTGGGTATTCCTGGCCTTCATCTGCTCTGGTAGGGATGGTTCCAAATATGGGTACAAATGTTCAGGTTGAAAGGACAGCACACAGGCACATGGTACTTCACATGGACTTGGGGAGGAAAGGAGGATTGGAGAAAAGAAAGCTTATTATGATTTCAATTTGGTTTGTCTTTGGGTCCTAAATTAGTCTAATTCGTACATTATTTTGTTCACTACTCCAGCTCTGTTTTCTGATTTTTTCCCACAGGATTTGGTGCGGCCCAGAAAGTTACTCAACTCCAGCGAGCCATGTCCAGTCAGCTAGGGGAGGCGGTCACCTTGAGCTGTCAGTATGAAACAAGCTGGAGCCAGTACGATATTTTTTGGTATAAGCAGCTTCCCAGTGGAGAGATGACTTTCCTTATTCATCAGAGTTCTTCTGGCCAAAATGCAAAGAATGGCCGCTATTCTGTAAACTTTCAGAAAAGACAAAAATTCATCAGCCTCACCATTTCAGCCTTACTGGTGGAAGATTCTGCAAACTACTTCTGTGCTCTCTGGGAACTCACAGTGCTTGAAGTAATAGGAAAAGCCAAACAAAAACCCCAGAGCTCAATAAGAGAGAGCCCCCTTGCTGCGGGAGCCACGCTGAAAGGCACACCTGCAGATGCCAGACAAGAAATGGTAGTCCTGTGGTTGCTTAATCTGTGGTCTGGATCAGGAGATTTAATTCTAAATAAAATCGCCTGCTATCTCACTTGGGAACAGATGTCCAGAGTAACTTTCTACTAATACATACTCAGTCTTGAATTTTTGACTTTAAGTCCATCACACAGAACATGTGTAAAATTGTCTAAACTTGAAAA
This sequence comes from Grampus griseus, assembly GCF_964374135.1. NCBI lineage: Eukaryota > Metazoa > Chordata > Mammalia > Artiodactyla > Delphinidae > Grampus > Grampus griseus. The sequence continues at coordinate 75,348,630 of NC_139018.1, read as the reverse complement.
CTTGCTCCATAATAATTTAAAGTGGCACTTCCACCTAAAGACACTCACATCACAAACCTGGGTCTAGTTATCTGAAATGGTCATGAAAATCATTTCCTTAGTCCTTTCCTCTTAGACTTTGTGTCAGGGTATAATCAGAGAAGCAAATCACAAGTGATCTAGAATAAGAGACTCACTGTAGAGAATAGAACTCAGGCAATAGCTAGAGCTGGTGGAGGGGTCTATACAAAGCTGTTATCTTTGCATCTGGTGTTGAGCCTGAATTCACTATTAGTCAGTTAGAGTGTCATTTGGGAAGGAAAGTTGGATGTGGACAAAAGCATGGACAGACTGTGACATGTACGGATACTAGAAACCATGAGGACAATGGAACCCACAAAGACACACTAAAACTTGTCTGTCTCTCGCCTCCTTCAGTCTCAGAATGGTGGGTGACCGCAGGAGAAGTGGGTGTCATTTGCCCTCATGCTACATGCATAGTTGGTCCAAGACAAAAAGAAGATGAGGAGGAGATCGGGTGGGCGGTAGAGGAGTTGTGAGTCAACAGTAAGATGAGCTAGTTCATCAGCAGCCACATGTGTGAGTTGCCCAGTTCCTGGAGCCCTGCACCAACCAGCAGAGCTTAAAAAATATGGCTACTTCATGACAACTACCTTCTAAACCTTGCGCAAGTCTTTTTTTGTGGCCAACCCTAACCCAGAACAATACAGGGAAGCAAATTCTAGGACATAGATATCCAGATAGTTGAGACACTACAAAGCTACTACAGTACCCTCTATGTCAACTAGTCACCCATCTATACCTCTTTTAACAAGACAACTTTCAAATAAAGACAACAGAAAAACTATGCTTCCTGTTAATAAGATGCAGTTATTCCCCATTCAACCAAAACCAAGCTAACCCTCTCTGGAAGAGAGTACACCAAGTTAATTTATCCATTTTGGGGTGGTGTTCTTTCCTCTTATACCTCATTCACACTGTCCCATTGAACCCTGCATCTTAACCACTGAGATACAATGAGATATAAGATAAACTTATACTTGCACATCATATGTTACCACAGGCAGACAAGTAGGGGAGAGATTTAAAAATGGTTAATGTATACATAACCATATTCATATCAAAATGAAAAAGAAATTGTCATAAATATTATAGTTCTTGTTTCTGCAAATGACCACATGATTGTAGGTGGTATTTATAACTACCATTTCCATTACCCATTCCATAACCTATTTGCTCATAGCAAGTACTTTCACTCACTGTTCTAATTGACTTCCTAAAAAACAAGTTTCTTATTCAGGAGCAATGCTATGTGGAAAACCATAAAGATGAATAAGGAATTCTGCAAGTCCACCACTGTGGTTTTGGCAGAAATTTGAAAGGCATTGAAGGCAAATCCAGGGGTCTATTAAGTGGAAATAATCTTGCCAATACACAGGGAAAATCGATATATTGTATTCTGGGAAATATCATTAAGAATGATGCCTGATTTCACATCATAAGTCACCAAGTGAAAACATTTTTGAAGTGTTAAAACAAATAACTAAAGCTTTGAAACTGGCTTCTTATGAACATGAAAGGATATTTTAAAATTGTCTTTGTTAAAAATCACTGCTAGTAAGGGGGAAAGTCAAGGCATAGAATGGTAAACTGTATTTGCAATGCATATTTCTGATAAAGACTCAAATGCAATATATATTAAAAGCTCATGTAAATCAATAAGAAAAGAGTTAATAAGAATGGCAAAATCTTGGAGATCCAATTCAGAAATATTATATCCAATAGCTAATAAATATACAAAAATGATCATTATTCATCAGGGAATATTATTATTATTATTCATTAGGGAAATGAAAATAAAACCTCATCTGTGTCCTTTTAGCATCCTGAGTGAATCAGTATGGCTAGGAGAATAGGACCTAAGAAGAGAGGGAAAAATAATGACTGTCTCCAGGAAAATAAGTGCTTAAGTAAATTTCTTAGAAGCTCCCATCATTGAACTGATGTGGAGAAAACAACAAGGAGTAACAGAACACAGACCCGGACATTGAAGGAAAGGAAGGTTTTACTAGAAAAAAGAAAGTTGGTCCTTATTGGGCTTACTATATGTCAGGCACTGTAGGATGCATCTCAGATTCATTATCTAATTCAAATATCATAAACCCTATGAGATAGATTTTATTGTTCCAATTATTTTAATTTTTGGGAAATGAGACATAACTTTCCTAACTGTGAATATCATCTCTAACTTTTTTTGCCAGCCAGAGTGTAGCATTTATGGGGCTCCTAAAGAGCAAGGTTTGAACTATGGAGAAGCACTTGGCCCCAGCACAGGGTGGCTGGATGTCTCAGTGATGGTGACATTACTGGTTTAAACAGGAACCTAAAGGGAACTAGGAAAGAAGATGCCAAACCTGGGCCCAAATTGCCCCAGGATCAATAGATGAGGAAATCATCCGCTAATCAGTTAACAGTGCTGAATGCTTTAGCAAGTTCCTTATGCAATAGTGTGCTGGGAAGAATAAGGGGCTACAGGGAAACATATTATTCCTTAAACGCTCCAAGCATGTTTCTATATCAAGACCTGTGCTCCTTGCCTTTGTCCTCTCTATTGTGATGTTATGCCCCCAAATATCAACATGGTGCACCTCTGAATTCCTTCATGTCTTTGCTCATTTATCAGCCCTTTGGGAATCTTTTATCTCTTTAATCTTTCTATTTTCCTTCCTTGAGAATCAGGCTCTAGCACACTGCATGCAGCAAGAAAGAAAGTTGAAGCATTGCCACCTGGTGTCCTGCTCAAATATTTTGTGATGCCTACACTGGCCTCGCTGCTGCTCTCTAGTGATATTGGGTAAAATTGTGCTGAAGCCTAGTCACAATAGAAGCTGCCATTGCTGAACCAGTCAGTAAACTTCCCAATGCAGAAATCAGGAGAGAGAGGATTCAGGAGAACTGGCTGGTTTTTTTCTTTTGCTAGCCAGATGTGAAAGTGATTGATTTCAACTGACATATACAACACATGAGATGATTTTGCCTGTAGAGTAATAGGCTACCTTGGAAAGAAAGCTCAGAATTGTTGTGCAAGTTTGGGGTTTCTTCTCTGGTAAGCATAATTGTGTCTACTGCTCTGTCCTTTCTTGTAGTATAGCAATATCCTGAGAAGTGGGAGCAAGAGTCAATAATGGGAAAAAATAAACAATTGTAGCAAATACTGGGTGGTACACTCATTTCATATTATAATATGCCCACCCAATCTCTGAATATGACACCTTAATGAATTGACTTCTCATTAACAGTAAGAACATGATAGACCATGGATACTTACGATAACACATGAAATCTGCCAGGTAACCTGCTACATATATCTCAGAAAAATATTGAAATTGATCTTGGGCTAGATTCCTCTGCAATTTCAGATTCCGTCTCCCAACATGCCCCCCCAACCCCACCCCCCACCCCCCCCCCCGCAAGATTCTGCACATTGCCTGCAGCTGGTTGAGTGCCTAAGCTAGGGAAGGTGTTGTGTTGGGTGATTTGAATGTGTGTTCTCACTTAATTCTTACTGGAACCCTTCAAGGTTGGGTCCATCCTACTTTAGGGAGACAGTGTAGCAACGTGCTTGAGACCAAAGACTTGGGTTGTATTTCTAGATCTACCACTCGGTAGCTGAGTGATCTTCGGAAAATGACTTAATAATTTTTATGCTTCCATTTCCTCATATCTACCATGTGGATATTGACAGAATCTACCATGCAGGGTTCTTATGAGAAGTGAATGAGATGATGAATGCCAGTGCTGAGCCCAGCACCCCCAGAAAGATACTGGCTACTTGCAGAAAAGGGAATTGAACATGAGAGAGGTTCGATACCTTGTCTGGTGTTACAGAATAAGTGTCGGAGTGGAGCCCTCTCTCCATACCCTGTCTAGAGCAGATGCCTTCCCTCACCCCAAGAGCAACTCTCTAGCTCAATACAATATTGTATTTTTTAAGTGCTTATCACTATCTATAATTATCTTTTTAAAAAACTCCATTTATTCAATTCTTTCTCCTCCTACCACACTGTAGGCCTTTTATATCCTTTCACTACAGAATCCTCTATGAGTGAACAATACTTAGTGCAGGAGGCTCAATTTATATGTGTGTGTGTGTGTGTGTGTGTGTGTGTATATATATAACATAAATGTACAAAAGATAAAATTATTTCTAGAGTCCATGCTATTCAAACACTGATATAAACGCTTAAGCTGGACTAATCTTTGTGTGTTTATCTACAACTGTCAATATGTATATCCTGCAAGTCACTTCATCTAAGATTTAATTTATGTAATATATCTAGTGATCAATTGGCTTCTCCTCGATTTCAGGTAAGGTGGGTTGCTGAAGATTACAGGATTCTACCTTACTAATTGCATGAATGTCAAGGTTGTTGGAGGTATTCCTGTCTTATTCTGGACACATACCTTCCAATATCCGGGTGAGTTTTTCAATGGATCAGTATTTTCATCAGAAATACGCTTCACAGCAAGTAGGCTTTATGATGGTGTGGTCATACGCACGCTATCCTATTCATCAAGTGGTCTGATCTGGAGGAAAAAAAAAGGAACTTTACTTGTACTAGTTTCTGTTTGTCTAGCAGTCCATCCCTAACCTCAGCCTTTGCACTTCTAAATTGGGAGACATTAATGAGGTTTTTCAGGATTTCCTTTATTAACCACAGTGGCATCTCTTTTCTTGGGAAGGAAAGTCAGAGGTTAGCCATTGAGATATCTTCCAATCCTGTTCCACTTTCCAGAACACTATTTGAGTGTGTGGAAGGTACTGTTCCCTGAGTTTAGTACCTTCCCCATGCTCTTTCCTTTATTTATTTCAGTTGTTCACTGGAAAGAAGGCTATATAGTCAATTTACACTGTCAATTTTCCAGAAGTACATTTAGATTCTGAACAATCTTAATTACTGCTATCTTGTACTGTTAAATTTCCCCTGGATGTCTTTTTTTTTTTTTCCCAGCTGTTTTTTAAGCTTACAGGGAATAAAGAGTATTGCTTTCATAATTTTCAGATCTCTTAAGGATATTCTGGGCACAAGATGACTGTTTAAACTAATATGCGTATGTTCAATCAAACTAGCATTATTCCTGGACTGTGACACGGGCAAGACAGAACATAATTCTTATTTACTTTTAAACAACGCTATTTGAGGTAAAATTGACATTCCACAAAATTCATCCATTTTGAATGAACAGTTCAGTGATTTTTGGTAAATTAGCTGACTTATGAAACCATTACAATAATCCAGGTTAAAACACTTTTATCACCACAAAAAGCTCCTTCATGCTCAATTATAGTTAATCCCTGTTCCGATACCTGGCCACAGGCAACCAGTGATCTACTTTATATCTCCATAGGTTCCTTTTCTGAACATTTCATGTAAATGGAGTCATTCAGTACATTTAAGTTGTTCCATTTTTTGGGTAGTAGAAAGAAACTCAAAAAGCAGACTCCTGTTATTTTTAGAACGTATCTTCTCTACCATTTAAAACATTTACTGAGTATCACAAATGTAAGTGGCGTGGCAGATTCCAAACACCATGGACTCCTTAACAGATAGATACGTGTTCTAGTTATTACCAGGTGTTTGACCTGGAGTGAATTCCTCAATCTCTTTCAGCTTTAGTTTTCCTGTTGGTAAATTGGGAATGATAGTAATTCTATTGTGTGATTTCTGTATTCGAATAACGTACATAAAGCAATAGATAATTTAGCACATGGTATGTGTGCACATTTATAATATGAGGATTTTGTTGAACGTTCATATAAAAGATTCCTAACCAAAGTGATTTTCCTGCCACAAATTGCCATCCCAATCTCTCTCAAGTTGAATGATTGCAGTGCACGATGGGGCAGCCCACTTCTGAATGGTTGTCAGCTCTCTTTGTGCTGTGGACTCATGGCGGATGTCCTCAGTGTTTGTGAAGCTGGTCTCAAGAAAGCAGTGTTTGAGCCCTCCTTTTGAGTGACAGGAAACTGAGTCTAGGTCAGAAATTGTTGATGTGTTTCTAGGACTTGTATGGGGTCTTGTCTCTGATTGGCTGGGCAACCAGATGCAGAATCCTATTTTCTGAAGAAAAATATTCCTCTGCTGAGGATACTTGGGCAGGATAAATGGAGAGGAATCCTTTGCCAGCTCCATTGTTAATCCTGTGACTTCATCTTGGCCTTAAGTCCAGGGGCTGCTGAAGACATTCTGAACAGTATGTGGCAGTGATGGAGAAGGAGGGGATGTAGTCACGTAACTCTAGGTTCTATCTGGGAACGTGTGAAGACAATGAATCCTGTGTAGAGAGATGAGTGTATGTCTGACCCTGTCTTTCTGAACAGAAATGAGCAGCATATTGAGTGTGGAACAGATTTCTCCATCTCTGCATGTTCCGGAAGGAGGGAGCACCAATTTCACCTGCAGTTTCCCTTCCAGCTCTTTTTATGCTTTACACTGGTATAGATGGGAAGCTGGAAAAAGCCCTAAGGACCTGTTTTAATGACTTTAAATGAGGATGAAAAGGAGGAAGGATAAGTAAGAATCACTCTGAATACTAAGGAGGGTTACAGCTGCAGGTACATCAAGGATCCCAGGCTGAAGACTCAGCCACGTCTCTCTGTGCCTGCACACAGTGCCCTTCAGCCTCTGCACCCATGCCCAAGCCTGTGCCTGGTGCTGCTCTGGTACCAGCATTGAGAAAGAGCCATGTGTGAGGTCGAAAAGGCAAATTCAATGAATTACAATGTTTTCTATAACCAGGGGGAAATGCAATGATAGATAAACAAGCGTTCCAGTCACTGTAACTCCGTCAACTAACGGGACTGTCATTACACATCACTCACCTCCATTCCCACCAGTATATTGGCCATATCATTGAATCAGATTCCTAGCCTCCTCTTTTGCCATGATTCCAAGTGAACTAGATAGTTACTCAAACCTTTCTAAAGTAATCTGATTAAAGTAGGGTAATATTCACCACTCGTTGCTACATCCTACTTCATTGAAGGCATGTTCTTCAACACAAAAAAAAGAACAAAGAAGAGAAATGGGAAAAGCAAATAATTTTTTATTGATTTCTCCTAGGTTTTCACAAAAAACTTTCTTAAAGATTTTGAAGTGAATATACCTTCTTTTCCGTAAGGGAGTTAACATCCAAGTCCCTATAAGCTCACTCTCATGTAGCTCATTTCCAAGAGTATTAGAGTGTATTATGTGTTGACTATTCATGCTCTCTCACCCTTACTATGCTAATCTTTAGCTGGACTATATTTTCTATACTTGGCCTCACTGTGGACTTTGGACACGGCAATGTGACCAGCTTTGACCAATGGAATGTGAGTGGATAGGAAGTATGTTATATCATAGCTAAAACTAAATATATTCACATGGCATGTCTTCTTTTGTTTCTTCCCTGCACTTACCAGGTAGCGGTTGTCCTTTCAGCTTTTATCCATAATGTGAAGAAGACGCAAGGTCCAGAATGGAAAGATAACTCATAGTAGCAGAACGGAATCGTCCTGTATCCAGGAGCAGAGCCTCAGAGTGCTGGGACTGCAGTTGACCCACAGCTAACATACCATGGACAACTCAGTAAACTTTGTTCTTGTGAGCCACTGACATTGTGAGGTTGTTTGTACTGAGCATTACCCTGTTCAAGTTGACTGATATATGAAGTCATATCAATTCTGTCTTCTAAATATTTCTCACATTCCACCACCTTTTTTTTTTTTTTGCGGTACGTGGGCCTCACCCGTTGCGGAGCACAGGCTCCGGACGCGCAGGCTCAGCGGCCATGGCTCACGGGCCCGGCCGCTCCGCGGAATGTGGGATCTTCACGGCCAGGGGCATGAACCCGTATCCCCTGCATCGGCAGGTGGACTCTCAAGCACTGCACCACCAGGGAAGCCCCAACCACCTCTTTTTACTTGCCTTGTTACTATCCTGGTCCAGGTGCTCATAATCTCTCACTGAGTTGGTTGGAGTAACTTCTTAAATGTATCCCCTATCCATGAGCTCTTACTTCCCAAATGTATCCCTGAAGTTATCATTCTAAAATACACATCAGATTAGATTGCTGTTCTATTTCAGGACCTTCTATGGCTCCCCATGACCCAAAAGTAAAAACCAAGGTTTATGTGGCCATCTACAGTATTACTTCCAGTAAGTGTTCATCTTCCTCCCCAGTATTACACCAAGATTTCTGAACATCAGCCATATCAAATGAACTCACTCTCATATTTTCTTCTTATAAATATTTCTTTCTCAAGTTGGCAAAATCCTATTCAATCTTCAGGACCCAGTAAATGTCACATTTACTTTTAAAAAGATTTTCCAGGTTACATAAATTATATTTATTTGCCCTCTCCCTCTTTTAGTGTTCTGTACACAGTTTTGTAAGAGCACATATCTACTATGCTAAGAATATTTTTTGGTTTTAACTCTTCACTAGTCCAAATTCCTCAAGGATGGGGGCCCATACATATTATTCTTTAATCCCAGCTGTTATTATTGACCCTGACTTATAAGAACCATTCAGTAGATCTGCCTACAGCTTGACCACAGTTTACTCTTGACAAGTGCACTGATTAATGAGAGCTGGTTTGTGAAGCTGGTTTATATGAGTGGGTTGGAAACCTTCCACTGAGGGAACACTTGAAGATACTTCTACTTCATTATACCCCTCAAGCCAACACATGGCTATATTTCCCACTCTTACACCTGGTTCTTACTTAAACCATCATCCCAGGAGGCCAATGTGCCCCTATCTAAGCATATGTATCAACACAGCCATACAGAAGTTTGTCTCCATATATTTGTGGTTTTTAACATCAACTGTAAATGAAATGGTGCGTGAAAATTCTGTATGTTTTTATAACGTATCATTTCTATACTTTACGATATCTCCTTTGACTCTCTTCGCTCTTAGTACAGCTTACCCAGGACCTTTTTTTTTTTTTTTTTTTTTTTTGCGGTATGTGGGCCTCTCACTGTTGTGGCCTCTCCCGTTGCGGAGCACAGGCTACGGACGCGCAGGCTCAGCAGCCATGGCTCACGGGCCCAGCCGCTCCGCGGCATGTGGTATCTTCCCGGACTGGGGCACGAACCCGTGTCCCCCGCATCGGCAGGCGGACTCTCAACCACTGCGCCACCAGGGAAGCCCTACCCAGGACCTTTTGATGAGTCATGGTAGATGACCGTAAAGACAACTCATATCATTAAATGAATCTTCCTCAACTTTCTGCTTTCCACATGAAACATTCCTGCTTTTACACATATAATTCACTTTCCCTCCCCTAATAATAAAAAAGATATCTCTCTTCCTTTTAAATAGTGTGCCTTTGTCCAAATGCTTCACCCACTCCATTCACTTTGACTTCTCTGGCACCTCAGCCCACTGATCGTCCAAACTCTATGGTCTGGTTCTTCAGGACTTTCTTGCTACTGATTTCTTCCCATCACTTAAAATATTCAAGCATGCTCCTCTTTAAAAATATTTAATATTCCTCCAAATTCATACATGCCTCTCCTGTAACCAATCTATTTTTTCTCAGAAATACCAATGATCTCTTTATTATTAAATCCAAAAGGTATTTTTTACCTGCTTCATCTAGACAAGTGTTTCTTAAATTCTAATGTGCGCAGGAATCTTATTAAAATGCAGATTCTGACTCAGGAAGTCTGGGTAGGGCCTGAGCTTCTGCAATCAGAATAGCTCCCCGGTGATGCAGATGCTACTCACCTGCAGACCACATTCAGAGCAGCCACTTTCTGTAGTGCTTGCCACTCCTTTCGGAGACTTTTGTGTTCCTGGCAGGAAGGAGGTGAGGAAGGTTCACAAAAATTGTGAACTGCTCTTTCTTTCTCTATCTGACCAATAGAGGGGGCTGTTGTGTAAACTGGAAATGGTTTTTCTATATAAGATCAGAATAATCGCACAAAAACCTTCCTTCCCTACAGTTTAAAGAGATATTCTGACACCACTTTTTGCACAATGACATGTAAAGCATCTCAGACGCCAGAGGCAGGCAGTCTTGTTAAGACAGCCTCTCTCCCAACACACCTTACAACGTCCATCAGAAATCTAAATCCTGTGTCATTCCTTCTCAACCTCACAGCAACCTGGGTTCAAGTCCACCAGTCATCAGACTTTTGTTTGTGGAGAATCTCCCAGAAAGGAGCTCACTGCCTCCTCACTGCTCCACCATGACCCTGGTGTTCACCTTGATGCTTGAGGTGCTCCTGTTCCTGAGTGAGTACGGTTCCATTTTACTCTCTTCTCTACACATGGAACATTGCTTTGGACTGACTTTGAATAGACTTTTTGTTCTGGCTGAGTTCATTGATTCAGCATTGATGTTTCAGGAGGAGCCAGAGCCCAGTCGGTGACCCAGCCTGACGGCCACATCACTGTCTCTGAAGGAGACCATCTGGAGCTGAGGTGCAACTACTCATCTTCTGTTTCGCTCTATCTGTTCTGGTACATGCAGTACCCCAATCAAGGACTCCAGCTTCTCCTGAAGTACATATCTGGAAACAGCCTTGTCTCAGGTATCAAAGGTTTTGAGGCTGAATTTAGGGGGAGTGAGAAGTCCTTCCACCTGAGGAAAACATCAGCCCATTGGAAAGACTCGGCCAAGTACTTCTGTGCTCTGAGTGACACAGTGACTAAGACTACAGTGGGAGCTGAACACAAAACTCCTGAGACTGAGTAGCTTAAAAGACTCAGGGTCTCAGCCTATGTTATTTTCAGGAGGTTGGCATGTTCTGTGAAGGCAAACAGTACGGAGAATACAGAATCCTGAAAGTGTTTGGTTCCCGTGGGCATCTTAGATTTCTTTTCTCTTTCTTTTTTCTTTTGCAAAGGAAAGACTATTGTTTTCTTAATTTCAGTGCTCTCAGTGGTCTTGAGGCTGGTGGGTGGTTTCTTGTCAGTGACACCTGAGAAGGCTGTGCCTATACTGTACTGTTTTCTTCAGAGTAAGTTTTTATGTCATAAAAAGAAAACCCAATCTTAATATTCTTTTTCAAAATATAGTTGACAATTCCAAGGTATTTGTTCTCACTTACTTAGTTTGGTTCAAACAAATGGGATTCTGTTTGGAATCACATTGGAAACTGACATTTTAGGATATTATATTTTCCTACCCAAGAATATTATAAGCCTCTTCATTTATTCAGGTCTTGTTTTAGTCCTTTAAAAGTAAATTTTGCTTGCTTGTTTCCAGAAAAGTTGGAAAAAATGAAATGAATCACTGAATAAGTGGAGAGTTGATGTCTAGTATTCTGTGTCTGTTCCTCTCTCTGAACAGGGAAGAGAGCCAACAGAAAGTGGAGCAGCATCCCCAGTCCACAAGTGCCAGGAGGGAGAGGTTTCTATTTTTAACACAGCCACACACGCAGCAAGAGTGAGAGTTCCAACCATTAAGAAGAACATATCTCTGTGCAGGTCATAGGCTCAGACTCCACCTTCTGCTCCGTAATCATGGGGACCCCGCCCACGTTCAGTCTGTTCACAACCCCACAGAAGGAGGCACTCACTTTCACACAAAATGATGTTTCTCAGAATTCATACCTGAAGTTGTTCTGTTTCCTCCTTTCTGCACACTTCGTTAGGCAATATAAAAATATTTTACGAATGATGATTGTACACAAAGAGCTTACTACCTAACAGTCATAGGAATATCTCTCTCATTAGACTTAAGCTTTATGAAGATATCAATTTTTTTTTTACCAATAAGCATTCACTGAACAATGGTTGAAAGAATGAATGGCTGATAATATTTATACCCATATATACAGGCAAATTTATAGCCAATGGTTAGAATTTGTATGGAAACTAATTTCAGCTCCCTGTAAGGAAAAATGAACAATTAGAGGCTTTTCAAAACAAAACAGACTGCTTTGAGGTGTAAAATATTCCTCACTACAGGAACTAGTCAAAGAAGAGTGGAACGTCCATTTTTCCAGTGATTTGCAGAAACGATTACAAAACAATATGATTTTGCACCAAACTAAGAATTTTAAGTTTTAAATGAGGGAAAATACCATGAAAGAACTGAATAACCAAAAAGCTTGTAAAATTCACCACAGATTAAGAAAAAAAAATCACTTCCAAATTCATGGAAATTGGATTTTGAATTTTTACTTGACGCATGTGTAGGAATTTAAGTGAGGGAAATGGTAGGAGAACACATTCCAAGCAGGGTAAACTTATTAAGAGCAAAGATCAAGAAACAATAAGCAAGAAGAGTTTAGGAAATTAAAAGTTTTTAGTATTACTGAAAGGGACAATTTTTATTGGATGGTACTGTGAGATAATATGAAAAGTTAGCTTGAGGCAGTAGTTCACCCAAGAGGGCCACACACAGCTCAGAACTGGGTTTCTTTCCAGATAAAAATACAACATGTCATGAGATTACCTGTCTTTAGCATAAGCAACATTAAGGAATATCTTGAAATTGTTTTTTAGAATGAGCTATTAATCTAAATTTAAACTGGTAGATAATATCAAAGTTTTACTTTTACAAGCACACTTCTAAATGTATAGAAAAACTGGATTTCCATAATGATTGATTCAATGAACAAATAAATTTCGTTTTCCCGGAGCAATTCTACCACCAACTAATCGCCATATTGCAGGAAAGGAAAAATCTAAACACTCCCAATGTGTTGCAGTTTTATGATCACTTTGCAGCATGAGTTTTGTTTAGACGTAGGGGGAGACTAATAGCTTCTCTGCCTTCATTAACCTCCCGTAAAGGACAAACTTTTAAATCAAATAATACAGACCAAACAAATAAAGATAACTACATTCTGCTTTGCTTTGTACTTTGTTCTCTTCATCTGGCTGCAAAAACCCTTGCATGATTTTCACTGAAAATAACTCCTGAATTCATGTGAGATTTTGCCCTCCTCAGTACTTGTACTGGTAGAGTTTAGATATGTTCCCATCTACTTCCCTGCTCTTCAGGGTACTGAGTTGCCATAACGATAAGCCAGGCAGATAGTCCTTCAACTTTAAGGCTAATTTCTAACTTACCCCCACTGTGCCTTTTATCATCACAAACATGTTTGTTGTCTAATTTGGCTCACTCTTAGAAGAGCACGGTTTGATGTACTTAAAAAAGGATATTCCTTCAGGCAGCAATATACTAAATTTTTAAGGGTCTTATAGCTCCATTTTTCTATTAAATGGTGCAGGGTTGAGAATCAAGTAAGCACATAAAAAATAGACAACAACACTGTAGTAAAACTAAAATTGTTATTTCACCGTTTGGTGATTTAGTTTATATCCACATCATTCAGAAAGAGAGAGACTTTCTTCAAAAGTAGAAACTGAGAAGAGTGAGGAAGAGAAATTATTTTATTGAATAAAAGACTTTCTGTAACACTCAGTGATGGATGAAGTGAGAGATGTGGAAACTTCCAGTCAAAGTTTGTACATTTTACTTTCATCAAGTGTCTATGATCCATTCCAGAAAAGCAACCCATAGATTTAGAATAGTCCCACTCACCATTGTTTCATCAAGGAAAAGTTTTCTTGGTGCTGAATGTTGGGTAATGCTGTATTTAGGGTCTTGAATGGTGGAATAGACCAAGAACAATTTAAGAGAAAGGGAGGGTAAATAAGAATAGACCATGGACAGAGAAGATTTGTCCAAAAGAGACTATTCAAGATTTGCTTTAATCTATCATTAACATTGAAATTTGAAAGAGTTATTAGAATAGGTTCACAGACTCTCAGAACTAGAAACCATTGTAGAAAAGAGGGTAAGCACAAAGATGCAAGCCATGAACACATCTGCTTTGCAGACATATTCATTTAAGTGGATATCTGTGGTTTTCGAGTTTTTTTCTACACGGTAGAGCTGCCATATCATTGTGAGCTGTGGAAGTTAATCACTGGACCATTTTAGGGAACATCATTCACACCTTAGCCTAAAATATAGAGAAAGACAATGCAGAGATATGAAGAAAAACAGATCTGAGAGCATCATCAGAGCCTATATATCCAGCTCTGCCTGGAACGGCAAAAGTCAAAATACTCTCATTGGGAACAAGCCAGCATGAGTTGAGATTCTGTCATTTACAACAAATAGATCCATAATTAATACGGAAGAAGGTGGGGGGGAGCCTTTTGGTTTTGTACTATTTTATGAGCTGAATTTATGGTGCTGAGAAGCATTTTTCAGTCAAAATAACTAGAGTGATGTAGATACAGATCATCACTGGTCTACCTTCATTATAGTAAATATGAACCAGGTTAATCCTATGTATGTTTTATGAATTTCTGATGGGAAAAAATTAGAAAAATACTGAAAACATCCACAACTCTGCCACATAGACAAGCACTCATTATTTTTACTTATTTCTATCTTTTTCACAATTTTGCACGTTGTTACATCATATTATAGAGAAAATTTTATGTCCTTTTTATTAACACTCAGTTTTGTCATAGATATACTCACTTAAAAATACCTTGTATTCATACTTTGAATTGATTACTCTAGTATTCTACACCATAGATATACCACACTTAACTTTATAATTTTCCTATTTGGGGATATCTTGATTATTTATTTCCAGTTTTTCATCATTTTAAATAGCATTATGGTATACGCCTTTAAATAAAAATTTGAATTTGAATTTCTCATCATTTTATTAGAACAACATCCTAGAACTGGAATTAGTGGTTCAGTGGGTAAAAACAGGTTATAGTCTTTTTGCTCCTTGTGTCTCGCGAATGGGGAGTTAGTGTTTAGTGCGGACAGAGTTTCAGTTTAGGAAGGTGAAAAATTCCGGAGATGGATGATGGTGGGAGCTGCACAACGAAGTGAATGTACTTAGTGCCACTGAACTGTACAGTTAAATACGGTTAAAATAATATGTTTTATATTATGTGACTTCTACCACAATAAAAAACATTTCCAAAAAGTATTCTAAATGTATCATCTCTACTCCCTAACACCTTTCTTACTTGAACCCACTACAGTCAGATTTTCATCCCTACCATTCCGTTGAAATCACTCTTGCTGAGGTCACCAGTGAGTTTTAAATTTTATTTATTTATTTATTTATGGCTGTGTTGGGTCTTCGTTTCTGTGCGAGGGCTTTCTCTAGTTGCAGCAAGTGGGGGCCACTCTTCATCGCTGTGCGTGGGCCTCTCACTATCGTGGCCTCTCTTGTTGCAGAGCACAGGCTCCAGACGCGCAGGCTCAGTAGTTGTGGCTCATGGGCCTAGTTGCTCCGCGGCATGTGGGATCCTCCCAGACCAGGGCTCGAACCCGTGTCCCCTGCATTGGCAGGCGGATTCTCTACCACTGCGCCACCAGGGAAGTCCACCAGTGAGTTTTATATCAACAAATCCAATGATGCATTACCATTCCTTATCTTATTGAGTGTCTCCGAAGAATGTGGCATTATGGCTACTCTCTCCCTGAAACACCATCTTTGCCTGGATTCTGGAACTCCACATTCTCCTGGTTTGCCTTCTTCCTTGCAAACCGCTCCTGCTCAGTATCCTTTTCCTACATCTTCCTCCTCTTGCTGGTGTCTACATGTTGTGTTTTCTCAGAGCTCAGTCCTCAAACATTTATTCTCTTCAAATGGTCTTGGAGGGGTTCAGGACATGCCACCCCAAAACAGGCCACTAGTATAAAAGCACTTAAGCCTAACCACTTTGGGTCTTCATTTTTCTATGAGGACTCCTATGTACATGTAAAAATTATTAAATAAAATCTCTATGCTTTTCTCCTGTTAACCTGTTGTATGTCAACTTACTTCTCAGGTCCAGGTGGAGAACCTAAGAGGGAACAGGTAAAGCTTTAGCTCCCCTACAATCTCATCTAGGGATATGGCTTTAATTACTATTTATACATTGATGACACACAAATTTACATTTTCATCCCAACCTTCTCTATTGAAAGCCAGGCTCATATATACTGTAATCTATGTCACATCTACACTGGATATCTAATTGGCATCTAACATATCCTTAACATAAGGCCTGATTTCCCCCCATAGGTTCTTCCCTCACTCATTTCCATATCAAAAAAAAAAAAAAAAAAAAGGCAATATAATTCACCTTACCAGAAATCTAGGGACTCCTCCTTAATTCTTCTGTTTCTCCCATACCCCACATTGTCAAACAAACCTGCCACATAAGATTTACTTTTTCTCATAAATAGTTTGACTTTGTTTTTCAGTTCAAACAATGATGTTACACGATGGGTTTCAGTGACCACCAATTCATTTCTGAATTCTAAGATGACAGATACATAGATAGATAGATAGTTAGATAGATAGATAAGATCAAGGAATCTTGTCTCGAGGTTGCTGCCTAATTAAAACACCTCCCTGTCTTGCAATATTTCTTGCCTAGCTGTTCAGGACTTTCCCTCAGAAGCCAGGAGCCAATGAACTGCTTACTTCTTTGGTACCTTGGAGATTTTAGACTCTGGAGCAATGTATCATAGTAAGATTCAGGATGGTGGAGGTTTTTTTAAGGGAGAGTTAAGAGTGGAAAGTGAAATGGGAAAAAGGCAGCATGATATCTGGATCTCAAGCATGTTCTAAAGCAGTTTTAGGGAAAAAAATTCTAATACACAAACCCATACACACACACACGCACACACACACACACACATGACAGATTCCATTAGAATTATCTATGCCTGCATAAACCTTGGAAAACCTTCATATAATTTCAAGAATATAGGAATCCCAGTTTAAAGACTACTGGTCTAAAATGGGACAGGGAATTCCCTGGCAGTCCAGTGGTCAGGACTCTGCACTTCCACCGTAGGGGGCATGGGTTCAATTCCTGGTCAGGGAAATAGATCCCACATGCCTTGCAAGCACAGCCAAAAATAATACAATACAATACAATACAAATAAAGAAAAAAAATTTTTTAAGTAAAATAAAATGGGACACTCTAACACACTTGTCACAATATACTTACTGAGAACTCATTCCTCCCCACTGATTTGAGATACTGTCTTTAACATATACTGAATTTCCATATACAATTAGGCTTAATTATTGATTTGCTATTCCATTTAATTGACCTATCTGCTTAGTCTTAACTTGTACTTAAGAAGGTTCTTGGGCTTCCCTGGTGGCGCAGTGGTTGAGAGTCCACCTGCCGATGCAGGGGACACGGGTTCGTGCCCCGGTCCGGGAAGATCCCACATGCCGCGGAGCAGCTGGGCCCGTGAGCCATGGCCGCTGAGCCTGCGCGTCCGGAGCTGTGCCCCGCAACGGGAGAGACCACAACAGTGAGAGGCCCGCGTACCGCAAAAATAAAACAAAAAACAAAACTATAATTAACACTGTATGTATACATTTTGTAATTTAATATATCCAAGAGAGATCCACAAGTTCAGCTACTTGAGTTAATTTTGCTCCTGCTAATGATTGGTTTTAAAGGGAGTTTAGAGTAGCTATTGCATAACCAGCTTGGTATTTTTTCTTTTCAATATTTAAAGTAAGATTATTTTAAAAACACGTCAATTCAGAATTTTGTATGAGAGTGTCCAAAAGATCTGTTCCGGACATGAAGGCATTTTGAATAACAGAAGTACAATCATGAGATCCTTTAATTGAGAAGTGTAACAAAGTTGAATAATATGCGGAGAAATTAATATTTTATGATTAGTCAACTAACTGGTAGACAAAGTTTGAGTGGTTTAGATTGGAGAACAATTTGTACTGTATGTAGTACCATCAGATTTAAATGGAGATTCCGGAGCAAGATCTGAAGATGCTTCAACCAATTTAGCCAAGGCTGTAATTACTTTGAGACAAGGAGTATAAGTTTTGTTGAACTTTAAGGGGTAGGCCATGATAGGCAATGGGTCTTTGTTGTTTGCCATGTTGTTTAGTAATATCCTTAGGCATGGCTTTCCTTTTACATTCATACACAAAGAAAGGTTTATTACAATCAGTGGTGAACTTACGATCAGCTGTCTTATGGAGGTGTATGTCACCTGCAATATATTCCCTTTAGAGCTGGGCGCACAGAATATAGGGGCTTCTTGTGGCTCTTTTAGGGTCCCAATTGAGTTAATGGGAAAAATATAAATTCAAAGGTTTGATAACCTAATGACCAAACTCTGGCATCTATTTTGGCCTTTCTGAACAGAGCTGGGATGTCAAAACTAACAGAGAAGAGAAGGGGACCTCTGTGACAGGACTCCATGTCTGCAAGCTTCATTCTAGTCTTCTGCAAAGGGAGATTATCTTTTCTCCTGCTATTAGGTCCCAAGATAGGTAACTGGACAGATGTTGTGGTGAATAATTATATTGATTGCTATATCAATATATAGGTTGAAAAAGCTGCAGTAACTAGTCTAAAGAGATTTGCCTTCTTATCATAAAGTGATTTATTTCTACCTTAGGTGAAAGAAAAGCATACATAGGTGTAAGGATACATGATCATTACATCTTAGGTTGTTTCCATAATCCATTATATGTAGTATTTTAAAATAAGTTCCATCACAGACGCAACGACTAAACACAGCATTTGGTCGAATCATCAATCTCCCTTTCAATAACAAATTTACCTCGTGTTTATTTTCAGATGTAATTGCCATCAGTTGAATTGCTGGTTAATGCAAAAGGAAGTCTGGGTTGAGTGAGACTCTCACCTAGTCCATAGAGAAGCTGACATGACCCACATCAACTTGCTCCTCCAGGAAGCCCCTGTTTCCTGTTGCGGGGTAGCAGCAACACATAGCTCAGCAATTCTTCCCTCACCCTGTCAGGCTCACCTCACCTTGCAGAGCCTTGAAATTGAAGAAGACACTTTCCATCTAGAGGGAGACCTCAAACATGCTTCTCTCCAGCCTTCTGAAGGTGGTCATGGCTTCATTGTGGCTAGGTAAGGATGGCCCCAGTGGGATTGTACCCCTCTAGGACCTAAGGACTGGGGGAACAGGTGGTTTATGGGCACCCTGGGAAGAAGGGGCAGTAGAGTGTAAAATAGAATTTCTTTGTTCCACAGTACTTATTCTTAAACTTCTGATTCTGATTTTTTTTTCTTTAGGATCCAGTATTGCCCAGAAGGTAACTCAAGACCAACCAGTAATATTAGTGCAGGAGAAGGAGGTTGTGACCCTGGATTGCATATATGACACAAATGATTTCAGTTATAGTCTATACTGGTACAAGCAGCCCAGCAGTGGGGCGATGATTCTCCTTATTCGTCAGGACTCTTATAACCAGCAAAATGCAACAGAAGGTCGCTACTCACTGAATTTCCAGAAGGCAAACAAATCCATCAAACTTGCCATCTCAGCTTCACAGCTGGAGGACTCTGCAGTGTATTTCTGTGCACTGAGTGAGCCCACAGTGAGAGGCGTGTTGGAGGCAGGTATACCAAAACCCAGGGCTCGGCTTGATACATCTGCCTGCTATAGGGACCAGGGCAGGGAATTGCCTTCACAGACAGGAACTGGTTAGGGCTGTGGCAGCACAGATGTAGGGTTAGAGGGAAAACACTCCTTCTAAGAACATATTTCTCTGGGTTCGTAGACCAGGTCTAGAGCTATCATTCATCAAAAACAACCTTATCCCTGAAATTTTGGGTTCAAATTTTTTATTGAAGACAAAAAATAGCCACATAAAATCCTTGCCATTTTGTGATTAGAATGAGCTAGAAGAATTGTCTAAGGAAATTCAGAGACATCTCATTCAAAAATTAGTAAAAATATGCGTGAATTTTTGGATTTTCAATTTGTTCATTAAATATTTATTGAATATATACTATATTACAGGTATTGTTCTGAATAAGGAAGGTTGTGAAATCTTTTTGTGATTTTCCTCTTTTTGAATATTATGCAGTTTTACACCGTTTAATGAAGTCATTTAATTTCGTTTTGTTAGCTGAGTTAATGGTACACTTGTTTACTTTCTAAGGTGCCTGATATGTCACAAACTTTGTGCTAATCCTCATTCTGTCTTATTAACACCTCTAGCATGGAATAGCTCAATTACCATAATGTAAGTTTTACCTGCCTCCCATCATCTTATCCACAAAAAGATCAATAATTAGTGGCTCTTAAAAGGACATTGTGAGAAGCAGAGTATGAATTAGCTTGTTTCTCTGCTCTTGCCCTTCACTGCACCAGTCCTTCAAAAGTATTTTTGCCATCATGTGGCACATTTTGGACACCTCCAAGCCCTCTTTTTCAATCAGTGTTACACAATCCCAAATACTCCTTCCCTCAAATTTCCTCCTTCTACCTCTAATCCCATTATCTCAGTGTCTTAAAATTTGAATGGTAATGGGTGGTTGCTAAGTGATCTTGTATTGTAACTGCCTCTTATATTTGCATTTCAAAAGCAGTTGTGTAGAGTAGAAATCTTAAAAGGAATGTCTTACAGTCCCTTCATTAAGTGGTGCTGGAAAAATTGGACAGCTACGTGTAAAAGGATGAAATTAGAACAGTCCCTAACACCATACATGAAAATAAAGATCTAAATGTAAGACCAAATAATATAAAACTCTTAGAGGAAAACATAGGCAGAACACTCTCTGACATAAATCACAGCAAGATCTTTTTTGGTCCACCTCCTAGAGTAATGAAAATAAAACCAAAAATATACAAGTGGGACCTAATGAAACTTAAAGCTTTTGCACAGCAAAGGAAACCGTAAACAAAATGAAAAGACAAGCCACAGAATGGGAGAAAATATTTGCCAATGAATGCACAAACAAGGGTTTATTCTCCAATATATACAAACAGCTCATGCAGCTCAATGTCAAAAAACCAAACAACCCAGTCAAAACAATGGGTGGAAGATCTCAATAGACATTTCTCCAAAGAAGACATACACATGGCCAAGAGGCACATGAAAAGATGCTCAACATCATTAATTATTAGGGAAATACAGATCAAAACTACAATGAGGGAGGCTTCCCTGGTGGGGCAGTGGTTGAGAGTCCGCCTGCCGATGCAGGGGACACGGGTTCGTGCCCCGGTCCGGGAAGATCCCACATGCCACGGAGCGGCTGGGCCCATGAGCCATGGCCGCTGAGCCTGCGCGTCCTGAGCCTGTGGTCCACAACGGGTGAGGCCACAACAGTGAGGGGCCCATGTACCGCAAAAAACAAAACAAAACAAAACAAAAACTACAATGAGGTATCACCTCACACTGATCAGAATGGCCTTCATCCAAAAATCTGCAAACAATAAATGCTGGTGAGGGAGTGGAGAAAAGGGAACCCTCCTACACTGCTGGTGGGAATGTAAATTGATACAGCTACTATGGAGAACAGTATGGAGGTTCCTTAAAAAACTAAAAATAAAACTATCATATGATCCAGCAATCTCACTTCTGGGCATATATCCAGAGAAAACCATAAATCAAGAAGACATATGCACCCCAGTGTTCATTGCAGCTCTATTTACAATAGCCAGGACATGGAAGCAACCTAAATGTTCACCAATGGAGGAATAGATAAAGAAGATGTGGTACATATATACAATGGAACATTACTCAGCCATAAAAAAGAATGAAATAATGCCATTTGCAGCAACATGGATGGACCTAGAGATTGTCATACTGAGTGAAGTAAGTCAGACAGAGAAAGACAAATATTATATGATATTGCTTATATGTTCAATCTAAAAAAAATGGTACAAATGAACCTATTTACAAAACAGAAGTAGAGTCACAGATGTAGAAAACAAACTGATGGTTACCAAGGGGGAAATGGGGAGGAGGGATAAATTGGGAGGTTGGGATTGACATATAACACTACTATATATAAAATAGATAACTAAGAAGAACCTACTGTATAGCATAGGGAACTCTACTGAATACTTACATGGGAATAGACTTACATGGGAATAGAATCTAAAAAAGAGTGTAATGATTTACATGGGAATAGAATCTAAAAAGAGTGGATATATGTACATGTATAACTGATTCACTCTGCTGTACAGCAGAAACTAACACAACATTGTAAATCTACTACACTCCAATAAAAATCAATTTTAAAAGTCTTAAAAATCTTTCACTCAAAAAATCTTACCTTTTTTTTTTTTCCGTTACGCGGGCTTCTCACTGTTGTGGCCTCTCCCGTTGCGGAGCACAGGCTCCAGACGCACAGGCCCAGCGGCCATGGCTCACGGGCCCAGCCGCTCCGCGGCATGTGGGATCTTCCCGGACCGGGGCACAAACCCGTGTCCCCTGCATCGGCAGGCGGACTCTCAACCACTGCGCCACCAGGGAAGCCCTACTCCCTGATCTTTGATGACCATCTCGGTCTAGGACACTGATCACAAATGAAATCTTATAAACTGGCATCAGACTGGCTGCAACAAAACCATCTGGGAGCTTTAAAAAATTACACACTTGTGGGAATTCCCTGGCAGTCCAGTGGTTAGGACTCCGCACTTGCACTGCTGAGGGCCCGGATTCAATCCTTGGGTGGGGACCTAAGAGCCTACAAGCTGTGCAGCAGGGCCAAGGGAAAAAAAAATTACACAGTTGTGGGTCTCAATCCTGGAAAGTATGATTCATGAAGTTAGTTGTGGGATCCCAGAATCTGTAATCTTAAATCACTTACACATTGATTCTATTATCAGCTGTTGTATGAATATCAGCTATGTCTTTAATAATTTGAAAAGCTGGGAACAAAGAGAGTCCTAACTCATGCTCGAGGCTTTTGAAACAAATCCACATCTTTAGAGTTCCTAACCCACTGGAGGAAAATTATTCGATTAAAGCTTGGCAATAAAATATGGCAGATGGATGGTAACAGAAAGCATCCTTGAGGTTATTCACTAAGAGTATAAGATTAGTACTTGTCTGATTCACATAGGCCAACCCTTTTATCTTGGAGTCAAGAAAATAGTAGGAGAATAAGACATTGATCTCAGACCATTCTATAAGGATTTGATCATTTCAATTATGATATTTCTTTTGTTTTCACATTTTAATGATTCTGAAATTCAGGATTCTTTGACTATTGATAAGATAGTGTAGCTTTTTCCTCTGAAAAGATTTTATTAAAAACATATTATTTTGGGACCGATAAAATATTATATTTCAAGTAGTAGTGATTCCTCAATCAGTGACCCTTGATTCATTAGTTTTGTTTGGTATAACAAATATTTAGTGAGCATGTAACACATGTCAGTCACTGTTGCTCTATAAATTGGGGTACAATGCTGAAACACAGAGATCACTCAGTACTGATTTGGCTTCTTATTACGTCCTCTGTAATCAACCTCAGATTCTTTTCTGACATTCAGTGGATTATAGGCTGGCCCACCATGGATACCTGAGAACATAAAGTACTATATAAAGTGCTTAAGAGAACTGTTATCTTCTCAGCTGCAGAAATACCTGGGATGCTCTGTTAAAGAACTTCCATGTCAGGTAGTGTCCTAAGAGCAAAACAGACCTGAGAAGTTATGACAGCTCTTGATCAGACTTCCAAGCACCACCTGAAGACTGGCATGTACCTCATGAATAAAGTCAAGGATAACATTTTTCTGACTTGAGGAGACCAGGAAACGTGCATCCCATTTCAGTGTCTGTCCACCAGGGGGTGCAGTTTCCTAACACAAACACATTTCCTGTCTGAAACTAGGCTTAAGTTTATCACTTCACTGTGACTTCAATATTTCTTCATGTGAAGAGTCAAGGACATTATTCAGGAGACACTCTAGAGATGAACTCTTCTCCAGGCTTAGTGACTGTGATACTCTTAGTGCTTGGTAAGCAAAATGCCTCTAAAAATTTGGATTCTTTCTTCTGTTATGTCAACAAAACCTTTAATCATAATTTTTTCCCAGACCTTTATGCCCAAAATGATACAGAACTCTTTTATTTTTCCCCAGGACAAACCCGTGAAGACTCAGTGATCCAGATGGATGGCCAAATGACTCTTCCAGAAGGGGCTGCCTTGACCATAAATTGCACTTATTCAACCACTGGGTACCCCACTACTTTCTGGTATGTTCAATATCCTGGAGAAGGTCCACAGGTCCTTCTGAAAGCCATGAAGGACAATGAGAAGGGAACCAATAAGGAGTTTGAAGCCACACACCACAAACAATCAAAATCCTTCCACTTGGAGAAAGCCTCAGTCCAAGATTCAGATTCGGCTGTGTACTACTGTGCTCTGAGTGACACAGTGATGGGAACTGCAGGGGCAGCTGAGCACAAACTCTTTGAGTGGCAACAAGGGGCCTGGAGGCTGAGTGTCTCTCCATTTGATCCACTCTGTGGCACAGTCTATGGTGGTTTGTCCCTCAGTCTCTGGTTGATACAAAACTCATACAAATTTCTAGAGAATAAGAACAAGAAGTGAATATTCCCCATACCCAACTCTTCATTAATGATTTTGAAAAAAGAGTCTGACATCAATAGTTCCTCATCCAGGGCCAAAGTAATTTCAAGGTAACGTCACATAAACAATGAGACTTGGGGCCAATGTAAGAAGAAACAAGAAGCACTTGGATGTGTGCTGTACCCCTGTGGAAGGGTTTAGAAACCAGAAGCATTAATTACACTTGAATAATTAGGGTGGATGGTGCTGTGTGTGTTTGTATGTTTTGAGGGCATTCAGGGAGTGAAGGCTGAAAATAGGAAGACTGAAAATATATAAGCAGCAGACTACCCATGTTCTCTACCAGTGCCTGTGTAACAAGCAGTGATCATTTCCCAAACCCAGCAGAAAATTGGAAGTTAGCCATTGATGAATTGAGCAACAGCACATATAAGTACGTAAGCCAAAATAATTAAAAATTTAAAATGTAATAATTAACTATTCACTTCAAGGAAAAAATTATTATTCAAGAAAGTAGCATACTCATAGTCTATATGATTCAACTAAATTTTCTTCTAGATAAGTTTTACCACGAATAGTCATGATTAGGCAGAATATCTATTTTCCCCAAACCTTGTGTATTACTAAGGTTCTGGACTGTTGCTTATCAGTTAGGCTTTTTAAAAAAAATTAATAATTTAAAATTTATGAATGAGATGGAGCTTCATTTCAAAGTCATTTATATATTTTTGTATAAATTGTCTATTCATATATCTTCCCATCTCCTACTGTGTTATAGTCATTTAAGTATAGATTTTAAAGAACATTCTCTACGTTAAGAAAGTTGTCATAAGACTGTCACATATATGTGTCTTTTAAAAAAGTTTAATTAACCTTTTTGACTTTGTTTATGGTCTTGATTGTTTGGCAGGCAGAATTTTAAAAATAGTATGTAGTAAATTTTTGAAAAATTTCTTTTATGGACTCTGAGTTATATTTCATGCTTAAAAATCTGTAGCACTCTAAAATGATAAAATTTTATCTCATATTTTCTTTAGTTTTTCTCAGATTAATTTTGTCTTTAAATCTTTAAATTTGCGCGCGTGTGTGTGTGTATGTGTAGAGAGGTTGAGGTTTAAGGCTTTATATTTTTCTTAATTTTTGTTTGTTAGTTTATTTTGAGGCAGCTATACAGGCTCAACATTTTGAATGACTGATTTTTCTGCTACTAGAAATTATGAAATTTTGAATTCAGGGAGGCTTAACTTCAGTGTGTGTAAACTTTTTACAATATTTTGGAGGGCAGTTTTTTTAAGCATATCCTATGAATCAAATCACAAATAATAATTCAGAGTCTTCTGTTCCATTGGCCTGTAAGTCTGTTTTTATGCCAGTACCATACTGTTTAGATTACAAAAGCTTTGTATTATTATTATTTTTATTTGCGGTACGCGGGCCTCTCACTGTTGTGGCATCTCCCGTTGTGGAGCACAGGCTCCGGATGCACAGGCCCAGCGGCCATGGCTCACGGGCCCAGCCGCTCTGCGGCATGTGGGATCTTCCCGGACTGGGGCACGAACCCATGTCCCCTGCATCGGCTGGTGGACTCTCAACCACTGCGCCACCAGGGAAACCCTGTATTATATTTTGAAATCAGGGAGTGAAATGCCTCCCACTTTGTTCTACTTGCTCAAGATTACTTTGGCTATTTGGGGTCCTTTGCGATTCCATATGAATTTTAGGATTGTAAAATACGTCATTGGAATTTTGATATGCATGGCACCGAATCTGTAGATTTTGTGCAAAAGCTTTTAAGTTTAATTAGGTCGAATTTGTTTATTTTTGTTTTTATTTTCATTACCCTAGGAGGTGGGTCATTAAAGATCTTGCTGTGATTTATGTCGAAGAGTATTTTTCCTATGTTTTCTTCTAAGAGATTCAATAAATAAACAATGCATTGAGTGAGATATTCTTTCTTTGTGAGAGCTTCCTTGTAAATGAATTCTTGATCACTGTCAAACTATGTGTCCTGATTTTTGGCTAGGGAAATTGTGTCACTGACTCTGATAATTTTTTCAGACTATATTTTCCCCAGATGAAGCCCTTATTTTTCTCTGAGGTGTCCTTTCCCTTTCTTTACTACTTCCTGACATGTCTGATTACTGGGGCACTTTCAGTGGAGGCAATGTTGTGAGGGTGGAAAGCCTAGGTATTTCTATACCTGTCATCAGCAATGTAGCAGACAGTAGGGCACTCGTCTCAGCAACAATGCCAGTACTTTGCTGAAAAACTAGAAGGAAATCTCTTTGCTCTCCTACCTCCTTGTACTCCTCTTCGTTAAGGACAGCTGGGACTCAGCCTACCTGTTACTTTCTTCTCAGCTATTTGGGGGCTAGAGGAAAGGCTTTCCCCAAACAACTAGTTTCCTACTTAGATGTCCATTGATCTGTACATGCCAAGCTTTCTCTACAACCTATTGTTTTCTGCTCTTCATCCTGGAGTTCCCTGCTACTGACCCCAGATTTCTATATGAGCCTCAATGGGACACCTCACTTAAGCTCTGTTGGCACAGCATGGCTGGCTTCCACAGAAGTTCCTTGGCTAAGCACAGGGGATCAGGGACATTTTAAATCTACCATCTTTCTAGAACTGCCTTAGTCTTTTTTTTTTTTTTAACATCTTTATTGGAGTATAATTGCTTTACAATGGTGTGTTAGTTTCTGCTTTACAACAAAATGAATCAGTTATATATATATACATATGTTCCCATATCTCTTCCCTCTTACGTCTCCCTCCCTCCCACCCTCCCTATCCCACCCCTCCAGGCGGTCACAAAGCACTGAGCTCATCTCCCTGTGCTATGCGGCTGCTTCCCACTAGATATCTACCTTACGTTTGGTAGTGTATATATGTTCGTGCCACTCTCTCGCTTTGTCACAGCTTACCCTTCCCCCTCCCCATATCCTCAAGTCCATTCTCTAGTAGGTCTGTGTCATTATTCCTGTCTTACCCCTAGATTCTTCCTGACATTTTTTTTCTTAAATTCCATATATATGTGTTAGCATATGGTATTTGTCTCTCTCTTTCTGACTTCCTTCACTCTGTATGACAGACTCTAGGTCTATCCACCTCATTACAAATAGCTCAATTTCGTTTCTTTTTATGGCTGAGTAATATTAAATTGTATTATATGTGCCACATCATCTTTATCCATTCATCCGATGATGGACACTTAGGTTGTAGAACTGCCTTATTCTTACGTCAAAAAAACCTGTAGAACTAAAATTCTAAAGGGTCATTCCTGGTGTGAGGAAGGTCAGAATCAATGATGATGAATGGAAAATACCTTGATATGGTAATGTTTACACATTTCATTAACATACTTGTACAGAAGCTTAAATTTCTGTGAAGGCTGATCTATCAATATTTTCCCTTATTCTTTCTGATTCTCATGTTTAGAAACTTCATGACCATCCTACATTTATAGAAATAGGCTTTTATTTTATTTAAAATATTAATTATCTCTCTTTGGAATTTATTTCGTAGCTGATGTTAAGGTATGCATCCAAATTTAGTTGCTGATCTCTAGATGACTCTCCATTCATGAAGACATATTTTACTGAATATACCATCTTTTCCCTATTTTTTGATAACTAAATTTCCATAAATAATTTGTATGTTTGGACTTTCTGTTATGTTCCGTCGATATCTCTATCTGGACCTTTCTGGTAACATGCTTCTTCACTTAGTACAGCATTACACTTTGTCTTACTAACTGTGCAGGAAATCCCTCACCATTCTGTTTCAGAACTGAAGGCCTCCTGAAGCCCGAGATTATCTGCAGTATCAGATAGGGCCTCTAGAGGAAGATGCTACACAACTTGAACTTGATAGAAAGCCAGAAAGCAGCCAGCCCTTTGAGGAAGAGATTTTACTTTGCATGCCAGTGTAAACTCACTCATTGCTCTATCAGGGTGTCCATGTGGCTGAACTGTTTCCAGGAAAAACCTGCAGAAAGGAGCTTCCTGTTTCCTCACAGCTCAGACATGAAGCCCACCCTCATCTCAGTGCTTGTGATGATATTCACACTCAGTGAGTAAAGTCTCTTTTTATTCTATCTTTCTCTGGTCTTCTGATTTAGAATCAGTTTAACAACTATTCTCCTCTGTCTGCAAGACAATCCCTGATCCAGAATTGGTGTTATAGGAGGAACAAGAGCCCAGACAGTGACTCAGCCTGAGGACCACATCTCCATCTCTGAAGGGTCCCCAGTGCAGGTGAAGTGCAACTACTCATATTCTGGGAGTCCTGAGCTCTTCTGGTATGTACACTACCCCAAACAACACCTCCAGTTACTCCTGAGACACACCTCAAGAGAGAGTATCAGAGGTTTCACGGCTGACCTCAACAAGGGTGAGGCATCCTTCCATCTGAAAAAACTATCAGCTCAAGAGGAAGACTCAGCGGTGTATTACTGTGCTCTGGGGGACACAGTAACTAGTTTTACAAAGGAAGCAGAGCACAAACCCCTTAAGAGTTACTGAAAATATTTCTAAGTTCCCTATTTGGCCACAGTGGGGCATTCCCTCTCTAGAGACTGACACTGAGTTTATCTCTCAGATACAGTTGCCATCAGTTGTCAGCTATAGATTAATCTCAAAAATTTGTTCAAGGAAATTCTCATTACCTACAAGCCTAAATTAATTTTTAAAATAGTAAGTGTATTTATTCTATAGATTAGTACCTGGCAAAATACTTTTGAAATAAAACTACGTAATGGCATAAAAATCCTTTTCTTGGCCCAGAGGGGCTCCCCAGGCTTAAGTGGTGCAGTCCCTCCTCTCTATCTCCTCTGCCGTAGCATCCACCCCCACGTGTGCTCATCACCACGTACTGAAGCACAGTTCCTGAAAAGGAGGATACTGTTTCCCGACATGTGGTTGCTGGTCTTTCTACAGCTAATGCCTTTCCTCTCATGCACTTCATGGACCCATACTACCCAAATCAAGTGCAATCAGGAGAAACATCACAGCAATTTGAACAAGGAAAGTTTAATATAAAGAATTATTAACTAATAACAGGGAGTTATTTACTAGTGAGTAAAAAGAACTCTAAAGAACATAAGAATAGCATAGGTAGGGAGACGCTGTTATCTCTAGGACTAAGCCAGAGTTTCGAGGAAACTAACACGTTGTCATTTGTACCCCCTTCTGCTACCAAGCCAATGACTCAGGCTTCATTGGGGAGTGTGTGGCTGCAGCCTGCTGGATGGGGAAGTTTGCTGAGGTGCCAGAGAACAAGGTTGACAGGCAGAAGAACACCTCCCAGGGTTCCAACACAATTTATAGGAAGCTGGCAAGGGAGTGCTGGTGAATTTGCTTGGGTGCTTGTGAAACCTGCCAAGAAACCATCTGGGGGGCTGTCATTAAATGCTGCTGGAGGTGAGCATCACTGGTGTCCCACAGGATGGCCAAGCACTGCAGGAACAAGAAGTGTGGAAGGGCTTCCCTGGTGGGGCAGTGGTTGAGAGGCCGCCTGCCGACGCAGGGGACACGGGTTCGTGCCCCGGTCCGGGAAGATCCCACGTGCCGTGGAGCGGCTGAGCCCGTGAGCCATGGCCGCTGGACCTGTGCGTCCATAGCCTGTGCTCCTCAGCGGGAGGGGCCACAGCAGTAAGTGGCCGGCGCAATGCAAAACAAAAACAAAAACAAAAAAGAAGTGTGGAAAACATGCCAGGACCTGGAAGAGATGCTGCTTCTTCCTGCAGTGTCCTTCCCGTTCCCTCTACTGACAAAGCTTAACATCATGCCAGCTGGCGAAGGAGAAGTGTTTACAAGGTCCATGTCCAGAGTCATCCTCTGAATCCATGAAGGGTGGATTTATAATTGAAAGGCAATAAATTGATAAGTGGCATGCCTTATCTTTCTGATCTTTCCTACACACCCCTCCATACACATTTGAACTTCCAAACACGGTGAAATGACTCTATGTTTCTATCTAACAAGCTAAAGCTGTCCTTTGAACAAGTGAAGACGTTCTCATCATTTCCCCCAAATGAGGAGACCCATAATCCCAGCAGTCACTACGGATCACTGGCTGTATTAATTACTTCTAAAATTCAGAGGAAATTTCACTGAAAATGCTGTTATACACAGACTAAATTGTAAACTTAATCTCTGACAATCTGCATATAAAATAATTATGGTGAGGAGAAAGAAGAAGAAAATGGCAATGTATACAAAGGAACACACATATAAAGAGCAAAAAGAAAATACAGAAAACTACTACATTCTTAGATTCCCAATTTGGTCAGGATACTGCAATTGACATGGACGGCTTTTTTCTTTTATTACACACTTTATATTTTCCCTGCCCTCAGCCATAACCTCAGTGGATTAGGTTACTTCCCTAGTGGTGTGATCCAAATCTTCATTCTCAAAGCGTCTGAGTACTCAAAAATCTTGTCTTTTTATTGCTTGCTGTAATTTAACATTAACGTTTAGTATCAGGCTTGGAAGTTCCCAGAGGCTCCCATAGGAAACCTCCTGGGTTCCAGACATAGTCCTCTTTATATCTGTTGTGTAGCAGCTACCTAATTCCTCCTTGGTAATTGGTATCAATCACTCCAGTCAGTAGAGTAACCTCATTTTCTATTCATTGTTGTGAGACACATGTAGCCCAACTGGCCACATGGCTGTCTTATCTTCCAATTCAGTGAAATTATTGCTGTGTCCCCTGGTGAAAGCCTTCCTCCTTTCAGAGAGTAAGACCTCCAAACCAATACAGCTCAAAGTTACAAACATTGGGAGCAAAAATACTGCTAGTAGGTTACTGGTAGTAATCGTGAGAGCTTCCACTCCCAGAGCCACTTCCTTGATTCCTGGACTCAAGCATTCTGGGTATGGGGGAGAAAACATCATATAATAGTCTCTGCTATAAAGCATATATTGCATCATATAAGACAGAATCCCATCTTTTTACAGAGTTGTTTTCCAACTGCTGCTATAACGGAATCAATAAGCCATTCTACGTTTCAACAGGCCGGCCACTTCTGGGTGATGGGGTATGAGGTAAGATAAATAATCCCATGGGCATGTGCCCACTGCTGTAATCTTGTGCAGTGAGAATAGCTTCTTCCTCAGAAGAAATACTGTGGGCAATCCCTTGATGAAATTAGGCATTCTGTGAGTTTATAAGGATGATGCTGGCAGAGTACAATGAGCAAGGAAGACAAATCCATGTGCAAGTATCTGTGTCTACTCCTGCGAGAACAAATCTCAGTCATCTCCATCATGGAAGATGTCTAATGCAATCCACTCGTCATCAGGTGTCTGGGCAGTCTCTCTGGGGAATGACACCATATCAGGGGCTCAGCATTAGTCTCTGAGTTTGGCAGATTAGTCACTGAGCAACAGCATTAGCTAGGTCAAGCTTGGTAAGGGGAAATCAATGTTTTTGACTTCATGCATATCTTCCATTCCTGCTAGCAAGGCCACTTTGCTCATGGGATTACTGACCAAGCATCGGGGTGGCTGGGGAAAGATGTTGACACATCCATAGAGTGCATTGTTTTGTCCATTATTAAGAGCTTCCATTTCCCTTGGCCAGTTTCCACATAGTGCATAATTATCTTGACAGTCTGTGCCCATTCTGAGAGGTCCATCCAGATACCTCTTTCCTAGATTTCCTTGGCACTAATCATCCGATCTTGTTTCATCCAAGTCTCTTACCAGAAAAATCATTAGCAACTGCCCAAGAATCACTGTAGATCAGTACCTCTGGCCATCTCTCACTGTAGAGAACATGAATAACCAAAAGGTATCACCTGATGATGTGGAGGGATTGTCCTTCATCTTCATCCTTCAGTGGGCTATAGTGCTAGTTTTGTGTGGTACCAAAATAATATGCAAATCAATATGAAAAATAGGCTTGATTTTCTTGTTCCTTAGTTAACTGATTATAAGGAACTCCCGAGAAGATTATAGACATGGTTAAGGGAGAGTATACAAAACAAGAAGAGTTTGTGTCAAAGGAATCTGAGGAGCTTACTCATTCAGCTTACCTGGATCTTCTGCGGATGCCTGAGCCCAGTCTCTTATTATCATTTCCACTTGATGATAGATTGCTGCTGGGCATGATCAACAGTGCAGGTATGTAGTTGGACAACACTTGGTTCATGATGGAAGTTCAGGCTGCATGCTCACTAAGTTAGTTTTTTCCTAAGTTAGATATTCAAACTTTGCCATGGTCAATTAGCAAGTCAGAAACTGTTTCTTAAAAGGAGAATCAATATTTAAAGAAAAGGGCATATATTCCCCCCAGCCCCCAATACTAGTGGACTATGCTGCAATTTTCCTGTTGGTGTTTCCCATGTCTCCATCCTATTTGCCATGGAAACTCCAAGCATCATTTTTGGATCTGCTGGATCATAAGACCAAAGTGATGAAGCAGATAGCACTGAGATGTTCCTTCCTCTGCAATTTTTTGGAATAGTTTAAGAAGGATCAGTGTTAACTCTTCCTTAAATGTTTGGTAGACTGACTCAATAGCTTTTTTTTTTTTTGCGGTACGCGGGCCTCTCACTATTGTGGCCTCTCCCGTAGTGGAGCACAGGCTCCGGATGCGCAGGCTCAGTGGCCATGGCTCGTGGGTCCAGCCGCTCCGCAGCATGTGGGATCCTCCTGGACCGGGGCACAAACCCGTGTCCCCTACATTGGCAGGTGGACTCTCAACCACTGCGCCACCAGGGAAGCCCTCGATAGCTTTTGACTCCAGTTATTTGACCCTATTGGAGATGCTGAGGCAAACCCAATATTAATTAACTTATTCCTTTTTTACTTAATTCAGCCAGAGTCAGCTTCTGTTACTCACCAGTAAGAACCCTGACTTATATACAATCTCATTCCAGCATTAGGCAAATTAGAAAAAAGAAAAGAAAGCTCATATATAAAATACCAGAAGTGATTGTAAGAAACCTAGCAGTTTCTGCTCCTCAGAGGTATTCTGTAAATACCAGGCATCAATATTCTTTCTTAATTGAGTTTTTACATGAATTAAGCTGTATCTGTTCTTACTCTAGGCTAGAACTGGAGTGTAATAAAGGCAAAGAATAGACTAGCTTTGTAATTTCTTCTGTATCAGCTCTAACACTTCACCTTCCACAGCCGGCTCTATTAGCTGGATGATGTTGCCACCACAAGATGGCAGTACCCTCTCTCCTCAGACTTGCTTGGTTTGAAATCAACATGTTTGTATTGAAAGCACAGGATTGAGCTTCCTCTGATTGGCTGAGTAAGAAGCCTGAGTCTCTCTCTGGGATCCAGAGGGACTAGATAAATATACCCAGAAAAAGAACTAGACTGAGGAACCTGGCTTCATTTCAGGCTCCGGAGCTGAGTCTCCTGTGATCCCAATAAGGAAGAAGAATGGAGAAACTCCTGACCGTGTGTTTGGTGATTCTGTGGCTTCAACTGGCCAGTGAGTTGGGGCTCTTGGCAATGGGAAGAGGGTGACCAAAGTTCCGAGCCCACAAGACAGAGGGGCAAAATCTTCTTGTTAATTGGGAAATGTACCCCCAAATTATGGAAGGAAATGCAAACACTAGAGAGTGAAAATGCAGTGACTGACTCCTGGCCTCTGGCCTTGTGTTTCTGCCTAGGGGTGAATAGCCAGCAAGGAGATGAGAATCTTCAGGCCCTGAGCATCCAGGAGGGTGAAAATGCCACCATGAACTGCAGTTATAAAACTGCTATAGACACCTTACATTGGTACAGACAGGATTCAAGGAGAGGCTTTGCCCACCTGATTTTAATACGTTCAAATGAGAGAGAGAAGCTTAGTGGAAGACTGCGAGTCACGCTTGACAACTCCATCAAAGGCAGTTCCCTGTCCATCACGGCTTCCCAGGCTGCAGACACTGCTACTTACCTCTGTGCTATGGATACACAGTGCTCACCAGGCAACTGCAGCCCCAACGCAAACCCTGCCAGAGCTGCCTCTTAGAAGCCGCAACAGTGTGTAGAGTTGGCGGTTATGTCTTCCCACAAAGGAGAGTCTACAAACAGCTGGCAACAGGAAAGGGAGGCCTGTCAAATTCCTGATGTTTTTGGCAGCATGTTAGACTAGGGTAAAGGGCATGAGATTTAGAACGGGAAACTGAAATACCAGCTTCAGCTCTGCCCATCCTGGCTCTGTGTCCTTAAGCACACCATCGGTGTAGCAGCCTTCAGTTTCCTCACTTTAAACAAAGGATTTGGACTCATGAGCCTAAAGACCCTTCAAGCTCTAATTTTACCAGGTCACTTGTGGAGGATGAGGAAGGACTTGTCAGTATTAGAAGGTCTCATCTGTTATATGTACAGCCCCCTCAGGACTTAGGTGGCTTTGAGATGCATGAGAGGATTTTTGCATTTCTCTAATTCTAATAGTAGATTCATCAAACATTAGAGTTAAAAAGGATCTTAGGACTCTTTCAACCAAACTTTTCATTTTAAAGCTGAGAAGTGAAAATGTTGTATAATAATAGATACAAAGATCTGAATCTTTGGAGTAGTAGAGACAAAGATCTGAATCTGATTCTCCCATTTGTTAGTTGTGTGATTTCCAAGCTTCAATTTCTCCATTAAAGAGATGGGAATTTATCAGGGAGTCATAAGCTTTCCTCATACAAGTGAGAGATGTTCTCAGCTACCAGGTCCTAAAATGTTGTGTTTTGAAAGTGGATACTTCTATTATCACATATATAACAGTTTTCCATCCATTTTATTCTTGCTTCTGGTAAGAATAGTTTTTTTGATACATTTTTGATGCTACTGAAAATGTGTTTGTGGAGAAAGTGCATTTGTACTTATGTGATGCTTGGTGGAAAAGGTGGGGGAGGGCAGGCGAAAGGTTGGTAGGACTGCGGTTCCCACATTCCAGAGCTTCAACCACCAACATCACCTATATCAGAATCACCTACAGCACCTTGAAGATCTGGGTTATTAGGCACTTACTCAATCAGACTCTGATGCACTGATGCATTGTATTTTTTTTTTTTTTTTTTTTTTTTTTTTTTGCGGTACCCGGGCCTCTCACTGTAGTAGCCTCTCCCGTTGCGGAGCACAGGCTCCGGACGCGCAGGCTCAGCGGCCATGGCTCACAGGCCTAGCCGCTCCGCGGCATGTGGGATATTCCCAAACCGGAGCACGAACCCGTGTCCCCTGCATCGGCAGGCGGACTCTCAACCACTGCGCCACCAGGGAAGCCCGATGCGTTGTATTTTTAATGAACATCTTCTATATCAGTTAGAGACTGGGTCAGCTTCAACTTACAGAAACTTCAAATATAATATTTTTAACAAGGTGGAGTTTACTTTCCTTTCACGTAAAGAAGCTCTGTCATATGTATCATATGCAGTCCAGGGCTGCTATACTACCGTCATCATGTTATAAAAAATCAAGGGGCTTCCTTCTAGCTCTCTGTCTCTTGTCCTTAAAGTGTCACTTTTGTTTATATACTTGGCAGAAACTGCTAGAGATCCATCCACTTTATACACATTCCAGGCAGAAAGAAAGAGAAGGTCAAGGGGCAAATGAGTACATGCTGGCCAAGTCAATCATTTCCAGAAAATCCACCCAACAGCTGCTACTTACATTTCACTGACCAGAGTGTTATTCCATGTCCACACCTTTCTCCCGTCTGCAAAGGAGTCTGGGATGTCAGTATTTTTTCAGTCTCAGCATGTTGTCACTCACATCAAAACTGTGGTTCTATTAGTAAGAAATAGGAGAGAATGGACATTCTTTAGGCAAATAGCAATTTCTGCTATCCTCAACTTAGGGTATATTAAGACTCATATGGGTTTTGTTTCATAGTTATTCATTTTTGAAATACTATATCCAGTCTATCTCCCAGTTCTGTTGACTTTGCTTCCTAAAGGTCTCCAGAAGATGTCACAAACCCCACACACTAATTCACCTCCACCATCCTAATTAAAAATCCATTTTAGTCCCTTGCTCCCCAGCATGTGACACACCCAATCATTCTTCAATGTAGTCCTCTGTACCACAGTGAGAATGATCTTGTCAGAGTGCAGATTTGAGCATGTGAATCACCTGGATCCCCATTTGCTCTTAGAATAAAGAGAAACTTCTTTTAAAATTTTTATTTATTTTATTTTTGGCTGCATTGTGTCTTCATTACTGCACGCGGGCTTTCTCTAGTTGTGGTAAGCCAGGGCTACTCTTCGTTGCGGTGCACAGGCTTCTCATTGTGGTGGCTTCTCTTGCTGTGGAGCACGGACTCTAGGTGCACAGGCTTCAGCAGTTGCAGCACGCATGCCAGGCTCAGTAGTTGCGGTACACAGGCCCTAGAGTGCACGGGCTTCAGCAGTCACGGTGTGTGGGCTCAGTAGTTGTGGCTCATAGGCTCTAGAGCGCAGCCTCACTAGTTGTGGTGCACAGGCTTAGCGGCTCCACGGCATGTGGGATCTTCCTGGACCAGGGCTCAAACCCGTGTCTCCTGCATTGGCAGGAGGATTCTTAACCACCGTGCCACCAGGGAAATCCCAAAACTTCTTAATATGACCTACAAAACCTTGCATAACTTAGGATCTTGTTACCTCTCCAACCTCATTTCACAATGTACTCCTAATCTCTCTCCCTCTCTGTCTCTCTCTCTCTTCAATACTGGTATTATTTAAGTTTCTTTTTTTAAAATTAATTAATTAATTTTGGGCTGCGTTGGGTCTTTGTTCCTGCGTGCGGGTTTTCTCTAGTTGTGGTGAGTGGGGGCTACTCGTTGTTGCAGTTCGCGGGCTTCTCATTGCGGTGGCTTCTATTGTGGCAGAGCACGTGCTCTAGGCGCACGGGCTTCAGTAGCTGTGGCACGCAGGCTCAGTAGTTGTGGCACGTGGGCTCAGTAGTTGTGGCTCATGGGCTCTAGAGTGCAGGCTCAGTAGTTGTGGTGCACAGGCTTAGTTGCTCCATGGCATGTGGGATCTTCCTGGACCAGGGCTTGAACTCATGTCCCCATTCATTGGCAGGAGGATTCTTAACCACCGCACCACCAGGGAAGTCCTTAAGTTTCTTAAAAGTACCTTTTTCCTACTATATGACCCCTTCATAGCAACTGTAGGTGATTTCTTATTTATTTTCCTTTTCCTAAATTTTTTTCCTCCCTTCAACAGAGTAAAAAAAATAGTAAATGCCTATTCATTCTTATACATCTGCCCAAGAGTCTGTAGCTAAAGGAAGCTCAGGGGGCAGTTTTAGAATTATAGACCTCTGCATTTTCACATTTGCAGTTTTCCCTTATTTCTTTGATTATTTGATTAAGACCTGTTTTCACTACTACTTCTGTGAGTTCCTTAATGGTAGCGTCCATATCTGTGTGTCTCACCCTTGAAAACTCAGCATCAATGTATCTTAGGCATTAGGATCATCTAATTTCCTTCTTCTTCTTTTCTATCCATTAATGTATTCTTTATTTTAAGTCTCCTTAAAAGCATATGATAATATTTATTAAAAAAAAGAAATCTTTGGAAGTTTATGGATACATTCTTTTGGCACAGCAGGGATTGGCAAAGCACAGCCCACAGGGCAGAGCAGCCTGCCACCTGTGTTTGGAAATAAAGTTTTATTGGAAAACAGCCATGTCCATTTATTTATGCATTGACCATGGATGCTTCGTGTTATAAGAGCACAGTTGAGTAGTCACGACAGAGATTGTATGACTTCAAAACCTAAACTATTTACTATTTGATCCTTTACAGAAAAACTGTTTGCCAACCTCTGGGGTGTAGGAATTACATGGGAATTTTTAGATTTGCAGTTTTCTGTTTGATAGCAACAAATTAAATAACAAAAGCATATTTCTAATCATCTGTATGGCCAACTTAGAATACTCCCCTTGGTTTTGAGGCTTTTGTGTTCTTTACGTTATTTTTAACAAAGTAAAGACAAATGGAATAACGGCACTTTACAAATAAAAGCATCTCAGTTCTTTAAATCGATAAAAGTGTTAAGAATATTTTTTAAATATTTAAAAAATTTTTACTGAAGTATAGTTGATTTACAGTGTTGTGTTAGTTTCAGGTGTACAGCAAAGTGATTCAGTTATACATACGTATCTATTCTTATTCAGATTCTTTTCCATTATAGGTTATTTCAAGATATTGAGTATAGTTCCCTGTGCTATACAGGGATCTTGCAGGGCAGTTTGTCTTGCATAACACCTGAGGCAAGATTTTCTTGACGATTCCACCAAAGGATCAAGAAACTAGAGGAATAGTTCTGTCAACTTTTATGTAACTCCAAACAAAACCTCCTGCTGCTTCTCAGCCAGCCATGCTGTTTGCTTTCTGCATAGTGCATAATGGAGAATTTAACAGTTATCATAGTTTTAATGGTACTGGAGGATGTAGTCACTGTTCTCACCTAACAGGGTGGATGTCTGGACACCCACCTGAAGGTAAACACTGCCTTCTTCCATAACATTCTGGAGTCCTGCACACTGGGTGTTGGACACCTGAGCATTGGGAGTTAAACATCAGGATAAACAGGCCAAAGAAATGGAGAGGGAGATAAAAGAACAAAAATAAATCTAAATAGAGGAAATAAAGTATTCAAGCAGGTTTTATTTCCCTGGTGATAACTGCATCAGCTCTCTACTTCCAGTCTGAGCCCTCATTCCACATGGCTGGGTCCAGGCTACTGGGAGTACAGGCAGGGCATAAGATTTGTTTTTCTTACCTGCTCCTCACTCAACTGAAAGCAATTTGAGATAGGAATCGTGTCTGGTTTTGGTTTACACATTGTAGACAACTCTGTAAATTTCCAGAATGAATGCTTGAGCCTAGGGATTCCTGAACACGCACAATAATGTAAGAGTACCTAGGTGGTCCGCTGAGCCAGAGAGTCTTGCCAGCAGGATAACTCTACTCAAGACCCTAATTTTAGTAAGAGCTAAAAAAATAGATCATTTTAACTGGTGAGAAAATCTATGTAGGTGAATATGTATCATTTGAAGACGATTCTTGTGTTCAACTGACTTAGTCATAGTCATTGTTACTAGACTGACAGCACTGCCCTGAGAGCCTGTGTAAGGCAACATCACAGCTGTCTGCAGAAACAAAGTCCCCATGCCTTAAAATGGTTGATGTGAGCAATTAACAATGTTTTGACTTCTTGCTATAAATACAGTCATACTTTGCATAAAGTAAACCCAATCCTAGGGAAAGAATAAGCTATGAAATGACCCTGTCAAATCTTCTGCTGTGTTCACTTCACTAGCACAAATAATTGCACAAGAAACTAGACAAACAAGCTGGCCGACACTGAGCAACCAGTTCTTTACATTGAGATTCCTGAATCCCTAATAATACAAATAAATAGGAGACAGATAAATACCACACACGTGCCTCTGGAATGAAGAGAGTCTGGCTAATACTATTAAGTATCGAAACTCTACTTCCTTAAAAAGTTATTTACTTGAATTAAAACAAGAATGTGACAAGAAGTGAAAAGAAGGTGTTTCAAAACAACTAAATGAAGTGGAGATAGGCAACCTTCCAGAAAAAGAATTCAGAATAATGATAGTGATCCAGGACCTTAGATAAAGAATGGAGGCAAAGACTGAGCAGATGCAAGCAATGTTTAACAAAGACCTAGAAGAATTCAAGAACAAACACCGAGAAGAATTCAAGAACAAGCAAACAGAGTTGAAAAATACAATAACTGAAATGAAAAATACACTAGAAGGAATCAATAGCAGAATAACTGAGGCAGAAGAATGGATAAGTGACCTGGAAGACAGAATGGTGGAATTCACTGCCATGGAACAGAAAAACAAAAGAAGAATGAAAAGAAATAAAGACAGCCTAAGAGACCTCTGGGACAACATTAAACTCACCAACATTCGCATTATACTGGTCCCAGAAGGAGAAGAGAGAGAGAAAGGAGCCAAGAAAATATTTGAAGAGAATATAGTCGAAAACTTCCCTAACATGGGAAAGGAACTAGCCATCCAAGTCGAGGAAGCACAGAGAGTCCCAGGCATGATAAACCCAAGGAGAAACACACTGAGACACATAGTAATCAAAGAGACAAAAATTAAAGACACAGGAAAATTATGAAAAGCACACAAGGAAAAAACAACAAATATCATACAAGAGAACTCCTGTAAGGTTAACAGCTGACTTCTCAGCAGAAACTCTATAAGCCAGAAGGGAGAGGCACAATATATTTAAAGTGATGAAAGGGAAGAACCTACAACCAAGATTACTCTATCCAGCAAAGATCTCATTCCGATTTGATGGAGAAATCAAAAGTTTTACAGACAAGCAAAAGCTAAGAGAACTCAGCACCACCAATCCAGCTCTAAAACAAATGCTAAAGGAACTTCTCTAAGTGGGAAACACAAGAGAAGACAAGGACCTACAAAAACAAACCCACAACAATTAAGAATATGGTAATAGGGACATACATATCCGTAATTACCTTAAATGTGAATGGATTAAATGCCCCAACCAAAAGACACAAGCTCGCTGAATGGATACAAAAACAAGACCCATATATATGCTGTCTACAAGAGACCCACTTCAGACCTAGAGATACATACAGACTGAAAGTGAGGGGATGGAAAAAGTTATTCCATGCAAATGGAAATCAAGAGAAAGTTGAGTAGCAATACTCATATCAGATAAATAGATCTCAGAATAAAGAATGTTACAAGAGACAAGAAAAGACACTACATAGTGATCAAGGGATCAATCCAAGAAGAAGATATAACAATTATAAATATATATGCACCCAAGATAGGAGAACCTCAATACATAAGGCAAATGCTAACAGCAATAAAAGAGGAAATCGACAGTAACACAATAATAGTGGGGGACTTTAACACCTCACTTACACCAATAGACAGATCATCCAGAAAGAAAATTAATAAGGAAACACAAGCTTTAAATGACACAATAGACCAGGTAGATTTAATTGATATTTACAGGACGTTTCATCTAAAACAGCAGATTACACTTTCTTCTCAAGTGCACACGGAACACTCTCCAGGACAGACCACATCTTGGGTCACAAATTAAGCCTCAGTAAATTTAAGAAAATTAAAATTATATCAAGCATCTTTTCTGACCACAACGCTTTGAGATTAGAAACAAATTACAGGGAATAAAACGTAAAAAAACACAAACAGATGGAGGTTAAACAATAAGTGACTAATTAACCAAGAGATCACTGCAGAAATCAAAGAAGAAATGAAAAAATACCAAGAAACAAGTGACAATGAAAACACAATTGATCCAAAACCTATGGGATGAAGCAAACGCAGTTCTAAGAGGGAAGTTTATAGCAATAGAATCCTACCTCAAGAAACAAGAAACATCTCAAATAAACAGTTTAACCTTACACCTAAAGGAACTAGAGAAAGAACAAACAAAACCCAACGTTGGTAGAAGGAAGGAAATCATAAAGATCAGAGAGGAAATAAATGAAATAGAAACAAAGAAAAAAGTAGCAAAGATCAATAAAACTAAAAGCTGGATCTTTGAGAAGATAAACAAAATAGATAAACATTTAGCCACACTCATCAAGAAAAAGAGGGAGAGGACTCAAATCAATAAAATTAGAAATGAAAAAGGAGAAGTTACAATGGACACCCCAGAAATACAAGGCATCATAAGAGTCAGCCAGGAAGAAACAGAAAATATAAATAGACCAATCACAAATAATGAAATTGAAACTGTGATTAAAAATCTTCCAAGAAACAAAAGTCCAGGACCAGATGGCTTCACAGGTGAATTCTATCAAACATTTAGAGAAGAGCTAACACCCATCCTTCTCAAACTCTTCCAAAAAGTTGCAGAGGAAGGAACACTCCAAAACTCATTCTACAAGGCCACCATCACGCTCATACCAAAACCAGACAGAGATACTACAAAAATGAAAATTACAGACCAACATCACTGATGAATATAGATGCAAAAATCCTCAACAAAATACCAGCAAACAGAATCCAACAATACATTAAAAGGATCATACACCATGATCAAGTGGGATTTATCCCAGGGATGCAAGTATTCTCAATATACACAAATCAATCAGTGTGATACACCATATTAATAAATTGAAGAATAAAAACCATATGATCCTCTCAATAGAGGCAGAAAAAGCTTTTGACAAAATTCAACACTAATTTATGATAAAAACTCTCCAGAAAGTGGGTACAGAGGGAACATACCTCAACATCATAAAGGCCATATACGACAAACCCACAGCAAACATCACTCTCAATGGTGAAAAACTGAAAGCATTTCCTCTAAGATCAGAAACAAAACAAGGATGTCCAGTCTTGCCACTTTTATTCAAGATAGTTTTGGAAGTCCCAGCCACTGAGATCAGAGAAGAAAAAGAAATAAATGGAATCCAAATTGGAAAAGAAGAAGTAAATCTGTCACTGTTTGCAGATGACATGCTACTATACATAGATAATCTTAAAGATGTCACCAGAAAACTACTGGAGCTAATCAGTGAATTTGGTTTAGTTGCAGGATACAAAATGAATGCATAGAAATGTCTTGCATTCCTACACATTAACAGCAAAAGATCAGAAAGAGATATTAAGGAAACAATCCCATTTAACATCACATCAAAAAGAATAAGACACTTAGGAACAAACCTACCTAAGGAGACAAAAGACCTGTACTCAGAAAACTATAAGATACTGATGAAAAAATCAATGATGACACAAACAAACGGAGATATATACCATGTTCTTGGATTGGAAAA
Source organism: Grampus griseus (assembly GCF_964374135.1). Lineage (NCBI taxonomy): Eukaryota > Metazoa > Chordata > Mammalia > Artiodactyla > Delphinidae > Grampus > Grampus griseus. Next base: position 75,305,523 of record NC_139018.1, on the reverse strand, counting down.
ATCAATATTGTGAAAATGACTATACTACCCAAAGCTTGATAGGGATTGCACCGAATCTACAGATTCAGTGCAATCCCTATCAAACTACCAATGGCATTTTTCACAGAAGTAGAACAAAAAATTTCACAATTTGTATAGAAACACAGAAAACCCTGAATAGTCAAAGCAATCTTGAGAAAGAAAAATGGTGCTGGAGGATTCAGGCTCCCTTACTTCAGACTATACTACAAAGCTACAGTAATCAAGACAGTATGGTACTGGCACAAAAACAGAAATATAGATCAATGGAACAGGATAGAAAGCCCAGAGATAAACCCATGTATCTATGGTCAACTAATCTATGACAAAGGAGGCAAGGATATACATTGGAGAAAAGACAGTCTCTTCAATAAGTGGTGCTGGGAAAACTGGACAGCTACATGTAAAAGAATGAAATTAGAACATTCCCTAACACCATACACAAAAATGAACTCAAAATGGATTAAAGACCTAAATGTAAGACCAGACAATATAAAACTCTTAGAGGAAAACATAGGAAGAACACTCTTTGACATAAACAACAGCAAGATCTTTTTTGACTCACCTCCTAGAGTAATGGAAATAAAAACAAAAATAAACAAATGGGACCTAATGAAACTTAAAAGCTTTTACACAGCAAAGGAAACTATAAACAAGATGAAAACACAACCCTCAGAATGGGAGAAAATATTTGCAAATGAATCAACAAAGGATTAATCTAAAAAATATATAAACAGCTCATGTAGCTCAATATTAAAAAAACAAGCAACCCAATCCAAAAGTGGGCAAAAGACCTAAATAGTCATTTCTAAAAAGAAGACATGCTGATGGACAAGAAGCACATGAAAAGCTGCTCAACATCACTAATTATTAGAGAAATGCAAATCAAAACTACAATGAGGTATCACCTCACACTGGTTAGAATGGGCATTATCAGAAAATCTACAACAACAAATTCTGGACAGGGTGTGGAGAAAAGAGAACCCTCTTACACTGTTGGTGGGAATGTAAATTGATACAGCCACCATGGAGAACAGTATGGAGTTTCCTTAAAAACTAAAAGTAGAACTACCATACAACCCAGCAATCCCACTACTGGGCATATACGCAAAGAAACCCATAATTCAAAAATACACATGCACCCCAATGTTCATTGCAGCACTGTTTACAAAAGCCAGGTCATGAAAGAAACCTAAATGCCCATTGACAGACGAATGGATAAAGAAGATGTGGCACATATATACAATGGAATATTACTCAGCCATAAAGAGGAACGAAATTGGGTTATTTGTAGAGACGTGTAAGGACCTAGAGACTGTCATACAGAGTGAAGTAAGTCAGAAAGAGAAAAACAAATATCATATATTAACGCATATATGTGGGATCTAGAAAAACGGTACAGATGAACCGGTTTCCAAGGCAGGAATAGAGACACGATGTAGAGAACAAATATATGGACACCAACCAGGGAAAGCGGGGTGGGAGGGGATGGTGGTGGGATGAATTGGGAGATTGGGACTGACATATATATACTAATATGTATAAAATAGATACCTAATAAGAACCTGCTGTATAAAAAATAAAATAAAAGAAGGTGTTTCAAGAACCAAGACACCTAAGTAAGGTCACCTATCCCTCATAAGGCTAAAGGTGTAAGGCTGCTGTTATCTAAGTACGGTTCATGGGCCCAAAGGAGGCCTTTTCAGGGTGGTTTACCAAACCCGATGAGTTTTCTCTCTTTTGTTCCAGATTAATACTCCGCACAGGATTCACAGTGACCCCCCCTGTCATTATCTCTCTCTCTCTCTTTTTGTACACGTCCCTCCTCTCTGGTACACTGGTCCACAAATTCTAGGTGCTTCAAGATCCCCAATCTCCTATTCCGTCTCAATCTCACAGTGAGACAGCTGGGCTATTTTTGGTAAATCCCTCCCGCACTGGTGCCGAGAAGCTGCCTCCATGAAGTAAGCTGGGCAATGGTTGGGCTCACCTCATCTGTTTTCCTTATCTCTGTGCTACCTGTAGTCCAATGTCCAAAAGTTGTTTCATATAGTTTGTCCAGTTGTCCAGTTGGAAGGAAGGTCAACTCTACCTTTATCAGTGAAGAAGTTAACAGTAATTTGTTTTTATTGTATTTTACAAATATGTCATTTCATGATGGATAAGGATAAAATCGTTTTCAACCAACCACACATTATTTGAGACCTGCCTTAGGTAATGTTTCCTCTGTGGCATGCTGAATGAGTCTTGGGGATGAATAGTAATTCAGGCAAAGGATTTGGGGAGATTAGGGAGCACTTTCTAGGCAGATGAATCCCTCTCTTACCCATGGGAGTCATGGAGACATATGTAGGAAAGAGACCTCTGACTATTCCAGTTAAAAATTCTGCCTGGGATTATTTGGGTAGCTAGAGATACTTGTACCATGCAGAAAATGATGGAAGCAACAACTGAATATTTCCCTAAGCATGCTCGTGTTTAGAGCTCTCTTCTGAGTCCTGTCCCATCCTCCTTTACCTATGCCTCAAGCTATTAATATTTTATCAGGAGAAAGAGGTCAGATATAGCTGTGGTGCAATTTTCAGGATGAACACCAGAGGGCGGGGTTTCCTACAAATGTGGTTCCTCTTTTTATTCAGGTGCTGGTTTGACTTGTTTACTTTGTAGCCACAAGACAGATTACTGTTGCTGTGCAGAAAGGGGCTCTCAGTTTCTAAGTGAGGAGTTTCTATAATATTCAGCTGCAAACTAGCCCTATTAGATTTGGTGTATTCTAGGGAGCAAGGACCGTTGCCAACATGTTTTCTGCCACTCACTCTGTTCTTGTGATCTTCTTAATATTCAGTAAGTAACATTTTATCTTAAAAGTTCATGATTTTTCATTTTCCTATAATTATAGGTAACTTTTAGTTTTCTTCTCTGGCTGAAAACTCTCCTTCTGTCCATTTATAACATAAAAAAGTGATTCTCTTGTAGGAGGGACCAATGGAGACTCAGTGAACCAGACAGAAGGCCCAGTGACTGTCTCAGAGGGGGCGCCTAGGACCCTGCACTGCACTTACCAGACCTCTGATTCAGATCCCTATCTTTTCTGGTACGTCCAGTATCTCAACAAAGCTCTTCAACTCCTCCTGAAGGGCTCGAAGGCAAACCGGAGGGCAGAGCATCAAGGTTTTCAGGCCACTCTTGTTACAAGTGACAGCTCCTTCCACCTGCAGAAAACCTCAATGCAAGCATCAGACTCGGCTGTGTACTACTGTGTTCTGAGTGACACGGTGAGAGGGGCTGCAGGGGGAGCTGAACACAAACCCAAGGGGAGCAGGAGGGCTGAAGTGAGCAGCCTTGGGAGGAAGAGGTATATTCTCTCCTTGGGCAGTGTTTAGTTTATTTAGAGCTTTTCAGGAAAATGAATCAAGCTCAGATCTAATTCCTAGAAACCGAGGAGGTTGGGACTTGTTCGTCAGGGAGAATAGGGTGGATGTCAGTCTTAAAGAAGACCCAAGCTCTGATCCCCAGAAGCGTCCCTGTTCAGCCAGAAAGACTCCTCCCTTCTCTAGACTGACTTTCAAAAACATCTATTTTCTCTTAATGTAAGATGGATTTTAGATGTCACGATATTAATATATTCATTTAGGGAAGAGAAAAGGAATAGATGACTAAAAGCTGCATCAGCTGAATCACAATCATAAATCAGCACAGGGATGCCAAGCAAATCATACACAAATTTTCACGCGGCTGAGACGTAACGCTGTTGAGGCGCTGCTCTCAGTGAAATGAGCCAGAGCTGCTACAGCAGTGGGATGAAAAGGCATTTGTGATTTTTGAATGGCTACATTTTTGATATAAGGAACTAGGAATGCATGGTCTGGTGATTTTGCCTTCATTTTGACTATAAGATGGGATACTTGAAAGCAAGGTTTTTCTAGCACAGACTGATTATTGATTGGCATTAGACACGTACAGCTGGACAAATTTTGTCCACCAGGAAACTTGCTGTGTGATAGCATTAAGTAGACAAGGAACTTTATCCAATGTAAATTTCCCCAGGAACCAATGCCTTGGAGTGAAGGAAGAACAGTTATGATGACTGAGGGTAAATAGTTTGATCTTCCTGTCTGGAAGAAGAATCGGTGAGCTTATTTCACTGTAGAGTTTGGCTGCAGGCCAAAAAAAAAAAAAAAAAAAGCCATACAAAAACATGGATGACTATTTGTTCTCAGAAGTCACCATAATCATAACAAATTGTATTGCTCATAAAACTTATGTCTATCCTAGATGCACTGGCTGCATATGGCAAATGGCTGCAGCACTGATATAATTGTTGTCAACTTAATTACAATAAAGTCTAAATAGGCAGGTTAGATTCACCAACCAGGTCAACAAGCCATGATGTGCCACAGGCAAACTGATAGCAGCAAATTACATTTCCTGTTCTGGTGCAGAAGCATCTCACACTTCAGTACTTGTGCACGTGCCCTGTCAGGCACAGGGCAGCCATTTAGACCTGAATTTGAGACAGAACACAGCACATTTCACTCAGAGGAACAGCTTCCAATATGGGGTTCCCTGGCCTGGTGAGAGCTGTCATAGCCTCCATCTGCCTTGGTAAGGCTGGTAAGGATGGCCACAAACAGACTCAGCTCCACTCAACTCCCATGTTTGGGGGTAGGGCAGGTTATTATTGTCTGGTGGTGTGTAGGAGAGTTGAGTAGAGGAATTAGAAGTCTTAGTCCTATGTTTGTCCCTTGCAGCCCTCGGGGCTAATTCTTTCTGTCTCTCTGTCTCTCTCCATATATATTATATATACAAAATTTTTTCTTCTACCCAGGATCCATCACAGCCCAGAAAGTAACTCAAGACCAGCCAGAAGTTTCTATGATGGAGAAGGAAGATGTAACCTTGGATTGTGTGTATGAAGCTAGTAGTTACAGTTATTATTTATTCTGGTACAAACAAACACCAAGTGGGGAAATGATTTTCCTTATTCATCAGGAGTCTTACAATGAGTGAATACAACAGAGGGTCGGTAGTTTTTGGACTTCCAGAAAACGGCCAGTTCCATCAGCCTCACCATCACAGCCTTACAGCTTTGGGACTCAGCGGCGTATTTCTGTGCTCTGAGAGACCACAGTGATGCAGGTCCCTGTGGGAACCCCACAGAAACCTCAGATCTCAACGTGAGGTGTCCCCCAGCTATGAAAACCTTAGTGAGATTCTCGGTAAGGGCAGGAGAAGGCAGCGGCCGTGTCAGCGAGGCAGGGGAGTTAGAAGTGGAAACCTCACTCTAAGGAAAATGCTATCTCTCTGGTTCAGAGAACATATCTAAAAGTGTCATTCATCAAAAGCATCTTTATCTTCAATTCTTCATCTTGAAGTAGATCATTTGCCAAAAAAATATTTAAAACTTTTTTATGGAGATTATATTAAAGCAAGTGATTTGGTTTAAAAAAATTCAGTAATATTTGGCCAAATCTGCACCTGAATTGTTAGACTTTTAGGTTCACTGCACAAATATTCATGCATTGCTGACTAAGTCTTGTCATTATGTTAGATCTGAAGTATCTGTTAAATGGCACTTCTTGGACTCTCCCTGTCCCATTGTCTCATGCTGTGCCATGAATGACTTGGAATGATGGACACAGAATAAATGTCACCACAAGTCTTGACACCAAGGAGGAATGAAGCTCTTCAGTTTGCTCAGGACCAGCCCCATACGTGATCACATTCTCTATATGCAAGTTTAATGCAGATAAATTAGAATATCCAAAGAAGTAATACTAAAAACAAAACAGAACAACTCAAAAATTCTACTAGTCAGGAAAAACTCTGCTACAGAATCACATCTTATAGGATGTTTTCCATTCTGCGTTTTTACCCAACAGTATATTGTGAAATTATTATTTGCCCAGTATTACTTACACATCAAAATCACACATTCTAATGGCGATATTCCAATGTATGATTTTTTTTTAAGAAGATGTTGGGGGTAGGAGTTTATTAATTAATGTATTTATTTTTGCTGTGTTCGGTCTTCGTTTCTGTGCGAGTGCTTTCTGCAGTTGTGGCAAGCGGGGGCCACTCTTCATCACGGTGCGCGGGCCTCTCACTGTCACGGCCTCTCCTGTAGCAGAGCACAGGCTACAGACGCACAGGCTCAGTAGTTGTGGCTCACGGGCCTAGTTGCTCCGCGGCATGTGGGATCCTCCCAGACCAGGGCTCGAACCCGTGTCCCCTGCATTAGCAGGCAGATTCTCAACCACTGTGCCACCAGGGAAGCCCCCAATGTATGATTTTATAATACTTTTTTGGCAAATTCCGTCTTACTAGCTTTTTAGATTGTTTTACTCACAGTAACAAGTAATGCTGGAATGAACACACAGGTATTTGATGACTTCCTTGACAATTCCCAGGAGGTGAATAGGAATTTACCTTTAGTCTTTCTGGTATGGTCTCCCTGATCGTTTCTGTGACCCTGGAGTATAGCACATTTTCACTCTACAACTACTAGACACTCATATTCTACCTGTTACAGAAAATTCTCTTACATCAAGGCTTTGCTTTACAGTTTAGCTCCTAATGACTCCAGATGGCCTCAATTTCAGGCAATTCTGTACCACATATGTTCAAAGTAGCTGTAATATAACATCTGAAAGAGTAATGTCTCTGTGCTATTGTGTGGTGATATTAGGTGGCAATTAACCTGGTGGATATGTTTTCAACTGGAATTCCAAAAAGAAAGATATTCTTCCTTGTGTAAGGATTTTCTATCCCTACTATACAAAAAACAATGATCCCAATACAGAACAACTTTCCAGAAAAGAAAGCATAAGTGTGTGTGTGTGTGTGTGTGTGTGTGTGTGTGTGTGTGTGTGTCGGGGAAAAGGAGAGAGAGAGAGAGAGAGAGAGAGAGAGAGAGAGTGAGAGAGTGAGAGAGAACATGATAGACGTATGTAGCCAAGCCATGAAGTAATTAACTAAACAGTTAAATTTCGTAAAACGTATTGGAAGTAAGCAAAGTCTTTCAGAGACAACTTTTAATGAAGAAAATAGATGTAAGTAGGTTACAAGGGAATAAATCCAAGATTTGAAGCAGGAAAAATGTATCTTAGAATCTGGTGCAGGAAGCGGTATTGGCGAGAGGTACTCAAAGGAGGATTCCCAAAAGTTAGCAAAAATTTTTAAAAACACCAGACCGAAAATAATCAATGACCTATCTTGTTTAACAATTATTTCAATCTATTTGTACTCTGAAAGTCTGAGAAATCTTCTAGAATGTTTTGGATAACATGCATACCAGCTCAAACTGGAGCCGTTGTAAAATCACGGTCACTAGTCTCTACTTGATCCCTAACATCCCCCAGATCATATCCCGTCTCCTTAATCAATGAGCTGTCTAATCATAATCGCCTTTTTAAATTTTCTTGATTGTCACATAACTCTAATATTTCTAATATCTCCATCAGATTATTTAGCCAATAAATAAGTAAATGCCATCTGGGAAGGAATGCATTAACAGTGTGCCTGTAACTTGTTTTCTGCCTCCTCTGAGGTCACCTGAGGCCTTTGGGGTTTCCTGAGGTGACCTCTTTGTGGACACAGTATTCTCATTTATACTCGAAAAGTAAAGAGGAGTTTTTAGGAGTTGTTCCATACTAAGTTCTTATCCAGAGTGACCTTAGCAGGACATCCAGGCTATTTCTAGATTATTCATTGCAAATAAACTAGAATTTATGGACATGGGATATATCTGATTGGAAAATGGCAGTCAACTAATGTTGGATCTCTGGTGCGTGATTAGAAAAACCTGAAAGACCCCAAACCTCAATGACTTCCCTGTTGCAACCTGTGTTGCTATAGTTGATGCTTGTCATACTGAACCCCAAATCTGTCCTGGTGTTAAAAAAGGGACTTTGTGAAGCTTCATTTGAACAATTCATGAGCTCCCAGAGACTGAAGCTGGGTTTGCTGCTCTTTCTTGCTTGTAGTTTTGCTCTTCAGAAGCCCTGTTTTATCCCCTTCTAGTCACTACCATCCTTCCAAGGAAACCACAGTCCCACAGATAGATTGGTTTTGCCCATTTTTGAACATTATACAACTAAAATAATATAGTTTCGATTTTTTTCTATCTGGATTATTTTCTTAATATCAGATTTCTAAGAGTCATCCATGTTGTATACAGTATAGTTTGTTTATTCTTATTGCTGTATGAACATACCAGAATTTATTTAGCTACCTGCTTAAATGGTTCTTTGGATTTTTCCTGCCTTTGGCTGTTATCAATTGTGTTATTATGAATATTCTTTTTTTTTTTTTTTTTTTTTTGCGGTATGCGGGCCTCTCACTGTTGTGGCCTCTCCCCTTGCAGAGCACAGGCTCCGGACGCGCAGGCTCAGCGGCCATGGCTCACGGGCCCAGCCGCTCTGCGGCGTGTGGGATCTTCCCAGACCAGGGCAGAACCCATGTCCCCTGCATCGGCAGGGGGACTCTCAACCACTGCGCCACCAGGGGAGCCCATGAATATTCTTATACACGTTCTTTGGTGAATATATTTACACACTGCTATTGGGCATATATATTCGAATTTCTGCATTAAAGGGTATACATATATCTGGCTTTAATTCCTCCACTAGCTAAGCCCTCAAAGAGTGCTAATAACCTCGGTGTTGTAAATCAACCGAAATTTCCAAACCTCATCATTCCTGACCTCTCAGAAACTTTAGACACATGAGTTGTGACCATTTACTCTTGCTTCATATCCTCTCTTCCTTAGAGAAACTTTCTCTCTTTCTTAGAGAAACAGCTTCTTCTCTGACAAAACACTCTCTGAGGTTTGTACCTACTTCTTGGGCTGTATCCTCTCTCACTCCTGCACACACCTTCATCTCCCTTCCAGTCATTAACTATTGTGTGTCTGCAAGGTTTAGCTCTACACTGTGTCCTCTCTTTGTGTTATTCTCTCTCTCGCTGACATTTTACTCATGTCTACATGACTCCGTGTCATACCTCATCATCTTTCTCTAGCTTCTCACTCAATTTAACAAGTATGAGCCACCTTTCTGTCACATATACACAGAGATAAAAATAACAGAGTAATCAGCATTCTGGCCATAAGTACAGTAAAGTGAGAGAAATTGTCATTGCCGCCTAGTGTGACCCTCTGAATCCTCCAAACTCCAGGGGATTCATTTCAAACTCTCAGAGCCAATCTTCTGAATCTCCTCTAACTTGGCTTGAGGAAGACTGAGGAAGACACACCATCACAGCTTCACTTCTGTTTGCTCTAACTCTTCAGTGAATTATCAGTTTTCTCATATATCATTACTCTGCATAATAGGCTAAGGAAAGTTGAACAAATGCACTTCATATATGTTTTGGAAGTGTACCCAAGCATGTATTGTGGACTCTCTCCATCGGTTCTCATGTACTGAAGGCTCTCTTCCAAGTCTAAGACAAAAGGAAATGTTGCAATTAATATGTTTTTATAATCTACATCTATATCTATACTTATGTATAGACTTCTAAAATTCCTGTTATGCCTATAACTGTGAGTTCCATACAGTCAGGAAACATGTATGTATTGTACATTACACAGTACTTGGCACATAGTGGCTGCACATTACATATTGGCTAACTGAAGAATGAATTAATTGATAATATCAACAGATACAGAGCTTCTACCTTTTGGATGCTGTTAGATAACTTGTGTATCAATTAGTTCTTGTATTTGTCCAATTCTCATCACCATAAGGATACTTCTATTTCCATGTACCATAAATCCCCTTTCTGTTTGTACAGATTTTCGTCATATGGTACGATTTTCAGGTTTGCAATTAGATGGTCTCCCTCTTGTTGGCGTAGACAGAGCCATCTTCATCACCTGAGTGCGTCTGTAGGAAGATGTATATCAAATTCATTTTCTTGTGGACTTGGAAGTTCTTCTTATTGGTGAGTCTTCCGGTTTCACCTGGTGATGACGTATTCCTGTATTATCTCTTTTCTGCTTTCTTCTCTAGAGCTTTTATCTTAGAATTTCAGCCTCAAATATTTATTTCCTGTGGCTAGAGATATGAGTCCTATAGAGCTAAGGGTGGTAGTGGGCAGAGAGTGGGGGAGTGGTCCAGGCCGAAAGAAAATCACAGTTAACTTAGTTCTCTTTGAGTCTCAATACTTTTCCTTTCCATCCTAACTTCTAGGGCTCAAAGGAAATGATGTTTTTATAATAGGTGTTCTCCATACACTAGATGTTGCCCATGAGTACAATTGGATGGTGTCGAACTATCTGTTTCTATTTATCTTTACCATGGCCATCACTTGTTCTGCTTCTTTGTATATTTTTAATTTCCAGTCTAGTGACCTAGTTTGGGGGTAGATATTCCTACCATTGGGAGTCCTAGCCTGAGACAAGAAAAATGTCTTGTCTGTTTTTCTAATTTCCTGATTCTGGTTCCAAAGGCTGAATTATTTCAATCAAGAATCCTTTTAAGTTCCTGGATTCTCAACCCTTAAGAAAACTTTTAGGAAGTATTATCCTCAATTGTAATATTGGTATTTTAAAAGTTCTCCTATGAGAGCAAAAATCAGGACTCTGCCTCTGGCACAGTAGAAAGAAGAATCACTACATCCTTGGGGAAATGAGCTATTTGACCTTGGAATGGTGACTGTGAAAAAAGGTAGATGGAAACATGTAATTTTAGCAAAAAGTAATAAGAGAAAGAGGCAATTCTCTTTCTTGTGACTATTTGTAGAGAATATTCTCTTTTTCAAGAAACACATGTTCCATTATAGGAAAGAAGTTATAGCAAGGAAAAGACTCTCACTTTAGTTCACTTTGATGACCTAAATATTAATAGGCATTTTTTTCTCAGAGAATTTTAAAGTTTAAAAGAATGTGAATTTTAGGAAAGACAGCAGTTATCCTTGATCATAAGATAGATGTAACCAGTTTCCAAATCTATACTAGAAAACATTGCCCTGTAATACATGATAGATGATTTCAGAGGCTGATATGTTGAGAAGGGTTTGGGTTTGTTCTATAGTTCTAACTTTACTTTTAATTTAGAGAAATCACAGTAAGTATAAAAAGGGAAGCTCACAGGCTCAAAGCATAAAAGTTTTTTTCAGTCTTCTATGAGAAGTGCTCAAGCTACATTTTGGTTATGTTGCTTTGAACTAGTTACTTGATAACAGCAAATACGTAAAGCTTAAGACAAAGATGATGACAGATTCCTCTTTTCTAAAAAAGATCTTCTTAAAAATATGCATTATAAAAATCAACTCAAAATGGATCATAGACTTAAATGTAAAATATAAACTATGAAACTTGAAAAAAAAATAAGAGAAAATCTCAGGACTGGAGCTAAGTAAATCTTAGATTTGACACCAAAAGCATGATACACACACACACACACACACACACACACACACACACACACACCCCTAACTGAATCAAATTTAAAAACTCTTCCTCTACAAAAGACCCTGTTAAGAATATGAAAGGATAAGCTACAGACTGGGGGTAAATATTTACAAACCATGTATCTGACACAGTACTTGTATCTAGAATATATAAAGAACTCTAAAAGCTAAATGGTATAGAAAATGAACAACCAATTAGAAAAACGGGTGAAAGACTCAGATTGATATTTCACCAAAGAGGATATACAGATTGCAAATCAGCACATGAAAAGATGCTCAACATCATTAGCCATCAGAGAAACGCAAATTAAAACCACAATGAAATATCACTATACAACTATCAGTGGGGCTAAAATAAAAAATAGTGACAACACCTAATTCTGGCAAACGTGGGGAAAACTGGATCACTCATAAACTGCTGATGAGAATATAGAATGATACAGGCACTCTGGAAAATGGCCTGGCAATTTCTTATAAAACTAAACATGCAATGCAGACTTGGACACTTATCGTAGATAAATAGAAGATTTCATTTACATAAAAATCTGTACCTGAATATTCACAACAGCTTTATTCATAGCAGCCAAAATATGGAAACCTGATGTCCCTTAGTAGGTGACTGGTTAAACAAACTGTGGGACGTCCCTACCATGGAATACTACTCAGAAATAAAAAGAAACAAACAGGTTGGTTACACACTATTACATGGACAAATCTCATGTTTTTACTACTCATTCTGAGTGAAAAAAATCTCAATGCTTACTTCTATATAATTCCATTTATATAACATTATTAAAATAACAAAATCGTAGGGATGAAGAACAGGTTAGTGATTATCAGGGGTTAAGGACTAGGGAAGGGGTGGGTGTGGCTACAAAGGGGTGGCATGAGGAAGCCTTGTGGTTATGAAACAGCTGTGCATCTTGATTGTGGCAGTGATCCTATACATGTGATATACATGAATGCATGAATCTGTACATGTGTAAAATTGCTTAGAAGTACACACGCACACAAATGGCTGCATGTACACTGTGGAAATATAATAAGCCTTGTGTGTTGTACCAATGTTAATTTCCTGGTTTAGAGACCCCTGGAGGACATAGGGTGAAGAGTACACAGAGCCTCCCTGTATATTTTTGGAAACTTCCATGAATCTATAATTATTTCAAATTAAAAATGGTTTTTAAAATTACAACAAATTTCATAAAAATCACAACTGTAAATCATCTCCTTGGTTTCATTACACATCACACATTCAGCTTCTGGGTTCTTTTAGAGCCTATCCTACAAAGAGCTCCTGCATTAATCTTGCAGTTATCTTTTTCACGTTCTTTCTGAGACACACATTCAGAAACAGAGAAACACAGCCTTTTAAATATGATTTGTAAGAGTCAGAGTTTGCTAAGTGTGACTAGAATAAATCAAATCAAAGGATGAGAAAATGGATACAAGTTAGTTTAATGACTTTTAGATCACTGAGAAATTATCAGATTTTCAAAGAAAAAGTCAAAGAACAACAAACCCCTTACCTACACTGTTAGTGCAATAAATTCTGTGCCGCTTATTCTTTTCTAGTCCCTGAGTGGGTGAGGGATGAAGTGACATCAAAGCAGTGCGTCTGAGAGTTGATGTTCTTTTTCTGGGTTGTAGCTAATGGGGGTAGAGTGTGCTCTTCGGACAAGTCTGAGGAGATCTTATATAAATGGTGGTCAACTCTGCAACATCAACACATGTTCAATGACAAAACCCAATGGAGTGCGGCTTCCGGGAAGATGGCGGAAGAGTAAGATGCGGAGATCACCTTCCTCCCCACAGATACACCAGAAATACATCTACACGGGGAACAACTCCTACAGAACACCTACTGAACGCTGGCAGAAGACCTCAGACCTCCCAAAAGGCAAGAAACCCCCCACATACATGGGTAGGGCAAAAGAAAAAAGAATAAACAGAGACAAAAGGATAGGGACGGGACCTGCACCAGTGGGAGGGAGCTGTGAAGGAAGAAACGTTTCCACACACTGGGAAGCCCCCTTCGCGGGCGGAGACTGCGGGTGGCGGAGGGGGAAAGCTTCGGAGCCACGAAGGAGAGCACAGCAAGAGGGGTGCGGAGGGAAAAGCGGAGAGATTCCCGCACAGAGGGTCAGGGCCGACCGGCACTCACCAGGCCAAGAGGCTTGTCTGCTCACCCGCCGGGGCAGGCGGGGCTGGGAGCTGAGACTCGGGCTTCGGTCGGAGCGCCGGGAGAGGACTGGGGTTGGTGGCGAGAACACAGCCTGCAGGGGGTTAATGCGGCACGGCTAGCCGGGAGGGAGTCCGGGGAAAAGTCTGGACCTGCCGAAGAGGCAAGAGACTTTTTCTTCCCTCTTTGTTTCCTGGTGCGCGAGGAGAGGGGATTAAGAGCGCTGCTTAAAGGAGCTCCAGAGACGGGCGCCGAGCCGCGGCTAAAAGCGCGGACCCCAGAGACGGGCAGGAGACGCTAAGGCTGCTGCTGCTGCCGCCACCAAGAAGCCTGTGTGCGAGCACAGGTAACTCTCCACACCCCTCTTCCGGGGAGCCTGTATAGCCCGCCACTGCCGGGGTCCCAGGATCCAGGGACAACTCCCCCGTAAGAACGCACTGCGCGCCTCAGGGGGGTGCAACGTCACGCCGGCCTCTGCCGACGCACACTCGCCCCGCCCTCCGTGCCCCTCCCTCCGCCCCGCCTGAGTGAGCCAGAGCCCCCGAATCAGCTGCTCCTTTAACCCCGCCCTGTCTGAGCGAAGAAGAGACACCCTCCGGCGACCTACACGCAGAGGCGGGGCCAAATCCAAAGCTAAGCCCCCTGAGAGCTGTGAGAACAAAGAAGAGAAAGGGAAATCTCTCCCAGAAGCCTCAGAAGCAGCGGATTAAAGCTCCACAATCAACTTGATTGTACCCTGCATCTGTGGAATACATGGATAGACAACGAATCATCCCAAATTAAGGAGGTGGAATTTGAGAGGAAGATTTATGATTTTTTCCCCTTTTCCTCTTTTTGTGAGTGTGTATGCTTCTGTGTGAGATTTTGTCTGTATAGCTTTGCTTCCACCATTTGCCCTAGGGTTCTATCCGTCCGTTTTTTTTTCTCTTAATAATTATTTTTTTGATTTTAATAACTTCATTATATTTTATCTTATTTTATTTTACTTTATCTTCTTTCTTTCTGTTTTCCTTCCTTCCCTCCGTCTTCCCTCCCTCCTTTCTTTCTTTCTACTTCTACTAATTCTTTCTTTCTACTTTTTCTCCCTTTTATTCTGAGCCGTGTGGATGAAAGGCTCTTGGTGCTACAGCCAGGAGTCAGTGCTGTGCCTCTGAGGTGGGAGAGCCAACTTCAGGACACTGGTCCACAAGAGACCTCCCAGCTCCACATAATATCAAACGGTGAAAATCTCCAGAGATCTCCATCTCAACACTAGCACCCAGCATCACTCAACGACCAGCAAGCTACAGTGCTGGACATCCTATGCCAAACAACTAGCAAGACACGAACACAATCCCACCCATTAGCAGAGAGACTGCCTAAAATAATAATAAGTCCACAGACACCACAAAACTCACCACCAGACGTGGACCTGCCCACCAGAAAGACAAGATCCAGCCTCATCCACCAGAACACAGGCACTAGTCCCCTCCACCAGGAAGCCTACACAACCCACTGAACCAACCTTAGCCACTGGGGACAGACACCAAAAACAACAGGAACTACGAACCTGCAGCCTGCAAAAAGGAGACCCCAAACACAGTAAGATAAGCAAAATGAGAAGACAGCGAAACACACAGCAGATGAAGGAGCAAGATAAAAACCCATCAGACCTAACAAATGAAGAGGAAATAGGCAGTCTACCTAAAAAAGGATGCAGAATAATGATAGTAAAGATGATCCAAAATCTTGGAAATAGAATAGACAAAATGCAAGAAACATTTAACAAGGACCTAGAAGAACTAAAGATGAAACAAACAACGATGAACAGCACAATAAATGAAATTAAAAACACCCTAGATGGGATCAATAGCAGAATAACTGAGGCAGAAGAACAGATAAGTGACCTGGAAGATAAAATAGTGGAAATAACTACTGCAGAGCAGAATAAAGAAAAAAGAATGAAAAGAACTGGGAAAGTCTCAGAGACCTCTGGGACAACATTAAATGCACCAACATTTAAATTATAGGGATTCCAGAAGAAGAAGAGAAAAAGAAAGGGACTGAGAAAATATTTGAAGAGATTATAGTTGAAAACTTCCCTAATATGGAAAAGGAAATAGTTAATCAAGTCCAGGCAGCACAGAGCGTCCCATACAGGGTAAATCGAAGGAGAACCACGCCAAGACACATACTAATCAAACTGTCAAAAATTAAATACAAAGAAAACATATTAAAAGCAGCAAGGGAAAAACAACAAATAACACACAAGGGAATCCCCATAAGGTTAAGAGCTGATGTTTCAGCAGGAACTCTGCAAGCCAGAAGGGACTGGCAGGACATATTTAAAGTGATGAAGGAGAAAAACCTGCAACCAAGATTACCCAGCAAGGATCTCATTCAGATTTGATGGAGAAATTAAAACGTTTACAGACAAGGAAAAGCTGAGAGAGTTCAGCACCACCAAACCAGCTTTACAACAACTGCTAAAGAAACTTCTCTAGGCAAGAAACACAAGAGAAGGAAAAGACCTACAATAACGAACCCAAAACAATTAAGAAAATGGGAATAGGAACATACATATTGATAATTACCTTATATGTAAATGGACTAAATGCTCCCACCAAAAGACACAGATTGGCTGAATGGATACAAAAACAAGACCCATATATTTGCTGTCTAAAATAGACCCACTTCACAACTAGAGACACGTATAGACTGAAAGTAAGGGGATGGAAAAAGATATTTCATGCAAATGGAAACCAAAAGCAAGCTGGAGTAGCAATTCTCATATCAGACAAAATGGACTTGAAAATAAAGACTATTAGAAGAGACAAAGAAGGACACTACATAATGATCAAGGGATCGATCCAAGAAGAAGATATAACAATTGTAAATATTTATGCACCCAACATAGGAGCACCTCAATACATAAAGCAAATAGTAACACCCATAAAAGAGGAAATCGACAGTAACACATTCATAGTAGGGGGCTTTAACACCCCACTTTCACCAATGGACAGATCATCCAAAATGAAAATAAATAATGAAACACAAGTTTTAAATGATACATTAAACAAGATGGACTTAATTGATATTTATAGGACATTCCATCCAAAAACAACAGAATACAAACTTTTCTCAAGTTCTCATGGAACATTCTCCAAGATAGATCATATCCTGGGTCACAAATCAAGCCTTGGTAAATTTAAGAAAATTGAAATTGTATCAAGTATCTTGTCCGATCACAACTCTATGAGACTAGATATCAATTACAGGAAAAGATCTGTAAAAAATACAAACACATGGAGGATGTACAATACACTACTTAATAACGAAGTGATCACTGAAGAAATCAAAGAGGAAATAAAAAAATACCTAGAAACAAATGAATATGCAGACACGACGACCCAAAATCTATGGGATGCAGCAAAAGCAGTACTAAGAGGGAAGTTTATAGCAATACAATCCTACCTTAAGAAATAGAAAACATATCGAATAAACAACCTAACCTTGCACCTAAAGCAATTAGAGAAAGAAGAACAGAAAAACCCCAAAGTTAGCAGAAGGAAAGAAACCATAAAAATCAGATCAGAAATAAATGAAACAGAAATGAAGGAAACGATAGCAAAGATCAAAAAACCTAAAAGCTGGTTTTTTGAGAAGATAAACAAAATTGATAAACCATTAGCCAGACTCATCAAGAAAAAAAGGGAGAAGACTCAAATCAATAGAATTAGAAATGAAAAAGGAGAAGTAACAACGGACACTGCAGAAATACAAAAGATCTTGAGAGATTACTACAAGCAACTCTATGCCAATAAAATGGACAACCTGGAAGATATGGACAAATTCTTACAAATGCACAACCTGCCAAGACTGAATCAGGAAGAAATAGAAAATATGAACAGACCAATCACAAGCACTGAAATTGAAACTGTGATTAAAAATCTTCCAACAAACAAAAGCCCAGGACAAGATGGTTTCACAGGCGAATTCTATAAAACATTTAGAGAAGAGCTAACACCTATCCTTCTCAAACTCTTGCAAAATATAGCAGAGGGAGGAACACTCCAAAACTCATTCTACGAGGCCACTATCACTCTGATACCAAAACCAGACAAGGATGTCACAAAGAAAGAAAACTACAGGCCAATATCACTGATGGGCATAGATGCAAAAATCCTCAACAAACTACTAGCAAACAGAATCCAACAGCACATTAAAAGGATCATACACCATGATTAAGTGAGGTTTATTCCAGGAATGCAAGGATTCTTCAATATAAGCAAATCAATCAATGTGATACACCATATTAACAAATTGAAGGAGAAAAACCATATGATCATCTGAATAGACGCAGAGAAAGCTTTCAACAAAATTCAACACCCATTTATGATAAAATCCCTGCAGAAAGTAGGCATAGAGGGAACATTCCTCAACATAATAAAGGCCATATACGACAAACCCACAGCCAACATCATCCTCAATGGTGAAAAACTGAAAGCATTTCCACTAAAATCAGGAACAAGACAAGGTTGTCCACTCTCACCACTCTTATTCAACATAGTTTTGGAAGTTTTAGCCACAGCAATCAGAGAAGAAAAGGAAATAAAAGGAATCCAAGTCGGAAAAGAAGAAGTAAAGCTGTCACTGTTTGCGGATTACATGATACTATATATAGAGAATCCTAAAGATGCTACCAGAAAACTACTAGAGCTAATCAATGAATTTGGTAAAGTTACAGGATACAAAATTAATGCACAGAAATCTCTGGCATTCCTATACACTAATGATGAAAGTCTGAAAGTGAAATCAATAAAACACTCCCATTTACCATTGCAACAAAAAGAATAAAATATCTAGGAATAAACCTACCTAAGGAGACAAAAGACCTGTATGCAGAAAATTATAAGACACTGATGAAAGAAATTAAAGATGATACAAATAGATAGAGAGATATACCATGTTCTTGGAGTGGAAGAATCAACATTATGAAAATGACTCTACTACCCAAAGCAGTCTACAGATTCAATACAATCCCTATCAAACTACCACTGGCATTTTTCACAGAACTAGAACAAAAAATTTCACAATTTGTATGGAAACACAAAAAACCACGAATAGCCAAAGCAATTTTGAGAACGAAAAATGGAGCTGGAGGAATCAGGCTCCCTGACTTCAGACTATACTACAAAGCTACAGTAATCAAGACAGTATGGTACTGGCACAAAAACAAAAAGATAGATCAATGGAACAGGATAGAAAGCCCAGAGAGAAACCCACGCACATATGGTCACCTTATCTTTGATAAAGGAGGCAGGAATGTACAGTGGAGAAAGGACAGCCTCTTCAATAAGTGGTGCTGGGAAAACTGGACAGCTACATGTAAAAGTTTGAGATTAGATCACTCCCTATCACCATACACAAAAATAACCTCAAAATGGATTAAGACCTATCTGTAAGGCCAGAAACTATCAAATTCTCAGAGGAAAATATAGGCAGAATACTCTATGACATAGATCACAGCAAGTTCCTTTTTGACCCACCTCCTAGAGAAGTGGAAATAAAAACAAAAATACACAAATGGGACCTAATAAAACTTCAAAGCTTTTGTACAGCAAAGGAAACCATAAACAAGACCAAAAGACAACCCTCAGAATGGGACAAAATATTTGCAAATGAAGCAAGTGACAAAGGATTAATCTCCAAAATTTATAAGCAGCTCATGCACCTCAATAAGAAAATGACAAACAACCCAATCCAAAAATGGGCAGAAGACCTAAATAGACATTTCTCTAAAGAAGATATACAGACTGCCAACAAACACATGAAAGAATGCTCAACATCATTAATCATTAGAGAAATGCAAATCAAAACTACAATGAGATATCATCTCACACCTGTCAGAATGGCCATCATCAAAAAATCTAGAAACAATAAATGCTGGAGAGGGTGTGGAGAAAAGGGAACCCTCTTGCACTGGTGGTGGGAATGTAAATTGATACAGGCACTGTGGAGAACAGTATGGAGGTTCCTTAAAAAACTACAAATACAACTACCATATGACCCAGCAATCCCACTACCGGACATATACCCTGAGAAAACCATAATTCATAAAGAGTCATGTACCAAAATGTTCATTGCAGCTCTATTTACAATAGCCCGGAGATGGAAACAACCTTAGTGTCCACCATCGGATGAATGGATAAAGAAGCGGTGGCACATATATACAATGGAATATTACTTAGCCATAAAAAGAAATGAAATTGAGCTATTTGTAATGAGGTGGATAGACCTAGAGTCTATCATACAGAGTGAAATAAGTCAGAAAGAGAAAGACAAGTACCGTATGCTAACACATATATATGGAATTTAAGGGAAAAAATGTCATGAAGAACCTAGGGGTAAGACGGAATAAAGACACAGAGCTACTAGAGAATGGACTTGAGGATATGAGGAGGGGGAAGGGTGAGCTGTGACAAAGCGAGAGAGAGGCATGGACATATATACACTAACAAACGTAAGGTAGATAGCTAGTGGGAAGCAGCGGCATAGCACAGGGATATCAGCTCGGTGCTTTGTGACCGCCTGGAGGGGTGGGATAGGGAGGGTGGGAGGGAGGGAGACGCAAGAAGGAAGAGATATGGGAACATATGTATATGTATAACTGATTCACTTTGTTATAAAGCAGAAACTAACACACCATTGTAAAGCAATTATACTCCAATAAAGATGTAAAAACAAAAACAAAACAAAACAAAAAACCCAGCGGAGTGTCATAGAACCAAACAAATTAAACAATACTAGTTTTGCTATACGTATCTTCCTGTTCCCCACTCTGCTCTGTGATGTTCTGATCTCTCCAGGGTCTAGAATGGAGAGCTCTGCTTTGCCTCTGCCATGCTCTTCCCTCCTGTTCTCCTAAGATCTATCAAGTTTGTGACCCTGAGTTGTAGTTACACTTGGTCCCTGTAGCCAGGCATAAAATTAATTGAAGCAATGGTTTCTTATGTTCCCAATTCTCTGTCAAAGAGGTCTCCAGACATATCCACAGCTCTTTTATCCCCCCGCTTTTTTCAGCACTCTAGTCCTTTTAAGATCCCCCCTGCTGAGATTCTTGTGTACTATAAAGAGAAACACAATCCATTACACCTATGCTTGGGTTCAACTTTTATAACCTCTGGTAGCAGTTTAGCTTTAAAGGCCAAACAAGGAAAAATGAAACGATTCAAATTGCAGGCAGAGAAGGCTTTTCTGATTACTACTTTAAACCTCATACGCACTATGCCAACCAATATAAAAAATGTCCTCCCATCAATTTTTGTCTTTGTAGGGGGCATGGAGTGGGTCCTGTAAGATGTTTGTGTTTGTGACCACCAGGTGGCAGTGGTTCCATTCCTCTCATTCCTCCAGTGCCTTAACTGTCAAAAGCATGACAGCTACTAGAGGATTTGCTCTTGATTGGCTGAGCCACCCACAGAAAGGCTATCTCGTGCATTAGAGAAGGAGAACTAAGACACAGGAGAAGCTCCTCAGGGGAGAAGATTTGGAATCATTAAAATTGTATCAAGAGTGTGATATCAGGATGGAGAACATGCTGGAATGTGCATTCATAGTCTTGTGGCTTCAGCTTGGCTGTAAGTTGGAGGTTAAGAGATGAGAACCATAAGGGCACATTTATCCAAAGCTGGAGAGAAGAGAGAGAGGGGTTTAGTCTCAGCTCATCCCAGGTTTCTTGTTGGAATTTTTCAAAACTGCTGAACTGAAAGCTTTGTTTCATTTCTGATTTTGTTTTCCTGAACAGGGTTGAGGGGAGAAGAGAAGGTGGAGCAGAGTCCTCAGACCCTGAAAATCCAGGAGGGAGACAGTCTCATCCTCAACTGCAGCTACACGGTCAGCAATTTTAAAGGGCTACTGTGGTATAGACAGGATCCTGGGAAGGGACCCGAACTTCTCTTCGCTCTTTACTCAGTTGGGGACGAAAAGCAGAACGAAAGACTAAAAGCCACCTTGTTAAAGAAGGGAAGCTCTCTGCACATCGCAGCCCCTAAACCTGAAGACTCAGCCACTTACCTCTGTGCTGTGGAGACACAGTGCTCCCCAGGCACCTGCAGCCTGTACACAAACCCTGCAGCTGGGGTTCTGGAATCAGGGCATCTTTGGTGTTCTCCTTCCTCGATGAAGTAGTTGCTTAGCACCCAGAACCTCTTTTCAAGTAGTCCTATGGAGAATGAAATCTTGTGACATAGCCAGACAGCAGAGATTACTGTTCATTCTGTCCAGGATCCTGAGTGATACTGGTATTCAACTTTTTCTTTCATTAAAATGTTTAGGTCAGATTTTGGTATCAAGATGATAATAGTTCATTAGATAAGTTGCAACTTATGGCTCCTTTTCTATCTATAGAAGAATTTGTACAGGTTTTTAATAATTTTTTTTTAATTTTCAGAAAGTTCACTAGTGAGCCACCTAAGCATAGAGTTTTACTTATGGGAGAAACTTAATAATCCTTCAATTATGGATTCAGTTACTTTAACGGGTAAGGGGTTCTTTATATATTTGTTTTTTCTTGTGAAAGTTGGTCAATTTTGTTTCTCCTGCACATAGTTTATTATTTACTACCTTTACTTTCTTTTATTTATCTTGCTACTTTTTCTAGTTCTTTGAGTTGCAAGTTTGACTATTGATTCTCAACATTTCTTCTTTCCTAACAAATATAATTTAAATCCATAAATTTGCCTCTAATTACAAATATTCCTTGACTTCCAGTGGGGTTACGTCCCAATAAACCCATCATAAGTTGAAAATATCTTAAGTCAAAAGTGCATTTAATACACCTAAACTCCGGACATCATAGCTTAGCCTAGCTTACCTTGAACGTGCTCAGAACACTTATATTAGCCTACAGTTGGGCAAGATTATCTAACACAAAGCCTATTTTATAATATGGTGCTGACTCTCTCATGTAATTTATTGAATACTGTACTGAAAACAAAAAGCAGAGTGGTTGTCTGGGTTCAGACCGGTTTTGTTTTGTTTTTGTTAACATCTTTATTGGAGTATAATTGCTTTATAATGGCGTGTTAGGTTCTGCTTTATAACAAAGTGAATCAGCTCTACATATACATATATCCCCATATCTCCTACCTCTTGTGTCTCCCTCCTACCCTCCCTATCCCACCCCTCTAGGTGGTCACAAAGCACCGAGCTGATCTCCCTGTGCTATGCAGCTGCTTCCCACTGGCTATCTATTTTACGTTTGGTACTAGTGTGATGGTCCTTTACCCTTGTGATCCAGTGACTGGCTGGGAGCTGTCCAGCATCAAAAGAGAGCATCATACTAGCCCAGGAAAAGATCAAAATTCAAAATTTGAAGTGTGGTTTCTACTTAATGCATATCACTTTCATACCATCATAAAGTCAGAAAACCGTAAGTCAGGGACCTTCTGTACTGCTTTTGCTGTATCCCACGTTTGGATATGTCATATATTCATTATTATTCAACTAAAATGTTTGGTAATTTCCATTTGAAGTGGGGATTTTATGTCCCATGATGATATTTCCAGGGACGTAAGATTGGCCAAATCCTGCCCTGCTCACCACTGGGAAGATTCCTGAGGATGCTTATATGTATTAGCTTAATACAAATGGAAAGTGAAGAAGAACTTTCAGCTGAACCAGGACCTGATTACCTCTAAAGCAGGAAAGGTGGGTTGAGGTTCAGGCCTAAGTGGAGTTTCCTACTTCCTTCTGAATCCAGAAAAGCAAGCTCAGAATTCCTATAAGGATGAGTAGGAGAGATAGGCCACGCCTCAAACTAGCCAAGGGTTGACTTGATTTTCAAGTATCTGAGCTGAAATCGAAAGAGAAAGAGGTAGCCAATCACAGCGTACTAAATTAGCTCTCCTTAGATTTGCTTATTATCACAGGTAGGCAAAGACTTAAAATGCAAGCGATATAAGCAGAGTGAGTGGAGTCTTGAGTCCTACATTTTAAGTTAGACTAAGGACTAATTTCCTACTCATAAATGGACTGCGAACAACAGAATCAGCCCTCCTCACCCCTCCCGTGTGGGGAGGGGAAGAGGCAAGGTCTACAAAGAAGGAAAGCAGAAGTGGAAATTTCCTGCTTTAGGGAAAGAGAGGTATTCATTAATCCACACCATCTGGTTTTGTTTAATTTTAATCTTTTGGGTTTACAGCTTTAAAGTCTGCCCAATGTGTTCAGGGAAAGAGATCAGAGAATTATCATGGGATCCTTGTTTCCACCTGCCCTTATTTTGTCATTCGCATCATTACCACAATCATCTTTATTATCATTTATGGAACACTTACCATATGCCAAGTCCATTGCTAAGCACTTTACAACTCATTTTATAATCTAAAAACCGCAAAGTAATATTAACCCATCCTCAGTTGAGGTAAACTAAGGCTTAAGAATGTTTAAAGATGAAAGGATTTCTGAGATAAAGTAAATGCTGCAGGCAATATAAGATGACATTAACACATAAAAACTCCAGAGTTAACCAATTGGACAGTATTTGTCAAAGTTTACTGTACATTTAAGAATCACATTTAGAAAAAATATGTCTTATTCTGATCAACAGATTCTGATTCAATAGGTCTGGCATGAGGTTGGGGATTTACTTTTTTAGTGAGTTACTTGATGAGTTTGGTTCAAGTGACTGGGAGATTTTACTCTGAAAAACTCTGAAAAATATGGAAGACTGCTGAATTTCAGGAGGATGGATGATATGAAAATGTATGTGTATTCACTTAGATGTTAAGTGGTTAGAGAACCTCAGAACCCACCTGGGGACACCTAATGCACGTAACACCTTATTCTGATTAAACCATATCCTATTTTGATTAGTAAAAATAAACTCTCTTTTTTAATGATAAACAAGGTAATGACTTGTTTTCAACAACAGCAAAAAGAAATTTATCCATGGTTTAATGAATGGTGAGATTTGGTATAAAACTGATGTAACTGCAAGTTTTTGTCACGTTAATGAGCTAGGCCAGCTGTTAGTGGAATGCCTTTTGTAACTGCAGGTACTCAAACGTGAAATGGGAGAAAGTCAGAATTCTATGCCAAGGGCTATTGTTATGATGATGGACGCTGTTGGATCAAAGATTTTTGTAAGTGTTCGTTGTTTATTTGTTTTCATTCTTTATTTTTAATTAAAAAACAAAACCTCTCTATATGTTAAAGGCCATGAGTCAGTTATTTCTTAATATTTCCTCCTCTGTTCTAAAGGTTAAATAGATTATACTTCATAATTTTAATTAATCTTTTCACTCTTTCTGGATTCTTTACAATATTTAAAATTCATATTGAAGAAAGCAATTTACAACACTGATAAAATTTTGTTTATTGCAAAATATAGCACAATAATTATCTAACCTCTGCCTTCATAGTTCTCCTAATAATTTCCAGGAGAGACCACACTGATGACTTATAATTGTTTTATGACCGTGTTTAATCTTCGGCCATATCCTCACAGCCAGGCTTTCCTTTTCCTGTATCTGTGGTGACTTGGTTGGTGCAGGGCTTACTACTGAATTTTGTTCCTCAAGCTCATCTAATTGGTAAATATTAATTGATATTACTAATATTATTGGAATATATTTAATTATAATATATATAAATTACACAATATAAAATATTGGACTATATATGTATATTTTTTAATTTTGTCTTAAGAATTAGAAACCTTTATTTAGAATCACTTATAGAATCAAAGAGATTTTTTTTCCATTTAGATGAATAAGATGTACTCTGGAGCATTTTTCATTGTCACAAATTTGGCAGCTGGGACCCAGAACTAGGGACCAAGAGGCATTAAGCGTTCATCATTTTCCATTAAGAACAACTCACAGCCAGGCACTCTAGGATTTATGAAGAAGCAACTGTACAGACCCTGCAACCCCTGATCTTCACTTCTTTAGCTGATGTGAGGGATGCAGCAGTCAGCAGAACAGTATCATCAGAGTGTTCCACTTTCCCCATGAGCCACTTCAGACATTGCTATCCTAAAATACTTGCTTTTAAAGACAGAGATCATCGGAGTAAAAAGGAAAACTGCATGGCATTCTGTCTTTGGATATCTGTTTCTGGAGCAGATTTTGATCTATTTTTGCATCTACTTAAGCAGAAGATGAGGAAATCAGAGAAGGATGGTACAGTGAAGGGGGGCAGCATTGGGGCTGCCTGGGTGTCTCCATGAGGCACGGTGAGGAGGAGTGAGTGCTGTGTCCCACAGGTGCCACCTCTGAAGGCAGCAGGCCTGAGTCATCAGCCAGTTCTCCACCAGGAAAAGGGGAGACAAGAGGCCATGGGGAGTGCTTCCTGAATGGGATCTGACAGGGAGGGGGAGATCCTGCCCTGAGGAGGCTCCTGAGGGTCCCCGGCTGCTCTCTCACAGGGATGCTCGCACATCGAGGCCATCAGTGGTTGGGCAGGAAAGCAGTGACACCCAAAGGTGCACACCAGTTAAATGAGAAAGTGTCTGCCATTTTTAAAAAATTCTTCTTAACTTTTGTTTCTTCCCTAACCTCAAGGGAATTAGAACCAAAGACAAAAGGCAGAGGAAGAGAACAGAGCAAGCCATGCTGACCTTACTGCAGCCAGGAGTCAAGCCTCAGGTTCAAAGAGCAGAAGAGAGAAATGAAGATGGAAGTTTCAACCAGGGCTGCACTGAGATTTATTTAATACATGAAAGTGGCCCAGAGGTCTTGTGGTTTTCTTTCCAAGATGTCTCTAGGGGACAAGGTTCAATGTTCCTCCAAGGACCCATCGATACTTATGCCTCCTTGCTTTACTCGGATACTCTCTCCTCTCCCCCTTGCTCCACTTAGAAAATGCTTATTTTGCCTCAGGTAGGCTAACTTGTATTATTTCAGTGTATCATCTCCTAAATCTGTAACTGATGCTTGTCCTTTGATTTGCCTATAGGACTAAAACTTTTGAAATAAAATGGTAAGCAAGGCAGCTTTATTTTTTTCCCAGCAGTACATCCTTTCCTTGAAGTGATGAGCTGAGAATCACCCATCTGCCTGAAAGAAGGAAACATCATGTGGTTTTAAAAATGAAAAAAAGCAAAAACTCTGTAAATACTGCAACAATTGTCTTGTTACACACAGTGATCATTCTAAAAACTTAAATGACCAAAACTGTCCCATCTGTAACATGAGACGCACATCTAAGCTGTTCTCTTCCATTATCCGTACAGTAACTTTACAAAAGCTGGTAGGTGGACTTGCCTGGGATCTGGTGACGGCATTCGTGTGTTTAGTCGCAAGAGGGGCCTGCTGTATCTCTGTCAGTAACGTCCCTGATCAGATGGGGAAAGAGTAGTTAGCTCACATGCAATATTGAAGTCATGTGGAAACTATGACAAATGATATATTTTATTCTCTTTGTTATAAGCAGAATAGTCTGGGCATAGCTTCCAAACATTCAATGATTCCTGGCCTTGTCCCAATCCATTATGAAAGGTTTTCTTGCTACTTAAAATGGGATGACACACAAAGAGGAAGACAGGAAGTGGCTATGCAGCTTTCCAGCTTAATTGATCCATTTCTGTCAATTTTTTGTAGGAACAAAGAAAAGTGTAATTTTTTTTCCAATGGGAAGAGAATTATTTTTCCTCAATCTGTTTTAGTTCTCTTAAACTTGAAAAGATAACAAGAAAACGTTTTCAAGTCTACTCCCCCTTCTTTCTTACAGTGTCTTTCCTTTTTTCCTTCCTTTCTCTCCTCCTGGCCAGTCCAGTCTGTGTTGGGGTCACTAGGCACACGCAGAAAATGGGGAAAGACCAGTTATGAACAGGGTTTGTGGAGCGTAAGGATGAGTGCCAGGTCTATTGTTTCCTTTATACCAAGACATGCCGTCTATAAATGCCCTCCTATTAACACATGATCCCTAGAAACATTTTAGGAGACCAGAGAATCGGGCAACTTGGCTTCTAGGTTAGGATCTGACCTTAACTTTCTCAGTTACTTTGAGCACATCACCCTCTGTATCTGAGTCTCATTTACTCTTTCTTGTCATTTTTTTAAAAGTATTTCTTTTCTTTAAAATTTTTATGAATTTATTTATTTTATTTTTGGCTGTGTTGGGTGTTCGTTGCAGCGCACAGGCTTTCTCTAGTTGCGGAGAGCGGGAGCTACTCTTCGTTGCAGTGCGCGGGCTTCTCATTGCGGTGGCTTCTCTTGTGGAGCACGGGCTGTAGGCGCCTGGGTTTCCGTAGTTGCGGCACATGGGCTCAGTAGTTGTGGCTCACGGGCTGTAGAGCGCGGCTCAGTAGTTGTGGTACATGGGCTTAGTTGCTCTGTGGCATGTGGGATCTTCCCAGACCAGGGCTCGAACCCGTGTCCCCTGCATTGGCAGGCAGATTCTTAACCACTGCTCCACCAGGGAAGCCCCATCTTTCTTGTCATTTAGAGAGACTTTCCCCCTCCTCTCAAGGCTGTATAAGACTTGGTGTTCTTCCTGAATAGGCCACAGAAATGCCGATAAAAATTCCATTAGAAAAATCTTTTAACTTGCTTATGAACTAAACGTTGTTCAACCGAAAATAAACAGCATACAGACTTCCTACTCCAGTTATTAATGGGCACTTTTTCATACACAAAAAGAGAAAGTGAAAAGAAAATCACATCATTTGGCTTAGCAGTGGGAGACGTGCCCACAAGATGTCAGTATATGTTAGAACTAATATACAAATTCAGTAAAGTTGCAGGATACAAAACCAATACACAAAAATCAGTTGTGCTTCCACATACTACTAACAAACTATCAGAAGGTGATGTTAAGAAAACAATTCCATTTACAATTGCATTGAACAGAAAATATTTAGGAATAAATTTAAACAAGGAAGTGAAAGACCTGTACATTGAAATCTATAAGACATTGATTAAGGAAATTGAGAAGACAAAAATAAATGGGAAGATACTTTGTTCTCATGGACATAAAAAATTCAATTGTTGAAATATCCATAGTACCCAAAGCAATCTACAGACTGAATGAAATCCTTGTCAAAATTCTATGGCACTTTTCACAGAAATAGAACAAAACAATCCTGAAGTTTTTATGGTACCAAAATAGACCACCAATAGCCAAAGCAATCTAGAGAAAGAGGAACAAAACTGAGGGCATCACATTTGCTTATTTCAAACTATATTACAAAGCTACAGTAGTCAAAACACTGGTACTGGCATAAAAACAGACACATTGATCAATGGAGCAGAATGGAGAGTCCAAATATAAGCCCCTGTTGTCTAGGTGCTCCGGCCTGGTGTCAGGCCTGAGCCTCTTAGGTGGGAGAGCTGAGTTCAGGACATTGGACCACTAGAAACCTCCCGGCCACATGTAATATCAATCAGTGAGAGCGCTCCCAGAGATCTCTGCCTCAATGTTAAGACCCTGCTCCACCCAATGGCCAGCAAGCTCCAGTGCTGGATACCCTATGCCAAACAACTTGTAAGACAGGAACACAGCCTTACCCATCAGCAGAGAGGCTGCCTAAAATAAGATTAAGCTCACAGACACCACAAAACACACCACTGGACGCAGCCCTGACCACCAGAAAGACAAGATCCAACCCCACCCACCAGAACAAAGACACCAGTCCCCTCCATGAGGAAGCCTACACAAGACACTGAACTAACCTTATCCAATGGGGGCAGACACCAAAAGCATGGGGAATTATGAACCTGCAGCCTGCAAAAAGGAAACCCCAAACACAGTAAGTTAAACAAAATGAGAAGACAGAGAAATAGGCAGCAGAGGCAAGAGTAAGGGAAAAACCCACCAGAGCAAAAAACATGAAGAGGAAATAGGCAGTCTACCTGAAAAAGGATTCAGAGTAATGATAGGAAGGATGATCCGAAATCTTGGAAATAGAATGGAGAAAATACAAGAAACGTTTAACAAGGACCTAGAAGAACTAAAGAGCAAACAAACAATGATGAACAACAAAATAAATGAAATTAAAAATTCTCTAGAAGGAATCAATAGAGAATAACTGAGACAGAAGAACGGGTAAGTGACCTGAAAGAGAGAATAGTGGAAATAACTACCACAGAGCGGAATAAAGAAAAAAGAATGAAAAGAATCAACGACAGTCTCAGAGACCTCTGGCACAAAATTAAATGCACCAACATTCGAATTATAGGGGTCCCAGAAGAAGAAGAGAAAAGGAAAGGGACTGAGAAAATACTGGAAGAGATTATAGTTGAAAACTTCCCTAATATGGGAAAGGAAATTGTCAGTCAAGTCCAGGAAGTGCAGAGAGTCCCATACAGGATAAATCCAAGGAGAAACATGCCAATTCACATATTAATCAAACTATCAAAAGTTGAATACAAAGAAAAAATATTAAAGGTAGCAAGGGAAAAACAACAAATAATATACAAGGGAATGCCCATAAGGTTAACAGCTGATCTTTCAGCAGAAACTCTGCACGCCAGAAGGGAGTGCCAGGACATATTTTAAGTGATGAAAGGGAAAAACCTACAACCAAGATTACTCTACCCAGCAAGGATGTCATTCAGATCTGATGGACAAATTAAAACCTTTAAGACAAGCAAAAGCTAAGAGGATTCAGCATCACCAAACCAACTTTACAACAAATGCTAAAAGAACTTCTCTAGGCAGGAAACACAAGAGAAGGAAAAGACCTACAATAACAAACCCAAAACAATTAAGAAAATGGGAATAGGAACTACATATTGATAATTACCTTAAATGTAAATGGATTAAATGCTCCAACCAAAAGACATAGACTGGCTGAATGGACAGAAAAGCAAGACCTGTATATATGCTGTCTACAAGAGACCCACTTCAGACCTAGGGACACATACACACTGAAAGTGAGGGGATGGAAAAAGATATTCCATGCAAATGGAAATCAAAAGAAAGCTGGAGTAGCAATTCTCATATCAGACAAAATAGAGTTTAAAATAAAGACGACTACAAGAGACAAAGAGCGACACTACATAATGATCAAGGGATCAATCCAAGAAGATATAACAATTGTAAATATTTATACACCCAACATAGGAGCACCTCAATACATAAGGCAAATGGTAATTGCCATAAAAGGGGACATTGACAGTAACACAATCATAGTAGTGGACTTTAACACCTCACTTTCAGCAGTGGACAGATCATCCAAAATGGAAATAAAAAAGGAAACACAACCTTTAAATGACACATTAAACAACATGGATTTAATTGACATTTATAGGACATTCCATCCAAAACAACAGAATACACTTTCTTCTCAAGTGCTCATGGAATATTCTCCAGCAGAGATCACATCTTGGGTCACAAATCCAGCCTTGGTAAATTTAAGAAAATTTAAATTATATCAAGTATCTTTTCTGACCACAACACTATGAAACTAGATATCAATTATAGGAAAAAAACTGTAAAAAATGCAAACACATGGAGGCTAAACAGTACACTACTAAATAACCAGGAGATCACTGAGAAATCAAAGAGGAAACCAAGAAGTACCTAGAAACAAATGACAATGAAAACACAACGACCCCAAACCTATGGGATGCCCCAAAAGCAGTTCTAAGAGGGAAGTTTATAGCAATACAATCCTACCTTAAGAAACAAGAAAAAGCTCAAATAAACAACCTAATCTTACACCTAAAGCCATTAGAGAAAGAAGAACAAAAGAACTCCAAATTTAGCAGAAGGAAAGAAGTCATAAAGATCAGATCAGGAATAAATGAAAAAGAAATGAAGGAAACAATATCCAAGATCAATAAAACTAAAAGCTCTTTCTTTGAGAAGATAAACAAATTGATAAACCACTAGTCAGACTCATCAAGAAAAAAGGGAAGGAGACTCAAATCAACAGAATTAGAAATGAAAAAGGAGAAGTAACAATTGACACTGCAGAAATACAAAGAATCATGAGGGATTACTACAAGCAACTATATGACAATAAAACGGACAACCTGGAAGAAATGGACAAATTCTTAGAAAAGCACAACTTTCTGAGACTGAACCAGGAAGAAATAGAAAATATAAATAGCCCAATCACAAGCACTGAAATTGAAGCTAGGATGAAAAATCTTCCAACAAACAGAAGCCCAGGACCAGTTGGCTTCACAGGCGAATTCTATCAAACATTTAGAGAAGAGCTAACACCATCCTTCTCAAACTCTTGCAAAATATAGCAGAGGGAGGAACACTCCCAAACTCATTCTATGAGGCCACCATCACCCTGATACCAAAACCAAAGGTGTCACAAAGAAAGAAAACTATAGACCAATATCACTGACGAACATAGATGCACAAATCCTCAACAAAATACTAGCAAACAGAATCCAACAACACATTAAAACGATCATAAACCATGATCAAGTGAGGTTTATCCCAGGAATGCAAGGATTTTTCAGTATATGCAAATCAATCAATGTGATACACCATATTAACAAACTGAAGGATAAAAATGATATGATCATCTCAATAGGTGCAGAAAAAGCTTTCAACAAAATTCAACACCTATTTATGATAAAAGCTCTCCACAAAGTAGGCATAGAGGGAACTTACCTCAACGTAACAAAGGCCATATATGACAAACCCACAGCCAACATCATCCTCAATGGTGAAAAACTGAAACCACTTCCTCTAAAATCAGGAACAAGACAAAGGTTGTCCACTCTCGCCACTATTATTCAAAATAGTTTTGGAAGTTTTAGCCACAGCAATCAGAAAAGAAAAAGAAATAAAAGGAATCCAGATCGGAAAAGAAGAAGTAAAGCTGTCACTGTTTGCAGATGACATGCTACTATACATAGAGAGTCCTAAAGATGATACCAGAAAACTACTAGAGCTTATAAATGAATCTGGTAAAGTAACCGGATACAAAATTAATGCACAGAAATCTCTTGCATTCCTATACACTAATGATGAAAAATCTGAAAGAGAAATTATGGAAACACTCCCATTTACTATTGCAACAAAAAGAATAAAATACCTAGGAATAAACCTACCTAAAGAGACAAAAGACCTGTATGCAGAAAACTATAAGACACTGATGGAAGAAATTAAACAGATTTCTTCAGATGGAGAAACAGATAGACAGATATAACATGTTCTTCAATTGGAAGAAACAACATTGTGAAAATGACAATACTACCCAAAGCAATCTACAGATTCAATGCAATCCCTACCAAACTAACAATGGCATTTTTTTTTTACAGAACTAGAACAAAAAATTTTAAAATTGGCATGGAAACACAAAAGACCCTGAATAGGCAAAGCAATCTTGAGAAAGGAAAATGGATCTGGAGGAATCAGGCTCCCTGACTTCAGACTATGCTACAAAGCTACAGTAATCAAGACAGTATGGTACTGGCACAAAAACAGAAGTCTAGATAAGTGAAACAGGATAGAAAGCCCAGAGATAAACCCACGCCCATATGATCACCTTATCTTTGATAAAGGAGGCAAGAATATACAATGGAGAAAAGACAGCCTCTTCAATAAGTGGTGCTGGGAAAACTGGACAGCTACATGTAAAAGAATGAATTAGAACACTTTCTAACACCATACACAAAAATAATCTCAGAATGGATTTAAGACCTAAATGTAAGACCAGACACTATCAAACTCTTAGAGGAAAACATAGGCAGAACACTCCTTGACATAAATCACAGCAAGGTCTTTTTTGACCCACCTCCTAGAGAAATGGAAATAAAACCAAAAATAAACAAATGGGACCTAATGAAACTTAAAAGCTTTTTCACAGCAAAGGAAATCATAAACAAGATAAAAACATAACCCTCAGAATGGGAGAAAATATTTTGTTGCAAATGAAGCAACTGACAAACAATTAATCTCCAAAATATACAAGCAGCTCATGCAGCTCAATATCAAGGAAACAAACAACCCAATCCAAAACTGGGCAGAAGATCTAAATAGACATTTCTCCAAAGAAGATATACAGATTGCCAACAAATGCATGAAAAGATGTTCAACATCACTACTCATTAGAGAAATGTAAATCAAACTACAATGAGGTATCACCTCACACCAGTCAGAATGGCCATCATCAAAAATTCTACAAACAATAAATTTTAGAGAGGGTGTGGAGAAAAGGGAACCCTCTTGCACTGTTGGTGGGAATGTAAATTGATACAGCCGCTATGGAGAACAGTATGGAGGTTCCTTAAAAACAGAACTATCATATGACCCAGCAATCCCACTACTGGGCATATACCCTGAGAAAACCGTAATTCAAAAAAAGCATGTACCACACTGTTCATTGAAACCCTGTTTACAATAGCCAGGACATGGAAGCAACCTAAATGTCCATGGACAGATGAATGAATAAAGAAGATGTGGCACATATATACAATGGAATATTACTCAGCCATAAAAAGAAACGAAATTGAGGTGTTTGTAGTGAGGTGGGTGGACATGGAGTCTGTCATACAGAGTGAAGTAATTCAGAAAGAGAAAAACAAATACCGTATGCTAACACATATATGTGGAATCTAAAAAAAAAGAAAAAAACTTCTGATGAACTTAGGGGCAGGACAGGAATAAAGACGCAGATGTAGAGAATGGACTTGAGTACACAGGGAGGGGGAAGGGTAAGCTGGGATGAAGTGAGTGAGTAGCATTGACATATATACACTACCAAATCTAGAATAGATAGCTAGTACGAAGTAGCTGCATCGCACGGGGAGATCACCTCGATGCTTTGTGCCCACCTAGAGGGGTGTGATAGGGAGGGTAGGGGGGAGATGCAAGAGGGAGGGTATATGGGGATATATGTATACATATAGCTGATTCACTTTGTTATACAGCAGAACCTAACACAACATTGTAAAGCAATTATACTCCAATAAAGATGTTAAAAAACAAAAGTAAAAATAAACCCATGTGTACATAGTCAATTAATTCATGAAAAAGAAGCCAAAAATATACTTTCAGGAAAGGAAAGTCTCTTCAAGAAATGGTGTGAAGAAGAATGGAAAGCCCTATGCAAAACAATGAAACTGCACACTTATCTTACACCATACACAAAAATCAACTCAAATTGGATTAGAGACTTGAACATAGACCTAACCCAATAAAACTCCTAGAAGAAAACATACAGAACAAATTCCTTGACATCAGTCTTGGCAATGATTTTTTGTATTTGACACTAAAAGCAAAGACAACAAAAGCAGTAATAAACAAGTGGGACTATATCAAACTGTGAGGCAAAAGAGACCATGAACAAAATGAGAAGGCAATCTAGGGAATGGGAGAAAATATTTTCCAATTATATATCTGCTAAGTGGTTAATATCAAAATATATGAAAATATCATAAGATCAATAGAAAAAGCAATCTGATTAAAAAATAGGCAGATCATCTGAATAAACATTTTCCCAAAGAAGCCATACAAATGGCCAATGGGTGAATTAGAAGATACTCAACATGACTAATAATCAGGGAAATGAAAATCAAAATGAAAATGAGGTATCACCTTACACCTGTCAGAATGGCTATTATCAAAAAGAAAAGGAAAAAAGTGTTGGTAAGAATGTAAAAAAGAGGGAACCCTGTGAACTGTCAGTGGAAATGTAAATGAGTGCAATGTCTATGGCAAACAGTATGGAGATGCCTCAAAAAAATTAAAACGAGCACTACTATACGATCCAGGATTTCCACTTCTGGGTATATACCTGAAGGAAATAAAAGCACCATCTCAAAAAGATATCTCTTCATTGCAGCTCATCTACAATAGCCAAGACTTGGAAACAACCTAAGTGTCCATTGACAGATGAATGAACAAGGATAATGTCATCAAAAAAAAAAAAACAAACCCTGCCATTTACAACATGGATGAAACTAGAGGGCATAATGTTAAGTGAAGACAAAGTCAAATACTGTATGAAAATTAAAATTTAAAAAATACTGTATGAAATCACTTGTATGTGGAATCTAAAGCACAGGCACAGACATACACACACAGCAGAACTCATAGGTACAGAGAACAGATTGGCGATTGTCAGAATCAGTGGGGATGGGGGTGGGAGTCTTTGAAGGTGCTCAACAGGTACAAACTTCCAGTTAAAGACAAATTACTCCTGGGGATGCAATGTACAGCATGATGATTATAGTTTAAAATTTAAAACAAAGATGTCACTATATGAATTCCTCTGGCTCTCAAAGTTCGTTTTGCTTTTTTTCTAGTAGTTTGAACAGTTTAATAACAAATTTGGAGTAGAATGTATATATGAGTAGAGTAGCTTTCACTTGAATGAAATATACAAGATTAAAATAAGATATAATGCCTAGATGGGAATGCATGGTCAGCATGAGAAAACAGTCATCAAGGATGTCACAGGGAGGGACTAGGGAAGATCTGGGAACCCCAGTAGTGATTCTGTGCCCTCATATGATATGTGAACTTGGAATTCCCATAAAGGAATCAAGGAGAGTCTGAAGACAATCTACAACAGAATAACTCAGTTTTTCTCATTGGGGTTTCTTTATGAGGTGCTGAAACAAAAATAAAATGCTTGAAATTTGATCATTTGGCATAAACAACTTCATTAGATGAAATTTCAGGATAAAATGGAAAAGAATCTTCATTCCTTCAATGTCAAGAGAAGGAAATATTTTTATTTTGGAAAGCATTTATACTGTTAATAGTTTTTATATTTTCACTGATTAAACAGTATGTTACGAGAAGCTTTGTCTTCCTGACACTATAACAATAATTATAGAATTGCACCAAACAATATATGTGCACTCATGACAAACACATGGCCAAATATTTGGATTTAGAGGACCTGTGGAGCCTTGCTTCCTACAACTTCTAATAAGTTAAGCATAGAGTTACATCACAAGCGAATATGATTTTACTGCCACTACCATTTGTTATTCCAATACACAACTGGAGATATAACAGAAGTCAGAACCCTGTTTTGTTCTCATTTGTCTGAGTGATATTTGCTGTTGTGAAGTTACCAGTTCCCATGATTTGGCGGGTAAGTAGGAAGGAAGGGGGGTGATGGCTTCTGGCTTATCTTTTGTAGGAAAGTCGAGGATCAGTGAACATATTTCACCTTAGAATCGAAATTGGAGGCAAGAAAACAATCAGAAGAACATGAATGAATATTTGCAAACACAGCATGATTCATAATGAATTTGTTTCTGGTAAGCCCTTCAGATTCCATCACAGATTAATTTACTAAATTTGGAAATTTGAAGTAATAAATCTCCTTCCCATATGTCCTTCAATATTGATCACTGGACTGTCCTTTACTATATATAATCATTTATCATTAAACCACAAGGAAAGGGAGCACAATGTTTAAGGCAGGCCAAATCTCCCAACCAGGGTGTTATACACATTCAGACTTGATCCAGCCAGAAACTACATTTCAGAGACAGCTGCTATAGTGCAGCTGAGGGACCTTGCACCTTTACTGTCAGGAACTCAGAGCAAGGCCGTTTCAACAAGGGGGAAATCCTGCCATTATGCTGCTCCCCAGACTGCTGTGGGCATTCATGGCTCTCTCTGCTTAGCTACACATAATTGCAAACCAGGGCGTCGGCTGCCTGTCAGCACTCAGAGGTGAAATGGGACAGAGGAGTAGATGTCTCAACTAAACATACACTCTCACCCCTGCGTCACTCATTAATGAGTTATTTTGACCTTAAAGTCAAAGGACTAGCACCGTTTTAGAGACCTTGTCTGTACTTTCTTTTCTACTTGTCTATTTGCCTTTGGTTCTTTTATTTTAATTCTCCCGTTAAAACAATGAAACCAAATGGAAGATTGACAGCTACATTCCACAAGAACGTTTAACAGTATACAAAACGTCAGTTACCAACTTCTGTGGCATTGACATGTACTGAGTGTTTACAGCCTGTAGATAACATGTTTTGTAGGAGTGCATTATAGCATTGTGTCACAGAAAGATCTGGCGTGCTTATCTTGACTTTATTTTACAAAGAAAAAAATAATCAGCTCCTCACAAGTGAGACTGAACACTTTGGACCAATGGGATAGAAAATGTGACATCAAGACAAGCATAGGACACATGATCTACTAAGTACAGTTCTACCTGGGGAGGCAACAGGACTGAATATCTGGAATATCCTGATCTTTCTCAAAGTCTAATAAATAAGACTCAATGTCAGGTTTCAAAAGAATATATTATTCCTGTTATAATTTCATGAAAACATAAAAAACTGAATAGATTCTGAAAACCTGAGGGGCTGATTTTTTAACATTTCATGTTAAAGTAACTTTATTTAGTGAAAACTCTAAATAGAGCCCTAGAACCCGGTTAAAAAAAAGAGATGCACTAATTATTTTGGATAATATTGCCTTTCACCAAGAAAGCTGAAAATCTGTGAGTTTTAAAAGAACTCCACTGATTCAGAATGGAGAAAAGTAAAGAGAGGCTAAATAAATGACCAGTAAGTAGATTACAAGAAAGGTGCATACCCTATACTAAATTCTATTTTAAATGGACTGGCAAAATTATTCTGCTGTATAATTATCAACACGTGTCAACCTGTTTAATCTGTAGTTCCCCTCAGCTCAAAACTTTAATACTAATTTTTCCATGCTCCTTTTCAGACACTGCCTAACAATTACCGTGGGAAGAAAAGTAGACATAGTTTTGTGGTGAGCCAGACTTTTTCCCCATCTGTGCACTGACCACGTGGTCTATGAACATAACACCCTACTTCCTGTTTGGAGGAGTGACACAGGAACCCAGGTACTATGTATATGTGCTGCTAGGCCCTCAAAGACACTGAACTCTCAGCTTGAGGCAGAACTGAAAACATATGTGCACAGGAATTCTTGCCACATGGTGCTCTCCAGCCTGCCCTGGGTATTCCTGGCCTTCATCTTCTCTGGTAGGGATGGTTCCAAATATGGGTACAAATGTTCAGGTTGAAAGGACTGCACACAGGCACATGGTACTTCACATGGACTTGGGGAGGAAAGGAGGATTGGAGAAAAGAAAGCTTATCATGATTTCAATTTGGTTTTTCTTTGGGTCCTAAATTAGTCTAATTCCTACATTATTTTGTTCACTACTTCAGCTCTGTTTTCTGATTTTTTCCCACAGGATTTGGTGCGGCCCAGAAAGTTACTCAAGTCCAGCGAGCCATGTCCAGTCAGCTAGGGGAGGCGGTCACCTTGAGCTGTCAGTATGAAACAAGCTGGAGCTGGTACGTTATTGTTTGGTATAAGCAGCTTCCCAGTGGAGAGATGACTTTCCTTATTCATCAGAGTTCTTCTGGCCAAAATGCAAAGAATGGCCGCTATTCTGTAAACTTTCAGGAAAGACGAAAATTCATCAGCCTCACCATTTCAGCCTTACTGGTGGAAGATTCTGCAAACTACTTCTGTGCTCTCCGGGAACTGACAGTGCTTGAAGTAATAGGAAAAGCCAAACAAAAACCCCAGAGCTCAATAAGAGAGAGCCCCCTTGCTGCGGGAGCCACGCTGAAAGGCACACCTGCAGATGCCAGACAAGAAATGGTAGTCCTGTGGTTGCTTAATCTGTGGTCTGGATCAGGAGATTTAATTCTAAATAAAATCTCCTGCTATCTCACTTGGGAACAGATGTCCAGAGTAACTTTCTACTAATACATACTCAGTCTTGAATTTTTGACTTTAAGTCCATCACACAGAACATGTGTAAAATTGTCTAATGTTGAAAATTTGCTCCATGATAATTTAAAGTGGCACTTCCACCTAAAGACACTCACATCAAAAACCTGGGTCTAGTTATCTGAAATGGTCATGAAAATCATTTCCTTAGTCCTTTCCCCTTAGACTTTGTGTCAGGGTACAATCAGAGAAGCAAATTACAACTGATCTAGAATAAGAGGCTCACTGTAGGGAATAGCACTCAGGCAATAGCTAGAGCTGGTGGAGGGGTCTATACAAAGCTGTTATCTTTGCATCTGGTGTTGAGCCTGAATTCACTGTTAGAGTGTCATTTGGGAAGGAAAGTTGGATGTGGACAAAAGCATGGACAGACTGTGACATGTACGGATACTAGAACCCATGAGGACAATGGTACCCACAAAGACACACTAAAACTTGTCTGTCTCTCACCTCCTTCAGTCTCACAATGGTGGGTGACCTCAAGGAGATGTGGGTGTCATTTACCCTCATGCTACACGCATACTTGGTCCAAGACAAAGAGAAGATGAGGAGGAGATCGGGTGGGCGGTAGAGGAGTTGTGAGTCAACAATAAGATGAGCTAGTTCATCAGCAGCCACATGTGTGAGTTGCCCAGTTCCTGGAGCCCTGCTCCAACCAGCAGAGCATAAAAAATGTGGCTACTTCATGACAACTACCTTCTAAACCTTGTGCAAGTCTTTTTTGTGGCCAACCCTAACCCAGAACAATACAGGGAAGCAAATTCTGGGACATAGATTTCCAGATAGTTGAGACACTACAAAGCTACTACAGTACCCTCTATGTCAACTGTCACCCATCAATACCTCTTTTAACAACACAACTTTCAAATAAACACAACAGCAAAACTATGCTTCCTGTTAATAAGATGCAGTTATTCCCCATTCAACCAAAACCAAGCTAACCCTCTCCCGAAGAGAGTACACCCAGTTAATTTATCCATTTTGGGGTGGTGTTCTTTCCTCTTATACCTCATTCACACTGTCCCATTGAATCCTGCATCTTAACCACTGAGATACAATGAGATATAAGATAAACTTATACTTGCACATCATATGTTACCACAGGCAGACAAGTAGGGGAGAGATTTAAAAATGGTTAATGTATACATAACCATATTCATATCAAAATGAAAAAGAAATTGTCATAAGTATTATAGTTCTTGTTTCTGCAAATGACCACATGATTGTAGGTGGTATTTATAACTACCATTTCCATTACCCATTCCATAACCTATTTGCTCATAGCAAGTACCTTCACTCACTGTACTACTTGACTTCCTAAAAAACAAGTTTCTTATTCAGGAGCAATGCTATGTGGAAAACCATAAAGATGAATAAGGAATTCTGCAAGTCCACCACTGTGGTTTTGGCAGAAATTTGCAAGGCATTGAAGGCAAATCCACTTAAATATTTAAGTGGAAATAATCTTGCCAATACTCAGGGAAAATCGATATATTGTATTCTGGGAAATATCATTAAGAATGATGCCTGATTTCACATCAGAAGTCACCAAGTGAAAACATTTTTGAAGTGTTAAAACAAATAACTAAAACTTTGAAACTGGCTTCTTATGAACATGAAAGGATATTTTAAAATTGTCTTTGTTAAAAATCACTGCTAGTAGGGGGGAAAGTCAAGGCACAGAATGGTAAACTGTATTTGCAATGCATATTTCTGATAAAGACTCAAATGCAATATATATTAAAAGCTCATGTAAATCAATAAGAAAAGAGTTAATAAGAATGGCAAAATCTTGGAGATCCAATTCAGAAATATTATATCCAATAGCTAATAAATATACAAAAATTATCATTATTCATCAGGGAATATTATTATTATTCATTAGGGAAATGAAAATAAAACCTCATCTGTGTCCTTTTAGCATCCTGAGTGAATCAGTATGGCTAGGAGAATAGGACCTAAGAAGAGAGGGAAAAATAATGACTGTCTCCAGGAAAATAAGTGCTTAAGTAAATTTCTTAGAAGCTCCCATCATTGAACTGATGTGGAGAAAACAACAAGCAGTAACAGAACACAGACCTGGACATTGAAGGAAAGGAAAGTTTTACTAGAAAAAAGAAAGTTGGTCCTTATTGGGCTTACTATATGTCAGGCACTGTAGGATGCATCTCAGATTCATTATCTAATTCAAATATCATAAACCCTATGAGATAGATTTTATTGTTCCAATTATTTTAATTTTTCAGAAATAAGAAAGAACTTTCCTAACTGTGAATATCATCTCTAAGTTTTATTGCCAGCCAGAGTGTAGCATTTCTGGGGCTCCTAAAGAGCAAGGTTTGAACTATGGAGAAGCACTTGGCCCCAGCACAGGGTGGCTGGATGTCTCAGTGATGGTGACATTACTGGTTTAAACAGGAACCTAAAGGAAACTAGGAAAGAAGATGCCAAACCTAGGCACAAATTGCCCCAGGATCAATAGATGAGGAAATCATCCACTAATCAGTTAACAGTGCTGAATGCTTTAGCAAGTTCCTTATGCAATAGTGTGCTGGGAAGAATAAGGGGCCTCAGGGAAAGATATTATTCCTTAAACACTCCAAGCATGTTTCTATATCAAGACCTGTGCTCCTTGCCTTTGTCCTCTCTATTGTGATGTTATGCCACCAAATATCTACATGGTGCACCTCTGAATTCCTTCATGTCTTTACTCAAATGTCACCCCTTTGGGAATCTTTTATCTTTTATCTCTTTAATCTTTCTATTTTCCTTCCTTGAGAATCAGGCTCTAGCACACTGCATGCAGCAAGAAAGAAAGCTGAAGCACTGCCACCTGGTGTCCTGCTCAAATATTTTGTGATGCTTACACTGGCCTCGCTGCTGCCCTCTAGTGACATTGGGTAAAATTGTGCTGAAGCCTAGTCACAATAGAAGCTGCCACTGCTGAACCAGTCAGTAAACTTCCCAATGCAGAAATCAGGAGAGAGAGGATTCAGGAGAACAGGCTGGTTTTTTTCTTTTGCTAGCCAGATGTGAAAGTGATTGATTTCAAATGACATATACAACACATGAGATGATTTTGCCTGTAGAGTTATAGGCTACCTTGGAAAGAAAGCTCAGAATTGTTGTGCAAGTTTGGGGTTTCTTCTCTGGTAAGTATAACTGTGTCTACTGCTCTGTCCTTTCTTGTAGTATAGCAATATCCTGAGAAGTGGGAGCAAGAGTCAATAATGGGAAAAAATAAACAATTGTAGCAAATACTGGGTGGTACACTCATTTCATATTATAATATGCCCACCCAATCTCTCAATATGACACCTTAATGAATTGACTTCTCATTAACAGTAAGAACATGATAGACCATGGATACTTACGATAACACATGAAATCTGCCAGGTAACCTGCTACATATATCTCAGAAAAATATTGAAATTTATCTTGGGCTAGATTCCTCTGCAACACCCCCTCTGCAACATTCCTCCCAACACCCCCCCCACTCCCACCCCCACCCCCCGCAAGTTTCTGCACATTGCCTGCAGCTGGTTGAGTGCCTAAGCTAGGGAAGGTGTTGTGTTGGGTGATTTGAATGTGTGTTCTCACTTAATTCTTACTGGAACCCTTCAAGGTTGGGTCCATCCTACTTTAGGGAGACAGTGTAGCAAAGTGCTTGAGACCAAAGACTTGGGTTGTATTTCTAGATCTACCACTCGGTAGCTGAGTGATCTTCGGAAAATGACTTAATAATTTTTATGCTTCCATTTCCTCATATCTACCATGTGGATATTGACAGAATCTACCATGCAGGGTTCTTATGAGAAGTGAATGAGATGATGAATGCCAGTGCTGAGCCCAGCACCCCCAGAAAGATACTGGCTACTTGCAGAAAAGGGAATTGAACATGAGAGAGGTTCAATACCTTGTCTGGTGTTACAGAATAAGTGTCGGAGTGGAGCCCTCTCTCCATACCCTGTCTAGAGCAGATGCCTTCCCTCACCCCAAGACCAACTCTCTAGCTCAATACAATATTGTATTTTTTTAAGTGCTAATCACTATCTATAATTATCTTTCTTTAAAAATTCATTTATTCAATTCTTCCTCCTCCTACCGCACTGTAGGCCTTTTATATCCTTTCACTACAGAATCCTCTATGAGTGAACAATACTTAGTGCAGGAGGCTCAACTTATATGTGTGTGTGTGTGTGTGTGTGTGTGTGTGTGTATATATAAAATAAATGTACAAAAGATAAAATTATTTCTAGAGTCCATGCTATTCAAACACTGATATAAAAGCTTAAACTGGACTAATCTTTGTGTGTTTATCTAGAACTGTCAATATGTATATCCTGCAAGTCACTTCATCTAAGATTTAATTTATGCAATATATCTAGTGATCAATTGGCTTCTCCTCGATTTCAGGTAAGGTGGGTTGCTGTAGATTACAGGATTCTACCTTACTAGTTGCATGAATGTCAAGGCTGTTGGAGGTATGCCTGTCTTGTTCTGGATACATACCTTCCAATATCCAGGTGAATTTTTCAATGGATCAGTATTTTCATCAGAAATACGCTTCACAGCAAGTAGGCTTTATGATGGTGTGGTCATACCCACACTACCCTATTCATCAAGTGGTCTGATCTGGAGGGAAAAAAAAAAGGAACTTTACTTGTACTAGTTTCTGTTTGTCTAGCAGTCCATCCCTAACCTCAGCCTTTGC
The DNA here is from genome assembly GCF_964374135.1 of Grampus griseus. Classification (NCBI taxonomy): domain Eukaryota; kingdom Metazoa; phylum Chordata; class Mammalia; order Artiodactyla; family Delphinidae; genus Grampus; species Grampus griseus. The sequence goes on along the minus strand of NC_139018.1, from coordinate 75,261,541 downwards.
ACTTCTAAATTGGGAGACATTAATGAGGTTTTTCAGGATTTCCTTTATTAACCACAGTGGCATCTCTTTTCTTGGGAAGGAAAGTCAGAGGTTAGCCATTGAGATATCTTCCAATCCTGTTCCACTTTCCAGAACACTATTTGAGTGTGTGGAAGGTACTGTTCCCTGAGTTTAGTACCTTCCCCATGCTCTTTCCTTTATTTATTTCAGTTGTTCACTGGAAAGAAGGTTATATAGTCAATTTACACTGCCAATTTTCCGGAAGTACATTTAGATTCTGAACAATCTTAATTACTGCTATCTTGTACTGTTAAATTTACCCTGGATGTCCTTTTTTTTTTTTTCCAGCTGTTTTTTAAGCTCACAGGGAACAGAGAGTATTGCTTTCATAATTTTCAGATCTCTTAAGGACATTCTGGGCACAAGATGACTGTTTAAACTAATATGCGTATGTTCAATCAAACTAGCATTATTCCTGGACTGTGACACGGGCAAGATAGAACATAATTCTTATTTACTTTTAAACAACGCTATTTGAGGTAAAATTGACATTCCACAAAATTCACCCATTTTGAATGTACAGTTCAGTGATTTTTGGTAAATTAGCTGACTTATGAAACCGTTACAATAATCTAGGTTTAAACACTTTTACCACAACAAAAAACTCCTTCATGCTCAATTATAGTTAATCCCTGTTCCGATACCTGGCCACAGGCAACCAGTGATCTACTTTATATCTCCATAGGTTCCTTTTCTGAACATTTCATGTAAATGGAGTCATTCAGTACATTTAAGTTGTTCCATTTTTTGGCTAGTAGAAAGAAACACAAAAAGCAGACTCCTGTTATTTTTAGAACGTATCTTCTCTACCATTTAAAACATTTACTGAGTATCACAAAATGTAAGTGGCATGGCAGATTCCAAACACCATGGACCCCTTACCAGATAGATATGTGTTCTAGTTATTACCAGGTGTTTGACCTGGAGTGAATTCCTCAATCTCTTTCAGCTTTAGTTTTCCTGTTGGTAAATTGGGAATGATAGTAATTCTATTGTGTGATTTCTGTATTCGAACAATGTACATAAAGCAATAGATAATTTAGCACATGGTATGTGTGCACATTTATAATATGAGGATTTTGTTGAAAGTCTGTATAAAAGATTCCTAACCGAAGTGTTTTTCCTGCCCCAAATTGCCATCCCAATCTCTCTCAAGTTGAATGATTGCAGTGCACGATGGGGCAGCCCACTTCTGAATGGTTGTCAGCTCTCTTTGTGCTGTGGACTCATGGGGGATGTCCTCACTGTTTGTGAAGTTGGTCTCAAGAAAGCAGTGTTTGAGCCCTCCTTTTGAGTGACAGGAAACTGAGTCTAGGTCAGAAATTGTTGGTGTGTTTCTAGGCCTTGTATGGGGTCTTGTCTCTGATTGGCTGGGCAACCAGATGCAGAATCCTATTTTCTGAAGAAGAATATTCCTCTGCTGAGGATACTTGGGCAGGATAAATGGAGAGGAATCCTTTGCCAGCTCCATTGTTAATCCTGTGACTTCATCTTGGCCTTAAGTCCAGGGGCTGCTGAAGACATTCTGAACAGTATGTGGCAGTGATGGAGAAGGAGGGGATGTAGTCACGTAACTCCAGGTTCTATCTGGGAACGTGTGAAGACAATGAATACTCTGTAGAGAGATCAGTGTATGTCTGACCCTGCCTTTGTGAACAGAAATGAGCAGCATATTGAGTGTGGAACAGATTTCTCCATCTCTGCGTGTTCAGGAAGGAGGGAGCACCAATTTCACCTGCAGTTTCCCTTCCAGCTCTTTTTATGCTTTACACTGGTATAGATGGGAAGCTGGAAAAAGCCCTAAGGACCTGTTTTAATGACTTTAAATGAGGATGAAAAGGAGGAAGGATAAGTAAGAATCACTCTGAATACTAAGGAGGGTTACAGCTGCATGTACATCAAAGGATCCCAGGCTGAAGACTCAGCCACATCTCTCTGTGCCTGCACACAGTGCCCTTCAGCCTCTGCAGCCCAAGCCTGTGCCTGGTGCTGCTCTAGTACCAGCATTGAGAAAGAGCCATGTGTGAGGTGGAAAAGGCAAATTCAATGAATTACAGTGTTTGCTATAACCAGGGGGAAATGCAATGGTACATAAACAAGCGTTCCAGTCACTGTACCTCCGTCAACTAACAGGACTGTCATTACACATCACTCACCTCCATTCCCACCAGTATATTGGACATATCATTGAATCAGATTCCTAGCCTCCTCTTTTGCCATGATTCCAAGTGAACTAGATAGTTACTCAAACCTTTCTAAAATAATCTGATTAAAGTAGGGTAATATTCACCACTCGTTGCTACATCCTACTTCATTGAAGGCATGTTCTTCAACACAAAAAAAAGAACAAAGAAGAGAAATGGGAAAAGCAAATAAGTTTTTATTGATTTCTCCTAGGTTTTCACAAAAAACTTTCTTAAAGATTTTGAAGTGAATATACCTTCTTTTCCATAAGGGAGTTAACATCCCAGTGCCCTATAAGCTCACTCTCATGTGGCTCATTTCCAAGAGTATTAGAGTGTATTATGTGTTGACTATTCATGCTCTCTCACCCTTACTATGCTAATCTTTAGCTGGACTATATTTTCTATACTTGGCCTCACTGTGGACTTTGGACACGGCAATGTGACCAGCTTTGACCAATGGAATGTGAGTGGATAGGAAGTATGTTATATCATAGCTAAAACTAAATATATTCACATGGCATGTCTTCTTTTGTTTCTTCCCTGCACTTACCAGGTAGTGGTTGTCTTTTCAGCTTTTATCCATAATGTGAAGAAGACGCAAGGTCCAGAATGGAAAGATAACTCATAGTAGCGGAACGGAATCGTCCTGTATCCAGGAGCAGAGCCTCAGAGTGCTGGGACTGCAGTTGACCCACAGCTAACATACCATGAACAACTCAGTAAACTTTGTTCTTGTGAGCCACTGAGATTGTGAGGTTGTTTGTACTGAGCATTGCCCTACTCAAAGTTGACTGATATATGAAGTCATATCAATTCTGTCTTCTAAATATTTCTCACATTCAACCACCTTCTTTTTTTTTTTTTTGCGGTACGTGGGCCTCTCCCGTTGCGGAGCACAGGCTCCGGACGCGCAGGCTCAGCGGCCATGGCTCACCGGCCCGGCCGCTCCGCGGAATGTGGGATCTTCCCGGACCGGGGCACAAACCCGTATCCCCTGCATCGGCAGGCGGACTCTCAAGCACTGCACCACCAGGGAAGCCCCAACCACCTCTTTTTACTTGCCTTGTTACTATCCAGGTCCAGGTGCTCATAACCTCTCACTGAGTTGGTTGGAATAACTTCTTAAATGTATCCGCTATCCATGAGCTCTTACTTCCCAAATCTATCCCTGAAGTTATCATTCTAAAATACACATCAGATTAGACTGCTGTTCTATTTCAGGACCTTCTATGGCTCCCCATGACCCAAAAGTAAAAGCCAAGGTTTATGTGGCCATCTACAGTATTACTTCCAGTAAGTGTTCATCTTCCTCACCAGTATTACACCAAGATTTCTGAACATCAGCCATATCAAATGAACTCACTCTCATATTTTCTTCTTATAAATATTATTTCTTTCTCAAGTTGGCAAAATCCTATTCAATCTTCAGGACCCAGTAAATGTCACATTTACTTTTAAAAAGATTTTCCAGGTTACATAAATTATATTTATTTGCCCTCTCCCTCTTTTAGTGTTCTGTACACAGTTTTGTAAGAGCACATATCTACTATGCTAAGAATATTTTTTGGTTTTAACTCTTCACTAGTCCAAATTCCTCAAGGATGGGGGCCCATACATATTATTCTTTAATCCCAGCTGTTATTATTGTCCCTGACTTATAAGAACCATTCAGTAGATCTGCCTACAGCTTGACCACAGTTTACTCTTGACAAGTGCACTGATTAATGAGAGCTGGTTTGTGAAGCTGGTTTATATGAGTGGGCTGGAAACCTTCCACTACGGGAACACTTGAAGATACTTCTACTTCATTATATCCCTCAAGCCAACACATGGCTGTGTTTCCCACTCTTACACCTAGTTCTTACTTAAACCATCATCCCAGGAGGCCAATGTGCCCCCATCTAAGCATATGTATCAACACAGCCATACAGAAGTTTGTCTCCATATATTCGTGGTTTTTAACATCAATTGTAAATGAAATGGTGCGTGAAAATTCTGTATGTTTTTATAACGTACCATTTCTATACTTTACGATATCTCCTTTGACTCTCTTCGCTCTTAGTACAGCTTACCCAGGACCTTATGATGAGTCAAGACAACTCATATCATTATGCGTAAAGACAAGTCATATCATTAAATGAATCTTCCTCAACCTTCTGCTTTCCACATGAAACATTCCTGCTTTTACACATATAATTCACTTTCCCTCCCCTAATAATAAAAAAGATATCTCTCTTCCTTTTAAATAGTGCGCCTCTGTCCAAATGCTTCACCCACTCCATTCACTTTGACTTCTCTGGCACCTCAGCCCACTGATCGTCCAAACTCTATGGTCTGGTTCTTCAGGACTTTCTTGCTACTGATTTCTTCCCATCATTTAAAATATTCAAGCATGCTCCTCTGAAAAAATATTTAATATTCCTCCAAATTCATACATGCCTCTCCTGTAACCAATCTATTTTTTCTCAGAAATACCAATGATCTCTTTATTATTAAATCCAAAAGGTATTTTTTACCTCCTTCATCTAGACAAGTGTTTCTCAAATTCTAATGTGCGCAGGAATCTTATTAAAATGCAGATTCTGACTCAGGAAGTCTGGGTAGGGCCTGAGCTTCTGCATTCAGAATAGCTCCCCGGTGATGCAGATGCTACTCACCTGCAGACCACATTCAGAGCAGGCACTTTCTGTAGTGCTTGCCACTCCTTTCGGAGACTTTTGTGTTCCTGGCAGGAAGGAGGTGAGGAAGGTTCACAAAAATTGTGAACTGCTCTTTCTTTCTCTATCTGACCAATAGAGGGGGCTGTTGTGTAAACTGGAAATGGTTTTTCTATATAAGATCAGAATAATCGCACAAAAACCTTCCTTCCCTACAGTTTAAAGAGATATTCTGACACCACTTTTTGCACAATGACACGTAAAGCATCTCAGACGCCCGAGGCAGGCAGTCTTGTTAAGACAGCCTCTCTCCCCACACACCTTACAACGTCCATCAGAAGAAGAAATCTAAATCCTGTGTCATTCCTTCTCAACCTCACAGCAACCTGGGTTCAAGTCCACCAGTCATCAGACTTTTGTTTGTGGAGAATCTCCCAGAAAGGAGCTCACTGCCTCCTCACTGTTCCACATGACCTTGGTGTTCACCTTGATGCTTGAGGTGCTCCTGTTCCTGAGTGAGTACTGTTCCATTTTACTCTCTTCTCTACACATGGAACATTGCTTTGGACTGACTTTGAATAGAGACTTTTTGTTCTGGCTGAGTTCATTGATTCAGCATTGATGTTTCAGGAGGAGCCGGAGCCCAGTCGGTGACCCAGCCTGACGGCCACATCACTGTCTCTGAAGGAGCCCGTCTGGAGCTGAGGTGCAACTACTCAACTTCTTTTTCGTCCTATCTCTTCTGGTACATAAAGCACCCCAATCAAGGACTCCAGCTTCTCCTGAAGTACACATCTGGAAACAGCCTTGTCTCAGGTATCAAAGGTTTTGAGGCTGAATTTAGGAGCAGTGAGAAGTCCTTCCACCTGAGGAAAACATCAGCCCATTGGAAAGACTCGGCCAAGTACTTCTGTGCTCTGAGTGACACAGTGACTAAGACTACAGTGGGAGCTGAACACAAATCTCCTGAGACTTAGTAGCTTAAAGACTCAGGGTCTCAGCCTATGTTATTTTCAGGATGTTGGCATGTTCTGTGAAGGCAAACAGTACAGAGAATACAGAATCCTGAAAGTGTCTGGTTCTCATGGGCATCTTAGATTTCTTTTCTCTTTCGCAAAGAAAAGACTATTGTTTTCTTAATTTCAGTGCTCTCAGTGGTCTTGAGGCTGGTGGGTGGTTTCTTGTCAGTGACACCTGAGAAGGCTGTGCCTATACTGTACTGTTTTCTTCAGAGTAAGTTTTTATGTCATAAAAAGAAAACCCAATCTTAATATTCTTTTTCAAAATATAGTTGACAATTCCAAGGTATTTGTTCTCACTTACTTAGTTTGGTTCAAACAAATGGGATTCTGGTTGGAATCACATTGGAAACTGACATTTTAGGATATTATGTTTTCCTACCCAAGAATATTATATGCCTCTTCATTTATTCAGGTCTTGTTTTAGTCCTTTAAAAGTAAATTTTGCTTGCTTGTTTCCAGAAAAGTTGGAAAAAATGAAATGAATCATTGAATAAGTGGAGAGTTGATGTCTAGTATTCTGTGTCTGTTCCTCTCTCTGAACAGGGAAGAGCCCACAGAAAGTGGAGCAGCATCCCCAGTCCCCAAGTGCCAGCAGGGAGAGGTTTCTATTTTTAACACAGTCACACACGCAGCAAGAGTGAGAGTTCCAACCATTAAGAAGAACATATCTCTGTGCAGGTCATAGGCTCAGACTCCACCTTCTGCTCTGTAATCATGGGGACCCCGCCCACGTTCAGTCTGTTCACAACCCCACAGAAGGAGGCACTCACTTTCACAAAAATGATGTTTCTCAGAATTCATACCTGAGGTTGTTCTGTTTCCTTCTTTCTGCACACTTCGTTAGGCAATATAAAAATATTTTACGAATGATGCTTGTACACAAAGAGCTTACTACCTAACAGTCATAGGAATATCTCTCTCATTAGACTTAAGCTTTATGAAGATATCAATTTTTTTTTTACCAATAAGCATTCACTGAACAATGGTTGAAATAATGAATGGCTGATAATATTTATACCCATATATACAGGCAAATTTATAGCCAATGGTTAGAATTTGTATGGAAACTAATTTCAGCTCCCTATAAGGAAAAATGAACAATTAGAGACTTTTCGAAACAAAACAGACTGCTTTGAGGTGTAAAATACTCCTCACTACAGGAACTAGTCAAAGAAAAGTGGAATGTCCATTTTCCAGTGATCTGCAGAAATGATTACAAAACATTATGATTTTGCACCAAACTAAGAATTTTAAGTTTTAAATGAGGGAAAATACCGTGAAAGAACTGAACAACCAAAAAGCTTGTAAAATTCACCACAGATTAAAAAAAAAAAATCACTTCCAAATTCATGGAAATTGGATTTTGAATTTTTACTTGACGCATGTGTAGGAATTTAAGTGAGGGCAATGGTAGGAGAACACATTCCAAGCAGGGTAAACTTATTAAGAGCAAACATCAAGAAACAATAAGCAAGAAGAGTTTAGGAAATTAAAAGTTTTTAATATTACTGAAAGGGACAATTTTTATTGGATGGTACTGTGAGATAATATGAAATGTTAGCTTGAGGCAGTAGTTCACCCAAGAGGGCCACACACAGCTCAGAACTGGGTTTCTTTCCAGATAAAATACAACATGTCATGAGATTACCTGTCTTTAGCATAAGCAACATTAAGGAATATCTTGAAATTGTTTTTTAGAATGAGCTATTAATCTAAATTTAAACTGGTAGATAATATCAAAGATTTACTTTTACAAGCACACTTCTAAATGTATAGAAAAACTGGATTTCCATAATGATTGATTCAATGAATAAATAAATTTCGTTTTCCCGGAGCAATTCTACCACCAACTAATCACCATATTGCAGGAAAGGAAAAATCTAAACACTTTCCCAATGTGTTGCACTTTTATGATCACTTTGCAGCATGAGTTTTGTTTAGACGTAGGGGGAGACTAATAGCTTCTCTGCCTTCATTAACCTCCCGTAATGGACAAACTTTTAAATCAAATAATACAGACCAAACAAATAAAAATAACTACATTCTGCTTTGCTTTGTACTTTGTTCTCTTCCTCATCTGGCTGCAAAAACCCTTGCATGATTTTCACTGAAAATAACTCCTGAATTCATGTGAGATTTTGCCCTCCTCAGTACTTGTACTGGTAGAGTTTAGATATGTTCCCATCTACTTCTCTGCTCTTCAGGGTACTGAATTGCATAAGGATAAGACAGACAGATAGTCCTTCAACATTAAGGCTAATTTCTAACTTACCCCCACTGTGCCTTTTATCATCACAAACATGTTTGTTGTCTAATTTGGTTCACTATTAGAAGAGCATGGTTTGGTGTACCTAAAAAAAGGATATTTCTTCGGGCAGCAATATACTAAATTTTTAGGGGTCTTATAGCTCCATTTTTCTATTAAATGGTGCAGGGTTGAGAATCAAGTAAGCACATAAAAAATAGACAGCAACACCGTAGTAAAACTAAAATTGTTATTCCACCGTTTGGTGATTTAGTTTATATCCACATCGTTCAGAAAGAGAAAGGCTTTCTTCAAAAGTAGGAACTGAGAAGAATGAGGAAGAGAAATCTATCTTATCGAATAAAAGATTTTCTGTAATACTCAGTGATGGATGAAGTGAGAGATGTGGAAATTTCCAGTCAAAGTTTGTACATTTTACTTTCATCAAATGTCTATGATCCATCCCAGAAAAGCAACCCATAGATTTAGAATAGCCCCACTCACCATCGTTTCATCAAGGAAAAGTTTTCCTGGTGCTGAATGTTGGGTAATGCTATATACTATATACAACTGAATGTTGCGTAATGCTATATTTGGGGTCTTGAATGGTGGAAGAGACCAAGAAGAATTTAAGAGAAAGGGAGGGGAAATAAGAATAGACCATGGACAGAGAAGATTTGTCCAAAAGGGACTATGCAAGATTTGCTTTAATCTATCATTAACATTGAAATTTGAAAGAGTTATTAGAATAGGTTCACAGACTCTCAGAACTAGAAACCATTGTGGAAAAGAGGGTAAGCACAAAGATGCAAGCCATGAACACATCTGCTTTGCAGACAGATTCATATAAGTGGATATCTGTGGTTTTCGTGGGTTTTTTTTCTGCACAGTAGAGCTGCCATATCATTGTGAGCTGTGGAAGTTAATCACTGGACCATTTTAGGGAACATCATTCATACCTTAGCCTAAAATATAGAGAAAGACAATGCAGAGATATGAAGAAAGACAGATCTGAGAGCATCATCAGAGCCTATATATCCAGCTCTGCCTGGAACGGCAAAAGTCAAAATACTCTCATTGGGAACAAGCCAGCATGAGTTGAGATTCTGTCATTTACAACAAATAGATCCATAATTAATACAGAAGAAGGTGGGGGGGGAGCCTTTTGGTTTTGTACTATTTTATGAGCTGAATTTATGGTACTTAGAAGCATTTTTCAGTTAAAATAACTAGAGTTATGTAGATACAGATCATCACTGGTCTACCTTCATTATAGTAAATATGAACCAGGTTAATCCTATGTATGTTTTATGAATTTCTGATGGGAAAAAATTAGAAAAATACTGAAAACATCCACAACTCTGCCACATAGACACTCATTATTTTTACTTATTTCTATCTTTTTCACAATTTTGCACATTGTTACATCATAGAGACAATTTTACGTCCTTTTTATTAACACTCACTTTTGTCATTAAAAATACCTTGTATTCATACTTTGAATTGATTATTCTACTATTCTACACCATAGATATATCACACTTAACTTTATAATTTTCCTGTTTGGGGATATCTTGATTATTTATTTCCAGTTTTTCATCATTTTAAATAGCATTATGGTATATGCCTTTAAATAAAAATTTGAATTTGAATTTCTCATCATTTTATTAGAACAGCATCCTAGAACTGGAATTAGTGGTTCAGTGGGTAAAAACAGGTTATAGTCTTTTTGCTCCTTGTGTCTCGGGAATGGGGAGTTAGTGTTTAGTGCGGACAGAGTTTCAGTTTAGGAAGGTGAAAAATTCCGCAGATGGATGATGGTGGGAGCTGCACAACGATGTGAATGTACTTAGTGCCACTGAACTGTACAGTTAAATACGGTTAAAATAGTATGTTTTATATTATGTGACTTCTACCACAATAAAAAAACATTTTCAAAAAGTATTCTAAATGTATCATCTCTACTCCCTAACACTTTTCTTACTTGAACCCACTACAGTCAGATTTTCATCCCTACCATTCCGCTGAAATCACTCTTGCTGAGGTCACCAGTGAGTTTTAAATTTTATTTATTTATTTGTTTATGTTTTTATTTATGGCTGTGTTGGGTCTTCGTTTCTGTGCGAGGGCTTTCTCTAGTTGCAGCAAGTGGGGGTCACTCTTCATCACGGTGCACGGGCCTCTCACTATTGCGGCCTCTCTTGTTGCGGAGCACAGGCTCCAGATGCGCAGGCTCAGTAGTTGTGGCTCATGGGCCTAATTGTTCTGCGGCATGTGGGATCCTCCCAGACCAGGGCTCGAACCTGTGTCCCCTGCATTGGCAGGCAGATTCTCTACCACTGCGCCACCAGGGAAGCCCACCAGTGAGTTTTATATCAACAAATCCAATGATGCATTACCATTCCTTATCTTATTGAGTGTCTCCGAAGAACGTGGCATTATGGCTACTCTCTCCCTGAAACACCATCTCTGCCTGGATTCTGGAACTCCACATTCTCCTGGTTTGCCTTCTTCCTTGCAAACCGCTCCTGCTCAGTCTCCTTTTCCTACATCTTCCTCCTCTTGCTGGTGTCTACATGTTGTGTTTTCTCAGAGCTCAGTCCTCAAACATTTATTCTCTTCAAATGATCTTGGAGGGGTTCAGCACATGCCACCCCAAAACAGGCCACTAGTTTAAAAGCACTTAAGCCCAGCCACTTTGGGTCTTCATTTTTCTATGAGGACCCCTATGTACATGTAAAAATTATTAAATAAAATCTCTATGCTTTTCTCCTGTTAACCTGTTGTATGTCAACTTACTTCTCAGGTCCAGATGGAGAACCTAAGAGGGAACAGGTAAAGCTTTAGCTCCCCTACAATCTCATCTAGGGATATGGCTTTAATTACTATTTATACATTGATGACACACAAATTTACATTTTTATCCCAACCTTCTCTATTGAAAGCCAGGCTCATATATACTGTAATCTATGTAACATCTACACTGGATATCTAATTGGCATCTAACATATCCTTAACATAAGGCCTGATTTCCCCCCATAGGTTCTTCCCTCACTCTTTTCCATCTCAAAAAAAAAAAGGCAATATAATTCACCTTACCAGAAATCCTGGGACTCTTCCTTAATTCTTCTGTTTCTCCCATACCCCACATTGTCAAACAAACCTGCCACATAAGATTTATTTTTTTCTCATAAAAAGTTTGACTTTGTTTTTCAATTCAAACAATGATGTTACACGATGGGTTTCAGTGACCACCAATTCATTTTTGAATTCTAAGATGACAGATAGATAGATAGATAGATAGATAGATAAGATGTAGGAATCTTGTCTCGAGGTTGCTGCCTAGTTAAAACACCTCCCTGTCTTGCAATATTTCTTGCCTAGCTGTTCAGGACTTTCCCTCAGAAGCCAGGAGCCAATGAATTGCTTACTTCTTTGGTACCCTGGAGATTTTAGACTCTGGAGCAATGTATCATAGTAAGATTCAGAATGGTGGAGTTTTTTTTAAGGGAAAGTTAAGAGTGGAAAGTGAAATGGGAAAGAGGAAGCCTGACATCTGGATCTCAAGCATGTTCTAAAGCAGTTTTAGGGAAAAAAAATTCTAATACACAAAGCCATACACACACACACGCACACACACACACACGACTAGATTCCATTAGAATTATCTATGCCTGCACAAACCTTGGCAAACCTTCATATAATTTCAAGAATATAGGAATGCCAGTATAAAGGCTACTGGTCTAAAATGGGACAGGGAATTCCCTGCAGTCCAGTGGTTAGGACTCTGCACTTCCACTGTAGTGGGCATGGGTTCAGTTCCTGGTCAGGGAAATAGATCCCACATGCCTTGCAGCACAGCCAAAATTACAATACAATACAATACAATACAATACAAATAAAGAAAAAATACAATACAATACAAATAAAGAAAAAAAATTTTTTAAGTAAAATAAAATGGGATACTCTCACTAACACACTTGTAACAATATACTTTCTGAGAACTCATTCCTCCCCACTGATCTGAGATAGTATCTTTTAACATATACTAAATTTCCATATACAATTAGGCTTAATTACTGATTTGCTATTCCATTTAATTGACCTATCTGCTTAGTCTTAACTTGTACTTAAGAATGTTCTTGGGGCTTCCCTGGTGGCGCAGTGGTTGAGAGTCCGCCTGCCGATGCAGGGGACACGGGTTCGTGCCCCGGTCCGGGAAAATCCCACATGCAGCAGAGTGGCTAGGCCCGTGAGCCAGGGCCACTGAGCCTGCGTGTCCGGAGCCTGCGTGTCCGGAGCCTGTGCTCCACAACGGGAGAGGCCACAACAGTGAGAGGCCCGTGTACAGCAAAAAAAAAAAAAAAAAAAAAAAAATGTTCTTTCCTTTCTCTTTCTTTTTACTTTCATACAACACACAATTTCCTCTTTTCTTCCACATTTCTTTTAACTGTTTTTTATTTTTGCATATGAATGATATAAAAGCTGCTTTTAAATTATTGTTTACCTGTCTTCTGATAGTGGCTTTTCTTCTTTTAGGTTTTCTGATATATCATTATTTCATCTGCAAATATGCAGATGATATTTTACCTGTTTCTTTCCAATTATTATGCTTCTAATTGTTTTTTCTCTTGGCCGACTGCATTATGTAGTAGCTCCAACACAATGCTAAATAGTGGTAAAGGTAGTGGACATCTTTGTCTTTCTCCTAACTTTAGTGAGAAAGCTTCTAGCATTTCCCCAGAAGTAGGTGCTGCTCTGAGGTTGTGGCATATGCATTTTTCTATGTTAAGGAATTAGCTATTTATTACTTTTCTAAGTGTTTTTTAACATGAATGTATACTGTATTTTGTCACAGGCCTTTTCTGCATCAATGGAAATGATCATATGACTTTTCTTGTTAGCTCTAATGCCAGTGATGAAGCTACTCACTTTTTTCTTAAACATCTTTATTGTAGTATAATTGCTTTACAATGGTGTGTTAGTTTCTGCTGTGTAACAATGTGAATCAGCTATATGTATACATATATCCCCATAACCCCTCCCTCTTGAGTCTCCCTCCCACCCTCCTTTTCCCACCCTTCTAGGTGGTCACAAAGCACCAAGCTGATCTCCCTGTGCTATGCAGCTGCTTCCCACTAGCTATCTATTTTACATTTGGTAGTGTATATACGTCAGTGTTACTCTCTCACTTTGTCCCAGCCCTTTCCCCTCCCCGTATCCTCAAGTCCATTCTCTACATCTGTGTCTTTATTCCTCTCCTGCCCCTAGGTTCATCAGAACCATTTATTTTAGATTCCATAGATATGTGTTAGCATACGGTATTTGTTTTTCTCTTTCTGACTTGCTTCACTCTGTATGACAGACTCTAGGTCCATCCACCTCACTGCAAATAACTCAATTTCATTTCTTTTTATGGCTGAGTAATATTCCATTGAATATATGTGCCACATCTTCTTTATCCATTCATCTGTCGATGGACACTTAGGTTTCTTCCATGTCCTGCCTATTGTAAATAGTGCTGCAATGAACATTGTGGTACACGACTCTTTTTTTTTATGAAAATGAACATTTATACTTGTTACAATGTTTAAATGTAAACTTACAGAACACCAGCTTCCATTCACATACACTGAGCTGCTAAATATGTTTGTTGAACTTGTCTTTTCTAGTTTTCTATATTACTTTAAATATGATTCTAAGTTTAGAAATCAAATATTTGGGTGTATTTGAATTAACATTGCATGACTCTTTTTGAATTATGGTTTTCACAGGTATATGCCCAGTAGAGGGATTGCTGGGTCATATGGTAGTTCTATTTTTAGTTTTTTAAGGAACGTCCATACTGTTCTCCACAGTGGCTGTATCAATTTACATTCCCACCAACAGTGCAAGAGGGTTCCCTTTTCTCCACACCCTCTCCGCCATTTATTGTTTGTAGATTTCTTGATGATGGCCATTCTGACTGGTGTGAGGTGATACCTCATTGTAGTTTTGATTTGCATTTCTCTAACGATAAATGATGTTGAGCATCTTTTCATGTGTTTGTTGGCAATCTGTATATCTTCTTTGGAGAAATGTCTATAATAGCAGATTCTATTTTGTACATTTTATTAAACATCCCCACAGGGTTAAGTTGAATAAACTTGACGTAGCAGACACAGCATTTATTGCTGGCTGCCTATTATTACTTGAGAAAATCACTTATCACCTTTAACTAGATACATTCTTGCTGGTTCTGACCTGGAATGTTGAAATCACCATCTGTGTGACAGGAGAGAGAAAATTCCATGCAAATGTAAAACTCTCTTGTAAATGTTACTTCTTCCAAACAATTGTAACCATTCCTTCTATTTTTCCCAAACTAAAATTCCCTTCTTTGGGAATATTCCTGCTAAGTATCCTCATTAGGAGAGAAAAAATCTTAAGACATCTAGAAATTCTGCTAACATTTTTGTGGTTCCAGATTTGATATGATTTGGCAATGCTCTTATTCAGAAAAAGAGCAATCATGTTCCCAGGAAAGTGTATCAATTGACAAATAGCCAGACCCCCCAGTGGCCACCCCAAGTCTGCTGTTTACTCCTCAAGCAGAAATGAGAGGGTTGGGAAAGACATAGCACAGTTCACCTTGGACCCTACATCTCCAAGAGGGATTTAATTCCCAGCTGAGGTACAATGACACTGTGCTTCAGGAAAATGCTAGAAAAAGCAGTCTCCCTACTTCATGTAATTTCATACATGAGGAAGACTAATACCCAAAATTAACATCAAAGAAGATCACAGCTCTTTACTCACCACAGACTCTCAGCCACTTACCTCAGGCCCACAGGAAGAAATAAAGGAAGGGAAGGATGGGGATAGATTGCCAGGGCCAGGCCTTTAGCTAGGGAATGCAGCTGAGAAAATGTGGTTAAGTGGTAGCACCTAGAATCAGCAGGGTAAGGACTGAATGCAAAGACTAGAAGAGAACTTTCCTCCTTAACCTCTCCTCTTCTTTGGTCCCTAATCCTTCCTGTAATATAGAAGATCGCAAAACAGGGTTTCGTATACCTAATATGTAAAATATAAGAAATTATCAGAGTTTGCACAGAAGCCCAGACCTAAATATAAGAAACACTTAGATTTTTGCAAGTGTACTACCATTTTCAGAGTTAGCCAGATACGAGGTTGCTCTCTCACATCTGAGAACATATGAAAAGAAAGATACTGTATTTCCCTCCTTTATACTTATATAGAGAACTTAGAAAAGGCCTAACTCTTTTAGCTAATTTATAATTGTTCAGAGTGAGAAATACAACAAAGCCATAGGAGACCCTAACCAGTTAAGGGAAAGAATCAGGTCTTCTCTCAACTTTTTATTTATGCCCCTCAGAACATAGTACAGAGAGTCATACAGGCAAAGCACATGCATTGATCCCTTATAGGTGAGGGGAGTGAGGAAGGGAGTTCCAGGCACTAAGGATATTAAGACAGTCATCACTAGAGAACATTCTGACACTATGTTTTGTTTCCTTTCTTTTTTGTTCACTCTTCACCTCTCTGTATGTTCTATCTTCCTTTAATTTAACATAAGGAATTCCTTTTTATTAAGGGAAATGGAAACAAAATTCAATTTAAAAGTTCAGACCACATGGGGGCAGTGCTTCACTGACAGAAGTGACTGGCTGGAAACTAGAACTATGTGAATGGAAGCAGCAGGAGTGAGTATATTCAATGATGCATTTTGCGACAAGCGAGATTTTGATTGGTTGTGAAAACACAGTGAAGATCACTGGGGCTTCCAAACCAAAAGAAGCAGAAAAATCTAGAACAACGAACTAGAACAATTGAACATGGTCCGTTTCAGGCCTCCAAACTGAATCCTCGGAGACTCCAGGAAGAAGCAGGAATGGAGCCTCACCTGCAAGCTTCACTGATGCTCCTGTGTGTGCAGCTAAGCTGTGAGTGGGGAGGACAAGGCGGGGCGGGGGGAAGGGTCAAGCCAGGGAAATGGGGCAACTTTGGTAAGGATATTTAGGGGGGATCTCGGGGACAATCCAGAGTTTACATTAAGGAATTTTGTAAAACAAATAGGAAAAGTTCTTTATTTAAAAAAAAAAAGTTTCTTTCTTTCTTTTTTTTTTTTTTTTGGCGAGGTATACAGTTTATTAAAGAACTCACATCCAATGCAGTGTCTCTCCAAAGATAATTTGCAAGCACCTTGCCTCAGAACCACTTGAGCACTTGGCAAAATCTGTAGATACCCAGGCCTGACTCTAGAAAAGGTGGTGCAGAGTCTCTGAGAATGAAATTTGGAAATCTGCATTTTTTGTAAGTGCCCCAAGTGATTCTACTGTGCACTTATAGATAAAGGAGCCCCGATTGGAGGAGTGTGGAAAAGCCAAATAATTACAAAAATAAGCTGAAATGCTTTTGAAAAAACTTCAGTGAGACAGAAGAAACGAAAACACCAAGAAGAAAACAGATTACAGAAATCTGAATAACCTAAGTGACTTTTAAAACACTTTCTATTAACTGGTAACATTTACACAGACAAGTACATACATTATGAGTATACACACAGCTCAATAAATTTTTTTTTAAAGTTTCTTATGTATGAAACTCTTTTCACTCCTCCTGAGCAGGGTCAAATGGACAACCACTGGTGGAAAAGAAAGTCAAGGAAGGCGAGAGCTTCACACTGAACTGCAGTTACACAGACAGAGCTGTTGATTTCTTCCAGTGGTTTACGCAGGATCCCAGGGAAGGCCTCCACTCCCTGATACAATTGTTTTCAAGTGAGAAAGAGAAGATCAGTGGAAGATTCACAGCCAGGCTTAACAAAAATGACCAGCAATTTTCCCTGCACGTGAAGGATTCCCAGCTCAACGACACAACCACCTTCTTATGTGCAACAAGTGCACAGTGCTGCTCAAACACCTGCGTCCCGCACCTAAACCCTGCTAAGCCTGCACCTCCTGCCTGAAGGGCTCCAGGGCGCTGACTTTGCACTCTGAGCAAAGGGAAATAGGAGGAGCTTTGTATAACAGTGTCAAATATTCCATTTGAATACCATGTGCAGAGGGATAGTGTTTTCAAACACCATCTAATATATTTTGTTTCTCTGTGTGAAGTCCTAACTCTGTTCAAAAACCTGAGGCTTAATATCAGAAAGAAGAGAGCACTAAAGAAGGCAGGAAACAGTAAAATTCTTGCCTTTGAGTTCCTTTGTAGACTTTTACAAATATATCAAGAATACAAAATCTTAAAAGCCGTAACCATCAAATTCAGTAGTGAAAGAAAATGTACATTGACATTCTGAAAAGACTGGGGTAGAAGACCAAGTACCAAAACCTGAGGGAAAATGGTAAAAAGTTTAGAAAAGGACAGAGTGAAAGGAGAACACAGTATGATGGCAAATCTGTCTCCTCCTTAGAAGAGGATAAAATTTCAACCAGCTGTCTGGAGACGAGTCAAAGGGGTGACTTTTAAAAGTGCCTAGCAGCGGTCTCTATCCTTTTTGGCGCCAAGTACTGGTTTCAAGGAGGACAATTTTTCCATGGGGTGGGGGGCGGAACAGTTCAGGCAGTAACGTGAGAGATGGGGGGCAGCAGATGAAGCTTTGCTCGGTCGCCCACCACTCACCTGCTGTGTGGCCTGGTTCCTAACAGGCCACGAACCAGTACTGGTCCGTGGCCCTGGGGTTGGTGACCCCTGGCCTAGCATCTTGCTCTTTTCTACGGTCTGCTGGGGTGGGAGGAGGGAGAGTCACATTTAGGAGTGACCATGAACTGAAGGGGCAGCAAGTGAAGGCACACACTGTTTGGATCACCGTCTCACATCCTTGCTCCCCAGGGAGTGTCCACTATGAGGAAGCATCGAGTGACCACATGGCAAGATGATCCAACCAGGGGATGTCACCAGCCTCTGTCTTCGTCCACTTCACTGCTTGAACAACAGACCCGTAGACAGATTAGCCAAGCTGACAGCATGGAGGTTCTCCGTGAGCCCAGAAGCACGGGTTTTCTCTCACCAAGTCGGACCTAACTACTTCTGCTGTCAAATATCCAACCTGTCAGCCACAGATACAACAGGGAGCCTTCAATGTGGAATCACCCCTCAAGAAGACCAACCAGCCACTTGCTGGCAAGTTGATTACATTGGACACTTCCACCCTGGAGGTGGCAGAAATCTTTTCCTATTGGGTTAATACATGTTCTGGGTATGAGTTTGGCTTCCCTTCCATACTGCCACACATAGCGGCATAACCTGAGGGCTCAGAGTGCCTGATTGATCATTATGATTAATCAAGGGATTTCACATCCCTTTGCATCAACAGACCCAAGTTATAGCAAAGAGTTGGGACAACAGGCATGTGACCATTGAGTATGCTGATCTACTACATACAGCATTATCCACAAACCACTAGCCTAATAGAACATTGGAATGACCACTGAAAGGGTCAGCTAAAGCACCAGCTTAGAGGTAGTGCCCTGAGAGGCTGGAGAACTATTCTTCAGGATGGTGCTGTGTTCCTGTTAGATAAAATGCATGGACCTGGGAACCAAGGAGTGGAAGTAGGGCTATCTCCCCATCAACTCCCAGTTTCAGTGACTCACTTGGATATTGTGTGTCTCCTGTTCTCATAATTCTAGGTTCTTCTGGACTAGAGGTCCTGTTTCCTTTTGAAGAGAAAGGAGAGGGTATTTCTATTAGGGAAACAGAGAAGTTTTCACGAAACCAAACTTTACATGTACCACCTGGTCATTTGGAGATACTCACGTCCGAAGGCCAGAAGGCCAAGAAAGGAGTTACTACACTGGCAGGGGCAATCTATCTTGATTATCATGAGGATTTAGGGCTATTGCTGCCTATTGGGAGCCGGAAAAATAGGACTAAAACTCAGGGGATTCACCGGGATGACTTTTAGCACTTTCATGACCATAATTACTGTAAACAGGCAATTGTAGCAACTATGGCCTGATAAGGGGAGAATAACCAGGGGCTCAGGCCCCTCAGGGATGAAGGTCTAGGTTACCTCCCTGGGACAGAAGTCTAGATATAGAAGTATTAGTCAAAGGTGAAAGAGAATCAAGAATGAGTGATATAAGAGGTAGATGGAAGATAATAAATATGAATTATGGCTGTGGAATCAACTATAGCAATTATAACTTGTCCCACTGATCCTTCTATTGATTTTTTTTTTAAAGAACTAGTGTTCTGAGTAAATTTAACATAGAGCACAAGTGGATCTCAGCAGTGAAAGGTATGGGCTGTACAGATGCTGCTGGTGTTCTGCTCACATACCCTGACAGTCACCTCTACACCCTGAAAATCCCAGCAACTCTGAGGATTATTTTCTGACCATGAGAGCATGTGGCCAGTGTTCAGGACAAGTCAGATGTGCCAGAGAATTGATGTCCCCAAAGCATCCCTCAAGCCATGATGGGTAATGAGTTTATGAATTACTCCAGCTCCTTTATGCCTCATTTGGGGTAACTCCAATGGGTATGCTATACCATCTCCCAGAATTACCCAGCTGGATTAAGCTCCAATTGCCCATAGTAGTAACGGCTTGATGACAACACCCTGTCTTGGCCTCCTTCCCTTCTCTGATTCACTTCCTACTAATGTTTCCTAGAATCACCTGCATATAAACTAATTATACACAAGTCCGTGTATTAGAGATGACTTTTTGGGAATCCAAAACCAAGATACAGGAATTCAAATCATGGGGCAAAGATGGAGATGATCTAGAAGAAATTCTGGTTGCTCCTTCTTCCATTGCTATCAAACTGAATTTAGGGGCACAGAGATTTTAGCAGCCTCGTTCAGGGCTGGTCCCAACTCTTACAATTGCCTGCGCATCTCTCTCAGTGAGAAGACTCAGCCACCCACGTCTGTTACAAGAGAACCTGTGCTGTCAGACAGTACCCAGTATGTAGCAGAACCCCATTCTTACTCTTGGCTTGGGGACTGCAACCCTGTTACTTCCTCTGGAAACACAAACTTCTGGTGAATCACAGTAGGTCTTTTTTTCCTTGTTCACAATATTTTTTCAAAATGGAATGAGAGTGATGGGAGCAACTCTTAATATGACTTGTTTGAAGCAATTCGGTGCTGATGAGAACTCCTGCAATAGTTATTTCAGAACTTCTTAAAAAAAATAGGTCTCTTTTTTGTGTGTGTCCGTGGAAAATATAAGCACAATTAGACACTACATGATCTGCTTCCACTTACTCTGAGTTTAGTCCATGCTCTTTTCAGGCACAAACATATATCTTTTTTCTCATTCTTTATTTTGAGAAGTTGTAAAACTATTAAAAACCTGAATACATTAATATAACAGGTGTATTCTTATCACCCATAATTGTTTATATTATACTTGCTTTGTCATTTTTATTTTTTTTAATGCAAAGAAAAATTATAGAGTTTGCCACTGTTGCAAATAAAACTCTGCCACTTCTGTCCACTATTCCAGGTCCCCATTCTTCTCTCCAAGATTAGGTCTTAGCAGAATAAATTTGCCAGCTCCCTCTTCTTTCTATTTTCAGCCTACAAGTTAAAAAAACTCAGAAAACGGTTTTCACTTTCATCTGAAATTACAACCAATAGCCTAGTTCCTGAAGCGAGACCAAAAAGTATTGGGAAAACTTTCGTCAGTGAGACAGTCACCCATCACCTGTCATACCATTTCCTGCTCTGAAGCTCGAGGGCCGCGGAGCACAGAGGGGAACCCAGATCAGAGCAGGAAACTTCTCAGCCTGCAGGGGACAGCTGTAAGCATGATATTTGTTAGCTTGCTGCGGGCAGTCCTGGTCTCCACCTGTCTGGGTGAGGAAGGTTTAGGTCTTTCTTTATAATGTTATCTAATGGGGCTGTGAAACGAGAGAAGATGAATAGCAGAGTAAATGCATTGCCTCAGAGAGCCCAGGTGAAAGCTGATATGTTCTGCTGAGGTTTGGATCAGGCAGAAGAAAGGTGGGTGGGGATGGGAACCAGTTTGGGCTGGTCTGCCTGCTTTCTCTCTCGTGTGACACCCAGTGTGGTCCTTTCTCTCCTCTTTCCCACAGGATCCAGTGTGGCCCAAATGGTCACTCAACCTCAACCAGAAGTGTCTGTGCAAGAGCCAGACACAGTGACCCTGGACTGTACGTATAGCACTAGTGACAGTAATTATTATTTGCTGTGGTACAAACAGCCTCCCAGCGGGGAGATGATTTTCATTATTGGCCAAGAAGCTTATAAGCAACAGAATGCAACCAACAGTCGCTACTCTGTGAACTTCCAGAAAGAAGCCAAATCCTTCCGTCTCAGGATCTCAGACTCCCAGCTGGAGGATGCTGCAAAGTATTTCTGCGCTTACAGTGGTCCACAGTGAGACGAGCAGCAGAGAGAGGCTTACAGAAACCTCAAACCTCAGCATCTGTGCAGAGGTCGGGGGAAGTGGTCGGGGTAAGAGGAATATAGAAAGTCATTGACTTCTCCTTGGAATAAAACCTCCTCCTATCTGAATATAAGAGACACAGAGAGATGAATGTCTATGACTTGTAGTCCTTAAATTAACAGTAAAAATGACACGTGTAGTGCTTTCCAGTTTTACAAGTTGTCTTCATACTTGCTATCATCTCTAACCCTCATAGCTTCATATGGTATATGTGACAGGTCAGACTTCTGAAGCATTTCCTCTGTCCACCAGATCTTTATAATTTTCCTGGGAGCTCTTACCTCCAAGAATCTTAATCTTTTCCATTTTGTTCATAGGTGCTTGTTCTTTTAATTTGTCCATCCATGTCCAAAACCGAATCTCCTCAGAAAAAGGTACCCATTTTAGAACACAACAGCTGTGACAGCATAACCAGGGAGGGAACCCACTGGTCCTACGATAGACTTAAGAGATAAGCTAGGTTGACGGTACCTAGAACAGGTGACCTAGAAGAATGATGGAATGGCCTGTTAAAGGCTCAGCTAAGAAACGAGCTCAGGGGCAACACCATTAGTGTTGGAATGCTATTCCAGGTTGGAATGCTATTCCAGGAAGGGATAATATTCATTAAATCAATGTCTGATGTATGGTGCTGTGGCACCCTAGCTAAAATACACAAGTTTAGAAACCAAGAAATGGAAGCAGAACAGACTCTTCTCCTGTCACTCCCTGTAACCCACCTTCAGAATTTGTGTTTGCCTTTTCTCACAGTCCTAGGCTCTGCTGGATTAGAGGTCCTGGTTCCCTGAGGAAGAATGCTTCCACCAGCGGATTCAGTAAGGGCCCCACTGAACCTGCAGCTATGACCGCCACCTAGATCACTAGGTGACCTAGTTGAACTCCTTGTGCCAGTGGTCCAGCAGACAAAGATAGGATTTATTAGATGGGGGCATAATTGACCCAATTATCATGGAGTACCAGATTGTTACTACACAGTGAGAGCAAGAAGAAATATGTTTGGAATGTAAGCGTTTCACATGGGGTATTTCCATGCCCAGTAAAAAGAGCAAGTGGCAACTGTGGCAACAAGGCCTAAAAAGGACAAAGTGACAAAGAATTGAGACCTCTCAGCAATGAGGGTCTGGGTCACCCCACCAGGCAAGAATCTAAGTTCGCCAAAGTGGTATCCAATATAAGGAAGTCTGGAGGGTACAGTGGAGGAGGGAAAAGATGAGTATCAGTTATAGACTTGGTACCAATTAAAGGAGCGGGGCCTGAAGCTCAGGTTATGCAACCTCCTGTATTAAGTGTTTTAGATGGACTGTAGCCAGCCACAATCTTGAAGACTCAGAGACACAGTGAAAATAACATAAGACAAGCACGCACCTGAGTAGTGCGAAGAGAGCCCTATAACAAATATCTCATGTGCCTGTTGTCACGTCCAAATGCCTAGGGTTGAATTTATCAATGGCTGTGATAGACAATTCTTGGACGCTCGGACTCATCTCAAGCTGATAACATCCAACATTAAGCATGCACTGTGCATTATTTTTACTTCCTACCCCAGGGCTTTCTCTGACTCCTTGGGAGCTCATTCAGCCCATGGGCAAGCACAGCCTGAAAGTATAGGGGAATTACAAATATCATACAAGAGAACTCCTGTAAGGTTAACAGCTGATTTCTCAGCAGAAACTCCATAAGCCAGAAGGGAGTGGCACAATATATTTAAAGTGATGAAAGGGAAGATCCTACAGCCAAGTTTACTCTATCCAGCAAGGATCTCATTCAGATTTGATGGAGAAATCAAAAGTTTTACAGACAAGCAAAAGCTAAGAGAACTCAGCACCACCAATCCAGCTCTAAAACAAATGCGAAAGGAACTTCTCTAAGTGGGAAACACAAGAGAAGAAAAGGACCTACAAAAACAAACCCACAACAAATAAGAAAATGGGAATAGGAACATATATATCCATAATTACCTTAAATGTGAATGGATTAAATGCCCCAACCAAAAGACACAGGCTAGCTGAATGGATACAAAAACAAGACCCATATATATGCTGTCTACAAGAGACCCACTTCAGACCTAGAGATACATACAGACTGAGAGTGAGGGGATGGAAAAAGATATTGAATGCAAATGGAAATCAAAAGAAAGTTGAGTAGCAATACTCATATCAGATAAATAGATCTCAGAATAAAGAATATTACAAGATACAAGAAAACACACTACATAATGATCAAGGGATCAATCCAAGAAGAAGATATAACAATTATAAATCTATATGCACCCAAAAGGGGAGCACCTCAATACATAAGGCAAATGCTAACAGCTATAAAAGAGGAAATCGACAGTAACACATTAATAGTGGGGGACTTTAACACCTCACTTACACCAATGGACAGATCATCCAGAGAGAATATTAATAAGGAAACACAAGCTTTAAATGACACAATAGACCAGGTAGATTTAATTGATATTTACAGGACATTCCATCCAAAAACAGCACATTACACTTTCTTCTCAAGTGCACACGGAACATTCTCCAGGACAGACCACATCCTGGGTCACAAATCAAGCCTCAGTAAATTTAAGAAAATTAAAATTATATCAAGCTTCTTTTCCGACCACAACGCTATGAGATTAGAAATAAATTACAGGGAATAAAATGTAAAAAAACACAAACACATGGAGGTTAAACAATAAGTGACTAATTAACCAAGAGATCACTGCAGAAATCAAAGAAGAAATGAAAAAATACCAAGAAACAAGTGACAATGAAAACACAATGATCCAAAACCTATGGGATGAAGCAAACGCAGTTATAAGAGGGAAGTTTATAGCAATACAATCCTACCTCAAGAAACAAGAAACATCTGAAATAAACAGTCTAACCTTACACCTAAAGGAACTAGAGAAAGAACAAACAAAACCCAACGTTGGTAGAAGGAAGGAAATCATAAAGATCAGAGAGGAAATAAATGAAATAGAAACAAAGAAAAAAGTAGCAAAGATCAATAAAACTAAAAGCTGGATCTTTGAGAAGATAAAAAAAATTGATAAACATTTAGCTAGACTCATCAAGAAAAAGAGGGAGAGGACTCAAATCAATAAAATTAGAAATGAAAAAGGAGAAGTTACAATGGATACCCCAGAAATACAAGGCATCATAAGAGACAGAAATACAAGGCATCATAAGACTCACCCAGGAAGAAACAGAAAATATAAACAGACCAATCACAAATAATGAAATTGAAACTGTGATTAAAAATCTTCCAAGAAACAAAAGTCCAGGACCAGATGGCTTCACAGGTGAATTCTATAAAACATTTAGAGAAAAGCTAACACCCATCCTTCTCAAACTCTTCCAAAAATTTGCAGAGGAAGGAACACTCCAAAACTCATTCTACGAGGCCACCATCATGCTGATACCAAAACCAGACAGAGATACTACAAAAATGAAAATTACAGGCCAATATCACTGATGAATACAGATGCAAAAATCCTCAACAAAATATTAGCAAACAGAATCCAACAATACATTAAAAGGATCATACATCGTGATCAAGTGGGATTTATCCCAGGGATGCAAGTATTCTTCAATATACACAAATCAATCAGTGTGATACACCATATTAATAAATTGAAGGAGAAAAACCATATGATCATCTCAATAGATGCAGAAAAAGCTTTTGACAAAAGTCAACACTAATGTATGATAAAATCTCTCCAGGAAGTGGGTACAGAGGGAACATACCTCAATATCATAAAGGCCATATACGACAAACCCACAGCAAACATCACTCTCAATGGTGAAAAACTGAAAGCATTTCCTCTAAGATCAGGAAGAAAACAAGGATGTCCACTCTCGCCACTTTTATTCAACATAGTTTCAGAAGTCCTAGCCACTGAGATCAGAGAAGAAAAAGAAATAAAAGAAATTCAAATTGGAAAAGAAGAAGTAAATCTGTCACTGTTTGCAGATGACATGCTACTATACATAGATAATCTTAAAGATGTCACCAGAAAACTACTGGAGCTAATCAGTGAATTGGGTTTAGTTGCAGGATACAAAATTAATGCATAGAAATGTCTTGCATTCCTACACATTAACAGCAAAAGATCAGAAAGAGATATTAAGGAAACAATCCCATTTAACATCACATCAAAAAGAATAAGACACTTAGGAACAAACCTACCTAAGGAGACAAAAGACCTGTACTCAGAAAACTATAAGATACTGATGAAAAAATCAATGATGACACAAACAAACGGAGATATATACCATATTCTTGGATTGGAAAAATCAATATTGTGAAAATGACTATACTACCCAAAGCTTGATAGGGATGGCACCGAATCTACAGATTCGGTGCAATCCCTATCAAACTACCAATGGCATTTTTCACAGAACTAGAACAAAAAAATTCACAATTTGTATAGAAACACAGAAGACCCTGAATAGCCAAAGCAATCCTGAGAAAGAAAAATGGTGCTGGAGGAATCAGGCTCCCTTACTTCAGACTATACTACGAAGCTACAGTAATCAAGACAGTATGGTAGCGGCACAAAAACAGAAATATAGATCAATGGAACAGGATAGAAAGCCCAGAGATAAACCCACGTACCTATGGTCAACTAATCTAAAACAAAGGAGGCAAGGAAATACACTGTAGAAAAGACAGTCTCTTCAATAAGTGGTGCTGGGAAAACTGGACAGCTACATGTAAAAGAATGAAATTAGAACACTCCCTAACACCATACACAAAAATGAACTCAAAATGGATTAAAGACCTAAATGTAAGACCAGACAATATAAAACTCTTAGAGGAAAACATAGGAAGAACACTCTTTGACATAAACAACAGCAAGATCTTTTTTGACTCACCTCCTAGAGTAATGCAAATAAAAACAAAAATAAACAAATGGGACCTAATGAAACTTAAAAGCTTTTACACAGCAAAGGAAACTATAAACAAGATGAAAAGACAACCCTCAGAATGGGAGAAAAAATTTGCAAATGAATCAATGCACAAAGGATTAATCTAAAAAATATATAAACAGGTCATGTAGCTCAATATTAAAAAAACGAGCAACCCAATCCAAAAATGGGCAGAAGACCTAAATAGTCATTTCTAAAAAGAAGACATGCTGATGGCCAAGAAGCACATGAAAAGCTGCTCAACATCACTAATTATTAGAGAAATGCAAATCAAAACTACAATGAGGTATCACCTCACACTGGTTGGAATGGGCATTGTCAGAAAACCTACAACAACAAATTCTGGACAGGGTTTGGAGAAAAGGGAACCCTCTTGTACTGCTGGTGGGAATATATATTGATACAGCCACAATGGAGAACAGTATGGAGGTTCCTTAAAATCTAAAAGTAGAACTACCATACAACTCAGCAATCCCTCTACTGGGCATATACCCAAAGAAAACCATAATTCAAAAATACACATGCACCCCAATGTTCATTGCAGCACTGTTTACAAAAGCCAGGTCATGGAAGCAACCTAAATGCCCATTGACAGACGAATGGATAAAGAAGATGTAGTATATATATACAATGGAATATTACTCAGCCATAAAGAGGAAGGAAATTGGGTCATTTGTAGAGACGTGTATGGACCTAGAGACTGTCATACAGAGTGAAGTAAGTCAGAATGAGAAAAACAAATATCATATATTAACTCATATATGTGGGATCTAGAAAAATGGTACAGATGAATTGGTTTGCAAGGCAGGAATAGAGGCAAAATGTAGAGAACAAATATATGGACACCAAGGGGGGAAAGCGGGGTGGGAGGGGGTGGTGGTGGGATGAATTGGGAGATTGCGACTGACATATATATACTAATATGTATAAAATGGATACCTAATAAGAACCTGCTGCATAAAAAATAAAATAAAAGAAGGTGTTTCAAGAACCAAGACCCTAAGTAAGGTCACCTATCCCTCATAAGGCTAAAGGTGTAAGGCTGCTGTTATCTAAGTATGGTTCATGGGCCCAAAGGAGGCCCTTTCAGGGTGGTTTACCAAACCCGGTAAGTTTTCTCTCTTTTGTTGCAGATTAGTACTCCACACAGGATTCACAGTGACCCCCCTGTCATTATCTCCCTCTCTCTTTTTGTAGACGTCCCTCCTCTCTGGTACACTGGTCCACAAATTCTAGGTGCTTCAAGATCCCCAATCTCCTATTCCGTCTCAATCTCACGGTGAGACAGCTGGGCTATTTTTGGTAAATCCCTCCCGCACTGGTGCCGAGAAACTGCCTCCATGAAGTAAGCTGGGCAATGTTTGGGCTCACCTCATCTGTTTTCCTTATCTCTGTGCTACCTGTAGTCCAATGTCTAAAAGTTGTTTCATATAGTTTGTCCAGTTTTCCATTTGGAAGGAAGGTCAACTCTACCTTTGTCAGTGAAGAAGTTACAGTAATTTGTTTTTATTGTATTTTACAAATATGTCATTTCGTGATGGATAGGGAAAAAATCCTTTACAACCAACCACACATTATTTGAGACCTGCCTTAGGTAATGTTTCCTCTGTGGCATGCTGCATGAGTCTTGGGGATGAGTAAGTAATTCAGGCAAAGGATTTGGGGAGATTAGGGAGCACTTTCTAGGCAGATGAATCCCTGTCTTACCCATGGGATTCATGGAGACATATGCAAGGAAGAGACCTCTGACTATTCCAGTTAAAAATTCTGCCTGGGATTATTTGGGTAGCTAGAGATACTTGTACCATGCAGAAAATGACGGAAGCAACACCTGAATATTTCCCTAAGCATGCTCGTATTTAGAGCTCTCTTCTGAGTCCTGTCCCATTCTCCTTTATCTATGCCTCAAGCTATTAATATTTTATCAGGAGAAAGAGGTCAGATATAGCTGTGGTGCAATTTTCAGGATGAACAACAGAGGGCGGGGTTTCCTACAAATGTGGTTCCTCTTTTTATTCAGGTGCTGGTTTGACTTGTTTACTTTGTAGCCACAAGACGTTACTGTTGCTGTGCAGAAACGGGCTCTCAGTTTCTAAGTGAGGAGTTTCTATAATATTCAGCTGCAAACTAGCCCCATTAGATCTGGTGTATTCTAGGGAGCAAGGACCGCTGCCGACATGTTTTCTGCCACTCATTCTGTTCTTGTGATCTTCTTAATATTCAGTAAGTAAGATTTTATCCTAAATGTTCATGATTTTTCATTTTCCTATAATTATAGGTAACTAATAGTTTTCTTCTCTGGCTGAAAACTCTCCTTCTGTCCATTTATAACATAAAAAAGTGATTCTCTTCTAGGAGGGACCAATGGAGACTCAGTGAACCAGACAGAAGGCCCAGTGACTGTCTCAGAGGGGGCGCCTAGGACCCTGCACTGCACTTACCAGACCTCTGATTCAAATCCCTATCTTTTCTGGTACGTCCAGTATCTCAACAAAGCTCCGCAACTCCTCCTGAAGGGCTCGAAGGCAAACCAGAGGGCAGAGCATCAAGGTTTTCAGGCCACTCTTGTTACGAGTGACAGCTCCTTCCACTTGCAGAAACTCTCAGTGCAAGCATCAGACTCGGCTGTGTACTACTGTGCTCTGAGCGACACGGTGAGAGGGGCTGCAGGGGGAGCTGAACACAAACCCAAGGGGAGCAGGAGGGCTGAAGTGAGCAGTCTTCGGAGGAGGAGGTATATTCTCTCCTTGGGCAGTGTTTAGTTTATTTAGAGCTTTTCAGGAAAATAAATCAAGTTCAGATCTAATTCCTAGAAACCCAGGAGGTTGGGACTTGTTCTTCAGGGAGAATAGGGTGGATGTCAGTCTTAAAGAAGACCCAAGCGATGATCCCCAGAAGCGTCCCTGTTCAGCCAGAAAGACTCCTCCCTTATGTAGACTGACTTTCAAAAACATCTATTTTCTCTTAATGTAAGATGGATGTTAGATGTCACGATATTAATATATTCATTTAGGGAAGAGAAAAGGAATAGATGACTAAATGCTGCATCAGCTGAATCACAATCATAAATCAGCACAGGGATGCCAAGCAAATCATACACAAATTTTCATGCGGCTGAGACGTAACGCTGTTGAGGCGCTGTTCTCAGTGAAATGAGCCAGAGCTGCTGCAGCAGTGGGATGAAAAGGCATTTGTGATTTTTGAATGGCTACATTTTTGATATAAGGAACTAGGAATGCATGGTCTGGTGATTTTGCCTTCATTTTGACTATAGGATGGGATACTTGAAAGCAAGGTGTTTCTAGCACAGAGTGACTATTGATTGGCATTAGACACGTACAGCTGGACAAATTTTGTCCACCAGGAAACTTGCTGTGATAGCATTAAGCAGACAAGGAACTTTATCCAATGTAAATTTCCCCAGGAACCAATGCCTTGGAGTGAAGGAAGAAAAGTTATGATGACTGAGGGTAAATAGTTTGACCTTCCTGTCCGGAAGAAGACTCTGTGAGCTTATTTCACTGTAGAGTTTGGCTGCAGGCCAGAAAAAAAAAAAAAAGCCATACAAAAACATGGATGACTATTTGTTCTCAGAAGTCACCATAATCATAACAAATTGTATTGCTCATAAAACTTATGTCTATCCTAGATGCACTGGCTGCATATGGCAAATGACTGCAGCACTGATATAATTGTTGTCAACTTAATTACAATAAAGTCTAAATAGGCAGGTTAGATTCACCAACCATGTCAACAAGCCATGACGTGCCACAGGCAAACTGATAGCAGCAAGTTACATTTCCTGTTCTGGTGCAGAAGCATCTCACACTTCAGTACTTGTGCACGTGCCCTGTCAGGCACAGGGCAGGCATTTAGACCTGAATTTGAGACAGAACACAGCACATTTCACTCAGAGGAAGAGCTTCCAACATGGGGTTCCCTGGCCTGGTGAGAGTTGTCATAGCCTCCGTCCGCCTTGGTAAGGCTGGTAAGCATGGCCACAAACAGACTCAGCTCTACTCAGCTCCCATGTTTGGGGGTAGGGCAGGTTATTATTGTCTGGTGGTGTGTAGGAGAGTTGAGTAATGGGTAGAGGAATTAGAAGTCTTAGTCCTATGTTTGTCCCTTGCAGCCCTCGGGGTTCCACCAGGAGAATCAGCCGAATTCTTTCTCTCTGTCTCTCTGTCTGTCTCTCTCCATTATATATTATATATATAAATTTTTTTCTTCTCCCCAGGATCCATCACAGCCCAGAAAGTCACTCAAGACTAGCCAGGGGCTTCCCTGGTGGTACAGTGGCTGAGAATCTGCCTGCTACTACAGGGGACACGGGTTCGAGCCCTGGTCTAGGAGGATCCCACATGCCGCGGAGCAACTACTGAGCCTCCGCGTCTGGAGCCTGTTCTCCACAACAAGAGAGGCCGCGATAGTGAGGGGCCTGCACACCGCGATGAAGACTGGCCCTCGCTTGCCACAACTAAAGAAAGTCCTTGCACAGAAACGAAGACCAAACACAGCAAAAATAAATAAATTAATTACTAAACTCCTACCCCCAACATCTTCTTAAGAAAACAAAAAAAGAATTGAAAACATAAAGGACCAGCCAGAAATTTTTATGCTGGTGAAGGAGGATGTAACCTTGGATTGTGTATATGAAGCTAGTAGTTATAGTTATTATTTATTCTAGTACAAACAAACACCAAGTGGGGAAATGATTTTCCTTATTCATCAGGAGTCTTACAATGAGTGAATACAACAGAGGGTCGGTAGTTTTTGAACTTCCAGAAAACGGCCAGTTCCATCAGCCTCACCATCACAGCATTGCAGCTTGGGGACTCAGCGGTGTATTTCTGTGCTCTGAGAGACCACAGTGATGCAGGTCCCTGTGGGAACCCACAGAAACCTCAGATCTCAATGTGAGGTGTCCCCCAGCTATGAAAACCTTAGTGAGATTCTCGGTAAGGACAGGAGAAGGCAGCGGCCATGTCAGCAAGGCAGGGGAGTTAGAAGTGGAAACCTCACTCTAAGGAAAATGCTATCTCTCTGGCTCAGAGAACATATCTAAAAGTGTCATTCATCAAAAGCATCTTTATCTTCAATTCTTCATCTTGAAGAAGATCATTTGCCAAAAAAATTTTAAACTTTTTTATGGTGATTATATTAAAGCAAGTGATTTGGTTTAAAAAAATTCAGTAATATTTGGCCAAATCTGCACCTGAATTATTAGACTTTTAGGTTCACTGCACAAATATTCATGCATTGCTGACTAAGTCTTGTCATTATGTTAGATCTGAAGTATCTGTTAAATGGCACTTCTTGGACTCTCCCTGTCCCATTGTCTCATGCTGTGCCATGAATGACCTGGAATGATGTACACAGAATAAATGTCACCACAAGTCTTGACACCAAGGAGGAATGAAGCTCTTCAGTTTGCTCAGAACCAGCCCCATTACCTGATCACATTCTCTATATGCAAGTTTAATGCAGATAAAATAGAATATCCAAAGAAGTAATACTCAAAACAAAACAGAACAACTGAAAAATTCTACTAGTCAGGAAAAACTCTGCTACAGAATCACATCTTATAGGATGTTTTCCATTCTGCGTTTTTACCCAACAGTATATTGTGAAATTATTATTTGCACAGCATTATTTACACATCAAAATCACACATTCTCATGGCGATATTCCAGTGTATGATTTTTTTTTAAGAAGATGTTGGGGGTAGGAGTTTATTAATTAATGTATTTATTTTTGCTGTGTTGGGTCTTCGTTTCTGTGCGAGGGCTTTCTCCAGTTGTGGCAAGCGGGAGCCACTCTTCATTGTGGTACGCGGGCCTCTCACTATCACGGCCTCTCCTGTTGCGGAGCACAGGCTCCAGACGCGCAGGCTCAGTAGTTGTGGCTCACGGGCCTAGTTGCTCCGCGGCATGTGGGATCCTCCCAGACCAGGGCTCGAACCCGTGTCCCCTGCATTAGCAGGCAGATTCTCAACCACTGCGCCACCAGGGAAGCCCCCAATGTATGATTTTATAATACTTTTTTGGCAAATTCCGTCTTACTAGTTTTTTAGATTGTTTTACTCACAGTAACAAATAATGCTGGAATGAACACACGGGTATTTGATGATTTCCTTGACAATTCCCAGGAGGTGAAGAGGAATTTACCTTTAGTCTTTCTGGTATGGGCTCCCTGATCATTTCTGTGACCCTGGAGTATAGCACATTTTCACTCTACAACTACTAAACACTCATATTTTGCCTGTTACAGAAAATTCTCTTACATCAAGGCTTTGCTTTACAGTTTAGCTCCTAATGACTCCAGATGGCCTCAATTTCAGACAATTCTGTACCACATATGTTCAGAGTAGCTGTAATATAACATCTGAAAGAGTAATGTCTCTGTGCTATTGTGTGGTGATATTAGGTGGCAATTAACCTGGTGGATATGTTTTCATCTGGAATTCCAAAAAGAAAGATATTCTTCCTTGTGTAAGGATTTTCTATCCCTACTATACAAAAAACAATGATCCCAATACAGAACAACTTTCCAGAAAAGAAAGCATAAGTGTGTGTGTGTGCGTGTGTGTTTGTGTTTGTGTGTGTGCGTGTGTGTGTGTGTGTGTGTGTGTGTCGGGGAGAAGGAGAGAGAGAGAGAGAGAGAGAGAGAGAGAGAGAGAGAGAACATGATAGACGTATGTAGCCAAGCCATGAAGTAATTAACTAAACAGTTAAATTTCGTAAAACGTATTGGAAGTAAGCAAAGTCTTTCAGAGACAACTTTTAATGAAGAAAATAGATGTAAGTAGGTTACAAGGGAATAAATCAAAGATTTGAAGCAGGAAAAACGTATCTTAGAATCTGGTGCAGGAAGCGGTATTGGCGAGAGGTACTCAAAGGAGGATTCCCAAAAGTTAGCAAAAATTTTTAAAAACACCAGACCGAAAATAATCAATGACCTATCTTGTTTAACAATTATTTCAATCTATTTGTACTTTGAAAGTCTGAGAAATCTTCTAAAATGTTTTGGATAACATGCATACCAGCTCAAACTGGAGCCGTTGTAAAATCATGGTCACTAGTCTCTACTTGATCCCTAACATCCCCCAAATCATATCCCGTCTCCTTAATCAATGAGCTGTCTAATCATAATCGCCTTTTTAAATTTTCCTGATTGTCACATAACTCTAATTTTTCTAGTATCTCCATCAGATTATTTTGCCAATAAATAAGTAAATGCCATCTGGGAAGGAATGCATTAACAGTGTGCCTGTAACTTGTTTTCTGCTTCCTCTGAGGTCACCTGAGGCCTTTGGGGTTTCCTGAGCTGAACTATTTGTGGACACAGTAATCTCATTTATACTTGAAAAGTAAAGAGGAGTTTTTAGGAGTTGTTCCGTACTAAGTTCTTTTCCAGAATGACCTTAGCAGGACACCCAGGGTATTTCTAGATTATTCATTGCAAATAAACTAAAATTTATGGACATGGGATATATATGATTGGTAAATGGCAGTCAACTAATGTTGGATCTCTTGTACGTGATTAGAAAAACCTGAAAGACCCCAAACCTCAATGACTTCCCTATTGCAACCTGTGTTGCTATAGTTGATGCTTGTCATACTGAACCCCAAGTCTGTCCTGGTGTTAAAAAAGGGACTTTGTGAAGCTTCATTTGAACAATTCATGAGCTTCCAGAGACTGAAGCTGGGCCTGCTGCTCTTTCTTGCTTGGTTTTGCTCTTCAGAAGCCCTGTTTTATCCCCTTCAGGTCACTACCATCCTTCCAAGGAAACCACAGTCCCATAGATAGATTGGTTTTGCCCATTTCTGAACATTATACAACTAAAATAATATAGTCTGGATTTTTTCTATCTGGATTATTTTCTTAATATCAGATTTCTAAGAGTCATCCATGTTGTATTCAGTTTAGTTTATTCTCATTGCTGTATGAACATACCAGAATTTATTTAGCTACCTGCTTAACTGGTTCTTTGGATTTTTCCTGCCTTTGGCTGTTATCAATAGTGGTATTATGAATATTCTTATACACGTTCTTTGGTGAACATATTTACACACTGCTATTGGGCATATATATTCGAATTTCTGCATTAAAGGGTATACATATATCTGGCTTTAATTCCTCCACTAGCTAAGCCCTCAAAGAGTGCTAATAACCTCGGTGTTGTAAATCAACCGCAATTTCCAAACCTCATCATTCCTGACCTCTCAGAAACTTTAGACACATGAGTTGTGACCATTTACTCTTGCTTCAAATCCTCTCTTCCTTAGAGAAAGTTTCTCTCTTTCTTAGAGAAACAGCTTCTTCTCTGACAAAACACTTTCTGAGGTTTGTACCTACTTCTTGGGCTGTTTCCTCTCTCACTCCTGCACAAACCTTCAGCTCCCTTCCAGTCATTAACTATTGTGTGTCTGCAAGGTTTAGCTCTAGACTGTGTCCTCTCTTTGTGTTATTCTCTCTCTCTCTGACATTTTACTCATGTCTACATGACTCCGTGTCACACCTCATCATCTTTCTCTAGCTTCTCACTCAATTTAACAAGTATGAGCCACCTTTCTGTCACATATACACAGAGATAAAAATAACAGAGTAATCAGCATTCTGGCCATAAGTACAGTAAAGTGAGAGAAATCGTCATTGCCGCCTAGTGTGACCCTCTGAATCCTCCAAACTCCAGGGGATTCATTTCAAACTCTCAGAGACAATCTTCTGAATCTCCTCTAACTTGGCTTCAGGAAGATTGAGGAAGACACACTATCACAGCTTCACTTCTGTTTGCTCTAACTCTTCAGTGAATTATCAGTTTTCTCATATATCATTACTCTGCATGATAGGCTAAGGAAAGTTGAACAAATGCACTTCATATATGTTTTGGAAGTGTACCCAAGCATGTATTGTGGACTCTCTCCATCGGTTCTCATGTACTGAAGGCTCTCTTCCAAGTCCAAGACAAAAGGAAATGTTGCAATTAATATGTTTTTATAATCTACATCTATATCTATACTTATGTATAGACTTCTAAAATTCCTGCTATGCCTGTAACTGTGAGTTCCATACAGTCAGGAAACATGTATGTATTGTACATTACACAGTACATGGCACATAGTGGTTGCACATTATATATTGGCTAACTGAAGAATGAATTAATTGATAATATCAACAGATACAGAACTTCTACCTTTTGGATTCTGTTAGATAATTGTGTATCAATTAGTTCTTGTATTCGTCCAATTCTCATCACCATAAGGATACTTCTATTTCCATGTACCATAAATCCCCTTTCTGTTTGTACAGATTTTCGTCATATGGTACTATTTTCAGGTTTGCGATTAGCTGGTCTCCCTCCTGTTGGGACTTGGACTTGGAAGTCCCTCTTATTGGTGAGTCTTCCGGTTTCACCTGGTGATGACGTATTCCTGTATTATCTCTTTTCTGCTTTCTTCTCTAGAGCTTTTATCTTAGAATTTCAGCCTCAAATATTTATTTCCTGTGGCTAGAGATATGAGTCCTATAGAGCTAAGGGTGGTAGTGGGCAGAGAGTGGGGGAGTGGTCCAGGCCGAAAGAAAATCACAGTTAACTTAGTTCTCTTTGAGTCTCAATACTTTTCCTTTCCATCCTAACTCCTAGGGCTCAAAGGAAATGAACTTTTTATAATAGGTGTTCTCCATACACTAGATGTTGCCCATGAGTACAATTGGATGGTGTCGAACTATCTGTTTCTATTTATCTTTACCATTGCCATCACTTGTTCTGCTTCTTTGTATATTTTTAATTTCCAGTCTAGTGACCTACTTTGGGGGTAGATATTCCTACCATTGGGAGTCCTAGCCTGAGACAAGAAAAAAGTCTTGTCTGTTTTTCTAATTTCCTGATTCTGGTTCCAAGGGCTGAATTATTTCAATCAAGAATCCTTTTAATTTCCTGGATTCTCAACCCTTAAGAAAACTTTTAGGAAGTATTATCCTCGATTGTAATATTGGTATTTTAAACGTTCTCCTATGAGAGCAAAAATCAGGACTCTGCCTCTGGCACAGTAGAAAGAAGAGTCACTACATCCTTGGGGAAATGAGCTATTTGACCTTGGAATGGTGACTGTGATAAAAGGTAGATGGAAGCATGTAATTTTAGCAAAAAGTAATAAGAGAAAGAGGCAATTCTCTTTCTTGTGACTATTTGTAGAGAATATTCTCTTTTTCAAGAAACACATGCTCCATTATAGGAAAGAAGTTATAGCAAGGAAAAGACTCTCACTTTAGTTCACTTTGATGACTTAAATATTAATAGGCATTTTGTTTCTCAGAGAATTTTAAAGTTTAAAAGAATGTGAATTTTAGGAAAGATTACAGTTATTCTTGATCATAAGATAGATGTAACCATTTTCCAAATCTATACTAGAAGACATTGCGCTGTATTACGTGATAGATGATTTCAGAGGCTGATATGTTGAGAAGGGTTTGGGTTTGTACTATAGTTTTAACTTTACTTTTAATTTAGAGAAATCACAGTAAGTATAAAAAGGGAAGCTCACAGGCTCAAAGCATAAAAGTTTTTTTCAGTCTTCTATGAGAAGTGCTCAAGTTACATTTTGGTTATGTTGCTTTGAACTAGTTACTTGATAACAGCAAATAGGTAAAGCTTAAGACAAAGATGATGACAGATTCCTCTTTTCTAAAAAACATCTTCTTAAAAATATACATTATAAAAATCAACTCAAAATGGATCATAGACTTAAATGTAAAATATAAACTATGAAATTTGAAAAAAATAAGAGAAAATCTTCAGGACTGGAGCTAAGTAAATCTTAGATTTGACACCAAAACTATGATACAGACACACACACACACACACACACACACACACACACCCTAACTGAATCAAATTTAAAAACTCTTCCTCTACAAAAGACCCTGTTAAGAATATGAAAGGATAAGCTACAGACTGGGGGTAAATATTTACAAACCATGTATCTGACACAGTACTTGTATCTAGAATGTGTAAAGAACTCTAAAAGCTAAATGGTATAGAAAATGAACAACCAATTAGAAAAACGGGTGAAAGACTCAGACTGATATTTCACCAAAGAGGATATACAGATTGCAAATCAGCACATGAAAAGATGCTCAACATCATTAGCCATCAGAGAAACGCAAATTAAAACCACAATGAAATATCACTATACAACTATCAGTGGGGCTAAAATAAAAAATAGTGACAACACCTAATTCTGGCAAACGTGGGGAAAACTGGATCACTCATAAACTGCTGATGGGAATATAGAATGATACAGGCACTTTGGAAAATGGCCTGGTAATTTCTTATAAAACTAAACATGCAATGCAGACTTGGATACTTATCCTAGATAAATAGAAGATTTCATTTACATAAAAATCTGTACCTGAATATTCATAACAGCTTCATTCATAGCAGCCAAAATATGGAAACCTGATGTTCCTTAGTAGGTGACTGGTTAAACAAACTGTGGCACATCCCTACCATGGAATACTACTCAGAAATAAAAAGAAACAAACAGGTTGGTTACACACTATTACATGGACAAATCTCATGTTTTTACTACTCATTCTGAGTGAAAAAAATCTCAATGCTTACTTCTATATAATTCCATTTATATAACATTATTAAAATAACAAAATCGTAGGGATGAAGAACAGGTTAGGGATTGTCAGGGGTTAAGGACTAGGGAAGGGGTGGGTGTGGCTACAAAGGGGTGGCATGAGGAAGCCTTGTGGTTATGAAACAGCTGTGCACCTTGATTGTGGCAGCGAAGCTATACATGTGATATACATGAATGCATGAATCTGTACAGGTGTAAAATTGCATAGAACTACACACACACACAAATGGCTGCATGTAAACTGTGGAAATCTAATAAGCCCTGTGTGTTTTACTAATGTTAATTTCCTGGTTGAGACACCCCTGGAGGACATAGGGTGAAGAGTACACAGAGCTTCCCTGTACATTTTTGGAAACTTCCATGAATCTATAATTATTTCAAATTAAAAATGTTTTTTAAAATTACAAACAAATTTCATAAAAATCACAACTGTAAATCATCTCCTTGGTTTCATTACACATCACACATTCAGCTTCTGGGTTTTTTTAGAGTCTATCCTACAAAGAGCTCCTGCATTAATCCTGCAGTTATCTTTTTCACGTTCTTTCTGAGACACACATTCAGAAACTGAGAAACACAGCCTTTTAAATATGATTTGTAAGAGTCAGAGTTTGCTAAGTGTGACTAGAATAAATCAAATCAAAGAATAAGAAAATGGATACGAGTTAGTTTAATGACTTTTAGATCACTGAGAAATTATCAGATTTTCAAAGAAAACGTCAAAGAACAACAAACCCCTTACCTACACTGTTAGTGCAATAATTCTGTGCAGCTTATTCTTTTCTAGTCCCTGAGTGGGTGAGGGATGAAGTGACATCAAAGTAGTGCGTCTGAGGGCTGATGTTCTTTTTCTGGGTTGTAGCTAATGGGGGTAGAGTGTGCTCTTTGGGCAAGTCTGAGAAGACCTTATATAAATGGTAGTCAACTCTGCAACATCAACACATGTTCAATGACAAAACCCAATGGAGTGGGGCTTCCGGGAAGATGGCGGAAGAGTACGACGCGGAGATCACCTTCCTCCCCACACATACACCAGAAATACATCTACACGGGGAACACCTCCTACAGAACACCTACTGAACGCTGGCAGAAGACCTCAGACCTCCCAAAAGGCAAGAAACCCCCCACATACATGGGTAGGGCAAAAGAAAAAAGAATAAACAGAGACAAAAGGATAGGGACGGGACCTGAACCAGTAGGAGGGAGCGGTGAAGGAGGAAACGTTTCCACACACTGGGAAGTCCCTTCGCGGGCGGAGACTGCGGGTGGCGGAGGGGGAAAGCTTCGGAGCCATGGAGGAGAGCACAGCAACAGGGGTGCCGAGGGCAAAGCGGAGAGATTCCCGCACAGAGAGTCAGTGCCGACCGGCACTCACCAGGCCGAGAGGCTTGTCTGCTCACCTGCCGGGGCAGGCGGGGCTGGGAGCTGAGGCTCGAGCTTCGGTCGGAACGCCGGGTGAGGACTGGGGTTGGTGGCGAGAACACAGCCTGCAGGGGGTTAGTGCGCCACGGCTAGCCGGGAGGGAGTCCGGGGAAAAGTCTGGACCTGCCGAAGAGGCAAGAGACTTTTTCTTCCCTCTTTGTTTCCTGGTGAGCGAGGAGAGGGGATTAAGAGTGCAGCTTAAAGTAGCTCCAGAGTCGGAAGCGAGCCGCGGCTAAAAGCGCGGACCCCAGAGACGGGCAGGAGACGCTAAGGCTGCTGCTGCCGCCACCGAGAAGCCTGTGTGCGAGCACAGGTCACTCTCCACACCCCCCTTGCGGGTAGCCTGCGCAGCCCGCCTTTGCCAGGGTCCCGGGATGCAGGGACAACTTCCCCGGAAGAACGCCTGGCGCGCCTCAGGCTGGTGCAACGTCACGGCGGCCTCTGCCGCCGCAGGCTCGCCCCGCCCTCCGTGCCCCTCCCTCCGCCCCGCCTGACTGAGCCAGAGCCCCCGAATCAGCGGCTCCTTTAACCCCGTCCTGTCTGAGCGAAGAACAGCCGCACTACGGAGACCTACACGCAGAGGCAGGGCCAAATCCAAAGCTGAGCCCCTGGGAGCTGTGAGAACACAGAAGAGAAAGGGAAATGTCTCCCAGAAGCCTCAGAAGCAGCGGATTAAAGCTCCACAATCAACTTGACATACCCTGCATCTGTGGAATACATGAATAGACAACGAATCATCCCACATTAAGGAGGTGGACTTTGAGAGGAAGATTTATGATTTTTTCCCCTTTTCCTCTTTTTGAGAGTGTGTATGCTACTGTCTGTATAGCTTTGCTTCCACCATTGGCCCTAGGGTTCTATCTGTCCGTTTTTTTAAAATTATTTTTTATTTTTTTCCCTTAATAATTATTTTAATAACTTTATTATATTTTATTTTATTATACTGTATCTTCTTTCTTTCTATTTTCCTTCCTTCTCCCCTTCCTCCCTCCCTCCCTTCTTTCTTTCTTTCTTTGTTTCTTTCTTTCTACTTCTACTAATTATTTCTTTCTACTTCTTCTCTCTTTTATTCTGAGCCATGTGGATGAAAGGCTCTTGGTGCTACAGCCAGGAGTCAGTGCTGTGCCTCTGAGGTGGGAGAGCCAACTTCAGGACACTGGTCCACAAGAGACCT
The DNA here is from genome assembly GCF_964374135.1 of Grampus griseus. Taxonomy (NCBI): domain Eukaryota; kingdom Metazoa; phylum Chordata; class Mammalia; order Artiodactyla; family Delphinidae; genus Grampus; species Grampus griseus. Next base: position 75,220,773 of record NC_139018.1, on the reverse strand, counting down.
CCCAGCTCCACATAATATCAAACGGTGAAAATCTCCCAGAGATCTCCATCTCAACACTAGCACCCAGCTTCACTCAACAACCAGCAAGCTACAGTGCTGGACATCCTATGCCAAACAACTAGCAAGACACGAACACAATCCCACCCATTAGCAAAGAGGCTGCCTACAATCATAATAACTCCACAGACACCCCAAAACACACCACCAGACGTGGACCTGCCCACCAGAAACACAAGATCCAGCCTCATCCACCAGAACACAGGCACTAGTCCCCTCCACCAGGAAGCCTACACAACCCACTGAACCAACCTTACCCACTGGGAACAGACACCAAAAACAACGGGAACTATGAACCTACAGCCTGCAAAAAGGAGACCCCAAACACAGTAAGATAAGCCAAATGAGAAGACAGAAAAACACACAGCAGATGAAGGAGCAAGATAAAAACCCACCACACCTAACAAATGAAGAGGAAATAGGCAGTCTACGTAAAAAAGAATTCAGAATAATGATAGTAAAGATGATCCAAAATCTTGGAAATAGATAGACAAAATGCAAGAAACATTTAACAAGGACCTGGAAGAACTAAAGATGAAACAAACAACAATGAACAACACAATAAATGAAATTAAAAATACTCTAGATGGGATCAATAGCAGAATAACTGAGGCAGAAGAACAGATAAGTGACCGGGAAGATAAAATAGTGGAAATAACTACTGCAGAGCAGAATAAAGAAAAAAGAATGAAAAGAACTGGGACAGTCTCAGAGACGTCTGGGACAACATTAAATGCACCAACATTTAAATTATAGGGATTCCAGAAGAAGAAGAGAAAAAGAAAGGGACTGAGAAAATATTTGAAGAGATTATAGATGAAAACTTCCCTAATATGGAAAAGGAAATAGTTAATCAAGTCCAGGCAGCACAGAGAGTCCCATACAGGGTAAATCCAAGGAGAAACACGCCAAGACACATACTAATCAAACTGCCAAAAATTAAATACAAAGAAAACATATTAAAAGCAGCAAGGGAAAAACAACAAATAACACACAAGGGAATCCCCATAAGGTTAAGAGCTGATCTTTCAGCAGAAACTCTGCAAGCCAGAAGGGATTGGAAGGACATATTTAAAGTGATGAAGGAGAAAAACCTGCAACCAAGATTACCCAGCAAGGATCTCATTCAGATTTGATGGAGAACTTAAAACCTTTACAGACAAGGAAAAGCTGAGAGAGTTCAGCACCACCAAACCAGCTTTACAACAACTGCTAAAGGAACTTCTCTAGGAAGAAACACAAGAGAAGGAAAAGACCTACAATAACGAACCCAAAACAATTAAGAAAATGGGAATAGGAACATACATATCGATAATTACCTTAAATGTAAATGGACTAAATGCTCCCACCAAAAGACACAGATTGGCTGAATGGATACAAAAACAAGACCCATATATTTGCTGTCTACAATAGACCCACTTCAAACCTAGAGACACATACACACTGAAAGTAAGGGGTTGGAAAAAGATATTCCATGCAAATGGAAACCAAAAGCAAGCTGGAGTAGCAATTCTCATATCAGACAAAATGGACTTGAAAATAAAGACTATTAGAAGAGACAAAGAAGGACACTACATAATGATCAAGGGATCGATCCAAGAAGAAGATATAACAATTGTAAATATTTATGCATCCAACATAGGAGCACCTCAATACATAAGGCAAATAGTAACAGCTATAAAAGAGGAAATTGACAGTAACAGATCCATAGTAGGGGGCTTTAACACCCCACTTTCACCAATGGACAGATCATCCAAAATGAAAATAAATAATGAAACACAAGCTTTAAATGATACATTAAACAAGATGGACTTAATTGATATTTATAGGACATTCCATCCAAAAACAACAGAATACACATTTTTCTCAAGTTCTCATGGAACATTCTCCAGGATAGATCATATTTTGGGTCACAAATCAAGCCTTGGTAACTTTAAGAAAATTCAAATTGTATCAAGTATCTTTTCCGACCACAACGCTATGAGACTACATATCAATTACAGGAAAAGATCTGTAAAAAATACAAACACATGGAGGATGAACAATACACAACTTAATAACGAAGTGATCACTGAAGAAATCAAAGAGGAAATAAAAAAAAATACCTAGACACAAATGACAATGGAGACACGACGACCCAAAATCTATGGGATGCAGCAAAAGCAGTACTAAGAGGGAAGTTTATAGCAATACAATCCTACCTTAAGGAATAGGAAACATCTCGAATAAACAACCTAACCTTGCACCTAAAGCAATTAGAGAAAGGACAAACAACCCCCAAAGTTAGCAGAAGGAAAGAAATCCTAAAAATCAAATCAGAAATAAATGAAAAAGAAATAAAGGAAACGATAGCAAAGATCAAAAAAACTAAAAGCTGGTTTTTTGAGAAGATACACAAAATTGATAAACCATTAGCCAGACTCATCAAGAAAAAAAGGGAGAAGACTCAAATCAATAGAATTAGAAATGAAAAAGCAGAAGTAACAACTGACACTGCAGAAATACAAAAGATCATGAGAGATTACTACAAGCAACTCTATGCCAATAAAATGGACAATCTGGAAGAAATGGACAAATTCTTAGAAATGCACAACCTGCCAAGACTGAATCAGGAAGAAATAGAAAATATGAACAGACCAATCACAAGCACTGAAATTGAAACTGTGATTAAAAATCTTCCAACAAACAAAAGCCCAGGACCAGGTGGCTTTACAGGCGAATTCTACCAAACACAGAAGAGCTAAAAGCTATCCTTCTCAAACTCTTGCAAAATATAGAGGGAGGAACACTCCAAAACTCATTCTACGAGGCCACCATCACTCTGATACCAAAACCAGACAAGGATGTCACAAAGAAAGAAAACTACAGGCCAATATCACTGATGAACATAGATGCAAAAATCCTCAACAAACTACTAGCAAACAGAATCCAACAGCACATTAAAAGGATCATACACCATGATCAAGTGGAGTTTATTTCAGGAATGCAAGAATTCTTCAATATACGCAAATCAATCAATGTGATACACCATATTAACAAACGGAAGGAGAAAAACCATATGATCATCTCAATAGATGCAGAGAAAGCTTTCAACACCCATTTATGATAAAATCCCTGCAGAAAGTAGGCATAGAGGGAACATTCCTCAACATAATAAAGGCCATATATGACAAACCCACAGCCAACATCATCCTCAATGGTGAAAAACTGAAACCATTTCCACTAAAATCAGGAACAACACAAGCTTGCCCACTCTCACCACTCTTATTCAACATAGTTTTGGAAGTTTTAGCCACAGCAATCAGAAAAGAAAAGGAAATAAAAGGAATCCAAGTCGGTAAAGAAGAAGTAAAGCTGTCACTGTCTGTAGATTACATGATACTATACACAGAGAATCCTAAAGATGCTACCAGAAAACTACTAGAGCTAATCAATGAATTTGGTCAAGTTACAGGATACAAAATTAATGCACAGAAATCTCTGGTATTCCTATACACTAATGATGAAAAATCTGAAAGTAAAATCAAGAAAACACTCCCATTTACCACTGCAACAAAAAGAATAAAATATCTAGGAATAAACCTACCTAAGAAGACAAAAGACCTGTATGCAGAAAATTATAAGACACTGATGGAAGAAATTAAAGATGATACAAATAGATGGAGAGATATACCATGTTCTTGGATTGGAAGAATCAACATTATGAAAATGACTCTACTACCCAAAGCAATCTACAGATTCAATGCAATCCCTATCAAACTACCACTGGCATTTTTCACAGAACTAGAACAAAAAATTTCACAATTTGTATGGAAACACAAAAGACCCCGAATAGCCAAAGCAATTTTGAGAACGAAAAACGGAGCTGGAGGAATCAGGCTCCCTGACTTCAGACTATACTACAAAGCTACAGTAATCAGGACAGTATGGTACTGGCACAAAAACAGAAAGATAGATCCATGGAACAGGATAGACAACCCAGAGATAAACCCACGCACATATGGTCACCTTATCTTTGATAAAAGAGGCAGGAATGTACAGTGGAGAAAGGACAGCCTCTTCAATAAGTGGTGCTGGGAAAACTGGACAGCTACATGTAAAAGTTTGAGATTAGATCACTCCCTAACAGCATACACAAAAATAACCTCAAAATGGATTAAAGACCTAACTGTAAGGCCAGAAACTATCAACTCTTAGAGGAAAACATAGGCAGAATACTCTATGACATAAATCACAGCAAGTTCCTTTTTGACCTACCTCCTACAGAAGTGGAAATAAAAACAAAAATAAACAAATGGGACCTAATAAAACTTCAAAGCTTTTGTACAGCAAAGGAAACCATAAACAAGACCAAAAGACAACCCTCAGAATGGGAAAATATATTTGCAAATGAAGCAACTGACAAAGGATTAATCTCCAAAATTTATAAGCAGCTCATGCAACTCAATAACAAAAAGACAAACAACCCAATCCAAAAATGGGCAGAAGACCTAAATAGACATTTCTCTAAAGAAGATATACAGACTGCCAACAAACACATGAAAGAATGCTCAACATCAATAATCATTAGAGAAATGCAAATCAAAACTACAATGAGATATCATCTCACACCGGTCAGAATGGCCATCATCAAAAAATCTAGAAACAATAAATGCTGGAGAGGGTGTGGAGAAAAGGGAACCCTCTTGCACTGGTGGTGGGAATATAAATTGATACAGGCACTGTGGAGAACAGTATGGAGGTTCCTTAAAAAACTACAAATACAACTACCATATAACCCAGCAATCCCAATACTGAGCATATACCCTGAGAAATCCATAATTCAAAAAGAGTCAAGTACCAAAATGTTCATTGCAGCTCTATTTACAATAGCCTGGAGATGGAAACAACCTAAGTGTCCATCATCGGATGAATGGATAAAGAAGGTGTGGCACATATATACAATGGAATATTACTCAGCCATAAAAAGAAACGAAATTGAGCTGTTTGTAATGAGGTGGATAGACCTAGAGTCTGTCATACAGAGTGAAATAAGTCAGAAAGAGAAAGACAAGTACCGTATGCTAACACATATATATGGAATTTAAGAAAAAATATGTCATGAAGAAGCTAGGAATAAAGACACAGACCTACTAGAGAATGGACTTGAGGATATGGGGAGGGGAAAGGGTGAGCTGTGACAAAGCAAGAGAGAGGCATGGACATATATACACTAACAAATATAAGGTAGATAGCTAGTGGGAAGCAGCGGCATAGCACAGGGATATCAGCTAGGTGCTTTGTGACCGCCTGGAGGGGTGGGATAGGGAGGGTGGGAGGGAGGGAGACGCAAGAGGGAAGAGATATGGGAACATATGTATATGTATAACTGATTCACTTTGTTATAAAGCAGAAACTAACACAGCATTGTAAAGCAATTATATTCCAATAAAGATGTAAAAACAAAAACAAAACAAAAAACCCAGCGGAGTGTCATAGAACCAAACAAATTAAACAATACTAGTTTTGCTATACGTATCTTCCTGTTCCCCACTCTGCCCTGTGATGTTCTGATCTCTCCAGGGTCTAGAATGGAGAGCTCTGCTTTCCCTCTGCCATGCTCTTCCCTCCTGTTCTCCTAAGATCTATCAAGTTCGTGACCCTGAGTTGTAGTTGCACTTGGTCCCTGTAGCCAGGCATAAAATTATTTGAAGCAATGGTTTCTTAACTTATGTTCCCAATTCTCTGTCAAAGAGGTCTCCAGACATATAAACAGCTATTTTATCCCCCCGCTTTTTTCAGCACTCTAGTCCTTTTAAGGTCTCACCTGCTGAGATTCTTGTGTACTATAAAGAGAAACACAATCCATTACACCTATGCTTGGGTTCAACTTTTATAACCTCTGGTAGCAGTTTAGCTTTAAAGGCCAAACATGGAAAAATGAAACGATTCAAATTGCAGGCAGAGAAGGCTTTTCTGATTACTGCTTTAAACCTCATATGCACTATGCCCACCAATATAAAAAATGTCCTCCCATCAATTTTTGTCTTTGTAGGGGGCATGGAGTGGGTCCTGTGAGATGTTTATGTTTGTGACCACCAGGTGGCAGTGGTTCCATTCCTCTCATTCCTCCAGTGCCTTAAGGGTCAAAAGCATGACAGCTACTAGAGGATTTGCTCTTGATTGGCTGAGCCACCAACAGAAAGGCTATCTCGTGCATTAGAGAAGGAGAACTAAGACAGAGGAGCAGCTCCTCAGGGGAGAAGATTTGGAATCATTAAAATTGTATCAAGAGTGTGATATCAGGATGGAGAACATGCTGGAATGTGCATTCATAGTCTTGTGGCTTCAGCTTGGCTGTAAGTTGGAGGTTAAGAGATGAGAACCATAAGGGCACATTTATCCAAAGCTGGAGAGAAGAGAGAGAGGGGTTTAGTCTCAGCTCATCCCAGGCTTTTTGTTGGAATTTTTCAAAACTGCTGAACTGAAAGCTTTGTTTCATTTCTGATTTTGTTTTCCTGAACAGGGTTGAGGGGAGAAGACAAGGTGGAGCAGAGTCCTCAGACCCTGAAAATCCAGGAGGGAGACAGTCTCATCCTCAACTGCAGCTACACGGTCAGCAATTTTAACGCGCTACTGTGGTATAGACAGGATCCTGGGAAGGGACCCGAACTTCTCTTCCGTCTTTACTCAGTTGGGGAGGAAAAGCAGAACGAAAGACTAAAAGCCACCTTGTTAAAGAAGGGAAGCTCTCTGCACATCGCAGCCCCTAAACCTGAAGACTCAGCCGCTTACCTCTGTGCTGTGGAGACACAGTGCTCCCCAGGCACCTGCAGCCTGTACACAAACCCTGTAGCTGGGGTTCTGGAATCAGGGCATCTTTGGTGTTTTCCCCTCCTCGAAGAAGTAGTTACTTAGCACCCAGAACCTCTTTCCAAGTAGTGCTATGGAGAATGAAATCTTGTGACACAGCCAGACAGCAGAGATTACTGTTCATTCTGTCCAGGATCCTGAGTGATACTGGTATTCAACTTTGTCTTTCATTAAAATGTTTAGGTCAGATTTTGGTATCAAGATTATAATAGTTCATTAGATAAGTTGCAATTTATGGCTCCTTTTCTATCTATAGAATAATTTGTGCAAGGTTTTTAATAATTTTTTTTTAATTTTCAGAAAGTTCACTAGTGAGCCATCTAAGCATAGTTTCACTTATGGGAGAAACTTAATAATCCTTCAATTATGGATTCAGTTACTTTAACGGGTAAGGGGTTCTTTATATATTTGTTTTTTTTTTCTTGTGAAAGTTGGTCAATTTAGTTATTTCCGCACATAGTTTATTATTTGCTACCTTTACTTTCTTTTATTTATCTTGCTACTTTTTCTAGTTCTTTGAGTTGCAAGTTTGACTATTGATTCTCAACATTTCTTCTTTCCTAACAAATATAATTTAAATCCATAAATTTGCCTCTAATTACAAATATTCCTTGACTTCCAGTGGGGTTACGTTCCAATAAACCCATCATAAGTTGAAAATATCTTAACTCTAAAGTGCATTTAATACACCTAAACTCCGGACATCATAGCTTAGCCTAGCTTACCTTGAACGTGCTCAGAAAACTTATATTAGCCTACAGTTGGGCAAGATTATCTAACACAAAGCCTATTTTATAATATGGTGCTGACTCTCTCATGTAATTTATTGAATACTGTACTGAAAACAAAAAGCAGAGTGGTTGTCTGGGTTCAGACCGGTTTTGTTTTGTTTTTGTTAACATCTTCATTGGAGTATAATTGCTTTACAATGGCGTGTTAGGTTCTGCTTTATAACGAAGTGAATCAGCTATACATATACATATATCCCCATATCTCCTCCCTCTTGTGTCTCCCTCCCACTCTCCCTATCCCACCCCTCTAGGTGGTCACAAAGCACCGAGCTGATCTCCCTGTGCTATGCAGCAGCTTCCCACTAGCTATCTATTTTACGTTTGGTACTAGTGTGATGGTCATTTACCCTTGTGATCCAGTGACTGGCTGGGAGCTGTCCAGCATCAAAAGAGAGCATCATACTAGCCCAGGAAAAGATCAAAATTCAAAATTTGAAGTGTGGTTTCTACTTAATGCATATCACTTTCATACCATCATAAGTCAGAAAACCGTAAGTCAGGGACCTTCTGTACTGCTTTTGCTGTATCCCACATGTTTGGATATGTCATATATTCATTATTATTCAACTAAAATGTTTGGTAATTTCCATTTGAAGTGGGGATTTTATGTCCCATGATGATATTTCCAGGGACGTAAGATTGGCCAAATCCTGCCCTGCTCACCACTGGGAAGATTCCTGAGGATGCTTATATGTATTAGCTTAATACAAATGGAAAGTGAAGAAGGACTTTCAGCCGAACCAGGACCTGATTACCTCTAAAGCAGGAAAGGTGGGTTGAGGTTCAGGCCTAAGTGGAGTTTCCTACTTCCTTCTGAATCCAGAAAAGCAAGCTCAGAATTCCTATAAGGATGAGTAGGAGAGATAGGCCACGCCTCAAACTAGCCAAGGGTTGACTTGATTTTCAAGTATGTGAGCTAAAATAGAAAGAGAAAGAGCGTACTAAATCACAGGGTACTAAATTAGCTCTCCTTAGATTTGCTTATTATCACAGGTAGGCAAAGACTTAAAATGCAAGCGATATAAGCAGAGTGAGTGGAGTCTTGAGTCCTACATTTTAAGTTAGACTAAGGACTAATTTCCTACTCATAAATGGACTGCGAACAACAGAATCAGCCCTCCTCACCCCTCCCGTGTGGGGAGGGGAAGAGGCAAGGTCTACAAAGAAGGAAAGCAGAAGTGGAAATTTCCTGCTTTAGGGAAAGAGAGGTATTCTTTTATCCACACCATCTGGTTTTGTTTAATTTTAATCTTTTGGGTTTACAGCTTTAAAGTCTGCCCAGTGTGTTCAGGGAAAGAGATCAGAGAATTATCATGGGATCCTTGTTTCCACCTGCCCTTATTTTGTCATTCGCATCATTACCACAATCATCTTTATTATCATTTATGGAACACTTACCATATGCCAAGTCCATTGCTAAGCACTTTACAACTCATTTTATAATCTAAAAACCGCAAAGTAATATTAACCCATCCTCAGTTGAGGTAAACTAAGGCTTAAGAATGTTTAAAGATGAAGGCATTTCTGAGATAAAGTAAATGCTGCAGGCAATATAAGATGAGATTAAAACATAAAAACTCCAGAGTTAACCAATTGGACAGTATTTGTCAAAGTTTACTGTACATTTAAGAATCACATTTAGAAAAAATATGTCTTATTCTGATGAACAGATTCTGATTCAATAGGTCTGGCATGAGGTTGGGGGTTTACTTTTTTAGTGAGTTACTTGATGATTTTGGTTCAAGTGACTGGGAGATTTTACTCTGAAAAACTCTGAAAAATATGGAAGACTGCTGAATTTCAGGAGGATGGGTGATATGAAAATGTATGTGTTGTGTATTCACTTAGATGTTAGGTGGTTAGAGAACCTCAGAACCCACCTGGGGACACCTAATGCACGTAACACCTTATTCTGATTAAACCATATCCTATTTTGATTAGTAAAAAAAAACCTCTCTTTTTTAATGATAAACAAGGTAATGACTTTTGTTTTCAACAACAGCAAAAAGAAATTTATCCATGGTTTAATGAATGGTGAGATTTGGTATAAAACTGATGTAACTGCAAGTTTTTGTCACGTTAATGAGCTAGGCCAGCTGTTAGTGGAATGCCATTTACAACTGCAGGTACTCAAACGTGAAATGGAGAAAGTCTTAATTCTATGCCAAGGGCTATTGTTATGATGATGGACGCTGTTGGATCAAAGATTTTTGTAAGTTTTCGTTGTTTATTTGTTTTCATTCTTTATTTTTAATTAAAAAACAAAACCTCTCTATATGTTAAAGGCCATGAGTCAGTCATTTCTTAATATTTCCTCCTCTGTTCTAAAGGTTAAATAGATTATACTTCATAATTTTAATTAATCTTTTTACTCTTTCTGGATTCTTTACAATATTTAAAATTCATATTGAAGAAAGCAATTTACAACACTGATAAAATTTTGTTTATTGCAAAATATAGCACAATAATTATCTAACCTCTGCCTTCATAGTTCTCCTAATAATTTCCAGGAGAGACCACACTGATGACTTATAATTGTTTTATGACCATGTTTAATCTTCGGCCATATCCTCACAGCCAGGCTTTGCTTTTCCTGTATCTGTGGTGACTTGGTTGGTGCAGGGCTTATTATTGAATTTTGTTCCTCAAGCTCATCTAATTGGTAAATATTAATTGATATTACTAATATTATTGGAATATATTTAATTATAATATATATAAATTACACAATATAAAATATTGGACTATATATATATATTTTTTAATTTTGTCTTAAGAATTAGAAACCTTTATTTAGAATCACTTATAGAATCAAAGAGATTTTTTTTCCATTTAGATGAATAAGATGTACTCTGGAGCATTTTTCATTGTCACCAATTTGGCAGCTGGGACCCAGAACTAGGGACCAAGAGGCATTAAGCGTTCATCATTTTCCATTAAGAACAACTCACAGCCAGGCACTCTAGGATTTATGAAGAAGCAACTGTACAGACCCTGCAACTCCTGATCTTCACTTCTTTAGCTGATGTGAGGGATGGAGCAGTCAGGAGAAGAGGATCATCAGAGTGTTCCACTTTCCCCATGAGCCACTTCAGACATCGCTATCCTAAAATACTTGCTTTTAAAGACAGAGATCATCGGAGTAAAAAGGAAAACTGCATGGCATTCTGTCTTTGGATATCTGTTTCTGGAGCAGATTTTGATCTATTTTTGCATCTACTTAAGCAGAAGATGAGGAAATCAGAGAAGGATGGTACAGTGAAGGGGGGCAGCATTGGGGCTGCCTGGGTGTCTCCATGAGGCACGGTGAGGAGGAGTGAGTGCTGTGTCCCACAGGTGCCACCTCTGAAGGCAGCAGGCCTGAGTCATCAGCCAGTTCTCCACCAGGAAAAGGGGAGACAAGAGGCCATGGGGAGTGCTTCCTGAATGGGATCTGACAGGGAGGGGGAGATCCTGCCCTGAGGAGGCTCCTGAGGGTCCCCGGCTGCTCTCTCACAGGGATGCTCGCACATCGAGGCCATCAGTGGTTGGGCAGGAAAGCAGTGACACCCAAAGGTGCACACCAGTTAAATGAGAAAGTGTCTGCCATTTTTAAAAAATTCTTCTTAACTTTTGTTTCTTCCCTAACCTCAAGGGAATTAGAACCAAAGACAAAAGGCAGAGGAAGAGAACAGAGCAAGCCATGCTGACCTTACTGCAGCCAGGAGTCAAGCCTCAGGTTCAAAGAGCAGAAGAGAGAAATGAAGATGGAAGTTTTAACCAGGGCTGCACTGAGATTTATTTAATACATGAAAGTGGCCCAGAGGTCTTGTGGTTTTCTTTCCAAGATGTCTCTAGGGGACAAGGTTCAATGTTCCTCCAAGGACCCATCGATACTTATGCCTCCTTGCTTTACTCGGATACTCTCTCCTCTCCCCCTTGCTCCACTTAGAAAATGCTTATTTTGCCTCAGGTAGGCTAACTTGTATTATTTCAGTGTATCATCTCCTAAATCTGTAACTGATGCTTGTCCTTTGATTTGCCTATAGGACTAAAACTTTTGAAATAAAATGGTAAGCAAGGCAGCTTTATTTTTTTCCCAGCAGTACATCCTTTCCTTGAAGTGATGAGCTGAGAATCACCCATCTGCCTGAATGAAGGAGACATCATGTGGTTTGAAAAATGAAAAAAAGCAAAAACTCTGTAAATACTGCAACAATTGTCTTGTTACACACAGTGATCATTCTAAAAACTTAAATGACCAAAACTGTCCTATCTGTAACATGAGACGCACATCTAAGCTATTCTCTTCCATTATCCGTACAGTAACTTTACAAAAGCTGGTAGGTGGACTTGCCTGGATCTGGTGACGGCATTCCTGTGTTTAGTCGCAAGAGGGGCCTGCTGTATCTCTGTCAGTAACGTCCCTGATCAGATGGGGAAAGAGTAGTTAGCTCACATGCAATATTGAAGTCATGTGGAAACTATGACAAATGATATATTTTATTCTCTTTGTTATAAGCAGAATAGTCTGGGCACAGCTTCCGAACATTCAATGATTCCTGGCCTTGTCCCAATCCATTATGAAAGGTTTTCTTGCTACTTCAAATGGGATGACACACAAAGAGGAAGACAGGAAGTGGCTATGCAGCTTTCCAGCTTAATTGATCCATTTCTGTCAATTTTTTGTAGGAACAAAGAAAAGTGTAATTTTTTTTCCAATGGGAAGAGAATTACTTTTCCTCAATCTCTTTTAGTTCTCTTAAACTTGAGAAGATAACAAGAAAACGTTTTCAAGGCTACTCCCCCTTCTTTCTTACAGTGTCTTTCCTTTTTTCCCTCCTTTCTCTCCTCCTGGCCAGTCCACTCTGTGTTGGGGCCGCTAGGCACACGCAGAGAATGGGGAAAGACCAGTTATGGACAGGGTTTGTGGAGCGTAAGGATGAGTGCCAGGTCTATTGTTTCCTTTATACCAAGACATGCCGTCTATAAATGCCCTCCTAGTAACACATGATCCCTAGAAACATTTTAGGAGACCAGAGAATCGGGCAACTTGGCTTCTAGGTTAGGATCTGACCTTAACCTTCTCAGTCACTTTGAGCACATCACCCTCTGTATCTGAGTCTCATTTACTCTTTCTTGTCATTTTTTAAAAAGTATTTCTTTTCTTTAAAATTTTTATGAATTTATTTATTTTATTTTTGGCTGTGTTGGGTGTTCGTTGCAGCTCACGGGCTTTCTCTAGTTGCGGAGAGCGGGAGCTACTCTTCGTTGCAGTGCGCGGGCTTCTCATTGTGGTGGCTTCTCTTGTGGAGCATGGGCTGTAGGCGCCTGGGCTTCCGTAGTTGCGGCACATGGGCTCAGTAGTTGTGGCTCACGGGCTCTAGAGCGCAGGCTCAGTAGTTGTGGTGCATGGGCTTAGTTGCTCTGTGGCATGTGGGATCTTCCCAGACCAGGGCTCGAACCCGTGTCCCCTGCATTGGCAGGCAGATTCTTAACCACTGCACCACCAGGGAAGCCCCATCTTTCTTGTCATTTAGAGAGACTTTCCCCCTCCTCTCAAGGCTGTATAAGACTTGGTGTTCTTCCTCAATAGGCCACAAAAATGCCAATAAAAATTCCATTAGAAAAATCTTTTAACTTGCTTATGAACTAAACGTTGTTCAACCGAAAATAAACAGCATAGAGACTTCCTACTCCAGTTCTTAATGTGTACTTTTTCATACACAAAAAGAGAAAGTGAAAAGAAAATCACATCATTTGGCTTAGCAGTGGGAGACGTGCCCACAAGATGTCAGTATATGTTAGAACTAATACACAAATTCAGTAAAGTTGCACGATACAAAACCAATACACAAAAATCAGTTGTGTTTCCACATACTACTAACAAACTATCAGAAGGTGATGTTAAGAAAACAATTCCATTTACAATTGCATCGAATAGAAAATATTTAGGAATAAATTTAAACAAGGAAGTGAAAGACCTGTACATTGAAATCTATAAGACATTGATTAAGGAAATTGAGAAGACAAAAATAAATGGGAAGATACTTTGTTCTCATGGACATAAAAAATTCAATTGTTGAAATATCCATAGTACCCAAAGCAATCTACAGATTGAATGAAATCCTTGTCAAAATTCTATGGCACTTTTCACAGAAATAGAACAAAAAAATCCTGAAATTTGTATGGTACCAACGTAGACCACCAATACCCAAAGCAATCTAGAGAAAGAGGAACAAAACTGAGGGCATCACATTTGCTTATTTCAAAGTATATTACAAAGCTATAGTAGTCAAAACACTGGTAGTGGCATAAAAAAAGACACATTGATCAATGGAGCAGAATGGAGAGCCCAAATATAAGCCCCTGTTGTCTAGGTGCTCCGGCCTGGTGTCAGGCCTGAGCCTCTGCGGTGGGAGAGCTGAGTTCAGGACATTGGACCACTAGAAACCTCCCGGCCACATGTAATATCAATCAGTGAGAGCGCTCCCAGAGATCTCCACCTCAATGTTAAGACCCTGCTCCACCCAATGGCCAGCAAGCTCCAGTGCTGGACACCCTATGCCAAACAACTTGTAAGACAGGAACACAGCCTTACCCATCAGCAGAGAGGCTGCCTAAAATAATATTAAGCTCACAGACACCACAAAACACACCACTGGACACAACCCTGACCACCAGAAAGACAAGATCCAACCCCACCCACCAGAACAAAGACACCAGTCCCCTCCACGAGGAAGCCTACACAACACACTGAACTAACCTTATCCAATGGGGGCAGACACCAAAAGCAAGGGGAATTATGAACCTGCAGCCTGCAAAAAGGAAACCCCAAACACAGTAAGTTAAACAAAATGAGAAGACAGAGAAATATGCAGCAGAGGAAAGAGTAAGGGAAAAACCCACCAGAGCAAAAAATATGAAGAGGAAATAGGCAGTCTACCTGAAAAAGGATTCAGAGTAATGATAGGAAGGATGATCCAAAATCTTGGAAATAGAATGGAGAAAATACAAGAAACGTTTAACAAGGACCTAGAAGAACTAAAGAGCAAACAAACAATGATGAACAACAAAATAAATGAAATTAAAAATTCTCTAGAAGGAATCAATAGAGAATAACTGAGACAGAAGAATGGGTAAGTGACCTGAAAGAGAGAATAGTGGAAATAACTACCCCAGAGCGGAATAAAGAAAAAAGAATGAAAAGAATCAACGACAGTCTCAGAGACCTCTGGCACAAAATTAAATGCACCAACATTCGAATTATAGGGGTCCCAGAAGAAGAAGAGAAAGAAGAAGAAGAAGAGAGACTGAGAAAATACTGGAAGAGATTATAGTTGAAAACTTCCCTAATATGGGAAAGGAAATTGTCAGTCAAGTCCAGGAAGTGCAGAGAGTCCCATATAGGATAAATCCAAGGAGAAACACGCCAATTCACATATTAATCAAACTATCAAAAGTTGAATACAAAGAAAAAATATTAAAGGTAGCACAGGAAAAACAACAAATAATATACAAGGGAATGCCCATAAGGTTAACAGCTGATCTTTCAGCAGAAACTCTGCATGCCAGAAGGGAGTGCCAGGACATATTTTAAGTGATGAAAGGGAAAAACCTACAACCAAGATTACTCTACCCAGCAAGGATCTCATTCAGATCTGATGGACAAATTAAAACCTTTAAGACAAGCAAAAGCTAAGAGGATTCAGCATCACCAAACCAACTTTACAACAAATGCTAAAAGAACTTCTCTAGGCAGGAAACACAAGAGAAGGAAAAGACCTACAATAACAAACCCAAAACAATTAAGAAAATGGGAATAGGAACTACATATTGATAATTACCTTCAATGTAAATGGATTAAATGCTCCAACCAAAAGACATAGACTGGCTGAATGGATACAAAAGCAAGACCTGTATATATGCTGTCTACAAGAGACCCACTTCAGACCTAGGGACACATACACACTGAAAGTGAGGGGATGGAAAAAGATATTCCATGCAAATGGAAATCAAAAGAAAGCTGGAGTAGCAGTTATCATATCAGACAAAATAGAGTTTAAAATAAAGACGACTACAAGAGACAAAGAGCGACACTACATAATGATCAAGGGATCAATCCAAGAAGATATAACAATTGTAAATATTTATACACCCAACGTAGGAGCACATCAATACATAAGGCAAATGCTAATAGCCATAAAAGGGGATATTGACAGTAACACAATCATAGTAGGGGACGTTAACACCTCACTTTCAGCAGTGGACAGATCATCCAAAATGGAAATAAATAAGGAAACACAAGGTTTAAATGACACATAAAACAACATGGATTTAATTGACATTTATAGGACATTCCATCCAAAACAACAGAATACACTTTCTTCTCAAGTGCTCGTGGAATATTCTCCAGGAGAGATCACATCTTGGGTCACAAATCCAGCCTTGGTAAATTTAAGAAAATTTAAATTATATCAAGTATCTTTTCTGACCACAACACTATGAAACTAGATATCAATTACAGGAAAAAAACTGTAAAAAATGCAAACACATGGAGGCTAAACAGTACACTACTAAATAACCAGGAGATCACTGAGAAATCAAAGAGGAAACCAAAAAGTACCTAGAAACAAAAGACAATGAAAACACGACGACCCCAAACCTATGGGATGCCCCAAAAGCAGTTCTAAGAGGGAAGTTTATAGCAATACAATCCTACCTTAAGAAACAAGAAAAAGCTCAAATAAACAACCTAAACTTACACCTAAGGCTATTAGAGAAAGAAGAACAAAAGAACCCCAAATTTAGCAGAAGGAAAGAAGTCATAAAGATCAGATCAGGAATAAATGAAAAAGAAATGAAGGAAACAATATCCAAGATCAATAAAACTAAAAGCTCTTTCTTTGAGAAGATAAACAAATTGATAAACCACTAGTCAGACTCATCAAGAAAAAAGAGAAGGAGACTCAAATCAACAGAATTAGAAATGAAAAAGGAGAAGTAACAATTGACACTGCAGAAATACAAAGGATCATGAGGGATTACTACAAGCAACTACATGCCAATAAAACGGACAACCTGGAAGAAATGGACAAATTCTTAGAAAAGCACAACTTTCTGAGACTGAACCAGGAAGAAATAGAAAATATAAATAGCCCAATCACAAGCAGTGAAATTGAAACTGGGATTAAAAATCTTCCCACAAACAGAAGCCCAGGACCAGCTGGCTTCACAGGCGATTTCTATCAAACATTTAGAGAAGAGCTAACACCATCCTTCTCAAACTCTTGCAAAATATAGCAGAGGGAGGAACACTCCCAAACTCATTCTATGAGGCCACCATCACCCTGATACCAAAACCAAAGGTGTCACAAAGAAAGAAAACTATAGACCAATATCACTGATGAACATAGATGCACAAATCCTCAACAAAATACTAGCAAACAGAATCCAACAACACATTAAAAGGATCATAAACCATGATCAAGTGAGGTTTATCCCAGGAATGCAAGGATTTTTCAGCATATGCAAATCAATCAATGTGATACACCATATTAACAAACTGAAGGAGAAAAACGATATGATCATCTCAATAGGTGCAGAAAAAGCTTTCAACAAAATTCAACACCTATTTATGATAAAAGCTCTCCAGAAAGTAGGCATAGAGGGAACTTACCTCAATGTAACAAAGGCCATATATGACAAACCCACAGCCAACATCATCCTCAATGGTGAAAAACTGAAACCACTTCCTCTAAAATCAGGAACAAGACAAAGGTTGTCCACTCTCGCCACTATTATTCAAAATAGTTTTGGAAGTTTTAGCCACAGCAATCAGAAAAGAAAAAGAAATAAAAGGAATCCAAATCGGAAAAGAAGAAGTAAAGCTGTCACTGTTTGCAGATGACATGCTACTATACATAGAGAGTCCTAAGGATGATACCAGAAAACTACTAGAGCTTATAAATGAATCTGGTAAAGTAACAGGATACAAAATTAATGCACAGAAATCTCTTGCATTCCTATACACTAATGATGAAAAATCTGAAAGAGAAATTATGGAAACACTCCCATTTACTATTGCAACAAAAAGAATAAAATACCTAGGAATAAACCTACCTAAAGAGACAAAAGACCTGTATGCAGAAAACTATAAGACACTGATGGAAGAAATTAAACAGCTTTCTTCAGATGGAGAAACAGATAGAGAGATATACCATGTTCTTCAATTGGAAGAATCAACATTGTGAAAATGACAATACTACCAAAGCAATGTACAGATTCAATGCAATCCCTACCAAACTAACAATGGCTTTTTATTTTTTACAGAACTACAACAAAAAATTTTAAAATTTGCATGGAAACACAAAAGACCCTGAATAGGCAAAGCAATCTTGAGAAAGGAAAATGGATCTGGAGGAATCAGGCTCCCTGACTTTAGACTATGCTACAAAGCTACAGTAATCACGACAGTATGATACTGGCACAAAAACAGAAGTCTAGATCAGTGAAACAGGATAGAAAGCCCAGAGATAAACCCACGCACATATGATCACCTTATCTTTGATAAAGGAGGCAAGAATATACAATGGAGAAAAGACAGCCTCTTCAATAAGTGGTGCTGGGAAAACTGGACAGCTACATGTAAAAGAATGAATTAGAACACTTTCTAACACCATACACAAAAATAATCTCAGAATGGATTAAAGACCTAAATGTAAGACCAGACACTATCAAACTCTTAGAGGAAAACATAGGCAGAACACTCCTTGACATAAATCACAGCCAGATCTTTTTTGACCCACCTCCTAGAGAAATGGAAATAAAAACAAAAATAAACAAATGGGACCTAATGAAACTTAAAAGCTTTTTCACAGCAAAGGAAATCATAAACAAGATAAAAAGATAACCCTCAGAATGGGAGAAAATATTTTGTTGCAAATGAAGCAACTGACAAACAATTAATCTCCGAAATATACAAGCAGCTCATGCAGCTCAATATCAAGGAAACAAACAACCCAATCCAAAACTGGGCAGAAGATCTAAATAGACATTTCTCCGAAGAAGATATACAGATTGCCAACAAATGCATGAAAAGATGCTCAACATCACTACTCATTAGAGAAGTACAAATCGAAACTACAATGAGGTATCACCTCACACCGGTCAGAATGGCCATCATCAAAAATTCTACAAACAATAAATTTTAGAGAGGGTGTGGAGAAAAGGGAACCATCTTGCACTGTTGGTGGGAATGTAAATTGATACAGCCACTATGGAGAACAGTATGGAGGTTCCTTAAAAACAGAACTATCATATAACCCAGCAATCCCACTACTGGGCATATACCCTGAGAAAACCGTAATTCTAAAAGAAGCATGTACCACACTGTTCATTGAAACCCTATTTACAAAAGCCAGGACATGGAAGCAACCTAAATGTCCATGGACAGATGAATGAATAAAGAAGATGTGGCACATATATACAATGGAATATTACTCAGCCATAAAAAGAAACAAAATTGAGTTGTTTGTAGTGAGGTGGATGGACCTGGAGTCTGTCATACAGAGTGAAGTAATTCAGAAAGAGAAAAACAAATACCGTATGCTAACACATATATGTGGAATCTAAAAAAAAAGAAAAAAAGTTCTGATGAACTTGGGGGCAGGACAGGAATAAAGACGCAGATGTAGAGAATGGACTTGAGTACACAGGGAGGGGGGAGGGTAAGCTGGGACGAAGTGAGTGAGTAGCATTGACATATATACACTACCAAATCTAGAATAGATAGCTAGTAGGAAGCAGCTGCATCGCACGGGGAGATCACCTCGGTGCTTTGTGCCCACCTGGAGGGGCGTGATAGGGAGGGTAGGGGGGAGATGCAAGAGGGAGGGTATATGGGGATATATGTATACATATAGCTGATTCACTTTGTTATACAGCAGAACCTAACACAACATTGTAAAGCAATTATACTCCAATAAAGACGTTAAAAAACAAAAGTAAAAATAAACCCATGTGTACATAGTCAATTAATTCATGAAAAAGAAGCCAAAAATATACTTTCAGGAAAGGAAAGTCTCTTCAATAAATGGTGTTAAGAAGAATGGAAAGCCCTATGCAAAAGAATGAAACTGGACACTTCTCTTACACCATACACAAAAATCAACTCAAATTGGATTAGAGACTTGAACACAGACCTAACCCAATAAAACTCCTAGAAGAAAACATACAGAACAAATTCCTTGACATCTGTCTTGGCAATGATTTTTTGTATTTGACACCAAAAGCAAAGACAACAAAAGCAGTAATAAACAAGTGGGACTACATCAAACTGTGAGGCAAAAGAAACCATGAACAAAATGAGAAGGCAATCTAGGGAATGGGAGAAAATATTTTCCAATTATATATCTGCTAAGTGGTTAATATCAAAATATATTAAAATATCATATGATCAATAGAAAAACCAATCTGATTAAAAAATAGGCAGATCATCTGAATAAACATTTTCCCAAAGAAGCCATACAAATGGCCAATGGGTGAATTAGAAGATACTCAACATGACTAATAATCAGGGAAATGAAAATCAAAATGAAAATGAGGTATCACCTTACACCTGTCAGAATGGCTATTATCAAAAAGAAAAGGAAAAAAGTGTTGGTAGGAATGTAAACAAGAGGGAACCCTGTGAACTGTCAGTGGAAATGTAAATGAGTGCAATGTCTATGGCAAACAGTATGGAGATGCCTCAAAAAAATTAAAACGAGCACTACTATACGATCCAGGATTTCCACTTCTGGGTATATACCTGAAGGAAATAAAAGCACCATCTCAAAAAGATATCTCTTCATTGCAGCTCATCTACAATAGCCAAGACTTGGAAACAACCTAAGTGTCCACTGACAGATGAATGAACAAGGATAATGTCATCAAAAAAAAAGAAACCCTGCCATTTACAACATGGATGAAACTAGAGGGCATAATGTTAAGTGAAGACAAAGTCAAATACTGTATGAAAATTAAAATTAAAAAAATACTGTATGAAATCACTTGTATGTGGAATCTAAAGCACAGGCACAGACACACACACACAGCAGAACTCACAGGTACAGAGAACAGATTGGCGATTCTCAGAATCAGTGGGGATGGGGGTGGGAGTCTGTGAAGGTGTTCCACAGGTACAAACTTCCAGTTAAATTACTCCTGGGGATGCAATGTACAGCATGATGACTATAGTTTAAAATTTAAAAGAAAAGATGTCACTATATGAATTCCTCTGGCTCTCAAAGTTCGTTTTGCTTTTTTTCTAGTAGTTTGAACAGTTTAATAACAAATTCGGAGTAGAATGTATATATGAGTAGAGTAGCTTTCACCTGAATGAAATATACAAGATTAAAATAAGATATAATGCCTGGATGGGAATGCATGGTCAGCATGAGAAAACAGTCATCAAGGATGTCACAGGGAGGGACTAGGGAAGATCTGGGAACTCCAGTAGTGATTCTGTGCCCTCATATGATATGTGAACTTGGAATTCCCATAAAGGAATCAAGGAGAGTCTGAAGACAATCTACAACAGAATAACTCAGTTTTTCTCATTGGGGTTTCTTTATGAGGTGCTGAAACAAAAATAAAATGCTTGAAATTTGATCATTTGGCATAAACAACTTCATTAGATGAAATTTCAGGATAAAATGGAAAAGAATCTTCAATCCTTCAATGTCAAGAGAAGGAAATATTTTTATTTTGGAAAGCATTTATACTGTTAATAGTTTTTATATTTTCACTGATTAAACAGTATGTTATGAGAAGCTTTGTCTTCGTGACAACTATAACAATAATTATAGAATTGCACCAAACAATATATGTGCACTCATGACAAACACATGGCCAAATATTTGGATTTAGAGGACCTGTGGAGCCTTGCTTCCTACAACTTTTAATAAGTTAAGCATAGAGTTACATCACAAGTGAATATGATTTTACTGCCACTACCATTTGTTATTCCAATACACAACTGGAGATATAACAGATGTCAGAACCCTGTTTTGTTCTCATTTGTCTGAGTGATATTTGCTGTTGTGAAGTTACCAGTTCCCATGATTTGGCGGGTATGTAGGAAGGAAGCGGGGTGATGGCTTCTGGCGTATCTTTTGTAGGGAAGTGGAGGATCAGTGAACATATTTCACCTTAGAATCGAAATTGGAGGCAAGAAAACAATCAGAAGAACATGAATGAATATTTGCAAACACAGCGTGATTCATAATGAATTTGTTTCTGGTAAGCCCTTCAGATTCCATCACAGATTAATTTACTAAATTTGGAAATTTGAAGTAATAAATCTCCTTCCCATATGTCCTTCAGTATTGATCACTGGACTGTCCTTTACTATATATAATCATTTATCATTAAACCACAAGGAAAGGGAGCACAATGTTTAAGGCAGGCCAAATCTCCCAACCTGGGTGTTATACACATTCAGACTTGATCCAGCCAGAAACTACATTTCAGAGACAGCTGCTATAGTGCAGCTGAGGGACCTTGCACCTTTACTGTCAGGAACTCAGAGCAGGGCCATTTCAACAAGGGGGAAATCCTGCCATTATGCTGCTCCCCAGACTGTTGTGGGCATTCATGGCTCTCCTCTGCTTAGCTACACATAATTGCAAACCAGGGCGTCGGCTGCCTGTCAGCACTCAGAGGTGAAATGGGACAGAGGAGTAGATGTCTCAACTAAAAATACACTCTCAGCCCTGCGACACTCATTAATGAGTTATTTTGACCTTAAAGTCAAAGGACTAGCACTGTTTTAGAGACCTTGTCTGTACTTTCTTTTCTACTTGTCTATTTGCCTTTGGTTCTTTTAATTCTCCCGTTAAAACAATGAAACCAAATGGAAGATTGGCAGCTACATTCCACAAGAACGTGTAACAGTATACAAAACGTCAGTTACCAACTTCTGTGGCATTGACATGTACTGAGTGTTTACAGCCTGCACATAACATGTTTTGTAGGAGTGCATTATAGCATTGTGTCACAGAAAGATCTGGCGTGCTTATCTGGACTTTATTTTACAAAGAGAAAAATAATCAGCTCCTCACAAGTGAGACTGAACACTTTGGACCAATGGGATAGAAAATATGACATGAAGACAAGCATAGGACACATGATCTACTAAGTACAGTTCTACCTGGGGAGGCAACAGGACTGAATATCTGGAATATCCTGATCTTCCTCAAAGTCTAATAAATAAGACTCAATGTCAGGTTTCAAAAGAATATATTATTCCTGTTATAATTTCATGAAAACATAAAAAACTGAGTAGATTCTGAAAACCTGAGGGGCTGATTTTTTAACATTTCATGTTAAAGTAACTTTATTTAGTGAAAACTCTAAATAGAGCCCTAGAACCCGGTTAAAAAAAAGAGATACATTAATTATTTTGGATAATACTGCTTTTCACCAAGAAAGCTGAAAATCTGTGAGTTTTAAAAGAACTCCACTGATTCAGAATGGAGAAAAGTAAAGAGAGGCTAAATAAATGGCCAGTAAGTAGGTTACAAGAAGGGTGCATACCCTATACTAAATTCTATTTTAAACGGGCCGGCAAAATTATTCTGCTGAATAATTATCAACACGTGTCAACCTGTTTAACCTGTAGTTCCCCTCAGCTCAAAACTTTAATACTAATTTTTCCATGCTCCTTTTCAGATACTGCCTAACAACTACCGTGGGAAGAAAAGTAACATAGTTTTGTGGTGAGCCAGACTTTTCCCCATCTGTGCACTGACCACGTGGTCTATGAACATAACACCCTACTTCCTGTTTGGAGGAGTGACACAGAACCCAGGTACTATGTATATGTGCTGCTAGGCCCTCAAAGACACTGAACTCTCAGCTTGAGGCAGAACTGAAAACATATGTGCAGGGGAATTCTTGCCACATGGTGCTCTCCAGCCTGCCCTGGGTATTCCTGGCCTTCATCTTCTCTGGTAGGGATGGTTCCAAATATGGGTACAAATGTTCAGGTTGAAAGGACTGCACACAGGCACATGGTACTTCACATGGACTTGGGGAGGAAAGGAGGATTGGAGAAAAGAAAGCTTATCATGATTTCAATTTGGTTTTTCTTTGGGTCCTAAATTAGTCTAATTCCTACATTATTTTGTTTACTACTTCAGCTCTGTTTTCTGATTTTTTCCCACAGGATTTGGTGCGGTCCAGAAGGTTACTCAAGTCCAGCCAGCCATATCCAGTCAGCTAGGGGAGGCGGTCACCTTGAGCTGTCAGTATGAAACAAGCTTGAGCTGGTACGTTATTGTTTGGTATAAGCAGCTTCCCAGTGGAGAGATGACTTTCCTTATTCATCAGATTTCTTCTGACCAAAATGCAAAGAATGGCCGCTATTCTGTAAACTTTCAGGAAAGACATAAATTCATCAGCCTCACCATTTCAGCCTTACTGGTGGAAGATTCTGCAAACTACTTCTGTGCTCTCTGGGACCTCACAGTGCTTGAAGTAATAGGAAAAGCCAAACAAAAACCCCAGAGCTCAATAAGAGAGAGCCCCCTTGCTGCGGGAGCCACGCTGAAAGGCACACCTGCAGATGCCAGACAAGAAATGGTAGTCCTGTGGTTGCTTAATCTGTGGTCTGGATCAGGAGATTTAATTCTAAATAAAATCTCCTGCTATCTCACTTGGGAACAGATGTCCAGAGTAACTTTCTACTAATACATACTCAGTCTTGAATTTTTGACTTTAAGTCCATCACACAGAACATGTGTAAAATTGTCTAAAGTTGAAAATTTGCTCCATGATAATTTAAAGTGGCACTTCCACCTAAAGACACTCACATCACAAACCTGGGTCTAGTTATCTGAAATGGTCATGAAAATCATTTCCTTAGTCCTTTCCCCTTAGACTTTGTGTCAGGGTACAATCAGAGAAGCAAATTACAAGTGATCTAGAATAAGAGGCTCACTGTAGAGAATAGCACTCAGGCAATAGGTAGAGCTGGTGGAGGGGTCTATACAAAGCTGTTATCTTTGCATCTGGTGTTGAGCCTGAATTCACTGTTAGAGTGTCATTTGGGAAGGAAAGTTGGATGTGGACAAAAGCATGGACAGACTGTGACATGTACGGATACTAGAACCCATGAGGACAATGGTACCCACAAAGACACACTAAAACTTGTCTGTCTCTCACCTCCTTCAGTCTCACAATGGTGAGTGACCTCAAGGAGAAGTGGGTGTCATTTACCCTCATGCTACACGCATACTTGGTCCAAGACAAAGAGAAGATGAGGAGGAGATCGGGTGGGCGGTAGAGGAGTTGTGAGTCAACAATAAGATGAGCTAGTTCATCAGCAGCCACATGTGTGAGTTGCCCAGTTCCTGGAGCCCTGCACCAACCAGCAGAGCATAAAAAATGTGGCTACTTCATGACAACTACCTTCTAAACCTTGTGCAAGTCTTTTTTGTGGCCAACCCTAACCCAGAACAATACAGGGAAGCAAATTCTGGGACATAGATTTCCAGATAGTTGAGACACTACAAAGCTACTACAGTACCCTCTATGTCAACTGTCACCCATCTATACCTCTTTTAACAAGACAACTTTCAAATAAACACAACAGCAAAACTATGCTTCCTGTTAATAAGATGCAGTTATTCCCCATTCAACCAAAACCAAGCTAACCCTCTCCCGAAGAGAGTACACCCAGTTAATTTATCCATTTTGGGGTGGTGTTCTTTCCTCTTATACCTCATTCACACTGTCCCATTGAATCCTGCATCTTAACCACTGAGATACAATGAGATATGAGATAAACTTATACTTGCACATCATATGTTACCACAGGCAGACAAGTAGGGGAGAGATTTAAAAATGGTTAATGTATACATAACCATATTCATATCAAAATGAAAAAGAAATTGTCATAAGTATTATAGTTCTTGTTTCTGCAAATGACCACATGATTGTAGGTGGTATTTATAACTACCATTTCCATTACCCATTCCATAACCTATTTGCTCATAGCAAGTACCTTCACTCACTGTACTACTTGACTTCCTAAAAAACAAGTTTCTTATTCAGGAGCAATGCTATGTGGAAAACCATAAAGATGAATAAGGAATTCTGCAAGTCCACCACTGTGGTTTTGGCAGAAATTTGCAAGGCATTGAAGGCAAATCCACTTAAATATTTAAGTGGAAATAATCTTGCCAATACCCAGGGAAAATCGATATATTGTATTCTGGGAAATATCATTAAGAATGATGCCTGATTTCACATCAGAAGTCACCAAGTGAAAACATTTTTGAAGTGTTAAAACAAATAACTAAAACTTTGAAACTGGCTTCTTATGAACATGAAAGGATATTTTAAAATTGTCTTTGTTAAAAATCACTGCTAGTAGGGGGGAAAGTCAAGGCACAGAATGGTAAACTGTATTTGCAATGCATATTTCTGATAAAGACTCAAATACAATATATATTAAAAGCTCATGTAAATCAATAAGAAAAGAGTTAATAAGAATGGCAAAATCTTGGAGATCCAATTCAGAAATATTATATCCAATAGCTAATAAATATACAAAAATTATCATTATTCATCAGGGAATATTATTATTATTCATTAGGGAAATGAAAATAAAACCTCATCTGTGTCCTTTTAGCATCCTGAGTGAATCAGTATGGCTAGGAGAATAGGACCTAAGAAGAGAGGGAAAAATAATGACTGTCTCCAGGAAAATAAGTGCTTAAGTAAATTTCTTAGAAGCTCCCATCATTGAACTGATGTGGAGAAAACAACAAGCAGTAACAGAACACAGACCTGGACATTGAAGGAAAGGAAAGTTTTACTACAAAAAAGAAAGTCGGTCCTTATTGGGCTTACTATATGTCAGGCACTGTAGGATGCATCTCAGATTCATTATCTAATTCAAATATCATAAACCCTATGAGATAGATTTTATTGTTCCAATTATTTTAATTTTTCAGAAATAAGAAAGAACTTTCCTAACTGTGAATATCATCTCTAAGTTTTATTGCCAGAGTGTAGCATTTCTGGGGCTCCTAAAGAGCAAAGTTTGAACTATGGAGAAGCACTTGGCCCCAGCACAGGGTGGCTGTATGTCTCAGTGATGGTGACATTACTGGTTTAAACAGGAACCTAAAGGGAACTAGGAAAGAAGATGCCAAACCTAGGCACAAATTGCCCCAGGATCAATAGATGAGGAAATCATCCACTAATCAGTTAACAGTGCTGAATGCTTTAGCAAGTTCCTTATGCAATAGTGTGCTGGGAAGAATAAGGGGCCTCAGGGAAAGATATTATTCCTTAAACACTCCAAGCATGTTTCTATATCAAGACCTGTGCTCCTTGCCTTTGTCCTCTCTATTGTGATGTTATGCCCCCAAATATCTACATGGCGCACCTCTGAATTCCTTCATGTCTTTACTCAAATGTCACCCCTTTGGGAATCTTTTATCTTTTATCTCTTTAATCTTTCTATTTTCCTTCCTTGAGAATCAGGCTCTAGCACACTGCATGCAGCAAGAAAGAAAGCTGAAGCACTGCCACCTGGTGGCCTGCTCAAATATTTTGTGATGCTTACACTGGCCTCGCTGCTGCCCTCTAGTGACATTGGGTAAAATTGTGGTGAAGCCTAGTCACAATAGAAGCTGCCATTGCTGAACCAGTCAGTAAACTTCCCAATGCAGAAATCAGGAGAGAGAGGATTCAGGAGAACTGGCTGGTTTTTTTCTTTTGCTAGCCAGATGTGAAAGTGATTGATTTCAAATGACATATACAACACATGAGATGATTTTGCCTGTAGAGTTATAGGCTACCTTGGAAAGAAAGCTCAGAATTGTTGTGCAAGTTTAGGGTTTCTTGTCTGGTAAGTATAACTGTGTCTACTGCTCTGTCCTTTCTTGTAGTATAGCAATATCCTGAGAAGTGGGAGCAAGAGTCAATAATGGGAAAAAATAAACAATTGTAGCAAATACTGGGTGGTACACTCATTTCATATTATAATATGCCCACCCAATCTCTCAATATGACACCTTAATGAATTGACTTCTCATTAACAGTAAGAACATGATAGACCATGGATACTTACGATAACACATGAAATCTGCCAGGTAACCTGCTACATATATCTCAGAAAAATATTGAAATTTATCTTGGGCTAGATTCCTCTGCAATTTCAGATTCTGTCTCCCAACACCCCCCCCACTCCCACCCCCACCCCCCGCAAGTTTCTGCACATTGCCTGCAGCTGGTTGAGTGCCTAAGCTAGGGAAGGTGTTGTGTTGGGTGATTTGAATGTGTGTTCTCACTTAATTCTTACTGGAACCCTTCAAGGTTGGGTCCATCCTACTTTAGGGAGACAGTGTAGCAAAGTGCTTGAGACCAAAGACTTGGGTTGTATTTCTAGATCTACCACTCGGTAGCTGAGTGATCTTCGGAAAATGACTTAATAATTTTTATGCTTCCATTTCCTCATATCTACCATGTGGATATTGACAGAATCTACCATGCAGGGTTCTTATGAGAAGTGAATGAGATGATGAATGCCAGTGCTGAGCGCAGCACCCCCAGAAAGATACTGGCTACTTGCAGAAAAGGGAATTGAACATGAGAGAGGTTCAATACCTTGTCTGGTGTTACAGAATAAGTGTCGGAGTGGAGCCCTCTCTCCATACCCTGTCTAGAGCAGATGCCTTCCCTCACCCCAAGACCAACTCTCTAGCTCAATACAATATTGTATTTTTTTAAGTGCTAATCACTATCTATAATTATCTTTCTTTAAAAATTCATTTATTCAATTCTTCCTCCTCCTACCGCACTGTAGGCCTTTTATATCCTTTCACTACAGAATCCTCTATGAGTGAACAATACTTAGTGCAGGAGGCTCAACTTATATGTGTGTGTGTGTGTGTGTGTGTGTGTGTATATATAAAATAAATGTACAAAAGATAAAATTATTTCTAGAGTCCATGCTATTCAAACACTGATATAAAAGCTTAAACTGGACTAATCTTTGTGTGTTTATCTAGAACTGTCAATATGTATATCCTGCAAGTCACTTCATCTAAGATTTAATTTATGCAATATATCTAGTGATCAATTGGCTTCTCCTTGATTTCAGGTAAGGTGGGTTGCTGTAGATTACAGGATTCTACCTTACTAGCTGCATGAATGTCAAGGCTGTTGGAGGTATGCCTGTCTTGTTCTGGATACATACCTTCCAATATCCAGGTGAATTTTTCAATGGATAAGTATTTTCATCAGAAATACGCTTCACAGCAAGTAGGCTTTATGATGGTGTGGTCATACCCACACTACCCTATTCATCAAGTGGTCTGATCTGGAGGAAAAAAAAAAGGAACTTTACTTGTACTAGTTTCTGTTTGTCTAGCAGTCCATCCCTAACCTCAGCCTTTGCACTTCTAAATTGGGAGACATTAATGAGGTTTTTCAGGATTTCCTTTATTAACCACAGTGGCATCTCTTTTCTTGGGAAGGAAAGTCAGAGGTTAGCCATTGAGATATCTTCCAATCCTGTTCCACTTTCCAGAACACTATTTGAGTGTGTGGAAGCTACTGTTCCCTGAGTTTAGTACCTTCCCCATGCTCTTTCCTTTATTTATTTCAGTTGTTCACTGGAAAGAAGGTTATATAGTCAATTTACACTGCCAATTTTCCGGAAGTACATTTAGATTCTGAACAATCTTAATTACTGCTATCTTGTACTGTTAAATTTCCCCTGGATGTCTTTTTTTTTTTTCCAGCTGTTTTTTAAGCTCACAGGGAACAGAGAGTATTGCTTTCATAATTTTCAGATCTCTTAAGGACATTCTGGGCACAAGATGACTGTTTAAACTAATATGCGTATGTTCAATCAAACTAGCATTATTCCTGGACTGTGACACGGGCAAGATAGAACATAATTCTTATTTACTTTTAAACAACGCTATTTGAGGTAAAATTGACATTCCACAAAATTCATCCATTTTGAATGTACAGTTCAGTGATTTTTGGTAAATTAGCTGACTTATGAAACCATTACAATAATCTAGGTTTAAACACTTTTATCACCACAAAAAGCTCCTTCATGCTCAATTATAGTTAATCCCTGTTCCGATACCTGGCCACAGGCAACCAGTGATCTACTTTATATCTCCATAGGTCCCTTTTCTGAACATTTCATGTAAATGGAGTCATTCAGTACATTTAAGTTGTTCCATTTTTTGGCTAGTAGAAAGAAACCCAAAAAGCAGACTCCTGTTATTTTTAGAACGTATCTTCTCTACCATTTAAAACATTTACTGAGTATCACAAAATGTAAGTGGCATGGCAGATTCCAAACACCATGGACCCCTTACCAGATAGTTATGTGTTCTAGTTATTACCAGGTGTTTGACCTGGAGTGAATTCCTCAATCTCTTTCAGCTTTAGTTTTCCTGTTGGTAAATTGGGAATGATAGTAATTCTATTGTGTTATTTCTGTATTCGAACAATGTACATAAAGCAATAGATAATTTAGCACATGGTATGTGTGCACATTTATAATATGAGGATTTTGTTGAAAGTCTGTATAAAAGATTCCTAACCGAAGTGTTTTTCCTGACACAAATTGCCATCCCAATCTCTCTCAAGTTGAATGATTGCAGTGCACGATGGGGCAGCCCACTTCTGAATGGTTGTCAGCTCTCTTTGTGCTGTGGACTCATGGGGGATGTCCTCACTGTTTGTAAAGTTGGTCTCAAGAAAGCAGTGTTTGAGCCCTCCTTTTGAGTAACAGGAAACTGAGTCTAGGTCAGAAATTGTTGGTGTGTTTCTAGGCCTTGTATGGGGTCTTGTCTCTGATTGGCTGGGCAACCAGATGCAGAATCCTATTTTCTGAAGAAGAATATTCCTCTGCTGAGGATACTTGGGCAGGATAAATGGAGAGGAATCCTTTGCCAGCTCCATTGTTAATCCTGTGACTTCATCTTGGCCTTAAGTCCAGGGGCTGCTGAAGACATTCTGAACAGTATGTGGCAGTGATGGAGAAGGAGGGGATGTAGTCACGTAACTCCAGGTTCTATCTGGGAACGTGTGAAGACAATGAATACTCTGTAGAGAGATCAGTGTATGTCTGACCCTGCCTTTGTGAACAGAAATGAGCAGCATATTGAGTGTGGAACAGATTTCTCCATCTCTGCATGTTCCGGAAGGAGGGAGCACCAATTTCACCTGCAGTTTCCCTTCCAGCTCTTTTTATGCTTTACACTGGTATAGATGGGAAGCTGGAAAAAGCCCTAAGGACCTGTTTTAATGACTTTAAATGAGGATGAAAAGGAGGAAGGATAAGTAAGAATCACTCTGAATACTAAGGAGGGTTACAGCTACATGTACATCAAAGGATCCCAGGCTGAAGACTCAGCCACATCTCTCTGTGCCTGCACACAGTGCCCTTCAGCCTCTGCAGCCCAAGCCTGTGCCTGGTGCTGCTCTGGTACCAGCATTGAGAAAGAGCCATGTGTGAGGTGGAAAAGGCAAATTCAATGAATTACAGTGTTTGCTATAACCAGGGGGAAATGCAATGATACATAAACAAGCGTTCCAGTCACTGTACCTCCGTCAACTAACAGGACTGTCATTACACATCACTCACCTCCATTCCCACCAGTATATTGGACATATCATTGAATCAGATTCCTAGCCTCCTCTTTTGCCATGATTCCAAGTGAACTAGATAGTTACTCAAACCTTTGTAAAATAATCTGATTAAAGTAGGGTAATACTCACCACTCGTTGCTATATCCTACTTCATTGAAGGCATGTTCTTCAACACAAAAAAAAGAACAAAGAAGAGAAATGGGAAAAGCAAATAAGTTTTTATTGATTTCTCCTAGGTTTTCACAAAAAACTTTCTTAAAGATTTTGAAGTGAATATACCTTCTTTTCCGTAAGGGAGTTAACATCCGAGTGCCCTATAAGCTCACTCTCATGTAGCTCATTTCCAAGAGTATTAGAGTGTATTATGTGTTGACTATTCATGCTCTCTCACCCTTACTGTGCTAATCTTTAGCTGGAGTATATTTTCTATACTTGGCCTCACTGTGGACTTTGGACACGGCAATGTGACCAGCTTTGACCAATGGAATGTGAGTGGATAGGAAGTATGTTATATCATAGCTAAAACTAAATATATTCACATGGCATGTCTTCTTTTGTTTCTTCCCTGCACTTACCAGGTAGTGGTTGTCTTTTCAGCTTTTATCCATAATGTGAAGAAGACGCAAGGTCCAGAATGGAAAGATAACTCATAGTAGCGGAACGGAATTGTCCTGTATCCAGGAGCAGAGCCTCAGAGTGCTGGAACTGCAGTTGACCCACAGCTAACATACCATGGACAACTCAGTAAACTTTGTTCTTGTGAGCCACTGATATTGTGAGGTTGTTTGTACTGAGCATTACCCTAGTCAAAGTTGACTGATATATGAAGTCATATCAATTCTGTCTTCTAAATATTTCTCACATTCAACCACCTTCTTTTTTTTTTTTTTGCGGTACGTGGGCCTCTCCCATTGCGGAGCACAGTCTCCGGACGCACAGGGTCAGCGGCCATGGCTCACCGGCCCGGCCGCTCCGCGGAATGTGGGATCTTCCCGGACCGGGGCACAAACCCGTATCCCCTGCATCGGCAGGCGGACTCTCAAGCACTGCACCACCAGGGAAGCCCCAACCACCTCTTTTTACTTGCCTTGTTACTATCCAGGTCCAGGTGCTCATAACCTCTCACTGAGTTGGTTGGAATAACTTCTTAAATGTATCCCCTATCCATGAGCTCTTACTTCCCAAATCTATCCCTGAAGTTATCATTCTAAAATACACATCAGATTAGATTGCTGTTCTATTTCAGGACCTTCTATGGCTCCCCATGACCCAAAAGTAAAAGCCAAGGTTTATGTGGCCATCTACAGTATTACTTCCAGTAAGTGTTCATCTTCCTCCCCAGTATTACACCAAGATTTCTGAACATCAGCCATATCAAATGAACTCACTCTCATATTTTCTTCTTATAAATATTATTTCTCAAGTTGGCAAAATCCTATTCAATCTTCAGGACCCAGTAAATGTCACATTTACTTTTTAAAAGATATTCCAGGTTACATAAATTATATTTATTTGCCCTCTCCCTCTTTTAGTGTTCTGTACACAGTTTTGCAATAGCACGTATCTACTATGCTGAGAATATTTTTTGGTTTTAACGCTTCACTTGTGCAAATTCCTCAAGGATAGGGGCCCTTACATATTATTCTTTAATCCCAGCTGTTATTATTGTCCCTGACTTACAAGAACCATTCAGTAGACCTGCCTACAGCTTGACCACAGTTTACTTTTGACAAGTGCACTGATTAATGAGAGCTGGTTTGTGAAGCTGGTTTATATGAGTGGGTTGGAAACCTTCCACTACGGGAACACTTGAAGATACTTCTACTTCATTATATCCCTCAAGCCAACACATGGCTATGTTTCCCACTCTTACACCTGGTTCTTACTTAAACCATCATCCCAGGAGGCCAATGTGTCCCCATCTAAGCATATGTATCAACACAGCCATACAGAAGTTTGTCTCCATATATTCGTGGTTTCTAACATCAATTGTAAATGAAATGGTGCGTGAAAATTCTGTATGTTTTTATAACGTACCATTTCTATACTTTACGATATGTCCTTTGACTCTCTTCACTCTTAGTACAGCTTACCCAGGACCTTTTGATGAGTCATGGTAGATGACCGTAAAGACAACTCATATCATTAAATGAATCTTCCTCAACCTTCTGCTTTCCACATGAAACATTCCTGCTTTTACACATATAATTCACTTTCCCTCCCCTAATAATAAAAAAGATATCTCTCTTCCTTTTAAATAGTGCGCCTTTGTCCAAACGCTTCACCCACTCCATTCACTTTGACTTCTCTGGCACCTCAGCCCACTGATCGTCCAAACTCTATGGTCTGGTTCTTCAGGACTTTCTTGCTACTGATTTCTTCCCATCATTTAAAATATTCAAGCATGTTCCTGTTAAAAAATATTTAATATTCCTCCAAACTCATACATGCCTCTCCTGTAACCAATCTATTTTTTTTCAGAAATACGAATAATCTCTTTATTATTAAATCCAAAAGGTATTTTTTACGTCCTTCACCTAGACAAGTGTTTCTCAAATTCTAATGTGCGCAGGAATCTTATTAAAATGCAGATTCTGACTCAGGAAGTCTGGGTAGGGCCTGAGCTTCTGCATTCACAATAGCTCCCCAGTGATGCAGATGCTACTCACCTGCAGACCACATTCAGAGCAGCCACTTTCTGTAGTGCTTGCCACTCCTTTCGGAGACTTTTGTGTTCCTGGCCGGAAGGAGGTGAGGAAGGTTCACAAAAATTGTGAACTGCTCTTTCTTTCTCTATCTGACCAATAGAGGGGTCTGTTGTGTAAACTGGAAATGGTTTTTCTATATAAGATCAGAATAATCACACAAAAACCTTCCTTCCCTACAGTTTAAAGAGATATTCTGACACCACTTTTTGCACAATGACATGCAAAGCATCTCAGACGCCAGAGGCAGGCAGTCTTGTTAAGACAGCCTCTCTCCCAACACACCTTACAACGTCCATCAGAAGAAGAAATCTAAATCCTGTGTCATTCCTTCTCAACCTCACAGCAACCTGGGTTCAAGTCCACCAGTCATCAGACTTTTGTTTGTGGAGAATCTCCCAGAAAGGAGCTCACTGCCTCCTCACTGCTCCACCATGACCTTGGTGTTCACCTTGATGCTTGAGGTGCTCCTGTTCCTGAGTGAGTACTGTTCCATTTTACTCTCTTGTCCACACATGGAACTTTGCTTTGGACTGACTTTGAATAGAGACTTTTTGTTCTGGCTGAGTTCATTGATTCAGCATTGATGTTTCAGGAGGAGCCGGAGCCCAGTCGGTGACCCAGCCTGACGGCCACATCACTGTCTCTGAAGGAGCCCGTCTGGAGCTGAGGTGCAACTACTCATCTTCTGTTTCGCCCTTTCTCTTCTGGTACGTGCAGTACCCCAATCAAGGACTCCAGCTTCTCCTGAAGTACACATCTGGAAACAGCCTTGTCTCAGGTATCAAAGGTTTTGAGGCTGAATTTAGGAGCAGTGAGAAGTCCTTCCACCTGAGGAAAACATCAGCCCATTGGAAAGACTCGGCCAAGTACTTCTGTGCTCTGAGTGACACAGTGACTAAGACTACAGTGGGAGCTGAACACAAATCTCCTGAGACTTAGTAGCTTAAAGACTCAGGGTCTCAGCCTATGTTATTTTCAGGATGTTGGCATGTTCTGTGAAGGCAAACAGTACAGAGAATACAGAATCCTGAAAGTGTCTGGTTCTCATGGGCATCTTAGATTTCCATTCTCTTTCGCAAAGAAAAGACTATTGTTTTCTTAATTTCAGTGCTCTCAGTGGTCTTGAGGCTGGTGGGTGGTTTCTTGTCAGTGACACCTGAGAAGGCTGTGCCTATACTGTACTGTTTTCTTCAGAGTAAGTTTTTATGTCATAAAAAGAAAACCCAATCTTAATATTCTTTTTCAAAATATAGTTGACAATTCCAAGGTATTTGTTCTCACTTACTTAGTTTGGTTCAAACAAATGGGATTCTGGTTGGAATCACATTGGAAACTGACATTTTAGGATATTATGTTTTCCTACCCAAGAATATTATATGCCTCTTCATTTATTCAGGTCTTGTTTTAGCCCTTTAAAAGTAAATTTTGCTTGCTTGTTTCCAGAAAAGTTGGAAAAAATGAAATGAATCATTGAATAAGTGGAGAGTTGATGTCTAGTATTCTGTGTCTGTTCCTCTCTCTGAACAAGGAAGAGAGCCAACAGAAAGTGGAGCAGCATCCCCAGTCCACAAGTGCCAGGAGGGAGAGGTTTCTATTTTTAACACAGCCACACACGCAGCAAGAGTGAGAGTTCCAACCATTAAGAAGAACATATCTCTGTGCAGGTCATAGGCTCAGACTCCACCTTCTGCTCTGTAATCATGGGGGCCCCGCCCACGTTCAGTCTGTTCACAACCCCACAGAAGGAGGCACTCACTTTCACACAAAATGATGTTTCTCAGAATTCATACCTGAGGTTGTTCTGTTTCCTCCTTTCTGCACACTTCGTTAGGCAATATAAAAATATTTTACGAATGATGCTTGTATACAAAGAGCTTACTACCTAACAGTCATAGGAATATCTCTCTCATTAGACTTAAGCTTTATGAAGTTATCAATTTTTTTTTTTACCAATAAGCATTCACTGAACAATGGTTGAAATAATGAATGGCTGATAATATTTATACCCATATATACAGACAAATTTATAGCCAATGGTTAGAATTTGTATGGAAACTAATTTCAGCTCCCTATAAGGAAAAATGAACAATTACAGGCTTTTCAAAACAAAACAGACTGCTTTGAGGTGTAAAATATTCCTCACTACAGGAACTAGTCAAAGAAAAGTGGAATGTCCATTTTCCAGTGATCTGCAGAAACAATTACAAAACAGTATGATTTTGCACCAAACTAAGAATTTTACGTTTTAAATGAGGGAAAATACCGTGAAAGAACTGAACAACCAAAAAGCATGTAAAATTCACCACAGATTAAAAAAAAAAATCACTTCCAAATTCATGGAAATTGGATTTTGAATTTTTACTTGACGCATGTGTAGGAATTTAAGTGAGGGCAATGGTAGGAGAACACATTCCAAGCAGGGTAAACTTATTAAGAGCAAAGATCAAGAAACAATAAGCAAGAAGAGTTTAGGAAATTAAAAGTTTTTAATATTACTGAAAGGGACAATTTTTATTGGATGGTACTGTGAGATAATATGAAATGTTAGCTTGAGGCAGTAGTTCACCCAAGACGGCCACACACAGCTCAGAACTGGGTTTCTTTCCAGATAAAAATACAACATGTCATGAGATTACCTGTCTTTAGCATAAGCAACATTAAGGAATATCTTGAAATTGTTTTTTAGAATGAGCTATTAATCTAAATTTAAACTGGTAGATAATATCAAAGATTTACTTTTACAAGCACACTTCTAAATGTATAGAAAAACTGGATTTCCATAATGATTGATTCAATGAACAAATAAATTTCGTTTTCCCGGAGCAATTCTACCACCAACTAATCGCCATATTGCAGGAAAGGAAAAATCTAAACACTTTCCCAAAGTGTTGCACTTTTATGATCACTTTGCAGCATGAGTTTTGTTTAGACGTAGGGGGAGACTAATAGCTTCTCTGCCTTCATTAACCTCCCGTAAAGGACAAACTTTTAAATCAAATAATACAGACCAAACAAATAAAAATAACTACATTCTGCTTTGCTTTGTACTTTGTTCTCTTCCTCATCTGGCTGCAAAAACCCTTGCATGATTTTCACTGAAAATAACTCCTGAATTCATGTGAGATTTTGCCCTCCTCAGTACTTGTACTGGTAGAGTTTAGATATATTCCCATCTACTTCTCTGCTCTTCAGGGTACTGAGGTGCCATAAGGATAAGCCAGGCAGATAGTCCTTCAACATTAAGGCTAATTTCTAACTTACCCCCACTGTGCCTTTTATCATCACAAACATGTTTGTTGTCTAATTTGGTTCACTCTTAGAAGAGCATGGTTTGGTGTACCTAAAAAAAGGATATTTCTTCGGGCAGCAATATACTAAATTTTTAGGGGTCTTATAGCTCCATTTTTCTATTAAATGGTGCAGGGTTGAGAATCAAGTAAGCACATAAAAAATAGACAGCAACACCGTAGTAAAACTAAAATTGTTATTCCACCGTTTGGTGATTTAGTTTATATCCACATCGTTCAGAAAGAGAAAGGCTTTCTTCAAAAGTAGGAACTGAGAAGAATGAGGAAGAGAAATCTATCTTATCGAATAAAAGATTTTCTGTAATACTCAGTGATGGATGAAGTGAGAGATGTGGAAACTTCCAGTCAAAGTTTGTACATTTTACTTTCATCAAATGTCTATGATCCATCCCAGAAAAGCAACCCATAGATTTAGAATAGCCCCACTCACCATCGTTTCATCAAGGAAAAGTTTTCTTGGTGCTGAATGTTGGGTAATGCTATATACTATATACAACTGAATGTTGGGTAATGCTATATTTAGGGTCTTGAATGGTGGAAGAGACCAAGAACAATTTAAGAGAAAGGGAGGGGAAATAAGAATAGACCATGGACAGAGAAGATTTGTCCAAAAGAGACTATTCAAGATTTGCTTTAATCTATCATTAACATTGAAATTTGAAAGAGTTATTAGAATAGGTTCACAGACTCTCAGATCTAGAAACCATTGTAGAAAAGAGGGTAAGCACAAAGATGCAAGCCAAGAACACATCTGCTTTGCAGACATATTCATTTAAGTGGCTATCTGTGGTTTTCGAGTTTTTTTCTACACGGTAGAGCTGCCATATCATTGTGAGCTGTGGAAGTTAATTACTGGACCATTTTAGGGAACATCATTCACACCTTAGCCTAAAATATAGAGAAAGTCAATGCAGAGATATGAAGAAAGACAGATCTGAGAGCATCATCAGAGCCTATATATCCAGCTCTGCCTGGAACGGCAAAAGTCAAAATACTCTCATTGGGAACAAGCCAGCATGAGTTGAGATTCTGTCATTTACAACAAATAGATCCATAATTAATACAGAAGAAGGTTGGGGGGAGCCTTTTGGTTTTGTACTATTTTATGAGCTGAATTTATGGTGCTGAGAAGCATTTTTCAGTCAAAATAACTAGAGTGATGTAGATACAGATCATCACTGGTCTACCTTCATTATAGTAAATATGAACCAGGTTAATCCTATGTATGTTTTATGAATTTCTGATGGGAAAAAATTAGAAAAATACTGAAAACATCCACAACTCTGCCACATAGACAAGCACTCATTATTTTTACTTATTTCTATCTTTTTCACAATTTTGCACGTTGTTACATCATATTATAGACAATTTTATGTCCTTTTTATTAACACTCACTTTTGTCATTAAAAATACCTTGTATTCATACTTTGAATTGATTATTCTACTATTCTACACCATAGATATACCACACTTAACTTTATAATTTTCCTGTTTGGGGATATCTTGATTATTTATTTCCAGTTTTTCATCATTTTAAATAGCATTATGGTATACGCCTTTAAATAAAAATTTGAATTTGAATTTCTCATCATTTTATTAGAACAGCATCCTAGAACTGGAATTAGTGGTTCAGTGGGTAAAAACAGGTTATAGTCTTTTTGCTCCTTGTGTCTCGCGAATGGGGAGTTAGTGTTTAGTGCGGACAGAGTTTCAGTTTAGGAAGGTGAAAAATTCCGCAGATGGATGATGGTGGGAGCTGCACAACGATGTGAATGTACTTAGTGCCACTGAACTGTACAGTTAAATACGGTTAAAATAGTATGTTTTATATTATGTGACTTCTACCAAAATAAAAAAACATTTTCAAAAAGTATTCTAAATGTATCATCTCTACTCCCTAACACCTTTCTTACTTGAACCCACTACAGTCAGATTTTCATCCCTACCATTCCGTTGAAATCACTCTTGCTGAGGTCACCAGTGAGTTTTAAATTTTATTTATTTGTTTATGTTTTTATTTATGGCTGTGTTGGGTCTTCGTTTCTGTGAGAGGGCTTTCTCTAGTTGCAGCAAGTGGGGGCCACTCTTCATTGCAGTGCGTGGGCCTCTCACTATCGTGGCCTCTCTTGTTGCGGAGCACAGGCTCCAGACGCGCAGGCTCAGTAGTTGTGGCTCACGGGCCTAGTTGCTCTGCGGCATGTGGGATCCTCCCAGACCAGGGCTCGAACCCGTGTCCCCTGCATTGGCAGGCGGATTCTCTACCACTGCGCCACCAGGGAAGCCCACCCGTGAGTTTTATATCAACAAATCCAATGATGCATTACCA
Source organism: Grampus griseus (assembly GCF_964374135.1). Lineage (NCBI taxonomy): Eukaryota > Metazoa > Chordata > Mammalia > Artiodactyla > Delphinidae > Grampus > Grampus griseus. The sequence goes on along the minus strand of NC_139018.1, from coordinate 75,181,076 downwards.
TTCCTTATCTTATTGAGTGTCTCCGAAGAACGTGGCATTATGGCTACTCTCTCCCTGAAACACCATCTTTGCCTGGATCCTGGAACTCCACATTCTCCTGGTTTGCCTTCTTCCTTGCAAACCGCTCCTGCTCAGTCTCCTTTTCCTACATCTTCCTCCTCTTGCTGGTGTCTACATGTTGTGTTTTCTCAGAGCTCAGTCCTCAAACATTTATTCTCTTCAAATGATCTTGGAGGGGTTCAGCACATGCCACCCCAAAACAGGCCACTAGTATAAAAGCACTTAAGCCTAGCCACTTTGGGTCTTCATTTTTCTATGAGGACCCCTATGTACATGTAAAAATTATTAAATAAAATCTCTATGCTTTTCTCCTGTTAACCTGTTGTATGTCAACTTACTTCTCAGGTCCAGATGGAGAACCTAAGAGGGAACAGGTAAAGCTTTAGCTCCCCTACAATCTCATCTAGGGATATGGCTTTAATTACTATTTATACATTGATGACACACAAATTTACATTTTCATCCCAACCTTCTCTATTGAAAGCCAGGCTCATATATACTGTAATCTATGTCACATCTACACTGGATATCTAATTGGCATCTAACATATCCTTAACATAAGGCCTGATTTCCCCCCATAGGTTCTTCCCTCATTCTTTTCCATCTCAAAAAAAAAAATGGCAATATAATTCACCTTACCAGAAATCTAGGGACTCCTCCTTAATTCTTCTGTTTCTCCCATACCCCACATTGTCAAACAAACCTGCCACATAAGATTTATTTTTTTCTCATAAATAGTTTGACTTTGTTTTTCAATTCAAACAATGATGTTACACGATGGGTTTCAGTGACCACCAATTCATTTCTGAATTCTAAGATGACAGATACATAGATAGATAGATAGATAGTTAGATAGATAGATAAGATCAAGGAATCTTGTCTCGAGGTTGTTGCCTAGTTAAACATCTCCTTGCCTTGCAATATTTCTTGCCTAGCTGTTCAGGACTTTCCCTCAGAAGCCAGGAGCCAATGAACTGCTTACTTCTTTGGTACCTTGGAGATTTTAGACTCTGGAGCAATGTATCATAGTAAGATTCAGGATGGTGGAGGTTTTTTTTAAGGGAAAGTTAAGAGTGCAAAGTGAAATGGGAAAGAGGCAGCATGATATCTGGATCTCAAGCATGTTCTAAAGCAGTTTTAGGGAAAAAAATTCTAATACACAAACCCATACACACACACACGCACACACACACACACACACACGACTAGATTCCATTAGAATTATCTATGCCTGCATAAACCTTGGCAAACCTTTATATAATTTCAAGCGTATAGGAATCCCAGTTTAAAGACTACTGGTCTAAAATGGGACAGGGAATGCCCTGGCAGTCCAGTGGTCAGGACTCTGCACTTCCACTGTAGGGGGCATGGGTTCAATTCCTGGTCAGGGAAATAGATCCCACATGCCTTGCAAGCACAGCCAAAAATAATACAATACAATAAAAATAAAGAAAAAAAATTTTTTAAGTAAAATAAAATGGGACACTCTCACTAACACACTTGTCACAATATACTTACTGAGAACTCATTCGCCCCACTGATTTGAGATACTATCTTTAACATATACTAAATTTCCATATACAATTAGGCTTAATTATTGATTTGCTATTCCATTTAATTGACCTATCTGCTTAGTGTTAACTTGTACTTAAGAAGGTTCTTGGGGCTTCCCTGGTGGCGCAGTGGTTGAGAGTCCGCCTGCCGATGCAGGGGACACGGGTTCGTGCCCTGGTCCGGGAAGATCCCACATGCCACGGAGCAGCTGGGCCCGTGAGCAATGGCCGCTGAGCCTGCCCGTCCGGAACCTGTGCCTCGCAATGGGAGAGGCCACAACAGTGAGAGTCCCACGTACCAGAAAAAAATATATATATATATATAGATATAACTAACACTGTATGTACACATTTTGTAATTTAATATACCCAAGAAAGATCCACAAGTTCAGCTACTTGAGTTAATTTTACTCCTGCTAATGATTGGTTTTAAAGGGAGTTTAGAGTAGCTATTGCATAACCAGCTTGGTATTTTTTCTTTTCAATATTTAAAGTAAGATTATTTTAAAAACACGTTAATTCAGAATTTTGTATGAGAGTGTCCAAAAGATCTGTTCCGGACATGAAGGCATTTTGAACAACAGAAGTACAATCATGAGATCCTTTAATTGAGAAGTGTAACAAAGTTGAATAATATGTGGAGAAATTAATATTTTATGATTAGTCAACTAACTGGTAGACAAAGTTTGAGTGGTTTAGATTGGAGAACAATTTGTACTGTATGTAGTACCATCAGATTTAAATGGAGATTCCGGAGCAAGATCTGAAGATGCTTCAACCAATTTAGCCAAGGCTGTAATTACTTAGAGACAAGGAGTATAAGTTTTGTTGAACTTTAAGGGGTAGGCCATGATAGGCAATGGGTCTTTTTTGTTTGCCATGTTGTTTAGCAATATCCTTAGGCATGGCTTTCCTTTTACATTCATACACAAAGAAAGGTTCATTACAATCAGTGGTGAACTTACGATCAGCTGTCTTATGGAGGTGTATGATGTCACCTGCAATATATTCCCTTTAGAGCTGGGCGCACAGAATATACGGGCTTCGTGTGGCTCTTTTAGGGTCCCAATTGAGTTAATGGGAAAAATATAAATTCAAAGGTTTGATAACCTAATGACCAAACTCTGGCATCTATTTTGGCCTTTCTGAACAGAGTTGGGATGTCAAAACTAACAGAGAAGAGAAGGGGACCTCTGTGACAGGACTCCATGTCTGCAAGCTTCATTCTAGTCTTCTGCAAAGGGAGATTATCTTTTCTCCTGCTATTAGGTCCCAAGATAGGTAACTGGACAGATGTTGTGGTGAATAATTATATTGATTGCTATATCAATATATAGGTTGAAAAAGCTGCAGTAACTAGTCTAAAGAGATTTGCCTTCTTATCATAAAGTGATTTATTTCTACCTTAGGTGAAAGAAAAGCATACATAGGTGTAAGGATACATGATCATTACATCTTAGGTTGTTTCCATAATCCATTATATGTAGTATTTTAAAATAAGTTCCATCACAGACGCAACGACTAAACACAGCAGTTGGTCGAATCATCAATCTCCCTTTCAATAACAAATTTACCTCGTGTTTATTTTCAGATGTAATTGGTATCAGTTGAAGAGCTGGTTAATGCAAAAGGAATTCTGGGTTCAGTGAGACTCTCACCTAGTCCATAGAGAAGCTGACATGACCCACATCAACTTGCTCCTCCAGGAAACCCCTGTTTCCTGTTGCAGGGCAGCAGCAACACATAGCTCAGCAATTCTTCCCTCACCCTGTCAGGCTCACCTCACCTTGCAGAGCCTTGAAATTGAAGAAGACACTTTCCATCTAGAGGAAGACCTCAAACATGCTTCTCTCCAGCCTTCTGAAGGTGGTCATGGCTTCACTGTGGCTAGGTAAGGATGGCCCCAGTGGGATTGTACCCCTCTAGGACCTAAGGACTGGGGGAACAGGTGGTTTATGGGCACCCTGGGAAGAAGGGGCAGTAGAGTGTAAAACAGAATTTCTTTGTTCCACAGTACTTATTCTTAAACTTCTGATTCTGCTTTTTTTTTCTTTAGGATCCAGTATTGCCCAGAAGGTAACTCAAGACCAACCAGTAATATTAGTGCAGGAGAAGGAGGCTGTGACCCTGGATTGCATATATGACACAAATGAGTTCACTTATAGTCTATACTGGTACAAGCAGCCCAGCAGTGGGGCGATGATTCTCCTTATTCGTCAGGACTCTTATAACCAGCAAAATGCAACAGAAGGTCGCTACTCACTGAATTTCCAGAAGGCAAACAAATCCATCAAACTTGCCATCTCAGCTTCACAGCTGGAGGACTCTGCAGTGTATTTCTGTGCACTGAGTGAGCCCACAGTGAGAGGCGTGTTGGAGGCAGGTATACCAAAACCCAGGGCTCGGCTTGATACATCTGCCTGCTATAGGGACCAGGGCAGGGAATTACCTTCACAGACAGGAAGTGGTTAGGGCTGTGGCAGCACAGGTGTAGGGTTAGAGGGAAAACACTCCTTCTAAGAACATATTTCTCTGGGTTCGTAGACCAGGTCTAGAGCTATCATTCATCAAAAACAACCTTATCCCTGAAAATTTGGGTTCAAATTTTTTATTGAAGACAAAAAATAGCCACATAAAATCCTTGCCCATTTAGTGATTAGAATGAGCTACAAGAATTGACTAAGGAAATTCAGAGACATCTGATTCAAAAATTAGTAAAAATATGCGTGAATTTTTGGATTTTCAATTTGTTCATTAAATATTTATTGAATATATATTACATTACAGGTATTGTTTTGAATAAGGAAGGTTGTGAAATCTTTTTGTGATTTTCCTCTTTTTGAATATTATGCAGTTTTACACCGTTTAATGAAGTCATTTAATTTAGTTTTGTTAGCTGAGTTAATGGTACACTTGTTTACTTTCTAAGGTGCCTGATATGTCACAAACTTGTGCTAATCCTCATTCTGTCTTATTAACACCTCTAGCATGGAACAGCTCAATTACCATAATGTAAGCTTTACCTGCCTCCCATCAGTCTTATCCACAAAAAGATCAATAATTACTGGCTCTTAAAAGGACATTGTGAGAAGCAGACTATGAATTATCTTGTTTCTCTGCTCTTGCCCTTCACTGCACCACTCCTTCAAAAGTATTTTTGCCATCATGTGGCACATTTTGGAAACCTCCAGGCCCTCTTTTTCAATCAGTGTTACACAATCCCAAATACTCCTTCCCTCAAATTTCCTCCTTCTACCTCTAATCCCATTTTCTCAGTGTCTTAAAATTTGAATGGTAATGGGTGGTTGCTAAGTGATCTTGTATTGTAACTGCCTCTTATATTTGCATTTCAAAAGCAGTTGTGTAGAGTAGAAATCTTAAAAGGAATGTCATACAGTCCCTTCATTAAGTGGTGCTGGAAAAATTGGACAGCTACGTGTAAAAGGATGAAATTAGAACAGTCTCTAACACCATACATGAAAATAAAGATCTAAATGTAAGACCAAATAATATAAAACTCTTAGAGGAAAACATAGGCAGAACACTCTCTGACATAAATCACAGCAAGACCTTTTTTGGTCCACCTCCTAGAGTAATGAAAATAAAACCAAAAATATACAAGTGGGATCTAATGAAACTTAAAAGCTTTTGCACAGCAAAGGAAACCGTAAACAAAATGAAAAGACAAGCCACAGAATGGGAGAAAATATTTGCCAATGAATGCACAAACAAGGGCTTATTCTCCAATATATACAAACAGCTCATGCAGCTCAATGTCAAAAAACCAAACATCCCAGTCAAAAAAATGGGTGGAAGATCTCAATAGACATTTCTCCAAAGAAGACATACACATGGCCAAGAGGCACATGAAAAGATGCTCAACATCATTAATTATTAGGGAAATGCAGATCAAAACTACAATGAGGGGGGCTTCCCTGGTGGGGCAGTGGTTGAGAATCCGCCTGCCGATGCACGGGACACAGGTTCGTGCCCCGGTCCAGGAAGATCCCACATGCCACGGAGCGGCTGGGCCCGTGAGCCATGGCCGCTGAGCCTGCGCGTCCGGAGCCTGTGGTCCACAACGGGTGAGGCCACAACAGTGAGGGGCCCACGTACCGCAAAAAACAAAACAAAACAAAACAAAAACTACAATGAGGTATCACCTCACACTGATCAGAATGGCCTTCATCCAAAAATCTGCAAACAATAAATGCTGGTGAGGGTGTGGAGAAAAGGGAACCCTCCTACACTGCTGGTGGGAATGTAAATTGATACAGCTACTATGGAGAACAGTATGGAGGTTCCTTAAAAAACTAAAAATAAAACTATCATATGATCCAGCAATCTCACTTCTGGGCATATATCCAGAGAAAACCATAAATCAGGAAGACATATGCACCCCAGTGTTCACTGCAGCTCTATTTACAATAGCCAGGACATGGAAGCAACCTAAATGTTCACCAATGGAGGAATAGATAAAGAAGATGTGGTACATACATACAATGGAACATTACTCAGCCATAAAAAAGAATGAAATAATGCCATTTGCAGCAACATGGATGGACCTAGAGATTGTCATACTGAGTGAAGTAAGTCAGACAGAGAAAGACAAATATCATATGATATTGCTTATATGTTCAATCTAAAAAAAATGGTACAAATGAACCTATTTACAAAACAGAAGTAGAGTCACAGATGTAGAAAACAAACTGATGGTTACCAAGGGGGAAATGGGGAGGAGGGATAAATTGGGAGGTTGGGATTGACATATAACACTACTATATATAAAATAGATAACTAAGAAGAACCTACTGTATAGCATAGGGAACTCTACTGAATACTTACATGGGAATAGACTTACAAGGGAATAGAATCTAAAAAAGAGTGTAATGATTTACATGGGAATAGAATCTAAAAAGAGTGGATATATGTACATGTATAACTGATTCACTCTGCTGTACAGCAGAAACTAACACAACATTGTAAATCTACTATACTCCAATAAAAATCATTTTAAAAGTCTTAAAAATTTTTAACTCAAAAAATCTTACCTTTTTTTTTTTTTAGCGTTACTCGGACCTCTCACTGTTGTGGCCTCTCCCGTTGCGGAGCACAGGCTCCGGACGCACAGGCCCAGCGGCCATGGCTCACGGGCCCAGCCGCTCTGCGGCATGTGGGATCTTCCCGGACCAAGGCACGAACCCGTGTCCCCTGCATCGGCAGGCGGACTCTCAACCACTGCGCCACCAGGGAAGTTCTACTCCCTGATCTTTGATGACCATCTTGGTCTAGGACACTGATCACAAATGAAATCTTATAAACTGGCATCAGACTGGCTGCAACAAAACCATCTGGGAGCTTTAAAAAATTACACACTTGTGGGAATTCCCTGGCAGTCCAGTGGTTAGGACTCCGCACTTTCACTGCTGAGAGCCCGGATTCAATCCCTGGGTGGGGACCTAAGAGCCTACAAGCTGTGCAGCAGGGCCAAGGGAAAAAAAAATTACACAGTTGTGGGTCTCAATCCTGGAAAGTATGATTCATGAAGTTAGTTGTGGGATCCCAGAATCTGTAATTTTAAATCACTTACACATTGATTCTTTTATTAGCTGTTGTATGAATATCAGCTGTGTCTTTAATAATTTGAAAAGCTGGGAAAAAAGAGAGTTCTAACTCAGGCTCGAGGCTTTTGAAACAAATCCACATCTTTAGAGTTCCTAACCCAGTGGAGGAAAATTATTCGATTAAAGTTTGGCAATAAAATATGGCCGATGGGCTTCCCTGGTGGCGCAGTGGCTGAGAGTCCGCCTGCCGATGCAGGGGACGCGGGTTCGTGCCCCGGTCCGGGAAGATCCCACATGCCACGGAGCGGCTGGGCTCGTGAGCCATGGCTGCTGAGCCTGTGCGTCCAGAGCCTGTGCTCCGCAACGGGAGAGGCCACAACAGTGAGAGGTCCGCGTACCACAAAAAAAAAAAAAAAAAAAAAAAAAAAAATATGGCCGATGGATGGTAACAGAAAGCATCCTTGAGGTTATTCACTAAGAGTATAAGATTAGTACTTGTCTGATTCACATAGGCCAACCCTTTTATCTTGGAGTCAAGAAAATAGTAGGAGAATAAGACATTGATCTCAGACCATTCTATAAGGATTTGATCATTTCAATTATGATATTTCTTTTGTTTTCACATTTTAATGATTCTGAAATTCAGGATTCTTTGACTATTGATAAGATAGTGTGGCTTTTTCCTCTGAAAAGATTTTATTAAAAACATATTATTTTGGGACCGATAAAATATTATATTTCAAGTAGTAGTGATTCCTCAATCAGTGACCCTTGATTCATTAGTTTTGTTTGGTATAACAAATATTTAGTGAGCATGTAATACAGGTCAGTCACTGTTGCTCTATAAATTGGGGTACAATGCTGAAACACAGAGATTCACTCAGTACTGATTTGGCTTCTTATTACGTCCTCTGTAATCAACCTCAGATTCTTTTCTGACATTCAGTGGATTATAGGCTGGCCCACCATGGATACCTGAGAATATAAAGTACTATATAAAGTGCTTAAGAGAACTGTTATTTTCTCAGCTGCAGAAATACCTGGGATGCTCTGTTAAAGAACTTCCATGTCAGGTAGTGTCCTAAGAGCAAAACAGACCTGAGAAGTTATGACAGCTCTTGATCAGATTTCCAAGCACCACCTGAAGACTGGCATGTACCTCATGAATAAAGTCAAGGATAACATTTTTCTGACTTGAGGAGACCAGGAAACGTGCATCCCATTTCAGTGTCTGTCCACCAGGGGGTGCAGTTTCCTAACACAAACACATTTCCTGTCTGAAACTAGGCTTAAGTTTATCACTTCACTGTGACTTCAATATTTCTTCATGTGAAGAGTCAAGGACATTATTCAGGAGACACTCTATAGAGATGAACTCTTCTCCAGGCTTAGTGACTGTGATACTCTTAGTGCTTGGTAAGCAAAATGCCTCTAAAAATTTGGATTCTTTCTTCTGTTATGTCAACAAAACCTTTAATCATAATTTTATCCCAGAGCTTTATGCCCAAAATGATACAGAACTCTTTTATTTTTCCCCAGGACAAACCCGTGAAGACTCAGTGACCCAGATGGATGGCCAAATGACTCTTCCAGAAGGGGCTGCCTTGACCATAAATTGCACTTATTCAGCCACTGGGTACCCCACTACTTTCTGGTATGTTCAATATCCTGGAGAAGGTCCACAGGTCCTTCTGAAAGCCATGAAGGACAATGAGAAGAGAACCAATAAGGAGTTTGAAGCCACACACCACAAAGAATCAAAATCCTTCCACTTGGAGAAAGCCTCAGTCCAAGATTCAGATTCGGCTGTGTACTACTGTGCTCTGAGTGACACAGTGATGGGAACTGCAGGGGCAACTGAGCGCAAACTCTTTGAGTGGCAACAAGGGGCCTGGAGGCTGAGTGTCTCTCCATTTGATCCACTCTGTGGCACAGTCTATGGTGGTTTGTCCCTCAATCTCTGGTTGATACAAAACTCATACAAATTTCTAGAGAATAAGAACAAGAAGTGAATATTCCCCATACCCAACTCTTCATTAGTGATTCTGAAAAAAGAGTCTGACATCAATAGTTCCTCATCCAGGGCCAAAGTAATTTCAAGGTAAAGTCACATAAACAATGAGACTTGGGGCCAATGTAAGAAGAAACAAGAAGCACTTGGATGTGTGCTGTACCCCTGTGGAAGGGTTTAGAAACCAGAAGCATTAATTACACTTGAATAATTAGGGTGGATGGTGCTGTGTGTGTTTGTGTGTTTTGAGGGCATTCAGGGAGTGAAGGCTGAAAATAGGAAGACTGAAAATATATAAGCAGCAGACTACCCATGTTCTCTACCAGTGCCTGTGTAACAAGCAGTGATCATTTCCCAAACCCAGCAGAAAATTGGAAGTTAGCCATTGATGAATTGAGCAACAGCCCATATAAGTACGTAAGCCAAAATAATGAAAAATTTAAAATGTAATAATTAACTATTCACTTCAAGGAAAAAATTATTATTCAAGAAAGTAGCATACTCATAGTCTATATGATTCAACTAAATTTTCTTCTAGATAAGTTTTACCACAATAGTCATGATTAGGCAGAATATCTATTTTCCCCAAACCTTGTGTATTACTAAGGTTCTGGAGTGTTGCTTATCAGTTAGGCATTTTTTAAAAAAATTAATAATTTAAAATTTATGAATGAGATGGAGCTTCATTTCAAAGTCATTTATATATTTCTGTATAAATTGTCTATTCATATATCTTCCCATCTCCTACTGTGTTACAGTCATTTAAATATAGAGTTTAAAGAACATTCTCTATGTTAAGAAAGTTGTCATAAGACTGTCACATATACGTGTCTTTTAAAAAAGTTTAATTAACCTTTTTGACTTTGTTTATGGTCTTGATTGTTTGGCAGGCAGAATTTTAAAAATAGTATGTAGTAAATTTTTGAAAAATTTCTTTTACGGATTCTGAGTTATATTTCATGCTTAAAAATCTGTAGCACTCTAAAATGATAAAATTTTATCTCATATTTTCTTTAGTTTTTCTCAGATTAATTTTGTCTTTAAATCTTTAAATTTGCACGCGCGTGTGTGTGTGTGCATGGGTAGAGAGGTTGAGGTTTAAGGCTTTGTATTTTTCTTAATTTTTGTTTGTTAGTTTATTTTGAGGCAGCTATTCAGGCTCAACATTTTGAATGACTCATTTTTCTGCCACTAGAAATTATGAAATTTTGAATTCAGGGAGGCTTGACTTCTGTGTGTGTAAACTTTTTACAATATTTTTGGAGGGCAGTTTTTTTAAGCATATCATATGAATCAAATCACAAATAATAATTCGCAGTCTTCTGTTCCATTGGCCTGTAAGTCTGTTTTTATGCCAGTACCATACTGTTTTGATTACAAAAGCTTTGTATTATTATTATTTTTATTTGCGGTACGCGGGCCTCTCACTGTTGTGGCCTCTCCCGTTGCGGAGCACAGGCTCCGGATGCACAGGCCCAGCGGCCATGGCTCACGGGCCCAGCCGCTCTGCGGCATGTGGGATCTTCCCGGACTGGGGCACGAACCCGTGTCCCCTGCATTGGCTGGTGGACTCTCAACCACCGCGCCACCAGGGAAGCCCTGTATTATATTTTGAAATCAGGAAGTGAAATGCCTCCCACTTTGTTCTACTTGCTCAAGATTACTTTGGCTATTTGGGGTCCTTTGCGATACCATATGAATTTTAGAATTGTAAAAAATGTCATTGGAATTTTGATACGCATGGCACCGAATCTGTAGATTTTGTGCAAAAGCTTTTAAGTTTAATTAGGTCCTATTTGTTTATTTTTGTTTTTATTTTCATTACTCTAGGAGGTGGGTCATTAAAGATCTTGCTGTGATTTATGTCAAAGAGTATTTTTCCTATGTTTTCTTCTAAGAGATTCAATAAATAAACAATGCATTGAGTGAGATATTCTTTCTTTGTGAGAGCTTCCTTGTAAATGAATTCTTGATCACTGTCAAACTATGTGTCCTGATTTTTGGCTAGGGAAATTGTGTCACTGACTCTGATAATTTTTTCAGACTATATTTTCCCCAGATAAAGCCCTTATTTTTCTCTGAGGTGTCCTTTCCCTTTCTTTACTCCTTCCTGACATGTCTGATTACTGGGGCACTTTAAGTGGAGGCAATGTTGTGAGGGTGGAAAGCCTAGGTATTTCTATACCTGTGATCAGCAATGTAGCAGACAGTAGGGCACTGGTCTCAGCAACAATGCCAGTACTTTGCTGAAAAACTAGAAGGAAATCTCTTTGCTCTCCTATCTCCTTGTACTCCTCTTCGTTAAGGACAGCTGGGACTCAGCCTACCTGTTACTTTCTTCTCAGCTATTTGGGGGCTAGAGGAAAGGCTTTCCCCAAACAACTCGTTTCCTACTTAGATGTCCATTGATCTGTACATGCCAAGCTTTCTCTACAACCTATTGTTTTCTGCTCTTCATCCTGGAGTTCCCTGCTACTGACCCCAGATTTCTATATGAGCCTCAATGGGACACCTCACTTAAGCTCTGTTGGCACAGCATGGCTGGCTTCCACAGAAGCTCCTTGGCTAAGCACAGGGGATCAGGGACATTTTAAATCTACCATCTTTCTAGAATTGCCTTATTCTTAGGTCAAAAAAACCTGTAGAACTAAAATTCTAAAGGGCCATTCCTGGTGTGAGGAAGGTCAGAATCAATGATGATGAATGGAAAATACCTTGATATGGTAATGTTTACACATTTCATTAACATACTTGTACAGAAGCTTAAATTTCTGTGAAGGCTGATCTATCAATATTTTCCCTTATTCTTTCTGACTCTCATGTTTAGAAAATTCATGACCATCCTAAATTTATAGAAATAGGCTTTCGTTTTATTTAAAATATTAATTATCTCTCTTTGGAATTTATTTCGTAGCTGATGTTAAGGTATGCATCCAAATTTAGTTGCTGATCTCTAGATGACTCTCCATTCATGAAGACATATTTTACTGAATATACCATCTTTTCCCTATTTTTTGATAACTAAATTTCCATAAATAATTTGTATGTTTGGACTTTCTATTATGTTCCGTCGATATCTCTATCTGGACCTTTCTGGTAACATGCTTCTTCACTTAGTACAGCATTACACTTTGTCTTACTAACTGTGGAGGAAATCCCTCACCATTTTGTTTCAGAACTGAAGGCCTCCTGAAGCCCGAGATTATCTGCAGTATCAGATAGGGCCTCTAGAGGAAGATGCTACACAACTTGAACTTGATAGAAAGCCAGAAAGCAGCCAGTCCTTTGAGGAAGAGTTTTTACTTTGCATGCCAGTGTAAACTCACTCACTGCTCTGTCAGGGTGTCCATGTGGCTGAACTGCTTCCAGGAAAAACCTGCAGAAAGGAGCTTCCTGTTTCCTCACAGCTCAGACATGAAGCCCACCCTCATCTCAGTGCTTGTGATGATATTCACACTCAGTGAGTAAAGTCTCTTTTTATTCTATCTTTCTCTGGTCTTCTGATTTAGAATCAGTTTAACGAACTATTCTCCTCTGTCTGCAAGACAATCCAATCCCTGATCCAGAATTGGTGTTATAGGAGGAACAAGAGCCCAGACAGTGACTCAGCCTGAGGACCACATCTCCGTCTTTGAAGGGTCCCCAGTGCAGGTGAAGTGCAACTACAAATATTCTGGGAGTCCTGTGCTCTTCTGGTATGTACACTACCCCAAACAACACCTCCAGTTACTCCTGAGACACACCTCAAGAGAGAGTATCAGAGGTTTCACGGCTGACCTCAACAAGGGTGAGGCATCCTTCCATCTGAAAAAACCATCAGCTCAAGAGGAAGACTCAGCGGTGTATTACTGTGCTCTGGGGGACACAGTAACTGGTTTTACAAAGGAAGCAGAGCAAAAACCCCTTAAGAGTTACTGAAAATATTTCTAAGTTCCCTATTTGGCCACAGTGGGGCATTCTCTCTCTAGAGACTGACACTGAGTTTACCTCTCAGATACAGTTGCCATCAGTTGTCAGTTAGCTATAGATTAATCTCAAAAATTTGTTCAAGGAAATTCTCATTACCTACAATGCCTAAATTAATTTTTAAAATAGTAAGTGTATTTATTCTATAGATTAGTACATGGAAAAATACTTTTGAAATAAAACTATGTAATGGCATAAAAATCCTTTTCTTGGCCCAGAGGGGCTCCCCAGGCTTAAGTGGTGCAGTCCCTCCTCTTTATCTCCTCTGCCGTAGCATCCACCCCCACGTGTGCTCATCACCACGTACTGAAGCACAGTTCCTGAAAAGGAGGATACTGTTTCCTGACATGTGGTTGCTGATCTTTCTACAGCTAATGCCTTTCCTCTCATGCACTTCATGGACCCATATTACCCAAATCAAGTGCAATCAGGAGAAACATCACAGCAATTTGAACAACAAAGTTTAATATAAAGAACTATTCACTAATAACAGGGAGTTATTTACTAGTGAGTAAAAAGAACTCTAAAGAACATAAGAATAGCATAGGTAGAAAGACGCTGTTATCTCTAGGACTAAGCCAGAGTTCCGAGGAAACTAACATGTTGTAATTTGTACCCCCTTCTCCTACCAAGTCAATGACTCAGGCTTCATTGGGGAGTGTGTGGCTGCAGCCTGCTGGATGGGGAAGTTTGCTGAGGTGCCAGAGAACAAGGTTGACAGGCAGAAGAACACCTCCCAGGGTTCCAACACAATTTATAGGAAGCTGGCAAGGGAGTGCTGCTGAATTTGCTTGGGTGCTTGTGAAACCTGCCAAGAAACCACCTGGGGGGCTGTCATTAAATGTTGCTGGAGGTGAGCATCACTGGTGTCCAACAGGATGGCCAAGCACTGCAGGAACAAGAAGTGTGGAAGGGCTTCCCTGGTGGCGCAGTGGTTGAGAGTCCGCCTGCCGATGCAGGGGACGCGGGTTTGTGCCCCGGTCCGGGAAGATCCCACATGCCGTGGAGCGGCTGGGGCCGTGAGCCATGGCCGCTGGGCCTGTGCGTCCGGAGCCTGTGCTCCGCAGCGGGAGGGGCCATAGCAGTAAGAGGCCCGCTCACCGCAAAACAAAAATAAAAACAAAAAAGAAGTGTTGAAAACATGCCAGGACCTGGAAGAGATGCTGCTTCTTCCTGCAGTGTCCTTCCCGTTCCCTCTACTGACAAAGCTTAACATCATGCCAGCTGGCGAAGGAGAAATGTTTACAAGGTCCATGTCCAGAGTCACCCTCTGAATCCATGAAGGGTGGATTTATAATTGAAAGGCAATAAATTGACAAGTGGCATGCCCCATCTTTCTGGTTACTGATCTTTCCTACACACCCCTCCATATACATTTGAACTTCCAAACAACGGTGAAATGACTCTATGTTTCTATCTAACAAGCTTAAGCTGTCCTTTGAACAAGCGAAGACGTTCTCATTTCCCCCAAATGAGGAGACCCATAATCCCAGCAGTCACTACGGATCACTGGCTGTATTAATTACTTCTAAAATTCAGAGGAAATTTCACTGAAAATGCTGTTATACACAGACTAAATTGTAAACTTAATCTCTGACAATCTGCATATAAAATAATTATGGTGAGGAGAAAGAAGAAGAAAATGGCAATGTTTACAAAGGAACACACATGTAAAGAGCAAAAAGAAAATATAGAAAACTACTACATTCTTTGATTCCCAATTTGGTCATGATACTGCAATTGACATGGATGGCTTCTTTCTTTTATTACACAGTTTATATTTTCCCTGCCCTCAGCCATAACCTCAGTGGATTAGGTTACTTCCCTAGTGGTGTGATCCAAATCTTCATTCTCAAAGGGTCTGAGTACTCAAAAATCTTGTCTTTTTATTGCTTGCTGTAATTTAACATTAACGTTTAGTATCAGGCTTGGAAGTTCCCAGAGGCTCCCCTAGGAAATCTCCTGGGTTCCAGACATAGTCCTCTTTATATCTGTTGTGTAGCAGCTACCTAATTCCTCCTTGGTAATTGGTATCAATCACTCCAGTCAGTAGAGTAACCTCATTTTCTATTCATTGCTGTGAGACATATGTAGCCCAAATGGCCACATGGCTGTCTTATCTTCCAATTCAGTGAAATTATTGCTGTCTCCCCTGGTGAAAGCCTTCCTCCTTTCAGAGAGTAAGACCTCCAAACCAATACAGCTCAAAGTTACAAACATTGGGAGCAAAAATACTGCTAGTAGGTTACTGGTAATAATCGTGAGAGCGTCCACTCCCAGAGCCACTTCCTTGATTCCTGGACTCATGCATTCTGGGTATGGGGGAGAAAACATCATATAATAGTCTCTGCTATAAAGCATATATTGCATCATATAAGACAGAATCCCATCTTTTTACAGAGTTGTTTTCCAACTGGTGCTATAACGGAATCAATAAGCCATTCTACATTTCAACAGGCCAGCCACTTCTGGGTGATGGGGTATGAGGTAAGATAAATAATCCCATGGGCATGTGCCCACTGCTGTAATCTTGTGCAGTGAGAATAGCTTCTTCCTCAGAAGAAATACTGTGGGCAATCCCTTGATGAACTTAGGCATTCTGTGAGTTTATAAGGATGATGCTGGCAGAGTACAATGAGCAAGGAAGACAAATCCATATGCAAGTATCTGTGTCTACTCCTGCGAGAACAAATCTCAGTCATCTCCATCATGGAAGATGTCTAATGCAATCCACTCGTCATCAGGTGTCTGGGCAGTCTCTCTGGGGAATGACACCATATCAGGGGCTCAGCATTAGTCTCTGAGTTTGGCAGATTAGTCGCTGAGCAACACCATTAGCTAGGTCAAACTTGGTAAGGGGAAATCAATGTTTTTGACTTCATGCATATCTTCCATTCCTGCTAGCAAGGCCACTTTGCTCATGGGATCATTGATCAAGCATCGAGGTGGCTGGGGAAAGACGTTGACACATCTATAGAGTGCATTGTTTTGTCCATTATTAAGAGCTTCCATTTTCCTTGGCCAGTTTCCACATAGTGCATAATTATCTTGACAGTCTGTGCCCATTCTGAGAGGTCCATCCAGATACCTCTTTCCTAGATTTCCTTGGCACTAATCTTCCGATCTTGTTCCATCCAAGTCTCTTACCAGAAAAATCATTAGCAACTGCCAAAGATCACTGTAGATCAGTACCTCTGGCCATCTCTCACTCTAGAGAACATGAATAACCAAAAGGTATCACCTGATGATGTGGAGGGATTGTCCTTCATCTTCATCCTTCAGTGGGCTATAGTGCTAGTTTTGTGTGGTACCAAAATAATGTGCAAATCCATATGAAAAATAGGCTTGATTTTCTTGTTCCTTAGTGAACTGATTATAAGGAACTCCCCAGAAGGTTACAGACATGGTTAAGGGAGAGTATACAAAAGAAGAAGAGTTTGTGTCAAAGGAATCTGAGGTGCTTACTCATTCAGCTTACCTGGATCTTCTGGGGATGCCTGAGCCCCGTCTCTTATATATCATTTCCACTTGATGACAGATTGCTGCTGGGCATGATCAACAGTGCAGGTATGTAGTTGGACAACACTTGGTTCATGATGGAAGTTCAGGCTGCATGGTCACTAAGTTAGTTTTTTCCTAAGTTAGATATTCAGACTTTGCCATGGTCAATTAGCAAGTCAGAAACTGTTTCTTAAAAGGAGAATCAATATTTAAAGAACAGGGCATATATTCCCCACAGCCCCCAATACCAGTGGACTATGCTGCAATTTTCCTGTTGGTGTTTCCCATGTCTCCATCCTGTTTGCCATGGAAACTCCAGGCATCATTTTTGGATCTGCTGGATCATAAGACCAAAGTGATGAAGCAGATAGCACTGAGATGTTCCTTCCTCTGCAATTTTTTGGAATAGTTTAAGAAGGATCAGTGTTAACTCTTCTTTAAATGTTTGGTAGACTGACTCAATAGCTTTTTTTTTTTTTTGCGGTACGTGGGCCTCTCACTAGTGTGGCCTCTCCCGTTGCGGAGCACAGGCTCGGACGCGCAGGCTCAGCGGCCATGGCTCAAGGGACCAGCCGCTCCGCGGCATGTGGGATCTTCCCAGACCGGGCACGAACCCATGTCCCCTGCATCGGCAGGCGGAATCTCAACCACTGTGTCACACCAGGGAAGCCCGATGCATTGTATTTTGAATGAACATCTTCTATATCAGTTAGAGACTGGGTCAGCTTCAAGTTACAAAAACTTCAAATAATAATGTTTTTAACAAGGTGGAGTTTAGTTTCCTCTCACGTAAAGAATCTCTGTCATATGTATTATCTGCAGTCCGGGGCTGCTATACTACCGTCATCACGTTATAAAAAATCAAGGGGCTTCCTTGTAGCTCTCTGTCTCTTGTCCTTAAAGTGTCACTTTTGTTTATATACTTGGCAGAAACTGCTAGAGATCCATCCACTTTATACACATTACAGACAGAGAAAGAGAACGTCAAGATGCAAATGAGTACATGCTGGCCAAGTCAATCATTTCCAGAAAATCCACCCAACAGCTGCTACATTTCACTTACCAAAGTGTTATTCCACGTCCCCACCTTTCTCCCGTCTGCAAAGGAGTCTGGGATGTCAGTATTTTTTCAGTCTCAGCATGTTGTCACTCACATCAAAACTGTGGTTCTATTAGTAAGAAATAGGAGAGAATGGGCATTCTTTAGGCAAATAGCAATTTCTGCTATCCTCAGTTTAGGGTATATTAAGACTCATATGGGTTTTTTTGCTTCATAGTAATTCATTTTTGAAATACTGTATCCAGTCTATCTCCCAGTTCTGTTGACTTGGCTTCCTAAAGGTCTCCAGAACATGTCACAAACCTCACACGCTAATTCACCTCCACCATCCTAATTAAAAATCCATTTAAGTCCCTTGCTCCCCAGCATGTGACACACCCCATCATTCTTCAATGTAGTCCTTTGTACCACAGTGAGAATGATCTTGTCAGAGTGCAGATTTGACCATGTCAATCACCTGGATCCCCATTTGCTCTTAGAATAAAGAGAAACTTCTTTTAAATTTTTTATTTATTTTATTTTTGGGTGCATTTTGTCTTCGTTGCTGCATGCGGGCTTTCTCTAGTTGTGGTAAGCCAGGGCTACTCTTCGTTGCGGTGCACAGGCTTCTCATTGTGGTGGCTTCTCTTGCTGTGGAGCACGGACTCTAGGTACACAGGCTTCCGTAGTTGCAGCACGCAGGCTGAGTCGTTGCGGTACACAGGCCCTAGAGTGTACGGGCTACAGTAGTCACGGTGTATGGGCTCAGTAGTTGTGGCTCGTAGGCTCTAGAGTGCAGGCTCACTAGTTGTGGTGCACAGGCTTAGTTGCTCCAAGGCATGTGGGATCTTCCTGGACCAGGGCTCAAACCCATGTCCCCTGCTTTGGCAGGTGGATTCTTAAACACTGTGCCACCAGGGAAGTCCCAAAACTTCTTATATTGACCTACAAAACCTTGCATAATTTAGGATCTTGTTACCTCTCCAACCTCATTTCACAATGTACTCCTAATCTCTCTCCCTCTCTGTCTCTCTCTCTCTTCAACAATACTGGTATTATTTAAGTTTCTTTTTTTTAAATTAATTAATTAATTTTGGGCTGCGTTGGGTCTTTGTTGCTGCGTGTGGATTTTCCCCAGTTGTGCTGAGTTGGGGCTACTTGTCGTTGCAGTTTGCGGGCTTCTCATTGCGGTGGCTTCTCTGTGGCACAGCACGTGCTCTAGGTGCGCGGGCTTCAGTACTTGTGGCACGTGGGCTCAGTAGTTGTGGCTCGTGGACTCTAGAGCACAGGCTCAGTAGTTGTGGTGCACAGGCTTAGGTGCTCCACGGCATGTGGGATCTTCCTGGACCAGGGCTTGAACCCATGTCCCCTGCATTGGCAGGAGGATTCTTAACCACTGCACCGCCAGGAAAGTCCTTAAGTTTCTTAAAAGTACCTTTTTCCTACTATATGACCCCTTCATAGCAACTGTAGGTGATTTCTTATTTATTTTCCTTTTCCTAAATTTTTTTCCTCCCTTCAAAAGAGTAAAAAAAATGGTAAATGCCTATCCATTCTTATACATCTTTCCAAGAGTCAGTAGCTGAAGGAAGCTAGGGGGCATTTTTAGAATTATAGACCTCTGCATTTTCACATTTGCAGTTTCTCCTTTATTTCTTTGATTATTTGATTAAGACCTATTTTCACTACTACTTCTGTGAGTTCCTTAATGGTAGCGTCCATATCTGTGTGTCTCACCCTTGAAAACTCAGCATCAATGTATCTTAGGCATTAGGATCATCTAATTTCCTTCTTCTTCTTTTCTATCCATTAATGTATTCTTTATTTTAAGTCTCCTCAAAAGGATACGATAATATTTATTAAAAAAAAGAAATCTTTGGAAGTTTATGGATACATTCTTATGGCATAGCAGGGATTGGCAAAGCACAGCCCACAGGGCAGAGCAGCCTGCCACCTGTGTTTGGAAATAAAGTTTTATTGGAAAACAGCCATGTCCATTTATTTATGCATTGACCATGGATGCTTCGTGTTATAAGAGCATAGTTGAGTAGTCACGACAGAGACTACATGACTTCAAATCCTAAACTATTTACTATTTGACCCTTTACAGAAAAACTGTTTGCCAACCTCTGGGGGGTAGGAATTACATGGGAATTTTTAGATTTGCAGTTTTTTGTTTGATAGCAACAAATTAAATAACAAAAGCATATTTCTAATCATCTGTATGGCCAACTTAGAATACTCTCCTTGGTTTTGAGGCTTTTGTGTTCTTTACGTTACTTTTAACAAAGTAAAGACAAATGGAATAACGGCACTTTACAAATAAAAGCATCTCAGTTCTTTAAATGGATAAAAGTGTTAAGAATATTTTTTAAACATTTAAAACATTTTTACTGAAGTATAGTTGATTTACAGTGTTGTGTTAGTTTCAGGTGTACAGCAAAGTGATTCAGTTATACATACGTATCTATCCTTTTTCAGATTTTTTTCCATTATAGGTTATTACAAGATATTGAGTATAGTTCCCTGTGCTATACAGGGATCTTGCAGGGCAGTTTGTCTTGCATAACACATGAGCCAAGATTTTCTTTACGATTCCACCAAAGGATCAAGAAACTAGAGGAATAGTTCTGTCAACTTTTATGTAACTCCTAACAAAACCTTCTGCTGCTTCTCAGCCAGCCATGCTGTTTGCTTTCTGCATACTGCATAATGGAGAATTTAACAGTTATCATAGTTTTAATGGTACTGGAAGATGTAGTCACTGTCCTCACCTAACAGGGTGGATGTCTGGACACCCACCTGAAGGTAAACACTGCCTTCTTCCCTAACATTCTGGAGTCCTGCACACTGGGTATTGGACACCTGAGCATTGGGAGTTAAACATCAGGATAAACAGGCCAAAGAAATGGAGAGGGAGAGAAAAGAACAAAAATAAATCTAAATAGAGGAAATAAAGTATTCAAGCAGGTTTTATTTCCCTGGTGATAACTGCATCAGCTCTCTACTTCCAGTCTGAGCCCTCATTCCACATGGCTGGGTCCAGGCTAGTGGGAGTACAAGCAGGGCATAAGATTTGTTTCACTTACCTGCTCCTCACTCAACTGAAAGCAATTTGAGATAGGAATCGTGTCTGGTTTTGGTTTACACATTGTAGACAACTCTGTAAATTTCCAGAATGAATGCTTGAGCCTAGGGATTCCTGAACACACACAATAATATAAGAGTACCTAGGTGGTCCGCTGAGCCAGAGAGTCTTGCCAGCAGGATAACTCTACTCAAGACCCTAATTTTAGTAAGAGCTAAAAAAATAGATCATTTTAACTGGTGAGAAAATCTATGTAGGTGAATATGTATCATTTGAAGATGATTCTTGTGTTCAACTGACTTAGTCATAGCCACTGTTACTAGATTGACAGCACTGCCCTGAGAGCCTGTGTAAGGCAACATCACAGCTGTCTGCAGAAACAAAGTCCCCATGCCTTAAAATGGTTGATGTGAGCAATTAACAATGTTTTGACTTCTTGCTATAAATACAGTCATACTTTGCATAAAGTAAATCCAATCCTAGGGGAAGAATAAGCTATGAAATGACCCTGTCAAATCTTCTGCTGTGTTCACTTCACTAGCACAAATAATTGCACAAGAAACTAGACAAACAAGCTGACGACACTGAGCAACCAGTTCTTTACATTGAGATTCCTGAATCCCTAATAATACAAATAAACAGGAGACAGATAAATACCACACACGTGCCTCTGGAATGAAGAGAGTCTGGCTAATACTATTAAGTATCGAAACTCTACTTCCTTAAAAAGTTACTTACTTGAATTAAAACAAGAATGTGACAAGAAGTGAAAAGAAGGTGTTTCAAAACAACTAAATGAAGTGGAGATAGGCAACCTTCCAGAAAAAGAATTCAGAATAATGATAGTGATCCAGGACCTCAGATAAAGAATGGAGGCAAAGATTGAGCAGATGCAAGCAATGTTTAACAAAGACCTAGAAGAATTCAAGAAAAAACACCGAGAAGAATTCAAGAACAAGCAAACAGAGTTGAAAAATACAATAACTGAAATGAAAAATACACTAGAAGGAATCGATAGCAGTATAACCAAGGCAGAAGAATGGATAAGTGACCTGGAAGACAGAATGGTGGAATTCACTGCCATGGAACAGAATAACAAAAGAAGAATGAAAAGAAATAAAGATAGCCTAAGAGACCTCTGGGACAACGTTAAACTCACCAACATTCGCATTATAGTGGTCCCAGAAGGAGAAGAGAGAGAGAAAGGAGCCAAGAAAATATTTGAAGAGAATATAGTCGAAAACTTCCCTAACATGGGAAAGGAAATAGCCACCCAAGTCCAGGAAGCACAGAGAGTCCCAGGCACGATAAACCCAAGGAGAAACACACTGAGACACATAGTAATCAAAGAGACAAAAATTAAAGACAAAGGAAAATTATGAAAAGCACACAAGGGAAAAACAACAAATATCATACAAGAGAACTCCTGTAAGGTTAACAGCTGACTTCTCAGCAGAAACTCTATAAGCCAGAAGGGAGTGGCACAATATATTTAAAGTGATGAAAGGGAAGAACCTACAACCAAGATTACTCTATCCAGCAAAGATCTCATTCAGATTTGATGGAGAAATCAAAAGTTTTATGGACAAGCAAAAGCTAAGAGAACTCAGCACCACCAATCCAGCTCTAAAACAAATGCTAAAGGAACTTCTCTAAGTGGGAAACACAAGAGAAGACAAGGACATACAAAAACAAACCCACAACAATTAAGAAAATGGGAAAAGGAACATACATATCCATAATTACCTTAAATGTGAATGGATTAAATGCCCCAACCAAAAGACACAGGCTCGCTGAATGGATACAAAAACAAGACCCATATATATGCTGTCTACAAGAGACCCACTTCAGACCTAGAGATACATACAGACTGAAAGTGAGGGGATGGAAAAAGATATTGAATGCAAATGGAAATCAAAAGAAAGTTGAGTAGCAATACTCATATCGGATAAATAGACCTCAGAATAAAGAATGTTACAAGAGACAAGAAAAGACACTACATAATGATCAAGGGATCAATCCAAGAAGAAGATATGACAATTATAAATATATATGCACCCAACATAGGAGCACCTCAATACATAAGGCAAATGCTAACAGCTAGAGGAAATCGACAGTAACACAATAATAGTGGGGGACTTTAACACCTCACTTACACCAATAGACAGATCATCCAGACAGAAAATTCATAAGGAAACACAAGCTTTAAATGACACAATAGACCAGGTAGATTCAATTGATATTTACAGGACGTTCCATCCAAAAACAGCAGATTACACTTTCTTCTCAAGTGCCCATGGAATATTCTCCAGGACAGACCACATCTTGGGTCACAAATCAAGCCTCAGTAAATTTAAGAAAATTAACATTGTATCAAGCTTCTTTTCCGACCACAACGCTATGAGATTAGAAATAAATTACAGGGAATAAAACGTAAAAAAACACAAACACATGGAGGTAAACAATAAGTGACTAATTAACCAAGAGATCACTGCAGAAATCAAAGAAGAAATGAAAAAATACCAAGAAACAAGTGACAATGAAAACACAATGATCCAAAACCTATGGGATGAAGCAAACGCAGTTCTAAGAGGGAAGTTTATAGCAATACAATCCTACCTCAAGAAACAAGAAACATCTCAAATAAACAGTTTAACCTTACACCTAAAGGAACTAGAGAAAGAACAAACAAAACCCAACGTTGGTAGAAGGAAGGAAATCATAAAGATCAGAGATGAAATAAATGAAATAGAAACAAAGAAAAAAAGTAGCAAAGATCAATGAAACTAAAAGCTGGATCTTTGAGAAGATAAACAAAATTGATAAACATTTAGCCAGACTCATCAAGAAAAAGAGGGAGAGGACTCAAATCAATAAAATTAGAAATAAAAAAGGAGAAGTTACAATGGACACCCCAGAAATACAAGGCATCATAAGAGACAGAAATACAAGGCATCATAAGACTCAACCAGGAAGAAACAGAAAATATAAACAGACCAATCACAAATAATGAAATTGAAACTGTGATTAAAAATCTTCCAAGAAACAGAAGTCCAGGACCAGATGGCTTCACAGGTGAATTCTATCAAACATTTAGAGAAGAGCTAACACCCATCCTTCTCAAACTCTTCCAAACAATTGCAGAGGAAGGAACACTCCAAAACTCATTCTACGAGGCCATCACGCTGATACCAAAACCTGACAGAGATACTACAAAAAAGAAAATTACAGACCAATATCACTGATGAATATAGATGCAAAATACTAGCAACAAAATACTAGCAAACAGAACACAACAATACATTAAAAGGATCATACACCGTGATCAAGTGGGATTTATCCCAGGGATGCAAGTTATCTTCAATATACACAAATCAATCAGTGTGATACGCCATATTAATAAATTGAAGAATAAAAACCATATGATCATCTCAACAGATGCAGAAAAAGCTTTTGACAAAATTCAACACTAATTTATGATAAAAACTCTCTAGAAAGTGGGTACAGAGGAACATACCTCAACATCATAAAGGCCATATACGACAAACCCACAGCAAACATCACTCTCAATGGTGAAAAACTGAAAGCATTCCCTCTAAGATCAGGAACAAAACAAGGATGTCCACTCTCGCCACTTTTATTCAACATAGTTTTGGAAGTCCTAGCCACTGAGATCAGAGAAGAAAAAGAAATAAATGGAATCCAAATTGGAAAAGAAGAAGTATATCTGTCACTGTTTGCAGATGACATGCTACTATACATAGATAATCTTAAAGATGTCACCAGAAAACTACTGGAGCTAATCAGTGAATTGGGTTTAGTTGCAGGATATAAAATTAATGCATAGAAATGTCTTGCATTCCTACACATTAACAGCAAAAGATCAGAAAGAGATATTAAGGAAACAATCCCATTTAACATCACATCAAAAAGAATAAGACACTTAGGAACAAACCTACCTAAGGAGACAAAAGACCTGTACTCAGAAAACTATAAGATACTGATGAAAAAATCAATGATGACACAAACAGATGGAGATATATACCATGTTCTTGGATTGGAAAAATCAATATTGTGAAAATGACTATACTACCCAAAGCTTGATAGGGATTGCACCGAATCTACAGATTCAGTGCAATCCCTATCAAACTACCAATGGCATTTTTCACAGAACTAGAACAAAAACTTTCACAATTTGTATAGAAACACAGAAGACCCTGAATAGCCAAAGCAATCTTGAGAAAGAAAAATGGTGCTGGAGGAATCAGGCTCCCTTACTTCAGACTATACTACAAAGCTACAGCAATCAAGACAGTATGGTAGTGGCACAAAAACAGAAATATAGATCAATGGAACAGGATAGAAAGCTCAGAGATAAACCCATGCATCTATGGTCAACTAATCTATGACAAAGGAGGCAAGGATACACACTGTAGAAAAGACAGTCTCTTCAATAAGTGGTGCTGGGAAAACTGGACAGCTACATGTAAAAGAATAAAATTAAAACACTCCCTAACACCATACACAAAAATGAACTCAAAATGGATTAAAGACCTAAATGTAAGACCAGACAATATAAAACTCTTAGAGGAAAACATAGGAAGAACACTCTTTGACATAAACAACAGCAAGATCTTTTTTGACTCACCTCCTAGAGTAATGGAAATAAAAACAAAAATAAACAAATGGGACCTAATGAAACTTAATAGCTTTTACACAGCAAAGGAAACTATAAACAAGATGAAAAGACAACCCTCAGAATGGGAGAAAATATTTGCAAACGAATCAACGGACAAAGGATTAATCTAAAAAATATATAAACAGCTCATGTAGCTCAATATTAAAAAAACAAGCAACCCAAACCAAAAATGGGCAGAAGACCTAAATAGTCATTTCTAAAAAGAAGACATGCAGATGGACAAGAAGCACATGAAAAGCTGCTCAACATCACTAATTATTAGAGAAGTGCAAATCAAAACTACAATGAGGTATCACCTCACACTGGTTAGAATGGGCATTATCAGAAAACCTACAACAACAAATTCTGGACAGGGTGTGGAGAAAAGGGAACCCTCTTGTACTGTTGGTGGGAATGTAAATTGATACAGCCACCATGGAGAACAGTATGGAGGTTCCTTAAAAACTAAAAGTAGAACTACCATACGACCCAGCAATCTCACTACTGGGCATATACCCAAAGAAAACCATAATTCAAAGCTACACATGCACCCCAATGTTCATTGCAACACTGTTTACAAAAGCCAGGTCATGGAAGCAACCTAAATGCCCATTGACAGACGAATGGATAAAGAAGATGTGGCACATATATACTATGGAATATTACTCAGCCATAAAGAGGAACGAAATTGGGTCATATGTAGAGACGTGTATGGACCTAGAGACTGTCATACAGAGTGAAGTAAGTCAGAAAGAGAAAAACAAATATCATATATTAACGCATATATGTGGGATCTAGAAAAATGGTACAGATGAACCGGCTTCCAAGGCAGGAATAGAGACACGATGTAGAGAGCAAATATATGGACACCAAGGGGGGAAATCGGGGTGGGAGAGGCTGGTGGTGGGATGAATTGAGAGATTGGGACTGACATATATATACTAATATGTATAAAATAGATACCTAATAAGAACCTGCTGTATAAAAAATAAAATAAAAGAAGGTGTTTCAAAAACCAAGACACCTAAGTAAGGTCACCTATCCCTCATAAGGCTACAGGTGTAAGGCTGCTGTTATCTAAGTACAGTTCATGGGCCCAAAGGAGGCCTTTTCAGGGTGGTTTACAAAACTCGATGAGTTTTCTTTCTTTTGTTGCAGATTAGTACTCCGCACAGGATTCACAGTGACCCCCCTGTCATTATCTCTCTCTCTCTCTCTCTTTTTGTACACGTCCCTCCTCTCTGGTACACTGGTCCACAAATTCTAGGTGCTTCAAGGTCCCCAATCTCCTATTCTGTCTCAATCTCACAGTGAGACACCTGTGCTATTTTTGGTAAATCCCTTCTGCACTGGTGCCGAGAAGCTGCCTCCATGAAGTAAGCTGGGCAATGTTCGGGCTCACCTCATCTGTTTTCCTTATCTCTGTGCTACCTGTAGTCCAATGTCCAAAAGTTGTTTCATACAGTTTGTCCAGTTGTCCAGTTGGAAGGAAGGTTAACTCTACCTTTATCAATGAAGAAGTTACAGTAATTTGTTTTTATTGTATTTTACAAATATGTCATTTCATGATGGATAGGGATAAAAACATCTTCAACCAACCACACATTACTTGAGACCTGCCTTAGGTAATGTTTCCTCTGTGGCATGCTGAATGAGTCTTGGGGATGAATAGTAATTCAGGCAAAGGATTTGGGGAGATTAAGGAGCACTTTCTAGGCAGATGAATCCCTCTCTTACCCATGGGAGTCATGGAGACATATGCAAGGAAGAGACCTCTGACTATTCCAGTTAAAAATTCTGCCTGGGATTATTTGGGTAGCTAGAGATACTTGTACCATGCAGAAAATGATGGAAGCAACAACTGAATATTTCCCTAAGCATGCTCGTGTTTAGAGCTCTCTTCTGAGTCCTGTCCCATCCTGCTTTGTCTATGCCTCAAGCAGATATAGCTGTGGTGCAATTTTCAGGATGACCACCAGAGAGCGGGGTTTCCTACAAATGTGGTTCCTCTTTTTATTCAGGTGCTGGTTTGACTTGTTTACTTTGTAGCCACAAGACAGATTACTGTTGCTGTGCAGAAAGGGGCTCTCAGTTTCTAAGTGAGGAGTTTCTATAATATTCAGCTGCAAACTAGCCCCATTAGATTTGGTGTACTCTAGGGAGCAAGGCCCGTTGCCAACATGTTTTCTGTCACTCATTCTGTTCTTGTGATCTTCTTAATATTCAGTAAGTAACATTTAATCCTAAATGTTCATGATTTTTCATTTTCCTATAATTATGGGTAACTTTTAGTTTTCTTCAGTGGCTGAAAACTCTCCTTCTGTCCATTTATAACATAAAAAAGTGATTCTCTTCTAGGAGGGACCAATGGAGACTCAGTGAACCAGACAGAAGGTCCAGTGACTGTCTCAGAGGGGGCACCTAGGACCCTGCACTGCACTTACCAGACTTCTGGTTCAAATATCTATCTTTTCTGGTACGTCCAGTATCTCAACAAAGCTCCGCAACTCCTCCTGAAGGGCTCGAAGGCAAACCAGAGGGCAGAGCATCAAGGTTTTCAGGCCACTCTTGTTACGAGTGACAGCTCCTTCCACCTGCAGAAATCCTCAATGCAAGCATCAGACTCGGCTGTGTACTACTGTGCTCTGAGTGACACGGTGAGAGGAGCTGCAGGGGGAGCTGATCACAAACCCAAGGGGAGCAGGAGGGCTGAAGTGAGCAGCCTTGGGAGGAAGAGGTATATTCTCTCCTTGGGCAGTGTTTAGTTTATTTAGAGCTTTTCAGGAAAATAAATCAAGTTCAGATCTAATTCCTAGAAACCCAGGAGGTTGGGACTTGTTCTTCAGGGAGAATAGGGTGGATGTCAGTCTTAAAGAAGACCCAAGCGATGATCCCCAGAAGAGTCCCTGTTCAGCCAGAAAGACTCCTCCCTTATGTAGACTGACTTTCAAAAACATCTATTTTCTCTTAATGTAAGATGGATGTTAGATGTCACGATATTAATATATTCATTTAGGGAAGAGAAAAGGAATAGATGACTAAAAGCTGCATCAGCTGAATCACAATCATAAATCAGCACAGGGATGCCAAGCAAATCATACACAAATTTTCACGCGGCTGAGACGTAACGCTGTTGAGGCGCTGCTCTCAGTGAAATGAGCCAGAGCTGCTACAGCAGTGGGATGAAAAGGCATTTGTGATTTTTGAATGGCTACATTTTTGATATAAGGAACTAGGAATGCATGGTCTGGTGATTTTGCATTCATTTTGACTATAGGATGGGATACTTGAAAGCAAGGTGTTTCTAGCACAGAGTGACTATTGATTGGCATTAGACACGTACAGCGGGACAAATTTTGTCCACCAGGAAACTTGCTGTGTGATAGCATTAAGCAGACAAGGAACTTTATCCAATGTAAATTTCCCCAGGAACCAATGCCTTGGAGTGAAGGAAGAAAAGTTATGATGACTGAGGGTAAATAGTTTGATCTTCCTGTCTGGAAGAAGAATCGGTGAGCTTATTTCACTGTAGAGTTTGGCTGCAGGCCAAAAAAAAAAAAAAAGCCATACAAAAACATGGATGACTATTTGTTCTCAGAAGTCACCATAATCATAACAAATTGTACTGCTCATAAAACTTATGTCTATCCTAGATGCATTGGCTGCATATGGCAAACGACTGCAGCACTGATATAACTGTTGTCAACTTAATTACAATAAAGTCTAAAGAGGCACGTTAGATTCACCAACCAGGTCAACAAGCCATGACGTGCCACAGGCAAACTGATAGCAGCAAGTTACATTTCCTGTTCTGGTGCAGAAGCATCTCACACTTCAGTACTTATGCACGTGCCCTGTCAGGCACAGGGCAGGCATTTAGACCTGAATTTGAGACAGAACACAGCACATTTCACTCAGAGGAAGAGCTTCCAACATGGGGTTCCCTGGCCTGCTGAGAGCTGTCATAGCCTCCGTTCGCCTTGGTAAGGCTGGTAAGGATGGCCACAAACAGACTCAGCTCCACTCAGCTCCCATGTTTGGGGGTAGGGCAGGTTATTATTGTCTGGTGGTGTGTAGGAGAGTTGAGTAATGGGTAGAGGAATTAGAAGTCTTAGTCTTGTTTGTCCCTTGTAGCCCTCGGGGTTCCACCAGGAGAATCAGCCTAATTCTTTCTCTCTGTCTGTCTGTCTCTCTCCATATATATTATATATATAATTTTTTTTCTTCTCCCCAGGATCCATCACAGCCCAGAAAGTAACTCAAGAACAGCCAGGGGCTTCCCTGGTGGTGCAGTGGTTGAAAATCATCCTGCTAATACAGGGGACATGGGTTCGAGCCCTGGTCTGGGAGGATCCCACATGCAGCGGAGCAACTAGGCCCGTGAGCCACAACTACTGAGCCTGCGCGTCTGGAGCCTGTGCTCCGCAACAAGAGAGGCCGCGATAGTGAGAGGCCCGCACACCGCGATGAAGAGTGGCCCCCGTACCGCGATGAAGAGTGGCGCCCGCTGGCCACAACTAGAAAAAGCCCTCGCACAGAAACTAAGACCCAACACAGCGAAAATAAATAAATTAATTACTAAACTCCTACCCCCAACATCTTCTTAAAAAAAAAAAAAAAGAATTGAAAAACATAGGACCAGCCAGAAATTTCTATGCTGGAGAAGGAAGCTGTAACCTTGGATTGTGTTTATGAAGCTAGTACTTACAGTTATTATTTATTCTGGCACAAACACACACCAAGTGGGGAAATGATTTTCCTTATTCATCAGGAGTCTTACAATGAGTGAATACAACAGAGGGTCGGTAGTTTTTGAACTTCCAGAAAACGGCCAGTTCCATCAGCCTCACCATCACAGCATTGCAGCTTGGGGACTCAGCGGTGTATTTCTGTGCTGAGAGACCACAGTGATGCAGGTCCCTGTGGGAACCCCACAGAAACCTCAGATCTCAACGTGAGGTGTCCCCCAGCTATGAAAACCTTAGGGAGATTCTCGGTAAGGACAGGAGAAGGCAGGGGTCGTGTCAGCGGGGCAGGGGAGTTAGAAGTGGAAACCTCACTCTAAGGTAAATGCTATCTCTCTGCCTCAGAGAACATATCTAAAAGTGTCATTCATCAAAAGCATCTTTATCTTCAATTCTTCATCTTGAAGTAGATCATTTGCCAAAAAAATATTTAAAACTTTTTTATGGTGATTATATTAAAGCAAGTGATTTGGTTTAAAAAAATTCAGTAATATTTGGCCAAATCTGCACCTGAATTGTTAGACTTTTAGGTTCACTGCACAAATATTCATGCATTGCTGACTAAGTCTTGTCATTATGTTAGATCTGAAGTATCTGTTAAATGGCACTTCTTGGACTCTCCCTGTCCCATTGTCTCATGCTGTGCCATGAATGACCTGGAATGATGTACACAGAATAAATGTCACCACAAGTCTTGACACCAAGGAGGAATGAAGCTCTTCAGTTTGCTCAGAACCAGCCCCATTACCTGATCACATTCTCTATATGCAAGTTTAATGCAGATAAAATAGAATATCCAAAGAAGTAATACTCAAAACAAAACAGAACAACTCAAAAATTCTACTAGTCAGGAAAAACTCTGCTACAGAATCACATCTTATAGGATGTTTTCCATTCTGCGTTTTTACCCAACAGTATATTGTGAAATTATTATTTGCACAGCATTATTTACAGATCAAAATCACAGATTCTCATGGTGATATTCCAACGTATGATTTTTTTCTTTAAGAAGATGTTGGGGGTAGGAGTTTAATAATTAATTTATTTTTGCTGTGTTGGGTCTTCGTTTCTGTGCGAGGGCTTTCTCTAGTTGTGGCAAGCGGTGGCCACTCTTCATCGCGGTGCGGGGGCCTCTTCACTATCACGGCCTCTCCTGTTGCGGAGCACAGGCTCCAGACGCGCAGGCTCAGTAGTTGTGGCTCACGGGCCTAGTTGCTCCGTGGCATGTGGGATCCTCCCAGACCAGGGCTCGAACCCGTGTCCCCTGCATTAGCAGGCAGATTCTCAACCACTGCGCCACCAGGGAAGCCCCCAATGTGTGATTTTGTAATACTTTTATGGCAAATTCTGTCTTACTAGCTGTTTAGACTGTTTTACTCACAGTAACAAATAATGCTGGAATGAACACACAGGTATTTGATGATTTCCTTGATAATTCCCAGGAGGTGAAGAGGAATTTACCTTTAGTCTTTCTGGTATGGGCTCCTTGATCATTTCTGTGACCCTGGAGTATAGCACATTTTCACTCTACCACTACTAAACACTCATATTTTTCCTGTTACACAATATTCTCTTACATCAAGGCTTTGCTGTACAGTTTAGCTCCTAGTGACTCCAGATGGCCTCAATTACAGACAATTCTGTACCACATATGTTCAAAGTAGCTGTAATATAACATCTAAAGGAGTAATGTCTCTGTGCTATTGTGTGGTGATTTCAGGTGGCAATTAACCTGGTGGACATGTTTTCATGTGGAAATCCAAAAAGAAAGATATTCTTCCTTGTGTAAGGATTTTCTATCCCTACTATACAAAAAACAATGATCCCACTACAGAACAACTTTACAGAAAAGAAAGCATAAGTGTGTGTGCGTGCGTGCGTGCGTGTGTGTGTGTGTGTGTGTCAGGGAGAAGGAGAGAGAGAGAGAGAGAGAGAGAGACCACGATAGACTTATGTAGCCAAGTCACGAAGTAATTAACTAAACAGTTAAATTTCGCAAAACGTATTAGAAGTAAGTAAAGTCTTTCAGAGACAACTTTTAATGAAGAAAATAGATGTAAGTAGTTTACAAGGGAATAAATCAAAGATTTGAAGCAAGAAAAATGTATCTTAGAATCGGGTGCAGGAAGCGGTATTGGCGAGAGGTACTCAAAGGAGGATTCCCAAAAGTTAGCAAAAATTTTTAAAAACACCAGACCGAAAATAATCAATGACCTATCTTGTTTAACAATTATTTCAATCTATTTGTACTTTGAAAGTCCGAGAAATCTTCTAGAATGTTTTGGATAACATGCATACCAGCTCAAACTGGAGCTGCTGTAAAATCATGGTCACTAGTCTCTACTTGATCCCTAACATTCCCCAAATCATATCCCGTCTCCTTAATCAATGAGCTGTCTAATCATAATCGCCTTTTTAAATGTTCCTGATTGTCACATAACTCTAATTTTTCTAGTATCTCCATCAGATTATTTTGTCAATAAATAAGTAAATGCCATCTGGGAAGGAATGCATTAACAGTGTGCCTGTAACTTGTTTTCTGCTTCCTCTGAGGTCACCTGAGGCCTTTGGGGTTTCCTGAGCTGAACTATTTGTGGACACAGTAATCTCATTTATACTTGAAAAGTAAAGAGGAGTTTTTAGGAGTTGTTCCGTACTAAGTTCTTTTCCAGAATGACCTTAGCAGGACACCCAGGGTATTTCTAGATTATTCATTGCAAATAAACTAAAATTTATGGACATGGGATATATATGATTGGTAAATGGCAGTCAACTAATGTTGGATCTCTTGTACGTGATTAGAAAAACCTGAAAGACCCCAAACCTCAATGACTTCCCTGTTGCAACCTGTGTTGCTATAGTTGATGCTTGTCATACTGAACCCCAAGTCTGTCCTGGTGTTAAAAAAGGAACTTTGTGAAGCTTCATTTGAACAATTCATGAGCTTCCAGAGACTGAAGCTGGGCCTGCTGCTCTTTCTTGCTTGGTTTTGCTCTTCAGAAGCCCTGTTTTATCCCCTTCAGGTCACTACCATCCTTCCAATGAAACCACAGTCCCATAGATAGATTGGTTTTGCCCATTTCTGAACATTATACAACTAAAATAATATAGTTTGGATTTTTTTCTATCTGGATATTTTTCTTAATATCAGATTTCTAAGAGTCATCCATGTTGTATTCAGTTTAGTTTATTCTCATTGCTGTATGAACATACCAGAATTTATTTAGCTACCTGCTTAACTGGTTCTTTGGATTTTTCCTGCCTTTGCCTGTTATCAATAGTGGTATTACGAATATTCTTATACACGTTCTTTGGTGAACATATTTACACACTGCTATTGGGCATATATATTCGAATTTCTGCATTAAAGGGTATACATATATCTGGCTTTAATTCCTCCACTAGCTAAGCCCTCAAAGAGTGCTAATAACCTCGGTGTTGTAAATCAACCAAAATTTCCAAACCTCATCATTGCTGACCTCTCAGAAACTTTAGACACATGAGTTGTGACCATTTACTCTTGCTTCAAATCCTCTCTTCCTTAGAGAAAGTTTCTCTCTTTCTTAGAGAAACAGCTTCTTCTCTGACAAAACACTCTCTGAGGTTTGTACCTACTTCTTGGGCTGTTCCCTCTCTCACTCCCGCACACACCTTCATCTCCTTTCCAGTCATTAACTATTGCGTGTCTGCAAGGTTTAGCTCTAGACTGTGTCCTCTCTTTGTGTTATTCTCTCTCTCTCTGACATTTTACTCATGTCTACATGACTCCGTGTCATACCTCATCATCTACTTTCTCTAGCTTCTCACTCAATTTAACAAGTATGAGCCACCTTTCTGTCACATATACACAGAGATAAAAATAACAGAGTAATCAGCATTCTGGCCATAAGTACAGTAAAGTGAGAGAAATTGTCATTGCCGCCTAGTGTGACCCTCTGAATCCTCCAAACTCCAAGGGATTCATTTCAAACTCTCTGAGCCAATCTTCTGAATCTCCTCTAACTTGGCTTGAGGAAGATTGAGGAAGACACACCATCACAGCTTCACTTCTGTTTGCTCTAACTCTTCAGTGAATTATCAGTTTTCTCATATATCATTACTCTGCATGATAGGCTAAGGAAAGTTGAACAAATGCACTTCATATATGTTTTGGAAATGTACCCAAGCATGTATTGTGGACTCTCTCCATGGGTTCTCATGTACTGAAGGCTCTCTTCCAAGTCCAAGACAAAAGGAAATGTTGCAATTAATATGTTTTTGTAATCTACATCTATATCTATACTTATGTATAGACTTCTAAAATTCCTGCTATGCCTATAACTGTGAGTTCCATACAGTCAGGAAACATGTATGTATTGTACATTACACAGTACATGGCACATAGTGGTTGCACATTAAACATTGGCTAACTGAAGAATGAATTAATTGATAATATCAACAGATACAGAGCTTCTACCCTTTGGATGCTGTTAGATAATTGTGTATCAATTAGTTCTTGTATTCGTCCAATTCTCATCACCATAAGAATACTTCTATTTCCATGTACCATAAATCCCCTTTCTGTTTCTACAGATTTTCGTCATACGGTACTATTTTCAGGTTTGCAATTAGATGGGTCTCCCTCTTGTTGGCGTAGACAGAGCCATCTTCATCATCTGAGTGAGTCTATAGGAAGATGTATATCGAATTCATTTTCTTGTGGACTTGGAAGTCCCTCTTATCGGTGAGTCTTCCGGTTTCACCTGGTGATGACGTATTCCTGCATCATCTCTTTTCTGCTTTCTTCTCTAGAGCTTTTATCTTAGAATTTCAGCCTCAAATATTTATTTCCTGTGGCTAGAGATATGAGTCCTATAACGCTAAGGGTGGTAGTGGGCAGAGAGTTGGGGAGTGGTCCAGGCCGAAAGAAAATCACAGTTAACTTAGTTCTCTTTGAGTCCCAATATTTTCCTTTCCATCCTAATTCCTAGGGCTCAAAGGAAATGACCTTTTTATAATAGGTGTTCTCCATACACTAGATGTTGCCCATAAGTACAATTGGATGGTGTCAAACTATCTGTTTCTATTTATCTTTACCATTGCCATCACTTGTTCTGCTTCTTTGTATATTTTTAATTTCCAGTCTAGTGACCTAGTTTGGGGGTAGATATTCCTGCCACTGGGAGTCCTAGCCTGAGACAAGAAAAAAGTCTTGTCTGTTTTTCTAACTTCCTGATTCTGGTTCCAAGGGCTGAATTATTTCAATCAAGAATCCTTTTACCTTCCTGGATTCTCAACCCTTAAGAAAACTTTTAGGAAGTATTATCCTCGATTGTAATATTGGTATTTTAAAAGTTCTCCTATGAGAGCAAAAATCAGGACTCTGCCTCTGGCACAGTAGAAAGAAGAATCACTACATCCTTGGGGAAATGAGCTATTTGACCTTGGAATGGTGACTGTGCAAAAAGGTAGATGGAAGCATGTAATTTTAGCAAAAAGTAATAACAGAAAGAGGGAATTCTCTTTCTTGTGACAATTTGTAGAGAATATTCTCTTTTTCAAGAAACACATGCTCAATTATAGGAAAGAAGTTATAGACAAGGAAGAGACTCTCACTTTAGTTCACTTTGATGACTTAAATATTAATAGGCATTTTTTTTCTCAGAGAATTTTAAAGTTTAAAAGAATGTGAATTTTAGGAAAGATTACAGTTATCCTCGATCATAAGATAGATGTAACGATTTTCCAAATCTCTACTAGAAAACATTGCCCTGTAATACATGATAGATGATTTCAGAGGCTGATATGTTGAGAAGGGTTTGGGTTTGTACTATAGTTTTAACTTTACTTTTAATTTAGAGAAATCACAGTAAGTATAAAAAGGGAAGCTCACAGGCTCAAAGCATAAAAGTTTTTTTCAGTCTTCTATGAGAAGTGCTCAAGTTACATTTTGGTTATGTTGCTTTGAACTAGTTACTTGATAACAGCAAATAGGTAAAGCTTAAGACAAAGATGATGACAGATTCCTCTTTTCTAAAAAAGATCTTCTTAAAAATATACATTATAAAAATCAACTCAAAATGGATCATAGACTTAAATGTAAAATATAAACTATGAAACTTGAAAAAAAATAAGAGAAAATCTTCAGGCCTGGGGCTAAGTAAATCTTAGATTTGACACCAAAAGCATGATACACACATACACACACATACACACACACACACACACCCCTAACTGAATCAAATTTAAAAACTTTTCCTCTACAAAAGACCCTGTTAAGAATATGAAAAGATAAGCTACAGACTGGGGGTAAATATTTACAAACCATGTATCTGACATAGTACTTGTATCTAGAATATATAAAGAACTCTAAAAGCTAAATGGTATAGAAAATGAACAACCAATTAGAAAAACGGGTGACTCAGATTGATATTTCACCAAAGAGGATATACAGATTGCAAATCAGCACATGAAAAGATGCTCAACATCATTAGCCATCAGAGAAACACAAATTAAAACCACAATGAAATATCACTATACAACTATCAGTGGGGTAAAATAAAAAATAGTGACAACACCTAATTCTGGCAAACGTGGGTAAAACTGGATCACTCATAAATTGCTGATGGGAATATAGAATGATACAGGCACTCTGGAAAATAGCCTGGTAATTTCTTATAAAACTAAACATGTAATGCAGACTTGGACACTTATCCTACATAAATAGAAGACTTTATTTACATAAAAATCTGCACCTGAATATTCATAACAGCTTTATTCATAGCAGCCAAAATATGGAAACCTGATGTCCCTTAGTAGGTGACTGGTTAAACAAACTGTGGGACGTCCCTACCATGGAATACTACTCAGAAATAAAAAGAAACAAACAGGTTGGATACACACTAATACCTGGACAAATCTCATGTTTTTACTACTCATTCTGAGTGAAAAAAATCTCAATGCTTACTTCTATATAATTCCATTTATATAACATTATTAAAATAACAAAATCGTAGGGATGAAGAACAGGTTAGTGATTATCAGGGGTTAAGGA
The DNA here is from genome assembly GCF_964374135.1 of Grampus griseus. Classification (NCBI taxonomy): domain Eukaryota; kingdom Metazoa; phylum Chordata; class Mammalia; order Artiodactyla; family Delphinidae; genus Grampus; species Grampus griseus. The sequence continues at coordinate 75,143,838 of NC_139018.1, read as the reverse complement.
CTAGGGAAGGGGTGGGTGTGGCTACAAAGGGGTGGCATGAGGAAGCCTTGTGGTTATGAAACAGCTGTGCATCTTGATTGTGGCAGTGATCCTATACATGTGATATACATGAATGCATGAATCTGTACATGTGTAAAATTGCTTAGAAGTACACACGCACACAAATGGCTGCATGTAAACTGTGGAAATATAATAAGCCTTGTGTGTTGTACCAATGTTAATTTCCTGGTTTAGAGACCCCTGGAGGACACAGGGTGAAGAGTACACAGAGTCTCCCTGTACATTTTTGGAAACTTCTATGAATCTGTAATTATTTCAAATTAAAAAAATTTTTTTTTTAATTACAAACAAATTTCATAAAAATCACAACTGTAAATCATCTCCTTGGTTTCATTACACATCACACATTCAGCTTCTGGGTTCTTTTAGAGCCTATCCTACAAAGAGCTCCTGCATTAATCCTGCAGTTATCTTTTTCACGTTCTTTCTGAGACACACGTTCAGAAACAGAGAAACACAGCCTTTTAAATATGATTTGTAAGAGTCACAGTTTGCTAAGTGTGACTAGAATAAATCAAATCAAAGGATGAGAAAATGGATACAAGTTAGATTAATGACTTTCAGATCACTGAGAAATTATCAGATTTTCAAAGAAAAAGTCAAAGAAGAACAAACCCCTTACCTACACTGTTAGTGCAATAATTCTGTGCAGCTTATTCTTTTCTAATCCCTGAGTGGGTGAGGGATGAAGTGACATCAAAGCAGTGCGTCTGAGAGTTGATGTTCTTTTTCTGGGTTGTAGCTAATGGGGGTAGAGTGTGCTCTTTGGGCAAGTCTGAAGAGAGCTTATATAAATGGTGGTCAACTCTGCAACATCAACACATGTTCAATGACAAAACCCAATGGAGTGGGGCTTCCGGGAAGATGGCGAAAGAGTAAGACGCAGAGATCACCTTCCTCTCCACAGATACACCAGAAATACATCTACACGTAGAACAACTCCTACAGAACACTTACTGAACGCTGGCAGAAGGCCTCAGACCTCCCAAAAGGCAAGAAACCCCCCACATACATGCGTAGGGCAAAAGAAAATAGAATAAACAGAGACAAAAGGATAGGGACGGGACCTGCACCAGTGGGAGGGAGCAGTGAAGGAGGAAACGTTTCCACACACTGGGAAGCCCCTTCGCGGGCAGAGACTGCGGGTGGCGGAGGGGGAAAGCTTCGGAACCACAGAGGAGAGCACAGCAACAGGGGTGCCGAGGGCAAAGCGGAGAGATTCCCGCACAGAGGGTCAGGGCCGACCGGCACTCACCAGGCCGAGAGGTTTGTCTGCTCACCCGCCAGGGCAGGCGGGGCTGGGAGCTGAGGCTCGGGCTTGGTCGGAGCGCCGGGAGAGGACTGGGGTTGGTGGCGAGAACACAGCCTGCAGGGGGTTAGTGGGCCACGGCTAGCCGGGAGGGAGTCCGGGGAAAAGTCTGGACCTGCCGAAGAGGCAAGACACTTTTTCTTCCCTCTTTGTTTCCTGGTGCGCGAGGAGAGGGGATTAAGAGCGCTGCTTAAAGGAGCTCCAGAGACGGGCGCGAGCCGCGGCTAAAAGCGCAGACCCCAGAGACGGGCAGGAGACGCTAAGGCTGCTGCTGCTGCTGCCGCCACCAAGAAGCCTGTGTGTGAGCACAGGTCACTCTCCACACCCCCCTTCCAGGTAGCCTGTTTAGCCCGCCACTGCCGGGGTCCCGGGATGCAGGGACAACTCCCCCGGAAGAACGCACGGCGCGCCTCAGGCTCGTGCAACGTCACGTCGGCCTCTGCCTCCGCACGCTCGCCCCGCCCTCCGTGCCCCTCCCTCCGCCCCGCCTGAGTGAGCCAGAGCCCCCGTATCAGCGGCTCCTTTAACCCCGCCCTGTCTGAGCGAAGAACAGCCGCACTACGGAGACCTACACGCAGAGGCAGGGCCAAATCCAAAGCTGAGCCCCTGGGAGCTGTGAGAACACAGAAGAGAAAGGGAAATGTCTCCCAGAAGCCTCAGAAGCAGCGGATTAAAACTCCACAATCAACTTGATTGTACCCTGCATCTGTGGAATACATGAATAGACAACGAATCATCCCAAATTAAGGAGGTGGAATTTGAGAGGAAGATTTATGATTTTTTCCCCTTTTCCTCTTTTTGTGAGTGTGTATGTGTATGCTTCTGTGTGAGATTTTGTCTGTATAGCTTTGCTTCCACCATTTGCCCTAGGGTTCTATCCGTCCGTTTTTTTTTCTCTTAATAATTATTTTTTTAATTTTAATAACTTTATTATATTTTATCTTATTTTATTTTACTTTATCTTCTTTCTTTCTGTTTTCCTTCCTTCCCTCCGTCTTCCCTCCCTCCTTTCTTTCTTTCTACTTCTACTAATTCTTTCTTTCTACTTTTTCTTCCTTTTATTCTGAGCCGTGTGGATGAAAGACTCTTGGTGCTACAGCCAGGAGTCAGTGCTGTGCCTCTGAGGTGGGAGAGCCAACTTCAGGACACTGGTCCACAAGAGACCTCCCAGCTCCACATAATATCAAACGGTGAAAATCTCCAGAGATCTCCATCTCAACACTAGCACCCAGCATCACTCAACGACCAGCAAGCTACAGTGCTGGACATCCTATGCCAAACAACTAGCAAGACACGAACACAATCCCACCCATTAGCAGAGAGACTGCCTAAAATAATAATAAGTCCACAGACACCGCAAAACTCACCACCAGACGTGGACCTGCCCACCAGAAAGACAAGATCCAGCCTCATCCACCAGAACACAGGCACTAGTCCCCTCCACCAGGAAGCCTACACAACCCACTGAACCAACCTTAGCCACTGGGGACAGACACCAAAAACAACGGGAACTACGAACCTGCAGCCTGCAAAAAGGAGACCCCAAACACAGTAAGATAAGCAAAATGAGAAGACAGCGAAACACACAGCAGATGAAGGAGCAAGATAAAAACCCATCAGACCTAACAAATGAAGAGGAAATAGGCAGTCTACCTAAAAAAGGATGCAGAATAATGATAGTAAAGATGATCCAAAATCTTGGAAATAGAATAGACAAAATGCAAGAAACATTTAACAAGGACCTGGAAGAACTAAAGATGAAACAAACAACGATGAACAGCACAATAAATGAAATTAAAAACACCCTAGATGGGATCAATAGCAGAATAACTGAGGCAGAAGAACAGATAAGTGACCTGGAAGATAAAATAGTGGAAATAACTACTGCAGAGCAGAATAAAGAAAAAAGAATGAAAAGAACTGGGAAAGTCTCAGAGACCTCTGGGACAACATTAAATGCACCAACATTTAAATTATAGGGATTCCAGAAGAAGAAGAGAAAAAGAAAGGGACTGAGAAAATATTTGAAGAGATTATAGTTGAAAACTTCCCTAATATGGGAAAGGAAATAGTTAATCAAGTCCAGGCAGCACAGAGCATCCCATACAGGGTAAATCGAAGGAGAACCACGCCAAGACACATACTAATCAAACTGTCAAAAATTAAATACAAAGAAAACATATTAAAAGCAGCAAGGGAAAAACAACAAATAACACACAAGGGAATCCCCATAAGATTAAGAGCTGATCTTTCAGCAGAAACTCTGCAAGCCAGAAGGGACTGGCAGGACATATTTAAAGTGATGAAGGAGAAAAACCTGCAACCAAGATTACCCAGCAAGGATCTCATTCAGATTTGATGGAGAAATTAAAACGTTTACAGACAAGGAAAAGCTGAGAGAGTTCAGCACCACCAAACCAGCTTTACAACAACTGCTAAAGAAACTTCTCTAGGCAAGAAACACAAGAGAAGGAAAACACCTACAATAACGAATCCAAAACAATTAAGAAAATGGGAATAGGAACATACATATCGATAATTACCTTATATGTAAATGGACTAAATGCTCCCACCAAAAGACACAGATTGGCTGAATGGATACAAAAACAAGACCCATATATTTTCTGTCTACAATAGACCCACTTCACACCTAGAGACACGTATAGACTGAAAGTAAGGGCATGGAAAAAGATATTTCATGCAAATGGAAACCAAAAGCAAGCTGGAGTAGCAATTCTCATATCAGACAAAATGGACTTGAAAATAAAGACTATTGGAAGAGACAAAGAAGGACACTACATAATGATCAAGAGATCGATCCAAGAAGAAGATATAACAATTGTAAATATTTATGCACCCAACATAGGAGCACCTCAATACATAAAGCAAATAGTAACAGCCATAAAAGAGGAAATCGACAGTAACACATTCATAGTAGGGGGCTTTAACACCCCACTTTCACCAATGGACAGATCATCCAAAATGAAAACAAATAATGAAACACAAGTTTTAAATGATACATTAAACAAGATGGACTTAATTGATATTTATAGGACATTCCATCCAAAAACAACAGAATACAAATTTTTCTCAAGTTCTCATGGAACATTCTCCAAGATAGATCATATCCTGGGTCACAAATCAAGCCTTGGTAAATTTAAGAAAATTGAAATTGTATCAAGTATCTTTTCCGATCACAACGCTATGAGACTACATATCAATTACAGGAAAAGATCTGTAAAAAATACAAACACATGGAGGATGTACAATACACTACTTAATAACGAAGTGATCACTGAAGAAATCAAAGAGGAAATAAAAAAATACCTAGAAACAAATGAATATGCAGACACGACGACCCAAAATCTATGGGATGCAGCAAAAGCAGTACTAAGAGGGAAGTTTATAGCAATACAATCCTACCTTAAGAAATAGAAAACATATCGAATAAACAACCTAACCTTGCACCTAAAGCAATTAGAGAAAGAAGAACAGAAAAACCCCAAAGTTAGCAGAAGGAAAGAAACCATAAAAATCAGATCAGAAATAAATGAAACAGAAATGAAGGAAACGATAGCAAAGATCAAAAAAACTAAAAGCTGGTTTTTTGAGAAGATAAACAAAATTGATAAACCATTAGCCAGACTCATCAAGAAAAAAAGGGAGAAGACTCAAATCAATAGAATTAGAAATGAAAAAGGAGAAGTAACAACTGACACTGCAGAAATACAAAAGATCTTGAGAGATTACTACAAGCAACTCTATGCCAATAAAATGGACAACCTGGAAGATATGGACAAATTCTTACAAATGCACAACCTGCCAAGACTGAATCAGGAAGAAATAGAAAATATGAACAGACCAATCACAAGCACTGAAATTGAAACTGTGATTAAAAATCTTCCAACAAACAAAAGCCCAGGACCAGATGGTTTCACAGGCGAATTCTATAAAACATTTAGAGAAGAGCTAACACCTATCCTTCTCAAACTCTTGCAAAATATAGCAGAGGGAGGAACACTCCAAAACTCATTCTACGAGGCCACTATCACTCTGATACCAAAACCAGACAAGGATGTCACAAAGAAAGAAAACTACAGGCCAATATCACTGATGGGCATAGATGCAAAAATCCTCAACAAACTACTAGCAAACAGAATCCAACAGCACATTAAAAGGATCATACACCATGATTAAGTGGGGTTTATTCCAGGAATGCAAGGATTCTTCAATATAAGAAAATCAATCAATGTGATACACCATATTAACAAATTGAAGGAGAAAAACCATATGATCATCTGAATAGACGCAGAGAAAGCTTTCAACAAAATTCAACACCCATTTATGATAAAATCCCTGCAGAAAGCAGGCATAGAGGGAACATTCCTCAACATAATAAAGGCCATATATGACAAACCCACAGCCAACATCATCCTCAATGGTGAAAAACTGAAAGCATTTCCACTAAAATCAGGAACAAGACAAGGTTGTCCACTCTCACCACTCTTATTCAACATAGTTTTGGAAGTTTTAGCCACAGCAATCAGAGAAGAAAAGGAAATAAAAGGAATCCAAGTCGGAAAAGAAGAAGTAAAGCTGTCACTGTTTGCGGATTACATGATACTATATATAGAGAATCCTAAAGATGCTACCAGAAAACTACTAGAGCTAATCAATGAATTTGGTAAAGTTACAGGATACAAAATTAATGCACAGAAATCTCTGGCATTCCTATACACTAATGATGAAAGTCTGAAAGTGAAATCAATAAAACACTCCCATTTACCATTGCAACAAAAAGAATAAAATATCTAGGAATAAACCTACCTAAGGAGACAAAAGACCTGTATGCAGAAAATTATAAGACACTGATGAAAGAAATTAAAGATGATACAAATAGATAGAGAGATATACCATGTTCTTGGATTGGAAGAATCAACATTATGAAAATGACTCTACTACCCAAAGCAGTCTACAGATTCAATGCAATCCCTATCAAACTACCAGTGGCATTTTTCCCAGAACTAGAACAAAAACTTTCACAATTTGTATGGAAACACAAAAGACCCCGAATAGCCAAAGCAATTTTGAGAACGAAAAACGGAGCTGGAGGAATCAGGCTCCCTGACTTCAGACTATACTACAAAGCTACAGTAATCAAGACAGTATGGTACTGGCACAAAAACAAAAAGATAGATCAATGGAACAGGATAGAAAGCCCAGAGATAAACCCACGCACATATGGTCACCTTATCTTTGATAAAGGAGGCAGGAATGTACAGTGGAGAAAGGACAGCCTCTTAAATAAGTGGTGCTGGGAAAACTGCACAGCTACATGTAAAAGTTTGAGATTTGATCACTCCCTAACACCATACACAAAAATAACCTCAAAATGGATTAAGACCTAACTGTAAGGCCAGAAACTATCAAATTCTCAGAGGAAAACATAGGCAGAATACTCTATGACATAAATCACAGCAAGTTCCTTTTTGACCCACCTCCTACAGAAGTGGAAATAAAAACAAAAATACACAAATGGGACCTAATAAAACTTCAAAGCTTTTGTACAGCAAAGGAAACCATAAACAAGACCAAAAGACAACCCTCAGAATGGGACAAAATATTTGCAAATGAAGCAAGTGACAAAGGATTAATCTCCAAAATTTATAAGCAGCTCATGCACCTCAATGAGAAAATGACAAACAACCCAATCCAAAAATGGGCAGAAGACCTAAATAGACATTTCTCTAAAGAAAATATACAGACTGCCAACAAACACATGAAAGAATGCTCAACATCATTAATCATTAGAGAAATGCAAATCAAAACTACAATGAGATATCATCTCACACCGGTCAGAATGGCCATCATCAAAAAATCTAGAAACAATAAATGCTGGAGAGGGTGTTGAGAAAAGGGAACCCTCTTGCACTGGTGGTGGGAATGTAAATTGATACAGGCACTGTGGAGAACAGTATGGACGTTCCTTAAAAAACTGCAAATACAACTACCATATGACCCAGCAATCCCACTACCGGACATATACCCTGAGAAAACCATAATTCATAAAGAGTCATGTACCAAAATGTTCATTGCAGCTCTATTTACAATAGCCCGGAGATGGAAACAACCTTAGTGTCCACCATCGGATGAATGGATAAAGAAGCGGTGGCACATATATACAATGGAATATTACTCAGCCATAAAAAGAAACGAAATTGAGCTGTTTGTAATGAGGTGGTAGACCTAGAGTCTTTCATACAGAGTGAAATAAGTCAGAAAGAGAAAGACAAGTACCGTATGCTAACACATATATATGGAATTTAAGGAAAAAAATGTCATGAAGAACCTAGGGGTAAGACAGGAATAAAGACACAGAGCTACTAGAGAATGGACTTGAGGATATGGGGAGGGGGAAGGGTGAGCTGTGACAAAGCGAGAGAGAGGCATGGACATATATACACTAACAAACGTAAGGTAGATAGTTAGTGGGAAGGAGCCCCATAGCACAGGGAGATCAGCTCGGTGCTTTGTGACCGCCTGGAGGGGTGGGATAGGGAGGGTGGGAGGGAGGGAGACGCAAGAGGGAAGAGATATGGGAACATATGTATATGTATAACTGATTCACTTTGTTATAAAGCAGAAACTAACACAGCATTGTAAAGCAATTATATTCCAATAAAGATGTAAAAACAAAAACAAAACAAAACAAAAAACCCAGCGGAGTGTCATAGAACCAAACAAATTAAACAATACTAGTTTTGCTATACGTATCTTCCTGTTCCCCACTCTGCTCTGTGATGTGCTGATCTCTCCAGGTCTAGAATGGAGAGCTCTGCTTTCCCTCTGCCATGCTCTTCCCTCATGTTCTCCTAAGATCTATCAAGTTCGTGACCCTGAGTTTTAGTTACACTTGGTCCCTGTAGCCAGGCATAAAATTAATTGAAGCAATGGTTTCTTATGTTCCCAATTCTCTGTCAAAGAGGTCTCCAGACATATCCACAGCTCTTTTATCCCCCCGCTTTTTTCAGCACTCTAGTCCTTTTAAGGTCCCCCCTGCTGAGATTCTTGTGTACTATAAAGAGAAACACAATCCATTACACCTATGCTTGGGTTCAACTTTTATAACCTCTGGTAGCAGTTTAGCTTTAAAGGCCAAACAAGGAAAAATGAAACGATTCAAATTGCAGGCAGAGAAGGCTTTTCTGACTACTACTTTAAACCTCATACGCACTATGCCCACCAATATAAAAAATGTCCTCCCATCAATTTTTGTCTTTGTAGGGGGCATGGAGTGGGTCCTGTGAGATGTTTGTGTTTGTGACCACCAGGTGGCAGTGGTTCCATTCCTCTCATTCCTCCAGTGCCTTAACTGTCAAAAGCATGACAGCTACTAGAGGATTTGCTCTTGATTGGCTGAGCCACCAACAGAAAGGCTATCTCGTGCATTAGAGTAGGAGAACTAAGACACAGGAGCAGCTCCTCAGGGGAGAAGATTTGGAATCATTAAAATTGTATCAAGAGTGTGATATCAGGATGGAGAACATGCTGGAATGTGCATTCATAGTCTTGTGGCTTCAGCTTGGCTGTAAGTTGGAGGTTAAGAGATGAGAACCATAAGGGCACATTTATCCAAAGCTGGAGAGAAGAGAGAGAGGGGTTTAGTCTCAGCTCATCCCAGGTTTCTTGTTGGAATTTTTCAAAACTGCTGAACTGAAAGCTTTGTTTCATTTCTGATTTTGTTTTCCTGAACAGGGTTGAGGGGAGAAGACAAGGTGGAGCAGAGTCCTCAGACCCTGAAAATCCAGGAGGGAGACAGTCTCATCCTCAACTGCAGCTACACGGTCAGCAATTTTAACGCGCTACTGTGGTATAGACAGGATCCTGGGAAGGGACCCGAACTTCTCTTCCTTCTTTACTCAGTTGGGGAAGAAAAGCAGAACGAAAGACTAAAAGCCACCTTGTTAAAGAAGGGAAGCTCTCTGCACATCGCAGCCCCTAAACCTGAAGACTCAGCCACTTACCTCTGTGCTGTGGAGACACAGTGCTCCCCAGGCACCTGCAGCCTGTACACAAACCCTGCAGCTGGGGCTCTGGAATCAGAGCATCTTTGGTGTTTTCCTTCCTCGATGAAGTAGTTGCTTAGCACCCAGAACCTCTTTTCAAGTAGTCCTATGGAGAATGAAATCTTGTGACATAGCCAGACAGCAGAGATTACTGTTCATTCTGTCCAGGATCCTGAGTGATACTGGTATTCAACTTTGTCTTTCATTAAAATGTTTAGGTCAGATTTTGGTATCAAGATGATAATAGTTCATTAGATAAGTTGCAACTTATGGTTCCTTTTCTATCTATAGAAGAATTTGTACAGGGTTTTTAATAATTTTTTTTTAATTTTCAGAAAGTTCACTAGTGAGCCACCTAAGCATAGAGTTTCACTTATGGGAGAAACTTAATAATCCTTCAATTATGGATTCAGTTACTTTAACGGGTAAGGGGTTCTTTATATATTTGTTTTTTCTTGTGAAAGTTGGTCAATTTTGATTCTCCTGCACATAGTTTATTATTTACTACCTTTACTTTCTTTTATTTATCTTGCTACTTTTTCTAGTTCTTTGAGTTGCAAGTTTGACTATTGATTCTCAACATTTCTTCTTTCCTAACAAATATAATTTAAATCCATAAATTTGCCTCTAATTACAAATATTCCTTGACTTCCAGTGGAGTTACATCCCAATAAACACATCATAAGTTGAAAATATCTTAAGTCAAAAGTGCATTTAATACACCTAAACTCCGGACATCATAGCTTAGCCTAGCTTACCTTGAACGTACTCAGAACACTTATATTAGCCTACAGTTGGGCAAGATTATCTAACACAAAGCCTATTTTATAATATGGTGCTGACTCTCTCATGTAATTTATTGAATACTGTACTGAAAACAAAAAGCAGAGTGGTTGTCTGGGTTCAGACCGGTTTTGTTTTGTTTTTTTTAACATCTTTATTGGAGTATAATTGCTTTACAATGGCGTGTTAGGTTCTGCTTTATAACAAAGTGAATCAGCTATACATATACATATATCCCCATATCTCCTACCTCTTGTGTCTACCTCCCACCCTCCCTATCCCACCCCTCTAGGTGGTCACAAAGCACCGAGCTGATCTCCCTGTGCTATGCAGCAGCTTCCCACTAGCTATCTATTTTACGTTCGGTAGTAGTGTGATGGTCGTTTACTCTTGTGATCCAGTGACTGGCTGGGAGCTGTCCAGCATCAAAAGAGAGCATCATACTAGCCCAGGAAAAGATCAAAATTCAAAATTTGAAGTGTGGTTTGTACTTAATGCATATCACTTTCATACCATCATAAAGTCAGAAAACCGTAAGTCAGGGACCTTCTGTACTGCTTTTGCTGTATCCCACATGTTTGGATACGTCATATATTCATTATTATTCAACTAAAATGTTTGGTAATTTCCATTTGAAGTGGGGATTTTATGTCCCATGATGATATTTCCAGGGACGTAAGAATGGCCAAATCCTGCCCTGCTCACCACTGGGAAGATTCCTGAGGATGCTTATATGTATTAGCTTAATACAAATGGAAAGTGAAGAAGGACTTTCAGCTGAACCACGACCTGATTACCTCTAAAGCAGGAAAGGTGGGTTGAGGTTCAGGCCTAAGTGGAGTTTCCTACTTCCTTCTGAATCCAGAAAAGCAAGCTCAGAATTCCTATAAGGATGAGTAGGAGAGATAGGCCACGCATCAAACTGGCCAAGAGTTGACTTGATTTTCAAGTATCTGAGCTGAAAGAGAAAGAGAAAGAGGTAGCCAATCACAGCGTACTAAATTAGCTCTCCTTAGATTTGCTTATTATCACAGGTAGGCAAAGACTTAAAATGCAAGCGATATAAGCAGAGTGAGTGGAGTCTTGAGTCCTACATTTTAAGTTAGACTAAGGACTAATTTCCTACTCATAAATGGACTGCGAACAACAGAATCAACCCTCCTCACCCCTCCCGTGTGGGGAGGGGAAGAGGCAAGGTCTACAAAGACGGAAAGCAGATGTGGAAATTTCCTGATTTAGGGAAAGAGAGGTATTCTTTTATCCACACCATCTGGTTTTGTTTAATTTTAATCTTTTGGGTTTACAGCTTTAAAGTCTGCCCAATGTGTTCAGGGAAAGAGATCAGAGAATTATCATGGGATCCTTGTTTCCACCTGCCCTTATTTTGTCATTCGCATCATTACCACAATCATCTTTATTATCATTTATGGAACACTTACCATATGCCAAGTCCATTGCTAAGCACTTTACAACTCATTTTATAATCTAAAAACCGCAAAGTAATATTAACCCATCCTCAGTTGAGGAAACTGAGGCTTAAGAATGTTTAAAGATGAAGGGATTTCTGAGATAAAGTAAACGCTGCAGGCAATATAAGATGAGATTAAAAAATAAAAGCTCCAGAGTTAACCAATTGGACAGTATTTCTCAAATTTTACTGTACATTTAAGAATCACATGAAGAAAAAATATGTCTTATTCTGATGAACAGATTCTGATTCAATAGGTCTGGCATGAGGTTGGGGGTTTACTTTTTTAGTGAGTTACTTGATGATTTTGGTTCAAGTGACTGGGAGATTTTACTCTGAAAAACACTATAAATGGAAGACTGCTGAATTTCAGGAGGATGGATGATATGAAAATGTATGTGTTGTGTATTCACTTAGATGTTAGGTGGTTAGAGAACCTCAGAACCCACCTGGGGATACCTAATGCACGTAACACCTTATTCTGATTAAACCATATCCTATTTTGATTAGTAAAAATAAAATCTCTTTTTTAATGATAAACAAGGTAATGACTTTTGTTTTCAACAACAGCAAAAAGAAATTTATCCATGGTTTAATGAATGGTGAGATTTGGTATAAAACTGATGTAACTGCAAGTTTTTGTCACGTTAATGAGCTAGGCCAGCTGTTAGTGGAATGCCTTTTGTAACTGCAGGTACTCAAACGTGAAATGGAGAGTCTTAATTCTATGCCAAGGGCTATTGTTATGATGATGGACGCTGTTGAATCAAAGATTTTTGTAAGTGTTCGTTGTTTATTTGTTTTCATTCTTTATTTTTAATTAAAAAACAAAACCTCTCTATATGTTAAAGGCCATGAGTCAGTTATTTCTTAATATTTCCTCCTCTGTTCTAAAGGCTAAATATATTATACTTCATAATTTTAATTAATCTTTTTACTCTTTCTGGATTCTTTACAATATTTAAAATTCATATTGAAGAAAGCAATTTACAACACTGATAAAATTTTGTTTACTGCAAAATATAGCACAATAATTATCTAACCTCTGCCTTCATAGTTCTCCTAATAATTTCCAGGAGAGACCACACTGATGACTTATAATTGTTTTATGACCGTGTTTAATCTTCTGCCATATCCTCACAGCCAGGCTTTCCTTTTCCTGTATCTGTGGTGACTTGGTTGGTGCAGGGCTTATTATTGAATTTTGTTCCTCAAGCTCATCTAATTGGTAAATATTAATTGATATTACTAATATTATTGGAATATATTTAATTATAATATATATAAATTACACAATATAAAATATTGGACTATATATGTATATTTTTTTATTTTGTCTTAAGAATTAGAAACCTTTATTTAGAATCACTTATAGAATCAAAGAGTTTTTTTTTCCATTTAGATGAATAAGATGTACTCTGGAGCATTTTTCATTGTCACAAATTTGGCAGCTGGGACCCAGAACTAGGGACCAAGAGGCATTAAGCGTTCACCATTTTCCATTAAGAACAACTCACAGCCAGGCACTCTAGGATTTATGAAGAAGCAACTGTACAGACCCTGCAACCCCTGATCTTCACTTCTTTAGCTGATGTGAGGGATGGAGCAGTTAGCAGAACAGTATCATCAGAGTGTTCCACTTTCCCCATGAGCCACTTCAGACATCGCTATCCTAAAATACTTGCTTTTAAAGACAGAGATCATCGGAGTAAAAAGGAAAACTGCATGGCATTCTGTCTTTGGATATCTGTTTCTGGAGCAGATTTTGATCTATTTTTGCATCTACTTAAGCAGAAGATGAGGAAATCAGAGAAGGATGGTACAGTGAAGGGGGGCAGCATTGGGGCTGCCTGGGTGTCTCCATGAGGCATGGTGAGGAGGAGTGAGTGCTGTGTCCCACAGGTGCCACCTCTGAAGGCAGCAGGCCTGAGTCATCAGCCAGTTCTCCACCAGGAAAAGGGGAGACAAGAGGCCATGGGGAGTGCTTCCTGAATGGGATCTGACAGGGAGGGGGAGATCCTGCCTTGAGGAGGCTCCTGAGGGTCCCCGGCTGCTCTCTCACAGGGATGCTCGCACATCGAGGCCATCAGTGGTTGGGCAGGAAAGCAGTGACACCCAAAGGTGCACACCAGTTAAATGAGAAAGTGTCTGCCATTTTTAAAAAATTCTTCTTAACTTTTGTTTCTTCCCTAACCTCAAGGGAATTAGAACCAAAGACAAAAGGCAGAGGAAGAGAACAGAGCAAGCCATGCTGACCTTACTGCAGCCAGGAGTCAAGCCTCAGGTTCAAAGAGCAGAAGAGAGAAATGAAGATGGAAGTTTTAACCAGGGCTACACTGAGATTTATTTAATACATGAAAGTGGCCCAGAGGTCTTGTGGTTTTCTTTCCAAGATGTCTCTAGGGGACAAGGTTCAATGTTCCTCCAAGGACCCATCGATACTTATGCCTCCTTGCTTTACTCGGATACTCTCTCCTCTCCCCGTTGCTCCACTTAGAAAATGCTTATTTTGCCTCAGGTAGGCTAGCTTGTATTATTTCAGTGTATCATCTCCTAAATCTGTAACTGATGCTTGTCCTTTGATTTGCCTATAGGACTAAAACTTTTGAAATAAAATGGTAAGCAAGGCAGCTTTATTTTTTTCCCAGCAGTACGTCCTTTCTTTGAAGTGATGAGCTGAGAATCACCCATCTGCCTGAATGAAGGAAACATCATGTGGTTTTAAAAATGAAAAAAAGCAAAAACTCTGTAAATACTGCAACAATTGTCTTGTTACACACAGTGATCATTCTAAAAACTTAAATGACCAAAACTGTCCCATCTGTAACATGAGACGCACATCTAAGCTGTTCTCTTCCATTATCCGTACAGTAACTTTACAAAAGCTGGTAGGTGGACTTGCCTGGGATCTGGTGACGGCATTCGTGTGTTTAGTCGCAAGAGGGGCCTGCTGTATCTCTGTCAGTAACGTCCCTGATCAGATGGGGAAAGAGTAGTTAGCTCACATGCAATATTGAAGTCATGTGGAAACTATGACAAATGATATATTTTATTCTCTTTGTTATAAGCAGAATAGTCTGGGCACAGCTTCCGAACATTCAATGATTCTTGGCCTTGTCCCAATCCATTATGAAAGGTTTTCTTGCTACTTCAAATGGGATGACACACAAAGAGGAAGACAGGAAGTGGCTATGCAGCTTTCCAGCTTAATTGATCCATTTCTGTCAATTTTTTGTAGGAACAAAGAAAAGTGTAATTTTTTTTCCAATGGGAAGAGAATTACTTTTCCTCAATCTCTTTTAGTTCTCTTAAACTTGAGAAGATAACAAGAAAACGTTTTCAAGGCTACTCCCCCTTCTTTCTTACAGTGTCTTTCCTTTTTTCCCTCCTTTCTCTCCTCCTGGCCAGTCCACTCTGTGTTGGGGCCGCTACGCACACGCAGAGAATGGGGAAAGACCAGTTATGGACAGGGTTTGTGGAGCGTAAGGATGAGTGCCAGGTCTATTGTTTCCTTTATACCAAGACATGCCGTCTATAAATGCCCTCCTAGTAACACATGATCCCTAGAAACATTTTAGGAGACCAGAGAATCGGGCAACTTGGCTTCTAGGTTAGGATCTGACCTTAACCTTCTCAGTCAC
The DNA here is from genome assembly GCF_964374135.1 of Grampus griseus. NCBI lineage: Eukaryota > Metazoa > Chordata > Mammalia > Artiodactyla > Delphinidae > Grampus > Grampus griseus. The sequence goes on along the minus strand of NC_139018.1, from coordinate 75,128,511 downwards.
TTTGAGCACATCACCCTCTGTATCTGAGTCTCATTTACTCTTTCTTGTCATTTTTTAAAAAGTATTTCTTTTCTTTAAAATTTTTATGAATTTATTTATTTTATTTTTGGCTGTGTTGGGTGTTCGTTGCAGCTCACGGGCTTTCTCTAGTTGCGGAGAGCGGGAGCTACTCTTCGTTGCAGTGCGCGGGCTTCTCATTGTGGTGGCTTCTCTTGTGGAGCATGGGCTGTAGGCGCCTGGGCTTCCGTAGTTGCGGCACATGGGCTCAGTAGTTGTGGCTCACGGGCTCTAGAGCGCAGGCTCAGTAGTTGTGGTGCATGGGCTTAGTTGCTCTGTGGCATGTGGGATCTTCCCAGACCAGGGCTCGAACCCGTGTCCCCTGCATTGGCAGGCAGATTCTTAACCACTGCACCACCAGGGAAGCCCCATCTTTCTTGTCATTTAGAGAGACTTTCCCCCTCCTCTCAAGGCTGTATAAGACTTGGTGTTCTTCCTCAATAGGCCACAAAAATGCCAATAAAAATTCCATTAGAAAAATCTTTTAACTTGCTTATGAACTAAACGTTGTTCAACCGAAAATAAACAGCATAGAGACTTCCTACTCCAGTTCTTAATGTGTACTTTTTCATACACAAAAAGAGAAAGTGAAAAGAAAATCACATCATTTGGCTTAGCAGTGGGAGACGTGCCCACAAGATGTCAGTATATGTTAGAACTAATACACAAATTCAGTAAAGTTGCACGATACAAAACCAATACACAAAAATCAGTTGTGTTTCCACATACTACTAACAAACTATCAGAAGGTGATGTTAAGAAAACAATTCCATTTACAATTGCATCGAATAGAAAATATTTAGGAATAAATTTAAACAAGGAAGTGAAAGACCTGTACATTGAAATCTTAAGACATTGATTAAGGAAATTGAGAAGACAAAAATAAATGGGAAGATACTTTGTTCTCATGGACGTAAAAAATTAAATTGTTGAAATATCCATAGTACCCAAAGCAATCTACAGATTGAATGAAATCCTTGTCAAAATTCTATGGCACTTTTCACAGAAATAGAACAAAAAAATCCTGAAATTTGTATGGTACCAAAATAGACCACCAATACCCAAAGCAATCTAGAGAAACAGGAACAAAACTGAGGGCATCACATTTGCTTATTTCAAAGTATATTACAAAGCTATAGTAGTCAAAACACTGGTAGTGGCATAAAAAAAGACACATTGATCAATGGAGCAGAATGGAGAGCCCAAATATAAGCCCCTGTTGTCTAGGTCCTCCGGCCTGGTGTCAGGCCTGAACCTCTGAGGTGGAAGAGCTGAGTTCAGGACATTGGACCACTAGAAACCTCCCGGCCACATGTAATATCAATCAGTGAGAGCACTCCCAGAGATCTCCGCCTCAATGTTAAGACCCTGCTCCACCCAATGGCCAGCAAGCTCCAGTGCTGGACACCCTATGCCAAACAACTTGTAAGACAGGAACACAGCCTTACCCATCAGCAGAGAGGCTGCCTAAAATAATATTAAGCTCACAGACACCACAAAACACACCACTGGACGCAGCCCTGACCACCAAAAAGACAAGATCCAACCCCACCCACCAGAACAAAGACACCAGTCCCCTCCACGAGGAAGCCTACACAACACACTGAACTAACCTTATCCAATGGGGGCAGACACCAAAAGCAAGGGGAATTATGAACCTGCAGCCTGCAAAAGGGAAACCCAAACACAGTAAGTTAAACAAAATGAGAAGACAGAGAAATATGCAGCAGAGGAAAGAGTAAGGAAAAAACCCACCAGAGCAAAAAATATGAAGAGGAAATAGGCAGTCTACCTGAAAAAGGATTCAGAGTAATGATAGGAAGGATGATCCAAAATCTTGGAAATAGAATGGAGAAAATACAAGAAACGTTTAACAAGGACCTAGAAGAACTAAAGAGCAAACAAACAATGATGAACAACAAAATAAATGAAATTAAAAATTCTCTAGAAGGAATCAATAGAGAATAACTGAGACAGAAGAACAGGTAAGTGACCTGAAAGAGAGAATAGTGGAAATAACTACCACAGAGTGGAATAAAGAAAAAAGAATGAAAAGAATCAACGACAGTCTCAGAGACCTCTGGCACAAAATTAAATGCACCAACATTCGAATTATAGGGGTCCCAGAAGAAGAAGAGAAAAGGAAAGGGACTGAGAAAATACTGGAAGAGATTATAGTTGAAAACTTCCCTCATATGGGAAAGGAAATTGTCAGTCAAGTCCAGGAAGTGCAGAGAGTCCCATACAGGATAAATCCAAGGAGAAACACGCCAATTCACATATTAATCAAACCATCAAAAGTTGAATACAAAGAAAAAATATTAAAGGTAGCAAGGGAAAAACAACAAATAATATACAAGGGAATGCCCATAAGGTTAACAGCTGATCTTTCAGCAGAAACTCTGCACGCCAGAAGGGAGTGCCAGGACATATTTTAAGTGATGAAAGGGAAAAACCTACAACCAAGATTACTCTACCCAGCAAGGATCTCATTCAGATCTGATGGACAAATTAAAACCTTTAAGACAAGCAAAAGCTAAGAGGATTCAGCATCACCAAACCAACTTTACAACAAATGCTAAAAGAACTTCTCTAGGCAGGAAACACAAGAGAAGGAAAAGACCTACAATAACAAACCCAAAACAATTAAGAAAATGGTAATAGGAACTACATGTTCATAATTACCTTAAATGTAAATGGATTAAATGCTCCAACCAAAAGACATAGACTGGCCGAATGGACAGAAAAGCAAGACCTGTATATATGCTGTCTACAAGAGACCCACTTCAGACCTAGGGACACATACACACTGAAAGTGAGGGGATGGAAAAAGATATTCCATGCAAATGGAAATCAAAAGAAAGCTGGAGTAGCAATTCTCATATCAGGCAAAATAGAGTTTAAAATAAAGACGACTACAAGAGACAAAGAGCGACACTACATAATGATCAAGGGATCAATCCAAGAAGATATAACAATTGTAAATATTTATACACCCAACACAGGAGCACCTCAATACATAAGGCAAATGCTAATAGCCATAAAAGGGGATATTGACAGTAACACAATCATAGTAGTGGACTTTAACACCTCACTTTCAGCAGTGGACAGATCATCCAAAATGGAAATAAATAAGAAAATAGAAGCTTTAAATGACACATTAAACAACGTGGATTTAATTGACATTTATAGGACATTCCATCCAAAACAACAGTATACTTTCTTCTCAAGTGCTCATGGAATATTCTCCAGGAGAGATCACATCTTGGGTCACAAATCCAGCCTTGGTAAATTTAAGAAAATTTAAATTATATCAAGTATCTTTTCTGACCACAACACTATGAAACTAGATATCAATTACAGGAAAAAAACTGTAAAAAATGCAAACACATGGAGGCTAAACAATACACTAGTAAATAACCAGGAGATCACTGAGAAATCAAAGAGGAAACCAAAAAGTACCTAGAAACAAATGACAATGAAAACACGACGACCCCAAACCTATGGGATGCCCCAAAAGCAGTTCTAAGAGGGAAGTTTATAGCAATACAATCCTACCTTAAGAAACAAGAAAAAGCTCAAATAAACAATCTAAACTTACACCTAAGGCTATTAGAGAAAGAAGAACAAAAGAACCCCAAATTTAGCAGAAGGAAAGAAGTCATAAAGATCAGATCAGGAATAAATGAAAAAGAAATGAAGGAAACAATATCCAAGATCAATAAAACTAAAAGCTCTTTCTTTGAGAAGATAAACAAATTGATAAACCACTAGTCAGACTCATCAAGAAAAAAGAGAAGGAGACTCAAATCAACAGAATTAGAAATGAAAAAGGAGAAGTAACAATTGACACTGCAGAAATACGAAGGATCATGAGGGATTACTACAAGCAACTACATGCCAATAAAATGGACAACCTGGAAGAAATGGACAAATTCTTAGAAAAGCACAACTTTCTGAGACTGAACCAGGAAGAAATAGAAAATATAAATAGCCCAATCACAAGCACTGAAATTGAAACTGTGATTAAAAATCTTCCCACAAACAGAAGCCCAGGACCAGTTGTCTTCACAGGCGAATTCTGTCAAACATTTAGAGAAGAGCTAACACCATCCTTCTCAAACTCTTGCAAATATAGCAGCGGGAGGAACACTCCCAAACTCATTCTATGAGGCCACCATCACCCTGATACCAAAACCAAAGGTGTCACAAAGAAAGAAAACTATAGACCAATATCACTGATGAACACAGATGCACAAATCCTCAACAAAATACTAGCAAACAGAATCCAACAACACATTAAAAGGATCATAAACCATGATCAAGTGAGGTTTATCCCAGGAATGCAAGGATTTTTCAGTATATGCAAATCAATCAATGTGATACACCATATTAACAAACTGAAGGATAAAAACGATATGATCATCTCAATAGGTGCAGAAAAAGCTTTCAGCAAAATTCAACACCTATTTATGATAAAAGTTCTCCACAAAGTAGGCATAGAGGGAACTTACCTCAACGTAACAAAGGCCATATATGACAAACCCACAGCCAACATCATCCTCAATGGTGAAAAACTGAAACCACTTCTTCTAAAATCAGGAACAAGACAAAGGTTGTCCACTCTCGCCACTATTATTCAAAATAGTTTTGGAAGTTTTAGCCACAGCAATCAGAAAAGAAAAAGAAATAAAAGGAATCCAAATCGGAAAAGAAGAAATAAAGCTGTCACTGTTTGCAGATGACATGCTACTATACATAGAGAGTCCTAAAGATGATACCAGAAAACTACTAGAGCTTATAAATGAATCTGGTAAAGTAACCGGATACAGAATTAATGCACAGAAATCTCTTGCATTCCTATACACTAATGATGAAAAATCTGAAAGAGAAATTATGGAAACACTCCCATTTACTATTGCAACAAAAAGAATAAAATACCTAGGAATAAACCTACCTAAAGAGACAAAAAACCTGTATGCAGAAAACTATAAGACACTGATGGAAGAAATTAAACAGATTTCTTCAGATGGAGAAACAGATAGAGAGATATACCATGTTCTTCAATTGGAAGAATCAACATTGTGAAAATGACAATACTACCCAAAGCAATCTAAAGATTCAATGCAATCCCTACCAAACTAACAATGGCATTTTTTATTTTACAGAACTAGAACAAAAAATTTTAAAATTTGCATGGAAACACAAAAGACCCTGAATAGGCAAAGCAATCTTGAGAAAGAAAAATGGATCTGGAGGAATCACGCTCCCTGACTTTAGACTATGCTACAAAGCTACAGTAATCACGACAGTATGGTACTGGCACAAAAACAGAAGTCTAGATCAGTGAAACAGGATAGAAAGCCCAGAGATAAACCCACGCACATATGATCACCTTATCTTTGATAAAGGAGGCAAGAATATACAATGGAGAAAACACAGCCTCTTCAATAAGTGGTGCTGGGAAAACTGGACAGCTACATGTAAAAGAATGAATTAGAACACTTTCTAACACCATACACAAAAATAAACTCAGAATGGATTAAAGACCTAAATGTAAGACCAGACACTATCAAACTCTTAGAGGAAAACATAGGCAGAACACTCCTTGACATAAATCATAGCAAGATCTTTTTTGACCCACCTCCTAGAGAAATGGAAATAAAAACAAAAATAAACAAATGGGACCTAATGAAACTTAAAAGCTTTTTCACAGCAAGGAAATCATAAACAAGACAAAAAGATAACCCTCAGAATGGGAGAAAATATGTTGTTGCAAACGAAGCAACTGACAAACAATTAATCTCCAAAATATACAAGCAGCTCATGCAGCTCAATATCAAGGAAACAAACAACCCAATCCAAAACTGGGCAGAAGATCTAAATAGACATTTCTCCAAAGAAGATATACAGATTGCCAACAAATGCATGAAAAGATGCTCAACATCACTACTCATTAGAGAAGTGCAAATCAAAACTACAATGAGGTATCACCTCACACCAGTCAGAATGGCCATCATCAAAAATTCTACAAACAATAAATTTTAGAGAGGGTGTGGAGAAAAGGGAACCCTCTTGCACTGTTGGTGGGAATGTAAATTGATACAGCCACTATGGAGAACAGTATGGAGGTTTCTTAAAACCAGAACTATCATATGACCCAGCAATCCCACTACTGGGCATATACCCTGAGAAAACCGTAATTCAAAAAGAAGCATGTACCACACTGTTCATTGAAACCCTATTTACAAAAGCCAGGACATGGAAGCAACCTAAATGTCCATGGACAGATGAATGAATAAAGAAGATGTGGCACATATATACAATGGAATATTACTCAGCCATAAAAAGAAACGAAATTGAGTTGTTTGTAGTGAGGTGGATGGACCTGGAGTCTGTCATACAGAGTGAAGTAATTCAAAAAGAGAAAAACAAATACCGTATGCTAACAAATATATGTGGAATCTAAAAAAAAAGAAAAAAAGTTCTGATGAACTTAGGGGCAGGACAGGAATAAAGACGCAGATGTAGAGAATTGACTTGAGTACACAGGGAGGGGGAAGGGTAAGCTGGGACGAAGTGAGTGAGTAGCACTGACATATATACACTACCAAATCTAGAATAGATACCTAGTAGGAAGCAGCTGCATTGCACAGGGAGATCACCTCGGTGCTTTGTGCCCACCTAGAGGGGCGTGATAGGGAGGGTAGGGGGGAGATGCAAGAGGGAGGGTATATGGGGATATATGTATACATATAGCTGATTCACTTTGTTATACAGCAGAACCTAACACAACATTGTAAAGCAATTATACTCCAATAAAGATGTTAAAAAGCAAAAGTAAAAATAAACCCATGTGTACATAGTCAATTAATTCATGAAAAAGAAGCCAAAAATATACTTTCAGGAAAGGAAAGTCATTTCAATAAATGGTGTTAAGAAGAATGGAAAGCCCTATGCAAAAGAATGAAACTGGACACTTCTCTTACACCACACACAAAAATCAACTCAAATTGGTTTAGAGACTTGAACATAGACCTAACCCAATAAAACTCCTAGAAGAAAACATACAGAACAAATTCCTTGACATCAGTCTTGGCAATGATTTTTTGTATTTGACACCAAAAGCAAAGACAACAAAAGCAGTAATAAACAAGTGGGACTACATCAAACTGTGAGGCAAAAGAAACTAGGAACAAAATGAGAAGGCAATCTAGGGAATGGGAGAAAATATTTTCCAATTATATATCTGATAAGGGGTTAATATCAAAATATATTAAAATATCATATGATCAATAGAAAAACCAATCTGATTAAAAAATAGGCAGATCATCTGAATAAACATTTTCCCAAAGAAGCCATACAAATGGCCAATGGGTGAATTAGAAGATACTCAACATGACTAATAATCAGGGAAATGAAAATCAAAATGAAAATGAGGTATCACCTTACACCTGTCAGAATGGCTATTATCAAAAAGAAAAGAAAAAAAGTGTTGGTAAGAATGTAAAAAAGAGGGAACCCTGTAAACTGTCAGTGGAAATGTAAATGAGTGCAATGTCTATGGCAAACACTATGGAGATGCCTCAAAAAAATTAAAATGAGCACTACTATACGATCCAGCATTTCCACTTCTGGGTATATCCCTGAAGGAAATAAAAGCACCATCTCAGAAAGATATCTCTTCATTGCAGCTCATCTACAATAGCCAAGACTTGGAAACAACCTAAGTGTCCACTGACAGATGAATGAACAAGGATAATGTCATCAAAAAAAAAAGAAACCCTGCCATTTACAACATGGATGAAACTAGAGGGCATAATGTTAAGTGAAGACAAAGTCAAATACTGTATGAAAATTAAAATTTAAAAAATACTGTATGAAATCACTTGTATGTGGAATCTAAAGCACAGGCACAGACATACACACACAGCAGAACTCATAGGTACAGAGAACAGATTGGCGATTGTCAGAATCAGTGGGGGATGGGGGTGGGAGTCTGTGAAGGTGCTCAACAGGTACAAACTTCCAGTTAAAGACAAATTCCTCCTGGGGATGCAATGTACAGCATGATGACTATAGTTTAAAATTTAAAAGAAAAGATGTCACTATATGAATTCCTCTGGCTCTCAAAGTTCGTTTTGCTTTTTTTCTAGTAGTTTGAACAGTTTAATAACAAATTCGGAGTAGAATGTATATATGAGTAGAGTAGCTTTCACCTGAATGAAATATACAAGATTAAAATAAGATATAATGCCTGGATGGGAATGCATGGTCAGCATGAGAAAACAGTCATCAAGGATGTCACAGGGAGGGACTAGGGAAGATCTGGGAACCCCAGTAGTGATTCTGTGCCCTCATATGATATGTGAACTTGGAATTCCCATAAAGGAATCAAGGAGAGTCTGAAGACAATCTACAACAGAATAACTCAATTATTCTCATTGGGGTTTCTTTATGAGGTGCTGAAACAAAAATAAAATGCTTGAAATTTGATCATTTGGCATAAACAACTTCATTAGATGAAATTTCAGGATAAAATGGAAAAGAGTCTTCATTCCTTCAATGTCAAGAGAAGGAAATATTTTTATTTTGGAAAGCATTTATACTGTTAATAGTTTTTATATTTTCACTGATTAAACAGTATGTTATGAGAAGCTTTGTCTTCGTGACAACTATAACAATAATTATAGAATTGCACCAAACAATATATGTGCACTCATGACAAACACATGGCCAAATATTTGGATTTAGAGGACCTGTGGAGCTTTGCTTCCTACAACTTCTAATAAGTTAAGCATAGAGTTACATCACAAGTGAATATGATTTTACTGCCACTACCATTTGTTATTCCAATACACAACTGGAGATATAACAGAAGTCAGAACCCTGTTTTGTTCTCATTTGTCTGAGTGATATTTGCTGTTGTGAAGTTACCAGTTCCCATGATTTGGCGGGTAAGTAGGAAGGAAGGGGGGTGATGGCTTCTGGCTTATCTTTTGTAGGGAAGTGGAGGATCAGTGAACATATTTCACCTTAGAATCGAAATTGGAGGCAAGAAAACAATCAGAAGAACATGAATGAATATTTGCAAACACAGCATGATTCATAATGAATTTGTTTCTGGTAAGCCCTTCAGATTCCATCACAGATTAATTTACTAAATTTGGAAATTTGAAGTAATAAATCTCCTTCCCATATGTCCTTCAATATTGATCATGGACTGTCCTTTACTATATATAATCATTTATCATTAAACCACAAGGAAAGGGAGCACAATGTTTAAGGCAGGCCAAATCTCCCAACCAGGGTGTTATACACATTCAGACTTGATCCAGCCAGAAACTACATTTCAGAGACAGCTGCTATAGTGCAGCTGAGGGACCTTGCACCTTTACTGTCAGGAACTCAGAGCAGGGCCATTTCAACAAGGGGGAAATCCTGCCATTATGCTGCTCCCCAGACTGCTGTGGGCATTCATGGCTCTCCTCTGCTTAGCTACACATAATTGCAAACCAGGGCGTCGGCTGCCTGTCAGCACTCAGAGGTGAAATGGGACAGAGGAGTAGATGTCTCAACTAAAAATACACTCTCAGCCCTGCGACACTCATTAATGAGTTATTTTGACCTTAAAGTCAAAGGACTAGCACTGTTTTAGAGACCTTGTCTGTACTTTCTTTTCTACTTGTCTATTTGCCTTTGGTTCTTTTAATTCTTCCGTTAAAACAATGAAACCAAATGGAAGATTGACAGCTACATTCCACAAGAACGTGTAACAGTATACAAAACGTCAGTTACCAACTTCTGTGGCATTGACATGTACTGAGTGTTTACAGCCTGTAGATAACATGTTTTGTAGGAGTGCATTATAGCATTGTGTCACAGAAAGATCTGGCATGCTTATCTTGACTTTATTTTACAAAGAGAAAAATAATCAGCTCCTCACAAGTGAGACAGAACACTTTGGACCGATGGGATAGAAAATGTGACATCAAGACAAGCATAGGACACATGATCTACTAAGTACAGTTCTACTTGGGGAGGCAACAGGACTGAAGATCCGGAATATCCTGATCTTCCTCAAAGTCTAATAAATAAGACTCAATGTCAGGTTTCAAAAGAATATATTATTCCTGTTATAATTTCATGAAAACATAAAAAACTAAATAGATTCTGAAAACCTGAGGGGCTGATTTTTTAACATTTCATGTTAAAGTAACTTTATTTAGTGAAAACTCTAAATAGAGCCCTAGAACCCGGTTAAAAAAAAGAGATACATCAATTATTTTGGATAATATTGCCTTTCACCAAGAAAGCTGAAAATCTGTGAGTTTTAAAAGAACTCCACTGATTCAGAATGGAGAAAAGTAAAGAGAGGCTAAATAAATGACCAGTAAGTAGATTACAAGAAGGGTGCATACCCTATACTAAATTCTATTTTAAATGGACCGGCAAAATTATTCTGCTGAATAATTATCAACGCGTGTCAACCTGTTTAATCTGTAGTTCCCCTCAGCTCAAAACTTTAATACTAATTTTTCCATGCTCCTTTTCAGATACTGCCTAACAACTACCGTGGGAAGAAAAGTAACATAGTTTTGTGGTGAGCCAGACTTTTTCCCCATCTGTGCACTAACCACGTGGTCTATGAACATAACACCCTACTTCCTGTTTGGAGGAGTGACACAGGAACCCAGGTACTATGTATATGTGCTGCTAGGCCCTCAAAGACACTGAACTCTCAGCTTGAGGCAGAACTGAAAACATATGTGCAGGGGAATTCTTGCCACATGGTGCTCTCCAGCCTGCCCTGGGTATTCCTGGCCTTCATCTTCTCTGGTAGGGATGGTTCCAAATATGGGTACAAATGTTCAGGTTGAAAGGACTGCACACAGGCACATGGTACTTCACATGGACTTGAGGAGGAAAGGAGGATTGGAGAAAAGAAAGCTTATCATGATTTCAATTTGGTTTTTCTTTGGGTCCTAAATTAGTCTAATTCCTACATTATTTTGTTCACTACTTCAGCTCTGTTTTCTGATTTTTTCCCACAGGATTTGGTGCGGCCCAGAAAGTTACTCAAGTCCAGCGAGCCATGTCCAGGCAGCTAGGGGAGGCGGTCACCTTGAGCTGTCAGTATGAAACAAGCTGGAGCTGGTACCAGTACTGTATTGTTTGGTATAAGCAGCTTCCCAGTGGAGAGATGACTTTCCTTATTCATCAGAGTTCTTCTGGCCAAAATGCAAAGAATGGCCGCTATTCTGTAAACTTTCAGGAAAGACAAAAATTCATCAGCCTCACCATTTCAGCCTTACTGGTGGAAGATTCTGCAAACTACTTCTGTGCTCTCTGGGAACTCACAGTGCTTGAAGTAATAGGAAAAGCCAAACAAAAACCCCAGAGCTCAATAAGAGAGAGCCCCCTTGCTGTGGGAGCCACGCTGAAAGGCACACCTGCAGATGCCAGACAAGAAATGGTAGTCCTGTGGTTGCTTAATCTGTGGTCTGGATCAGGAGATTTAATTCTAAATAAAATCTCCTGCTATCTCACTTGGGAACAGATGTCCAGAGTGACTTTCTACTAATACATACTCAGTCTTGAATTTTTGACTTTAAGTCCATCACACAGAACATGTGTAAAATTGTCTAAAGTTGAAAACTTGCTCCATAATAATTTAATGTGGCAGTTCCACCTAAAGACACTCACATCACAAACCTGGGTCTAGTTATCTGAAATGGTCATGAAAATCATTTCCTTAGTCCTTTCCTCTTAGACTTTGTGTCAGGGTACAATCAGAGAAGCAAATCACAAGTGATCTAGAATAAGAGACTCACTGTAGAGAATAGAACTCAGGCAATAGCTAGAGCTGGTGGAGGGGTCTATACAAAGCTGTTATCTTTGCATCTGGTGTTGAGCCTGAATTCACTGTTAGTCAGTTAGAGTGTCATTTGGGAAGGAAAGTTGGATGTGGACAAAAGCATGGACAGACTGTGACATGTACGGATACTAGAACCCATGAGGACAATGGAACCCACAAAGATACACTAAAACTTGTCTGTCTCTCACCTCCTTCAGTCTCACAATGGTGGGTGACCTCAAGGAGAAGGGGGTGTCATTTGCCCTCATGCTACACGCATACTTGGTCCAAGACAAAGAGAAGATGAGGAGGAGATCGGGTGGGCGGTAGAGGAGTTGTGAGTCAACAATAAGATGAGCTAGTTCATCAGCAGGCACATGTGTGAGTTGCCCAGTTCCTGGAGCCCTGCACCAACCAGCAGAGCTTTAAAAATGTGGCTACTTCATGACAACTACCTTCTAAACCTTGTGCAAGTCTTTTTTGTGGCCAACCCTAACCCAGAACAATACAGGGAAGCAAATTCTGGGACACAGATATCCAGATAGTTGAGACACTACAAAGCTACTACAGTACCCTCTATGTCAACTAGTCACCCATCGATACCTCTTTTAACAACACAACTTTCAAATAAAGACAACAGCAAAACTATGCTTCCTGTTAATAAGATGCAGTTATTCCCCATTCAACCAAAACCAAGCTAACCCTCTCCCGAAGAGAGTACACCCAGTTAATTTATCCATTTTGGGGTGGTGTTCTTTCCTCTTATACCTCATTCACACTGTCCCATTGAATCCTGCATCTTAACCACTGAGATACAATGAGATATGAGATAAACTTACACTTGCACATCATATGTTACCACAGGCAGACAAGTAGGGGAGAGATTTAAAAATGGTTAATGTAGAAGCAAGAAGAACTACAATCCTGCAGCCTGTGGAACGAAAACCGCATTCACAGAAAGATAGACAAGATGAAAAGGCAGAGGGCTATGTACCAGATGAAGGAACAAGATAAAACCCCAGAAAAACAACTAAATGAAGTGGAGATAGGCAACCTTCCAGAAAAAGAATTCAGAATAATGATAGTGAAGATGATCCAGGACCTCAGAAAAAGAATGGAGGCAAAGATTGAGAAGATGCAAGAAATGTTTAACAAAGACCTAGAAGAATTAAAGAACAAACAAACAGAGATGAACAATACAATAACTGAAATGAAAACTACACTAGAAGGAATCAAGAGCAGAATAACTGAGGCAGAAGAACGGATAAGTGACCTGGAAGACAGAATGATAGAATTCACTGCTGCGGAACAGAATAAAGAAAAAAGAACGAAAAGAAATGAAGACAGCCTAAGAGACCTCTGGGACAACATTAAACGCAACAACATTCGCATTATAGGGATCCCAGAAGGAGAAGAGAGAGAGAAAGGACCAGAGAAAATATTTGAAGAGATTATAGTCGAAAACTTCCCTAACATGGGAAAGGAAATAGCCACCCAAGTCCAGGAAGCAGAGTGAGTCCCATACAGGATAAACCCAAGGAGAAACACACCGAGACACATAGTAATCAAATTGGCAAAAATTAAATACAAAGAAAAATTATTTAAAGCAGCAAGGGAAAACTGAAAAATAACATACAAGGGAACTCCCATAAGGTTAACAGCTGATTTCTCAGCAGAAACTCTACAAGCCAGAAGGGAGTGGCATGATGTACTTAAAGTGATGAAAGGGAAGAAACTACAAACAAGATTACTCTACCCAGCAAGGGTCTCATTCAGATTCGTTGGAGAAATCAAAAGCTTTACAGACAAGCAAAACCTAAGAGAATTCAGCACCACTAAACAAGCTCTACAACAAATGCGAAAGGAAATTCTCTAAGTGGGAAACACAAGAGAAGAAAAGGACCTACAAAAACAAACCCAAAACAATTAAGAAAATGGTCACAGGAACATACATATGGATAATTACCTTAAACATGAATGGATTAAATGCTCCAACCAAAAGACACAGGCTTGCTAAATGGATACAAAAACAAGACCCATATATATACTGTCTACAAGAGACCCACTTCAGACTTAGGGACACATACAGACTGAAAGTGAGGGGATGGAAAAAGGTATTCCATGCAAATGGAAATCAAAAGAAAGCTGGAGTAGCTGGTATTTTATTGTGTATATGCAATATAATTAATTTAGCTAGTTTCCCATTGGAAAAAAAGAAAAGAAAAAAAACCCATAAGAGTTAAAAACCATACGGATGGATGGAACCATAAAAGACTCAGAATTGCTAAAGCAATCCTGAGGAAAAAGAACAAAGCTGAAGGCATAACCCTCCCAGACTTCAGAGAATACTACAAAGCTACAATAATCAAAACAGCATGCTATTGGCACAAAACCAGACATATAGATCAATGGATCAGAATAAAGAGCCCAGAAATAAACCTACACACCTACAGTCAATCTTTGACAAAGGAGGCAACTGAGAAAAGACAGTCTCTGCAGCAAGTGGTGTTGGGAAAACTGGACAGCCGCATGTAAATCACTGAAGTTAGAACACTCCCTCATACCATACACAAAAATAAACTCAAAATGACTTAAAGACTTAAATATAAGACATGACATCATAAGACTACTGGAGGAGAACACAGGCAAAACATTCTCTGAAATGGGGACTTCCCTGGTGGTCCAGTGGTAAAGAATCCACCTTACAATGCAGGGGACACGGGTTTGAAAAAAAAAAAATGGTTAATGTATACATAACCATATTCATATCAAAATGAAAAAAATTGTCATAAGTATTATAGTTCTTGTTTCTGCAAACGACCACATGATTGTAGGTGGTATTTATAACTACCATTTCCATTACCCATTCCATAATCTATTTGCTCATAGTAAGTACCTTCACTCACTGCTCTACTTGACTTCCTAAAAAACAAGTTTCTTATTCAGGAGCAATGCTATGTGGAAAACCATAAAGATGAATAAGGAATTCTGCAAGTCCACCACTGTGGTTTTGGCAGAAATTTGCAAGGCATTGAAGGCAAATCCAGGGGTCTATTTAAGTGGAAATAATCTTGCCAATACCCAGGGAAAATCGATATATTGTACTCTGGGAAATATCATTAAGAATGATGCCTGATTTCACATCAGAAGTCACCAAGTGAAAACATTTTTAAAGTGTTAAAACAAATAAATAAAACTTTGAAACTGGCTTCTTATGAACATGAAAGTATATTTTAAAATTGTCTTTGTTAAAAATCACGGCTAGTAGGGGGGAAAGTCAAGGCACAGAATGGTAAACTGTATTTGCAATGCATATTTCTGATAAAGACTCAAATGCAATATATATTAAAAGCTCATATAAATCAGTAAGAAAAGAGTAAGAATGGCAAAACCTTGGAGATCCAATTCAGACATATTATATCCAATAGCTAATAAATATACAAAATTATCATTATTCATCAGGGAATATTATCATTATTATTCATTAGGGAAATGAAAATAAAACCTCATCTGTGTCCTTTTAGCATCCTGAGTGAATCAGTATGGCTAGGAGAATAGGACCTAAGAAGAGAGGGAAAAATAATGACTGTCTCCAGGAAAATAAGTGCTTAAGTAAATTTCTTAGAAGCTCCCATCATTGAACTGATGTGGAGAAAACAACAAGCAGTAACAGAACACAGACCTGGACATTGAAGGAAAGGAAGGTTTTACTAGAAAAAAGAAAGTTGGTCCTTATTGGGCTTACTATATGTCAGGCACTGTAGGATGCATCTCAGATTCATTATCTAATTCAAATATCATAAACCCTATGAGATAGATTTTATTGCTCCAATTTTTTTAATTTTTCAGAAATAAGAAAGAACTTTCCTAACTGTGAATATCATCTCTAACTTTTATTGCCAGCCAGAGTGTAGCATTTATGGGGCTCCTAAAGAGCAAAGTTTGAACTATGCAGAAGCACTTGGCCCCAGCACAGGGTGGCTGGATGTCTCAGTGATGGTGACATTACTGGTTTAAACAGGAACCTAAAGGGAACTAGGAAAGAAGATGCCAAACCTGGGCCCAAATTGCCCCAGGATCAATAGATGAGGAAATCATCCGCTAATCAGTTAACAGTGCTGAATGCTTTAGCAAGTTCCTTATGCAATAGTGTGCTGGGAAGAATAAGGGGCCTCAGGGAAAGATATTATTCCTTAAACGCTCCAAGCATGTTTCTATATCAAGACCTGTGCTCCTTGCCTTTGTCCTCTCTATTGTGATGTTATGCCACCAAATATCTACATGGTGCACCTCTGAATTCCTTCATGTCTTTACTCAAATGTCACCCCTTTGGGAATCTTTTATCTTTTATCTCTTTAATCTTTCTATTTTCCTTCCTTGAGAATCAGGCTCTAGCACACTGCATGCAGCAAGAAAGAAAGCTGAAGCACTGCCACCTGGTGGCCTGCTCAAATATTTTGTGATGCTTACACTGGCCTCGCTGCTGCCCTCTAGTGACATTGGGTAAAATTGTGGTGAAGCCTAGTCACAATAGAAGCTGCCATTGCTGAACCAGTCAGTAAACTTCCCAATGCAGAAATCAGGAGAGAGAGGATTCAGGGAACTGGCTGTTTTTTTCTTTTGCTAGCCAGATGAGAAAGTGATTGATTTCAAATGACATATACAACACATGAGATGATTTTGCCTGTAGAGTTATAAGCTACCTTGGAAAGAAAGCTCAGAATTGTTGTGCAAGTTTGGGGTTTCTTGTCTGGTAAGTATAACTGTGTCTACTGCTCTGTCCTTTCTTGTAGTATAGCAATATCCTGAGAAGTGGGAGCAAGAGTCAATAATGGGAAAAAATAAACAATTGTAGCAAACACTGGGTGGTACACTCATTTCATATTATAATATGCCCACCCAATCTCTCAATATAACACCTTAATGAATTGACTTCTCATTAACAGTAAGAACATGACAGACCATGGATACTTACGATAACACATGAAATATGCCAGGTAGCCTGCTACATATATCTCAGAAAAATACTGAAATTTATCTTGGGCTAGATTCCTCTGCAATTTCAGATTCTGTCTCCCAACACCTCCCCCCCCGCCCCCCCCCGCCCCCCCCCCCCCGCAAGATTCTGCACATTGCCTGCAGCTGGTTGAGTGCCTAAGCTAGGGAAGGTGTTGTGTTGGGTGATTTGAATGTGTGTTCTCACTTAATTCTTACTGGAACCCTTCAAGGTTGGGTCCATCCTACTTTAGGGAGACAGTGCAGCAACGTGCTTGAGACCAAAGACTTGGGTTGTATTTCTAGATCTACCACTCGGTAGCTGAGTGATCTTCGGAAAATGACTTAATAATTTTTATGCTTCCATTTCCTCATATCTACCATGTGGATATTGACAGAATCTACCATGCAGGGTTCTTATGAGAAGTGAATGAGATGATGAATGCCAGTGCTGAGCCCAGCACCCCCAGAAAGATACTGGCTACTTGCAGAAAAGGGAATTGAACATGAGAGAGGTTCGATACCTTGTCTGGTGTTACAGAATAAGTGTCGGAGTGGAGCCCTCTCTCCATACCCTGTCTAGAGCAGATGCCTTCCCTCACCCCAAGAGCAACTCTCTATCTCAATACAATATTGTATTTTTTAAGTGCTTATCACTATCTATAATTATCTTTTTTAAAAAATCCATTTATTCAATTCTTCCTCCTCCTACCGCACTGTAGGCCTTTTATATCCTTTTACTACAGAATCCTCTATGAGTGAACAATACTTACTGCAGGAGGCTCAATTTATATGTGTGTGTGTGTGTATATATAAAATAAATGTACAAAAGATAAAATTATTTCTAGAGTCCATGCTATTCAAACACTGATATAAAAGCTTAAGCTGGAGTAATCTTTGTGTTGTTTATCTAGAACTGTCAATATGTATATCCTGCAAGTCACTTCATCTAAGATTTAATTTATGCAATATATCTAGCGATCAATTGGCTTCTCCTCTATTTCAGGTAAGGTGGGTTGCTGAAGATTACAGGATTCTACCTTACTAGTTGCATGAATGTCAAGGCTGTTGGAGGTAATCCTGTCTTATTCTGGACACATACCTTCCAATATCCGGGTGAATTTTTCAATGGATCAGTATTTTCATCAGAAATACGCTTCACAGCAAGTAGGCTTTATGATGGTGTGGTCATACTCACACTATCCTATTCATCAAGTGGTCTGATCTGGAGGAAAAAAAAAAGAAACTTTACTTGTACTAGTTTCTGTTTGTTTTGCAGTCCATTCCTAACCTCAGCCTTTGCATGTCTAAATTGGGAGACATTAATGAGCTTTTTCAGGATTTCCTTTATTAACCACAGTGGCATCTCTTTTCTTGGGAAGGAAAGTCAGAGGTTAGCCATTGAGATATCTTCCAATCCTGTTCCACTTTCCAGAACACTATTTGAGTGTGTGGAAGGTACTGTTCCCTGAGTTTAGTACCTTCCCCATGCTCTTTCCTTTATTTATTTCAGTTGTTCACTGGAAAGAAGGTTATATAGTCAATTTACACTGCCAATTTTCCAGAAGTACATTTAGATTCTGAACAATCTTAATTACTGCTATCTTGTACTGTTAAATTTCCCCTGGATGTCTTTTTTTTTTTCCAGCTGTTTTTTAAGCTTACAGGGAACAGAGAGTATTGCTTTCATAATTTTCAGATCGCTTAAGGATATTCTGGGCACAAGATGACTGTTTAAACTAATATGCGTATGTTCAATCAAACTAGCATTATTCCTGGACTGTGACACAGGCAAGATAGAACATAATTCTTATTTACTTTTAAACAACGCTATTTGAGGTAAAATTGACATTCCACAAAATTCATCCATTTTGAATGTACAGTTCAGTGATTTTTGGTAAATTAGCTGACTTATGCAACCATTACAATAATCCAGGTTTAAACACTTTTATCACCACAAAAAGCTCCTTCATGCTCAATTATAGTTAATCCCTGTTCCGATACCTGGCCACAGGCAACCAGTGATCTACTTTATATCTCCATAGGTTCCTTTTCTGAACCTTTCATGTAAATGGAGTCATTCAGTACATTTAAGTTGTTCCATTTTTTGGCTAGTAGAAAGAAACCCAAAAAGCAGACTCCTGTTATTTTTAGAACATATCTTCTCTACCATTTAAAACATTTACTGAGTATCACAAATGTAAGTGGCGTGGCAGATTCCAAACACCATGGACTCCTTACCAGATAGATATGTGTTCTAGTTATTACCAGGTGTTTGACCTGGAGTGAATTCCTCAATCTCTTTCAGCTTTAGTTTTCCTGTTGGTAAATTGGGAATGATAGTAATTCTATTGTGTGATTTCTGTATTCGAACAATGTACATAAAGCAATAGATAATTTAGCACATGGTATGTGTGCACATTTATAATATGAGGATTTTGTTGAAAGTCTGTATAAAAGATTCCTAACCGAAGTGTTTTTCCTGCCACAAATTGCCATCCCAATCTCTCTCAAGTTGAATGATTGCAGTGCACGATGGGGCAGCCCACTTCTGAATGGTTGTCAGCTCTCTTTGTGCTGTGGACTCATGGGGGATGTCCTCACTGTTTGTAAAGTTGGTCTCAAGAAAGCAGTGTTTGAGCCCTCCTTTTGAGTAACAGGAAACTGAGTCTAGGTCAGAAATTGTTGGTGTGTTTCTAGGCCTTGTATGGGGTCTTGTCTCTGATTGGCTGGGCAACCAGATGCAGAATCCTATTTTCTGAAGAAGAATATTCCTCTGCTGAGGATACTTTGGCAGGATAAATGGAGAGGAATCCTTTGCCAGCTCCATTGTTAATCCTGTGACTTCATCTTGGCCTTAAGTCCAGGGGCTGCTGAAGACATTCTGAACAGTATGTGGCAGTGATGGAGAAGGAGGGGGATGTAGTCACGTAACTCTAGGTTCTATCTGGGAACGTGTGAAGACAATGAATACTGTGTAGAGAGATCAGTGTATGTCTGACCCTGTCTTTCTGAACAGAAATGAGCAGCATATTGAGTATGGAACAGATTTCTCCATCTCTGCATGTTCAGGAAGGAGGGAGCACCAATTTCACCTGCAGTTTCCCTTCCAGCTCTTTTTATGCTTTATACTGGTATAGATGGGAAGCTGGAAAAAGCCCTAAGGACCTGTTTTAATGACTTTAAATGAGGATGAAAGGAGGAAGGATAAGTAAGAATCACTTTGAATACTAAGGAGGGCTACAGCTGCATGTACATCAAGGATCCCAGGCTGAAGACTCAGCCACATCTCTCTGTGCCTGCACACAGTGCCCTTCAGGCCTCTGCAGCCCAAGCCTGTGCCTGGTGCTGCTCTGGTACCAGCATTGAGAAAGAGCCATGTGTGAGGTGGAAAAGGCAAATTCAATGAATTACAGTGTTTTCTATAACCAGGAGGAAATGCAATGATAGATAAACAAGAGTTCCAGTCACTGTAGCTCCGTCAACTAACGGGACTGTCATTACACATCACTCACCTCCATTCCCACCAGTATATTGGCCATATCATTGAATCAGATTCCTAGCCTCCTCTTTTGCCATGATTCCAAGTGAACTAGATAGTTACTCAAACCTTTGTAAAATAATCTGATTAAAGTAGGGTAATACTCACCACTCGTTGCTATATCCTACTTCATTGAAGGCATGTTCTTCAACACAAAAAAAAGAACAAAGAAGAGAAATGGGAAAAGCAAATAATTTTTTATTGATTTCTCCTAGGTCTTCACAAAAAACTTTCTTAAAGATTTTGAAGTGAATATACCTTCTTTTCCGTAAGGGAGTTAACATCCGAGTGCCCTATAAGCTCACTCTCATGTGGCTCATTTCCAAGAGTATTAGAGTGTATTATGTGTTGACTATTCATGCTCTCTCACCCTTACTATGCTAATCTTTAGCTGGAGTATATTTTCTATACTTGGCCTCACTGTGGACTTTGGACATGGCAATGTGACCAGCTTTGACCAATGGAATGTGAGTGGATAGGAAGTATGTTCTATCATAGCTAAAACTAAATATATTCACATGGCACGTCTTCTTTTGTTTCTTCCCTGCACTTACCAGGTAGTGGTTGTCCTTTCAGCTTTTATCCATAATGTGAAGAAGACGCAAGGTCCAGAATGGAAAGATAACTCATAGTAGCAGAACGGAATTGTCCTGTATCCAGGAGCAGAGCCTCAGAGTGCTGGGACTGCAGTTGACCCACAGCTAACATACCATGGACAACTCAGTAAACTTTGTTCTTCTGAGCCACTGACATTGTGAGGTTGTTTGTACTGAGCATTGCCCTACTCAAAGTTGACTGATATATGAAGTCATATCAATTCTGTCTTCTAAATATTTCTCAGATTCAACGACCTTTTTTTTTTTTTTTTTTTTTTTTTTGCGGTATGCGGGCCTCTCACTGTTGTGGACTCTCTCGTTGGGGAGCACAGGCTCCAGACGCGCAGGCTCAGCGCCCATGGCTCACGGGCCCGGCCGCTCCGCGGCATCTGCCTGGACCGGGGCACAAACCCGTGTCCCCTGCATCGGCAGGCGGACTCTCAACCACTGCGCCACCAGGGAAGCCCCAACCACCTCTTTTTACTTGCCTTGTTACTATCCTGGTCCAGGTGCTCATAACCTCTCACTGAGTTGGTTGGAATAACTTCTTAAATGTATCCCCTATCCATGAGCTCTTACTTCCCAAATCTATCCCTGAAGTTATCATTCTAAAATACACATCAGATTAGATTGCTGTTCTATTTCAGGACCTGCTATGGCTCCCCATGACCCAAAAGTAAAAGCCAAGGTTTATGTGGCCATCTACAGTATTACTTCCAGTAAGTGTTCATCTTCCTCCCCAGTATTACACCAAGATTTCTGAATATCAGCCATATCAAATGAACTCACTCTGATATTTTCTTCTTATAAATATTATTTCTTTCTCAAGTTTGCAAAATCCTATTCAATCTTCAGGACCCAGTAAATGTCACATTTACTTTTAAAAAGATTTTCCACGTTACATAAATCGTATTTATTTGCCCTCTCCCTCTTTTAGTGTTCTGTACACAGTTTTGCAATAGCACATATCTACTATGCTAAGAGTATTTTTTGGTTTTAACGCTTCACTTGTGCAAATTCCTCAAGGATAGGGGCCCATACATATTATTCTTTAATCCCAGCTGTTATTATTGTCCCTGACTTACAAGAACCATTCAGTAGACCTGCCTACAGCTTGACCACAGTTTACTTTTGACAAGTGCACTGATTAATGACAGCTGGTTTGTGAAGCTGGTTTATATGAGTGGGCTGGAAACCTTCCACTACGGGAACACTTGAAGATACTTCTACTTCATTATATCCCTCAAGCCAACACATGGCTATGTTTCCCACTCTTACACCTGGTTCTTACTTAAACCATCATCCCAGGAGGACAATGTGTCCCCATCTAAGCATATGTATCAACACAGCCATACAGAAGTTTGTCTCCATATAGTCGTGGTTTTTAACATCAATTGTAAATGAAATGGTGCGTGAAAATTCTGTATGTTTTTATAACGTATCATTTCTATACTTTACGATATCTCCTTTGACTTTCTTTGTTCTTAGTACAGCTTACCCAGGACCTTTTGATGAGTCATGGTAGATGACCATTAAGACAACTCGTATCATTAAATGAATCTTCCTCAACTTTCTGCTTTCCACATGAAACATTCCTGCTTTTACACATATAATTCACTTTCCCTCCCCTAATAATAAAAAAGATCTCTCTCTTCCTTTTAAATAGTGTGCCTCTGTCCAAACGCTTCACCCACTCCATTCACTTTGACTTCTCTGGCACCTCAGCCCACTGATCGTCCAAACTCTATGGTCTGGTTCTTCAGGACTTTCTTGCTACTGATTTCTTCCCATCATTTAAAGTATTCAAGCATGCTCCTCTTTAAAAATATTTAATATTCCTCCAAACTCATACATGCCTCTCCTGTAACCAATCTATTTTTTCTCAGAAATACCAATGATCTCTTTATTATTAAATCCCAAAGATATTTTTTACCTCCTTCATCTAGACAAGTGTTTCTCAAATTCTAATGTGCGAAGGATTCTTATTAAAATGCAGATTCTGACTCAGGAAGTCTGGGTAGGGCCTGAGCTTCTGCATTCAGAATAGCTCCCCGGTGATGCAGATGCTACTCACCTGCAGACCACATTCAGAGCAGCCACTTTCTGTAGTGCTTGCCACTCCTTTCGGAGACTTTTGTGTTCCTGGCAGGAAGGAGGTGAGGAAGGTTCACAAAAATTGTGAACTGCTCTTTCCTTCTCTATCTGACCAATAGAGGGGGCTGTTGTGTAAACTGGAAATGGTTTTTCTATATAAGATCAGAATAATCGCACAAAAACCTTCCTTTCCTACAGTTTAAAGAGATATTCTGACACCACTTTTTGCACAATGACACGTAAAGCATCTCAGACGCCCGAGGCAGGCAGTCTTGTTAAGACAGCCTCTCTCCCAACACACCTTACAACGTCCATCAGAAGAAGAAATCTAAATCCTGTGTCATTCCTTCTCAACCTCACAGCAACCTGGGTTCAAGTCCACCAGTCATCAGACTTTTGTTTGTGGAGAATCTCCCAGAAAGGAGCTCACTGCCTCCTCACTGCTCCACCATGACCTTGGTGTTCACCTTGATGCTTGAGGTGCTCCTGTTCCTGAGTGAGTACTGTTCCATTTTACTCTCTTGTCTACACATGGAACTTTGCTTTGGACTGACTTTGAATAGAGACTTTTTGTTCTGGCTGAGTTCATTGATTCAGCATTGATGTTTCAGGAGGAGCCGGAGCCCAGTCGGTGACCCAGCCTGACGGCCACATCACTGTCTCTGAAGGAGCCCGTCTGGAGCTGAGGTGCAACTACTCATCTTCTTCTTCGCCCTCTCTCTTCTGGTACGTGCAGTACCCCTATCAAGGACTCCAGCTTCTCCTGAAGTACACATCTGGAAACAGCCTTGTCTCAGGTATCAAAGGTTTTGAGGCTGAATTTAGAAGGAGTGAGAAGTCCTTCCACCTGAGGAAAACATCAGCCCATTGGAAAGACTCAGCCAAGTACTTCTGTGCTCTGAGTGACACAGTGACTAAGACTACAGTGGGAGCTGAACACAAATCTCCTGAGACTTAGTAGCTTAAAAGACTCAGGGTCTCAGCCTATGTTATTTTCAGGATGTTGGCATGTTCTGTGAAGGCAAACAGTACAGAGAATACAGAATCCTGAAAGTGTTTGGTTCTCATGGGCATCTTAGATTTCTTTTCTCTTTCTTTATTCTTTTGTAAAGGAAAGACTATTGGTTTCTTAATTTCAGTGCTCTCAGTGGTCTTGAGGCTGGTGGGTGGTTTCTTGTCAGTGTCACTTGACAGGCTGTGCCTATACTGTACTGTTTTCTTCAGAGTAAGTTTTTATGTCATAAAAAGAAAACCCAATCTTAATATTCTTTTCCAAAATATAGTTGACAATTCCAAGGTATTTGTTCTCACTTACTTAGTTTCGTTCAAACAAATGGGATTCTGGTTGGAATCACATTGGAAACTGACATTTTAGGATATTATGTTTTCCTACCTAAGAATATTATATGCCTCTTCATTTATTCAGGTCTTGTTTTAGTCCTTTAAAAGTAAATTTTGCTTGCTTGTTTCCAGAAAAGTTGGAAAAAATGAAATGAATCATTGAATAAGTGGAGAGTTGATGTCTAGTATTCTGTGTCTGTTCCTCTCTCTGAACAGGGAAGAGAGCCCACAGAAAGTGGAGCAGCATCCCCAGTCCACAAGTGCCAGGAGGGAGCGGTTTCTATTTTTAACACAGTCACACACGCAGCAAGAGTGAGAGTTCCAACCATTAAGAAGAACATATCTCTGTGCAGGTCATAGGCTCAGACTCCACCTTCTGCTCTGTAATCATGGGGACCCCGCCCACGTTCAGTCTGTTCACAACCCCACAGAAGGAGGCACTCACTTTCACACAAAATGATGTTTCTCAGAATTCATACCTGAGGTTTTTCTGTTTCCTTCTTTCTGCACACTTCGTTAGGCAATATAAAAATATTTTACGAATGATGCTTGTACACAAAGAGCTTACTACCTAACAGTCATAGGAATATCTCTCTCATTAGACTTAAGCTTTATGAAGATATCAATTTTTTTTTTACCAATAAGCATTCACTGAACAATGGTTGAAATAATGAATGGCTGATAATATTTATACCCATATATACAGGCAAATTTATAGCCAATGGTTAGAATTTGTATGGAAACTAATTTCAGCTCCCTATAAGGAAAAATGAACAATTAGAGGCTTTTCGAAACAAAACAGACTGCTCTGAGGTGTAAAATACTCCTCACTACAGGAACTAGTCAAAGAAAAGTGGAATGTCCATTTTCCAGTGCTTTGCAGAAACGATTACAAAACAATATGATTTTGCACCAAACTAAGAATTTTAAGTTTTAAATGAGGGAAAATACCGTGAAAGAACTGAACAACCAAAAAGCTTGTAAAATTCACCACAGATTAAAAAAAACAATCACTTCCAAATTCATGGAAATTGGATTTTGAATTTTTACTTGACGCATGTGTAGGAATTTAAGTGAGGGCAATGGTAGGAGAACACATTCCAAGCAGGGTAAACTTATTAAGAGCAAAGATCAAGAAACAATAAGCAAGAAGAGTTTAGGAAATTAAAAGTTTTTAATACTACTGAAAGGGACAATTTTTATTGGATGGTACTTTGAGATAATATGAAATGTTAGCTTGAGGCAGTAGTTCATCCAAGAGGGCCACGCATAGCTCAGAACTGGGTTTTTTTCCAGATAAAAATAAAACATGTCATGAGATTACCTGTCTTTAGCATAAGCAACATTAAGGAATATCTTGAAATTGTTTTTTAGAATGAGCTATTAATCTAAATTTAAACTGGTAGATAATATCAAAGATTTACTTTTACAAGCACACTTCTAAATGTATAGAAAAACTGGATTTCCATAATGATTGATTCAATGAACAAATAAATTTCGTTTTCCCGGAGCAATTCTACCACCAACTAATCGCCATATTGCAGGAAAGGAAAAATCTAAACACTTTCCCAAAGTGTTGCACTTTTATGATCACTTTGCAGCATGAGTTTTGTTTAGACGTAGGGGGAGACTAATAGCTTCTCTGCCTTCATTAACCTCCCGTAAAGGACAAACTTTTAAATCAAATAATACAGACCAAACAAATAAAAATAACTACATTCTGCTTTGCTTTGTACTTTGTTCTCTTCCTCATCTGGCTGCAAAAACCCTTGCATGATTTTCACTGAAAATAACTCCTGAATACATGTGAGATTTTGCCCTCCTCAGTACTTGTACTGGTAGAGTTTAGATATGTTCCCATCTACTTCCCTGCTCTTCAGGGTACTGAGTTGCCATAAGGATAAGCCAGACAGATAGTCCTTCAACATTAAGGCTAATTTCTAACTTACCCCCACTGTGCCTTTTATCATCACAAACATGTTTGTTGTCTAATTTGGTTCACTCTTAGAAGAGCATGGTTTGGTGTACCTAAAAAAAGGATATTTCTTCGGGCAGCAATATACTAAATTTTTAGGGGTCTTATAGCTCCATTTTTCTATTAAATGGTGCAGGGTTGAGAATCAAGTAAGCACATAAAAAATAGACAGCAACACCGTAGTAAAACTAAAATTGTTATTCCACCGTTTGGTGATTTAGTTTATATCCACATCGTTCAGAAAGAGAAAGGCTTTCTTCAAAAGTAGGAACTGAGAAGAATGAGGAAGAGAAATCTATCTTATCGAATAAAAGACTTTCTGTAATACTCAGTGATGGATGAAGTGAGAGATGTGGAAATTTCCAGTCAAAGTTTGTACATTTTACTTTCATCAAATGTCTATGATCCATCCCAGAAAAGCAACCCATAGATTTAGAATAGCCCCACTCACCATCGTTTCATCAAGGAAAAGTTTTCCTGGTGCTGAATGTTGGGTAATGCTATATACTATATACAACTGAATGTTGGGTAATGCTATATTTGGGGTCTTGAATGCTGGAAGAGACCAAGAACAATTTAAGAGAAAGGGAGGGTAAATAAGAATAGACCATGGACAGAGAAGATTTGTCCAAAAGGGACTATGCAAGATTTGCTTTAATGTATCATTAACATTGAAATTTGAGTTATTAGAATAGGTTCACAGACTCTCAAAACTAGAAACCATTCTAGAAAAGAGGGTAAGCACAAAGATGCAAGCCAAGAACACATCTGCTTTGCAGACAGATTCATATAAGTGGATATCTGTGGTTTTCGTGGGTTTTTTTTCTGCACAGTAGAGCTGCCATATCATTGTGAGCTGTGGAAGTTAATCACTGGACCATTTTAGGGAACATCATTCATACCTTAGCCTAAAATATAGAGAAAGACAATGCAGAGATATGAAGAAAGACAGATCTGAGAGCATCATCAGAGCCTACATATCCAGCTCTGCCTGGAACGGCAAAAGTCAAAATACTCTCATTGGGAACAAGCCAGCATGAGTTGAGATTCTGTCATTTACAACAAATAGATCCATAATTAATACAGAAGAAGGTGGGGGGGAGCCTTTTGGTTTTGTACTATTTTATGAGCTGAATTTACAGTACTTAGAAGCATTTTTCAGTTAAAATAACTAGAGTTATGTAGATACAGATCATCCCTGGTCTACCTTCATTATAGTAAATATGAACCAGGTTAATCCTATGTATGTTTTATGAATTTCTGATTGGAAAAAATTAGAAAAATACTGAAAACATCCACAACTCTGCCACATAGACACTCATTATTTTTACTTATTTCTATCTTTTTCACAATTTTGCACATTGTTACATCATAGAGACAATTTTACGTCCTTTTTATTAACACTCACTTTTGTCATTAAAAATACCTTGTATTCATACTTTGAATTGATTATTCTACTATTCTACACCATAGATATATCACACTTAACTTTATAATTTTCCTGTTTGGGGATATCTTGATTATTTATTTCCAGTTTTTCATCATTTTAAATAGCATTATGGTATATGCCTTTAAATAAAAATTTGAATTTGAATTTCTCATCATTTTATTAGAACAGCATCCTAGAACTGGAATTAGTGGTTCAGTGGGTAAAAACAGGTTATAGTCTTTTTGCTCCTTGTGTCTCGGGAATGGGGAGTTAGTGTTTAGTGCGGACAGAGTTTCAGTTTAGGAAGGTGAAAAATTCCGCAGATGGATGATGGTGGGAGCTGCACAACGATGTGAATGTACTTAGTGCCACTGAACTGTACAGTTAAATACGGTTAAAATAGTATGTTTTATATTATGTGACTTCTACCACAATAAAAAAACATTTTCAAAAAGTATTCTAAATGTATCATCTCTACTCCCTAACACTTTTCTTACTTGAACCCACTACAGTCAGATTTTCATCCCTACCATTCCGTTGAAATCACTCTTGCTGAGGTCACCAGTGAGTTTTAAATTTTATTTATTTATTTGTTTATGTTTTTATTTATGGCTGTGTTGGGTCTTCGTTTCTGTGCGAGGGCTTTCTCTAGTTGCAGCAAGTGGGGGTCACTCTTCATCACGGTGCACGGGCCTCTCACTATCGCGGCCTCTCTTGTTGCGGAGCACAGGCTCCAGATGCGCAGGCTCAGTAGTTGTGGCTCACGGGCCTTGTTGTTCTGCGGCATGTGGGATCCTCCCAGACCAGGGCTCGAACCCGTGTCCCCTGCATTGGCAGGCGGATTCTCTACCACTGCGCCACCAGGGAAGCCCACCCGTGAGTTTTATATCAACAAATCCAATGATGCATTACCATTCCTTATCTTATTGAGTATCTCCAAAGACTGTGGCATTATGGCTACTCTCTCCCTGAAACACCATCTTTGCCTGGATCCTGGAACTCCACATTCTCCTGGTTTGCCTTCTTCCTTGCAAACCGCTCCTGCTCAGTCTCCTTTTCCTACATCTTCCTCCTCTTGCTGGTGTCTACATGTTGTGTTTTCTCAGAGCTCAGTCCTCAAACATTTATTCTCTTCAAATGATCTTGGAGGGGTTCAGCACATGCCACCCCAAAACAGGCCACTAGTATAAAAGCACTTAAGCCTAGCCACTTTGGGTCTTCATTTTTCTATGAGGACCCCTATGTACATGTAAAAATTATTAAATAAAATCTCTATGCTTTTCTCCTGTTAACCTGTTGTATGTCAACTTACTTCTCAGGTCCAGATGGAGAACCTAAGAGGGAACAGGTAAAGCTTTAGCTCCCCTACAATCTCATCTAGGGATATGGCTTTAATTACTATTTATACATTGATGACACACAAATTTACATTTTCATCCCAACCTTCTCTATTGAAAGCCAGGCTCATATATACTGTAATCTATGTCACATCTACACTGGATATCTAATTGGCATCTAACATATCCTTAACATAAGGCCTGATTTCCCCCCATAAGTTCTTCCTTCACTCTTTTCCATCTCAAAAAAAAAAATGGCAATATAATTCACCTTACCAGAAATCTAGGGACTCCTCCTTAATTCTTCTGTTTCTCCCATACCCCACATTGTCAAACAAACCTGCCACGTAAGATTTATTTTTTTCTCATAAAAAGTTTGACTTTGTTTTTCAATTCAAACAATGATGTTACAAGATGGGTTTCAGTGACCACCAATTCATTTTTGAATTCTAAGATGACAGATAGATAGATAGATAGATAGATAGATAGATAGATAGATAGTTAGATAGATAGATAAGATCAAGGAATCTTGTCTCGCAGCTGCTGCCTAGTTAAAACACCTCCCTGTCTTGCAATATTTCTTGCCTAGCTGTTCAGGACTTTCCCTCAGAAGCCAGGAGCCAATGAATTGCTTACTTCTTTGGTACCCTGGAGATTTTAGACTCTGGAGCAATGTATCATAGTAAGATTCAGAATGGTGGAGGTTTTTTTAAGGGAAAGTTAAGAGTGGAAAGTGAAATGGGAAAGAGGAAGCCTGACATCTGGATCTCAAGCATGTTCTAAAGCAGTTTTAGGGAAAAAAATTCTAATACACAAAGCCATACACACACACACACGCACACACACACACACATGACAGATTCCATTAGAATTATCTATGCCTGCATAAACCTTGGCAAACCTTCATATAATTTCAAGAATATAGGAATCCCAGTTTAAAGGCTACTGGTCTAAAATGGGACAGGGAATTCCCTGCAGTCCAGTGGTTAGGACTCTGCACTTCCACTGTAGTGGGCATGGGTTCAGTTCCTGGTCAGGGAAATAGATCCCACATGCCTTGCAGCACAGCCAAAATTACAATACAATACAATACAATACAATACAATACAAATAAAGAAAAAATACAATACAATACAAATAAAGAAAAAAAATTTTTTAAGTAAAATAAAATGGGACACTCTCACTAACACACTTGTAACAATATACTTTCTGAGAACTCATTCCTCCCCACTGATCTGAGACAGTATCTTTTAACATATACTAAATTTCCATATACAATTAGGCTTAATTATTGATTTGCTATTCCATTTAATTGACCCATCTGCTTAGTCTTAACTTGTACTTAAGAATGTTCTTGGGGCTTCCCTGGTGGCGCAGTGGTTGAGAGTCCGCCTGCCGATGCAGGGGACACGGGTTCGTGCCCCAGTCCGGGAAAATCCCACATGCAGCAGAGTGGCTAGGCCCGTGAGCCAGGGCCACTGAGCCTGCGTGTCCGGAGCCTGCGTGTCCGGAGCCTGTGCTCCACAACGGGAGAGGCCACAACAGTGAGAGGCCCGTGTACAGCAAAAAAAAAAAAAAAAAAAAAAAAAATGTTCTTTCCTTTCTCTTTCTTTTTACTTTCATACAACAGACAATGTGCTCTTTTCTTCCACATTTCTTTTAACTGTTTTTTATTTTTGCATATGAATGATATAAAAGCTGCTTTTAAATTGTTGTTTACCTGTCTTCTGATAGTGGCTTTTCTGCTTTTAGGTTTTCTGATATATCATTATTTCATCTGCAAATATGCAGATGGTATTTTACCTGTTTCTTTCCAATTATTATGCTTCTAATTGTTTTTTCTCTTGGCCGACTGCATTATGTAGTAGCTCCAACACAATGCTAAATAGTGGTAAAGGTAGTGGACATCTTTGTCTTTCTCCTAACTTTAGTGAGAAAGCTTCTAGCATTTCCCCAGAAGTAGGTGCTGCTCTGAGGTTGTGGCATATGCATTTTTCTATGTTAAGGAATTTGCTATTAATTACTTTTCTAAGTGTTTTTTTTAACATGAATGTATACTGTATTTTGTCACAGGCCTTTTCTGCATCAATGGAAATGATCATATGACTTTTCTTGTTAGCTCTAATGCCAGTGATGAAGCTACTCACTTTTTTTTTAAACATCTTTATTGTAGTATAATTGCTTTACAATGGTGTGTTAGTTTCTGCTGTGTAACAGTGTGAATCAGCTATATGTATACATATATCCCCATATCCCCTCCCTCTTGAGTCTCCCTCCCACCCTCCTTTTCCCACCCTTCTAGGTGGTCACAAAGCACCGAGCTGATCTCCCTGTGCTATGCAGCTGCTTCCCACTAGCTATCTATTTTACATTTGGTAGTGTATATACGTCAGTGTTACTCTCTCACTTTGTCCCAGCCCTTTCCCCTCCCCGTATCCTCAAGTCCATTCTCTACATCTGTGTCTTTATTCCTCTCCTGCCCCTAGGTTCATCAGAACCATTTATTTTAGATTCCATAGATATGTGTTAGCATACGGTATTTGTTTTTCTCTTTCTGACTTGCTTCACTCTGTATGACAGACTCTAGGTCCATCCACCTCACTACAAATAACTCAATTTCATTTCTTTTTATGGCTGAGTAATATTCCATTGAATATATGTGCCACATCTTCTTTATCCATTCATCTGTCGATGGACACTTAGGTTTCTTCCATGTCCTGCCTATTGTAAATAGTGCTGCAATGAACATTGTGGTACACGACTCTTTTTTTTTATGAAAATGAACATTTATACTTGTTACAATGTTTAAATGTAAACTTACAGAACACCAGCTTCCATTCACATACACTGAGCTGCTAAATATGTTTGTTGAACTTGTCTTTTCTAGTTTTCTATATTACTTTAAATATGATTCTAAGTTTAGAAATCAAATATTTGGGTGTATTTGAATTAACATTGCATGACTCTTTTTGAATTATGGTTTTCACAGGTATATGCCCAGTAGAGGGATTGCTGGGTCATATGGTAGTTCTATTTTTAGTTTTTTAAGGAACGTCCATACTGTTCTCCACAGTGGCTGTATCAATTTACATTCCCACCAACAGTGCAAGAGGGTTCCCTTTTCTCCACACCCTCTCCAGCATTTATTGTTTCTAGATTTCTTGATGATGGCCATTCTGACTGGTGTGAGGTGATACCTCATTGTAGTTTTGATTTGCATTTCTCTAACGATAAATGATGTTGAGCATCTTTTCATGTGTTTGTTGGCAATCTGTATATCTTCTTTGGAGAAATGTCTATAATAGCAGATTCTATTTTGTACATTTTATTAAACATCCCCACAGGGTTAAGTTGAATAAACTTGACGTAGCAGACACAGCATTTATTGCTGGCTGCCTATTATTACTTGAGAAAATCACTTATCACCTTTAACTAGATACATTCTTGCTGGTTCTGACCTGGAATGTTGAAATCACCATCTGTGTGACAGGAGAGAGAAAATTCCATGCAAATGTAAAACTCTCTTGTAAATGTTACTTCTTCCAAACAATTGTAACCATTCCTTCTATTTTTCCCAAACTAAAATTCCCTTCTTTGGGAATATTCCTGCTAAGTATCCTCATTAGGAGAGAAAAAATCTTAAGACATCTAGAAATTCTGCTAACATTTTTGTGGTTCCAGATTTGATATGATTTGGCAATGCTCTTATTCAGAAAAAGAGCAATCATGTTCCCAGGAAAGTGTATCAATTGACAAATAGCCAGACCCCCCAGTGGCCACCCCAAGTCTGCTGTTTACTCCTCAAGCAGAAATGAGAGGGTTGGGAAAGACATAGCACAGTTCACCTTGGACCCTACATCTCCAAGAGGGATTTAATTCCCAGCTGAGGTACAATGACACTGTGCTTCAGGAAAATGCTAGAAAAAGCAGTCTCCCTACTTCATGTAATTTCATACATGAGGAAGACTAATACCCAAAATTAACATCAAAGAAGATCACAGCTCTTTACTCACCACAGACTCTCAGCCACTTACCTCAGGCCCACAGGAAGAAATAAAGGAAGGGAAGGATGGGGATAGATTGCCAGGGCCAGGCCTTTAGCTAGGGAATGCAGCTGAGAAAATGTGGTTAAGTGGTAGCACCTAGAATCAGCAGGGTAAGGACTGAATGCAAAGACTAGAAGAGAACTTTCCTCCTTAACCTCTCCTCTTCTTTGGTCCCTAATCCTTCCTGTAATATAGAAGATCGCAAAACAGGGTTTCGTATACCTAATATGTAAAATATAAGAAATTATCAGAGTTTGCACAGAAGCCCAGACCTAAATATAAGAAACACTTAGATTTTTGCAAGTGTACTACCATTTTCAGAGTTAGCCAGATACGAGGTTGCTCTCTCACATCTGAGAACATATGAAAAGAAAGATACTGTATTTCCCTCCTTTATACTTATATAGAGAACTTAGAAAAGGCCTAACTCTTTTAGCTAATTTATAATTGTTCAGAGTGAGAAATACAACAAAGCCATAGGAGACCCTAACCAGTTAAGGGAAAGAATCAGGTCTTCTCTCAACTTTTTATTTATGCCCCTCAGAACATAGTACAGAGAGTCATACAGGCAAAGCACATGCATTGATCCCTTATAGGTGAGGGGAGTGAGGAAGGGAGTTCCAGGCACTAAGGATATTAAGACAGTCATCACTAGAGAACATTCTGACACTATGTTTTGTTTCCTTTCTTTTTTGTTCACTCTTCACCTCTCTGTATGTTCTATCTTCCTTTAATTTAACATAAGGAATTCCTTTTTATTAAGGGAAATGGAAACAAAATTCAATTTAAAAGTTCAGACCACATGGGGGCAGTGCTTCACTGACAGAAGTGACTGGCTGGAAACTAGAACTATGTGAATGGAAGCAGCAGGAGTGAGTATATTCAATGATGCATTTTGCGACAAGCGAGATTTTGATTGGTTGTGAAAACACAGTGAAGATCACTGGGGCTTCCAAACCAAAAGAAGCAGAAAAATCTAGAACAACGAACTAGAACAATTGAACATGGTCCGTTTCAGGCCTCCAAACTGAATCCTCGGAGACTCCAGGAAGAAGCAGGAATGGAGCCTCACCTGCAAGCTTCACTGATGCTCCTGTGTGTGCAGCTAAGCTGTGAGTGGGGAGGACAAGGCGGGGCGGGGGGAAGGGTCAAGCCAGGGAAATGGGGCAACTTTGGTAAGGATATTTAGGGGGGATCTCGGGGACAATCCAGAGTTTACATTAAGGAATTTTGTAAAACAAATAGGAAAAGTTCTTTATTTAAAAAAAAAAAGTTTCTTTCTTTCTTTTTTTTTTTTTTTTGGCGAGGTATACAGTTTATTAAAGAACTCACATCCAATGCAGTGTCTCTCCAAAGATAATTTGCAAGCACCTTGCCTCAGAACCACTTGAGCACTTGGCAAAATCTGTAGATACCCAGGCCTGACTCTAGAAAAGGTGGTGCAGAGTCTCTGAGAATGAAATTTGGAAATCTGCATTTTTTGTAAGTGCCCCAAGTGATTCTACTGTGCACTTATAGATAAAGGAGCCCCGATTGGAGGAGTGTGGAAAAGCCAAATAATTACAAAAATAAGCTGAAATGCTTTTGAAAAAACTTCAGTGAGACAGAAGAAACGAAAACACCAAGAAGAAAACAGATTACAGAAATCTGAATAACCTAAGTGACTTTTAAAACACTTTCTATTAACTGGTAACATTTACACAGACAAGTACATACATTATGAGTATACACACAGCTCAATAAATTTTTTTTTAAAGTTTCTTATGTATGAAACTCTTTTCACTCCTCCTGAGCAGGGTCAAATGGACAACCACTGGTGGAAAAGAAAGTCAAGGAAGGCGAGAGCTTCACACTGAACTGCAGTTACACAGACAGAGCTGTTGATTTCTTCCAGTGGTTTACGCAGGATCCCAGGGAAGGCCTCCACTCCCTGATACAATTGTTTTCAAGTGAGAAAGAGAAGATCAGTGGAAGATTCACAGCCAGGCTTAACAAAAATGACCAGCAATTTTCCCTGCACGTGAAGGATTCCCAGCTCAACGACACAACCACCTTCTTATGTGCAACAAGTGCACAGTGCTGCTCAAACACCTGCGTCCCGCACCTAAACCCTGCTAAGCCTGCACCTCCTGCCTGAAGGGCTCCAGGGCGCTGACTTTGCACTCTGAGCAAAGGGAAATAGGAGGAGCTTTGTATAACAGTGTCAAATATTCCATTTGAATACCATGTGCAGAGGGATAGTGTTTTCAAACACCATCTAATATATTTTGTTTCTCTGTGTGAAGTCCTAACTCTGTTCAAAAACCTGAGGCTTAATATCAGAAAGAAGAGAGCACTAAAGAAGGCAGGAAACAGTAAAATTCTTGCCTTTGAGTTCCTTTGTAGACTTTTACAAATATATCAAGAATACAAAATCTTAAAAGCCGTAACCATCAAATTCAGTAGTGAAAGAAAATGTACATTGACATTCTGAAAAGACTGGGGTAGAAGACCAAGTACCAAAACCTGAGGGAAAATGGTAAAAAGTTTAGAAAAGGACAGAGTGAAAGGAGAACACAGTATGATGGCAAATCTGTCTCCTCCTTAGAAGAGGATAAAATTTCAACCAGCTGTCTGGAGACGAGTCAAAGGGGTGACTTTTAAAAGTGCCTAGCAGCGGTCTCTATCCTTTTTGGCGCCAAGTACTGGTTTCAAGGAGGACAATTTTTCCATGGGGTGGGGGGCGGAACAGTTCAGGCAGTAACGTGAGAGATGGGGGGCAGCAGATGAAGCTTTGCTCGGTCGCCCACCACTCACCTGCTGTGTGGCCTGGTTCCTAACAGGCCACGAACCAGTACTGGTCCGTGGCCCTGGGGTTGGTGACCCCTGGCCTAGCATCTTGCTCTTTTCTACGGTCTGCTGGGGTGGGAGGAGGGAGAGTCACATTTAGGAGTGACCATGAACTGAAGGGGCAGCAAGTGAAGGCACACACTGTTTGGATCACCGTCTCACATCCTTGCTCCCCAGGGAGTGTCCACTATGAGGAAGCATCGAGTGACCACATGGCAAGATGATCCAACCAGGGGATGTCACCAGCCTCTGTCTTCGTCCACTTCACTGCTTGAACAACAGACCCGTAGACAGATTAGCCAAGCTGACAGCATGGAGGTTCTCCGTGAGCCCAGAAGCACGGGTTTTCTCTCACCAAGTCGGACCTAACTACTTCTGCTGTCAAATATCCAACCTGTCAGCCACAGATACAACAGGGAGCCTTCAATGTGGAATCACCCCTCAAGAAGACCAACCAGCCACTTGCTGGCAAGTTGATTACATTGGACACTTCCACCCTGGAGGTGGCAGAAATCTTTTCCTATTGGGTTAATACATGTTCTGGGTATGAGTTTGGCTTCCCTTCCATACTGCCACACATAGCGGCATAACCTGAGGGCTCAGAGTGCCTGATTGATCATTATGATTAATCAAGGGATTTCACATCCCTTTGCATCAACAGACCCAAGTTATAGCAAAGAGTTGGGACAACAGGCATGTGACCATTGAGTATGCTGATCTACTACATACAGCATTATCCACAAACCACTAGCCTAATAGAACATTGGAATGACCACTGAAAGGGTCAGCTAAAGCACCAGCTTAGAGGTAGTGCCCTGAGAGGCTGGAGAACTATTCTTCAGGATGGTGCTGTGTTCCTGTTAGATAAAATGCATGGACCTGGGAACCAAGGAGTGGAAGTAGGGCTATCTCCCCATCAACTCCCAGTTTCAGTGACTCACTTGGATATTGTGTGTCTCCTGTTCTCATAATTCTAGGTTCTTCTGGACTAGAGGTCCTGTTTCCTTTTGAAGAGAAAGGAGAGGGTATTTCTATTAGGGAAACAGAGAAGTTTTCACGAAACCAAACTTTACATGTACCACCTGGTCATTTGGAGATACTCACGTCCGAAGGCCAGAAGGCCAAGAAAGGAGTTACTACACTGGCAGGGGCAATCTATCTTGATTATCATGAGGATTTAGGGCTATTGCTGCCTATTGGGAGCCGGAAAAATAGGACTAAAACTCAGGGGATTCACCGGGATGACTTTTAGCACTTTCATGACCATAATTACTGTAAACAGGCAATTGTAGCAACTATGGCCTGATAAGGGGAGAATAACCAGGGGCTCAGGCCCCTCAGGGATGAAGGTCTAGGTTACCTCCCTGGGACAGAAGTCTAGATATAGAAGTATTAGTCAAAGGTGAAAGAGAATCAAGAATGAGTGATATAAGAGGTAGATGGAAGATAATAAATATGAATTATGGCTGTGGAATCAACTATAGCAATTATAACTTGTCCCACTGATCCTTCTATTGATTTTTTTTTTAAAGAACTAGTGTTCTGAGTAAATTTAACATAGAGCACAAGTGGATCTCAGCAGTGAAAGGTATGGGCTGTACAGATGCTGCTGGTGTTCTGCTCACATACCCTGACAGTCACCTCTACACCCTGAAAATCCCAGCAACTCTGAGGATTATTTTCTGACCATGAGAGCATGTGGCCAGTGTTCAGGACAAGTCAGATGTGCCAGAGAATTGATGTCCCCAAAGCATCCCTCAAGCCATGATGGGTAATGAGTTTATGAATTACTCCAGCTCCTTTATGCCTCATTTGGGGTAACTCCAATGGGTATGCTATACCATCTCCCAGAATTACCCAGCTGGATTAAGCTCCAATTGCCCATAGTAGTAACGGCTTGATGACAACACCCTGTCTTGGCCTCCTTCCCTTCTCTGATTCACTTCCTACTAATGTTTCCTAGAATCACCTGCATATAAACTAATTATACACAAGTCCGTGTATTAGAGATGACTTTTTGGGAATCCAAAACCAAGATACAGGAATTCAAATCATGGGGCAAAGATGGAGATGATCTAGAAGAAATTCTGGTTGCTCCTTCTTCCATTGCTATCAAACTGAATTTAGGGGCACAGAGATTTTAGCAGCCTCGTTCAGGGCTGGTCCCAACTCTTACAATTGCCTGCGCATCTCTCTCAGTGAGAAGACTCAGCCACCCACGTCTGTTACAAGAGAACCTGTGCTGTCAGACAGTACCCAGTATGTAGCAGAACCCCATTCTTACTCTTGGCTTGGGGACTGCAACCCTGTTACTTCCTCTGGAAACACAAACTTCTGGTGAATCACAGTAGGTCTTTTTTTCCTTGTTCACAATATTTTTTCAAAATGGAATGAGAGTGATGGGAGCAACTCTTAATATGACTTGTTTGAAGCAATTCGGTGCTGATGAGAACTCCTGCAATAGTTATTTCAGAACTTCTTAAAAAAAATAGGTCTCTTTTTTGTGTGTGTCCGTGGAAAATATAAGCACAATTAGACACTACATGATCTGCTTCCACTTACTCTGAGTTTAGTCCATGCTCTTTTCAGGCACAAACATATATCTTTTTTCTCATTCTTTATTTTGAGAAGTTGTAAAACTATTAAAAACCTGAATACATTAATATAACAGGTGTATTCTTATCACCCATAATTGTTTATATTATACTTGCTTTGTCATTTTTATTTTTTTTAATGCAAAGAAAAATTATAGAGTTTGCCACTGTTGCAAATAAAACTCTGCCACTTCTGTCCACTATTCCAGGTCCCCATTCTTCTCTCCAAGATTAGGTCTTAGCAGAATAAATTTGCCAGCTCCCTCTTCTTTCTATTTTCAGCCTACAAGTTAAAAAAACTCAGAAAACGGTTTTCACTTTCATCTGAAATTACAACCAATAGCCTAGTTCCTGAAGCGAGACCAAAAAGTATTGGGAAAACTTTCGTCAGTGAGACAGTCACCCATCACCTGTCATACCATTTCCTGCTCTGAAGCTCGAGGGCCGCGGAGCACAGAGGGGAACCCAGATCAGAGCAGGAAACTTCTCAGCCTGCAGGGGACAGCTGTAAGCATGATATTTGTTAGCTTGCTGCGGGCAGTCCTGGTCTCCACCTGTCTGGGTGAGGAAGGTTTAGGTCTTTCTTTATAATGTTATCTAATGGGGCTGTGAAACGAGAGAAGATGAATAGCAGAGTAAATGCATTGCCTCAGAGAGCCCAGGTGAAAGCTGATATGTTCTGCTGAGGTTTGGATCAGGCAGAAGAAAGGTGGGTGGGGATGGGAACCAGTTTGGGCTGGTCTGCCTGCTTTCTCTCTCGTGTGACACCCAGTGTGGTCCTTTCTCTCCTCTTTCCCACAGGATCCAGTGTGGCCCAAATGGTCACTCAACCTCAACCAGAAGTGTCTGTGCAAGAGCCAGACACAGTGACCCTGGACTGTACGTATAGCACTAGTGACAGTAATTATTATTTGCTGTGGTACAAACAGCCTCCCAGCGGGGAGATGATTTTCATTATTGGCCAAGAAGCTTATAAGCAACAGAATGCAACCAACAGTCGCTACTCTGTGAACTTCCAGAAAGAAGCCAAATCCTTCCGTCTCAGGATCTCAGACTCCCAGCTGGAGGATGCTGCAAAGTATTTCTGCGCTTACAGTGGTCCACAGTGAGACGAGCAGCAGAGAGAGGCTTACAGAAACCTCAAACCTCAGCATCTGTGCAGAGGTCGGGGGAAGTGGTCGGGGTAAGAGGAATATAGAAAGTCATTGACTTCTCCTTGGAATAAAACCTCCTCCTATCTGAATATAAGAGACACAGAGAGATGAATGTCTATGACTTGTAGTCCTTAAATTAACAGTAAAAATGACACGTGTAGTGCTTTCCAGTTTTACAAGTTGTCTTCATACTTGCTATCATCTCTAACCCTCATAGCTTCATATGGTATATGTGACAGGTCAGACTTCTGAAGCATTTCCTCTGTCCACCAGATCTTTATAATTTTCCTGGGAGCTCTTACCTCCAAGAATCTTAATCTTTTCCATTTTGTTCATAGGTGCTTGTTCTTTTAATTTGTCCATCCATGTCCAAAACCGAATCTCCTCAGAAAAAGGTACCCATTTTAGAACACAACAGCTGTGACAGCATAACCAGGGAGGGAACCCACTGGTCCTACGATAGACTTAAGAGATAAGCTAGGTTGACGGTACCTAGAACAGGTGACCTAGAAGAATGATGGAATGGCCTGTTAAAGGCTCAGCTAAGAAACGAGCTCAGGGGCAACACCATTAGTGTTGGAATGCTATTCCAGGTTGGAATGCTATTCCAGGAAGGGATAATATTCATTAA
Organism: Grampus griseus; assembly: GCF_964374135.1. Taxonomy (NCBI): domain Eukaryota; kingdom Metazoa; phylum Chordata; class Mammalia; order Artiodactyla; family Delphinidae; genus Grampus; species Grampus griseus. The sequence goes on along the minus strand of NC_139018.1, from coordinate 75,088,035 downwards.
ATCAATGTCTGATGTATGGTGCTGTGGCACCCTAGCTAAAATACACAAGTTTAGAAACCAAGAAATGGAAGCAGAACAGACTCTTCTCCTGTCACTCCCTGTAACCCACCTTCAGAATTTGTGTTTGCCTTTTCTCACAGTCCTAGGCTCTGCTGGATTAGAGGTCCTGGTTCCCTGAGGAAGAATGCTTCCACCAGCGGATTCAGTAAGGGCCCCACTGAACCTGCAGCTATGACCGCCACCTAGATCACTAGGTGACCTAGTTGAACTCCTTGTGCCAGTGGTCCAGCAGACAAAGATAGGATTTATTAGATGGGGGCATAATTGACCCAATTATCATGGAGTACCAGATTGTTACTACACAGTGAGAGCAAGAAGAAATATGTTTGGAATGTAAGCGTTTCACATGGGGTATTTCCATGCCCAGTAAAAAGAGCAAGTGGCAACTGTGGCAACAAGGCCTAAAAAGGACAAAGTGACAAAGAATTGAGACCTCTCAGCAATGAGGGTCTGGGTCACCCCACCAGGCAAGAATCTAAGTTCGCCAAAGTGGTATCCAATATAAGGAAGTCTGGAGGGTACAGTGGAGGAGGGAAAAGATGAGTATCAGTTATAGACTTGGTACCAATTAAAGGAGCGGGGCCTGAAGCTCAGGTTATGCAACCTCCTGTATTAAGTGTTTTAGATGGACTGTAGCCAGCCACAATCTTGAAGACTCAGAGACACAGTGAAAATAACATAAGACAAGCACGCACCTGAGTAGTGCGAAGAGAGCCCTATAACAAATATCTCATGTGCCTGTTGTCACGTCCAAATGCCTAGGGTTGAATTTATCAATGGCTGTGATAGACAATTCTTGGACGCTCGGACTCGTCTCAAGCTGATAACATCCAACATTAAGCATGCACTGTGCATTATTTTTACTTCCTACCCCAGGGCTTTCTCTGACTCCTTGGGAGCTCATTCAGCCCATGGGCAAGCACAGCCTGAAAGTATAGGGGTATTACCATCCCTGCCAGCAAGCACCAACCAGAGGGGAAAGGGACAGATGAGTACACTAGCTTCTTGCTTCCCAGCAGATAATCCCGAGAAGCATCCTGTATGCTTCTCGGAGATCCTGGGAGAATCAAGCCCTAATCCTGTGCTATCTACCTCCTCATTTCTGCTTCTTAAGATCGCATCCTAAATAAACTATCTTCACCTGAGTCTTTGCTTTAGGCTCCATTTTGGGGGGGAACAAAATTTAACAGAGAAAATTTCTTTGGAATTTTAATAGAGAATTCTTTGAAATTTTAATAGAGAAAGAACAGAAGAAAGTTTAAGGTGAACTTTACTGGGCTGATTGCTAAAGAGCATGGGGGTACTTGAGTGATTACATAATTGGAAAACTAGAAGCTGTCACCTTATTTTTTCAAAAGATGGTGAAACAGACCATATTTACAAAACTCCAGTCTCTGCAGATGTGTGATCATGTCCTTAGTTACCAAGTCTCAACTTTCCTCATTATCCCTGTCCCTGAATCTGCTCACCCTCTATAATTTAAACCTCATTCCTACTTCTTCTCAAAATATACCTCTATTCAAGTCCATCTATTCTCCTTACTGACCCATAAGCACTTCAAACTCTTGAATTTTTTTTCTGGTTGTTCCGCTCACCCAAATTTCCCTTTTATGTGTGTATCAGTCTGGTCAAATCATATTAGTCCCATAAGCACACCTTAAAGCTCTATCTCCTCTAAAGTTTCTTCTCTAATAGTGAATCCTTGAATTCCTTCTCTCCTAAAGTCACACTGTGCTGAATCTGAAAGATTGATTCATAGTGACTTACCTTTTTAAAGCATTTGCTATTGTTTCCAGGCCCTGATCTTTCCTCCCCCAAATATATTATGGTCTCTATGAGAACAGAACTTTGCCTCGTACAGGTATACGGAATTCTTCAATGCTCTTGGCAATATTGGGCACATAATAAGTGCTCAATAGAGCCCAAAGATTATGCTTAAAATTTATTTTGTAAACATCATATATTCATAAGAGAATATTAAGGGGAAAATCAGTATGTTCTAACACAGTCACAGAAGGTTTCTTTGGAGAAGTTATGATAAAAGGTAGGATTTTTTAAAAGCAGTAATGAAGGGAAAAATAGGGTATGTTTTAAATATCAAGGTCTCTTCATTGAATATAAATAGAAACCTGAAACTCGAATAAACAGATTCCTTACAGAACAGATTTCCTTAAACCAAGTTCTTCCTGGGTAGAGGAGTGAATCATAGGAATTGCCTCAGTAATTATTTCTGTGACCTGAAGAGGGCACTGCTTGCACAGTTGACAACAGTTACTCAACTGCCCACCTGACATACCAGTTCCTGTTCTGAAGCAGTGATGTCACCCAGTACAGCTAATACCTAAGGTTCAGATAAGAACAAGAGCTTTTGTCACCCTGCAGGAGAGAGCTGCCAGCACGGCAGGCCCCGGTGCTGTGGGCAGTCGTGGTCTTACCTATCTCGGTAAGGAAGGCACATGTTTTGCTTTTACTAACATCCAATAGGACTGGGAAGTAGGAAGAAAGATTAATAACACAGGGATCTTACCTCCTCATGGGTCCCAGCTACTGGAGGCAAGAAAGCTGATGGATTTTACCTGAAGTTTGGATCAAGCAGAAGAAAGGTGGGTGGAGATGGGAACCAGTTTGGGCTGGTCTGCCTGCTCTCTTTCCCTCCTGTGACACCCAGGGTGGTCCTTTCTCTCCTCTTTCCCACAGGATCCAGTGTGGCCCAGATGGTCACTCAGCCTCAACCAGAAGTGTCTGTGCAAGAGGCAGACACAGTGACCCTGGACTGTACGTATAGCACTAGTGACAGTAATTATTATTTGTTGTGGTACAAACGGCCTCCCAGCGGGGAGATGATTTTCATTATTGGCCAAGAAGCTTATAAGCAACAGAATGCAACCAACAGTCACTACTCTGTGAACTTCCAGAAAGAAGCCAAATCCTTCCATCTCAGGATCTCAGACTCCCAGCTGGAGGATGCTGCAATGTATTTCTGCACTTACAGTGGTCCACAGTGAGACGAGCAGCAGAGAGAGGCTTACAGAAACCTCAAACCTCAGCATCTACACAGAGGCTGGGGGGAAGTAGTTGGGGTAAGATGAACATAGAAAAATCATTGACTTCTCTGGAGAAAAAAAATACTATTCTATCTGCCTATAAGAAACACAGAAATGATGCTATAAGCTGGAATTCTCAAAATAGTAATAAAAATAATGGAGGTACACAATGCTATATAGTTTTGTAAAGTACATTCACATATATTTATTTAATTCTCACAACCCTGTTGTTATATAGGACAGGTCAGATATTCTGTGTCACTGCCATCCAGGGACTCTCATAGCTTGAACTAAACCTGTATTCTCCATCTGCATGCCCCATGATCATATCAAAGTCAACATATCCGAAATTGAGCTTTTATACTCCCCACAAATCTTATTTTTTATTTTTCCCTCCTCAGCTTTGCTCAGGATTAAGACACACAGTAAATTTCTGAGTTTGAAGAATTTCTCCACCCTCTGAAGAATTTCTCCACCCTCTACCTACCAGCCTAGGCTATCTGATCGTGTGTGTGTGTGTGTGTGTGTGTGTGTGTGTGTGTGTGTGTGTGTGTGTGTGTGTGTGTGTGTGTGTGTGTGTGTGCGCCCCCACACCTTATTTCTTTCTAATTACAAAACAGGTTGAAAAACTACATCACATTTATCTCATTGTTTCCTGATTGATCTATCAGTCACCCTTCCTGACTTTAACCTAATTTCACCCTGTATTTCTTAAATTTCCTTCATGCACCATTGGTCTGTCCTAAGAAGTTGAGGAAAGACAACAAACACCATCAAACAGGATTTCATGTGCTGCTAGTACTCATCAGCAAATACAAATTAATTGATTAATTAATTTTTAAAAAAAAGAAGTTTAGCTTCTGGTTACGCTATCATTGCTTCTGGGAGGAGGTGAGCCATCTAGAAGAACCAGGTCTAAAGGTAGGGCCAAGCAGCTGCCATCATCAGGGTCACCACCTTACATCCCCTGAGAAATAGGGGATGTCTGGACCTGGAAAGGATTCATCATACTTATGCAAAGCGGAAAAAATAATAAAATAGAAAAAAATGATCCAACATTTTTTTGTATGTCCATAATTCCCCCAAAACACAGCTTTTGCTATGAAGACCCCTTGTGGAGCACTTAATTCCATCTGCCCACTTCAAGTGAGTGATAAAGTTGGAGCAGATACTCCATGGCTGTATCTAAGTCCATGAGAGGTTTCCAGAGCTGAGGCTGGAGGTATGTTTAGAATGAGTGATGGAAGTTACTGGATTTGGACGAAACCAAGGAGAGCCAAAGCCAGATTGCTAAAGAATAACTAAAAATGAGCTTTCATAGGAATACTGTTTCATCCCTTAGTTATCAGTACTAGCTCATGGGATTAGGTACCCAGGCTGGAATAGAACCAGACCTGGTGACATGCAGATGTTCTTTTGGATTTCCTGTGGCTTTTTCACAGCCTTCCTTGAGAGCTCCTCCACTGCCTGCCTTAGACCCATAGCCTCATAGCTAAAGGTCCCCTTCTTAGTCCCCTTGAACAGCTTGGAGCCGTCTGGAACACTCCCATTTAGTTTCACATGCTGCAGCCCAAGGGCAAGTTATGCCACCCCTGTTCACCAAATCCCGTCCACCCCCACCACTCACTCTAAATATACCCCTTCCAGCCTCAGTTCCTAGAGCATCAGGTCCCAGCCCAGGCTCAGCACCCAAGGCTCTAGTTTGTCTAGAAAAGCAGGTGAGACAACAAACTCAGTGAGTGTATCACCTTTCACACAAGTCAGAGAACTCTGGGCCATTCAAGTTTTACCCTCTCTTTTACACCCCAGGTCCAAGTAGTCACCAAGACTTAATAGATTCAAGCTAGTTATCAAAGCTTACTTCTTTCTGTTCTTGCTTCTAGTGGCGTCAGCTCCTCTCATTTGAATTAGTAAATGATCATCTACCTCTAGTCCGTCTATCATCTAGTCTGTCCATCCTCATTTGTGCCCCCCTTCAAACACTGCTTCACACGGCCACCAAGTGACCTTCCTACAATAAAAATAAAGTCATTCCCCCTTCAACAAAGCCCCGTTTCCCATAGAAGAAGACTGTGATTATTCAGAATGTGAGTCCATCAAAGCAGAGACCATCACTGTATCCCCAGCACCTTCCATGCCTGACAGGGCAAACAGTAGAGAGCTATCTGCTGAATGGATTAATGGATTAGTAATTCAGCCTCCTTTGTTGCCACACTCCTATCCTCTCCCACTCTATGCTCTCAACTCATCAGCACATGAAATTATTTCCTGCCTATGCCTTTGTGGACTCTGTTCCCTCTGTGTGGAATACCCATCCCCGCTCAGCCACTTCACTACTGTTCAAGATTTTCCCAAATTTCCCCTCTTCTCTTAATTCTTATCCTGACCCTCTTGCCCAGTTAAAACTGAGCACTTCCTCTTTTTAACCCATAACTGAAACCCTAAGCATATTTCTAGTGTAACAAACCTAACACTTTATGGAACTTAAATGTATGTTTTACTTTATTCCAACAACAATGCAAGCTTTACTTGTCGGAAGCTGAGTTTTATTCATTTGAATAGCAATAGTGTCTACAATATTCTTAAATTCACAGGTATAATTTTTTTTTAATTTGGGCAGTGTTATATTGCTAGTTTTTTTTTTTTTTGATTGAGGTAGAGTTGATGTACAATATTATATGTAAGTTTCAGGTCTACAACATTGTGACTCACAATTTTTAAAAGTTGTACTCCATTTATAGTTACTATAAAATATTGGCTATATTCACAGATATGATTTTTTAAAGTTTTTTTGAGTGAAGTTAATTGATGGCGTTTTTCTCATTAAACATGATAAAATAAAAATTGATAACTTTTCTACATTGCCATCTCCTCCATAGTTGTATTTACTAGAGATTCTGAAGTAACTCATAGGAAACAGACTATATGGTATGCAGAAAATTAATAATAATGACAATATTATACAAATAATAATAGTAGTAGTAGTAGCTAACACAAATTGTGTATACATGTCCCACATTCTGATAGGTTCATAACATGTATTATTTTATTTAGTAGTTTCAACAAATCAATTCAATGGGATGGGTGAATGGAAGAATGGACTAATGAATAACATAGGGAGGAAAAAAGATTTATATAGTAGGATAGCAAATTTACACTGTACTTAGTTACCTATAGAAAGATATGTAAAGAAAAAAGTTTCTCTAATGATCTTTCCCATTAACCATCCCATCCACTAAGTCGTTATGAAACTGAAACTTGCAATTAACAATACCTCAGTTTCTTCAGGTTTAAAGAGTTCCTTTCAGGTGTCAATGTTTTTAAATATTCAGTCCATTTAAAGTTCAACTCCGTGTTAGGGCTGATTTAAAGTCTCTTGGATGACTCAATCTCTTTAGGTGCTTTGTTGGAAGTTCCACCACCTTAACCTCCCCTTCCCCAGGATGACATCTGGGTAATAAGGGGAAATAATTGAGTCTCAGTTGAGGAGGGAAAAAAAGCCTTAAATACATGCACTGCTTTCTGGATCCTTTGGTCTATGTAGCTGAGTAGACAGTCTGGTCTTCTCCATGGGTAGGTAACTCGTTAGGTGTGGGTTATCCCACCTGGACTTTTGAGACGTGCTCCACTCTCCAATATTCTTGTGCTCTCATATTTATCTACATGTTTCTAACCTATCCTCACCCCATGAGTTAATCTGTCTTTCACAGGGGAGGGAAAGGACAAGGGTCCTGACATCTGATTTCCTTGCTCTGCCTCCATCTTCCTTTTTCTTCGATCAGTCTCCCGAGACCAATAAAATCGACATTCCTATCTCACCTACACCTTCCTGTCACCCTTTCCTTACATAAAAACTCTACTATCAAGTCTAACAGGCCTTACTTATAACATATTGAAAGATATGATGAAATAATTTAGAAAAAAATTTACCTTTGAACGAACCAGTTATCCAAGACAATTCTCTTGCTGAGAAGTCAAAAATCCAAATTAAATGTCAGAACTAAATGACGAAATGAACTATTTTCATTCCTTTGGGAGTAATCTAATCTCCCCATCCCACTCAAAACAGATAGAAAGAATATAGATAAGGTTATGTGCCTGGAAATGTAAAAGAAAAAATATTATGTTTCAAAAATATATTCCCAATTACATGGAGGGAGAGGAAACAATTTGTGTACCCAAGAGTACAACATGTGAAAATCACCATGGATATTTTCAAAGAAGACAAAGACTTCTAAAAGTATAAAAATTAAGAAAGTGAAAGATAAGCCACAGACTGGGGGAAAATATTTGCAAAACATGTATCTAGTAAAAGAGTGGTATCCAAAATATATAAAGAACTCAAACTCAACAATAAGAAAATAAAAAGCCCAATTAAAAAATGGCCAAAAGATATGAACAAACATCTTACCAAAGAAGTTATACAAATGTCAAATAAACGTATGAAAGCATTACATATTGATATAATTAGGGAACTTCAAATTAAATCAACAGTGAGATACCACAACACACCTTCTAGAATGAGTAAAATCCAAAATACTGACAACACCAAATGCTAGTGAGGATGTGGTGCGGCAGAAACTCTCATTCATTGCTGATGGGAATGCAATATGGTACGGCCGCTTTGGAAAACAGTTTGGCAGTTTCAAACAAGACTAAACATAATTTTATCATATGATTCAGCAATAGAGCTCCTTGGTATTTACCCAAATGAGTTGAAAATTACATTCATACAAAAACCTGCACACAAATGTTGATAGCAGCTTTATTTGCATTTGCTAAAACTTGGAAGCAACCAAATACAAAAAATCCAATTAAAAATGGACAGAGGAGAAATGTTTATTTTGATCTTCTGCCCATTGTTTGATTGGGTTATTTGTTTTTTTGATACTGAGCTGCATGAGCTGTTTGTATATTTTGCAGATCAATCCCTTGTCGGTTGCTTCATCTGCAAATATTTTCTCCCATTCTGAGGGTTGTCTTTTCATTTTGTTTATGGTTTCCTTTGCTGTGCAAAAGCTTTTAGGTTTCATTAGGTCCCATTAGTTTATTTTTGTTTTTATTTTCATTACTCTAGGAGGTGGGTCAAAAAAGATCTTGCTGCGATTTATGTCAAAGAGTGTTCTGCCTATGTTTTCCTCTAAGAGTTTTATAGTATACGGCCTTACATTTAGGTCTTTAATCCACTTGGAGTTTATTTTTGTGTATGGTGTTAGAGAGTGTTCTAATTTCATGCCCAGCACCACTTATTGAAGAGGCTGTCTTTTCTCCATTGTATATTCTTGCCTACTTTGTCATAGATTAGGTGACCATACAGATGGACAAAAAGCACATGAAAAGATGTGCAACATCACTAATTATTAGAGAAATGCAAATCAAAACGACAGTGAGCTATCACCTCACACCGGTCAGAATGGCCATCATCAAAAAATCTACAAACAATAAACGGTGGAGCGGGTGTGGAAAAAATGGAACCCTCCTACACTGTTGGTGGGAATGTAAACTGGTACAGCCACTATGGAAATCAGTATGGAGGTTCTTTAAAAAACTAAAAATAGAGCTACCATATGATCCAGCAATCCTACTCCTGGACATATATCCGGAGAAAACCATAATTTGAAAAGATACATGCACCCCAATGTTCATTGCAGCACTATTCACAATAGCCAGGACATGGAAGCAACCTAAATGTCCATCAACAGAGGAAAGGATAAAGAAGATGTGATAAATATATACAATGGAATATTACTCAGCTATAAAAAAATGGAATAATGCCATGTGCAGTAACATGGATGGACCTAGAGACTGTCATACTAAGTGAAGTAAGTCAGACAGAGAATGACAGATATCATATGACATCGCTTATATGTGGAAGCTAAAAAAAGGGTACATATGAACTTATCTACAAAACAGAAATAGAATTACAGATGTAGAAAACAAACTTATGGTTACCGGGGGTAAGAGGGGGAGGGATAAATTGGAAGATTGGGATTGACATATACACAATACTATATGTAAGATAGATAGCTGATAAGGACCTAGTAGTGTATAGCAAGAGAACTCCACTCAGTACTCTGTAATGGCCTATATGGGAAAAAAATCTGAAAAAGAGTGGATGTATGTATATGTGTAACTGATTCACTTTGCTGTACACCTGAAACTAACACAACATTGTAAATCAACTATACTCCAATAAAAAAAATTTTTAATGGACAGAGAAACTGAATAGACATTTTTCCAAAGAAGGCATGCAATGGCCAACAGGCACATGAACATGTGCTCAGTACCACTAATCATCAGAAAAATGCAAATCAAAACCACAATGAAATGTCACCTCACACCTATTAGAATGGCTGTCATCTAAAAGACAAGACATAAGTGTTGGTTAGGATGTGGAGAAAAGGGAACCCCTTATGCACTGTTGGTGGGAATGTAAATTGGTGCAGTCACTATGGAAAACAACGTAGAGGCTCTTCAAAAAAATAAAAATAGGATTACCATCGGATCCAGCAACCCCACTTCTGGGCACATATACGAACAAAATGAAAACGATATCAAGGAAATATCTGCACTCCCATATTTATGGTAGCATTATTCACAATAGCCAAGATATGGAAAGAACCTAAATGTCCATCCTTAGTTGCTTGGATAAAGGAGAAGTTGAACATATGTACGATGGAATATGATTCAGCAGGAGAAAGAAAGAAATCCTGCCATTTGCGACAACATGGATGGACCTGGAGAGCATTGTGTAAGTGAAATAAGCCAGAAAAGACAAATACAGCATGGTGTCACTTATATGTGGAATCTAAAAGGAAAAAAATGTCAAAATTTTTTGTGTGACTTTTTTGTTTGTTTTCCTACAGAGAGTAGGAAAGTGGTTGCCAGGGCTGAGTTGTGGAGGAAATAGGAAGAGGTTGGTAAAGGGTACAAAATTTCAGCTATAAGATGAATAAAGTCTGAAGATTTAACATTAAGCATGGTGACCACAGTCGATAACATTGTGTAATTGAAATGTGCTAAGAAAGTAGAACTTAAATGTTCTCAGCAAGAAAAAGAGATAAATATGTGAGGTCATGAATGTGTTAATCAACTAGATAAGGTGAATCCTTTCAGAATATCTATCTATACATAAATCACCACGATGTACACTTTAAATATCTTAAAATTTTATATGTCAATTATATCTAAGAAAGGCTGAAAAAAAGAAATGTACTAGCAAAGACACCACCATAAAATGTAGACACTCAGTATTTTTATCACATTTATGTTTTGAGAGGAAAGACTTAGAGAAAATGGAAGTTCTGAGGGTCACCCCTCCTGTCTGTCAAGTGCTCAGTGACAGAGCCCCAGAGTTGCTGGTGCTTGGAATGTATGAAAAACTACTTGGTTGCTGAAACAAAACTAACACAAAATCAGGAAAACAGGATCAAGGTAGATTTGGGTGAGAGGCTCAGGAGAGAGAAAGAACTATGATGAGGAAATTGAGACCTCACTGGATTTTACAAGCACAGTTTTGCTGTGGGGCTGACACCAAACTTGTGGTTTCACAGTTGAATTTAGGAAGAGGATGTGGGGCAGCACAGTATCCACAAAATTCTTGGACCTCAACCTTGTTGCTCCTGGGACATGGTTTGGAAATAGTGATTTTCCAGAGTTCATCACTTGTGTTACTGATTCTTTCCAGAAGGGGGAAAGGGGGTAGAGGGCAGGTGACAGGGGGGTGGAGGGGGGAGTGGATGCCTCAGGGTCAGGGGTTCTGGGAGATTCCAAGTGCTCTGTGAGCACGGCAAAAAGGCTCTCAGTATCCCAGGATATCCTCAATATCCCAGGATATTCAAAAGAGCCCAATATTTAATCACCTGTTTCGTAAGGGCATAGATCCACCAGAACAGACAGGGGAGGGTCAGATGTCCAGAAGAGATGGTTGGTGGGGACCCCCTGCTATGCTAGGCATTAACTCTTTAGTTGCTGAATCCTGGGTAAATCTGGGTAATGCATGGTAGATACTGGAGGAGAGCACTTTCAGAGGTGATGAATTGCCAATGAGTGTGGAAGTATTTCTATATTTAACAGCCAGTATGGGTCTCATAGCACATACTCATAACATATCAACTGTGTGAGGAGTAGTTACTCTGCCTATAATTCATGTGTATTGTCATCGGGTACTTGATTCATTTGTTCCCAGATGTGATTAACTGAGGGAGCTTGATGTACCTTTCCATTCAATATCGTCCTTTAAAAATATAAAATAATTTGGTTAACCAACTTCTTAATTTATATAATCATCTCAAACAATAAACATTGTTTTAAAAAGATGAACTTTTATGGAATGGTAGTTAATCAGTCATCACTTCAATCCGGACACTGTAGGGGTCAATAATAGAAGACAGTGAATGAGACTCTCCTTCCTTCTTGAAAACTCTTTCTTCTTTTTTCTCTGTTCATCCAAATCTTGGACACTCTTCAAGGCAAACCCACGTGCCACCTCTTCTCTAAAGACTTTCCTAATCGTTTGAAATCATGTCAAACTTTCTTTTGACCTACAGGCTACCTTCATTACGTTCCGTCCTTTGTTGATCACTGTTTCATATTTATGTTCTTTCATCTCCAACTATATAGGGTTACTAGACTGAACGGAGAACACGGATCATTGCTTTTACTTTCCTTGAGTGCCTTGCAGTACTTTCCAGAGTATTTGGCCTTTAAACCCTTAAATGTTACTTGCTGTTGATACTGATGCTATAAAGAGTCTGGGTAAGAGTATAAGTAATGAAAGGTGAAATCAGGGTACAATTCTAGGCATAATTTGGACTTTGAACAAAATATTCTATACTGACTAAACCTATATCTTACGATTTTTTTTAATTTTTTGAAAAAGTCCTCAATTAAATAGTTACTGATCAAGCCTCTTTCTAATAAGGAGCATCACTTGTTGAATGAAGAAGAAGCAATATTATTCTAAATTCCAGAAAGTCTTCATATGCCCAAAAGTTAGAAATGCTGGCATATGTCTCTTCTCCAAATCAGAGAATAAGGGAAGTTTTCATGACAATCCTGCCTTCAGGGATCTGGTCTCCTATTCTAAAAATCTCATTAAACTTAAAATTTAAATAACTACATTTGTGTACTTTTCATAATTCGTAAAATGTTTTACAATTTCTCCAATCAGTTACACAGCACATGAACTGTAAAACTGAATCTGCACCTCTGAGTTCCTGGTGTTCTCTGAAACTAATGATTGCCATTTTCTAACAACTTTGTATATATCCAACTGCTGTAGCATACACTATGAGAGATGATGAAGAAGCCATTTCCAATCTCTATTTTAAAATCCTTGTTAAAGTTTCTATTTAGTGTTTTAAATTTTTGTGATCAAGGTTATAAATTTTCTGAGAAATCAAATAGGTAGAATCCTATTGCTAAGATTTAAGTCAGTCTAGAAAAAGTGCCAATGTTAAGAATGGTTATTAGTATATAATTCCTGTAACTGACTAAAATAATATGTAGTAGAAAAAATTTTACATGTACGTTTCTATGGGAGGACTGGAAAAGGGAAGGAGAGTTTCACTTTTTTAAGTAGTGTGAGAACTCTAATAATAATAATAATAAATTTGAAATAATAAAGAAAATAATAAAGATTATAGGGTCCTTCCTACCTCCACCAAATGAAAAGATGCATGGATATGATAGTCTACTTCTTTCCTACTTTACAGAGGCAAGGAGGACCTCTTTTGGGATTCATGCAAAAAAACTAATTAAAAATAAAATAAATAAAATAAGATACAGGTGTGGCTATGACGAAATCTGTGCTGAGGGACATGAACATCAAGTGAAACCAAGCAGCTTAACTACTGTCCAGTTCAGGGGTTTCCATGAAAAATCAGGGAAAGACAAATTAGCCAAGAATTCTTTTTCTTTCTTTTGAAAGTCCTAATGGAAAAGGGAATCAACATTGACAGTACAAAAATTAGTGCTAAATGTCATAAGTTGTATGTTTGTGCTTTTTCTTCCTACTGTTCTAGATCAATAGGGTAGAAGTGGCATGTAGCAATCACCTAGGAGTTTAAGACTACAGCCCTCACCCTCAAACCCTGAGAACTGCCATAGTTACACTGTTACTGCAGGAGTGTTTCATAACCACAAGGTATGTTAAGGTGGTAGAAAGTTTGATTAACCCCATTCCATAGAAGTTCATCTTTTTAAAGTAGAGTTGATTGTTTAAGATGGTTACATAATTTAAAAGCTGTTTAAGCAAATAATTCTATTTAGAATAATGAATGTAAAGGTATATCATATGCCCTCAGTTAATAACATCTGGGAACAATGAATCTACTAGGGCACTATCCCACCTGCTGACACTTCACATGAATTTTAGGCAAAGTTAGCTACTAGATACGGAGCTGACATTCCCTGAGTATACACTATAAAACCCTTATTGGTTGTTAAAAATGGAAATACCACCATGCTAGTTGGCAACTAGCCATTTCTCAACGGTCCCTTACATGCTCGCTTTCAACCCCTGCCATATTGGCTGTCTTGGTTCCTCTCCCAAGCGTATCCATGACCCAGCAACTAAAGAGTAAATGTTTGGCATAGCTGGGAGTCCCCACCAGGATTCTGTTCTAACACTCTCACTCTCTCCCTACAACCTGTGTCTGTTCTGATATCCATACCAAACAACAAACGGATGATTAAACATTGGGTTAAAAGTTTTTAATATCATCTCTGCCTAGAAGGAAACACAACATATACAATACCATACTATAACAAATAGTCTACTAGGTAAGAGTGAGGTGATGCAGGCTAAATGAAGAAACTTTCCTGAGCACACCACTCTCCCAGAATCTTCACCTGTTCACCAACTCAGAAACTCTCTGAACCTTGGCCTTAGGGTTTTATAGAGATTTCTTTGCTTAGATAGGATTGATTAAATCACTGGCCATTGGCAGTTTATTCAACAGCCCCTGTCCCCTCCCTGGAGGTCAGGGGGGTAGGCCTAAAAGTTCCAACCCTCTAATCACCAGGTTGGCTCCTCTGTCAACTAGACCCCCATCCTTAGGTGCTTTCCAAAAGTCACCTCACTGACATAATATAAGACATCTTTAAGACTCTTGCCACAAGAAATACCAAGAGCTTAAGGTGCTCTATGCCAGAAATGGAATGAAGATCAAATATATATTTCTTATTATAAATCAAAATATCACATGCGCTTATATTAAGCTTAGTCTTTGCTTAAGAACTTGGTCACAGTAGAACCTTTACGTGTTGAGACCACATTAATTAATTCCTATGGATATTTTGATTCCTACTAATATGCTTTGCTAACACTGGTAGCCTGCTTTGGTTACTAACAAAACCAGCAGTATGGAAATTTAATGTCCCTTCTCTCTTAACTCAGCTCTTTGTCTCACTTCTCTTTGGAAGCTTCATTCTCTCTGCGACACCAGAAATGGGCACTTTCCACTGACTACAGCAACAGAAGTTTAAACCTCTTGGCAGGAGGAAACACTTTCTGCTTAATGGGGAGGCTGATTCAGATAACCTTCTCTAGAAACTCAGAATTACACTGTTTGATAATTTCTTGCATAGAACATTTGCAGTTTCAGAAAGGTGAGTGATGTCAGATCTAAAAGTCTTTTGTCCTGTCTTGCTTCATTCAGATTCAGATTTAAGGGGAAACATTGGAGAAGTCACATGAATTTCCGTGACTGATATTTTTCACCAGTCTATAGAAGATATAAACTTAAAGAATGGTTGGAGGATTAACCATAAACAGACATTGCCAGTAATTCTGCATTGTCATCAAAGCATGTTCATGTTTGTAGGCCAACCAGCACATTAGATAGATGACAGTCAGACTTTGGAAAACTGGAAAACCTTCACACATTTTTAAGATGACTACTAAAATATTTTACAATTATTTTAAATGTTTAAGTAGTTATAAAGGTTATAAATTCTGCTGTATTATAAATATTGACATTTTCAAATAAAACTCATAATAGCTTGTATATATATGCAATGAAATCTTAATACCAAAGTTATTTGATATCTATCAACATCCAATTAAAATTCATGAACAAACTCTTCATTAACAATTGAAGGTTTCATATCACTACTTTTTTCCTTACAATAATATTTCCATTCAACTTCTCCCGCAAAATTTAATATACTTTTTCTTTAAACGTCTTTTACTGATCACCAAAAATGTCTGTAACAAAAATATGTATGAAATTGAAATTTTTTGTTTCCCCTGATCATATTGCTCTAATTGTTATTTTTTTCTGGATTGATTTGTAAATAAAATTATTAGTAATGCATGTTTGATGAAAACAACTTAAATACATTATAATTTTTAAAGGTTTTTAACATAAAAGGCAAAAAAGATTTTTGGAAGTGCATTTCTTAATAAAATGACTGAGGTCAGATCTAAGTGCTTTGATTAAATGCTTTCCTGACATCGGTTAAAAAAAAAAAAATAGCCGTTTCCTTAATGCTCTCAAACCTCAGAGCAATGCTGCAAAGATTCCATGTAAAGTAAGGACAGTTGTGAAATGAGAGCTAGGAAATGAGAACCACAGTCAGGTTCTCAGACAGATCATTTTTAGTAAAAGGTACATGGAGAAGTCGAGTATCTAGAAATTGATTCCCTTAAAATACCTATCTGTTCCTTAGTTTGAAGATCACTACATTAGACTACTCTAAATATTACTGATTCATGCCAGTCTTCATTCCGTAACAAGCTTTGAGGAAAATAAGCAGGAAATTTGAAGGATAGAGTCTTAAGTTTCAGTAAACCTGGTAAATTTTCTAAAACCTGTTTGACATTTCTGGCTTGGAGGAATAACTACTGATGAGTTAGAAAACAACAGGGCCTGAGCTCTTGCACGATACAAAGTCATTTGCATACAAGTCACTTGTACGTGTATCTTTACCTTGGAAAAGTCAGTTTTAAATGCCGCGGTCATTCGTTAGCAACACTGTAAAAGAGAAAGCTGTTCCAATTTTAGAAAACAAAAAACCATTGCTAGATCTCTTTTTCTCTATCATGCGAGAGCATTTTCTAGTAGACACTTATCTGACACTCTTGAAGAAGGTAACTGTTGTCACAGCATATTTACTTAGCAATCCATAAATCTATATGAGAAAAGGCTCATATGGTTTACACTCCTGTGTGTTGGAGGTTAACCTACAGAAATAAAAGAGGTGTTACGAGTTCATAGCCTAGAAGAAAAATTAACCCCCAATCGTTGTACCAACTATACCAATATTTTATTTTGCTATCTGTACATTTATATCTTTTTCCTATAAGCACTTGTGGAATCAGGTCTTTTTATTCATGGTTCTCTCACTAAGAACTTTAATAAAACTTGGACACAGACTCACTCCTAATTTGTGTTATAATTTTGTTTTTTGCACATATAAGGCCATTCTGGCTCTGAAAATCAGATAATTATCTCTCAATACCTAAGCTATAAACTCCTGCCTTCATATACATCTAAGACAGGAGATAGATGGGCCCTAAACTAGGCATTTACAACTGGCCTCCCGTTTACATTTCATGGCGCAGGAAAAAGTGGGCTTCAGGCCGGACACTTACAACTAGTCTCCTGTTCACATCTCCTGAGAGAGGAGATACATGGGCTCCAGGTTAGACATTTAAAACCAGCCTCCTCACAAAAACAGAAATATAGATCAATGGAACAGGATAGAAAGCCCAGAGATAAACCCACACACCTATGGTCAACTAATCTATGACAAAGGAAACAAGGATATACAATGGAGAAAACACTGTCTTAAATAAGTGGTGCTGGGAAAACTGGACAGCGACATGTAAAAGAATGAAATTAGAACACTCCCTAACACCACACACAAAAATGAACTCAAAATGGATTAAAGACCTAAATGTAAGACTGGACACTACAAACTCTTAGAGGAAAACATACAAAGAACACTCTTTGACATAAATCACAGCAAGATCTTTTTTGACGCACCTCCTAGAGTAATGGAAATAAAAATAAACAAATGGGACCTAATGAAACTTAAAAGTTTTGCACAGCAAACGAAACTATAAACAAGATGAAAAGCCAATCCTCAGAATGGGAGAAAATATTTGCAAAAAAATTAACGGACAAAGGATTAATCTCCAAAATATATAAACAGCTCATGCAGCTCAATATTAAAAAAACAAAACAACCCAATTAAAAAAAAGTGCAGAAGATCTAAACAGACATTTCTCCAAAGAAGACATACAGATGGCCAAGAAGCCCATGAAAAGCTGCTCAACATCACCAATCATTAGAGAAATGCAAATCAAAACTACAATGAGGTATCACCTCACACTGGTCAGAATGGCCATCATCAAAAAATCTACAGACAGCAAATGCTGGAGAGGATGTGAAGAAATGGGAACCCTCTTGCACTGTTGGTGGGAATGTAAATTGATACAGCCACTATGGAGAACAGTATGGAGGTTCCTTAAAAAACTAAAACTAGAAGTACCATATGATCCAGCAATCCCACTACTGGGCGTATACCCTGAGAAAACCATAATTCAAAAAGACACATGCACCCCAATGTTCATTGCAGCACTATTTACAATAGCCAGGACATGGAAGCAACCTAAATGCCCATTGACAGACGAATGGATAAAGAAGATGTGGTACATATATACAATGGAATATTACTAAGCCATAAAAAGGAATGAAAATTGGGTCATTTGTAGGGACATTGATGGACACAGAGATTGTCATACAGAGTGAAGTATGTCAGAAAGAGAAAATCAAATATCGTATATTAACACATATATGTGGAATCTAGAAAAATGGTACAGATGAACTGGTTTGCAAGGCAGAAATAGAGACACAGATGTAGAGAACAAATGTATGGACACCCAGGGGGTAAAGCGGGGGGTGGGGGGGATGAATTGGGAGATTGGGATTGAATATATACACTAATATGTATAAAATAGATAACTAATAATAAGTAAATAAATAAAATCAGCCTCCTGTTTAACTCTCCAAAATGGAAGTAACAACAGGAACAGGGTAAATAGCCAAGCTTTGTCTCCTGTGGACACCTTAAGATAACAGTCATGGCAGGAACAGAGAGGGGCTAAACCTTGTTTGAATAAAGGATCAAGCGGTCACATATTTCCCATCCTTGGGGCAAGGGTGACATTGCACATGTGCAGAAAGTCTCCTTGGGGGACAAAAAGAAGGGGGCATAATATGTGATGCTAAGGCTGTCCCATAGGCCTCTGGGCTGAAATCCATTTTGGAAAACAGTTGTGCACGCATTTTGGGGAGGGTCCTAGGGGTGGTCAGGTGTGGAAAAAGAAAACAGATTAATTGGCCAAAAGTAAACAAAGACTGGGAAGAACTACCTGATATAAATAATTTAATGGCCTCTTTCCTGTGCTCCTCTTCATTAGGGAGGATGCCCACACCCTTTCTCTCTGGGTGTGCATCTCTGCCTTGATGCTATCTGAACTAAACAAATTTTCTCTGTGTGCTCTCCCACTTGTTGCTGTGCTATGTCTCTAATAATAAACTTTGTACCTGTTTTTACAGTTTTTGCTTCCGTGAGAAATGCATTTTTCACTGGGGGCAAGAGCCAGGAAGTGTGGTGGCCAGGATTCCTGGTTTTCATCCAGACTACCCAGGTTCAATTCCTGGGCAGGGACTTAAGATCTCGCTTCATGCCACCACTCACTGCTGCCTCTCCGAGATCACATCTAGGTTGAACCAAAAGGTAACCTGTCATTTTAAATTACGTTGCTATTCTGAAATTTAAGAGGCAATCTAATGGACAAAATGTCTTAAAGCAGTCCCAGCTATTTTCCAGTAGTCTGAATTTAGCCATGAAGACAAACAGAAGTAGGTGATCCATTTACAGTAAGAGTGTCAAATCCCATGGATTGTATACCTTTCTCCACAACCACACAGCACATTCTGGCTTTGAACACCAGTTTCACAAAAACAGAATCTGCAGACACGGAGAACTTGCGCTAAGGAAATTCACTCTAATCCATATCTTCCTTGAAGGGTTTCAGGTTTCTAGGCCAGAGTCACTCCTGAACATAAAAGCAAGCTATCAAATGTCAGCATAAAGTTTTCTCTTACTTGAAATGACCTCACTAATCTTATCCTGATATCCTGGATACAAAGCCCATCTTAACTCACCTAAGGCATGCCAGGAGTATACTTGTCATTAAATAATTCAAAAGCATGGCTTCTACTCAAAATTCTCCAGGGTTTTCTCCTACCTTTCTAGCCATCCCTACTTTCTTCTTCCTTTGAAGGCTGTACTTTCTCTACCAATTTCTTGAATTCTGGGGTTCCTAATCCCTCTTCTATATTAAATACACACAGGTTCTAGACCATCTCATCAACTCCTAAACTTCAAACACCACTTAACTGTTCTCTACTGAAAAATTTGTATCTCTAGCCAAGATCTTTCTCAGTGCAGATCCAACTCTATGCTTCAACCTCAATATGCCACAGATTGAGATCATTATCTTACCAATCTATAGGTCGTCCTTCTCCAGTGTCCCCATCCTAGTGAAGGAAACCATCATCCATCCAAGGTATTTTCCTCACTATAGCCAGAGCTATCATTTAAAATTGCAATTGCAGTCATTTCACACTCTTGCTTAAATTAATCAATGACTTCCCATTTCCCATTGGACAAAATTCAAAATCACACCAAGGCTCATAAATCCTTCCTTGCTCTGACTTCTCTGGGCTCATTTCCCAACTCTCATCTTCACCCATATCGGATTGTGGGCTTACTATCTCCTGTTTGCCTTTCCAGGACCTTGCTCCATCCTTCTACGCTCTGTTCTGTGCCCCAGGTGGCTGACTTGTAGGGACCACATCAATGGGCTCTCTTGCCTTTCTGATTTTTTTGGCCCAAGGGGAGCACCTGCAGAAATCAGAGGGAAGGAGGAGCATAAGGTCAGGGTATATATTCCCCCAGCTTCCTCCCTGTGGGATTGACATTGACTGACATTGGCCCTCTATCAGAAGGTCAGCGCTTTAAGACAGCCTCTTCAAACAGCTTCTTTATCTGCAGGTTCCCATGATCACTCTCACCCTTCCATTTAAAGCCCGGAGTGATGCTGGTCCCAGAATATAGCACTATCTCTTACATGTAATACCCTGCTCATACTTTTGTAACTAGTGCCACATTAAGGTCTCCTCAAATTTTGCAATTTTTGTGTACATGAGTTTTTTGCTAGAATCCTGACCAATACTGTCTGCTTTCAGATCCTAAAATGTGCCTGATTTGACTTTAATATTACTTCTTCAGGGAGGACTTTCCTAGCCTCCTTGATTCAAGTATAACTGCCTCCTAAACTCTTACAGTTCCCTGTGCTCTCCAGTCACAACATCCTCCACACTTAGTGGCAGTCATTGAATGAGTGTTAATGTCTATCTAGTGTTAATAGTACTATCTCTATTAGATAGTGTTAATGCACTATCTCTAATGTGCATTCCACAACATCAGGGACTAAATTTCTGTCTTGCTCATTGTCATAGCCTAAGAGCTCAACCTGGGATCTGGAACACAATGGATTCTCAATAGTTATTTGTTGAATTCATAAAAGAATAAGTGAATGAATAAATGAACCTGCTTTTATTCAAAAATAATGCATCAGAAAATTATAAAGCAAAATTTGTTGGAAATATAAGGATAATTTGGAAATATATTAATTATGAGATACTTTAATAACTACTTCTCAGAGACAGAAAGAGGAAGATGGACATGAAAAATAACTTTGCAACGTGTATATATATATATATATATATAGAGAGAGAGAGAGAGAGAGAGAGAGAGAGAGAGAGAGGAACATTTACCAAAACATGAACATGTATTATGACTCAAAGAAGGAAAGATTCATAAAAGCCACATTCTGTAAACACAATAAAGCTAGAAATTAATAATTAAAAGATAGCTAATAAATGAGTTGGAAGGAAATTAACCACTTTTAATATTCTAAATAATTTCCAGGTCAAATAACTAAAAGTTAAAATTGCAGGTCATTAAATATTAACACTAATGACAGCACTACATATAAAAACCTATGGATTTGTTCAAAGCACTACTCATAAGGAAATGTATAGCCTTAAATACATTTATTAATAAAGAGTCAAAGAAGCCAAATTTCCCATTCAAGGAAAAAATAATAATAATGAGCAAAATAAACTAAAATATAGAACGGGAAATTCTAATAATAGAAGTAGGAATTAATTTAAAAGCAAAACAAAAATTAGAATTTATAAATAAGCCAAGAGCTCTAGAAAATATGTTAAGAAAAAAGAGAGAAAATACATATTAAAAATGAGAAAGGTGATATAACCACTTCTAAGGAAGGAATTTTTTAAATCATCAGTTAATACTTTGTGTAAATAGATCGTGATGAAATGAATGATTTTTAGAAATATATAATCTTTTCACTTGAACTTCTAAAGTTTGCTAAAATTTATATTATTTTATAATTCCAAAGTCTGCATCAAATCATAAGGAAAAAAATATCCTGAATTCTGCCTCTTCTACTTTCCTCATGTAACCAGCACACAAATACTCCACATATACCAAGTACCATGTCTCAACTCTCCTGTGTTTCCATTTTTTCAAAAAAAAATTTTTCATTCCTACTATTGTGGGCTGAATTGTGTCACTCCAAAATTTATATGTGGAAACCCTAACCCCCAGTACCTCAGACTGTGACTGCATTTGAAGATAGGGCCTTTAACACAGTGATTAAGTTAAAATGAGGTCATTAGGGTGGACCTTAATCCAATCTGACTGGTGTCCTTATAAAAAGAGACAATTAGGACACAGACACTAGGGATGCTCAAACACAGAGGAAAGACCAAGTGAGGACACAATGAGAAGGCAGCCATCCAAAAGCCAAGGAAAGAGGCTTGAGTAGAAATCAAACCTGGCTGACACCTTGATTTTGGACTTTTGGCCTCCAGAACTGTGAGAAATAAGTTTCTGTTGTGTAAATCACCCAGTCTGTGTTACAGAAGCCCTACTTTTACTTTACTTTTTTTTTTTGGTATGTGGGCCTCTCACTGTTGTGGCCTCTCCCATTGCGAAGCACAGCCTCTGGACACGCAGGCTCAGCGGCCATGGCTCACAGGCCCAGCCACTCCGCGGCATGTGGGATCTTCCCGGACCGGGGCACGAACCCGTGTCCCCTGCATCGGCAGGCGGACTCTCAACCACTGTTCCACCAGGAAAGCCCGTACTTTTAGTTTACTTTTAACAAACAAATCACCGACCATGTGTCAATCACTATGCTAAACACTAGGAAATCAAAACTGACTAAGAGAATAAGTCCCTGTTTTCAGGGAGCTCACAGTCTAGAAAAATAAACATATGTGCACACTGATAAAAATTCTATGTGGTACATGTGATAATGCATACTAACATCTGTCATTTATTGAGTTTCTGCTCTGTGTCAGCACTTTCCATTTATCTAAAATTCTGTACTTTACCTCCAGCTGTCACTTGTCCATTTTCATTTATTGATATATCACTATTATCTCAATTTCAAAACACTTTCCCCATTCAGATACCTCTTCAAACTTCCCAGTTTCTGTAAATATCACATCCTTCCTTTATTCAGGCTTGAAACTTTCGAGTTTATAGTTGGGCACCAATTCTTGTCAGTTTTTTCTTTTAAGTGCTCTCAGATTCATCCTTTATTTAGAATTCCCACGACTACAGCCTCATTGAAGTCGTTCCATGCCTCTCAGTTCCTCTCACCAAGTTGAAAGGAATGTTCTCTTTGCTCTCCATTACTGAAGTCTCTTTCTTGCCCTTTCCCCCTACCCTGCCAACTCCCAACCATCCAAAAAGAATAGCTACCCCTTCTTTCTAAAATATTTTTTCACCATATCACTCCACTATGCAAAACCCCATAACAGTTCCTGTTTTTTCACAAATATAAGCCCCTCTGACTAGTTTCCAGTGACCTCCATAATCTGCTTCTCCTTTTACCCATCAACCCTCATTCCCAGAGGCTACTTCCCATATTTTCTGTGTTAGACCACCGTAACACTTTCTCACAAACACATCATCCTCACTTCTATCTCCCTATGTTTTTTTTCTCTCTCTATCTAAACATTATGTATTCCTCAGGTCTCAACTCCTCCAAAGAGTCGGCACTAAATTCCTGCCACCTTCTATAATCTTTCTCTCTTCTGAATTAGTTACAGCCTATAACCCAACTCCCAAAATTCACCCCTTTCACCATTAACTTTTGCTCTATGTATATTATTTTAATCTTCCTAACTAACTTACAGTTCCATTAAGACCAAAACTAGATCTTGTGAAATTTTGTAATAGTCCCATCCCATCATTTATACTATTACTTTATACTTAGTGGGTGCTTGGTATGTACTCTTGACTATAATGTCTTTTATTTCTTCAAGTGTCTTTTATTTTCTCCCCAAGTGCTCTCTTCAAGAGAAAAATTCAAGAAAAATCAGTATTGGATGGTTCTATCAGTCTTGGAGAGTTCATGCAGGAAAGGGAATTTCAGTGGGACCTTGCATGAGACGAGGATTGAGTTTAGGGTTTTTAAAGAGAGAGAATTTACATGTAAAAAGCTGTCCACATTGACTGCAGTGAGCATAATGGGTGAAAAATTACTGTCCCTAATTCTAATGGCAGCCTATTACACACACACAAAAAAGCACAGGACATGGCATTAGCTCAGCAATTAGACAGTCATGTTGAATTCCACTCCATTGCATATCAGCTGCATGATCTTTAGCATATTATTTAATGCCTGTAAGCCCCAGTTTCATCTTCTGTAAAATATAGCTGTCCTGAGGATTAAATGAGATCATTCATTCACTTAGCATAATGTTTGGTGTACAGTGTAGCTCTATACATATTAGTTATTATTATCACATTTTGTTCTCTTTTTCACAACTTTGTGGAAGAGATATTTGAGAACCTAAAGAAGCTGTGATGCTGTTCTTCAAGAGTTAACATAGTACAGAAAAATGTACATTGTGTGTAGGAAGGCAAGATGATTCATAAACTATCCCGGTGCATCCAAAGCAGCTCCTCATGTTTAGGGGAGTCCTAAACCTTCCCATCCTCCCAGTCTCCCCCTACCAATAATCCACACAGTTGAGATAAACTGATTGTGGTGGGCATCACCACAATTTTGCCCACTCAGAACAACTCCCTCCTTATAAATAAATAAATAAACTCTAACCATGTGGTCTGAATGGAGGCTGCCATCTTTCTTACATAGCTGCCACGTTAGATACTCCTGAATGACCCAGAGGGGGACGCCTGACCCAGTTGAGCCAATTGTATCACTTATACCCTGCTGCAGTCACAAATTGACCCCCCTGGAGGAAAACCCAACTCAGACTAAGGTGAGCAAATCCCAGAATTTTTAAATTTGGAATGAAAAAAGGGATTCTCAGTCTTCTTTGGTGGCTATGCCATGAGATGAACTCCAGCTGGAAAATGTTTGCACTCATGTCTCCTGACTTGTGGTCTAAGTGAATAAATCTGATGTTCAGAGATAGGTGGAATTAAAGGAGAATCCTTGAAGGATTCAGTTCCATGGCACCCTGGATATCTGAAGCCCATATACATACATATATACATTCTGTACTTGTCTATGTTATAGGAGCCAATACATAATTTGCCTAATTCTCTTCCTGCCTAAGCTTACTTGAATTACATCTCTGTCATTTGACAAATGTCCTGACTAAGTAAATGAGATTTTTAAGGATTAATTTGCTAAGAAATTTTTAGAAACATTTGCTTGCTGGCTTACAAAAAGCAAATTCTACTTGTTTACACAATTCTACAGGTTACTTTCTCAGTAATTTCTCTAAATATCCTGAAGGTGGCACTATTTCCATTCAAAACAAAACAAAACAAAACAAACTCTTCTGTCCAAAACATTTTTTTTTTAAACAAAAGGGAGGAACTGAGTGAATTGCATGAGATGGTTCTAATTGGTTGGAACATCTGTTGAAATGGTGTTTCTGTAGAGACAGAAAAAGTTACCATATTTGGGGACCCCTGGCCAGTTTTCAAAACACCTTAATCTGAGTCTTCAGTGAACTGGACCAGAAAAAGAAAAAAAAAAAAAAAAAAAAAGAAGCAACTAGCAGCGATTCTGTGGCTTCAACTAAGCTGTGAGTTGAGGGTTTATTGGAAGGGGAACCATGGGGGTCAAGGAATTGTCATAAGGTGTTCAGGGGTGGGGACAAGGTTCAGTGTGACTCATTTGAGGTTCCCTGGGGAGGAACTGGATTATAGGAATAACTGGTGAGCTCCTCCTTCTGAAATGTTCTCTCTGGACAGGGTTAAATGCAGAGGTGAAAGTGGAGCAAAGCCCTCCATCCCTGAGCATCCAGGAGGGAGAAGCCAGTACCATCTACTGCAATCATTCAATCACTGCTTCCGACAGACTGCACTGGTACTGACAGGATCCGGGGAAGAGCCTGGAATCTCTGTTCTTATTGTTGTCAAATGGGGTAGTGAAGCAGAAGGGACAATTAACAGCCTACCTTGATACCAAAGCCCGTCGCAGCCCCTGCACATCACAGCCTCCCAGCCTGGCCTCTCTGCCACCTACTTCTGTGCCGTGGATGCACAGGGTTCCTCCAACACTTTCAGTCTGTACCCAAACCTGCAGCTGCGGCTCCAGCCCATCCCCTGCTGTGGGGATTGC
This sequence comes from Grampus griseus, assembly GCF_964374135.1. NCBI lineage: Eukaryota > Metazoa > Chordata > Mammalia > Artiodactyla > Delphinidae > Grampus > Grampus griseus. The sequence goes on along the minus strand of NC_139018.1, from coordinate 75,062,202 downwards.
AGTTCTGAGCCTTCGTTGACTGTCTTGCCTCTCTTCCTTCAAGAAAATTTCTGAGGTGAATGAAAAAAAAAATGGTGTTTTAACTTTGATTTTCTTTATTGTGGAAATTTTCTTAAAAGAGAAATGGATTCCGGGGGGGAGAAAACAACCTAAACATGGCTCTTCGAGAATATGAAGTCTCATCTTTTACTGCCTGATAGTCAAAATCCATGAGTCTTCCATTACAGAACAATTTTACATTTAATGCAACTGTCACAAATAATTCCTGTGAAATATGGAACCATTATTTGTTTTATATGAGAACGTAACAGATAGCACTTACCCACAGAGGGAAAGAGAGAATAAATGCTTTATAAAATAATATTCTATAAGAGGCTCCTTACCTAGTTTTTCCTGCTAAAATATTGACTGCAGTAGTCAGGTAATACCCATGTGATCTAGAGATCTAGTCATCACAATGTGTGGAGAGATTCTTATTGTAGGACCTTAAAAGAAAATTAAAAGGCTAATTGAAAAAACCTGAACCCACAGTAGTAAATGAACACACCATGCATATACCTGGTCTACAAACCCAGGATACATACGAATACTCTCATGTCTCTTTTATTTTTCCAACTAATTGTTAGAGCAACTTACCTGCCAGATAAGCAGGAAGTTCATTCTCTCTTTCTTGAGGCCTTCCCCCTGCCCACTCCTGACCTGTTGAAGAATCCGGGAGACTCAGGCAGTTTGGAAAGGGTTAGTCCGTCTCCCACACACCATCAGAGGACCTCCCAGTTGACTCCTGCCTTGCTTCTTGCTGATGCCCAGTCTTCCCCATTGTCTGAGTAGGAGTGCTAGACCACTGCTGATCCAGGCCCTATATAGTGACCTCATTCCACTGTCAGCTTGGTTACGGGTGCCTCATGCCTGGGTTCCCAAGGTTTGCAGAACTCTGTGTCCTCTTTTTGGTAGACACATGGCCATCACCCGAGCTCCAGAAAACCGAAGGATGCTGGGTTCAGAGTGGTTCTGGCATTCCTATTTTGGGCCCACAAAACATCCCTTTTTCCAGCTTCTGGGATCCATACCTAAGTGATAATATCTTTTGTTTTGTGTCTCAGACCCAAGGGCCTAATTACGTTCACTTTCTCTGGAGTGACAGTAGGGTTATGCATTGACCCTCTTAAGGAAAGATACTCTTAGTAACCTCTGAGGATCTTGCAGCCTGTCTATAACCAAGACTGCCTTCAGTGACCCAAGGGTGATTTATTCCCCAAACGAGACTCTCCAAGGTGACCTAAGCCAGTTTTCTAAGAGAGGCCACCCATAATGATTCCTTTTCTTTTTTTAAAAAAATTTATTTATTTATTTTTTGGCTGTGTTGGGTCTTGGTTGCTGTGCACGGGCTTTCTCTAGCTGCGTCGAGTGGGGTCTACTCTTCGTTGCAGTGCGTGGGCTTCTCATTTCAGTGGCTTCTCTTGTTGCAGAGCACGGGTTCTAGGCACAGGGGCTTCAGTAGTCGTGGCACGTAGGCTCAGCAGTTGTGGCTCACGGGCTCTAGAGCGCAAGCTCAGTAGTTGTGGCGCACAGGCTTTGTTGCTCCGCAGCATGTGGGATCTTCCCGGACCAGGGCTCAAACCCGTGTCCCCTGCGTTGGCAGGCGGATTCTTAACCGCGCCACCAGGAAAGTCCCAATACTTCCTTTTCTGAAGGATGCTTGCTCAGTGAATATACAGTAGTTTTCTGGGGTTTTCTTACTGAATAGTAGAACTAATGCAAACATTATCACTCATAGACACTCTGCTGTATGCTTTCGTGGAACAATTTAATAAAACAAAAGAAAATTACATATTAAGTTCTAATCTCCTGGCTAAGTCATTAGTGAAAAGACTTAGTTTAATGGCAAAGAAAGTAGTATCTCCTCTGATACAGCCTAGGTCCTGCTGCACCTCTACTCGTCCTGTAATGTTCTCATCCCAGAACAGTTTGCAATGGGAGTCAGTCCCTCGTTCAAGGACCCTTATGAAACTCCAGAATGTTTCTGGTGTTTGCTTATACACTTTCTGAAAGTCATAATATCAATTCTTTATTGTTTTAAAGGCTTTGCTTCCCTCTAATTACTCTGCAAAAAGTCCATGCCCATGTTTTTTACGACACAGGAACAGTGGCACCATTCCACAGCTCTGCTCCTTCTTCTGCCAGCAGAGCCTGTGTCCTGAGTCTGGTGGTTTGTTCTGTTCCTCTTTTCTCTGAGTGGTAATGGTGATTAGTGGGCTGGGTTAGTTACTAATTGAAATCCAAGTTCAAATCAGATCCCTCCATGATGCAGAATTATAGATCTCGTGACATGTTTCTGAACATCCTCACAGGCCACGAAAGGTCAGGGGTTTTATTTCTCGGCCATAGCATACACAGTAATGTTGGTATCTGTAACCTGCAATCCATTTTCTTATCACTCAGCAATGTTTAAGTAGCAATGTATGACTACAAATTTTAAAAGTATACATTTATTTATATTGTACATTTAATTTGTAATTACAGCCCTTGGATAAACATTTTAAGACAGAGTTCCAACACAGCAGGGCTACTTGGTCCAAAGGCATCAGTATATATTTCTTAAAATTTTATTTATTTTTTTATACAACAGGTTCTTATTTGTTATTTATTTTATACATACTCGTGTATATATGTCAATCCCAATTGCCCAATTCATCCCACCACCCACCCCCGCTTTCCCCGCTTGGTGTCCATATGTTTGTTCTCTATATCTATGTCTCTATTTCTGCCCTGCAAACCAGTTCATCTGTACCATTTTTCTAGATTCCACATATATGCGTTAATATACGATATTTGTTTTTCTCTTTCTGACTTACTTCACTCTGTGTGACAGTCTCTAGGTCCATCCACGTCTCTACAAATGACCCAATTTCTAGTATTATAACCTTTCTGTCCTTTCCTGATATTTTCTCATTTGAACTTCACAGCAAAAGAACGTGATTTTTTGTATGTGAATGAGAGGCCGCACTTGGTTGATAGACACAAAGTAGTAGACCCAGCTTTTGGCTGGGTAAATAGGAGAAAATATGCTAAAAGAAAAGGACCTTTTGACTAAAAATTCCCTTATCATCCCAAATTCATAAGTGTGGAAGCCTCATATATGACACAGTGGCTCCAACTGTGCTGGGAGTCACAGAAATTCAGCTTAAGAATCTTATAGATACTGTGAGTAAAGAAAGTCAAAGATTGATGCACAAATTATTATTTCACACATTTCATAGTGGCTATCAAAGCAAGAGTGAACACACAACAGGAAACAGAAAGAGCACTGTTATCTGCCAAAATTACTCAAGCAGCATTTTAAATAGACTTCTGTAAATTAAAGTCAGGAGAGAACCCTTACAGCTAATTTGGTAATTTTTTAAAGGAAGGAATTGAATAAGAGGACCATAATGAAGCTTCTCTTATTATAGCAAATCAAATTTTTAATGAACTTTCCCCATTTACATTTTTTGGGAGAAAGGAAAATAGAAGGCATCTAAGAGCCCTAAACATGGGATGTCTCACCTCAGACCAGCTGAAGCTGAGGAGGAAGGATGTCTATGTAAACACCAGCAGTGGCTGCCTTTGAACGTGGAATTTATTGTTTTCTTTCCTCCACTGTTTCCACTTTTATAGGATGGGGGTCAATAATTGAGCAGCTTTCTCCAGGAATGATTTTGGGAATAGAAGATGCTCACTGAAGCTACCAGTCAACAAAACTGTACTAAAAAAAATCTATTTAAATTTGGCTGCCTCTTTGCCACTCAGTCACTGGCGATTGTAACCCAGCAGCCTTTCGAGGCCCTTTTCACACAGTCTCAAGCTCCCCACTACGTAGGCACGCCTCCTAAAGAAGACTCTCAGAAAACTGTAATCTTTGGATATTCCCTAGATTTACCACAAGACTCCCTGCCAGTCAGAAGAATATAATATTTTTTCTATATTCCCCACCAGTTCTCTCTTCCTTTCCCTCCATTTTTTTTTTTCCCCTCCATTTTTTTTTTTTGTGTGTGTGTGGTATGCGGGCCTCTCACCGCTGTGGCCTCTCCCGTTGCGGAGCACAGGCTCAGCGTCCATGGCTCACGGGCCCAGCCGCTCCGCGGCATGCAGGATCTTCCCAGACCGGGGCACGAACCCGTGTCCCCTGCATCAGCAGGCGGACTCTCAACCACTGTGCCACCAGGGAAGCCCCATTTTTGTTTGTTTTTATTTTGCTAAGCTGTGAATTCAACTTTGTCCTTTTCAGGCTAGATAAGAACAAATTTCACTGTCAGGAAAATCATCTTATAAGAAATACCCATGGATAAACAACAGGGACCTACTATATAGTACAGGGAACTATATTCAATATCCTGTGATAAACCATAATGGAAAAGAATATGAAAAAGAATAAATATACTGTATATATGTATAACTGAATCACTTTGCTGTACAGCAGAAATTAACACAATGTTGTAAATCAACCATACTTCAATAAAATAAATTTTAAAGAAAAAGAAATACCCAAATTGAGCTCTATATGAAAATAATTGAAAACAGTTTTCCTCTTCTACCAGTGAGATGTACAAGCCCTAATCAGTACCCTCAGACAGCTGATCTATCAGGTTTTCCTCCTAAACTTCTAGACAAATTATCATCTTGATTCAGGAAGGCCTTTAAGTGAATATATTCCAGAAATTACAATACACTGTAAAAGCTGAACTTAGCATTTCAACATTCAGACCCTTCTAAGCAACAGCACATTTAAAAAAAAAAAAAAACTCTCTCTCCAAATTTTCACAGTATTATCAGCTTCTACAGCGATTTGCTGGCAGATTAAGAAAGGTCAGCAACAACAGTGTACAGACCAAAAGCTCAGAACCTACAGCACTGACTGTAATAACTTCCATTTTTGGACAAAATAAAATTTGACATGAAAAACCGACTTAGTTCCATCTTCCTTTAACTCAAGCAGTGGCTCTACTCTTACAGATTAAGCTGAAAGAACTTTGACCTGTATTTATAAATATTCATAATGTGACTTGAATTTTGACTTCCCCGAACTGTTACTAAAGCAAGTTTCTTGTTAATGACTCCTTGTCAGGAAATATTTATTTTGCATTTATGAGCTTGATCTCTGTATCAGACATATATCAGATTTCCTATGATCTTTCTGTAGCATTTAACACCATGTTGCCACATACTGATTTCAATGTTGAAAACAGTTTCACAAAGAAACCATTCATGACAGGAAAAAAAAAAAAAATCATTGTTCAATCCGACAGAATTTACTGAAGGAACAAACATTCACTTGAATCCCCAAATCTCTTCCTTAGTACAGAGGACTCAGATTCTGAAGATTAACTTTTGTATATTCTTAAGGTCGAGAAAGTAAGCAAACCCCAAAACAGATGAATAAGACTCAGACTTCAAAGAAATCCATTAATTTGAAATTTAAAACATAAAAAACTAAGGTCCTCTTACCTCCCTTACTGACCCCTTCCCAATTTATGAATACATAGATTTTCATTTTATTTTCCTAGAATCACTTTCACTGAGAATGTATCATTACACGTTGTCCTAAAAGGTATAATCCAGGTGTTCAAAACTGAACCAGTTGGTTTTAAGGATGTGACAGTGTAATAAGAAAATATTGGAGGTGACAATATCCAACATATAAACCAAGTATGTTCCCCCTGGTGAGACCTCCATGAAGGTTTCCAGTGATGTTAATCCCAGTGTTCAGCAGTTACTGCCCATGACCAGAGCTTCTACTAACAAGTTCCAGAAAATGTTCAGAGCTTCATGCTAATCAGATGCACCAGTTACCAATTCCACTTATTGTAAGGATTAGGAAATGAGCAACTTTTCTCAGTTGTACTATTTATGTCCCAAAAAGGCATTTAAGACTAATAACTATCCTGTGAATATACCTTCCACTCTGTCCCGTAGGTTTTGGTGTGACCTATTCTTTTTCTTTGCTTTTGGCATTCCTGATTACTTTTTCTTTTAATTTTGTCTCTGCTCGGAGGTTTATCTGGAAATCCATTTCTTCATCTCAAGAGAGTTTACATTTTTCATTTTTATATTTTTACATTAATTGGATTATGGTCAGAGAATATGCCTATAAAAGCTCTACTTTTCAAAAAAGTTTAAGGTTTACTTTGGGACCACATACATAATCGTAACTAATTTTATTTGAAAGCTATGAATTTTTATATGGGTGTGTATCTATGTACTCAACTTTTTTTATTGTATTATTAAACTCTGCTATGTCTTTGTTTTGTTTTCGTTTAAATCTGTCACATTCTGAAAGAAGACAGTTGAAATCTTCCACTTATCTTAAAGTTCTTCTTGCATTGCTCTTGTTTCATTTATTTAGCTTCAGTGCTTTTGGTGAGTATGATTTACAACTTATAGCTCTCCATAAAGTCTGTCTTTTTAACATAATGTCCTGAAACACTTTGTTTCTTCTTCCTCCTCTGTGATGCAGCCTGTACTTTTTTCCTCAGTATCTATTTTGCTCTCTTTCCCTCCTTTACTCTGCCTCAAAATAAAATCTGTGTTGTCCAGACTTTCTTGCAGTTAGTATGGCCATGAACTAAGTTGTGGTCAATGAAATGTAACTATAAAAGTCATGTGGCAGCTTCTAGGAATTTCTCTAAGACTCAGCATGCAAGCTCTAGCTCTGCCAGCTGTCTTGAATCCCAATTTCTTTCTTGTTGGAATTGTTGATCCTCTAAGATTCAACCATATCCTTCACTTGGTCCATGCACCATGTACCTTCCTTAATGAGATCCCCTTGGCTGGCCCAACCATTCTTGATTCCCAGCTACCTTCCATTAACTCCTTCAAACAGCAAAATATTTTCAGATATTTTGGCAAAACAGTATTTAAATAGACCATAGTGCTATTTCTACTTGACTGTGGCTGAAATATGTTGGAGAATATCATTTTGCAAAGCTGGATCCATTCAGAGTTCCAGATAGAAAACACACAAAATCTCCCTTTGCACTGGATAGCCAATCTATCATGTGTTTTTATCATCAGCATTACTCGCTCAGGGTTTTAGACCCGGATTCATGATAAAAACTGCCCTGAAATTTGCTCCTGATGTGCAAATTTTCAACAGGAAAAATGATCAGGTGCCTGGCTCTTGAAACTCAAAAATGCTTTCATTTTTAGCATATCTCCTCCTCTTAAGAATTTTTAGGTCTATTTCAATACACAAAGTCAAAAATCGGAATCTTTGGTCTCATCGGAATCTTTTGCATTCTCCCTTTCCTGGCTCAATCAGATTCATCCCCAGAATTTATAGCAAGAGGGTTATAGGGAGGGAAATTAATTTTAAAGAAGGAAAATATGTAGGATGATATTTGAAACTATTATCCCACTGCATATAGAACTGGAAATTCTAATAATACAATAGCATGAACGCCAGTCTTAGTGTCAAAAGGAATTCCTTAGTATTCAAACTTCTATTATGAGCTCAAGGTCCCTAGGCAAATTGTATTATATACCTAAGCCTCGTTTTTCTCATCAAAAAATGTGGAAAAATAATAACCACTTTCCAAAGTTTTATGACATTTAAAATAAGATGGAATGTATGTCAGGTAAACAGCACAAATACCAGAACTTCTGGAACAGTGTTTATTGGAGAGAACTCACCAAGACATGAGGAGGAGGTGTGTAATTTCCCCAGGGACAGCATACATCCCCACATTCTGGGGCACCACACAGCAATCTGGCAGAGTTAGTGTCAGACCCTAACTCTAAGAAAGAGATCCCAGTCTTCAGACATGGAAATTTTAAGCTGCATTATTGGGAAGAACCAGGCCTTACCCCAGCACAGAGGCTGGGCTCCAAACTATGTGATTATAACAACAGAAAGTAGAAACTGTGGCCTCCAGTCCTGATCTGTCACCTCAGCATTCTTCCAATATTGATGGACATAATCACCAGGCTGGAGCTCTATACGAGGCCCACTCCGTCTCCGGAAGGCCAGCCTGCAGGGAATCTGTTGTCCCTACCTGTCAGTCGGTGAAATCCACAGGCACAGTGCCTGGCACATAGGTTGGTGTAAATGTAGAATGAATTGTGTGGCCATGGGGGCAATATGTCCAGTCCCTTCATAATGCAGAAAGTATGTTTGTTCTCAGACTAAATAATGCATTCAACAAGTGTTTACTGAGTGTCTTTTCTGTGCCAGGCTCTCTTCTAGGCACTTGCGATATTCCTGTTAACAAAATGCTCAGATATCAGATTTATGGAGATTCATTTTTATAAGCCTCACACATAATAAGTAAATTGTATAGTATATTAGAAGATGAATCTATGGAGACGAGAATCAAGCAGGGTAAACGGAATAAGTAGTGCTGGGAGGGCAGGGGGCATCACAGGAAATTAGTTCTCCTTGCAAGCTTAGGTCAGGTGGTCAGAGTAGGCTCACTGAAAGGATAACATCTGAGCAAACACTTGAAGATGAGGGATTGAACCTTGAGGATATCTGGGGCAAGAGCTTTTCAAGCAGAGGAAAACGTCCAGTCCTAAGTTAGGAAACGCCCAATGTGTTCAAGGACTCGGTGAAACGAAGAACCACGGGAGGGTTTTCGAAAGAGAATGATATGATCTGACTCCCATTTAAAAGTCTCACTCTGGCTGTTGTGTTGAGAAGAGACTACAGGTGGTCAAGATGAAAGCAAGGAAGACTGTTAACATCAGAACAAAAAAGTTGTCAAAAAAGTACAAGCTCTTCTCTAAATGTTTAGAGAATGGACTTGAGGACATGGGGAGGGGGAAGGGTAAGCCGGGACGAAGTGAGAGAGTGGCATGGACACATATACATTACAAAATGTAAAATAGATAGCTAGTGGGAAGCAGCCGCATAAGCTAGTGGGAAGCAGCAGCACAGCACAGGGAGATCAGCTCAGTGCTTTGTGACCACCTAGAGGGTGGGAGGGAGACACAAGAGGGAGGAGATATGGGGATGTATGTAAATGTATAGCTGATTCACTATGTTATAAAGCAGAAACTAACACACCATTGTAAAGCAATTATACTCCAGTAAAGATGGTAAAAAGAAAAAAAGGTACAAGCTTCCAGTTAGAAGATTAACAAGTTCTGGGGATATAATGTACAGTTTGGTGATTATAAATTAAAAATTTAAATTTTATAAAGTCAGAACCAATGGTGTCTGACGTTCCTCTGGGCTCAGAGCCTTCTCCCACAAAAAAAGAAAAAAAGAAAAAAAAAAGCCCATTCAGGAGCAGTTAATGTCTCTACTCTTGCCAACGAAGAGATGGAGACACACCGGATGACTGCTGGGAAACCTCTGACTGTAGTGTTCTGTGAGTTTGAGGGAAATGATAGAAAGGAGTCCTGATTTCAGATACATGAAGGTTTGTTGTAAAGGCATCTCCCCAAGGACAAATACTGGAGCTCTCTTCTGTGTGTAAGACCCCCTACTCAAAGTTGGGCATGTCAAGGACTTGAGAAAATGGTCCTGTGGTGATGAGGGTAATGTGAAACTTAGAGCAGAGGGAAATTGAAAATCCAACACGCCTCAGTGAATGGCTGTGTGATAAGGATATCTGCTGTCTCATTACTCTGAACAGGGTTGAGTGATCAACAAATAGAGAAGAATGCTCAGTCCCTAGCTTTCTAGGAGATATAGGTCTTTAGCAGGACCATCTACATAATTTGCAGGGCCAAGTGCAAAATGAAAATGTAGGACCTCTTGGGCAAAGCTTACTGAGAATTTCCAGATGGCAACAGCAGAGCATTAAACTGAGTGTGAGGTCTTATGAGACTGCACAGGATTCACACCCATGAAGCTAGCCCTGGTCTTTAGCTTGAACTGTTATGACTCAAACAAATTGTCCAGATATAGATGTTCAGACAGGAGCATGGAAGAGACTTTGCGTTAATTTGATAATAGTTCAACCTTGTGGAACAGAGAGTGAGGGAAAACTGTGCCATTTGGTGTGACACATCACCTCTCCACCAACCTCTGAGCTGGTAAGATGTACTTTTTTCTTGGCACCTGAAGACTGAATATAAACCCATTAACCATGACCCTAGCAGTGGCAGAGTCCCAGGTACTAGGAGAGATCTATCTGCAGAGGAAAATAAATGTATAAAGAAGTTATTAGCCAAACCAAATAGGAGGCTGAGTTTTACTTTGAACTACTTTACAACTTCAGAAGAAGCATTCATTGCGTTTCCCATAGGTGTTGTTTACGCAGGTGCTGGAGGAGGTCATCGAGAGGATGTGACCAGCAAACTGGACCTGAACCTGGGCAGTCGGAGGTTCCTTACCCCCTCCCTAACCTTAGAATGTACATTCCACCCACTATTCCCACACAAGGAGCCATTCTCCAGGATGCAGCCTTGAGAGAGCTATATGGTGTTGAGACCATAAACCCAGGTAAGGCCTCTATATAAATTTATAGGATTCTAGTGGGCAGGTGCAGAGATCTACTTGTCCTCTGGCTACCCAGGACAAGCCTCGTAAGGAAGTTCCTTTGCTTATTAAAACTGCCACCTACCAATCTGGAGTGTCTACCTCTTTCTTCGGCCTCTCCTTGCCCTCCATGTCTGGGGGCCAGTTTGTGAACCAACAGCAGGATACCAATTTTATCTCTCCAGATAACATTTCAGTTTTCCCATCATAGAAGAGGCTGCATCATCATCAAAAATAATTTAGCAAAACCACCTGCAGTTTTTTGCTGAGAGCTTGGTTGTCTTCTCTTCCAAGGCTAGTAGCAAAGACGCAAAGAAGTAACCCTTAGAAGAGTGTATGTTCTAGTTAAACCCCCAGGCTCCGAAATCAAATACTTCATTCACTCATTGATTCACTCATTCACTTATTGAACAAATACTGAACTCCTATTATTTGACAGACTTGGTAGTGTCTGAAGCCTAGTGAATATCTATTGAATAAGCTGTGGACTCAGGCATTGGAGAGACAGACCTGGTATTGAATCCTTGCTTCACCACTTTGGAGCAGTGTGTGACCTTGGACAATTTACTTAGCCTCTCTGATCATCAGTTCCGTCATCTGTGAAACGGGAATGGTAATAGTATTAACACCTACTTTTTATTGTCATGTGGATTAATGTATGCAAAGCCTCTGTTTCAATGCCCAGCACTTAATACACCTCAAGAAATATTACCTATCGTCATTTTCATCATTATTTATTCCTATTGGTTTAACTAGACACAAAAAGGGCGGGATGTGTCTCACAAACCAGAGCTTCCATCTCTGTCATTAATTCAACAAGAATTATGAGAAATGCTCAAAGTTCACTCCCGAGTCTAAGGTAGGGTGCCACTGTGTTTTATTTTTGTTTTGGTTCTTCCTCCATTGGAGAAGCACTTGTGTGTCTTGGCATCTCTAAGATAAGAAAGAATCCCATATGGAATCGCGGTACTTGTAGGTACCACTAAGGTCCCAGTAGGTTTATCTGGGAATTTCACATCCGAAAGAGAAAACACTACTGAAAAGCACAAGTCCCCCAATCAAAAAAGGAGGATGTGCAACTACTGGTACAAACCAGCAGCCTCAGCCCTCATGTATGTTGTGTGGCTCTTCCAGGATGGGGCAGCCAGTCCACATCAGGAGAAAGTGCAGCTAACCTCAGTCCCCAGGCCTGGAGCAGCCGTGATCTCTGCTTCCACGTTGATGCTTGGGATGTTGTTACTCCTGATAAGCACAATGACAGTTTAAAATTCTGGCTGGTTTTATAATTTCTCTTACTGTTCATTTTTTTAAAATTTATTTACTTATTCATTTATTTAATTTTTGGCTGCACTGGGTCTTCACTGCTGCACGTGGGCTTTCTCTAGTTGCAGTGAGCGGGGGCTACTCTTTGTTGCGGGGCGCAGGCTTCTCATTGTGGTGGCTTCTCTTGTTGCAGAGCACAGGCTCTAGGCGCGCGGGCTTCAGTAGTTGTGGCTCGCGGGCTCTAGAGCGCAGGCTCAGTAGTTGTGGTGCACGGGCTTAGTTGCTCCACAGCATGTGGGATCTTCCTGGACCAGGGCTCGAACCCGTGTCCCCTGCATTGGCAGGCGGATTCTTAACGACTGCGCCACCAGGGAAGCCCTCTTGCCTCTCATTTTATTAAGTAAATCCAATGCTCTTTCTATTCATTATAACAAAAGCCTTGGTTTTTCAGGAAGAACCACTGGAGACTCAGTGACCCAGGCAGGGCACCATGTGACCCTCTCTTAAGGGATGCACCTGACAGTGAACTGCACATACGAAATGTGGGTCCTCCTTCCTCTTTGTGTATGTCCAATACCCCAAATAGGTTTTAAAGTGCCTTCTCTCTGAAGCATCAGGAAAAGTGAAGAGAAAGATCACAAAGGTTTTCAGGCCCATCAGGTTAGAAGTAAAACCTTCTTCCAGCTGCAGAAATCCTCCATCCAAGCACCAGGCACAACTGTGTACTTCTGTGTTTCTAATGACACAGTGAGAGAGACTAAAGGAGAAGCTGAGTACAAAGCCGAGGTGCACAGGAGGGGTGGGTGTGAGCAGTTCCTTTCTCCTCTTGGGACAGAGCCCTTTAGTATGGGGGCATTTCTGGGAAGACAGACAAACTTCATGATTTGCTGTCCCAGAGTTCAAAAGAATTGTGATACTGCATCTTGGAAATGGGAAAAGGAAAGATTCATAAAAACCCTGCCCAGACCAAGCAGGGAACAAATTGTCCACTTAATCGCTCATTGATCGAACCTACAGGCCCAGTAATGCAGTAAAGGAATGTCCTTTGCCATCAATTATTTTAAAATATGTACCATGTGATTTTCTGGTAATACCCTTGTAATTAAAATGTCTTCTATAACTCAATAATAAAAGCATTAATTTCCCTAGAGGAAAAAAGGACAATTCACAAAAAGACGTATAAATGGACAGCCAATTTACAAAGAGGTATTCACGTTCTTTAGCAAAGAAACATAAAAAAATAACACTGTGATTCATTTTTCCACCTATTAAAATAGTGAAGTTTACACACACACAATCATGGAATTCCTTCTCTGTTGTTCCAAGGACCTCTCCCCAGCCTACCAGCCTTTTCCCAAATGGGCACCACTAGTCTTGAGCCACTCATTCTGCAACCTGAAATAAAGACTGCAAATAGTCAACTCTAAAGTCCAACCACATCTAGTCTCAGTGCACGCTTATATACTTGAAGAACAATTCTTGCAGTTCTGAGAAACTAGATAAAATGATGCCTGGGCTGGGGAAGGAAAGAAAGGGAGAAAACAAGGATTCAAGAAAACCAGAACAGTGTTAAGAGTACAAAACTCTACGTTGCAGTACAAAACTCTACGTAAGGGTGATTTCAATGAAACTGCACCATCACCATTTGAGCAAATCTTCAAGTCCAGGTGAAAAGGGGGTAAATTTACCATTGGCATAACCTTCTCCTAGAAGAGACAGCCAAAATATATCTTGCTTCATTGCCATTTTCAGTAGAAAGTTTTGCAAATGTGAAATATGATAAGAGGAGCAATCAAACAATAGACACTGAGAAGTTATTGTTTCGGTACTGTAATGCTAAATTTTTAAAATTTGAATGCTAAGATCTTTAATAATACAATGATGATAATAATTAAATTTTGGATAAATTTTCTAATTTATTCTTGGATTCTCAAAATTAATTCTATTTTGTTGATATTCAGATTTGGCTTTAGCTTTGACCAAACATTGACTTTTAACACCTCAACACTGGGCACTTGGTTAAATTGTGTTTCCAATGCACCATATTTTAAGGAAATAATTAGATGTGTGAACAAGGTTTATATTCAATACAGCATTGTTTATAAAAACTAGAAAAAATGGAAACAAGTGTCTAAAATACTGACATGGTTGTGATATCTAAGTTTTATTGGAAGTTACTCTCCCTTGGAATGTGTGTAACTCCCCTTTGCACAAAAAGACCAACTTACACCCAACATGTCCCTTAAGAATGAGTGCAGTAGTAAGGACATGGGGCAGATTTTTGAGAGGCAGAGGATTGGTTTATAACCTGTTCATTAACTTGTCACAAGGGGGCGCTGTTCGCTAACACAGGCATAATTTATGCATGCTTTCTGAACACTGCTGTGATCCCTTTGTATCTTCACTTCACAGTGATCCCTCCCTCCAACAGACCGGAGACAGTAACAGTGAACTCTTCTCTGGGCTCTCTAATTCTGATCTTAATGTTTGGTGAGTATATTTTACTTGAATGTCTTTTATTATTTCAGAAGAATGAAAACCTTCTCCAAAAGATGCAACTCATGACAAACTCATGACATAAGCACTTTTTTCCACCTCAGGAGGAACCAGCGGCAATTCAGTCCAACACACAGGCCAAGTCACTGCCTCAGAAGGAGCCTTGCTGACCATGAACTGCACATACACATGCACAGGGTACCCTACTCTTTTCTGGTATGTCCAATACCTCAGCAAAGTCTGCAGTTTCTTCAGGAAGAGACAATGAAAAACAGCAAAAACTTTGGAGCCAGAAACCTTAAAGACAAAAGCTCCCCTGTTGTGAAATACACCATCCAGGTATCAGACTCAGCCATGTACTACTGTCTTCTGAGAGACACAGTGCCAAGGGCACAGGGGCAGCTGTACAAAAACCTCAAGGGCCTATGTGAGGGGTGCAGTGAGGCTGGGAGCCTCAAACTGAGGAGTCCTGTTCTCCCTCACAGTCTGCTGGGACGTCGTTAGAAGATAGGGAGAAAAAAAATCAGCTATGATTACCTCTAATTCCAGGGGGCACAGCAGTTCTTTGGCTGAAAATGAGGTGAGGGGAAAGGGTCTCAGATAATGTGCCTGCTCTCAATTCGGCCAGCTCTCCCCTGTCCTTGAGGCTCCCCTGCAGAATGTTTAGGAATTAACTTCTAATGACTTGCATGCCAACCTTGGCTCTACTGCTTAATAGCTATGCTAATTTGGCCACGTTAATTGGTGTCTCCGAGCTTTAGTTTTTTCATCTGTAAAGTAGAAATAAAAATAATCACACAGGGCTTCCCTGGTGGCACAATGGTTGAGAGTCCGCCTGCCGATGCAGGGGACACGGGTTCGTGCCCCGGTCCGGGAAGATCCCACATGCTGCGGAGCGGCTGGGCCCATGAGCCATGGCCGCTGAGCCTGTGCGTCCGGAGCCTGTGCTCCGCAACGGGAGAGGCCACAACAGTGAGAGGCCGGCGTACCGCAAAAAAAAAAAAAAAAAAAAAATCACACAATATAACATGGGGATAAAGTGAGAAAAGATAGGTTGAAAGGAACCGATCAGGTCTCAAAGCATCATGGAACTAGGAAGCCCCACCATAGCGGTTCTTCCCCCTTAAAGCAATCTCTGCCTAGTCCTGACCACCCTAACAGGGCTTGCCAACCCCCCAGTTTATCACACCACCCCATCTCAACCTCCACCCCTGCCCCAGGCTGTTGTGATCAATGCATCATCTTCTCTCTCTTAAGGACCCAGTTGAAAAACTGAGTGGAGTGATGATAGATAGATGATAGAGAGATAGACATCTATAGATATAGATATATATATAGACAGCCAGACAAATAAATATAGAATGAAGCATCACTCTCTTCCTTAGAGTGGAAGAATTTGGTAGTTCACAGAAATTAAAATATTTATGACCTGATGTCACTAATCTTTGTGAAGTTATCCCTGATATAGGAATTGCCACAAATCCTATAGCTAAAGCCGGTACCACAGCGATGATCATCTCCAGTGACAGCATGAGGGACAACTTGGAGCACCCAGCAATAACAATATCCCAGTTTTCTTCATTACCCAATTATATACCATGTGACTTGTCTCTTACAGAGTTATTAAGCACGTCCCAATCAAGTATCTCCAGCTATTTTCCATCATCCTAGCATCATCATCAATAACATTTATTAAGCCTCACGATAATCTCTGAAACTTTACACATATTAACTCTTTTAATCTTTACTACATTTCTATGAGTTGGATTCTATTAGGATCCCCACTTTAAAGATGAGGAAACTGAGGCATAGAGAAATAAAGTAATTTCCACAAGGCCACTTACGGTTACAAGCACAATTAAGAACCTGAGATTCTAGGTTCTAATCATTCCTTTTTTTGGCAACATGGTTTTAACTCAACAAATATTGATTGAACCCCTACCTGTTCTTGGTAGTGTTTTTCGCACTGAGATACAGAGGCGAACGCGTCAAATGGGGCCCCTGCCCTACTGGAGTTTATAGTCTCTTGGGAGAGGTAAACATTAATCAATTATATTAGAAATTAAAATGGAACACTTTATGTCTCAGGTTTGGCTCAGGTCTCAAAAAGCTAAAACAAGCAATAGATGGAAAGTGCCCCATTTTCCAAACTGCAAGGAGATACCTAATAATAGTCTGGTGACCTCCCTCTATCCTAACACCCACCTTAAAACTATAGGTAATTGTAGTGAGGTGGATGGACCTAGAGGCTGTCATACACAGTGAAGTAAGTCAGAAAGAGTAAAACAACCACCATATGCTAACACATATATATGGAATCTAAAAAAAAAAATGGTTCTGAAGAACCTAGGGGAAGGACAGGAATAAAGACGCAGACACAGGAATAAAGACGCAGATGTATAGAATGGACTTGAAGACATGGGGAGGGGGAAGGGTAAGCTGGGACGAAGTGAGAGAGTAGCATGGACTTATATATACTACCAAAAGTAAAATAGATAGCTAGTGGGAAGCAGCCATATAGCACAGGGAGATCAGCTTGGTGCTTTGTGACCACCTAGAGGGGTGGGATAAGGAGGGTGGGAGGGAGACGCAAAAGGGAAGAGATATGGGAACATAAGTATACGTATAGCTGATTCACTTTGTTATATAGCAGAAATTAACACACCATTGTAAAGCAATTATACTCCAATAAAGATGTTAAAAAAAAAAAAGTATAGGTAGTTAAATTTGAAGAAACCCCAGTACCATATTACACTGATGCCATTTAGGTAAAACCTTTTTTGCTCTCTTACCTCCATCCCAAGCCTGGAAGAGACAAAAGTTGCTCAGTGAGCAGGAGAGAAGCATTAGTTCTCCTACTCAGTGAGGAGGAGAGAGGAAGCATTAGGAGGGGAACTGGACAAGGAAGAGACCCGGCTGCCACAACTCACTGTGGGCTCCCACCTGAAGCAGACCAGAATTAGGAGGGTAGGGAGCGCGGGTAGATGCTTGATGCTTGGATTTAAGATGAAACTTGGTGTTTTAACAAAGATATAGTCTGAACATTTTAATTGCTAGAATGGGATCATTTCTATGACAAGACTTCCTGGAGAAATTATGGTATGTACAAACACATGTATCAAGGAGGGCTGGAAGAAAGGAGCCTTCGTATCAGGTTTACGTGGACAGACGTGAGAAAGATGAAAGTGCTTTATGATTACACCCTATCGAGTTACACTTATCAATGAAACTGTTATAACAAGTATAAACAGTATGTTTATAAAAATAATTTTAACATTATAAAAATATAATGAATTATATATATTATAGGTAATACATATATTACTAATCAGGTAATGAATTAATTATAAGTGTAATGAGTGCTGTGAAGGATACTTGCAGGTAATGGTGAAAGTGTTCGACGGAGTGATAAACCCAGCCCGGAATTTGGGGGACAGTGTCCTGGGGAATACGCAGGAGAACCTTGGAAAGAGAAGTTGGGTATTTCAAGAACTGAACAAAGGCAAGATAGCTAGAATTCAGAGAGCTAGGAAGATAGAGTGATTAAGGGTCAGATAATGTTTTATAAGTCATTACAGGAATTTCAGTATTTATCCAAAAAACAATGAATGCTTTAAAATGACTTTAAGCTAAGAAATGACACCTTTAGAATTACACTTTTTAAAATGTGGCTTCAGAGCCAAGACACAAAAGGTGCTGGGACAACTGGATAGCCACATTCAGAAGACTGAATTTGGACTCCTACCTCACACCACACACCAAAAGTAACTCGAAGTGGCTCAGAGACCTAAATGTAAGAATTAAAACTGTGAAACTCTTGAAGAAAGCCCAGGAGTAAGTTTTTGTGATCTTGAGCAAGGATTTCTTAGATGTGACATGAAAAGCACAAGCAATAAAATAGAATATTAAGTCAACTTCAGTAAAAGTAAAATCATTTGTGCTTCAAAAAACACTATCAAGAAAATGAAAAGACAGCCTACAAAATAGGAGAAAATATTTGTAAATCATATATATCACATATCTGATAAGGGACGGGTAACTAGAATATATAAAGAACTCTTACAACTCAATAATAAAAACACAAATAACCTGATTAAACAATGAGTCAAAGGATTTGAATAGACATTTCTCCAAAGAAGATATGCAAATGGCTAATAAGCATGAAAAGGTAGTCATCATTAGTCATTAAACAAATGCAAATCAAAATTACAATGAGATACTACTTCACACCCACTAGACTGCTATAATTTTAAAAATAAAGACGACAATATAAAAATAATGAGCAATAATAAAATAATATAAAAATAAATAATATAAAAAATAAAAGAATTTTTTAAAATAACAGGTGTTATCAAGGGTGTGGAGAAATTAGAGCCCTCACAGCTGCTGGTCGGAATGTAAAACAGTGCCACCACTTTGGAAAGCAGTTTTGCAGCACCTCGAAATGTTAAACCTAGATTTATCATATGACCTAGAATTCCAGTCCTACGTATCTACCCAAAATACATAAAGCTTGTACATGACTGTTCAGAATAGCCAAGCAGCAGAAACAACCCAAATGGATAAACAAACTGTAGTATATCCATTAAATGAAATATTATTCAACCATAAAAAGGAATGAGATACTGATTCATTACAACATGGATGAACCTGGAAACATTATGCTAAGTGAAAGAAGCCAGACACCAAATGCCCATATTGCATATTCTATTTATATAAAATTCCCAGAATAGGCAAACCCATAGAGTCAGAAAGCAGATAAGTGGTTGCCAGGGGCTTGGAAGAAGGAATGGGGAGTGACTGCTTAATAGTTTGGGATTTCTTTGGGGGATGATAAAATGTACTGGAACTAGACAGTAGTGGTGTTAGCACAATATTGTGAATGTTCTGAAAACTACTGAATTGTATGCTTTAAAATGGTTAAACTGGTGAATTTTATTTAAATATAACTGTACTTAATGAAGTGAGAAACTCTAAAAACAAATCAAATTCTTACAGTCCACTGTAAACAATTTCAGTAATAATATTAAAGAAGAAGTCATCTAATGAAACCTACAGCAGTGCAGGGAAGTACACTAACTCAGATTCTAACTAAAAATCATAAAAATACGGGCTGTCTGACACATGGACAAAGGGGAATAGCAAAGATATCATGGGTCTTTAAGGAAAGCATTCAAAATTGAAAACCCATTAGAAGTGAAAAATGAAGCTTGAAGAAAATATGAGGTGCAGCATAAAGGGCATTTTAGCACAGTTTGGAAAAAAGAGGAGGGTGGAGCAGGGGAGAAGTTTGAGTCACATATTAAGGAAAACAGAATAACGTTGACAGATAACAGAGAAAAAATAGAGTGTCTCAACTCCTGGTTCATTCTCTACTCTCCATCAAGCAGAATAATTTTCAAACTGGAAAAGAAAAAAATGGAAAATTATGATAAGGGAAGAGATGCAAAGAGAGGTCTTGGACACTTACAATATAATCAAGTCTTCTGGGTCATTTAAATTAATTTCCAAACTACAAAAAGAATTTGCTGGCATGATTTGAGAGGTACTGGGGAAATTTTTTTGAAAAATTAAGGGGAATGAAGGAAATCCTAAACCCATAAACATGGAAGACGTGGATTAATATCCAGCAAAGTTTTAGAGCAAATTATTAACAGATGACATGTGTGCCCTTAGAAAATAATGCAGCCATCAATATGAGCTGGAATGAGTTCTCTGAAAATATTTTTTTAAACAAAGCTGCTAAATTCAAGGTACTTCTGTAGACTAAAATTGTCTCAAATGTTTGCAAGACATTTACTATTTTGTTTTTCATTATATCATTAGGAAAATAGTAAAATAATAATATCACATATCATTTGTTGTGTGATGTATTTATCACAGGCCCTATTATACTATCAATAATAGTAATAGCTGACATTTGTCAAGGGCTTAATATGGATGAAGTACTGTTCTAAGTGCATCACATACATTGATTTATTTAATCTTTACTACAGCCCCATAAAGTAGGTACAATTATTAGCCCCAAGGAAACTGAGGCAGAGAAATTAACTAAATTGCCTAAGAACACAGTCAGTATAGTACAGGTAGATTCCCCCAAGGCCTGAATTCTTAACCACGATACTTTGTTAACTCCCAACGTTATCTGTAATTCTCACCACAAAACCACAGTTTGGTATTGTTATCCCCATTTTACAGGAAACGGAGGACTGCAGTGTTGTGGTAACTTCTCAAAACCCAATCTAGTAAGTGGTAGGGCTAAGACTCAAACAAGTCTATTTGGCTCCAAATCATATTCACTTTGCCCTTCTGTGTAATGCTACAGTCCATGGATCCTCGGCTGAAAGAATGGCCATGAGTAAAGATTCCATGTAGAGAACTATCTCTCTTGTATCACATGATTTTATCCTTCATCCTGACCTGTTCATGGTCATCTAATGTGAATTCACGTAAGATATGCCCATAAACTGTGCAAATGGCACAATGTTAAGATAGGTAGCTAATGTGTTAGATCATATTAGATGGACTGAAACAGCCAAAATAAAATTTAATGTTGATAACTATATATTTCTGCATGTATTTTAATGCAAATCAATTGTGATATATAGAAAAAAGGACCCCGGACTTAGAGTATTTTTTGTGAAAATGATCTGGTTGTGCAACCCACTCAAACTAGCTCAAGGAAAGGGAGAGTGTCTGAAAGGGTACAGGTGAATCTCATAAAATCCATTTGCAAAAAATACAGCTGGACCTTACAGGAGGAAGAAAATCATCAATTTGCTATCCTTTCTAAAGTTACTCCTCTCTGAAAGTATAATCAGTTCTCCTCTTGGGAGATCAGATTCCACTGTAAGCCTGCTAGTTTCTACTCCACAATAATCTGAGTTTGAACCTACCCAGCTTTCCATTTTCCTAAGAGATGACTCTGGCTGGAACCCCATAGGGTTTTATAGCTCTAGTGACAAATATTGTCTAACTACTATTTTTATATTCCTATTCCAAATTAATTTACCCAGATACAATAAGCTATAGTCAGGGAAACTAGGTCACTTGGTACAAACATAATTCTAGATTCATCTCTTAAGGGGCACATCCAATGGAGGGGATATGGGCTGGAAAGGAGTCCCAAAAGTAGAAAATGACTATAAGTTCAAAATAATTCAACAGTGTGATAAGACCACTGAAACAGTAATAGATAACAATCATAGATAAGCCAGAAACCAGATGAATAAACATTTGAAACATATTTGAAGAGACATAGAAAAACTGTAGCAAGTCCAAAAAGGAAAGATCAGACTAGGAAAGGAGTCTGACATAATATTATGGGAAAAAACAGGGATGTCACATGAAGAAACCAGATATTTTTATAAGGAATCCCTTTAAAAACCAGAACAGAGCTGTCCTTGGATTTTCAGAAAGATACAATGTAAAATGCACAGGTTGTCACTTACTCCACTTGATGTAGCATAGCCGGCTGAAGCCAAGGAATCACAGGACTTCTATTCCCCATCTTACCCCAACTCCGGGGCTCCTAGCACTGATGATAACTTTGATTCCAGTTTTGTCTTCGTTTTTTCATCAGAGTATTTGACCTATTGATACATAATGAACAACTGTGTGTGTTGCCACTAGGTGGCAATGTGGGCATTTTATTTAAAAGACCATGGACAGTTCGCTGTGCAGGTAACCTTACAAATAGTGCAGAGGTTTGCATTTGTTCTGCCTTTGATGGGCTGGGAATCCCGTTTGAGTTCTAAAGTAAATGTAGAGAACTTATAATAATAACAGACTCCTTTGACCAACTAACATATATTCCGAATCCTTTAACAGAGATCTGCGGTAAAAATGGTGAAGACCCAGCAAGTTTTGTTGGCTCTTCTGTGGCTTCGGTTACACTGTAAGTTGGGGGGTTTCTGGATATGGGAACAGGGAGACTAAATGGATATTTTTTTCAAAATTCTGAGGAGGGGAGATAAGGGAGTCCACGTGACTGATCTGGAGTGCCCTCTGGGAAACATGTAAAAGAAAGAAATTTGTAAAAATGCTGAACTAATAGTAATATTCTGTTTGCCAATGTCTTTGAGAACAGGGGTAAGTGGCAAAAATGATGTGGAGCAGAGTCCCCGGTACCTGAGTGCCCTGGAAGGAGACTTTGTCACAATCAACTGCAGTTACTCAGAAGAAATGACCACTTTACAGTGGTTCCAACAGAATCCTGGAAGAGGTGTTGTCTCCTTGTTTATACTGAGCTTAGAGATGAAGAAGAAAGGAAGAGTAAGTGCCACAATCAACAGAAAAGAACGTCACAGCTCCCTGCACATCTCAGCTTCACAGCCCCGAGACTCTGCGACCTACTTTTGTGCTGTAGAGACACAGTGCTCCCCAGGCATCTGGAGCCTGTGCCCAAACTCTAAAGCTGAAAGGCATTACCTCTTCTCATTCTTGTCTTTCCATATTCATCTGTCTCTCTCATCAGACTGATGATGTAAGTTTTTTAAGTTTTTAAAATTTAAGATTTTCTTCCTCTAGACCATCCCTAATCTCTAAAGCACCATCACCAAGTATATGAACTAGAACAATACATGGTCTATTACATAGGAAGTAGAATATATAGACTCTGGAGCTAAATTGCCAGGGTATAAATATACTGGTTCCACCTCTTACTAACTGCATGATCTTGACCAATTTGCTCTTTCTATGTGCCTCAGTTTTTACTCAACGATTAAAAAAAAAAAAAAAGGAAACAGTGTTAATCATAGTACCTAACTCTTATTTGTGGGATGACATGTGATAACACATGCAATGTGCTTGAAATAGTCCCCAGGACATAGATAGTATTATGTAAGTGGTAGATATTATTAGTAGTAGATTTAGATACACCATGAGTTTACTAATACTCACTGATGGGCTAATACCTCAAATCTTTGGAGGAATGAATGGGATGTAAATAACAAGCACCTAATAATAATTTAAGCTTCCAAATTCTTTTCTAATGATGCCCAGCAGTCACTGGCCTTTTTAAATCACATTAGGAAAAATGTCAAATGGCCTTAGAAAAACTGGTAGAAGGATAACTTTATGGTTTGGTTTGTGTGCAGGGATGAAAGACTGCGTAAAGTGGCCCTGGGGAAGCTCAATAACTTCTTTGGAAAAAAACACAGATCCTAAGTTTCTCACATGGAGAGTCCTAAATAGGAAACTGCATTTATGAAAATTCATGAAACAAAATATCAAACCCAGTGGGTCTCAGTCGTTAGTTCTCCGCCTTTATACCACCAAGGATTCCTTGCATATTTTTCCCCACCCCACTGGCATTCTTAACATAAACATAAGTATTATTGTTATCATTGTTCTTGTTACTCAATAAAATTAGTTGCACATATTAACTTATAACTAACCCCTTTTCTTCTAAAATCAAAGTTTTTTTAATCAAATACTGCCAGCACATATCTAAAACGTCAGTGGTATTACAAAGGTCTGTTCTCCCATTCCCTATCTGCCCCCTCCAAAAAAAATTGCAATATCATGTTCTACTCCCATGTTCAATCCAAGTCCATTTTAACAATTTCTAAATTATGTGCTTTACCCTTGATTTATCAATATTAGACGTTATCTACTGACTTCCTTTTATGGTAACACAGCACCACTGTCACCTTCCTAACATGGTTATATCACAATATGGGGTTAAATCTATAGTCAGGACATATATGATTATGACCATGTAAATAGGGTCATTGTCTAGCCAAAATGAGTACTACGATTACATTTCCTTTCTGGTACAACTTGTTTTTAGCTAATAATTGCCTCCTTTTTTCATTTGTTCTATATCAATTTCCTATTTTTTTTCTGAGTTCTTCAACAGATTTTTTGAATATTTTAAAATAATTTCTCCCAACTGCATCAAGCACGTCAAGTAGAGTATCAATTTTTTCTTTTTTTCCGGAGAGTCACTGTCCCTTGATCTCTATCCTTTGCCCTGTGTGAACTGATTGCTCTTTGGACCTACTGCACAAATGTTATCCTAGGACTTTTTAGCATTGCTTATACCTTATTGGTTACCTTGCATCTCGAATCTCACATATCTTCATTTCTTGGTTTAGTCCTTCTTTTTGCTAAAACACATTTGCTAAAACACATTTGCTAAAACCTCTATAATAAAGGCTGCATAGGATTTTTCTTCAGTCACTCTTTGCATGTCTGAAAATATCTTTATTCTATCCTCATGCTTGATTGATATTTTGACTGAATATAAAATTATAAGTTGAAATTCCAGCAGTATTTCCAGTATTTGAGAAGAAAAGCTCTTTTCATTGACTTTTTTAATGAGAAGAAGGGTACAGAGCACATATGGTACCTCCCTCAGTATTCTGAAGGTATCATTCCACTATTTCTTTATATCCAGAGTTGCTGTTAAGAAAGGTGATGCCATTGTGAATCATTCTCTTTCATGACTTTTTTATACCTTCTGGACAGGTTTAGGATTCTGTCTTTTTCCTTAACATTCTAACATCTCAATTCAGTAAATATGTGAGTAACTAGGTAGAAAACACTTCTAGGCTCCATGGATAAAATGTGTCTGAGACACTCTGGTGTCCAGAAGCTTATAACCTAGTAGACCTACTGCTCATCCTGTGGTTATGTTCACTTTATATGCATCCACATTCCTTGCCCTGGGCAAGTCTCTTGCCCAGAGAGGGGGACAGGCACAACTTGCTGTTCTGAGCCTAATACATCTGTGATAAATTAATAAGATAAGAATAAAGAATTTCTTCAGCATTAAAAGAGAGTCCTCTTCGTTAAAAAGCCAAGAAAAGTGAGGCTGAACCATCTTTACTTCACAGATACTGGGTATATTAGTCATACTGTTTTATTCATTCGTTTATTTAATAAATATTTATTGAGGGACTATGAACCTGACACTATCCTAGATATTGAGTACACAACAATGAACAAGACAAGGTCCCTCCAACCGTGAAGCTTATATCAGAACGGTGTGGAAAGAGACATAAAAATACAGGAATAAACAAATTCAATCATTCCACCAATATTTACTGAGCACCTACTATTTACCAGGCATGTTCTAAGGCGAGAAGATATAGCAGTGAACAAAATTTAAAAATCTACTCCCATGGAATTAATATTCTAGTGAATAAATGAACAAGGTAAACCAGATCTTATAAATGTTCAGAGGAAAATAAAAGAGAGTGATGTGAGGGAGGAAGAGTAGAGAATACTTTCTTTTTATTAAAAAAAATTTTTTTAAATTTGTTTTGGCTGCGTTGGGTCTTCGTTGCTGCGCGCAGGCTTTCTCTAGTTGCGGTGAGCAGGGGCTACTCTTCGTTGTGGTGTGCGGGCTTCTCATTGTGGTGACTTATCTCGTTGCGGAGCACGGGCTCTAGGCGTGCGGGCTTCAGTAGTTGTGGATCGCGGGCTCTAGAGCACAGGCTCAGTAGCTGTGGCGCATGGGCTTAGTTGATCTGCGACATGTGGGATCTTCCCGGACCAGGGATGGAACCCATGTCCCCTACACTGGCAGGCAGATTCTTAACCACTGCACCACCAGGGAAGTCTCCAAGAATACTTTCATTGAGTAGTCAGGGAAAAACTTCTCTGAGATGATATTTAGGCTGAAACTCAAATGAAAAGAAAGAACAGGTCTTGCTAAGATATGGGGAGAAAGCATTTTGGGCATAGAGAAAACAAATACAAAAGCTTTAAAATGGGGAAAAGCCTTGCATTTTCCAGGAATAGGAATGAGATGAGCAGAGTGAATGAGACAGAGGTTGGTGTAAGATGTTTCCTTGAGGTGTCATGTAGAGCCTTACAAAAGCCATGGTGAGTAGGATTGGGGATTTCTATTAATAAACGTAACGAGAAGCTGATGGAAGATTATAAATAAACCAGTGACATGGTTTGATTTACCTTTTTTAAGAACATTACTTGGCTCCACTGTGGAAAGTAGATAAAGAGACAGGAGGGGAGGCCAAAGGGGGAAGAAAAAGGAGAACATTTAGTAGACTGTTGAAATGTTGAAACAATCTTTGCAAAAATGATGGTGGTTTGGACTAGGATGGAAACAGAGGAGATGAACAGAAATATGCAAATATGAGATATATTTGACAGTGAAATTAACAGAATTTACTTATGGTTTAAGTGAGGGAGAAGGCAAAGAAAAAGGAACAGAGCTGAGAATGACTTCTTGATATGTGGCCTAAGGAACTGGGTAGATCTTGATGTGACTTCCTGACATAAGTAATACTGGAACAGGTTTGAAGAGAAATCAAAATTTGTGTTTCAGCCATGCTGGGTTTATGATACCCATTAGAAATCTCAGTGAAGATGTCACAGAGAAAGTTAGATAAATGGGTTTGAAGCTTAATGGAGAGGTCAGGGATAGAGCTATAACTTCAGGTGTCATTGACATGTAGATGGTATTTAAAGCCAAGGGGCATGGGGAGATAGATTTTCTAAGAATAAATAGAGTTAGTGAAAAGATGAGAACTTGGGTCAGACTTGGGCACTATGACACGAAGAAGGTGAGCAGAAAAGGGAAAGAGCTCAGCAAAGGGTACTGAGAGGGAGTGGCCATAAGGCAGAGGAAAACCAGAAAAGCTAAGAGGGGGGATTGTATAACTGAGAGAAGGGACTAGTCTGCCGAGAGTTTGAGCAAGACGGTAACAGAGGTGACCACTGGATTTGCAGCAAGGAAGTTCTAGTGCATTTGAGAAGAACAGTTTCAGAGTGGTGGAAATGGAAGATGAATTGAAAGTGGTTAAGGAGCTAATAGGAAGTAAAGAAATAGAAGCAGGAAAAATAGTTCATTTGAGAAATTTTGTTGGGAAAGAAAGCAGAGAAATGGAGCGATAGCTAAAAACAGAACACAGGTGAGGGAGCAATTTGTTATTCTGTTGGTTGGTTTGTTCGTAGAACAGTAGACAACAGAGGACATTTTCAGAAGAGAAAACTATTTTAAGGTGCTCCTTTATTTTTACTATTGATAGAAACTCATATGCAATTTATAAAACTAATGATATTCAGGGATTAAACCTCTAAATAAATGCAAATGATTCACTCGCAGAAAAGTGACCTCTGGGGGATTACCTAACATTCTTACTTAAGTGTATTTTTCTGCATCAGCCCTGAAGTTTAAGTAACTCAGATTTAAAATTTTTAGTTGAATTAGCATATGTCCTGGTTACATACCTTATTAAGGCAGTACCTAAGTCTCTTGTAGAGTAACAAATGTATGAAAAATTAATGATGACTGTGGGAAGACTAATACTGTGTCAGCCAAAGTGAAGTTCTCGGAGAAAGGAGAAATTTTCAATCATTTTGCAATAAATCTCATGAAATTCCTCTCTTTTTCTAAATAAATTCAAGGTAGCACTTCAGAATTATATTTATCTTCATTAAAGTCACTGCCTTTATCTTATTCTGCCCTGGCACATTCAATGACACTAATTGACTCTCCACTTCCTTTTCAAACTTGACACGTCTTCTCGAGTCCTGAAACATTGCTCCCTTCTCCAGTTAGAGAAAGGGATAGGACTCATCTTCTAAATCCCATTTCCATGTCAAGGACAGACATTCATCAGTCATTCATCAGCTATTTTCATCTCATTTGTTTAAATCTTCCACCATTTCAACTATCAATAAAAGTTTAAATCTCTTCAGTGAAGTCTTAAGGTAATGAATCTTACATGGATTTCTGCTGATGAAGAGGCAATTTTATAGCAAGTTGTTCAGACATAAGGCAGTAAGGCACAAACCTGGCCCTGAGACCACGCTCCATGGATTCCAACTGGGGGAAAGACACAAAAGAGGATCAGCTCTAAATAAAACGGCAACTTTCAAAATAGGATCCCAATGGGAGTCAGAGGGTCAGCAGCGACCTGGAGGAATCCAGCAAAGGCCAATGACCACCCACCACCACACCCCCATGACTTTTTCTCTCCCCTTTGTCTTTCTTCTTGTCTCTCTTTCCTTCTATTTGTCTTTGAGACCCAACAGAGTTCTCCAAAAGCCTAAAGACCTCTACTAACCTCAGATATGGTTCCATTTCCAAAGCCTTATCAAGTCAATTCTAATTTCAAGCCCCCATTTCCTGATGAAGAACCAATGTTGACATTCCATGAGGTATAAACGAACTTTTACAACATCTTTTGTTTTGTCGACAGTTGAAATGACAGAAAACAGAAGCAGTAAGATTTAGACAGTGGTGTCTTGGTGTGTAGATAATCCTGACTCTGGCTAGAGCTGAAGCTGAAGATGAAGCTGTCACTTTGGTTTTTTGCTGTGTCAAAAATTGTTCTTAGACCTAAGCTGTAGGTAAATAAGTAACAGCTAGGATCCATGATTTGGGGCCAAATAGGAGCAACCACTTTGGAAAGAGGGAAAAAGACTGCAAGTGCCAAGTGGCTTATATCAGATGCCTCTTGTGTATCACTTCACAGCCCATCAGCCCCACTTCTTCTGTAGTCACTTTTGTGACAACCAGATTTCTGCAGGCTTCGTCCTGCTGGATGCACATGTAAGCTATCAGCTATCCCTGAGAAATGCGAAACAAATGAAGGGAGCCCTAACATTGCCCCAGATTATTGCCTTGAGAGAGTTTCCAGACCATCGCACAGGGAGGGGAAATTGAGTCACAACCCAGTGACTTCCCTGAGTTGAGGAGTCAGAGCTGAGATTGGAGGAGCTAGAGTTCATAGGACAGAATACCAGACAAAAGAGAGGTACACAGAGAGACAACCCTGGAAATCTGCAGAGAATACCCTCATGCATTCAGCAGAGTGCCTCTCAGGCATGTGGAAATATCCCAGGCTATGGAAAGAACCATCCAAAAGGATTAGAGGGAACAGTGCCTCCTCAAGTATACCTAGAATTTAGAAAGGAGTTTATTGCTTCATCATATATTCCTTAATTCTTTAATTAATAACTTCATACATTTCATTTTCTCTGGCTGTCGTCACTGGCTCTCGTCACTAATGACTGTTGGCCATTTCCAAACAATTAAGAAACAACTGTGTCTGATGGAGATAAATAGTAAAGACCAAAATAAATGTCACTCATCTATGGCACTGGCAAACAGTTACCAGTAAATCTAATTTTTTATATCAATAATACAATTTCCTTTAAAAACTAGATTTTATTGCTCACCCTTGAATTCATTTATGCATAATGTCAAGTTGAGATAAATTCAAACCATGCTGACGCTTGTAAAAATGTGGCTTTGTATGATGTAAAGCTCTTATACTTAAATCAACCTCAAACCTCAGTTTTACTCATTTTAATGACTGAGTTCATTACACTATCTGTTGTGTCATCATTAAATTATTAAATACATTCCATATTTCCTCTCATTCTTCATCTTCTTAGATTGAGGATCCCTTATTCTTTGGGATCCTCCCTTATCCCTATGACCATTTTGTTATGTCTCTCTGGTCATTCTTTTTTACTTTAAAGAACAACCATCATTAATGGCTTCTGGAAAGGATTAGACATTATGTCCACATTGACAGTTCCGCATGCTGTGAATCCTGCCTTCGCAAGGTAGAAAAACTATTTAACATAGTTCCCAGGCTCCATTGCAGCTAGGGTGCAGACCTGAGCCTTTAATTGGGAGTTGAGCCACACGAAGAACAGTGTAGGCAGGGAAATCACTTTTCTTGGTGGGAGGCAGTAGAGGCTGCATGGTTCTGGGGTTGGCAGCAATAGCATCATCCTCATTGGGCCAGGAGTAGTAACTTCCTGGTTGGGCCTGTTTGGCTGCATGTTCTGTGGCTGGTAGCACTGGAGACTGCTCCCTATCCAGGACATTCAGCACCACCATCAAGTGGTCCTGTGATTAGCACAGGGACAGCAACCTCCTTATCAGGCCAGTTGAATGGGTGGCTCTGGCCTTTGCTCTTAGAAGTCAGACCCAGAGTCTGTTTCCCCAGCCTGCCTAGTGATTCTGCAAGTCAACTAATATCCCTTCCAAAATCCCTATCTGCTTAGATTAAGTAAAGCCAATTACTTTCTTTCTTGTCATGTATCACACAGACATTTCACAGTGTTTAGTCTGAAGCCCGCCCTGGCTTTCATTTCAACATATTTTAAGCTGGGTATTAGAGCTGCTTAACCTTTTCATTGCAGCACACACTTGGCTCACCTTAACAAGGAATATTTGTGATGTTTTACAATAATTTCGGGTTCCTTTGCCTGGCAAAACAGTGACTATGAAAAAGAACAAAGTCTATTTTAATGACTGGCCCAAGACATATCATGGAATGAAAGCACTGTGGATCTCATAAGTCAGATACCATAAGCATAATCTCCTGAAAAAATTTTTTTAAAGCTTTCAGTTGCTACGGATATGGGAATGAGACAAACTGAAGACTTTCCAAAGGCTTCTCTTGGAATGTTTTCACAATTTCACTAAATACCTTCACTAGATTTCTTTTTGACCCCAGAGCCAGTTAGGCCCTTAGATACAATGGGCCTTTGAATTTCAAGTTTAATTAAAGATCATTTTCCTCATTTAGTGGGAGTGGGGAGGCAGAACAAAGACTGAATTTAGAGCTTACATCAATGCCATTCTTACCAGGTCATATCAAATCAGAGTTTCCAGTCACTTGGTTAATCCTCACCCATTCTTTAAATCTGGAATTAAATGTCACTTCCTCAATGAGCACTTTCCTGCCCCCCCCCATCTAAAGTCGTCCCCTCTGTTTTATTGTTTCAAAGAACCCTGTAATTTTTTTTTTCGAAACAGTAAAACAGGTTTTGCTTTATAGGCCTTATCACGATTTCTATGTATTTATGTGAGGTTATCTGTACAATAAATATCTGCCTTTCTCATTAACCTCTAAGCTTCACTGAATATTCTGTGTTCAAAATAGTGCCTAGCACAAAAAAAAATGTGATTAATAGTTGATAAATGAATGAATCTGAGCCATCAGGCATCCATCTTACTCTGCGTTGGACTGTTCCTTAAGTGTGAATGTTCCCAGTGACACATCCATTAACTCAAATACTGATCAAAGAGGATTAGAAGCACATGAAGCAATACCTCTGGGAGTCAGGCTGTAGCTCAATATGAGTGGAGACAAAAAATAAAGACCTTAAAAAGAATTCGCACAAAGTTAGGTGTTACCATGGAAAACTGCAGAGAGTATGTTTGTATACAATGTGGACACAGAAACAATGTTAAATTAATCATCTCCAAACTTGAACCAGGCTGAGGTGAGAGATTGCAGTGAGACAGATCCTGAGAGACAAGGAGAAATTTTGGATTACAGACAATGAAATTTGCTTACACTTCTACTAATGTGTAGTAAGGAAATTAGCCTTGCCCAAAGACAGGCCTTTGTCCCAGCTCCTGGGAGGGAATCTCTAAATCCTTGGAACTTCCAGAATCATAGGAAATGATTATAACAAATAAATGTCTTTGTTATAAATGGTTGGCCCTTTGGATCACACCTGATGGTTCCTGTTAACAAGATGACTCAGCTTGAGGCTGGCCTCACCCAGTAGTCTTAGGATGGGGGATTTGGCCATGCCAGAAAGACAGACCATATCAATTATGGTGGGGGCTTTGAGTTACATGATATGGATCAACCCTGAGACTCAGTTCAACCACATAGGCAATTAATCAATCATGTCTACATAATGAAGCCCCAATAAAAACTCTGGACACCAAAGTTCAGGTGGGCTTCCTGGGCTGACAGTACTCTGTGAGTATTGTCACACACTGACGCTGAGAAGTTAACCCATCCCTGAGCACAATGGGAGCTTCAAGTTTGGAATCCTCCCAGACTATCCTATGCATCTCTTACTTTGGCTGATTTTAATGTATTCTTTTCCTGTAATAAAAATAACCATGAGTATAATAGGTTTCAAAGCGTTGAGTTTTTCTACCATATTATGGAACCTAAGTGTGGTTTGCAGAAACCCCTAAACTTGAAGTTGTCAGAAGTAAGGATAGTGTTATGTAGACTCTTCTCTCTAACTCTGTAGTTGGTTCCTAACTCCTTTCAAATGGGGTCAGAAGTTTTGGGTAGACTTGGCAGTCTGGAGGACTATGCCCTTAACCTCATAATCTGACCAATTCTGGTAGCTACATTTTGTATTGAGCAATTCCATATGGATAAAATAAGTTTTATCTGTGTGTTGCCTAAGCAACTAATTAATTATATCAAGAGAGTGAAAAACAAAGTTAAAAGTAGTTAACATGGGCAAAATAACTGGAAAGGGGACAAAATGTCTAAATTTTGATGCTACGTGTATTGTTTGGAACACATGTATATGTGAGATAATAACCACTTTTAGATGTTTTCAACACATGGGCTGGCAACACCTAACAATAACAACTAGCATTTGTTAAGTGCTTACTGTTTAACAGTTTCTGTTCTGAGTGTTGTACACATACTAACTTATTTAATTCTCATAACAACTCCAGTTATTAGCCCAGTTATAGAAACTGAGGCACGAGGAGGTTAAATAATTTGTCCTAGGTTACACATTCCCAGGATTTGAATCCATACCATCTGACTCCATGGTTCATGCCTTTAACCAGTGCCTCATACAGTATCTCAGAAGGTAATCACTTACATCTTCTCTGATCTCATAGAAAGGTGTTAGTAAACTGGTATCTTAATTCCAAATCCCAATTGTCTCTGTGACAAAGTAGCATTTTTATATGAGTGGATGTGTATTTTATTTCACCCTGTGATGGGTATTTTATTCACCCTGTGATCCTTCTCACGTTAGGCAGGAAGTCCTGACTTGTATTGAAGGAGGTAGGAAACAATGAACACAAAAGAAAAAAGAATAATTCTCTGCTTTCAAGCTTCAAAATAAAATTTGGAAACTTTCTCTAGAAACAATAGAATGAAAGAAAAGGGGTTTGAGTTTGGGTTATAACCCTTGAGTTTAAAAAAAAAATCTATGTCTTAAAAAAGATCTCTGAGAATATAGGTTGGTACAAACCCTAGATTTAATACAAATTTCTAGGTCTGTGGGAATTCCTAGGGGTGATGGAGATAAAAGCAAGACAGTTAAGACATTGATGAGGATCTCCGTGCCCTACCTTCATACCCCCTCCCACCAGAGGGGTGGGAGGGTCAGTATGGAGGCCCAAAGAGGTTTGTAGGAAGCTGAGAATAGGAGACTTACCTAATTCCTGTCGGAAAGCCTGAGTGACAATATCCTTTTAAGTATCCACCAGAGCACAGACAGCTGTGCTGTAGTGACAGTGGGCCCAGAGAGCCCAAGACAACCCCATTCTGCCAAATTGACGTTAGCACAGATGAATTTTCATCTGCACACAAAAGCACGGAAATTAACTGAGAGAGCCTTAGTGAATCTGGAAGGGTTTCAATTTCATGAAAAAAGGACACAGAACATGTATATCAACAACCAGAAACCTAGAGGGACTCGGACATCTGGACACACAGAAACAATAATGCTGCAGGCCAGACCCAAAGCACTGCATCCCAGCAGGTACCAGCATGGGCCTGGTGCCCCCAACCAACACCAGAACACCACTAAGCCCTCTAGAACTTAGACATCATCCCAAGGATGGAGAGGGGGAAACCTAAACTGGCGGAGAAAATCCTTAATTGACTTTAAAAATTATGATCTAACTAAGAAAACCCTATATTTGCTTAAAGTAAGTTTTCTGATACCAGGAAAAATGGTTACTGGAGTTAGAAAGTAAGTCGTCATAGAAAATAAAGCTGTTGTGGTTTGTACATCTGAGCCAATTACAAAATGTTTGCCTGCTACGTCTCCAGTCAACAGATCAGCCACATTCAATGTCTTTTCTGCTCCTACAGAAATGACAAATGACTTTCACATATATTACATACCCCCTCAGGCCAGCCAAGGGTTATGTGCTGTTTCGAAGACTGGGAAACCAAAACACCACAACTGAAAACCGCCAACCTGGACACTTATTAAAAGAAATAGCTTGGGTTAGTATGAAATTTGGTGCAACACTGAAATATGGGAATTTGTTACTAGAGGCACCAGAGGGACACATATTCCCTGTTAGGGGACCCTGCTGACACTATATCAGAATGAAAGCAGGGATTGGCAAAGAGTATTTTCAAATAGGCACATAAACAAACATGGAGAAATAGTAAACACATAAGATAATTCATTCGGACACTTTTATATGCAGCATGTATAGGATTTAAAATAACATTTCCATATTAAACTGAAAACATTACTATGTAAATGCCACAACTAAACCAAATGAAAGAGTAAACACCAGCCTTGCAAATTGGTCTCCCTTAAGGGCACTCAAAGGCATAGGATCGCCTGCTGTTCTCTAAAGAAATGTCCTCCTCTCTATCAATCTTTTCTGTTTTGACAGCAAACTCATTGACCAGCATATGTTTCGCAATTTCTGAACAATCGACATTCAAGGCCTAGCAAACATTCGTTCTCCACCTTCTCAGAAACCTCATAGGAGCCACTGTTGCCAATAAAAACACATCATAAATCTAACCCCCAAACTGCATCACTTCAAAAGGAGAATGGATGCCCCCATTCCCTACATTGTTTGTATACATCTGTGTCCATCTGTGTCGGGTCTCTCATCGAATTGGCTGTGCCAGCAGCAGGTCATTAATCAGCAGGTGAAGGCTAGCAAAAGTACAGAATGGCTTAGCAGAAAAATGGAGTCTTTTGTTATTCCCTATTGCCGCCTACTAAAATGTAAGTTGCTTGTTGATCTCATCACACTGAGTTATGTTTTTGTGAAGTGTTAAAAAGACCCAGCCTGCACATATTCTTGAAGTTCTGAAATAATGGCTCAGTGAACAGATATATACTTTCCCCCAGCAGCTCTTCGTGGAAATGAATTTTTAGGAGCCCCAAACATCCATGATTCAGCCCTGATGAAAAGTTAAGTTAAAACTAAATACCATTATTTTTTTGACAGAAGTTTTAGGAAGTTATTGACACAAGGACTTTTGAGACTGAAAGACACTGGGTTAACAAAAAGCCTTTGTTTGGTGAAACAAATTAAAGCACAGCCTCCAGGTATAGATGGCCTACGTGCAGATCCTTCAGATTTTAGCTCTGTGACCTTAAATAAATACTTCATTTCTCCACTCTTCCCTCTTTTTGAAAAACTGGGATAGTAAATAATAGGTACCTCATAGAGATGCCAGTGCCTGACACATAATAAGTGTTCGATTAATGTTTGTTATTAGCTGCATATAGATAGAAAAGGGAAGCAGCGAATGCAGTTACATACCAGTGACTATAAAAATAAGCTAAATTCATGTTTCGTATCTTATAATTATATAAAGTTTTCTGCTTACTTCTGTTAACTAAAAAGAGCAAGGAGCTTTCTTATAATATTGAAAATATTATCCTAATGGTTCCAAGCACTGTTAATTAGGAATGTTTGTTACAGAAACTTCACTTGTTGGTTGTTTGTTAGAGAATCCCAATTATTGTACTTGTGAACTGTGTTTACCATGCAGCCTGCTCTGACTCACCAACCTTGTGATTAGTAAACAGCAAAATGTAGCACTGCTGATTTAGGTCTAATTTATTCAATCAGTATAAAAGGACTGTGCAGATTCTCCTGAACTGGGAGCATAGCCAAAGGCATTCTTCATTGTTAAAATGAATTTTTTTAAAAATGAGATGATTCTAACAAAGTTACTTTAAATCACAATGCAATATCTCTAAATGAAAACAATATCAATATCTCTGTCGGACAGCACGGCATTCAACTTACTTTCAGATTTATTCAGTGTTTTCTCAATTTCAAAAGCACTTGAAAATCCACAAGGGGGGGCAGAATGTCTTTCTTCATTTTCAATAGTTACATCAAGGATGCTTTTCAAAAGTCTTTCATATTTATCATGCCTTCAACAAGTAACTCTTACCATACTCATAAAACCAGCTCAAACTCACCCTATCCTTTTTCTGATCAGATACTGGGTTGTTTTCAGAGACAACAAAACAAAAGGCAAGTCATGCAGCTAAGGCATGTTCAGAGAGAGAATTTTGACTTCAAATAACACCAGGAACAAAAGTTTCCCCCAATCCCACCACGGAACCAAAGGACCAGGACACGACAAGCACAAGAGATTGACTTTTTCCTTTACCCATCTCCATATTATATGATGGTGACAGCCAGCATGAACAGTTTTTGTAATTTAGAGATAATAGTATTTTTAAGAAAAGTTATAATGGCAAAGCCTAAGTAAAGAGCTAAGGAATGTTTTGGAGTACCGGAAAGCTTCTGATTGAAGACACAAACAAGGTCCAGTGGTGGAAAAAACGTGTACTTCGGATTCTGAGCTTTGCTACCATAGGGAGGTAAGGAGAGAGAGTAAGAGAAAGAGAAAGAGAGAGAGAGTTTATGTGCTTGTCCCATTAATTCTATTTCTACTAATTTAGTTCATAGGAAATAATCATAAATGTGCATAAATAATTACACAGAAGTACAGTATTTTGTTGTAACACTTTTTATTATGTAAAAAACTGGGGGAAATATAAATATCTACCAGTAGTAGAATGGCTAAATAAATCATGGCAATTTCTATACAAATGCAGCCATTAAAACCATACTAATGATCTGGAAATACTCTTGCTGTTAAGAGAAAACATATAATAAATAAACTGAATATACCACATTGTTACAACTTTGTAAATGTACATATATGAAGCTAAAACACTAAGCTGTTAACAAAGCTTCTCTCTGCTTTTTAAAAGGTGATCTTTATTTTCTTCTTATATTTTCTCCGTTTTCCTATTATATGTAATAAATATGCATTCCTTTGAAATTAGAACTTTAAACATACTATAAATATTTTTAAGAAACCCTGGGAGACGGAGAAGAGGCACATAGCAGAGAAATCAGTGGGAAAAACACAAGAAAACCTGCACTTCCTTACCTCCCTGTGACGCTGAATTAGAAACTGTCAAGCAAGAGATATATATTTTACCAGGGGTATGAGACAACATAGAAGATAGTATAGAATATTTATACATACTGACTGAAATGATCCAGCAAGAGACAGAAATTGGTAATGCAGATGATAGAACCTAACATTTTAAAGTCCTTGAGTTGGCAGAGGTGATGGGGTCCAGTACATGAATGGAGGAGTTGGCCTTAACGTAAGCAGGGAGGGTTCATCCATTAAATAGAAAGGCATAGAGCACAGCTTCAGAGGCAGTGGGGTTGCAGATTTGGAGTGAGAAGATGAAGAAGTTGTACTCTGATTGCTTCTATTTTCTTAGTGAAATGAGAAGGGAGCTTATTAGTTAAGTATGAAGCGGGGAGAAAGACGGTGTGAAATAGTCTTAATACTGCCTGGTTTTCCTCATTCTCACTTCTATTTGCAAAGCAGTGAAAAATCCCCATACTCAAGAAACATTTTCTAAACACTCTTAATGGTTATCTATCCCTTTTTTAAAAAAGTGAAGAAATGAGCGTATAGAACAAGGGTTCCTGGCCATACTGAGCTTACATTCTTGTTGATGAAATAAAACACAAATGAGATGATAAGGAAATAATTCAGCCAACAAGAAAATGGTTTTCAATCAAGAGACTTACTAAATGAAACAGGTGCACTATTTATGATACCAATAATAGTACCCCAAGGCAGTGGGTGTACTTATGTTCTCTATAGGTATCCTTCTGAAAGCTTTCATGGCCTGAAAGAAGGAAAGTTTATGTAGGTAAAGAACTAAGTCAGAGTGGATGCAGGCTCAGAGCCAGGGTGCTGAAGTTAAATGGAGGATGGTGGAATGAGGCCCATGTTAAAAACAGAGTGGCCCTAAGTCAGCCTGTGAGGAAAGAGCCAGGTCATACCCCAAGGGCCTCCTCCAGGAAGACCCCTGTTGGAAAGGAGCAGGCATCCAGGGTGTTGGCAGAGCCTATGCTTGGGCAGATCAACAACACAGTTAAGTCCAGGGGCCCCCAGATCACTCCTTTGTTTCCTCAGTCTGGTACCTTCCCTCTCTAAGCAGCACCCTACCATCCCCCTTTTCCCCCTTATACACACACACATACACACACCATTTATCATAATCATCCAGCAGGTCCTAACTTAGATATCAATTCTTCTGGGAGGCCTTTTCTGGGGGATATCCTCTTATGTGACCCTCTACCTACCGTACCAGATCTAAGCTATGTGAGATCAGTGACCTTGTGCCTCTTATTTATAGTGTTACCACACCAAACTTGGGTCCACTCACCCAACGCACAGTAAAACCAATCTACTGACACCAGGTTGTGGTGAAGGAAAGTACAGTGTTTATTGTAAGGCTCCAAGCAAGCCTTACAGAAAAAGGACATTAGGTAAAATCTAAATAAATCTAATAAAGTATAGACTTTAGTTAACAAGAATGTCAGTATTGGTTTATTAATTGTGGCATGGTTACCATTGGAAGATGTTAATAAGAAGGGAAACTAGGTGTGGGGTATATGGGAACTGTGTAGTATCTACACAACTTTTCTGTAAATCCAAACTATTCTAAAATTTAAAGTTTATTTTAAAAACGTATAAAACTGCAGGTTTCATTTGACCTAATTTTTGTGGAGGGAGAATTATAATTTTATGTAAAGCTGCATCACTATATATACATTAAAAAGTCTTGAACTGGGCTGTCCAATACTTATCCACTACCCACATGTGGCTACTGAACACTTCTAGTTCAAACTGAGATGTGCTGTAAGGGTGAAATATATACCAGGCTTCAAAGATTTAGTATGAAAAAATCAGTAATATTTTTTACATTGACCCCCTGTTGAAATGACATTTGGGGTTTATTGGATTAAATAAAATATACTATTAAAAGTAATTTTATGGACATCATCAGAAAATCTACATACAACAATAAATGCTGGAGAGTATGTGGAGAAAAGGAACCCCTCTTGCACTGTTGGTGGGAATGTAAATTGATACAGCCACTATGGAGAACAGTATGGAGGTTCCTTAAAAAACTAAAAATAGAATTACCATACGACCCAGCAATCCCACTACTGGGCACATACCCAGAGAAAACCATAATTCAAAAAGACAAATGCACCCCAATGTTCATTGCAGCACTATTTACAACAGCCAGGTCATGGAAGC
Organism: Grampus griseus; assembly: GCF_964374135.1. Lineage (NCBI taxonomy): Eukaryota > Metazoa > Chordata > Mammalia > Artiodactyla > Delphinidae > Grampus > Grampus griseus. The sequence continues at coordinate 75,022,887 of NC_139018.1, read as the reverse complement.
AACCTAAATGTCCATCGACAGATGAATGGATAAAGAAGATGTGGTACATATATACAATGGAATATTACTCAGCCATAAAAAGGAATGAAATTGGGTCATTTGTAGAGATGTGGATGGACCTAGACACTGTCATACAGAGTGAAGTAAGCCAGAAAGAGAAAAACAAATATCGTATATTAACACATATATGTGGAATCTAGAAAAATGGTACAGATGAACCAGTTTGCAATGCAGAAATAGAGACACAGATGTAGAGAACAAGCGTATGGACACCAAAGGGGGAAAGTGGTGGGGGGGAGGGGTGATGGTGGGATGAACTGGGAGATTGAGATTGACATGTATACAATAATATGTATAAAATAGATAACTAATAAGAACCTGCTGTATAAAAACAAAAAAATAAACTTTTTAAAAAAGTTAAATTAAATTAATTTTATTTATTTATTTATACTCTCTTTTTTTTTTTTTTTTTTTTTCGGTACGCGGGCCTCTCACAGTTGTGGCCTCTCCCGTTGCGGAGCACAGGCTCTGGACGCGCAGGCTCAGTGGCCATGGCTCACGGGCCCAGCCGCTCCGCGGCATGTGCGATCTTCCCAGACCAGGGCACAAACCCGCGTCCCCTGCATCAGCAGGCATACTCGCAACCACTGCGCCACCAGGGAAGCCCTATACTCTCTTTTAACGTGGCTAGTAAAACATTTTAAATTATGTGTGTGGCTCACATTGCATTTCTATTGATAGCAGGGGCAATTTCTATTTTAGCTTTCCTTTTTTCTAAATTTTCTTCCATAAATATGTGTTCCTTGTATAATAAAAAAATAGTAATAAAAAGATACAAAGAACTACTACTGTGAAATGTCACACTAAATGATGGAAGCACCAAGCAGAAAGGTCAAGCCATAGAGTCCTTCCATTAATTAATTATTCAGTCATTCATTTGAATATACATATATTGAGTATCCTATGTGCAAAGCATTGGGACAGTTGCTAGGAATAGAAACACATAAAAGATGAGTTGTAATTATTTCCTTCAAGGAGTTCACAGTCTACTTGGGAAGCTAGGCTCATAAATAAAATATAAGAACACAATGTGGTCAGTGACACCATGACGATTTCTATACAGTCAACTCTCTTCTCCTTCCTGCTTTAAATGCTGCTGTTTTTCTGGCTCCAACCTTGGTCTACTTCTCTGCCCACCCCAGGATTGCAACTAATACTTATATGCTCATGACTAGTATGCCTCTGACCTTGATGTGGCCATAGATGCAAGCTGAAAAAGATGAGACACTTAAGATCCATGGGAATCTGAGCCCCTTGCTCATGCCATTTACATGTACCTTCAAGAAATGCTCAAGCCTGATCTTATATATACCACTCCCATGCATGCCCAACTTCATGGTTTTGTGGGTCAAGCAACACCCACTTCATATTAGACATTTCAGATCACATGGTAACTTGGTTGTCCATGATCAAATATTTAGGGTCTACTAAGACCGAGTAAAAATCCAAGAGCTGTTTCTCAAAAGGAGCATATTTATCTGCAGAGTATGGTATGGCTTTGCTCCCAGATCCTAAAAGTCTGTTCTGTAATTCATCTAAGAGGTCTGCCCAAGGTTCAGGAGACACATTAAGAACCAATGAATTGTCTGGGTCATACGACCAGAGTGGCAGATAAGCCTGAATAGCAGCCTGGACCTGTTGCAGAGCCCTCACTTTTTCTGGGTCCTATCAAAATTGGAAGCCTTTCAGATTGCCCAATAAATAGGTCTATGCTATAACAACACACCCAATAAGGTATATGTTACCTCCAAAATCCAGTGAGGCAGACTAAGTATTGTGACTCTTTCTTAATGGTAGGAGGACCAGATATAGCAACTTGACTTTAACCTTAGAAGAAATATAACTTGTCCCAGACCATGGAAACCCAAGAAAGTTCATTTTAGAAGTAAATCCCTAAATTTTCCTGGGACTTATTTCCCACCCTCTGGCATATATGTGTCTTACCCAGGTGTCTAACGTACTTGTTACCTCATGCTCCCCTGGTCCATCGAGGTAGTGGACCCATGTGGTGTCTTGTGGAATGGGGAAGCAATCATTTCTTTGTGCAATAGAGTCGGACTGGGTTGGAGAGTTGATATACCCCTGAGATGAAACATTGAAAATATATTTCTGGCCCTTCCAAATTTAAAAACTAATAATAATAAATTAAATAAAGTTGCTTCAGGCAGTCTCTGCTAACAGGTATATAGAGAGAAAAAAATGATTTTCCATATCAATATGGAAATTCCAAATCAAATGTCAAGGGATTTGTGGATTTACTCCAGCAAAGAAACTACATTTGGAACAGCAGCTGCATTTGTATTCACCATCTGGTTAAGTTTACAATAACCCTTTGTCATTCTTCAAGAGCCATCTGTCTTCTGCTCAGGCCAATTAGACGTGTTGAATGGAGATGTGTTGGAAATCATCAACCCTGAGTCTTTTAAGTCCTTTATGGAGGTATTAATCTCTACAGTTTCTCCAGGAATGTAGGATTATTTTGGATTTACTATTTTGGAATTGAGAGGCAGTTCTAGTATCTTCCAGTTGTCCTCACTCATCAGATAACCAGTATAGTGATTCTACCATTTGTTGAGTGTGTCTCTTTCAATCAAGCATTCTAGAACTTGGGAAATAACCATAGGGTGAGTTCAGAGCCCAACTGCATATACTGTGAGATGGACCTGAACCAAAATACCAGTAACCATTCAGCCTCAATAAACCCCTACTCTGATAAACAGACAAGAGTGGCTTATTTTGTTTCCAAGATTTAGTATCATTTCACAGCCAGTGTCCAGAAATCTCCCAAAAGTCTGGTTATTTCCCTTCCCCAGTGTACTATAATCTTGGCAAAGAGTTGCAAGTCTTTGGAGGGAAGGAAAGAGAAAAAATTTACAGTATAAACTTCTGGCCATGTAAATAGAAATTAGAAAAACCTTGTAATTCTTTTGACATGTATAATATCTCATTATTTTGTACCTGTGCCCATGAGATCTTAAGTCTGGCTACAGATATAGAAGCAATGAAAGTGCTGGAGGTGGGTCTTGAGAAGTCTCAGCATTTCCCCACAGGATAGGTGGGTCATCACAGGTACTCCAAGCAAAGGGAGACTAACCTCCTCACACAGGGGAAGAAAGTCTGCTTCCACAAGCAAAGGAGACTGAGGGCCTCCTAGGGCCTCAGTTTTATCAGAATCTGCCCACATGTTGCCATCTCAATTTTCAGGGTCCTAACTTTATGTCAATCAATGCCCTAATTTTAACAATAAGAGAGTTTGAGTTAACTTGTTATTGTAATCCCCCTACTCATGGGATTAGTCTTTGGTTGGGTTTTCAGAAATATCAGACCCTGCAGCTATGAGAAATAAATATCTCTTTCAGGGCAGTCACAGAAAATTTCTAGTTCTTTGCCTGGACCTTGGGTTGAAAATGTATTACCCCAAGTTCATTATTTTCTTTCCCTAATTTCTTTATGGTACTTAGAAGCAACCCACAGTCCTTATACCTTTATTTCCACTAAATTATTCAGTGACAACAGCTACCTGGTAACCCAGCACTTTCTTCTATAGGCACCTAATGTTAGGGACTACTAGTGTCCCATTTACCAGTGGCAATGGGGTCATTACACCTAGCAAAATCAGAGAATCAATACCAACTCCCTATCTTGAACGTTCCGTTCCACTGAATCAGTTTCAGACCAATAATTGTACCACTTAGAGTCAGCCAGGTTAGCAGAACCCCTGTGAATGATATAGAATAAAGGAATAAGGATTCATTATAGGAATTAGACCTTACAAATACAGGAGGAGCTGGAGAAGTGAAGCTCTGGAAAAGGGAGTCAGGGGATCAGAAAAGGGGTCATTAACCTGCCTGCCTGAAGCAGTGGCACAGAGGGACGAGTTGGGGCTTGCAGGAAAATCTAAGAACCTAAGCACTTTCAGCCATCAAAATGGGATTGTGAAGAGGGACTCATTGAGAGGTGTTTGGAAAGCTGTTACCTCTTCGGTGGATATACAGTCAGGCATCTGATGATGGGCCTGGGGTCACTGTTGGTTGGCAGAACCAAAAGTCAGAAAGATTAGCTGGAATAGAATGGAGGAGAAAAAGGACAACGTGGGACCTGCCTGGAATCCCTGTATCTATCATTGTACCTGATCACAGTGACCGTCTAAGAGTGTAATAGCGCAGAACAAATCTGGCTCCATATTGTATCTGCTTATTTTACTTTAACCTTTGTATTCTATTACTTTTGCTTCAAGTCAAGAATATTGCCTATAGCCTGAAATATATAGTATAACCCATTCTCAAGGTGCTGACTTTTAAAGGTATAACACTTTTCCATTCATACAGAGATAAAAAGTTGCAGAACACCGAATAACGTTTGTCTTGTTGGAGGTTTACGGGAACACTGTGACTGGACCTCCCTGGACAGCTCAAGAACAAAGGACTCTGGCACCAAGAAGCTTGCAGCAAGTAACCACACCACCATCGCCACCCCTTTAAGTGTAAGAGAAACCTGAATTCTAACTTGGGGAAGATGGTTCTTTGGGACACTAGTCCATCATCTTCCCAAACTGCTGGCTGTCTGAATAAACTCTCTATTCCTTGCCACGGGAACACATCTCTCGATTTATTGGCTTGTCACATGGGGAGTAGTATGAGCTTGGACTCAGTAACAAGAGGAATTATTACTGCTTCTCTTCCGCCTTCCAAATCTTATGCAATTTCATCTTTGGGCCATCTCTAATGCAGAGTTTCACATGGAAGAGGATTCTGAGAACAACAGTCGTCTGCTTAACCAAGTTGACCAGCACAGTCCAGCACTCAATAAGGTGCTTGTCCTTATCTCAGCTATCAGAAGACAGTCAATATGGGCAGAAAGAAATGTAGAGAAGCCCCTGGGGGCTCACTGGTGACCTTGTGACTGTGGATGAGCTGTGATTTGGGAGATTCCTGAAGATGGCAGTCTGGGCACACAGAGAATTTTCCTCTCAAAGGCTCAAATGTCAGCCTGGATCTTCTGGGAGTCCTTTTGGAAACAGTGAAACTAAAGAAACACTATAGGATATGATGAACAAAAGGCTCATTTTCTGTATCCAACCGACCTGGTCTTCCCAGATGGGGGCAAACACCAAAGGAGAGTGAACACAATCCCAGAGCCCTATAAATTCTAAAAGACAGAGAACTTTATTATGAACTATTTACACAGACAGTGCTTGCCTTTCAGCAATTCAGACGGGATCTTTGCAAACGAGAGAGGGAGGAAGGGAGGGAGAGTGAGAGAGAGAGAGAAAGAGATGGAGTAGAAAATTCATAACGCAGCTCAACGAAGATGCTTTCCTCTTCTTGCACATCATGGTTCCCCAGCTCATAGTCCCAGCTGCCCACCTCTGTACAACAGTCACACAGCAATCCCCTCAACACCTGCCTCCTGCACCTGCATTCTATGATCTGGGCTCCACTTTATTCCCTGCCATGGACCCTGGTCACAGTGGTAGAGCCAGAGAACAGAGGGAAAAAAGTATCTGCAAAAGGAAACTCAAAGTTTCCAACACCACAGCCATGTTCCTCAACTGGAGTCAGATACAACTCTTCTAAAGGACAAATAATTTTCACAGACCCCAGTGTTAACTATGTTACTTTAACATAACGCTACTTAAACATGTAGAAACATAAATTGGTGTTTAAATGCCACGTGCTTATTATTGCTTTTATACCAACTATAAAACAATGCAAGTTAAACATGCACAAAACGTCAAAACCAATAAAACTTTAACGATTTTAATTTAATATATGATGTTTTGCTGAAACTAAATCATCAATTTTGAGTTGAATAGATAAATATATATATATATATGTGGAGTTGGGTTTTACTTACCAATTTGATTCTTCTGATTTTCATCACTGGTATTTCTCCTTTCACATTGAATTGTTAATCCATTCTCTTGATGGGCTGATAAATTTAATATGCACAAGAGTACAATATTAAAAGGAATGTTTTCAACTTTCAATGGAACTTTATTATGTAATGACTAGTATACCTATTACTAAGCAACAGTAGCTAAATGGTTTATACAAAAGATGAACTCTACACAGTATAGTCATGTGAATGAAGAATAAGGTACAAGTCATACATTATTTTACATGCTTATAGGATCCAACTTGTGATAATTCCATTTTCTCATAATTGTTTCCTATTCAAATTACCTGACATCGCTTGCCCTTCATTTAGTGCTAATATTACTGAAAACGCAAAAGAGGGCATTGGAGTCTTGCGGCAGTATTTGCTTGTAAGACTAACATTAAGATAAGCCCCAACATGATTCAGTTGCATTTTATAAGAAATGTGTTTCTTACAATCTTGCATATAATTCAAAGCTAATTTTCCCACAAGAAAAAAATGGGGAATTCGTTTATAGAACCAATATATCTACAACTTTGCAACATACTTCTGCTTTGATGATGCTCTTTATTTGCTTAGTATTATCTATAATATTGAGCAATTGCTCTTCTTTAAATTAATGATAAAGTGTATTAAGGAGTCGTTGGGCTTTCTTCATGGCACCAAATAACAGCTAACATCTGTCTAAAAACATATATTTGGGCGTACATTTTTCAGCATAAGCTTTCATACCAACTCAATGAATGCTAATATAAAAAGACATAAAACAATTTTAAAATGTTTAGTGACTGTTAAAAATACTAGCATTAAAGAAACCAATATCTCTTCCAGCTATTTTCATAAAGCAAAAAGTAAAACACGACAGACTAACAATGAATGTCTGGTTACTTCCGTTATAAGCTAGAGTGGCGCCACCACGTGGCAGGAGTAAAAACAAGTTTATTTTAGTTCAACTGAAATTACACAAATCTTAATTTATGTTTGGTGAGAACTACACTACAAATTTTGCTCATAATATATGGGTTATTAATTTTTATATCACACCACTTAAATTTCACATAGCTCATGGGATCCAATTGCATGTTTTAGACTATCTGTTGAAAACACATTTTTAATTCTCATAAAAACACGAAAACCCATAAAACTTCCAAAGATACATATATTTCAAATATGATAAATACAAGTATAAATAACTTTTAAAAAGCAGTTTTGAAATAATTCCTGTTACTATTATAATTTCCATACAGGTCTTGGAACTGTCTTAAAAGTAATGATAATTTTGTCTCTGTAAAAAGAACACTATTCAAAAATGGGACAATAACTTAATAAAACGTGGAATACTGTTTTTGTCACTACCATATAAAATTCATAAGTTCTTTGCTTCCTAAATTCTTCAATCAGAAATTTAAATAATCTAAATTCCTGATATATTTAAGACATAATTTATTACTTTGTTAATTTATTTGTTAAAACAGCATAATGTAAGCTGATTGTTAAAATTAGTTGTTACTAAATTATAACTTTTTAAATTCCGTAGGAAATTATCTCAGTATTAAGTACTCAGTATCACGGCTCATGGGAATAAGGTGACTACTGTTTTCCTTCTACTCTTTTGTATTTTCCAAATTTTCCATATAATAAGTATATATTAATTTTATGATGAAAATTAAATTTCTAAAAGAATAAACATTCACGCTAGGAGAGAAATAACAAAATTAGCTATTTAGGGTATAACATTAATAAAAGGAAATTAATGTACTATTTTACCCTGGTACTGAGAATAGGAGAGGCTAAGGTATCTTTCCTACCATAACAAGAAAGCCTATGTTAGTAAATATTAATATTGGAAATGAACATACTCTGTGACCCAGCAATTACTGGGTCCCAGTCTTAGCATTACCCTTATTGTAAAAGAAAGCATGTACAGGGTTTCCCTGGTGGTGCAGTGGTTGAGAATCTGCCTGCCAATGCAGGGGAAACGGGTTCGAGCCCTGGTCTGGGAGGATCCCACATGCCGCGGAGCAACTAGGCCCATGAGCCACAACTACTGAGCCTGCGCGTCTGGAGCCTGTGCTACACAACAAGAGAGGCCATGATAGTGAGAGGCCCGCGCACCGCGATGAAGAGTGGCCCCCCCCTTGCCACAACTAGAGATAGCCCTCGCACAGAAACGAAGATTCAACACAGAAAACATAAATTAATTAATTAATAAACTCCTACCCCCAACATCTTCTTTAAAAAAAAAAAAAAAGAAAAGAAAAAGAAAACATGTACAAGGAGTGCAGCAATTTGGGGTCATAAACAAGCTGTAAATAACATAATCATATAGCAAAAAGTGATATAATAAATTGTGTTAAGTCTATATTCCATACAGTTGAAAATAATGAAGTGAATCTATACATAATAACAGAAAAAGAACTCCAAAATGTCTTACTGAGTGGGAACAGCAAGTTGCAGAACAACGTATAGCGTATGATGCCATTTACGTTAGTAAAAATACTTGTACAATATAAACCCTGAATATTCACAGTAAGAGAACTGTACATACAATGACAAATTCCCTATTAATAGCAACCTCTGGAAGGGAAATTACACATGAGGGAGGGGGACAGTCAGTGGAGATTTTGGGGTTAATTGCAATGCTTTAATTTTTATAACAAGAATGTATGGAGGCTTCCGGGAAGATGGCGGAAGAGTAAGACGCGGAGGTCACCTTCCTCCCCACAGATACACCAGAAATACATCTACACGGGGAACAACTCCTACAGAACACCTACTGAACGCTGGCAGAAGACCTCAGACCTCCCAAAAGGCAAGAAACCCCCCACGTACCTGGGTAGGCCTAAAGAATAAACAGAGACAAAAGGATAGGGACGGGACCTGCACCAGTGGGAGGGAGCGGTGAAGGAGGAAACGTTTCCACACACTGGGAAGCCCCTTCGCGGGCGGAGACTGCGGGTGGCGGAGGGGGGAAGGCTTCGGAGCCGCGGAGGAGAGCACAGCAACAGGGGTGCGGAGGGAAAAGCGGAGAGATTCCCGCACAGATCAGGGCCGACCGGCACTCACCAGGCCGAGAGGCTTGTCTGCTCACCCGCCGGGGCGGGCGGGGCTGGGAGTTGAGGCTCGGGCTTCGGTCGGAGCGCCGGGACAGGACTGGGGTTGGCGGCGTGAACACAGTCTGCAGGGGGTTAGTGCGCCACGGCTAGCCGGGAGGGAGTCCGGGGAAAAGTCTGGACCTGCCGGAGAGGCAAGAGACTTTTTCTTCCCTCTTTGTTTCCTGGTGCGCGAGGAGAGGGGATTAAGAGTGCTGCTTAAAGGAGCTCCAGAGACGGGCGCGAGGCGCGGCTAAAAACGCGGACCCCAGAGACGGGCAGGAGACGCTAAGGCTGCTGCTGCCGCCACCAAGAAGCCTGTGTGCGAGCACAGGTCACTCTCCACACCCCCCTTCCGGGGAGCCTGTGCAGCCCGCCATTGCCAGAGTCCCGAGACCCAGGGACAACTACCCCGGAAGAACGCACGGCACGCCTCAGGCTGGTGCAACGTCACGCCGTCATGGCGGCCTCTGCCGCCCCAGGCCCGCCCCTCCCTCCGTGCCCCTCCCCTCCCCCCCCCCCCCCCCCCCCGCCCCGGCCTGAGTGAGCCAGAGCCCCCAATCAGCTGCTCCTTTAACCCCATCCTGTGTGAGCGAAGAACAGATGCCCTCCGGCGACCTACACGCAGAGGCAGGGCCAAATCCAAAGCTGAGCCCCTGGGAGGTGTGAGAACAAAGAAGAGAAAGGGAAATCTCTCCCAGAAGCCTCAGAAGCAGCGGATTAAAGCTCCACAATCAACTTGACATACCCTGCATCTGTGGAATACCTGAAGAGACAACAAATCATCCCAAATTAAGGAGGTGGACTTTGAGAGGAACATTTATGGGTTTTCCCCCTTTTCCTCTTTTTGTGAGTGTGTATGTGTATGCTTCTGTGTGAGATTTTGTCTGTATAGCTTTGCTTCCACCAGTTGTCCTAGGGTTCTATCCGTCCGTTTTTTTGTTTTTAATTTTTTTTCTTAATAATTATTTTTCATTTTAATATCTTTATTTTATTTTATCTTTTTTCTTTCTTTCTTTCTTTCCCTCCTTCCCTCCTTTAGACAACGAATCATCCCAAATTGAAGAGGTGGACTTTGAGAGCAAGATTTATGATTTTTTCCCCTTTTCCTATTTTTGTGAGTGTGTATGTGTATGCTTCTGTGTGAGATTTTGCCTGTATAGCTTTGCTTCCACCATAGGTCCTAGGGTTCTATCCGTCCATTTTTTTTTAATTTTTTTCTTTTTTTCTCTTAATAATTATTTTTTTATTTTAATAACTTTATTATATTTTATCTTATTTTATTTTACTTTATCTTTTCTTTTTTTCCTTCCTTCCTTCCTTCCTTCCTCCCTCTCTCCCTCCCTCCCTCCTTTCTTTCTTTCCTTCTTTCTTTCTTTTTTTCTACTTCTACCAATTCTTTCTTTCTACTTTTTCTCCCTTTTATTCTGAGCCGTGCAGATGAAAGGCTCTTGGTGCTACAGCCAGGAGTCAGTGCTGTGCCTCTGAGGTGGGAGAGCCAACTTCAGGACACTGGTCCACAAGAGACCTCCCAGCTCCACATAATATCAAAAGGCGAAAATCTCCCAGAGATCTCCATCTCAACACCAGCACCCAGCTTCACTCAACGACCAGCAAGCTATAGTGCTGGACATTCTATGCCAAACAATTAGCAAGACAGGAACACAACCCCACCCAGTAGCAGAGAGGCTGCCTAAAATCATAATAAGTCCACAGTCACCCCAAAACACACCACCAGATGTGGACCTGCCCACCAGAAACACAAGATCCAGCCTCATCCACCAGAACACAGGCACTAGTCCCCTCAACCAGGAAGTCTACACAACCCACTGAACCAACCTTAGCCACTGAGGACAGACACCAAAAACAACGAGAACTAGGAACCTGCAGGCTGCAAAAAGGAGACCCCAAACACAGTAAGATAAGCAAAATGAGAATACAGAAAAACACACAGCAGATGAAGGAGCAAGATAAAAACCCACCACACCTAACAAATGAAGAGGAAATAGGCAGTCTACCTAAAAAAGAATTCAGAATAATGATAGTAAAGATGATCCAAAATCTTGGAAATAGAATAGACAAAATGCAAGAAACATTTAACAAGGACCTAGAAGAACTAAAGATGAAACAAACAACAATGAACAACACAATAAATGAAATAAAAAATACTCTATTTGGGATCAATAGCAGAATAACTGAGGCAGAAGAACGGATAAGTGACCTGGAAGATAAAATAGTGGAAATAACTACTGCAGAGCAGAATAAAGAAAAAAGAATGAAAAGAACTGAGGACAGTCTCAGAGACCTCTGGGACAACATTAAACGCACCAACATTCAAATAATAGGGGTTCCAGAAGACGAAGAGAAAAAGAAAGGGACTGAGAAAATATTTGAAGAGATTATAGTTGAAAACTTCCCTAATATGGGAAAGGAAATAGTTAATCAAGTCCAGGAAGCACAGAAAGTCCCATACAGGATAAATCCAAGGAGAAACACTCCAAGACACATATTAATCAAACTGTCAAAAATTAAATACAAAGAAAACGTATTAAAAGCGGCAAGGGAAAAACAACAAATAACACACAAGGGAATCCCCATAAGGTTAAGAGCTGATCTTTCAGCAGAAACTCTGCAAGCCAGAAGGGACTGGCAGGACATATTTAAAGTGGTGAAGGAGAAAAACCTGCAACCAAGATTACTCTGCCCAACAAGGATCTCATTCAGATTTGATGGAGAAATTAAAACCTTTACAGACAAGCAAAAGTGGAGAGAATTCAGCACCACCAAACCAGCTTTACAACAACTGCTAAAGGAACTTCTCTAGGCAAGAAACACAAGAGAAGGAAAAGACCTACAATAACGAACCCAAAACAATTAAGAAAATGGGAATAGGAACATACCTATCGATAATTACCTTAAATGTAAATGGACTAAATGCTCCCACCGAAAGACACAGATTGGCTGAAAGGATACAAAAACAAGACCCATATATTTGCTGTCTACAAGAGACCCACTTCAGACCTAGAGACACATACAGACTGAAAGTAAGGGGATGGAAAAAGATATTTCATGCAAATGGAAACCAAAAGAAAGCTGGGGTAGCAATTCTCATATCAGACAAAATAGACTTAAAATAAAGACTATTAGAAGAGACAAAGAAGGACACTACATAATGATCAAGGGATCGATCCAAGAAGAAGATATAACAATTGTAAATATTTATGCACCCAACATAGGAGCACCTCAATACACAAGGCAAATACTAACAGCCATAAAAGGGGAAATCGACAGTAACACATTCATAGTAGGAGACTTTAACACCCCACTTTCACCAATGGACAGATCATCCAAAATGAAAATAAATAAGGAAATACAAGCTTTAAATGATACATTAAACAAGATGGACTTAATTGATATTTATAGGACATTCCATCCAAAAACAACAGAATACACATTTTTCTCAAGTTCTCATGGAACCTTCTCCAGGATAGATCATATCTTGGGTCACAAATCAAGCCTTGGTAAATTTAAGAAAATTGAAATTGTATCAAGTATCTTTTCCGACCACAACACTATGAGACTAGATATCAATTACAGGAAAAGATCTGTAAAAAATACAAACACATGAAGGCTAAACAATACACTACTTAATAACGAAGTGATCACTGAAGAAATCAAAGAGGAAATAAAAAAATACCTAGAAACAAATGACAATGGAGACACGACAACCCAAAATCTATGGGATGCAGCCAGGATGATTCCAGGGGCCTTTGGAGCCTGAAATTTCCAACCTCTCACGGTCCCCTATGATTGTAGGGATTCCTACAACAGTGAGTACTGGCTTCAGAGAAGCCCACAAGAGACTGGCTTGGAGAAAGCAGGACCACCCTGCCCCTCGGGGAAAGTGAAGGGAAGTGGGGGTCATTCTGTCATGGATTTTCCTCACTCAGGTCCAGCCTGTCAGAGGGTCAAGTGTAGCCTCGGGTCTGGGCATCTGGTTCTCCCACCATCCTCCTCGGGGGGTTGGTGGTCCCTAGGAGAGAGACTCAGTTAAGGAACTGCTGTGATACTGGCTAGTTCCAGCCTCAGGACACTCACAGTGACAGGTGGCTTCTGAGGACTAAAATCTTAACTGTTCCCTGCACCCTGTCCTGCCCAGGGTGCAGCTCCAGGCCCTGGGTCCCAGCTCCTATGCAATGTGAAGCTGACAACACCTGGTGGGAGTCCTGGGGTCTTAGGAGTGGAGGCTTCAGAGCCAGGGGACACAGCTGAGGAATCGTCCACCTCCAAACAATTCCTCAGCCCTTCAACAAAGACGAAGGTGGGTAGAGGAGGACGGAGGCTTGGCCTACGCTTTCCTCTCTTGTATGTGGTCATCGCAATTGCCAAGACCTAGATCTAGTTTCAAATTCTGTCTTATTAGTGCTAAAACTTTAGGAAGGTTATTTAACCACTGAGGGCTCCCTCACTCATAAAACGGGACTATAATGCACACCTCTGCTGACTGTGAAAGATGAGTGAGTGGGCTTTCATGTAGACGCTCAATGACCATTAAGTTCCTTTCCCCACTTTCTGGTTTGCGAGTTTAGGGTTCAACCTATTGAATCCCAGAGAAGACGTGATGGGGACAAAGGGAGGAGGTGGAAAGCTCAGGGGTTGTGGTTCTCACAACTCCACATCAGGCTTCAGGTGACACAATACCTCACAATCCCATAAAACTCAGGCAAACTTTTCTTGTCTGTGAATTTTCAGAAATGAAAAGAGGGAACCAAGGTCTGGAGACTCTGATTTTAGCTCCACGCTGGTTCCAAGACCAGGAGCTTACTGAGTTAGGAGGGTTGTTTTTGCAAACGGTGTGGATAACACCAAGGTGGCCCAGCCAAGAGCAGCTGGGTCCCGGGTCCCGGTACCCATGGAAATGCATATGTTACCTGGTACCTCCTCTTTCCTAGCAGCCTCTGTCTCCAGAATATAAACCACCAACCAACAGGACTGGCAAAGAAACAATGCCCAGGAGGTGTCTCCCATAGTCTTTTTTTTTTTTTTATTCTAACAGAAAGTCACAAAAACTATAATCATCCTCATCAGTTCACTCAGTCCCATGTAATTAATTTTTTTTTTCATCTTGATCTTTTGTTAGCACTTTTATGAATTCATCAGTTTTCCATTAGGGTTCTGAAAATGCTTATTCATTCAGTTCAGCAGTATAGTCAGTTACCAGAAACCTGTACTTGTCAGAGTCTTTTCCATGAATTCCTTGAAGATGAAACCCTTTTATAGGAACATTTTTGCAAAAGCATCAGAGTACACCCAGAACTGTCTGTAAATGACAAAAGACTTAAAAATGACCACGGTTAAAGATTTGATGAAAGTTCATAATAATGCAATTGACAAGGAAATTTAGTTATTTCTGAGATATACATTTTAAAGTAATAACTAGAATTATGACTTATAACATTATACCAGAATATATAAGATTTTTAGGAATTTCATGTAATGTCTGAAACATTCATATTAACATATTTCCATACAAATAACCCAAAGAAAGTTTAGTATTAGTTTTTATTTTAATTTAATTTTATTTTATTTTTATACAGCAGGTTCTTATTAGTCATCAATTTTATACATATCAGTGTATACATGTCAGTCCCAATCGCCCAGTTCTCCCATAGTCTTTTATTTCGTGTGATTTGCTAAGAGAAAAGCGAAGAGACAAGACCGAGGGAAAGAAAAAGTGATGAGTTAAAGTAATCAAAGCTTTGCACCTTTACTTACAACTCAACAAATTCTGTCTCCTACACCAATATTCTGAGGATTAAATGAGCAATATAATACTTTTTTGAGCTCTTTGTGATAAAATGCTTTGCCGTTAACAGTTATATTCCTGGGGAGTTGATAGCGGAGCTGGCCTGTTCCTTGCCAGTAAACTTAAGAAGATGCCAAAGCTGTGTACATTTAAATCACACAAAACCTTCCCCGCAGCTGTCTGGTCTCTTGACAGCCCCTTTTCACTGAGCTCTGCGGTCATGGAATGTAAATATCTTTATCTTAACAGCACAGGCTTTTGAAAATTTGACATAATAGGATTTCTTCCTCACAAGGCATATCAAACACCATTGCAAACTAAAGTCTATTTTATTTTTAATCAAGACTAAATCAAAGGGTCTTTTCTTTGTTTTTAGACTTTCTATTTCCACGTGGCCAATAAAGGGTCCTCTCTGACCATCCCTGCCAACCAGAAGCCCTGGTAGCTGGCCCAGTCACCCCCAGAAGACACAGCTGGACATTTGGGGCTGCATCTGTCTGAAGTGTTCTTGAGGGCAAGGTGTGAGGACCATATGGACAGGTAAAGCAATAAAGAATCAACAGGTACTTAACAAGTGAAAAGACTGAAGATGAAGGCAAAAGCTGACAGTGATGTTAGTTTGTCTCTGTTCTATGAAGCTCTAGTTCAGTGTCAGGCTAGTGTGAAAACTTAGACATTTTTGTGTATTTATCTCTCGAACCCCAGTGCTAGAGCAGTACATTTCTTAAATGAGTAAATATGAATGACACATTAATCAATGAATGAATAGTAATATTGAGAAGGGGAAGAAATCTATTACAGATCAATAAACAGGTCCTGGAAGACACCCCTTTGTCTCCTAACCCAGGGAGCACGGCCCACAGCCAGAGCAGAGACCATGGGGACCTGGGAGGCCACACATCTCAGAGGGCATTTCACCATCAACAGCAATTCCTTGGACAGCTTGAATCATTTACTTCCATAATACGCTCCCCAGCTGCTGTGACCTCTAGGGATCCTCTCTTCTCAGAATCCCTGCTTCCTATGTTAGCTGTTTTTCTCATTTGGAGAATTAATCCATGTTGCCTTGACCATCATACTTTGTCCTTACTTCCTTCTCTAGATAACAAGATCCTCAAGGGTTGAGACTGTGTCGTATGATGCTCTTTGTGTCTACTTCATTGTATATTCTAGAGCTGAGTACATATAGAAGAATGACTCAATTAATGAAATTAAAGAACACATGCCAAGGCTTAAAGATAAGGACATGGGCTGCTGGCTTTGATGACAAAAGCCACATCACTCTGTGTTTCAGTCCCCAGCATAGAGGCACAGTGGCCTTCCTCCCTCCTGCGTTGGAGCCCACAGTGATGCACAGACACCTGTAGCCCCGACCTAAACCCTGCAGCTGTCACACCCTGTCTCCTCTTCATTTGCTGCTCTCGTGAGTTGTAATGACAAGCTGGTTCATGTTGCATTGTGTCTTCTATCCTGGGGAGCGTTTCGTAGCTTTGCACACATCCCCAGGCCCCAAGCTGATGAATAAGGGCTGAAAACACACTCTGATGCTATCACGGGTAATGGAGCAAATGTCAAACAAGGTCTGTGGGTCCTGAGTCGAAGAAGTGGGACATGGTCAAAGAAGTGGGACATGGTCTAGAGCAAGCTCCCACTTGGACTTTGTATGGAAATAGGTGGCAGGGCTGCTGAAAAGACCCATGGAATGTCCCTTCTGCTCTGTGCCTTCTCCATCCCAACCTCTGGGGATTCTTGAAGATATTGGAGGAAACGTCAGCATGAGGTGCAGGACTCTGTCTGTCCCCAGGATTCACCTTGGCTTTTGGCAAGAAGTGTGCAGCGTGCAAGGTCTTCATGATTTACTTTTAGAGTCTGGAAGGTGGACAGATTTGTAATAAAGTCGACCAACAATCTCTCTCCAGAGGAGAAAGGGCCCTCTCAGGCTCCAAGAGGAAGTCCCAGGGTGGTCCAGGCAGATGTCAGGAGATGGGTCCTGACCCTCTGTTGCAACAAGGACTCTATAAGGAGACCCATGATTGCGTGGATTAGGTAACTGTCTTCCTCCTGCTTCACAGGGGTGGAGACCTCAGCCCCATTATGAAAATGATGATGCAGAGGAGGCACATGGCCACTAGATGGCAGCAGAGGGTAAGAAAAGGGAGTTGCAGGCGTTGCAGGGGGGAGGTAGGCTTGCAAGCCCTTCCATTTTGCTTTACATCTTTAATTAGATATGTGAAGAAAATGAGTCCCTTACATGCCAGACACAGATGCTACAACATATGGAGAGATGCCGCACAGTAACATGTCTCTGGTTATTAAACAGGAGGCACCTAACCAGTCATTCACCGCATCATCATGCAGAGTTGTCCTTTGTGTCCCAGATACTACTGTTGACAAGATAATAACAGGAGAAAGCAGTTGAGAAGACTGATGTACAGACCTGGGCCTCGGGGCTCGAGGCTTCACCAAGCCGGGATGTCGGCTGGATTGCCAGGAATCACGAGCTTCCCAGCCCAACGGGGGCCACCTTGCTAAGGGACGCCGTTTGGCTTCTGCTGCGACTCAGCCCAGGCAGGCCATGGGCTGCTCTCTGGTCTCTTTGGCAGTCCCTGAAGGCTCTTTCATTCAGAACCCAATTACCAACAGACAGCTCTGGAGGCTGACCTTCCAAGCACAAACCCCAAATGGGAACAAGAGCTCTAGACATTTTAAAGAGCTAGACATGCTTGCTTTTCTGGCAGCACTGAAGGCATACAGTGTAATGAAAATGCATTCGAATGCACACAGATAGGGGAACATATTTCCCATGCTGCCCCAAGCAAAGGTAGGGAATCTGGTCCTGCTAACCAGGGAGAAGGTTTTCCCTTGGTGGACACATCTCACACATTCTCCTGAGAGATTGTTACCAGGACTGGGAGCAGGCAGGTATCGCTGTATTTTATTACTATATCCCACCCACTTTCCCACTCCCGTACCCTGTGTCCAACCACCTGGTCTGATCATTCTGCACTAATTTTCCCACCCTCCCAAACCCAGGGGCTCCTTAACGCCTCAGTGGTGACTGAGGATCTGAGAACAGGTTAGTCAGCCCAGGCAAGCAGCCCCACTCTGGAGCCCAGAAAGAGATTGTTCTTTCATCCATCCCAAAGCCCAAGCTCCCAGGACTTCTTAGAGTCACTCGTGAAGCCCCTCAACAGTCCTGAAATGAAGGTAAATAATACAGCCATTTTTCATACAGAGAAACTGAGGTGCAAAGCTGAGTTACAGCTTCAGCACTCCTGGTCCCCATATCTTTCCTATAGGTTTGAACCTCTGAAGTTACAGCTTCAGCTCTCCTGGTCCCCATATCTTTCCTATAGGTTTGAACCTCTGAAGTTACAGCTTCAGCTCTCCTGGTCCCCATATCTTTCCTATAGGTTTGAACCTCGGGAGCATAATAGCAAGATTCACACTACCACTATTCCCCTCCCTCTTTTAGAAAATGATTCCATGTGCTAGAAATCCTCACTGGTCTGTGTGACCTTAGACAAGTCACTTAACCCCTCTGTGACTCAATTTGCTCATCTGTAATTTGAGGGGCTAGAATCAGATGATGACTAGGGCCCCTTCCAGCTCTGCAATCCTGCAGCTTTAGTTTCACGAGTCTCTGCCAGCCCTCTCCAACAATAGCCAAACGCAACAGCGGTGAGCAGAATTTCCTCCTTCGGTTGATAAGAAATGTGGTCATGGCTGGAGTCTTGTTGACATCCTTTGTCCTCAGACAGAAGGAAACAGGGAGGTTTCAGATGTTATTGACACTAACAGCGGGGCCTGGAGGTGGCCACACTCTTATGGAAGGACCACGCAGAGTTGTCCCTGTGGGCAGTGCAGATGCAGAGCTGAGACTCGCAGATGTTTCAGTAACTGTTTCTCAATTAAAAAAAGACCCATTTTATTCTGCACAAGGGTCTGGGGGCAAACCCAGGTCTCCCAGGAGGAAACTCCTCTCGCCCATAATGGGGGATTGGTTCAGCTCAGCTGCTCTGACAAAGGGCTGAATACAGCATGCAGTGGTACAGGCGGCTCCCCACAGCTCCATGTGAAAATGACCCACAGCAGTTATGAATATCAAACCTCCTTTGATATGCTCCCAGACACGAGGAGCAGCCACAGCAGGGAGGAGGTGGACCCTGGATGCTGGCTCTGTGGGGTGGTGCGCAGAGGGCCTGGACACATCTGGCAGCATCCCGAAGCTCCAGGAGAAATTCAGCCAGGTAATTACCCTAGGACTTCCTGGGATAACAGAGCTCCCTTTCATCCATCTCTGTCCCTCTCTTTCTCTTCCTGTCTCCAGCTACCGAAGAATTAGATCCTCCAAGAATTACAATCTGTCTTTATACCTTCACCCTTCCTGGGGGGATAACAGTTCACTTCCCTGAATAAAACTGGTTTTATTGAGCACAAAATGAAAGGACCCCCTCACTTGGGCATCTGCGCCAATTGCTTCTAAGCCACAGACCTGGATCTAAGTGGAATATCTGTCATATTCTTGATTTAGTATTACTAAGGGGCAGAATTGCACATTGAGCAATCATCAGACTGTCCCCTTTATTGGACCTTATGCCATCTAAATTACTGGGTAAATTGTTAATCCATTAATCAATCAATGATTGTGATTAAAATTAAGTGATTTTTTCAGCATTAACTGAAAACTGTTGTGTGAAATATGTCTACCCAGAGAAGTATTATGTTGTAAATATTATCAATTAATTTTATCTAGGGTCTTCTTAGGTATTAAATTGTATGACAAACATTTAAAGTGAATTTGAGATGAAAAATAAAGCATACTTTTGAAGCAACAAAAAATAAATAAATAATAAATAAAAGCCATAGACCTGGCCTCAGTCGGCCAAGTGGAAGGATTTTCCTCTGTAATGGCCACTTACAGACTCTCAGCCTTTGGAGTGGCAGCATGGCACTTTGCTCTCCTAATAGGCTCTCGATGATGACTGAATACCAAGCCTCCCAGTCTCTCTCATACTGGCAGCTCCCGAGACTGGGTCAATCATGACCATCCAGAGCAGGAGACGGAGCCCTGCCAACTGCACGGTGAGCGCCCAGGCTCGAGGCAGGAGGGGAGGGTCAGCCACCTCATGCCTGTTTCAGCTGAAAGCTTGTTTATATGCTGACGGCTCTCCCATTCTAGACAGCCTTCAAGAGCATGTTGGTCCCTGGAAACTTGGGCAAAGGCTTTACAGTTATGGAAGGAAGTGGCAAAGGGTGTACAGGGAAGGAATCTATTCATCCCCATGCCTGCATGCTTTGGTTTTCTAAAATGAGGCTGATTTATTTTACAGTTAAGTTGGGCTTTGACTGAAAAATTCTCAGGCACCCACAGAGATCTCATGCACCTATGTGCACATGCGCACATGGAAATAATAAAACAGCTGCTCTTTGCTGAGCACTGACCTCATGACACGCACAATGTCCAGGTCTGCACGGGCGCCAGCTCTTCTAATCCTCACAGACACTCTGCATGTGGTGGAAGAGGGAGCAGGTATTATTATCCCTGTTTCACAGATGAGGAGCTCAAGTCTCAGAAAGGAATTTTTCCTAAGATTGAAAAACTAAAGTAAAAGGGCTTAGATTCTCAGTTGTTGGATTCCAAAGGATCGTCTCTTAACTGCTGCGCTCTGGGGCAATATGCTTATTACCAAGTGCACTGGGGTTATGAAGGAGAGCAGGGAAGGCACAGTTCTTGACTTCAGAAAGTTTCTGTTTTACTACATGGCAGTGCACACAGAGCTACACACATATACACAGAGTTGCTATGACCTATGGTGTCTTCTAAGAGTCCTGTAACTAAAATATTCACATTCCATCTGTCCTCATTATCCTACTTTCAGACTCCTGCCCTGGATTCACAGTTTGAACCTGTTCTTAAGGTAAAGACTGGGGTCTTCTATAGTAGGGCTATGGATGCTTGGACTTTATAGGCAACAGTGTGAGCAATTCGACCACCAATGCATTATGCTACAGTTATCCAGTTCCTGAGCTGGTCACTGTTTGCCTGGCATTGTTTTTTCAATTTGATAAGGATGTTTCTCTAACCCATTTCTTTCTCTTCAGGGGAGCAGAGCAAGAGAGCAGCAAGGGCAGGGACGGGGAAGATTTCAAGCCTGAAGATCCAGGAAGCCAAGTGATAGATCAACTAGAAGAAATAAAGCAGGGGAAGATTCAGGGTACAGTGAAATGCTGTTGCTTCCATGACCTTGAAAGGTAAGGGATGATATATCTGAAGGACACTGTGTGCTAAGATGAAACAGAAAAGGAAGGAAACGTTGCACTAGTTGTAGACTTTGCCAAGAGCACCTTGGCTGCCGAAGCTGCTTCAGCCTCGACTCATAGATTCATGATCTGGGACACAGGACAGCATCCTACTGTGCTGGACATCTTCCAGTGACACTGACCCAATAGGGGGTTGGGAGGAAGACTTCTACCTGCTAAGAGAGAGAAACTTCCCTCCAAAGCAGTGTTACTGAACTTCCCACATGTAGGACATAGGGAGAGAGAGAGAGACCACTTGAGTCCCGGGAGGAATGCTGAGAACAGATTTGCCTTCCTATGGACTAGACCCCTTTGCAAATCTAATATTTCAAAAGTTCATTACACATAAACTTGCATCTGATTTCATTTCATGAGATTTGTGCTCGTTCCTGGGCTGCGCATCAATCTGAAGACCAGGGTGGGCTGAGAGGACTGGGGTTACAGCTCTGAGTGACCACCGTCCCCACCACCACCCCTGCACTTTCTAAACCCCAAGGCAGCCTGGCCGGCGTGTCAGCCAAAATCCAAATTGGGAAACTGACGTGGTCTTTGTTCCTGGTTCTCTATACACGCACAATCCTAGGTGCCTGGTCATTAATCCATCTTAATTCTCACTTTAATTTCTTGACTGTGGCTTCCAATTCCTGCTTTCCCAACCTCATCTACAGGCGTCATTCCTGAGCCCCGTTATGAATCCGCAGACACCTCAGAACCTCCCTCTAGGAAATCTGTTGTCCCCACATGCTTATGTCTGACCACTGGAGGGCAATGCTGGACCAGCCAAATCTCTAGGTGCTCTGCTCCATCTTTGTCCCCACCTCACCCGTCATTGTAGGCTGCAGCCTCTGGTTGGAAGCCGAAACTCAGGACCACTGTAGCACCATGAAAGCAGTAGCACAGCCAGGCCTATTACAGCAGCTCCCCCAAACCTGGGATCATCGGAATAAAAGGCAGTTCACTGGAATGCAGACTTGCCTCCAATCCCCTAGGGAAGAGATTGAGAAGACAACTTGCCTCTTCGCGTCATTAATCAGGAACAGTCTGTCTCTCTGAAGACGCAGAGAGAAGACGCAGAGTCCTACCTGTCTCTACCCGCTCAGATGTAAGCTCCCTGAGGATAATGTCTTAGTAAGCTCTATATACCTGGCAGTAAACACGGTGCTTGGCAATAAATGTTTGTTGAATGAATGGGTGGATGGAAGCATGCATACATATATATGCATAAATTGGAATTGGCCATTTTCAGATTTGTTGCTGTTTTCCAGTTCTTATAACACCTAAAATTTAAGCCATCAGTTAGTTGCTGAGCATTCTTAGTCTTGAAGACAGCTAAGGATAATTAGGTTATTAATTAAAGCAGTGGTTGTCCTTGTACAAATGTTATTTCAAACACCACTTTAAGAGTTTCAGATCTCTTACTTTTAGAATCCTTCGTTATGTCACCTATGTGTCCTCAGACCTCATCAGCCTGTGAATTACAAAATACTGACATTGTTTCATGAATATTCAATTTATAATAACCTGCAGCCTCTATCATGGGAATATGGAGTATCCATTCTGTCCCCCAGAACAGATCTGTGGTCACTTCATCCCACAGTGGGTCCCCATGGGGCTCCACAACTCCACTGAACCAGAGCTCTTCTTCAAGCCACCTTGTGTCAAGCCATGAGACTTTTCTCCAGGCTGCTCTCCCTTCTACCTGCTGCCAACAGATCCCATGTGGCTATGGGCACAGCTTGCTCCCTTAATCATTCAAAGCACAGCAAAATGCTTGAGGAGAGAAAGAAGTGCACATTTTGAGACCCAAAACCCAACCTCTTCCTGTATCCCTGCAGACTTCTAAGTAGCAGTGATCAGTCAGTGCCCCCAATAAAAATCTGCAGGCATCCCCACATCTCCATGTGCAGAGCCCAAGGCCAGCTCTTTTCCTGTCCTAGGAGGACTGACAGTGGAAAAAATTGCTCCCTCGTGGAAAGCTCTCCACCCGCCCTCCACCACCTCAGGTGGAGGCTGGCCTTCATGGCCCAAGAAGGCAAAAACAGTGTTATTAGGTCTTAAAATACCATGTATGAGACACCAATAGCTTTGACTAAATTCATATTTGAGGGAAAATATGCCCTTCATTTTTAACTTGCAAGACACAAATTGATCTTTCTTAACAGAATACTTACCATCTTAGTGTACAACATCTGCATTTAGTTTTATGCTGACTTCATAATCTCCACGAGTGGATATTTGTTTCAGATGTGAATAAACTCATTCTCAACCTTACTCTAGTTGTCTCAACAAAAGAAGAATGCCCTAAAGTTCATCTAGAGTCTCTAGTCTACCCACAAAACCCTCACCCCTCAAAAGAAAGAAAATAGAAAATAGATACTCCTATTATAAAAATGCCTAACTTAAATTTCTCCCTACAGTTCAAATCTAGGTCCTCAGGGTACATGGTTGGTCCTCATCCTTCTCACAAAAATGTTATAAATCAAAGGAAACTTTCTTTAGAGCAAACAGCAACTGGGAAAAAAATTCACTCTAAAATAACATTTTCCTATCACTGTCCATGGGAGTTGAGTTAATCATATGTTAAGCATGTCTCATCCTATGTTCTTTTTCAAGATGTCTTCAATGTGATCAAGGGACAGGCCTCTAGGACATAATCTCTGTTCTATACCTGGAAAAAACAATTTCCACAAGAGAGGAGATTCACAGTCAATACATAAGACTCAAGAGCCAAGGAAAGTCCACAGAGTTAATGCACTGCATTCAAATACAGACCTGCCTCGGGGCTCTGAATTCCAGGTCCAGATCTTCAGTAGGTGGGTAATGCCTGAGGCCTGATACCAGGTCTGACGTCCAGGTTTGACTTTGATGACCTCAGACCCTCCTGCCTTGTGATTTTGAAAAACTCATAATATCTCCTGAGTTCTCAACCTACTGACACCTTGTCCCAGGTGAGAAGTATCTGAGATTGCTTCCCTTGAAACCATAGTTCTTTCTGACAACTCTAATACCAGGCAACCCTGGTTATTAACTGGTGGATTTGATGTTTCATGCTGCTGTGACAGTGTAGGAAATCTTGGTCAGTCCCTCCAAACCACAAACAATGGGTTACTCCCTAAAGGAGACAGTGACACTATGCTACCTTGTTGAACACCAAGGACCTCAATAAGGACGGTGGACCCCAAATATTGCCAGTGTCGGAGCCAAATCCTTTAGCACATTCACCAGAAATGATCCAGCTGGAAGCGTTCTTTCAAGTTCTCATCAGAGACCAGCAGCTTCCCTACCAGGCTTCAGGGGACGCTGCTGCATATCAGCTGTACTTGGATAGCGCACATTGGCAGCCTCTTGAAAATAAATTCCCTGGGAAATCTACCTTTTCCTCAGGCATATGGACCTTCCTGAAGGCAGTAAGAGAATGGGTTGGGGTGGGGTGTGTTTTCCAAAAGAAGACACATACAGACCCTTCTAGCACTAATTTCTAAAGTCAAGCCATGATAAATATTGAACAGAGTACGATGCACAGTTGCCCAAAGGAGGGGGAGATTAGTTTGTTTCAGGAGGACCGGAAAAGGCTCCCTGGTGGAAGTTATAGTTGATTGACTTAAAGGATGAAGGATTTTGACCAATGGAGGGACTGGAGAAGGACGTGGCAAGCAGAGGGAGAGCAGCTTAGGCAATTCAGGAAGGTGGATAGGACCGTGTTTGGAGACGAGCATCCAGTCTGCGGGAATGAGTCGGCAGTGGCTGGGGCAGAGCGGTGGCTGCCGTGGTAAGGTGTGGCCTGATTGAGAAAGGTCTTGAGAACCAGGCTAAAGGATTTGGACTTTATGAGAAGTCGGAAGAAATCAGAGATACATAAGAGAAAATGTGCTTGGAAAGTGTTTTAGAAAGATCACTAAGGGTGGGAAGATTGGTTCTGAGACCCAAAGCAGTGAGCTCAGATATAAAGTTCATGTGAAAGTTGAGGCGGACAATGGGAAAGATCAGAAATAAGGATCTGGAAAGAGGAAAGAGATTCAAGAGACACTTTAAAAGCAGATGGATGGTATATGTGAGTGAAGGAGAAGAGAGAGATGCCCTCTTTCCAGCATCCTGGTTCTGTGCTGGAAGATTCTCTAGTTTGCAAGTTTCAAGGCTTTGCCGTCAGAAATTAATTCTTACTGTTTTTACTATACTGACTTAAGGTGTTGATCCTCCTAGGAATATATTTCTAAGGCCCAAAGGACTAATCTCCAATGACAGAATTCCAGGTACCAATAAAGAATATTTGGGGGCAGGGGGATTCTGGGCCCTCAAAACTCATTACATAATTGACTGCCCACCCCTCTTATTTATGAATTCAGCATGTAAAGGAGCACCCGACTACTGTGCCTAAAACCACCTGATTACCGTTATCTTTTCTCCTCTCTCTTCAGGTTGGTATAAGGAGATCTAGATCCAGAGGAAGTCCGTCATAAGTTCTTGGCCTCCACATCCAGTTAGAGCCTCCAGTAAAATGGCTTTGGGTATGACATATCCCCCACCACCAGGGACAGCTTTCCCCAGGAGTCTTTGGTGAACTGGTCTAGGGCTACCATGTTGCACACATGCATCTTCCCAACTAGCTTCCTTGTCCCAAACACCATCCACAGTGCTGTGGCCATGCCTCTGGAGGACCCCTGGCCACCCTGTCACACCACCTGCCCTGGTGCAGTCACACCCACAGTCACACCACCAGCCTTCCATCTCTGCGTGTCTGTTGTGTGTATGTCTATGTGGCCACAGCTATCCCCAGCTCACCTCTGTGTAACCCTAAGTCCAGACATCCTGGGGTGAGTGTCTCCTTATTTCTTTGTCCATTGTCTCATTATCCCTTGAAAGTTCTTCATGAGACTATCTTGCAGAAAGAGGACTAGTCCTGGGAAAGAGAGAAG
Organism: Grampus griseus; assembly: GCF_964374135.1. Classification (NCBI taxonomy): domain Eukaryota; kingdom Metazoa; phylum Chordata; class Mammalia; order Artiodactyla; family Delphinidae; genus Grampus; species Grampus griseus. Next base: position 74,996,833 of record NC_139018.1, on the reverse strand, counting down.
GAAAAAGATGAGGGAAGAAAGAAGTGGAAGTAGGAGTCGAGGCTTTGAGGAAAACAATAAAAGAGAAAGAATCCTTGACCTCCATTAGCCCTGACTCTCAAAATAAGATTAGCCCTAAAGATAGCTTATTATTTATCCCAAATTAAAATTTCCTGGCTCTGCAGTCATTGTGTACACGATGAAAAGGAAACCATCACACAAAAGATGCCGTTATCCTCACAGTGGGAACAATCACAGCCAAGCTGATTCTACTCCAAGAATAGAAAGATAACAGTGCTAAGTCAGGAGCTTCAGAACTTTGGATTGTCAACAAGCAGAATGATTTCTTGAAGGGAGAATGGTTGTAAAGGAAGGTAGGCAGAAAAGGAACCCTCTGACTCTAGGATGGGGCATGAGTTGCCAGGGAAAGTTCCAGTCTGTGCTCCTCCAGGGTGAGCTCCACAACCAGCTGTGTTGACTGGGAACAAACCCTGCCTGGATTTGTGTAGACCCCAGAAGCCCCTTTACCCACCCCTGCCCAACTTCATATATATTCTTTCTCTTTCTCTTGTCTGAAGTTAAACATCATCACCAGCCTTTAAACTCCACAATGGCAGAAATTTTGGCTGTTTTTCGCTTCCATTTGTATCCTCAGCACTCAGCAGAAAGCTTGTATATAGTTGGCACTCAATACATATTTGCTGAATGAATGGTTGATTGATTATTCGACTCATTAAAAATAAATTACTTCTTCCCTGTCTGGCTTCTGAAAAGCAAGACCCAGAACCAAATGGGCAGGGGAAGCCATAGTGCATTCAGGAAAATGATTGTTCCTGACTTTCCTCAACGCTCTGTGCACCTTAGATTCCTGAAACTCAGGAACAAGGACCCAAGAGATCATGACCCACCAAATGTCTTTCAACAAAAGACTGTCTCCCTGGTGGTTTCCTTTCAGAGAATGAGTCCCCTGGGGCTGATAAGGAAATGGTGCCATATGCGCAAACGCAGGCAGAGGGGCACTGGAGCCCCTCTAAAGAGGCCCATTGGATGGCTGCCTTTGAACAAATCTGAGTGTGTCTTTAGATAGCACAAGCACCAACCACCCATGAGGACCTCTTTCCTTTATGGCTGCAGCAATGAAGCAGCCACATGGCTGTTGCAGATAAGGTGGCCCGAGTGCATTGTGCATTCAAAGTAGGCTTCGTGGTAAACAACACCGAGAGGAACTGCAGCCGTGCCACGTACCGGCTGCTCTGCGTTGTGCTGCCCTTCCTCTGCAACCGGCTCCCAGGTAAACGGTTGCAATCTCCCACCACTTCTCATTCCCTATCCTTTTTCTCTTTGCCAGATGGCTCCTACAGGACTGAAATTACACAACTTCCAAGAGAGATGCCATGATTGGGACAGATGGATGTGAAGTTCCAGTGCCCATATAATACTCCTGGTGGGAACTATGACTCTGTGTACTGGTGTCTGCAGAGACTAACAAAGGCTCACTCATACCCACCATGCCTTTCAAGGCGGCCTGGAATTGGAACGTTACCAATTTTCTGTGGACAGAGTTGTCCTCCAGGACCTTAACTGTTCAGCATGAGCGGCCAAGAGACAAAGCCATTTACCGCCGTGCACGACAGGCACCACAATGCATGCTTTACGTGCCACCAGACCAAAGCTGTGAGCCTCAGGCGAGCTCAACGCAGAAAATTCAGAGGCTCATCCACCAAGACAGAGGGTGTTCAGTGCCACCTCGAACTCCCCCCACTCATTCATCAATTCATTCGTTCAAAACTAAAGGGCCCTCATGGTTTGCAAATTGATATCCTAAGTGCTGTGGGAATACAAAGGTATAAAACAAGCCCTTCTCAAATAATAAAATGTATTCAGCAAGTAACACCTCCTCACATTTATCTCGCTAAACCATGAGAACCGAAAATTAAATCCTGTTAAATTACTTGAATCTTTGACCTGACAAAAGCGCAGTCCCTGATACCCTGAGTGACAAATGAATTGGACACACATTAAAAAATCAAAACCAACAATTAACATCTTAATCACAGACCCTTGAAAACCTAACAACATTTCTAAAAGCCCAGAAAAATATTAAACATCTGTATATACATATATAAAAGACTAGTAAATTAAATAATAGATAGATAGATAGATAGATAGATAGACGTAGACTAGTAGTACAGTACCAATGATTGAGCTCAAGTTCAGACTTGGAACCCAGACTTCTTGAATTTTGGATCCCAGATCTTCCACTTACTGACTCACTAGCTATATGATCTTGGACAAGTTACTTTGTGCCTTGCTTCTCTCAGCTATAAAATAATGATAAAAGTAATATCTACCTTAGAGGATTATTGCAAGGACATTTTTCAATGGATGCTGATAAATTATTACAGGCTTCCTACATAGAAAAAAATAAAACCAGAGGAAAGACTTTATGAGATATTAAAATAAAACAGTAGCCCTACCCATTAAATGGATAGTGGAATAATTTGTAAATGTAGAGCCAGAAATAAAATTAAGGTTGTTTATAAACATAATCATAAGTAAGGAATTAGTTCTATCAACATAATAGGCATACTACATGACCTGTAACAGTTCCTATGTTCAAAAAGATTACAAATTAAATCAAAGTACACCTGACCTTATGGCATCCTAAAAAACTGTCAAGTGAAGACCATACCAAGATTCCAGATGTGCATAGGCTCTATAAACACACCTCCACATTGGCCTCTGTTTATTCAAGGAACCACCTATGGAAACTACTGGGCGTGAACTGCTGAGCTGAGACGTGGCTTCTCTATTTTCTTTTCTGAAGATGCAGGGTCTCCTGCTGCTTCAGATCTTGCTTTTATTCATCAGCGAAAATACTAATCCCCTGCTGTCTTGCTGGCTTTCTCATTTGCAGCCAACATATGGGCTCATCAGCACCAGTGCCCCCAAGAACAGCCCTTCAAGTGCACAGAATCACACAAAACAAGAGGCTTTTCTTTGGGATAAAAGAACTGGAGAAGGACCCTTTGCAAAATTTGGCTTTGGAAATCAGATTTCAAAGTCTTAACCCTGATGGGACAGGCCCAGACACAGACAGTGATTGGTGAGTGAGTGAGTGACTTTCTTTCTGGGTTTTCTCTTCCCCGGGATACTTTGGGGTTCTTTGTGACAGATCCCCAGAATTGTTGAATGTTAAAGTGGAAATAGGAGATTCGACGTGACTCTATCTGTCACCCAGATCTCTGATTCTGCCATGCTAACAGTCTCAGTGAGAGAAATAATCGTTCTTCCTTTTCTACTACCATCAAAGGTACAGGAAGTTTGGATAAAGTAGAAGAAAGTTATTAAAGAACTATGCATTGACTGGAGAGCACTGCCCAAGGGTGGGTTTCCTGGTAGTGATCTGCAGGGACCAAAATGAAAACTGTGATGGAGTTGATGGTATATCTGAGAGCATCTGCTCCAACCACCTCATCATCTAACTGGAAGCCCTCTAACCTCCCCATGTGATCCTAGAAGAAAAGGTGAACAGGAAGGTTGAACTGTTGAACAAGTGCTCATCAAGTATCCGTATGTCTCAGATTATAGAATTGGCATGGTTCATTTTCTTAATTCAACAATATATATTGAGTGTCTACTGTATGCCTGCCAGACATCATCCCAAAAGCCGAGGATACCAAGGCAAGTAACACAAGCTTTCTGCCACTCTGGAGTTCACACTGCAGTGGGGCTTGTCGCCTAATAGAGGAACCAAATCAGACACATGTGAAAGCAAGACAAGTACTTGGTTGTAATAATTACGGGAGGGTTCGAGACGGAAGGTACAGAGTGGAATTAGGACCTTTAGACTTCGGGATGAGCTGGGTGATGGGAGCCAGGAAAACATCTTAAAGGAGCTGAGCTGAGACTAAATATGGAAGAGTTTATTTATTTACATCACAACGTCCCAAGTCAGCAACAGAAGCAGAATTATAACTCTAAATAGTCCCCACTTGCCTCTATGCTGTTTTGCTTCGCAGCTGCTTCATTCAGTGCCAAACAGCTGGGTAAGTGAGTCGCAGATGGAACACTGACAACCAAAATCTTTTTAGAGACAAATGACGCTGTGATTTTCCTTGACACCCACTGAAATTCCTCACTAGTTTCCAAAAATACCTTATGTTTGCTTTAAAACAACGAGTGTGGTCCAGACATTTCAGGAAAAACAAATCAGAAACAAAGTCATCCCAGCCTCCTGAGCTCTCTGAGCGCAGATCAGTCAGACGGAGAAGAGCCACTTGCTTACTGAAGGCCGTCCTGGGACACCAGGCAGCTGAGATCCCGATCAAGGGAAATAGAAATGCACTTTCCTCTCTCTTCATTCACCTCCGTTCCTATTCTTCGGTTGCTTGTCCAACCAGCCAGTGTCAGAGCAGAGAAACAGAGAGCAAATACAGCAACTAGAAACAGGCAGAGAGCAGATAACTGCCATACCTAAACGGAGACCAACCACGGGCAGACGTCAGAGTCCGACTTCACTGTTACGAATGTTTAAAATGAGATGTCTGAGGCTAATGAGCAAGAGATAAAGCAAGGAAAGGGCTTTCGTTCACTAAATTTATTTCTTTTCTCACCCAAAGAACTCAAAAGGGTGAGAGTAGATATGTTCTCAAATCAAAGGCAAGGTAGGTCCTGAAACTTCCAATTATAGAGAAACTCAGAAGTTCTGGCACTCTCTCCCACTGATATTCGAGTGACCCTGTGGCTATTTGATACTAAAGACTCAGAGAGGCAGAGACCATCAGAGAGAATGGCACTAGTAGCCAGTATGGGTTGCTTTGATCTGACCCTGGGGTCTTTTTGCTTCTTCCAGTCCTCCTATTGTTTCTTCATGCCAGTTGGACAAAGAAGACTGGGACTCTAGCTCATATGTGGCTTCAATCCTTAGCTGCCAGAGATGACCCTGAGCCTAAGGGCACAGAAGTTACTGACACGGCCCATTTGACTTTGACATGGCTCTATTCAGCTCATCCACTTACCTGCCCAAAGTCCTAGGGAAAGCCTAACATAGCTCAGCTTCCTTCCTTCACTCACAGGAAAGTCCTGTGCCAGGCTTGGAATGACAAGCTCTATGTCTCTCCAGGTGACTATGGCTCAGGTAGGGAGCTCTGACTAGGTCACTAACCCATCCATGACAAAGAAACCAACTTCTGTGGTGGCCTACCAATGTGTGCCAGGCACAGGGATAAGTATTTCACGTGTGTTCTCTCATTCCAACCTCACAACATCCCTGTGAAGTAGTTACCCTATTTGCAGATGAGGAAATCAAGACTCAGAGATGTAACTTGCCCAGCTACTGGTAAGATGCAAAGCAAGATTCAAAACCCAAAGCTCTAAGACCTGCCAAGCCAGTGGTCCTTTTGCATATAAATGACGTAGGTAGTAATACCACCTAAGCACCAGTGGTGATCAGAATGTTAGCCACAATCAATTACAAGCAGGCTCTGGTTGGGTATGAGCTATCCTGCTGCTGCAGAGAACCCCGCCTCTCCTCCACACCTACAACAACAGGCAGAAGACCTGGCTTCCCCAACTTTTGGCTTGGGTTGCTGGCAAATCCTCTCCCAGTCGCAGCCATCACTAGATGAGCAACCCACCCGCCTCCTTGAGAGTCAGGAGGACCCAGACAGAAATCCTGCTTGGACCAGCAGGTATCTGCTGAGCTCCTAATATTGACAAGCTCTGTGCTGGGCACCGAGAATGTACATACAAAGATACTGTCTCTGCCCTAAAGAATTTTGAAGTCCAAAGCAGAAAACTAACAAATTATCAAATAGTTATAATAGAGATGATAAGTGCCATGACCCAACAAGTTCAAGGAACGCTGGGGGACACCTCCCTTGGGTGAGGTGGAGAGGGGAGGAGAAGGAAGGTATGGTTTTTCCAGGAAGAAGGAGCAGCCAGTGCAAAAACTGGGCATACGAGGACTATAATACATCTTTGAACCTGCAAGTTTTTTGTGTGCAGCTGAAGTACTGAGTGCAAGTGGAGAAATGGCCAAAAGTGAGGCTGGAGAGGAAAGCAGATCAAGAGATTGTATGGCCATGACGTAGGATCTTCACATTCCCCTAAAAGCCAAGGGGAGCAACTACAGGAGTTTCAGCAGAGGTGTGACCTGACCCCCTTTGGTCTGGAGAAAAATTAGTGTGAGGCCTGCATGGAGAATGGATGAAAAGGGGGAGAGTCTGGAAGCAGGAAGCCCTCTTAGAATAGTAGAGCTATAGGTGGCAACTGGGAAAGAATGCTCAGCCTGAGGCAGTGATGGCAGCGGCCAGAGGGGACAGACGGAAGCAGCACAGGCACCACGTGGAGGCAGAATGACCATAACTGGCAGACTGGTTTGCTGCTGCACACCCCTGCCCCTTCTCCGTGCAGCTCTCTCCCAGAAATGCCTTCCAGACAAAGGCCTCCGCAACTCTCCCGGCTCAGTTCAGTTACCACTTCTGAGTATCCCAGGCAGAAGCAGCTCTTTCCTCTGTGCTCTTGGAGTGCTTTGGATCTACCTTTTTTTTTTTGCGGTACGCGGGCCTCTCACTGTTGTGGTCTCTCCCGTTGCGGAGCACAGGCTCCGGACGCGCAGGCTCAGCGGCCATGGCTCACGGGCCCAGCCGCTCCGCGGCACGTGGGATCCTCCCAGACCGGGGCACGAACCCGCGTCCCCTGCATCGGCAGGCGGACTCCCAACCACTGCGCCACCAGGGAAGCCCCTACCTTTTTAAATAGCATTTCACAGCCCTTTGTAATTGCTCTATGTCTGTCTCCCCAAAACGCTGAGCTCTCTCAAGGCAGAACTTTACATCTTTATGTCAGAAGTTCACCTTTATGTCTCCCAAATAGTATCCGGCCTGCAATAGGTCATTAGCCCATGTTTGTCAAATAAACAGCTTAAGCTGTGGCCTTGCAGGCCTGTCACTCTCGCTTTGAGGAAGTGGCTAATACCGAGCCACCCTTATAATGGACAAAACTTCCCATGGGCAGACAGCAGCTGATCTGGGCAGAGGCAGCCAAGGGACCGTCACACCACAGAGTCATCCCTGTGAAGCCACGGTGTGGTCCTGTGCCCTCTTCCACCTGGCCATCTGCTGGGCAGGTAAGGACAAGCCGATGGGCTACACAAATGCTACACATTTCTTAGGGAAATGTATAGCAGGAACAATTTGCTGAGGGCAAAGGGGGAACATTGCTGAGCATGGCTCTGACAGCCCCTCCCCGGGGAGTGGAGGGAGTTCTCTGAGGCCTCTCTAACTTTGGGTTTTCCCTTTCAGGGGTCTATTTGGGTGTAATTTTGGAACCAGAGACCAAAACTCTGACTGTTCTCCTTGTGGAGCCTGCCACCTTCCGTTGCAGCATAACTGGAGGGGACTTGAAGAACTATCAGATGAGCTGGTATGAGAAGAATGAAAATAACTCCCTGACTTTAGTGTACAGATTAAGCAATAATTCTAATGAAAAGGAAAGGAGTAATTTCAAAGGGAAAATTGATGCTTTAAAAAGTTAGTACATACTCAACATTCAAAAAACAACAGTAAAAGACGTTGGAACTTACTACTGTGGGTCCAACATCCACAGCGCTACAGTTCTGATTCTGATCACCTCAAATCCCCAAGTCAAACCAAGGAGGCAGATCCAGTTAGAGACCACCTTTGGCTAAAATGAGCACCACCCCTGAGGTGAGACCACTTGATAACCTTAACAGTAACATCTGATAAGAGATTCAGGAGCTGAGTTGGGGCAAGGGCCTTATCTTTGTAGTTGGTGGAGAGGGGCCTTCTTTGTCAGCCAAGGTGGGCAGAAAAGTCTGTTAGGGTTTGTGCAGGGAGGCCAAGGGGACTCTGCTCCTAACTCTCACAGACTCCTGAGAAAAGATTGAAAAAAAAAACAGCCTTCAATACTGAGAAGGTCCTCTCATTGTGGAGAGGCTGAGATGAACAAGTTTCTACAATAGGGAGTGCTGTAGCTCATTCCAGAGTCTTTATCCTGAAACCATTCATGTACATAAACTAGATAAAGCAAGGATGGTTTTCCATTACCATCCTAATCAAAATTTCCAAAGGTATTAGAGATACCTTTAACTTCTAGTCTGTGACGAAGGATGACTAGAGTCATTTTCTGAAATGCTCCCATAACTATTTCAGGTACTGAATGTTTTATATCCTTCCTTACTGACAGAGGAGCCCTGGGGACCCACGGGGATGGCAGGGAGGGATAACGCACAGGCTTCCGTTATGTCGGTTGCCAAGAGAGATTTTGAAGACAAATATCTGTGGCCGTGTGGGATTTCTGCGACGGTCATAAATCAACTGAATTTAAAAAATAGATCCCCAAGTCCCAGGTTGAAGTGGGGGAGCCTAAGGTATCTGGGACCACAGGGAGCCAAGGCCTGGAGGCACAACTGAGCAGACTGATGGGCAGGAGGGCTTAAGGGTACAAACATTTAATAATCATCAAGGGAGTGCTTTCATCCTGTTGGCACTAGTAGCCAACTCTTTGTTTTTCTGCTCAAGTATCTATCTGTCTGGAATCCTCTGTTCACATAAGGTTAAAAATCAGGCATTAGGATACAGAGTAGATGTGAATGTGAGAACTACAGCTCTCCTGATGGCTTCTACCCAATATTCCTCCAATGCACTATTACCTTCATCACACATTTATTTATAGGGCACTTATTGTGTTTATAATATTGGGATAGGCCTTAGGAATAGAAAGAGTTCTAGGTCAACTTCTGTTTTAAGTTCCATTCTCATCAATGGGATTACAATTTATTTTAAAAGACAGCATTAGACATTACAACTAGAGATTACAAATGAATTTAAAAATACCAGCAAGTATAGACAGTCTAACAATGAGTGCTGCCGACTTCACATGCAGTGTTCTAGGAGTTCATGAAAAGACAATCACTATGAGAAAAGTTTCCTACAACAGCTAAGGCTTAAAGAGGTGGGCCTTGGATAAGGAAGGAGGAGGGGAAGGGAAGGAGGAGGAAGGGTATTTCAAGGTGGGTGTACTAGTTCTCTGTTGTTATATAATAAATTACTGCAACATTGAAAGGCTCAAAACATTTAGTATCTCACAGTCTCTATGGGTCAAGAATCCAGGTGTGTCTTAGCTGGGTCCTCTGGCTCAAGGTCTCTCATAAGGCTGCAGGCATCTCAAGCATCTGTTGGAAGAAGATCCACTTCCAGGCTCACTCATGTGGATGCTGGCAAGCCTTGAGTTCTCACATAGACATCTCCACAGGGTTCATCACAGCACGGTGCTTACTTCCCTACAGAAAGGGCTTTGAGGGAGAGAGGGCATCCAAGATGGAACGCACAGTCTTTTGGTAACCTAATCGCTTCTGCCATATTCTATTCAGTAGAAATGAGTCAATAAATATCAGTCTACACTCAAGGGGAGAAAATTACATGAGAGCATGAATACCAGGAGGTAGGACTCATTGGGAGCCATCTTAGAGGCTGCCTACCACCGGGGATTAATGCAGTAGAGCAGGGAAAGAGAGAGCTCAGAAACTCTGGTTGAGACTAACTTGTTTAGACACTCCTGGCTACAAGGCTAAAGAGATTTGATTTTATCTTATAAGCCAGTTTTTCTCAAACTTTATTATGCACGCAAAGCACTAAGAGAGATTGTTTCCAATCAGATTCTTGAGCCTAGGCTACAAAGATTCTAATTCAGTCTATCTGGGGGAAGGCCCCAAAACATGTGTTTATAACAAGGACCCCAGGCAATTATGATGCAGTGGTCCAAGGACATGTTTGAGAAATTCTGCTATAAGCAGAAAAAGAACTGTTGGTTTTTTAGTACAAGGAAGATGTCCCTGAGGTCTCCTGCCCTGACTACAGAGAAATGGGCATTAGATGTGATCAAGGGATCTCTTGAACAATGGCTCTTAATTCCAGCTGCATATTTGAATTATGTGGGGAAACTCTGAAAATACCAATGTCTGGAATATATCCCCAGAGATTTTGATTGAATTGGTGTGGGCATGGAGCTCTGGCTTCCCAGGTAATTCAGCCTCCCTCCCCTACCCCATCCTCTTCCCCTCTCAGGTCTAAGACCTTACCGTTCCAAATGTGGTCTCTGGACCAACATCATCAGCATCACCTAGAGGTTTGTCAGAATGCAGAATCTCGGGTACCACCCTAGATCTACTGAATCAGAATCTGCAATTTATTAAGATTCCCTAGATGAGTTATATGCATATTAAAGTTTGAGAACCACTGGTCTAGGAACCCATCATTATTGAAAAATTTCATGGAGGTGGAGAAATATAAATCAGTTGTCTGCAAATGTCACCCAAGAATCTATATTTGTAAAAAGCTCCTTGGGACTCCCCTGGTGGCAAAGTAGTTAAGAATCCACCTGCCAATGCAGGGGACACGGGTTTGATCCCTGGTCTGGGAAGATCCCACTTGCCGCGGAGCAACTAAGCCCGTGCGCCACAACTACTGAGCCTGTGCTCTAGAGCCCGCGAGCCACAACTACTGAGCCCACGAGCCACAACTACTGAAGCCCACGTGCCTAGAGCCCGTGATTCTCAACAAGAGAAGCCACCGCAATGAGAATCCTGCGCACCGCAACGAACAGTAGCCCCTGCTCGCTGCAACTAGAGGAAGGCCGCACGCAGCAACGAAGACCCAATGCAGCCAAAAATAGATAAATAACTTTAAATAAATAAATAAATAAAGCTCCTGAAGGGACTCTGATGTGCAGCCAGGTGTGAGACTCACAATAAGCAATCAGTCATCCACAAATCAGGTTACAGATTATTTGTGTTACTGATATAATAAATAGTCTCACTGAGGTGCTATTGTGTCCTTGTATGTTCCTTGGAAGGAGGCATTACATAAATTCTAGATATGTCCATTTCTCATTCATCCACAAGCAGATTAGGAAATGAATTAATATTTATTGAGTCAGTGTACTCTTTACCACACCATGGCGACCTTCCTGGATTATCCAAGGCAACCCTTGTGCTACACACCTTCAACTCAAGATCAAACCAGAAAAAAGACCATGAGTCATTAGTGTCTGATTAAGTCTGATTGGGAAGAAAAGGGACAGGAGATAAAAGTGTGTGTCTCTAGTTGTCCATTCCTCCCGCAGAATGGATGAGACATGAAGTTCTGGCCCATGTTGGGCTGAGGCCACTCGGAACCTGAGATGGGGAAAAACAGAGCCTGGAGGCAAGGAAGAGGGACATTTGGGGGGAAAGCAACCAGACTGCCGCATAACAATCTGAGAGAGTCTGAGCACAAAACAATGAAAAAAGAAACCAAACAAGAATTAAAATTAAATACCTGGAGAATTCCCTGAGCTTACCAGGAGGTAGATAAGAAAGTTTTTTACATAATACCTGAAGCCTCAGACTTGGGTGGAGATAGGGCCACCAAAGGCTCTGGTATAGTGTGGACATGGACCAAGTGTTTCTGCAGAAATCCCAGAGCCACGTGAATGATATAAAAGTCAGCGAATATTTTTGTATTGTCCCTGCTCTTCCCCACTGCATTTGTAAAGGGAATTGAGGGTTGAATAAATTCATATTATTGTTCTTCCCATTATCCTCCTTTCTGTGATTTTTATTCAGCATGAAAAGGGCTCACTTGAAAGAGTTCCGAGCAGTGAAGAGAAATCCGAGAGTGTCTGCCCATTCTCTGAAAAAGTCTTTGAGGTCAACTGTCAGGGCATGGCAATATAAGCATGACACTTCCACCAGGCTCCCAAGCAAAGGAGTCCCTAGGCATCCTGTGTGGCTAGAAATGGAAGATATGATTGTTCAAAGGGAGCAAGAAGGTACCTTGTGTCCAGAAACAGTGCCATCAATCGGCTGCACTTACAAACAAGGCATTCAGCATCGTGTTATCGTGGTAAGGAGTGAGAGGCAAGAGAAAAGAAGGGAATCAGAGTACACTTCTTCCTCTGGATCAAACCAAGGAAGAGAATGTCGTTTCTATCATAAGGTGTCACAACCTTGAAGAAACGACTCATTACAGCATCCTGAAAGTGCCCAGGGAGGATATAGGATGGGTCCAAGTAAGGAAGTGGACTCAAGGAAATCCAAGTTGTGACCTTCATTCTGAACAATTAAGAGTTTAAACGGAAAATTAGAATCATTGAATTTGAAACCAGAAGGGATCTTAAAGGTCAAGCAGGAATCTCTCCATTCAATTTACATGTTCATTAAATATTGATTGAATAAAGGATCATTCAGTCTCAAGTATTTTCAATGATAGTTCTGATATTAAAAAATCATTTTTATACCAGATCGAAGTCTGCTTCCCTGTAACTTCACATGTTGGTGTTTGTTATGCATTCTGGAGCAACACACACTAAGTTCTACCCTTATATTTTTAAATATTTGAAGACAGCTATCATAGTCAACCTCCAAGCCCTCATTTCTTTATACCAAATATCCTCAACCATTCCTCATGACTGTTTCATAATTTTGAACTCCTTCAAGAAAAGAATCCAAGTTCAGGGCTTCCCTGGTGGCGCAGTGGTTGCGAGTCTGCCTGCTGATGCAGGGGACACGGGTTCGTGCCCCGGTCCAGGAAGATCCCACATGCCGTGGAGTGGCTGGGCCCGTGAGCCATGGCTGTTGAGCCTGCACGTCCGGAGCCTGTGCTCTGCAACAGGAGAGGCCACAACAGTGAGAGAGGCCCACATACCGCAAAAAAAAAAGAATCCAAGTTCAATATACTTTTCTGTTCCATACAATTCTCAATACTGTGATTAGCATATAGCTGATAGTTAATAACTATGAGTTGAGTACAAATACATGAATATCTGTGTATCGACTTGATTGTTTACCATATCCACTTAAATGCTTCAAAGTTACTTCAGCTCAACTCCAAGACTTAAGTCAAAATCTTCCTTTTAAATATGATCCTTTCCCAAGGTTTCCTATCTTATATATCATCTCAAATCCATGCACTTCTCTCCATCCTCCACCACTAACACCTTGGTCCAAGCTACCATGTTCTCCTTTGAATCATTTCATTAGCTTTTTGAATGAGCTAGCTGGTCTCTAGGACCTTCCAATACATTCCTCCCCACAGTAGCCAAAGTGATCTTCAAAATACAATTATGATCATGTCATACCTCTGATTAAAAATCCTTCAGTGACTTCCCATTGCTTATAAGCAAAAGACAAATCCTTAAAGTGGCCTCTGAGACCCTGCACATTCTGACCTCTTTTCACCTCCACTGCCAATACCTCTCACCCCTCTCTCCCTCATTTCCCAAGTTCCTGTCAAACAGGCCTTCTTCCAGTTGCTTAAATGCACCAGGTACCCTCTCACCTCAGGGCCTTTGCACATATTGTTCCCTCCCTATGGAATACTTCTTCTGTTTCCTCATCACTTATTTAATTCCTACTCATCTTTTGGATCAAAGTTTACACATCAATTCTTCATAGATGTCTTGAGATGTCCCAGCAAGTTCAGATTTGGGGTTTTAAGTATGCATTCATATTTCAGTTTGTAATATATTTCATTAATTTGATTAATGTCTAATTTCTCATTAGTTTGTAACCTCTGAGAGACCAAGGACTCTATCTGCTTTTACTTATCTTAAACCTGATGAATTGCATAAATATATTTCTCTGAATGACTGAATGACTCTCCTAGATTCTAGAATTTTCCAGAATCTGGTGATCATCCCTGACTCTGGGCTGCAGCTGGGTCCCAAGCCTTGCTATATTCTCACTTTTAAGTGATCTTGAAGACTCCAGAGTCACCCTGATCTGGAGATCAAATGTTCTCAGAGACCAGTGATTTCCACCCATTCTCTAGCTGTCTGACATACTCAAGAGCCCATTTGGGGGCACACAGGACAACTGAGAGGGTCAAAGGATCCTCTGTAGATTTGAGCCAGTTCCCACATAGGGATCTGGCGCAGGTAAGCAAAATCTGCTCAGAGAAACTGGCCAGCTATGAGGAAATCAGAGGGGTCAATATGATGATGATTTTCTCAGTGACTCCTGGCTGGGCTTACGATGAGCCCTTTTGGTGTTTTGGATTTGGGGTGGGTATTTTCAGTAGCTATATTATTAAAATACACAAGTTTATAATTATGGGGATAGATACCCTCATCCCTCAAATATGTACTGAGCACGTACAATATTCCTGGTGTTGTGCCACATGATGAGTTATAGAAACCACCAAGGCTCAATTCCTGTCCTCAAGGTGCTCTTTCTAGTGATAGAAACAGACAAGGAAATAGAGACATTAACAGACGAAAGAGTGCACAGCTGTGAGAACATAGAGACGGAAGTGATGGCCTAGAGCTGGGGACGGCTTCTCATAGGAAGTGATGTGAGCTCCTAACAGAGAAAACACTTGCTTCCCTGGGGTAATATATGCTTGGAGGCTCCTGAAGATGACCCAGGAAGGAAAATGAGAATCCTTGATAGTTAAATACACATAGGCACACGCACACACATACACACACACACATTTGGCTATATGATGTCTTCAATTTAAACAAACAAACATACTGAAAATGGAAAAATACTGAACCTAGACTAAACAAATCAGTCTTTTTGTGGGGAAACTAATGTCTATCAGAGATTTCACTGGGGCTCTTTTAACCACAGATGTAGCAAATTCCCTGCCAAACACAGCTTAGAGATTTCCAAAGTGCTGCTACTGTGCACACCACAAAATAGACCAGCTAAATGGGAGTGGTATGTGTTTAGGAGATAAAGAATTAAGAAGAGCAAAGAGGAAGGGGAGAGGGAAAGAAGAACGTTATTTCCTAGGATAATGGTCACTCCCTTTAACTTTTTGTTCTTATTAAAGAGCCCTCCCGGGCTTCCCTGGTGGCGCAGTGGTTGAGAGTCCGCCTGCCGATGCAGGGGACACGGGTTCGTGCCCCGGTCCGTGAGGATCCCACATGCCGCGGAGCGGCTGGGCCCGTGAGCCATGGCCGCTGAGCCTGCGCGTCCGGAGCCTGTGCTCCGCAACGGGAGAGGCCACAGCAGTGAGAGGCCCGCGTACAGCAAAAAAAAAAAAAAAAAAAAAAAGATCCCTCCCAAACCTCTGGGATTTTCCAGAATTTGGTGCTGTGGGGCACTGACCTCTTCCCATCCTGTTAATGGGAACTGTGAGGAAATCTGAAGAGACAATTAAGAAAGTAATGTGCTCTACAGGGAGGCAAGTAGTGCCAGTGGGACTGGTTATCAACTTCCACTTCTGTGTGTCCTTTGATTTCATTCAGCTTGAAATATTGAGATTTCTTCTCGGATATGCCAGCATCTACAGTCTTCACTAAGTCTACAAATCTTTATCTAAGCTGATGTAGTTTTCTTCTTTCATGAAGTTGTTTTTCATCAGAACAAAAGTACAACTTTTCTCCTGTGAAGTGTAAAAAATTCAGCTACAAACTAAGCCATTCTGTTTTCTGCTTCTCCTCCAGGGTTGTATCTCTTCTGGGAGCTCTGGAAAGAAACTGTCATGGTTATAACAGCCTTCCATATTTCCCTCTTTGTATTAGTCAACTCTGCTGCAGTAACAAACAGCACCAATATCTCAATAGCTTAAACAACGAACATTTACTTTTTGCTCCTGCTTTTACTACAAGTCGATGGCTACAAGGTGTCTGCTAAGTTCTGCTCTCTGAGTCTTCCCATTCCAGAAACCAGACTGAAAGATAACTCACTATTTGGGACACACTGTTCTCATGACAGAGGAAGAAGAACAAGAGAACTGCTGATAGAAACTCAGAGTGCTCCTTAGAGCATCTGCTCAGACATGGCATACATCATGTCCACCCATGTTCACTGACTAAAGCCTTTCCATGACCACACTCAAAATCAGCTGGGAAGGGACTCATGCCCCTCCCACAGAAGACACTGGCAGGACATGAAGCAGTGGCAGGGACTGATAATCCTCTCATATAAAAGGGAGGATCAAATACTTGAGAATAATAATGATACAACCTATCATACTCTTTGACTCCACCCATGTAATTTGTATCCAACATGGAGAGTTTCTCCCCATGTCAACTAAAAAGGAATTTGATATGATTTTTTTTTCTTCTCAGAAAAACTCAGAGGTGACACTTGCCAAATTGTTCTTCATAATGTCACTGTCTCTTAAAATGTTAACAGTTATTAAGCAATTAAAAAGGATTCCATGGTCAAATAAGTTTGGCAAATGCTCTACCTTAATAGATCTCTCTTAATATTCACAATTCTTTATTAGCATATTACGTGCTCTGAGAACTCCTGCTGTAAATATACCTACTTAGCCCAGAATTGGGTTCAGAGAATTCTTTCTATAAGGGCACAACCATTAATATCTCATGAGATTCTAGTGGCTAACACTGCTCTCAGGATTATGATTCTTTTTCCATGGTTGCTGGGATACTTCCTTTATGCTCCTCCTAATTTATAAACCCCTTGTGGGCAGGAATTCTTAGTCTGTTTCATCTTCAGTTTCCACAGGGTGTTGCATGTTTAGTATATGAATCACCCAATGGATTCTTGCTGTTTTCTTGTTCTTGTGCATCCAGATTGGAAGACACCTAATGATGATGAGAGGAGGTATGCATGAGGCCAGCAGGTTTGTACAGGCCTTCAAAAGGAGGCTTGCATTTTTGCTAAGATCACACTCCATGTTAGGAATCTGAAGATGCTATTCAGACACTATTTTTTGCCTACTTAATTAAATACAAACACCTCAGACTGGCTTTAATTCTTCCTTCCTTAATGAAACAAATATATCTTGAGTCCTACTCTGTGCCAAGTACCACGCCAGACACTCAGTACATGTGCGAGCAAGATAAACAGGGGGACTGCCCTCCTTAAGAGAAGATAGACATAAAACAAACACAGGAATAAATAGCCAACAATTATACGACCTCTCAGCAGTGTACTGCACCACTAGCCACCCATTCCTTCTTTTTTTTTTTTTTTTTGCTGTACGCGGGCCTCTCACTGTTGTGGCCTCTCCCGTTGAGGACCACAGGCTCCGGACGCGCAGGCTCAGCGGCCATGGCTCACGGGCCCAGCCGCTCTGCAGCATGTGGGATATTCCCGGACTGGGGCACGAACCCATGTCCCCTGCATCGGGGGGACATGCGCCACCAGGGAAGCCCCACCCATTCCTTCTTGAAATGCTTTTCCATGCTTAGCGTCTGAGATGCTATACTTTACTAATTTTCCTGTACATCACTGGCCTCTCCTTCTCAGTCCCCTTGCTGGCTCTTCTTCTATCTAGCTTCTAAATATAGAGCCCCCAGGGCTCTATATTCAGCCTCGCTTCTAAATATAGAGCACCCAGGGCCCTTGCCTAGGTCCCTTTTCCCTTCTGTATCTTCTCCTAGGTGATCTCATTCATGCTCACAGAGTTGAATTCCACATATGTGCTCAGGACTCCCAAATTTGTATCTCCAGTGCAAAACTCGCCTCTGAGGATATGATCTCTCCCCAAGTGAACCACGTTAGCACTTACCTCTCTCTTTTTTCTTTTTTAATTTATTTTTTTCTCTGCAGTTACCTCTCTTGAGTCATTTCATGTTTTCTCTCTTTTCACATGATTGTTTGGATACCTCCTTTATGCTCCTCCTAATTTATAAACCCCTTGAGGGCAGGAATTCTTAGTCTGTTTCATCTTCAGTTTCCACAGGGTGTTGCATAGTAAGTGTTTAATATATGATTATTGAATTTAATGTGTGAACTGAATTTCTGCTTTAGGGATCACTGAGACACAGATGGTAATGAATATTTTATTTAAAGAAATAATGCCTCATCCTTCTGTATTGCCAAATGAACAACCTCAGATGAGAGAACACAGCTACATACTTTGACATGAGGTGAATACTTAAATTTAAACATGCTAAATGGAGCCAATATCATCCCTTGTGGTCACAGGAGCTGCCGCAAAGGTTTTATTAATTGCCTACTTTCCCACACCACAGCTGGCAAGGCTGGTATGTCAGAGCCATGGACCACCTACTCTTCACAATAGTGCCCACTTGTATCTATTCCCTACTTTAAAATAAAAAGATAAGAGAAAAGGACAAGGGTTTGCCTGAAACCCTCCCACCCAACCAGAGCAGGGATTCAACCACATAATGCTGGTTCCTCGATTTAGATTCAGGGCCAAAGAGGAGGGCATAAGAGGAAGACTTCCTGGTTTACAGAAAGATGTTTCGCCAGCTGCTCTAATAATAGCTTGTGGTAATTGCACCTCTGCTCCTTCATCTGAATTTTGATCCTGTTCCTTTCCAAGCTTCTCCCAAGGCCTCTTGGAAACTAAAGATTGTCTAGAGAAAAGCTAAAAGCTTTTTTGTACTTGATGATCTGCCTAAGTGTGTCGGGGGCTGCAATGACCACACAAGGAGGCCCTGATTGTAATGTGGACGCAGGCCCCACGGCCCTTTGGTGTGTGTACACAGAGGCTGCTTTTCCTCATCTTGGTTGCCCTAAAAAAATTGTCATTGGCCTCCACGTGCTTGAAGTTTAGGGTTTAGTCATTCAAAACAAGAGGAAAATTGTCTGGATTATATCTCTTCCGTAAAAATAAATATTTTCAACTGCCGTGGCATTTAAACTCTATTTTCTTTTCCTGCTAGTTTCCCTTCCCTATCACACTTCCCTGGATAAACACAGATTGTGCTATAATATTTATTAACAAAGGGTTCTCTGGGCCAATGGTGGTTTTAGGAATTCTGCTGGGTATTTAGTGTGCTGTCTAGCTGAGTCCTCAACCACGTTGTGAGTCAACGCAAACGCAGCAGATCGTGAGTAGAGGCAACAGTTCTCCTCCCAGTACGCTGCAGTCTCTGGGTCGCCAATTGGGACTTGAGCTGGCATGCTTAAAAATAAGGTTTTCTGACAGAGACAGATGATTGTCAGCTGAGTCTTGCAAAAATCCCCTTTCCCTGTGCTCTTCCAGCCCATCTTCTTGGCATGTGCCCTTCCTTCTGCATCTTTTGTTGTCCTGCATCCCTGATTTCTCGCTGCAGACTGGACACTGATGTCAGTTTAGATTGATACTGTGTGCACTGTCATGGACCTCAGTTTCACTCAGGATGTTACTTCCAGTTGATCGATGCTGAGGTTCTTCATCACGCGGGGCTACCTTGCCACCCATGGTACTTCCTTCATGCTCCTTTGGTAACTTCCCCGTTCACAATCACTACTCAGTCATGCATGTGTGCAAACTCTCAGACTACTTGGCAGTTGAAGCCCTGCCAACTGGATAGCTTGTACCTCTATTCAGTAATCTTTTCATTCACTCATACTAACTGTTCATTACACAGCTCAGTGTTAACGGCCCTTTAACTTGTCACATCCCTGATGAATAGAACAGCACCTGCATTCTAAACTAGGCTTTAAAACAGCAACACCATGGTGACCATAAAACAACCACTCCTAACTATACGGTCTCAAGCCATGGTGAATATGATGGATAATATTTTATGTACCCCAGTCGTTGGCCTTTTCCACCAAAGACGCGCCACAAACCCCGCGTAACCAATTTGAATGTCAGAGATACACAGAGTATGGCAACGGGGCAGCAGCAGATCCAGAGTGAGTGACGTTCCTGGGACATGACAAGGGCACTGGGTTATGGTGGCCCAGGATGCTGTAGGACCAACATCCACTCAGATACTAACATTCTCACTTCACTGGTTTCGGAAGTCTCTTTTTCCAGCCCCCAAAGCTACCTCATGGCCACTTTTTTTAATCTACACAGCTGCCTTAACCAAAGCACCCTAGAGTGCTTCCTTTTTTCTCTTCCATCGTTTCTTAAGCTCTATATCTTTAGAGCTGACCTCATGTTTTAGCATTTTTTCAGCCTCGCTCCTTTTTTCCCCTCAACCTGTGATAAAACAAAGCAAAAGTAGTAAGTATGTTAGTTCAGAGCCCAAGGCATAGGAGATACCTCTGGAACTGTGTCTGGGCTGGAAGGCCAACCAGAAAAAGCAAGGATGACACAAGTTTTTGTTGGTGGCTGTGGAATTTCCCTGCAGTTCTGGGAGAACCCAGTTCTGTCACCACTTTCTACCCTGGGAAACACTTGGCAGGTTAGAGGATGTAAGATGTATAAGGTAAGATCTTAATCCCATGGCTGTATGATATCAGAGCTACAGAATTTGAGCTCCCTAAAAGCATGGAAGCATGGACATTCTACTTTTTCATAAACTCCCATCACCAAAGGAGAGAAAAGAAAAGCATTTATCTTCTCTGTCTCTCTTGCCTGTCCCCCAGCCCTACTGCCAACCAAGAACCTTGAACAAAATATTTTTCTCCCTTTCAGAGGAGGAGAGTAGGGAGTGTTTTTTCTTACGTGCAGAGAAATATTACAAAGGGGGAGGAGCTTCTATTCCGTTCATTTAAAACTAATAACCTCTGGGCCCAATCCAAGTTTTCCCAGCTTTTTCCTCTCTACGGGATATTGTTGGATGGAAGTACAAAATTACAGTTATTTGGGGTTTGTTTTTTTGTAAATAGACTACTATCAGCAAAGGCATAAGATTAGTCTCTTATCAGCATGAACAGCTCTGTTCTGGCCTCTCCATGTTCTACCTGAGGACTGCCAGACCCCACAGTTATTCCAGCAAGGCAGGGGAAATCAAAGAGGAGTTCCAGAGATGGCAATAACTTTACATTCTACCCACAGCTCTGTGGCAGCAAATCTTCACTGTGAAATCAATAATTCCAGGAGAACAGAAGGTGATTCACCTCCTCCAAAAACACATGGCCGCTTCAGGGCACTGCACACATTTTCACTCTTTGTGGCAGGTCTCCTTAGATGACTGTGCTCTGCTGTGAGCCTGGGAATTACAGGACAACAACAAGGAAGGAAGGGAGGGAGGGAAGGAGGGAGGGAGGGAGGGAAGGAGGGAGGGAGGGAGGGAAGAAAAAGATAACACAAGTTGAAACACAGCAAGGACCCATTATCTTGTGGATCTGGGGTGCTGTAGGCTGCATTCCACTTCACACACACAGCGATGTGTTGTCCAACCTAAAGAATCACAGCAAGAAGACTCTCCTGGCTGAATTTGTTCTCTCAAGAGGGAGCCGAGTAGGGTATAATTTAGATCTTGAAGGTCAGGGCAGGATTAAGAGGAGGAACCAAGACCCATAGACTTAGCTCATTTTAATTGGCAGAGAAGGACCCAGAACGACAAGGACCATAGCACTTAGCAACTATTTACTAAGCACCCACTAAGTGCCCCACACTGCTGTAGGAGCTCAGGGCAACAGGGAGATGGCTGAAGCTGACCTCAGCAGGTCCTCATGCCCTCTGATTCATAAGAGACAGGCAGTGAAACATCACCAAGGAGGAGAGCTATTGAGGGTCCACGTTGGACCTGGAGAAAAGGATAAGATGGCAGATCATCCCAGTCACAGGTGACACCTGGCCACAGGTTTTGCCTTGTCCCCAGAGGACAACACTATAATAAGACTTTACTGCAATATAAGGTGTATTCTTTGTTTTACTAAATGATGCTCTTACACAGTGGTTTTCAATCCTAGCTGCACATCAGAATTACCTAGGGAGTTTTTTTAAATCCAGATGCCTGGACCCCACCCCAGACTAATTAAATCAGACTCTCTGTGGGAAACACCCAGACTTCAGTATTTTTTAAAACTGCCCAGGGGATCCCAATGTGAGGCCAAGACTGAGAACCACTGCATCGAGGTGATTGTCCTAATTACCTTCCAGCTTTTCTCTGCTTCCACAGTCCTCTTATCTAAGCTGTTATATTTCCTTTTTATTTTTAGTTTGTTCTACTTTGTCCTTTCAGTAGATAATTCTACAATATCCCATTAAACCTTTTTTCATGCTTTAACTTTGCTTTTTCTCATTTAATTTTCATTGCCCACTCCACTTACCCCATCCCCCCATTATGCTTATTTTGTGCTGTGTTTCTCTATTACAGCGTCAACACTTACAGGGCTCTTGATATGGGCAGAGTACTACAGGAGGCACTTAACTGTTACTAAAAATTATATCCAATGCAATCATATTTTCTGTTAAATTCTGTGCAACTGTTATGGGCTCAGGTCCTGTGGAAGATGGGCAATTTGGCAAAGTCTAGCTCCCTTCCTAGGAAGCAGCTCCCTTGGTATATAAATAAAAGATCCAAAATAAATATATTGCAACAAAAAATAAAAGGAACATCCACAACTAGGGGGGAAAGAAGATTAAAAGCTGTCTGAATCTAAATAGCAACATCTGCCCTGCCAAAACCTTGGTTTCAACTCTACGAGGGAGACGCTGCCATTTGCAGAAGAAAAAGTCCCTAGATTGTTTGTACTACCGGTGAGGCTGTTCTCCGGGGGCAGAACATCTGCTGATTCAGGCTCATTTCCTCGCTGTCCGCAGGCAAGCCCAAGAGCACACAGGCGAGTCGCTGAGACACTAAGGGCTGAGACGAGGAAGAAAGGGCCAGGAGACAGTCCCGGAAGCAGACCCTTCAATCTTCAGGGGAAGCCACGTACCACATCTCCTGCCACTAGGCTGCACAGGTAAGAGCAGCCTTGGAGCCTCAGAACCGCAGGCCCTGCACTTCTTCCTGGGCCAGGTGAGCCCCGGAGAGCCCAAACCATTGTCACCTCCATGGAGCCCAGCCTGGCACTGAGTCCACCATAGAAGCCAGTGGATGTTTGCCCAATAATTGGGTGAATGAATAAATGACTTCCCTGATGAAATGACTCCTGGGAGAGATGGTGGGAAGATGGAAATGGAAGGTGGCTCTGTAACCCCACCCTGGTAGCTCAGTCCCTTGATGCTCTGATAGGGTTCCTCTCTCTTCCTTTTCCCTTGATTTTGTTTTTCAGGAATCAAGCCAGATGTCTTGTTGGAGCAAAAAGAGATGTTTGTTCCTTTTAGAAGAAGCAAGATTTTGCAGTGCCAAATGACAGGGACAGGGAAATGAATAATTACATGATACACAGGTGTCAGAGGGACCAAGATGGTTCCCTGAACTTTATAAACCAACGAGGAGACTTCTACGGCCCTGGTCTCCAGAACAACTTTACTTGTAGAGGCCAATTCTCCCTGGAGATTCTTGAAACTACAGTGAGAGAGAAGGGACTTACTACTCGCTGCCCTCCCCGTGGTGCAACTCCTCTGGGTCCACATAGGTCACAGCAAAGCCTGCCCTTTCCTCCCACCTTCCACACTGGTGAGCTGACCCCAAGTGCAGGTCTCCCTGGAGATTAGTCACAAGGTGTATCCACAGCCATTATTTTAAGACCGCACAAGGCAGTATTATCCCCATTTTGCTGTCTAGAAAATGGAGGCTTAGAGAGGTTAAGTGACTTGCAAGTAAGTGGTGGTGTCAGGTATACACCCAGATCTTCCAAGCCTAAATCCAGTGGTCTCTCCACTACAGCACAGCTGCCCCTTGAGACTAGAGCAGGCAGTGAAAAACAAGGACTCCCGGGTTCCAGGACCCCTTCCAGCCCAGTGTGTAGGTGGTGTTCTATCTGAGGGTTGTCTGAGCAGAGGTGGGGTTACCCAGCTGCTCAAGCTCAACAGCCTGTGCAAATTCGAAGAAATGGCATATGAGTTCAAAGAACTCACTTGAAGAACAGGAAAAGCAGCTCTCTGCTTGAGGTCATGGGGAAGTGAAGGCTGAAACGTGGATGAGAAGGCTTGCAAAGGTCCCTTCTCCCTTCAAATCTTCCATTCTTCCTTCTGTTCTCAGTGAGGCCAATAAACACATCTTCCTCCATTGCTATGTAATCTATGTTGATTCTCCTGGGACTCCCCAGGCAGCACCCTGGCTCTGAAAATGAAATATTAACTACCTCAGCCTCATAGCCATCTTTAGCAACCGTACACTAATGGAAAAACAAGAAGTGCTCGTGGCAGCTTGTGTATTGAGGTCAGCAGTGCCTTTCTTAACCCTCTTCTGTCTGGTAAGGCTGAAGGGGGCAGAAGTTTCTGTAACGATATGGCCCATCTTTAGAGCCACAACCCAAAGACTTGGGGTCCTTCCTATGGCCATGATCTTGGGAATAAGGTCCTTAATGTCTTCCTCTGCTCCTGGGGTGTTGTAGACAGCAACTCACTTTCAAGTCTTCTTGGGCAGAAGAAATCATTTCACTTCAATCAGCATTTTTGAGGACCTTTATGGGTTCAACGGGTGCTTTGAGGGGATTACACAGGAGATAAAGACAGACCAGACCAAACAACAATTGTGAGGCTGCACTTACACATCATAAAGCATACAAAGGCAACTCCAGAATTTCTACAAAGGAGGGGCTGAGGGGCTGCAATCTGGTTGAAAGATGCCTCAGGGACTTGCCTTGAGGCAGTATTTTCATAGCACATAAAATTGGGAAAGATGTCAAAGAATGGGAGGCTGACAGGGATTATGGAAAAGGATGGATAAAGCCCCCTCCAAAGCACTCTTGTCTCTCCTGCTAACTGTCCCAAGTCTCAGGTGTCCTGATTTTTATGTAACGATGTCAAAAAAGAAGGAAACTAACAAATGGCCAAGCAACGAGCCAAGTGTTCGCAAATATAATTTCATTTATCCCTCAGAGACTGTAAAGAAACATTAACTCTCCCCAGAAGTCACATGAAGGGACAGACATCTCCCAGGACCTGGGAAGCTGTGGCCTAATTGCTGACCTGGACACAGAAAGAATGGGTACAGGGAACACAATCTGCGCAGAGCCTAAGAAAGAGGGAGTCCAAGGGCAGGGCCCAGGAACACTTTTCTACCTTCCACCTGGGCACCCCACATAGGCTATGCTTGTGTTCGAGTTCCATCTTCCTCCTGCCACAGGCCTGGGCCAAGCTTCTGCAGCAGGTCCCGACTCTCCCGGACCAGTAGAGCACGTCTCCTAGCCACAACCTGCCCCAGCTACCACCAAACCAAATCATCACCTGCTCCATCCCCACTACTGTCTTCCACCTCTGCTTTGATTTATTGTTCATATGGACTCTCTCCTCGTCAGGCCTAGAGGAAGGTTGTTTTTGTTCATTAGCCAAAAACTCTTAAAATTACCTCTAACCTGTGGCAGATAGAAATCACAGTCATAAACGTAAGCACAGTCTTGGAATTTTTCAGAATGACTTCCTGAAGAATTTGGGAGAATTCAACAATAATTATCTAAGAAGACAGGCTTATTTGAGCCCTGCTAACTCTTCTTTTGATGTGAATGCAGCTTTAAGCCTACAGCACTTCCTCCTGCCTCGGGGCTTTTTTTTTTAATACATCCTCATTTCTTATATAGAATGTTCTTTCCCTACACATGCCCCTGATACTGGGTGTATCAAGCAGAGTCCTAGCAGGGGACAGAGGGCACTGTCAAAAGGGTGATCAGAAAGAATCTAATGAAAAGGACATTTGCAAAGGTGTGGGCAGGTGTTATAGACTGAACTGTGTCCCTCAAAAAAAGATATGTTCAAGTCCTAACCCCCAGTACCTCAGAAAGTGACCTTATATGGAAATAGCATCATTGCAATTGCTGTAATTAGTTAAGATTGATGTAATTAGTTAAGATGAGGTCAGACTGGAGTAGGGTGGGCCCCTAAGCCAACATGACTGATGTCTTTGTAAGAAGAAAGCAGTGTAAAGACAAAGACACTGGGAGAACACCATGTGACAGGAAAGGCGAGCCAAGCTAAAGAACACCAAGGGGGCTTCCCTGGTGGCGCAGTGGTTGAGAGTCCGCCTGCCGATGCAGGGGACACGAGTTCGTGCCCCAGTCCGGGAGGATCCCACATGCCGCGGAGCGGCTGGGCCCGCGAGCCATGGCCGCTGAGCCTGCGCGTCCGGAGCCTGTGCTCCGCAACGGGAGAGGCCACAACAGTGAGAGGCCCGTGTACCGCAAAAAAACAAAAACAAACAAACAAACAAAAGAACACCAAGGACTGCCAGCAAACCACCAGCTGCTAGGAAGAGGCAAGGAAGGATCTGCCTAAAGTTTTCGGAGAGGGCATGGCCCTGCTGACACCTTGATTTCAGACTTCTAGCCCCCAGAACTGTGAGACAGCAAGTCTCTGTTGTTTTAAGCCATCCAGTTTGTGGTACTTTGTTAAGGCAGCCATAGGAAACTAATACAGCTGGGTTACGGGAAACCAAAAAAAGACGGTGAAACACCCTAAGTCTGGCAACAGAAGAATCGCTGCCACCCTGGGCCTGAAGCATGAAGTACATGAGTCTTTACCAAAACCTGCAGCCTCTGGCAGAGGAAAGCAGCCACAGCCAAGGCACAGCCTAGCAGGAAGGAATCTGGGGTAAGACCACCCCACCTCTTCCTCCTCCTTCTCTCCAATCTCCTGATGGTGCCTCCCGTTGGCCAAACTGAACAGGATGCCAGAGAGCAAGGGAACCAGGTGGATGCTGTCCATTGAGATCAGCCTCCTAGAGGAGGAACTAGAGTGATCTGGGGGGACAGACACTATCCAGCACACCTGGGTAACTTCAGCTTTTAAGTCTCAACTGCAAAGTCACTTCCTCAGGGAAGACTTGCCTGACCTCCTGACCAGATCCTGGCCCCATAACGTGCTACCTTAATTCTGCTTCTGTAGAGTACTTGTCACTCTGTAGCACTGGAGAAATTCATTATGCAAATCATTAAGTGATGACTGGCTCTGATGCTCGAAACTACACTCCATGAGAGAAGAGACCATATCTGTCATTCATCAGGGAATCCCCAAGGTCTGGTGCATAGTAAAAATGACTAGATTTATAGGATGTGCCAATAGGCAAGCAACCTGATATAAAAAGATCAAGTAAGCCCAGAAAAGTTGCCCTTGGCAGCTCTGAACACACTATAGAGAACAGGCACCATTGTATCCTACAGGTACAGATAGTGCACTTTGTAATACCAGAGAACGTGACCACCTTGAGTACTTGCTAATGGTCCTCTAGAAATGGTGGGTGAGATAGGCAGTTGGGTAAATGAGATGACTAGGGTAAGGAGAGCAACTACCATGAGGTCAAGCTAACTTGAGCTTGCCTCTATCTGAATCCTCAGGCCAGTCTGGTCCCAGTCACACTGGGGAAAACAAGAAAGCTCAGGTGGGTGTCTGCTCCACTAGTGTTGGAATTTAGGTCCTGCACCCATCCTCAGATATTGAACACCTCTTTGCTTACTAGGTGACCCTCTTCCCCGCTTCAGCTGCACCTTCTAGTTTCCATTATTAATTTACCTGTTTAATTTCAATATTTCATAGATTATTGGCCTTGAAACTGAAACGTGTGGGTCCCAAGAATTCAAATACGCCTCTCTTTTGAAGTACATCTAAATTTAGGCTGTCATAAACTGGGAGGTAGTTGTGGTTTCTAAGTTTTTTACAACACTTTACTTTGTGTAATTCAACATAAGTGACCTAAGAACCTTACAGAAAAGAAGATAGATGAGCTCAATAAAGATTAGGAAAATGCATTAAATTTGGAGACAGTGTTTCATTGGATTGCTCTTTTATACTTGGGTGAATCACCCTTATCCAACTTTGCCTGGAGGGAGTTTGGAGTAAACACAACAATCATTACAACACCCACAGTCCTTGTGCACACACTATCGACCTCCTCTTTTGATGGTTCTTTTGATTATGGCTGTAAAAGTCAATAATTCTTCTGGGTATTAACCCTTAACATCACCACAGTACATACAACATGTACCTCTAACATGAAAATGAAGCAACTATATCAAACTTAACTTCTAGGGTGGGAAGCAAAAATCTTGTGATCAATCAAATAAGCTGTGTTAACCTCCTCTCAATTGGCCTTATTTATCTGGACCACATTATTGATCTTGAAGGGCACTGTCATCTCATTAACAGTCAGCAGGCTCTGCGTGCTTCCTGTGATTGACAAAACCTCTCTGGGTAACAGAACAGCTGCCAACAGGGGCTGGTTTCCTCAGGCACAAACACGTCACAGAGAAGGTGTTGACTCTGAGGAGGGACCAGGCACAGGACAAGTTGGGAGGCAGAGCTGTCCCTGAGTGGAGCCATGCAGAGGGTCTGCTACCTCATCCACCTCACTCTCTTCTGGCCAGGTAAGGCAGATCCTGGAACCTCAAAAGATCAAGGCTCAGCGAGGCATCAAGGCTGCCAGGGCCTGGCCCTCGAGCACAGCACCCGTTACTCAATGATCTCAGCCCCAGTCCTCACTAAGTCCCTCTCACGTCTCTTCTCTAGGAGTCATGTCAGCTGTCACGTTGGTGCCTCAAAACCAAGCAAGGAGTGTGTCTGTGGGGGAATCTGTCACCCTCAGGTGCTCCATGAAAGGAGACTCCATCAGTAACTACTATACCTTCTGGTACAGGAAAACACCGGGTAACACAATGACTCTCATATACCGAGAAGGGGGCACATATGGCCCTGGTTTCGAAGACAACTTCCAAGGTGAAATTGATTTTTTAAACAACCAGGCTGTGCTGAATATCCTGGAGGCATCAGAGAGAGATGAAGGATCTTACTACTGTGCCTCGACCACCACCCTGCTGTGGGTTCACTTCTGAGCAGCTCAAAAAATGTGGAGATCTACGTGGAACAGCAGTTCCAACAAGATCATGACTTTCTCCTGA
Organism: Grampus griseus; assembly: GCF_964374135.1. Lineage (NCBI taxonomy): Eukaryota > Metazoa > Chordata > Mammalia > Artiodactyla > Delphinidae > Grampus > Grampus griseus. The sequence continues at coordinate 74,968,293 of NC_139018.1, read as the reverse complement.
ATAAATAGTTCAAGAAATGGAAGTCGGAGAAGGCTGACGTTCATGCCTTTCCTTCAGGTTCACTGGCTCACAGCCTGCCCACGCACTCCAGTGGTGCTCAGATAGGCAACCCCCAGTGGGGTGTGGCCCGGTGTAGGGCAGGAGAGAGGAGAGACAGAGTCAGAAATTGTAGCATTTACGGCACACTCTTAACAGTTTTCTTGGAGAGTCATAAAAGATTTGGCCACACAGCCTAAAGTACTTAGGATATGACATAAAGAGGTACTTTCCAAAGTATGACTATGGTGATGTCCAGTTTCTCCCCAGCCATATACACCAGGAATCTAGCTGTTCTCAAGGAGAGGGGCTGGGAAGGTGGGAAGACTCCTCCCTTCCTTCGGCATCAATGGTACACACTGCCTGTCATCTTCTCAACGTGGATGGCAAGACCTGATCTCTAGCTTGCTGTACTGTTTTGGACTTTTGCCCTCCTTTCCATCTCTACCTCTTTACTTCTTCTTCTATATGTTCTAGAAAAAAGACATTGAACAATTTTTTCCCACTGGCATTTCTTTATCCTTCTTTGGACAGCTCAGTTTAGACTCCACTTTTATCTTGAGCAATGTACTTTTCCAGATTTAGATGACTGACAGCCTATTCTGAGGCTGAACCTGTCCTTCCTTTTGACCTCATCTAGAAAAGCTACCATTCACCTCACTGAATACCTTACTGGAATTTTGGTGGTGATGGGTATGTTCAGTAATTTGATTATTGTGATGGTTTCATGGGTGTATGGGTATATCTGAATTCATCAGGTTGTGTGCTGTAAATATGTGCCGCTTATTAATAAAGATTAATAATCTTATCAATAATCTAATCAAAGATCCTGCTGTCCATAGAAGTACAAAAAAGGCTGACAAGTGTTTGCCAGACACACACAGTTACACAGTTGGTTCCAGTCAGGGATCCTCACTGTTCCACCAAGGCACCTCCCAATCTGCCCATCTCTTGTGATTTTGTCTGACCTTTCATATATATGTATCTATATATGATAAAGAATGATATTTGGAAGCTTTATGTAGATGTTGTCAAAGTTTTGGAACCATAGTTTTAAAAGACCTGCAAAATGGAATCCTAGGAAGAGACCCAGTGGGTCCTTCTGACAGAGACCAGAAGAATGTCTTTGATGAGAAGGAGGAGAGAAAACATCTGGACAAATTCATAAAACTGTATGTTAGCTGTAATAATGATTAATATCTGTTGAGTGTTTACTATAGGCCAAGCACTATTCTGAGCACTTTACATGTGTTATATGGTTTAATCCTCACAATAATCCTATGATGCATTTTCTATTATTATCGCCATTTTACAAACGAGGACACTAAGGCACAGAAGAACTAAAACACTTGCCCAAGATACCACTGGTAATAAGGGAGGGCGACAGATTTCAGACTCTGGAGCTGAAGGACACAGTATGTGATTCAGGAGGTTGGGGGAGGGTGGTCCATAGAGGAGACTGTCCCCAGGATGTGTCAGAAATAAGGGACAACAGGGCTGTGCCCTCGCCACCAGACCTATTCAAACCAATGCTCCGTGACCATCTGTCAAGAAACTGGGACAATGCAGCACAGGTCCCAGAGGATTTCTCAATGTTTTCTAACTCTGAGATTTTGTGATCGTAACACAAGCTTCACTCCGTCTTCTAAAATTATCTGTACCTCTTCATCTTTGAAACCAGGATAAGAAGAGTTACATCTTCAGAGATAATAAGAGTTCCATCTTCACAGTGTTGTTAAAGGCAAATGATAGAGAGGAATTAAATTGCATTGTACATGGTAGCTATGCCATAAATGTTACTTAACATAAGTAAAGTAAAGGGCCAACAATAAAGTGGAATAATTGAGAAGAAAGTGAACTAAATTACAGAGTGCCAAGATGCAACCACTCTGCAGGTATGGACTCACTTAATCCTTATGACAGCCCCGTGAGGTCTTTATTGTCAGCTCAGGGTCACAGATGGAGAAACTGAGCCTCAGAGAGACTGGGTAGCTTATCTAAGGTTCCAGAAGCAGAGCTAGGATCTGGGTCAGAGGCAGACGGCCCTGGTACTGGGCTAGGGGCTGTGGGATATACTAAAGAAATACATGGCCTATAACAATGCCTGAATTAGAGAACAGCTGGGAACAATTGTGTGAATTCCAGTCATCTGTGTGATGCAGAGGTTGCCCTTGACTCCTTGGCCAGTCCCGGGGAGAGGGAATGGGGGTAGGGGTACCTAACCCCTTCCACCTCCACTTCTCCCTCCCTTGCTTTAAAACACCAGTTGCAATTGCAGCTTCCAGGCTGTTCTCCGGAGATTCCTCACTCCTGTGACTGAAGGAGGACTGCGGCTACACAGCCCCCTCCCACTTCCACTCCTGAGCCCACCCCTAGGTCTGCAGCTTGTCTCCCAGGCCACAACATGGGAAATGGGCCGACATCTTCCTCCCTTCTGATGCTTGTCAAAGGCAGTAGCTTGTTGAACTCTCTTAGAGTCTCTAGGGTGCTAATGCATTCACTGCCTTCTTCTTGCCTTCTCAGAGGCCTTTCTGGAATGGCAGCTACAGGGGTCTGGGGCTAGTGTGATGAGAGCTGGAGAAATTCTGCGGGTCCCTGGAGGGTCCACAGAATTGCCAACTTTACCATCCATATATATCTGCACAGTGAGACAGAGTGTCCAAGTTTGTCTCTTCCATTTTCACTGACTTATTATCACTTAATCGAGGCAGCAGAAGGGCTCAAGATCTATCATCCAGTTCTCTGCATTCAAAAATGAGGAAACTGACACCAGAAAGCGCTGAATTAAGGTGTGGGAGCCACCAAGCAAAGAAGAGAACTGAGTTCAAACAAAACTTTCCCCACTCTAGGTAGAGTCTTAGCCCCCTGCAGTGCCTCAGACAGAAAGTACTGGCTAATAAATTCTCCATAGCAACAAGGTGAAAAAACTCTGGAATTGAGGCTTCTTTCCTACTTCTCAATTCAACATCTTGCCTCCAAATATAAATTGAAATCATGGGGTTATACATCTCTAATATTTTTTGGTCAGAGGTAATATTTTTTATTCTTCCTCCAGCAAATACCATCTCTCCTCTATGCTTAATTTTTCTCCACAGCATTTATTACCATCTGATGTGCTGTATATTTTACTTGCTTATTTATTTGTTATTTAGCTCTCCACTGACTGGAACACAAGCTCCATGATGGCAGAGATTTTGTCTGTTTTCTTCACTGCCTTAACTCCAGCACTTAGAAATCTGGCACAATATGGGCACTCAACAAACGTGTAGAATGAATGAGTGGATGAAATGTGGAATGAATGAGTACTACATATCCTGCACTGTGCTGAATGCTGGGGATATAATAGTGCACAAGGCTGGTGACAACTTTGCCCTCAGAAATGCTTTATCCAAGCCTCATCTATCCACTAACAAGATTTTCTGAAGGGTAGATAATAAAGCACTCTAGAACACCAAATAACTTACTCTTGGAGAGCAGACATAAGAGCTCCTACATTCCTTGGACATTCCCCCATGACAGGGATAAAATGGGGTGGAGCAGGGAAGGGGTGGGGATGGCAGGCTTTCTCATGAAAGAAAGACTTCTATTTTTCAAAACCAAGTGATGGAATTCCATGAATTAGCACAAGTGGAGAGGAAGCCATACTGAAAAGGTCAAAGCTTAGAACATGAAAAGGAAGATGGCAGACTTGGATGATTGACAAATGGAATATGGAGCAGGTCACATTGAGCCCTTTGCCTTTTCTCCCTCCTTAGGTGACCACATTCTATGGATTGATGAGTGTGTCTTCCCAACCATACGAATTGGATGAAGCATTTCTCTTGCTGGTCCCCAAGATGACACTACTCCAGCAGCCCCAGGAGAGAATCTGCCACCTCATCTACACTTGCAGATCCACATGCCTCCCAAAAACTGTCCCAATAGACAGGGAAGCTGACATAAAACATGCTTACCTCAGTGATGTTCTTGGTTTTTCCTCATCTCCAGGAACCTGAGGAATTTGAAGTAACTGTGGAGAAAGCTGGAGGGTTTTCACAATTCCTCGCAAAACTTTAGGGATTCCGCCTCCAGGACTTCTGGTTGTGCTGGGACCACAAGGCCCAGGGTAGGCCTCGGAGTTGCTTTCCATCCTCACTTGTCACCTAAGAGAAGTGAGCAATATTTCTCAGAGACAGTAGAAGGAAAGTCAGCATCCACAGAGACAATACCAAAAAAAGCAAACAAACAAACAAAAAGCCCACATAGCTTGGGTCTGAGTTGTCAGCAGCTCTGTCACATCCAAGGCCTCCTCGCCCATAAAGACTTCAACTGTGTCTGCAGAGCACGTTATGGTCATGAGTGATTAACGGAAGGTTAACTACCTCAGTTGCCTTAAGGAGGAAGAAGAGTTTCATGCACCAAGTTTATAAATAAAAGAACCACAAAGGAGCCAATATTACTGGCACTACATGTTGAAACCAGACAGTTGACCCAGTAGCAATAACACTCCTCTGTAATAAGAATTAAAATCTCTGAGTTCACAACTAGTCCATTTCTCAGCATCCAAACCATCATTATGTTTTCCACATGAAGGATCTCCTTCTCAGCCCTACGGCCCTACCGCTATGCCCCGCAACACACAGAGTGTTAGAATGGTGAGAAACTTCAATCAGCTCCTGGTTCATCCTCTTCCACTGAAGATGCAGAAACTGAGGAATGGAGAAATTGACTTTCTCTCCAGCCCACAGCCAGCGGGTGGCAAAGCCAAATCCAACCCCTGGTCATAAATACCTCCCACCACACCCTGACACCCGGTTGCCACGGGAAAGCACCCTATTAGCCCTGTATTTTCAGTCTGCATCCCTGCTATGCTATTCTCCCCTCCGGTCAGCTGGAGAATCTCCTCCTAGCCAAGTTGAGCTGCAGGAGTAAAAAGTCTCATAGTTGTTGCAGGAGTACAGAGCCTCAAAGTACTCCAGAGGGTCCACTACACTTCCACCCTTGCTTTCTACCCCTTTCTAAAGAAACTCCTTGAAATCTCAAATCCTGCCCTGGGTCCTTTCGCATTCCTTTGGGAGACTAGCTCCACACCGAGTGCATAGCAGCTGTTCAGTATAAAGAAGAAAGGCTGCTCTCCCGCTCTCTCTTCACCTAAGTAAACCCCACTCATTAGGGACCCTGCTCCTCACTCCCTGCCTTTGTCCCCATGGCAGTACCTCTGACCCTTTCTACTGAGGAATAAACAGATCAATGGCCAGAGCCTGCCTTCCCTTCAGAGACAAAATCTCCTCCCCAAGGGTGTGGAGAAAAGGGAGCCCTCTTGCACTGTTGGTGGGAATGTAAACTGATACAGCCACTATGGAGAACAGTATGGAGGTTCCTTAAAAAACTAAACATAGAACTACCATATGATCCAGTAATCCCACTACTGGGCATATACCCTGAGAAAACCATAATTCAAAAAGAGACATGCACCCCAATGTTCATTGCAGCACTATTTACAATAGCCAGGACATGGAAGCAACCTAAGTGTCCATCAACAGATGAATGGATAAAGAAGATGTGGCACATATATACAATGGAATATTACTCAGCCATAAAAAGAAATGAAATTGAGTTATTTGTAGTGAGGTGGATGGACCTAGAGTCTGTCATACAGAGTGAAGTAAGTCAGAAAGAGAAAAACAAATACCATATGCTAACACACATCTATGGAATCTAAAAAAATATGGTTCTGAAGAACCTAGGGGCAGGACAGGAATAAAGACGCAGACGTAGAGAATGGACTTGAGGACACGGGGAGGGGGAAGAGTAAGCTGGGATGAAGTGAGAGAGTAGCACTGACATACATACACTACGAAATGTAAAATAGATCGCTAGTGGAAAGCAGCTGCATAGCACAGGGAGATCAGCTCGATGCTTTGTGACCACCTAGAGGGGTGGGATAGGGAGGGTGGGAGGGAGACGCAAGAGGGAGGGTATATGGGGATATATGTATGCATATAGCTGATTCACTTTGTTATACAGCGGAAACTAACACAACAGTGTAAAGCAATTATACTCCAATAAAGATGTTAAAAAAAAATCTCCTCCCCCTTCTTTTTCAGAATAAATGCAATTCCACAATATGACAATGCTGTTAAGAAAAAGAAAGCTAATGAGTTGCTATAAGATTATAAGAATGGCAATGTTATTATACTCAGCACTGGTCAGCTCTTCCCACAGGGTCACTGGCCTGGCACGTTCCTGAATTAGCCTGAGTAAGTCTTAGTGAAATTAAACAGTGTTGAATTGCAGCCTGTGAAGAGTTATTATACAATGGAAAAGAAACCCATTAGAGTGGAACGTGTGTTCAAAACCTACTCTTGCCGTGTAAGAACCTGAGCCCATCACCTCCCTTCCCCAGGCTCATTTACAAGGGCAGGAAGCAGGAACTGATACAGCCTGAGGTCCCTTCCCTTCTCACCTTCTATGATGCTATGATTAGTCATCCCCATTTCCTATGAGCGAGAAAAAGAGAAAACATTCTGAAATTTCAGCAAAAAGAAGTTCAAAATGAAAAATCTCCTTGAAATGAAAATCATCAACAGCTGTAAAGAGGTACTAGTAAAAATAATCATTGATGGCCTACAGGCATGGGGTACTTTTGTATGTGTAAGTCGCTGCTCAAAGTAGTTTACATGTTTTAATTTGTTTAATCTTCAAACAATCCATTGCTACTATTGTCCTTATTTTGTAGAAAAAACACGGAAGCGGAAGCGAGGTGAGGGTAAGGCATTGCCCAAGGTCATACTACGGCTGAGTGGCTGAGTTTGGACACAAGCCCAGGCAGCCTGCCTCCAAAGACATTGTGCAACCCAAGAGGCTCCATTTTCTGGAGCTTATTAAAACCTGTCTTTTAAAACATGTCTGTGGGCAAAAGAGTGGGTCCGATACCTTCCCAAAGTCCTTTCTGACTGTAGCAGGCTCTATTCTATAAAAGGAAGCTATGCAAGGAGTGAAGAACTATCTCCTGTTGGGTCCCCCATGATACTACCCTTACTTTTCTTTTTCATTGGAGTATAATTGCTTTACAACGTTGTGTTCGTTTCTGCTGTACAATGACCATGTGTAAAATAGTAGCCAGTGGGAACATGCTATAAAGCACAGGAAGCTCAGCTCGGTGCTCTGTGACGACCTAGATGGGTGGGATGGTCTAAAAAATTTAGTCTATAAACTGCATATATGTTTTTATATATGAGTTCTTTTGATAGTAAAAAGAGCATGGGTTGTGGAATCAGACAAAAGTGAGGAAGAATCACAACTCCTCAGTTAATGTAGGACCTTGAACAAGGTTGCTTAACTTCTCTAAACCTCTATTTCCTCATGGATAAAATACAGATAATAATACTTATGTCACAGAGTTATTACAAAGATTAAATGAAATAATTGCTAGAAATCAGTTGGCACTCCTGGGTGACTAGCACACCAAAGGTGCTCAGTAATGCTAATACTCTAACTCCTCAGCTCTTAATGGTCTGAAGGAGGGTGGTTTTTACCCAGAAGAGAGAAGAATGAAGGATCTAAAATGGGAGGAGGGTTTCCCTGGTGGTGCAGTGGTTAAGAATCTGCCTACCAATGCAGGGGACACAGGCTCGAGCCCTGGTCCGGGAAGATCCCACATGCCACGGAGCAACTAAGCTCGTGCGCTATAACTACTGAGCCTGCGCTCTAGAGACTGCGTGCCACAACTACTGAAGCCCGCAGGCCTAGGGCCTGTGCTCTGCAACAAGAGAAGCCACCGCAGTGAGAAGCCCGCTCTCTGCAACTAGAGAAATCCCGCTTGCAGCAAACAAGATACAACACAACCAAAAATAAAATAAATAAATTTATTTTAAAATAAATAAATAAATAAAATGGGAGGAAACATTGACAATGACCACTAACATTTTTTCAAACCAATAAGTCCAAATGTGCTGCCAGCATATTTTTCATTAAACTATCTCATCAGGAATGTTCTTCCCACACGACCTGTCTAATTCTTTCCATGCATTGACAATAGTGAAAGTCTCAAAGACAAATGCAGTATTGGGAGGATCTAGGTCCCCAATAACATACTGTGTCTTCATTGTCCTTTGTCTGTACCAGATGAAGGTGGCCCAGGCCGGTCTCAGCTCCAGCAGAAGTAACAAGGAGAATGAATTTTGCATGCCAAACTCTTTTCCAATAGACATGGTTTGGATGTCTAGGACAATAGCTACAAGGAACTCTCAATTTTCAGAAAGCTCAGCCTTCTAGCTTTGAGGATATTCCCCTGCAGGGCCTTACCAGTCATAGGCTATTTAATTAATGTACTTTATTAGGATACAGAGATGTTTTTTCATCCTTAAAAAGGAAAGTATTAAGTTTCGTTACTAACCTGTGAGGGGTTACATTTGTCCATCCTCATGCTGCCCGTGCTTTCTACCTAGGGTTAGCTCACTATGGCATTTGGCCAAGAAAACCATGTTCCCCTAAATGAATCCCAAAGAGCAATATCCTCACTGCAGTACTTTGGCTTCTTCCATTAAAAAAAAAAAAAAAAAAAAAAAAACTATACAGACCTTATCCAGGGGAAATAGGAAGAAAAGCCAGGGAATCAGAGCTGCTCTCTTGCCAGAAATGCATGTTCTGATGGGAAAAGATGGTGAAGGGTGTCTGCACCAAATTCCACGTGGGAAAAAAGCTGTCTGAGATCGGAGGAAACTTCCGTCTGCTAAAAGGAGCCAGCAGCCTGTTGACAAAACATTGGGGGCGGGGGGAGTCAGAACTCCTCCTTTTGTGTGACTTTAGATAAGTCACTTAAACTCTTTGAGCCTCAGATTCTCATGTGTACAATAAAGAGTTTATATTAGATGATTGCTATGCTTCCTTCAACACTAACAAACTATAGGTCTCTGCCCAGCAAGAAAGAGAAGGAAGCAGCTGTGGGACAAAGGGGATCAGACGTCACAGATTCCCAAGATTGTGATGCACAGATTCCTGCCTGGCTGATTCCTTTATGTGACTCAATAAGGATAAAATCAGAAAAAGAACTAAACAAAATACACTCATGATTAATCAAAGGGGATTGAAAGTCATTGCTAACCTCACACCTGCCTTGCTTTGCCTTCAGCTCACCTCCCTTGGGATATTCCTCCTCTTTAATGCCTCATCGGGATTTTTCAAAAACTGTGATCACTCACGGTTGAAGCTTTTCATCTCCCATGTATAAAAGGATATGCAAAGAGAGTTCAGTCTCCTGTTGAGTCTCTGCCAAGGTCTTAGCCTGGCAGTTCTGGGAAAAGAGCCAAAGACCCCATATTTCTTGGCTGTTAACATTCTCCCATCTGTGCTCAAGTCGGCAGGCTGGGCTTCAGGCTGTGGCTTGTCTGTAGTCTTACAGATAAGGAACTCTAGGTTTTCTAAAGAGACTCCAGAGAATGTTTCTGCAAGAAAGTAACTTGGCCCTCAAGTAACCAGACAGAGGATTATCTGGTTATATTTGGGGACAGTAAGAAAAAGACCAGGAAGTCTATATTCTATATTATAGCCTCAGAATCCAATCTCATCCTCCAATCCAATCCAATCACTTCAGGTATTGATATTAATTAGATCTTAGGTAATGTTCATAAATATCAATGTCATCTGTGTTCCCAATACAGGGCGTCCTACATCGTACACACGCAGGTGGAGAGGGTAATGTCCTCAGGTATGATAACAGCCCTTAACAGCATTCAAAAAGGAAAGACCTGCAAAACACAAGACATCTCACTGTGTTTCTGAGCCAGAGGCTCTGCTAAACAACAGAATCGGGGATCAGACCAATTGTCCACTGTGTCTCCCTGATTGAACTCACACAAAATAGCAGCTGCCATTTTTACTCCATGCAAGGCATTCAGACCCAAGTTCCCTGAAATGTTGTTACCAACATTCTGATGGAAAAGTACATGTTCCAAACTGTTAAATCTGACCATTCTCTAAGCATGGGATTTTCTCTTTTTCTGTAAATGTTCTAGCTTATTTTTATTTTCTAGTATTTCCTTTCTGAAGCTAATTCCCAAAGGGCTCTCCTATGCTTTCTCATTCCCATTACAAGGTCAACATACAAGTTGAATATTTTAATTTCTTCAGACACCTCTATGGAGAGATTTCCACTTCCGTTTCTCTGTTATCCCAGGCACCTACCAGGAGCAAGGAGCTCAAGCTTGGACAACCTTGGGATATACAGCAACAATAAACATGCTCTCCATGTCATTGTCCCATGGCCAATTACTCAGTGTCTTCGGTGGCATTTGTTTCTCAATATTTTTCTCTAATCTTGATCCTTGGGCCTCCACTTTATAAATTCATACTTTCTTCTTTGAAATCCTCCCAGCGTCCCTCACCCTGAGCTTTACCCCTTCCAACAATGACATTTCTCAGATCATTTGCATCTCAACAGGGAAATGATGCAAAACAGGTCCCTTCCTATTCCGGTTTTTTGCTTCCCACTCCTACCCCTACCCATTCAGGTCTGGAAAGTTAGCACCACCTTGCGCCATTCATGAGCATTTTCTCAGAGATCTGTTTCCAGAGAAGCATTTTGCATGTTCTGAAGGGAGAAGATGGGTGAAGGATATCTTTTGGGGACCAAGCCTGAAGCCCACTGATATTGTGACTCTTGAAGGTGCTTGACTCAGAAAGACTGAAAGTTTCTACCTAAATCCAGGTCCAGCTACTTCATCACTGTAATTTGCCATTGGAAAAAGGATGGGCTATCTACACATCACTCCTCTAAAGGCACAGAACTGAATCTTAAATTCTACCTGATGTTTGGATTGTGAAGCTCCAGGACAAAGGCTGGGATGCACCAGTTCTGTGAACTCTAAAGGGAGCTGTCCAGATCATATGCCTTCAATGGAAAAAAGAAGTGCTGTCACCTTAGAAACTCCAACTCTGGTCTACTTGTGTTCTCTGATACCACACCTCATTCTATCATGTATTTATGGCAGATCTGGTCTACTCAGAAATAACCTGGACCAAGTCAACATAGTCTTTGTTAGTCTTCAGACTCAAAGTGAAGTAAGGGAATCTGACTCCAGAGTAAAATCTTCCCCCCTCTCCAGTACAGGCTCCAAAAGCTACGTATAGAGCAGGTCTCTAACCACCCCATTTTTACATTTGGATGTATTTCTCCCACTTCCTGTACATTGTTTCTTCGTACAAAGAATTCAGTGATAAAAATTGAGACTCCATCCTACATACACTGATTACCTCAACTATCAGTGCAGATTGAGTGTACGGAGGGAGGACAATTTTGTACCAAGATTTATTTATCTCTGTTTTCAGGAAAAAAACAATAGACACTTTCTCCCTACAATGGCTTTCTCACTGAAAGATTATTTGCCACAAGGGGTTCAAATGGTTCTGCCATTGCTTTTTGGCTTCCACACCCCAAGCCATCTGGTCTCCATCACAGCTGAAGGAGGATCTCCTTGTTCAGCATTGTTGATGCCATCACACTGATCCCAGAAGTCAGACCTGATTACACAGATTAGCTAATAAACCAGGGAAAGCCCGTGTTCTAAGACAGAGGTGGAAAGTGGTGGGATGGATGGGACCAGGGTGCTGGGAAACTGCTCAAGTCTACCGCTGACTCAGTCTTCTCATCACCTGCCTAATGCGTCCAAGAGATGCGTCTTCCTTATGAGGTACCAGAGACTCAGAATATCCACATCCTGTGGTTCCTGTACCCCCTAACACCCCACATTTGAGTTCCTTTCCTATTCAGAGAACAAAAGCTGCTGGCTTTGGGCCAGTTCACAACAGATGTAAGGCACAACCGCCAACTACCCAGGAAGCATCCACCAGGGCAGGGCATGAGAATCTGCTTCTTAGAAATTCCCATTCTTGTGGTCCCATCAATCATCTAACACCTGCCCAAAGAGAGACTGAGAGACTTTCTCCTGAGCATATTCTGGGATTTAATGCTTCCTGATGGGAATTGAGATGGCTGAGTTGCGACTAAGTTTAAGAGACTGAGAGTTAAGGGAATTATTGGAAAGCAGGTATTACTCTACATGTACTTTAGGCACACCTGCAAATCTATCCAAAACTTTGATACAATGTCTTCCTAAATCACTGACATTGCCCACCTCACTCTCTGAATCCATGAGGTGATCACACACTGGACAGGCTTTCAAAGCCATGAGCAGCAGAACCTTTCCTTTCTCCACATGCAGGACAATGGAGTTGGGGATTCTGCTCATCAGAATGTTATTGCTAGTCTGTAAAAGGCCTTGCAAAGATGTCCTTGTACTGCAACATTCTGTAAGAGATTGTACTTTGACTTTCTCTAAGGCCGTAGATCTCTTTTGCTACCTTTGTGACCTAAGAGAATGGTCCCTTCTGTGTACTGCCTATTTAGTAAAGCAAAGAATAATAGGAAGCACACGGACAAAGTAAAAGGAAAGACACAAAGACATTAGTATGAGGGAGAATACTGTTGTGGACTCAGAATGTTTATCGCTTGAATTGATATTAACCTGAACTTCCTAGAAAATAACGATAAAAACGTCAATATTAAGATATGTATTTTCTTAGTGTCTCTGAAACAAAATATGTGCATTCAAGGAGTACAGAATCCTTGAACCCTGTAGCTTTCACTAAAAGAAGTGCTTAACTGTGGCTGGAATAATCCAGTGTCCTGGCAGTAGCTAAGGGAGGCTGCCAGCTGCCAACCCTCTGCAAACTGTAAAGTAGGTCATCCACAGCTCCTTATTCTCATCTTTCTGGGCCATTTTCTCGGACCCTCCTCCCCATCACATCCCTCATATGCTTCTATTCTATTCCCATCAAAACCTGGTATCAAGAAATGACCCGAAACTAGTTCATACTAATTTAGAGAACAACGGAAATAGATGGAGGCTTTAGGTTCCTAAGGTTGGGGTGGGAGGGAGGGAACACGGTATTTTAGTAGAGAAAATAGCCAAAAGCTAAAGACTAAAGAAACCATGGCAGAATTTTCAAAGCTTGAGGACACTGCCCACAATGAAAGATGGAAGTTTGTTCTCTCTTTGTTTGGAGGCTCAGTGTGGATCAGGCAAAGAGAGTCTGGAATTTCCCAGAGCAGGCAATTCTTTCTCCGCATCCAGGAAGACAGAGAACATTAACCTGTCTACAACAGAGGACAGAACTGGGGCCAAAAAGAAAAAAAATAAAAATGATAGATAGATGGATATAGAGATTTCCAGATATAGATATAGATGTAGATATAGATGTGGAAAAAGATTTCATCTCAATAGCAGGAATTGCTTTTTTACAGTTGACAGCCATTCAGCAGTGAAACAAACATGCTTGCGAGAGTGTAAGTTCAGGTGGGTGAATACACTAGAAAGGTTGTCCTCATTGTTTGGGAGCTAGAACTCAATGACCTGAGTTCTTTTCCTCCAGGAAATTCATTATAGAATCTATGTTGAAAGACAACCAGGACTGCTACCAAAAAGCAGCTACAGTTGCTACGTTGGTATATCCTTTCCCAGTTTCTTTATCAATGTATAAATTATTACACACTCTGTATATGTAATTATACCCCCATATACACATTTGTATCTTTTTGAACATTATAAAATCAATTCTCTATGTTATCAGATGCTTTTTCTTAATAGTATTTTTAATAAGCTACATTAATATTGTATCCAGGAATAGCTATGGTATAATCAGTCCTCTTATGGGGAATTTAGGCACCTCCTATATTTCTCCTATTATAAGAATTGCTGTGATGAACATATCTGTATATAACTTTTCATTATTTAAAATTATCATCTGTGTATGTGAGTAAAACTTCATATATATATGAAGTTTATATATATGTAAGTCTCACTTTCCCTCAATTAAAGGATTCAAAATAAAGTTTCTTAGCCAACTTGATAATATAAACCCGAGGAGGGATAGATAAATTGTTAAATTCTTCTTTAAATTTTTAATGTATTATTTTGTTACACATGCATATTTAAAATCACATTTCATATAAAATAGTATATTAATTTTGAAATACTTGTTTTTGTCTATTCTCATAGTTCACAGAATTTTTTTTCAAATTCCTCACAAGCATCTCAAATCAATGTATTTGTCATCAAAGAGCTGCTTTTTTAAATAGTCAAACATTTTTTGACAGCAATCAAACTCACTTGTATCTAAATTGCTTGAATTATAGCACATTAGGAGTCCATGTATGAAGCTATCACTAAAATATCTGGAACAACAATATCTATTCACAAAACATTAGGACTGTTCATTGCCACTTATCCTGTAAGTGAATATTCATGATTTACACACACACAAAAAAAATTTACTTTAAGAGATTTGTTTAGGACTTCCCTGGTGACTCAGTGGTTAAGAATCTGCCTGCCAATGCAGGGGACATGGGTTCGATCGAGCCCTGGTCTGGGAAGATCCCACATGCTGCACAGCAACTAGGCCCGTGCGCCACAACTACTGAACCTACACTCTAGAGCCCGCAAGCCACAATTACTGAGCCTGAGTGCCACAACTACTGAAGCCCGTGCACCTAGAGTCCACGCTCCGCAACAAGAGAAGCCACTGCAATGAGAAGCCCACGCACCGCAACGAAGAGTAGCCTCCGCTCGCCACAACTAGAGAAAGCCCACACACAGCAACGAAGACCCAACGCAGCCAAAATAAATAAATAAATTTATTTTAAAAAATAATAATGTTTAAATAAATAAATTTATCTTAATAAATAAATTATTTATATTAATAATTTTTAATAAATACATAAATAAATTAATTTTTAAATAAATAAAAGATTTGTTTAAACAATATTGAACACTTGTAATTTCAAAGGCTTACTCCCAAGAATAGTTACTAAGTGGTTGTTAAACTTGTTAGTCATCTTTTTCACTAATCTCATCAGCTGACTTCCAGAAGTATCCATGAAGTAGCATTCATTAAGATTATTAGAGGTGAATGTGTCTTCACAAAACTGCTTAACTGTGCAAAATCAAAGAATTGCATAAAAGTATTATAACACTGCTTTCTGTATTTTTGCAAAGAATCAAATATAAGGGGACTCTCTGTTCTCTAAGGATTATAAACCTCACTTTATATTCAAACATATATAGTATTTTCTCACTGTAAATTCCCCAAGGTGGAAATATTTGCTCAAACTAATATGAATATTTTCACACGCTGGATATTAACTAATTAGCTTGCAATAAAAATAAAGCAATATATATTGCTACCAACATCTTACCAGTATTAGAAATATCACATTTTCTAACAAAAGCATTGCTTAAACATCTTTCCAAAAACTAGCTTATTATATCTTCATTTACATTTTTTTTGTTGCTAGAGGACTGAAACATTTTCCTAAGTGAATGTGTCTAACCAATGAGTGAGTTTTTTCATTTATCCTTTGACGATTTATCTTTTAAGATCTTACTGTTTTACTTATTGATTTGTGTGACTGTAATAATTTTGTGCCTCTGAGTTTTATTGCATTTAACCACAATAACAGCATTGGTGAAACGAGATAACTGAGACATTCTAGATGCCAAAGAGCGGTCGGTGATGGCAAAGTGCCAAGGAAGGAAAAAAGGAACAGGAGGGTTATTGTACTGCTGTGTTTCACTGTGACTACGTACCACAGAGGTTGAAGTGTATTAAGCCTTTGTTCAAAAACCCCAGCTGTGATCTACTGTGTATGTCTCAGCATTGGGAGAAGTCTTCTGAGTCTCATGGGGAAATAATGTATGGGTTTAGGGCCCACTTGCCGCCGACTACTTTCTTTAGATATTTATTCCATATTATCTACTGCAATAGTTTCAGATGTAAATGACTATCACCAAATAATCAGTAATAAGGAATCCCACCACATTTTAACAACTTTTATTAAATATACTCAGGGCAAAGTAAAAAATATCATGGACGAAGTAGATGGAACTAACAATGGGGAGCCTGTGTACTGGGTCAAACACTCGTATATCATGAGGCAAGAAGCTGAACCCACTTCTGTCTAATTTAAATAATTATTTCTTTAAAGAGCTCAGTGCCCAGTAAAAACAAAACAAGTGCTCGGAAAGTGGTTGTTGTGAACTGAACTCCATCATACAGAGTCCATTTTTTAAAAGACTGTGTTTATAAATTCCATATCTACAAGAAGATCCACAAGGTGAAATTCTGACACTGAATCCCCAATTTCTAACAGTTCATGTGTCTTGTTCTGATGAAAAAAACTGTCAAATGAGGGAGCAGAGATGGCAAGAAGGTCGTTATTAGGTAGCACTGGACAAATGACCCAGTTATGAGATGAAGAGTACAGACCCTTCACAAGTAAAACCTGAGTTATCACAAAGTACCAAGTAAGTAAACAGATGGCGGCAGGGAAACTTTTGTTGGGTAGAGTTAGCTGGGAAGAGCTCTTGGAGATGAACCTTGAGGTGGTCCTTGAAGATGCCACAAGATCCACCCTGACTGGAAATATTATTTCAGAGTCAAGGAATCTTCTCTCTGACCTAATGCCTCTCCTCATCCCAGAGCAAAGGCACCACTTGTCCCCACCCACTTACACTATGTGTTTTTGAAAGATATTTCCTAGGAACTAAGAAAAATTTCTGTTCAATCAGAGGATCAATCAATGTGAATACCACCATCTGATCTGAGAGTTGACCAGTCCTGGGCTCTCTTTCACTCTTCCCCAGACCCTGCATGTGTTCAATGCTAATTAATTAATCCCTTCATCCTGGGATTACAATCCCCAGTTAGCACACCAGGTCCAATTGCTATTTTTAAGTCCACAAGAGAAAAAGTGATGAACAGAGGAGGAAAACTGTACCTATGCTTCCACTCAGATTGTCCAAAATAACTGGGCTTATGGCTTAAAGGATAGAATACATCAGCTCAATAAAAATAAAATCAGAAGAGCCCATTTCAGGGAATATAAACAATTCACAAATGTAACACTTTTAATGAAATTCTCATTTTTAGAGCAGAAACAGAACATGTCTTCCCTGGGTTACATATTTCTAAAAGAGCAGATTCTTTTAGATATGAATTTTTCAGCATCTAGTGATGGTTTATAACATTTCTTTCTGGTATAGCGGAATGGAGGCATTCACAGTTACAGGAAGAAGAAATGTGACTAGTTTGGGGCTTCACATAAGAGAAATCATGCAGAAAAAAAAATACTCCAAGCCAAAAGAAGACGTTTTAAAACATTGCAAAATCTCAGATTACTTGCTGGTTGCAATGGGAATATGAAACTTTACAAAGGATAGAATTTTCTGTCACCATCTTATCCTAGTGATCAATCTTAGCCTCATCAAGTCATTAGGTCTATCCTGACATGATGCCATACACAGGACACAACCTCCTTTACACAGTGTTCCTGCCAAAAATAAACAAAGCCTAATCCAACCTTTAGTTCTAGCAGGACACAAGGAAGCTAGAAGAACAAGTTAAAGGATTCCACAAAGAAACACCTAGACAAATCCAGAAGGTGAGACATTCTACAGGACAATAGGCCAGTCCCTTCAATAATCAATGTGATGAAAAGAAAAAAAAATTACAGTGGAGGGAAAGCAGTAGGAGAACTATTACAGAATAAAGAAACGTAAAATGCTTAGCAACCTAATTAAATGCATAGTCTTTGATTAGATTCTTGTTTTTAAAACCCATCAGCAAAAGATATTTGGGAAGAAGTAGGGAAATTTATCATGGACTGGCTACAAAATGATTTTAGGGAATTGTTAACTTTAAGTGGAAAGTCATAATATGGATATGTAGAACAATATTCTTCTTTTTAAAAAAAATACATGCTAAAGCAGATAGAAATGAATTGTCATGGTGCTTGTAATTTATTTTGAAGTACTTGACTGAAATAAACAGCAAATATGACAAACATTAACAATTGTTAAATCTAGGTGGAGACTATAAAGATACTGATTCTGTTCACCTCTCTTTTGTAATGTTTCAAATTTTTGTAATAAAATGTTTTTAAAGTTTTCATTTCTAAGTGGCCAAGAAGGCTGCAGCAAGTTTAAGCAGTGAAAAAGTGGAAAACCACATTTATTGAAAATTAGCATACATTTTAAGAATACTGCTCTGCTCAAAGAAACCCTGAACCTGTAGGTATTTAAACAAATTAAAACTGTATGTTGCTATGACATATTTCTACAACAAAAATGAATCTGCTACTGAATACCTAGGTAGTATAAATAAGAAAATGCCAGTGATGATCTTGCACATTTTGGATTATTCTTATTCAAGAAATAAGCATAAGTGGTATATCTTAAAATCACTGCCTTTCTAGATAATAATAGCTCAAAATCCAGTCTTCCACTTGTGTGGGGATGGGAGAATGCCAGACTTCTACAGATGTACCAATGGCTCCAATCAGTGGATTGGCAAGCTCACTTCTCCTTCAGTTGGGTAGGCATTACAGAGAAGGTAAGAGAAGATTTTGACAAAAGCCAGTGTATTGGGGACCACCTGACTGAGGGGAACTTGACCAGGTTAATCCGTTCTTGGGGCTTTATATGGGTCCCAGTTTAAAAGCCTGACCTTTTTTATTTCCAGTCCAGTTGCTAAGTATATTGCTTGACCCCTTAACCATGAAAGCCAAGCCAGTCTATTCCTCCTCTTTACGGTTTTGCCAAAAACTCAAGTCACAATACTAACTACCTGTCACTTAAGAAGTAAACATTATTTTTAATGGAAAGGCTGAAGTATCACCACAGAAATATAGTATGGGTACTGAACATAATGTGGTCAGATTCTGGGCCTTCGCTGAGCCCTCCCACTGTCCCCAAAGCACCATCTTCATGGATCCAGCATCTGAGACACTGAGTACCACCAAGGAGAACAAACCCCAGGCAAAGGACATACAGATCCATGGTCTTTGACTCTAGAGTTTCCACCAAAGTATTTAGGACAATTTCATCTTTTTTAAGGAATTGGAAAGTCACTGTTCACAATGGCTTCTAACCACTTATTCATCCATCAGTCAAAGCATATGATATAATTGATCTGCTAATCACTAGCAAACAAGAAGAGAGTGGTCAAGCAGTAGAGAAAGCCTGGGTTGACT
Source organism: Grampus griseus (assembly GCF_964374135.1). Taxonomy (NCBI): domain Eukaryota; kingdom Metazoa; phylum Chordata; class Mammalia; order Artiodactyla; family Delphinidae; genus Grampus; species Grampus griseus. The sequence continues at coordinate 74,949,191 of NC_139018.1, read as the reverse complement.
GCTGCCATTGCAGCTTTGGCAGCACAAACCACATGGATTAAGACAGTGGTTCTCAAAGGATGGTCCATGGACCTCTAGGAGCCCAAAGACATTTTCAGGGAGTTTCCATGAGGTCAGAACTATTTTCATAATAATATCAAAACAATATTTGCCTATCCTAGTGTTGACATCCGCCTTGATGTTGCAAAAGCTTTGGTGGGTAAAACTGATGGTCCCTTAGCATGAGTGAAGTCAGTGGCCTTGATTCTGTGATTCTGTATCAGTGGTCATTGTATTCTTTGTTGGTACGTATTTGCAGGGCAAACAAAGCCAATTTCACATAAAAATGTTACTGACTATATTAATTGGCTAGGGCTGCCATAACAAAACACTACAGATTAGGTGACTTAAACAACAGAAATTTATTTTCTCACAGTTTTGAGGCTAGAAATTCAAGATCAAGATTCCCATAGAGCTGGTTTCTCTTTGAACCCTCCCTCCTTGGCTTGGAGATGACCACTTTTTCACTGTGTTCTCATATGGACTTTCCTCTATACATGCATAGCCCTTGTGTCTCTTCTCTTTGTGTGTCCAAATTTCCTCTTCTCATAAGGACATCAGTCAGACTGGATTAGAGTACATTGTAATACAAATCAAATGGCGCCATTTAAACTAAATCATCTATTTAACAGCCATATCTACAAATACAGTTATATCATGAGATATGAGGCATAAGGATAATTAACATATGAATTTGAGGAGGACATAATTCTGTCCATAACATTGAAAAAGCAGTGAAACTATTAATTTTATTAAATCTCAACTCTTGAGTATATGTCTTTTTAGTATTCTGTGTGACAAAAGTGGAAGTACACATAAAGCACTTCTGCTGCATTCCAAATTATCATATTATCTCAAGGGAAAACATTTGTGCAATTGTTTGAGTTGCAAGCTGAACTAGCCACTTTTTCCATTCTTTTTACTTGAAAGAATGACTGACAGACAAATTATGGGTATTCAGACTTGGGTAGCTGTCAGGCATTTTCTTGAAAATGAATGAACTGAGCCTGTCACATCAAGAAAAATAATGGATTATTGTTGCTAATAATAAAAATATAAGCTTTCAAGCAAAAATAGAGTTTAGGGAAACTTGTATCTGTCACCATGAGCTGTATGGCTCACCAGTATTTAAATACTATTCTGATTTTAAAATACTGGTGGTCATATTAACTCCTGTGATATATTTGATATTGTATAAGAAATATGTCAACACACAAAAGTTGCCTAACTCAGTGAACAAATTATTTCCCAAAAGACCAATGGATAATCATTCAAAACTATGCATAGATGAAAGTGCCATCCAAAATGCAAGCTAGACCAATGGACTTTAATGGAAAAGAATAGGAAAAGCCCATTAACATGGTTTCTGATTTCACAACGCAAATAACCTACTTTTTTGTACTACACATCTGTGTGAGGCCAGGTTTTGCTCATATATTTCACCAAACCAATATATTGCAATACATAGGAGGCATAAGCAGACATGTAAATCTAATTGTCTTCGCATAAGCCAGCTCTACCCTGATGGTTATTTGAAGACTATGATCAAACACCTTCAGTATCTCCCATCCTTTGGTCTGTATTCTCCGAAGTTTTCTAGCTGTTCCTCCATGTATGTGGTTTGAAGTCTTTTCAACAGTCTGTTCCACCTTAAAAAGCACACATACACACACAGCCTGGTATTCTCCTTTCAATAGACTGCAGTTTGTCTATAACCCTCAATGAATACATGTCAATATCAGGAGCAGGGAGTAGAGATAAATAAAGCAAGTTCAAAGTCCACAATCACAAAATTAAAAGCTCTAGGATGCCCTTGTCCAATCCCTATTTCTTTTCTTGGACTGGCATCCCATAAATTTTCTCCAAGTTCTCTGAGTCTCCAGGCAGGAAGCCTGATCCCACCCAGGACTGGACAACACCATGGGAAACTCAGTCCCCTCACACCATCCCTGTCCTCTAGTCCCTTCTGAGAATGCACTTGTCTGGCCCAGCCTCCTTCCAGGAAGAGGTGAATTTCAGGATGAACCCAACCTCTGCCTGCCCCTCCCCTTTCTCACAGAAGAGCATCTCATACAACAATGCAAAGCCACAGAAAGGAAGAAAAGGCCGGGCTGCCCAGGCCATTCTAAGGCCACTCCAGGGAAGGAGACCAGCTGGAGGACTGAGAGGATAACCAGACACCTTCAAATGACAATGTCAGAATAGAAGACCAAAGACTGGGTATTTGCTGAGTGTATCAAAAGAATATCACTGGATTAGGAATTGGAGTATTGATTTCTTGTATGTTTCTTTAATTTGGGTGCCTTGGCCAGTTGTGAAACCACTCTGGATCTTTCTAGACTCCTTCATTTGAACACATAGTGGAGCAAATATATGATCCTTGAGGGCTCTCCCAACAGTGACATCCTAGGATGCTTCTCTAGAGGCACAGTCCATGCTAGATTACTCATGTTAGTGGAAAGAATGTGATTTAACTACTCCAAACATGTAGATAACATGGAACTCATTTCTCTTTGGCTTTGGAATATATTTCATGGCTTGGAGAAAATCACAACAAATATATCTTCATAATGATGCTTAACTCAGGCCAATGTTAAAAATCGAATTCTTTACAACTAATAGTGCTGTGCTCTGCTAATCAAATATAAGGTAGTATTTCACAAGACACCTAGGGCCAGAGAGAGCAAGGGACTAGGAATTGGGAAGATGTAGCTTCTGGCCATGAATCTGACACTTCCTAGCTCATCCTCTCTGAATATGAGATACTCCATCTTAAAGTGGATTCAGAAGACACTTTCTGAGCACTAGTTCATTGAGGTACTGTGCTGGCCTAGTGGACACAGAGATGAACAAGACAAACTCCTTCTCTAAGACCACAGGAAAGGGGTTTTGAGTGCAGGGATAGAGATAAGCACTGGATGCCATGAAAATTGAAGGGAAGGGGGTGCATCTAATCCAGTGCACTGTTGGGCAGCCATTTAAGACTTCCTAGGGAAGAAAACAGCTAAGCTCAGACCAGTAAATCAATAGGATCTAAGGAGGTGGGTTAGGGACAAAACTGGGGAACTGAAGAAGGAAAGGGTATTTCAGGCAAAAGCAATCACTTGGCAAAGGCAAAGAGGTATGAAAGACCATGGAGCTTTCAGGAAGCAAGTTGTTCAACACAGCTGAGTTTAGGGCAGCATGTGGAAAAGGATAAGATAGCCTAGGAAGGCAAGCAAGATAGCCTAGGAAGGCAAGCAAAACCCTGTACTCCAAGCCATCTTATCCTGAGGATAATGGGGTGCTACAATAAATTTCAGCATGTAATTTCATAGGTCAAGCCCCACAAGGCTTAGCATCTTTATTAATCAGGTATTTCTACTGTGATTATTAGCTATAACAAACATTCACAAAATCGCAGTTGCTTTACAACAAACATATATTGCCTTTGCTCATTGGTCAGCAGGCCAGCTGGACTCGGCCTCAAGTTGTGGGCTGCATTCAGGGCTGCTCTACATGTCTTCATTCTGGGACCCAGACTGAAGCAGCAGTGACCCTCTGAGCACACTCTTCTCACCTCAGAGGACAAAGGTTCAAGAGTGCTGGCAGAAATCCATGATGTCATGCCATGTGGAGCCTCAGCCTAGAACTGGCACTGTCACCTCCACCCACAATCTATGGATCCATGCAAGGCCACGCTCCAGGTCAATGGAGTGGGATGTACACCCACCTGGAGTGGAGGCCCTGCAAAGTCCCGTGGCAAAGTCCCTGGATGATACTCCTGGTACAGGGAGGAGTGAAGCACTGGGAAACACAGCAGCTGCATTCTCCTCAGGATTCAGTACCCCAAAACTTTCTGCCATGGCCACAGGATTGTAAGATTCACGGCCCCAGACCCACAAGGTTGCAGAGTTTAAGTGTTGGTTTCCTCGAGATTTTAATTGCCTTTTCATTCCCAACTTTTTTGTTTCTTAAAGCTAGTTCCATTCAAACCAGTCTCTGATGGCTGCTTGGGAAAGTCTGTGCACCAGCACTAGGAGGGAGTCAGTGGGCCTCACAGGGGTGCATCAGAAGCCGAATTTACTATTCAACACGCTAACCACCCACCTGTTGCCATTTCAAAGACTGGCACCTAAACCAGCCATACTCAACCGTCCAAGTTCAATGTTTTATTCCCAACTGGCCTCTCCCCATGAGGTCCACATTCTCCTGCTCTCTGCTCAAGCCATCCTTTGTTACATTGTCTGTTACTCAGAAAATAACATTTCTGCTTCTCCAGTTTTCCTATTCATTCTTTGAGTTTTTTAATCAGCAAAAGAGTGTTAGACCATGTGTGTGGAGATGATGTTGCTTGGAGTTCACGGGGCAGAAATACAGTTGTATGGAAGGTGGGAAGGAGTTGTCACAAGATTATAAGGAAAATTGTTATACTTAAATTAAGCCATGGATTTAGATAAGATCCTCCAAAGAAAGTGTGAAGATCAACCTTTTTTCAATCCTGCTCTCTCTTGATAACAACAGCAAAAGAATTCACACTCTCCTTTAATGGTTAACATTCCATGAGGGTACTTTCAATGACTCTAGTGTATCTCTTTATTTTCATAATAATAGACACACAGATCAAAGGCTAACCAAGACCAATGTGTTGAGATCACCAAAGTTTTCAAAAAGGGTATGATGATGTTAAAAATCAGAAGTCCAACAAGAATATAAATAAATAGCATGGCCTGAATTTGGCCAGAGCCACTGCGCCTAGGTTCACAGGTTGTGTCTGGCACAAGGACCCTCGGCCAAGGGGACAAGTGGGGCTAAAATTCAGCTCCAGCTCTGCTGTCCCTGGTGAGGAGCTGCCTCAGCTGGAGAAAGGGAAGCCTTTCATAAAGCTCACAAAGGTGCCTTCTGTTTGCCAAGCTTGAACACTAGGCGATGCCACTGCATTTCCCCAGCGGGTTGCCCTTTCCAAGTCACACCAAGAAACATATGGACTACTGGCCCTGAATTTAGCCAAGAGCTAGTCAATGGAGAGGATAAAATTCTAAGTTTATATGAAAGCCTTTTCGACTCTATAACACCCTCCACGTGTAAAGTAGGGCAGGCAGAGGTGATTTGGAAGCATAGCAGGTGAGAGCAGAAATTACATTGACCACAAAACTTTTCTGCCTACCTACAGCTTATAGAACCCAGTTGAGACATTCAGGTCTGACAAACTCCTCTGTGGGAAACCATCTGAGAGGAGACTGGCCAGAAAGCACAGATAGGAGAAGATGTCATGATTTCTGAAAGTCCATTCTAGTTGCAAACTCCAGGGCAGATCCCAGCAGCAGGGCAGAAGAGCCTGAGAAAGAAGCACCCAGGTGAGCCTGCTCTGACCTGCAGCCAAGACTCTGATATTGCTGAAGCTTGACTTGGAGAAAAATCCTATGACGGGTGTTCTCAGAGGCCCCATAGGACAAAACCAAGGGGAGGTTTTTGTAAAGCTCTGTAGCACTGTGGGTGGGATTTACGAGCACATTGCTACAAAACTCACAGAGACCTGTACAGAAACTGTAGGGGCAAAAGTGGAATTTCCCCCTGAATTCCTCATCCTGGCTACCATGACTATCAGACTAATTTTCCCATGACTCCCTGACTGAACTCCCACAAAATACCAGCTGCCATTTTTGCTTCACATAAGGCATCCAGTCCCAAGTTCATTAAAATGTTGTAACCGAAATTCTGATGGAAACTTGCATGTTCCAAACTTAAATCTGACCATTCGCTAAGCAGAGAATTTCCTGCAAATGTTCTATCCTATTTATATTTTCCAGTGTTTCCTTTCTAAAGCTAACTCCCAAAGGGCTTTGCTATGCTTTCCAGTTTCATCACAAGGTCAATGTACAAGTTAATTTTTTTAATTTCTTCAGCCCAATAGGTGCCTGGAATAACAGAGAAATGGAAAGATTCCCTCTTCCATTTATCTATTATTCCAGGCACCTATTGGGAACAAAAACCTCAAGCTTGGACTACCTTGGGACCTACAACAACCATAAAACGTGCTCTTGGTGTCACTGGTCTAACAGCCAATTACTCACTCAGTTTCTTCTGCAGCGTTTATTCCTCAGTATCTTTTTCTAATCTTGATCCTTAGGCCTCCACTTTATAAATTCATATTTCCTTCTTTGACATCTACTCATAGTGTTGATAGTCTACAAAATTTCCACCACTCATTTCTTCCTCCCAGCCTCCCTCACCCTGAGCTTTACGCCTTCCAACAATAAACCTTCCCAGAACATTAGTATCTCAACTGAAAAATGACGCAAAACAGGTCCCTTCCTATTCCGGTTTTTTGCTGCTCAGTCCTACCCCAACCCATGTAGGACTGGAAAGTTAGGACCACCTTCCCCGTTTGTGGACACTTTCTCAGAGATCTGTCACCAGAGCAACATTTGGGGCTGAGTCCATGATACTATAACACTTGAAGATGCCTGACTCAGAAAGACTTGCAAGTTTGTACCTAAATTCAGGTCCAGCTACTGTATCACTGGAATTTACCATTGGAAAAGGTGGGCTATGTTTGTACCACTCCTTGAAAGTCCCAGAACTGAATCTCAGATTCTACAGGATATATGGATGTATGAAGCTCAAGTGCACCAGTTCTATGGACTGTGATGGGAGCTGTCCAGATCATAGGCCTTCAGTGGAAGAAGGAAACATTGTCACCTTAAAAAACTCCAACTCTCTCGGCTACTTGTGTTCTCTGATACCACACCTCATTCTACCATTTATGTTAGATCAAATCTACTGAAAAATAAACTGGACAAAGACATAGTCTTTGCAAGTCTTCAGACTCAAAGTAAAGTAAATGAATCTGACTCCAGATTAAAATCTTTCCCTCTCTCCAGCACAGAATCCAAGAGCTAGGTATAAAGCAGGTCTTTATGCACCCTATTTTTACATTTGGATAATTCCTCCCGCTTCCTGTACAAAGGTTCTACATATGGAGAATTCCGTGATGAAAATGGAGACTCCATCCTACATACACTAATAACTCAACTATCAGTGTAGAATGAGTGTGTAAAGGGAAGACAATTTTGTACTAAGATTATTTAGCTTCTATTTACAGATGAAAAACAATAGACACTTTCTTCCTACACTGGCTTTCTCTCTGGATAGAGTGTTTGCCATTGCTTTTTGGCTTCCACACCCCAAGCCATCTGTTCTCCACCACATCTGGAGGAGGATCTCCTGGTTCAGCATTGTTGACGCCATCACACTGATCCCAGAAATCAGACCTAACTATATACATTGGCTAGTAAACCTGGAAAAGCCCATATTCTAAGATAGAGGTGAAAAGTGGTGGGATGGATGGAACCTGGGTGCTGGGAAACTGCTCAAGTCCACTGCTGACTCAGTCTTCTCACCACCCACCTAATAATGTCTTCCTTATGAGGCACCAGAAACCCAGAATAACCACATTCTGTGGTTCCTGTACCCCCTGACACCCCACATTTGAGTTCCTTTCCTATTCAGAGAACAAAAGCTGCTGGCTTTGAGCCAGTTCACAACAGATGTGGGGCACAACCACCAGCTACCCAGGAAGCATTCACCAGGGCAGGGCATGAGAATCGGCTTCTCAGAAAGTCCCATACTTGTGATCCCATCAATCACCTGACACCTGCCCAAAGAGAGAGACTGGGAGACTTTCTCCTGAGCATCTTCACAGATTTAATGCTTCCTGTTGAGAACTGAGGATCCTGAGTCATGACTAAGTTTAAGAGACTGAAAGTTAAGTGAATTATTGGAAAGTAGTTATTACAACTCTACAGGTACCATAGAAATGCCTGCAGATTTATCCAAAACTTTGATACAATGCCTTCCTAAATCACTGACCTTACCCATCTCACTCTCTGAATCCATGAGGTGATCACACACTGGATGGGCTTTCAAAGCTGTGAGCAGAAGGACCTTTCCTTTCTCCACATGCAGGTCAATGGGGCTGGAGATACTGCTCCTGAGAATGTTATTGCTAGTTTGTGCCAGACCTTACAAGGATGTCCTTGTACTGCAACTCTCTGTAAGAGACTGTATCCTGGCTTTCCCTAAGTCTGTAGATTTCTTTTACTACTTTTGTGACCCAAGAAATAGTCCCTTCTGTGGACTGCCTACTTCATAAAGCTAAGAAAAATAGGAAGCATATGGACAAAGTATAAGGAAATACACAAAAACATTAGTACCAGGGAAAATACTCTTGTAGACTCGGAGTATTTAAAACTTGAATTGATATTAACCTTATCTCCCCAGCAAATGTAAAGGTCAGTATTAAAATGTGTATTTTCTCAGTGTCTCTGAAAGAAAATATGAGAATTCATGGAGTACAGAATCTTTGAATCCTGCAGTTTCCACACCAATAAACAAAAGTGCTTCACTGTAGCTGGAATGATCCAAAGCCTTGGCAGTAGCTAAGGGAGGCTGCAGCTGCCAACCCTCTGCAAACTGTAAAGTAGGTCATCCACAGCTCCTTGTTCTCATCTTTCTGGGCCTTTTCCCTGGACCCTCCTCCCCATCACATCCCTCATATGCTTCTATTCTATTCCCTTCAAAACCTGGTATCAAGAAATGACCTGAAACTAGTTCATACTAATTTAGGGAAGAATGGAAATAGATGGAGGCTTTAGGTTTTCTAAGTTTGGGGTGGGAGGGAGGGAACATTGTATTTAATAGATATAATAGCCATGAGCTAAAGACTAAAGCAACCGTGGCAGAATTTTCAAAGCTTGAGGACACTGCCCAAAACGAGAGATGGAAGTTTGTTCTCTCCGTGTTTGGAGATTCGGTGTGGATCAGACAAAGAGAATCTGGAGTCTCTAAGCAGGCACTTCTATTCTTGTGTTCAGAAAGAGGTCCAGAATTGTGGCCAACAGAAATATAAAATTTAAATGTGTGTGACTTAATCTAATAGCAAGAATAGTTTTCCGTAGTTGACATTATTCAGCCAAGAAACAAACATCCTTATCAGAGAGTGAGTTCAGGTGGATGACTACACTAGGAAGGTTGTCTGCATGGTTGGCAGATAGAATTCAATGACCTGAATTCTTTTCTCCTTAAAATTCATTACAATATTCCATGTCGAAAAAAACTCAACTGACACCTAAAAGCAACTACAGTTACTATTTGGGTATATTCCTTCCCAGTTTTCTTTTCAAAGTACATACTCTCTATATGTACTCATACTCCATATACACAATTCATCTGTTTTAACATTATAAAATCAATTCCATATTTTTTTATTTGATACTTTTAGTAATCAGTTTCTTTTTGGTTTTTGTTTTGTTTTGTTTTGTTTTGCGGTACGCGGGCCTCTCACTGTTGTGGCCTCTCCCGTTGCAGAGCACAGGCTCCAGACGCGCAGGCTCAGCGGCCATGGCTCACGGGCCCAGCCGCTCCGCAGCATGTGGGATCTTCCCGGACCAGGGCACGAACCCGTGTCCCCTGCATCGGCAGGCAGACTCCCAACCACTGCGTCACCAGGGAAGCCCAGTAATCAGTATTTTTAATGAGCTACATTAATACTGTACTTAGGAACCTGCTATGGATCAATCAGTTCTTGTGTGATGGAGAATTTGGGCAACGTTTACATTTCTCCTATTGTAAAAACTGCTTTAAGGAATATATCCATATGTGACATTTCCATTATTTAAAATTATGATATGTATATATGATGAAAACATTATACATAGATATAACTACATGTACATAACTATATTTTATGTATATAGTATATTCTTTGTAATATAAAGTAAGTCCCCACTCTTCCTCAACTAGATTATTGAAAATGAGGGTTACCAAAGTTAGCAGAAGGAAAGAAATCATAAAAATCAGATCAGAAATAAATGAAAAAGAAATGAAGGAAATGATAGCAAAGATCAATAAAACTAAAAGCTGGTTCTTTGAGAAGATAAACAAAATTGATAAACCATTAGCCAGACTCATCAAGAAAAAAAAAGAAGACTCAAATAAATAGAATTAGAAATGAAAAAGGAGAAGTAACAACTGACACTGCAGAAATACAAAGGATCATGAGAGATTACTGCAAGCAACTACATGCCAATAAAATGTCCTGCAAGAAATGGACAAATTCTTAGAAAAGCACAACCTTCCCAGACTGAACCAGGAAGAAACAGAAAACATAAATGAACCAATCACAAGCACTGAAATTGAGACTGTGATTAAAAATCTTCCAACAAACAAAAGCCCAGGATCAGATGGCTTCACAGGCGAATTCTATCAAACATTTACAGAAGAGCTAACACCTATCCTTCTCAAATGCTTGCAAAATACAGCAGAGGGAGGAACACTCCCAATCTCATCCTACGAGGGCACCATCACCCTGATACCAAAACCAGACAAGGATGTCACAAAGAAAGAAAACTACAGGCCAATATCACTGATGCAAAAATCCTCAACAAAATACTAGCAAACAGAATCCAACAGCACATTAAACGGATCATACACCATCATCAAGTGGGGTTTATTCCAGCAATGCAAGGATTCTTCAATATACGCAAATCAATCAACGTGATACACCATATTAACAAATTGAAGGAGAAAAACCATATGATCATCTCAATAGATGCAGAGAAAGCTTTTGACAAAATTCAACACCCATTTATGATAAAAACGCTGCAGAAAGTAGGCATAGAGGGAACTTTCCTCAACATAATAAAGGCCATATATGACAAACCCACAGCCAACATCGTCCTCAATGGTGAAAAACTGAAAGCATTTCCACTAAGATCAGGAAGAAGACAAGGTTGCCCACTCTCACCACTCTTATTCAACATAGTTTTGGAAGTTTTAGCCACAGCAATCAGAGAAGAAAAGGAAATAAAAGGAATCCAAATCGGAAAAGAAGAAGTAAAGCTGTCACTGTTCGCAGATGACATGATACTATACATAGAGAATCCTAAAGATGCTACCAGAAAACTACTAGAGCTAATCAATGAATTTGGTAAAGTAGCAGGATACAAAATTAATGCACAGAAATCTCTGGCATTCCTATACACTAAGGATGAAAAATCTGAAAGTGAAATCAAGAAAACACTCCCATTTACCACTGCAACAAAAAGAATAAAATATCTAGGAATAAACCTACCTAAGGAGTCAAAAGACCTGTATGCAGAAAATTATAACACACTGATGAAAGAAATTAAAGATGATACAAATAGATGGAGAGATATACCATGTTCTTGGATTGGAAGAATCAACACTGTGAAAATGACTCTACTACCCAAAGCAATCTACAGATTCAATGCAATCCCTATCAAACTACCACTGGCATTTTTCACAGACCTAGAACAAAAAATTTCACAATTTGTATGGAAACACAAAAGACCCCGAATAGCCAAAGCAATCTTGAGAACGAAAAACGGAGCTGGAGGAATCAGGCTCCCTGACTTCAGACTATACCACAAAGCTACAGTAATCAAGACAGTATGGTACTGGCACAAAAACAGAAAGATAGATCAATGGAACAGGATAGAAAGCCCAGAGATAAACCCACGCACATATGGTCACCTTATCTTTGACAAAGGAGGCAGGAATGTACAGTGGAGAAAGGACAGCCTCTTCAATAAGTGGTGCTGGGAAAGCTGGACAGGTACATGTAAAAGTATGAGATTAGATCACTCCCTAACACCATACACAAAAATAAGCTCAAAATGGATTAAAGACCTAAATGTAAGGCCAGAAACTATCAAACTCTTAGAGGAAAACATAGGCAGAACACTCTATGACAAAAATCACAGCAAGGTCCTTTTTGACCCCCCTCCTAGAGAAATGGAAATAAAAACAAAAGTAAACAAATGGGACCTAATGAAACTTAAAAGCTTTTGCGCAGCAAAGGAAACCATAAAGAAGACCAAAAGACAACCCTCAGAATGGGAGAAAATATTTGCAAATGAAGCAACTGACAAAGGATTAATCTCCAAAATTTATAAGCAGCTCATGCAGCTTAATAACAAAAAAACAAACAACCCAATCCAAAAATGGGCAGAAGACCTAAATAGACATTTCTCCAAAGAAGATATACAGACTGCCAACAAACACATGAAAGAATGCTCAACATCATTAATCATTAGAGAAATGCAAATCAAAACTACAATGAGATATCATCTCACACCAGTCAGAATGGCCATCATCAAAAAATCTAGAAACAATAAATGCTGGAGAGGGTGTGGAGAAAAGGGAACACTCTTGCACTGCTGGTGGGAATGTGAATTGGTTCAGCCACTATGGAGAACAGTATGGAGGTTCCTTAAAAACTACAAATAGAACTACCATATGACCCAGCAATCCCACTACTGGGCATATACCCTGAGAAAACCAAAATTCAAAAAGAGTCATGTACCAAAATGTTCATTGCAGCTCTATTTACAATAGCCTGGAGATGGAAACAACCTAAGTGCCCATCATCGGATGAATGGATAAAGAAGATGTGGCACATATATACAATGGAATATTACTCAGCCATAAAAAGAAACGAAATTGAGCTATTTGTAATGAGGTGGATAGATCTAGAGTCTGTCATACAGAGTGAAGTAAGTCAGAAAGAGAAAGACAAATACCGTATGCTAACACATATATATGGAATTTAAGAAAAAAAATGTCATGAAGAACCTAGGGGTAAAGCAGGAAGAAAGACGCAGACCTCCTAGAGAACGGACTTGAGGTTATGGGGAGGGGGAAGGGTGAGCTGTGACAGGGCGAGAGAGAGTCATGGGCATATACACACTAACAAACGTAGTAAGGTAGATAGATAGTGGGAAGTAGCTGCACGGCACAGGGATATTGGCTCGGTGCTTGTGACGCCTGGAGGGGTGGGATAGGGAGGGTGGGATAGGGAGGGTGGGAGAGAGGGAGACGCAAGCGGGAAGAGATATGGGAACATACGTATATATATAACTGATTCATTTTGTTGTGAAGCTGAAACTAACATACCATTGTAAAGCAATTACACTCCAATAAAGATGTTAAAATGAAAAAAAATAAAAATAAATAAAAATAAAAATACATTTTAAAAAATGAAAAAAAAAAGAAAAAGGAGAAGTAACAAGTGACACTGCAGAAATACAAAACATCATGAGAGATTACTACAATCAGCTCTATGCCAATAAAATGGACAACCTGGAAGAAATGGACAAATTATTAGAAATGCACAACCTGCCAAGACTGAATCAGTAAAAAATAGAAAATATGAACAGACCAATCAGAAGCACTGAAATTGAGACTGTGATTAAAAATCTTCCAACAAACAAAAGCCCAGGATCAGATGGCTTCACAGGCGAATTTTATCAAACATTTAGAGAAGAGCTAACACCTATCCTTCTCAATCTCTTCCAAAATATAGCAGAGGGAGGAACACTCCCAAACTCTTTCTACGAAGCCACCATCACCCTGATACCAAAACCAGACAAGGATGTCACAAAGAAAGAAAACTACAGGCCAATATCACTGATGAACATAGATGCAAAAATCCTCAACAAAATACTAGCAAACAGAATCCAACAGCACATTAAACGGATCATACACCATGATCAAGTGGGGTTTATTCCAACAATGCAAGGATTCTTCAATATACGCAACTCAATCAAGGTGATACACCATATTAACAAATTGAAGGAGAAAAACCATATGATCATCTCAATAGATGCAGAAAAAGCTTTCGACAAAATTCAACACCCATTTATGATAGAAACCCTGCAGAAAGTAGGCATAGAGGGAACTTTCCTCAACATAATAAAGGCCATATATGACAAACCCACAGCCAATATCATCCTCAATGGTGAAAAACTGAAAGCATTTCCACTAAGATCAGGAAGAAGACAAGGTTGCCCACTCTCACCACTCTTATTCAACATAGTTTTGGAAGTTTTATCCCTAGCAATCAGAGGAGAAAAGGAAATAAAAGGAATCCAAATCGGAAAAGAAGTAAAGCTGTCACTGTTTGCAGATGACATGATACTATACATGGAGAATCCTAAAGATGCTACCAGAAAACTACTAGAGCTAATCAATGAATTTGGTAAAGTAGCAGGATACAAAATTAATGCACAGAAATCTCTGGCATTCCTATACACTAAGGATGAAAAATCTGAAAGTGAAATCAAGAAAACACTCCCATTTACCATTGCAACAAAAAGAATAAAATATCTAGGAATAAACTTACCTAAGGAGACAAAAGACCTGTATGCAGAGATTTATAAGACACTGATTAAAGAAATGAAAGATGATACAAATAGATGGAGAGATATACCATGTTCTTGGATTGGAAGAATCAACATTGTGAAAATGACTCTACTACCCAAAGCAATCTACAGATTCAATGCAAACCCTATCAAACTACCACTGGCATTTTTCACAGAACTAGAACAAAAACTTTCACAATTTGTATGGAAACACAAAAGACCCCGAATAGCCAAAGCAATCTTGAGAACGAAAAACGGAGCTGGAGGAATCAGGCTCCCTGGCTTCAGACTATACCACAAAGCTACAGTAATCAAGACAGTATGGTACTGGCACAAAAACAGAAAGATAGATCAATGGAATAGGATAGAAAGCCCAGAGATAAACCCACGCACATATGGTCACCTTATCTTTGACAAAGGAGGCAGGAATGTACAGTGGAGAAAGGACAGCCTCTTCAATAAGTGGTGCTGTGAAAACTGGACAACTACATGTAAAAGTATGAGATTAGATCACTCCCTAACACCATACACAAAAATAAGCTCAAAATGGATTAAAGACCTAAATGTAAGGCCAGACACTATCAAACTCTTAGAGGAAAATACAGGCAGAACACTCTATGACAGAAATCACAGCAAGATCCTTTTTGACCCACCTCCTAGAGAAATGGAAATAAAAACAAAAATAAACAAGTGGGACCTAATGAAACTTCAAAGCTTTTGCACAGCAAAGGAAACCATAAAAAAGATCAAAAGACAACCCTCAGAATGGGAGAAAATATTTGCAAATGAAGCAACTGACAAAGGATTAATCTCCAAAATTTATAAGCAGTACATGCAGCTCAATAACAAAAAAACAAACAACCCAATCCAAAAATGGGCAGAAGACCTAAATAAACATTTCTCCAAAGAAGATATACAGAGTGCCAACAAACACATGAAATTATGCTCAACATCATTAATCATTAGAGAAATGCAAATCAAAACTACAATGAGATATCAGCTCACACCAGTCAGAATGGCCATCATCAAAAAATCTAGAAACAATAAATGCTGGAGAGGGTGTGGAGAAAAGGGAACCCTCTTACACTGTTGGTGGGAATGTAAATTGATACAGCCACTATGGAGAACAGTATGGAGGTTCCTTAAAAAACTACAAATAGAACTACCATATGACCCAGCAATCCCACTACTGGGCATATACCCTGAGAAAACCATAATTCATAAAGAGTCATGCACCAAAATGTTCATTGCAGCTCTATTTACAATAGCCTGGAAATGGAAACAACCTAAGTGTCCATCATTGGATGAATGGATAAAGAAGATGTGGCACATATATACAATGGAATATTACTCAACCATAAAAAGAAACGAAATTGAACTATTTGTAATGAGGTGGATAGACCTAGAGACTGTCATACAGAGTGAAGTAAGTCAGAAAGAGAGAGACAAATACCGTATTCCAGCACATATATACGGAATTTAAGAAAAAAAAATGTCATGAAGAACCTAGGGGTAAGACAGGAATAAAGACACAGACCTACTAGAGAATGGAGTTGAGGATATGGGGAGGGGGAAGGGTAAGCTGTGACAAAGAGAGAGAGAGGCATGGACATATATACACTACCAAACGTAAGGTAGGTAGCTAGTGGGAAGCAGCCGCATAGCACAGGAGATCAGCTCTGTGCTTTGTGACCAATAGGGAGGGTGGGAGGGAGGGAGACGCAAGAGGGAAGAGATATATGGGAACATATGTATATGTGTAACTGATTCTCTTTGTTATAAAGCAGAAACTAACACACCATTGTAAAGCAATTATACTCCAATAAAGATGTAAAAAAATAAAATAAAATAAAAAATAAATAATTTATTTATTTTAAATACCTGAACAAAATAAATTGCAAATATGACAAACATTAAAGATTGTTAAATCTAAATGATGAATCCAAGATATTGATTGTATTCCCCTCTTTTTCCCTAATATTTCAAAAGCTTTATAAAAAAATATTTTTAATTTTTTCATTTCTTGGCCATTAAGTGGTCAAGAGCTCTACAGCAAGTTTAAGCAGTGAAAAAGTGAAATACAATATGTTTCTTGAAAATCAGCATGATTTCTTGACGAATACTGCTCAGCTCAAAGAAACCGTGAATCCACAGACATTTAAAGATATTAAAACTGTGTGTTCATATGACATATTTCTAAGACAACAATGGACTCTGTCACTGCCTACATACATAAAATTAATGAGAAAACTGCAAGTGATGATTTTCCACGTTTTGGATTGTTCTTATTCAAGAACAATCTTGAACTGGAGAGGCATAAGTGGTGTACCTTAAAATCACTGCCTTTCAAGATCTGAAATAATGATAATAGCTCAAAATCCAGACTTCCACTTGTGTGGAGGTGGGGCAGAGCCAGACTTCTACAGACGTACCAAAGACTCCAGTCAGTGGATTGGCAAGCTCACTTCTCCTTCAGTTGGGTGAGCATCACAGAGAAGGTAAGAGAAGGTTTTGACAAAAGCCAAAGTGTGTTGGGGGCCTCCTCACTGAGGGGAACTTGACAAGATTTATCCATGCTTGGGGCTTTATATGGGTCTCAGATCAAAAGCCTGGTCTTTTTTAATTCCAGTCCAGTTGCTAAGTATATTGTTTGATCCATTAACCACGAAAGCCCAGTCGATCTATTCCTCCCCTTTAGCATTTTGCCAAAAATTCAAGTCACCTTCCTAACTACCTGTCACTTAAACGAGAAATATTATTTTTAATGGAGAGGTTGAAGTTTTGCTGCAGAAATATAGTTTGGATACTGAACATAATATAGTCAGACTCTGGGCCTTCCCTGAGCCTTCCCACTGTCCCCAAAGCACCATCTTCATGGATCCAGCATCTGAGACACTGAGTACCACCAAGGAGAACAATCCCCAGGCAGAGGACATACAGGTCCATGGTCTTTGACTCTAGAGAGTCCACCAAAGTATTTAGGACAATTTCATGTTTTTTAAGGAACTGGAAAATTACTGCTCACAATGGCTTCTGACCACTTATTCATCTATCAGTTAAAGCATATGATATAATTGATCTGCTAATCACTAGCAAACAAGAAGAGAGTGGTCAAGCTGCTGCCATTGCAGCTTTGGCAGCACAAACCACATAGATTAGGACAGTGGTTTTCAAAGAATGGCCCATGGCCCACTAAGGACACAAAGACATTTTCAGGGAGTCTGTGATGTCAGAACTAGTTCCATAATAATATCAAAAGAATATTTGCCTTTTTCTTTGTGTTGACATTGCCCTGATGGTGTAAAAGCAATGGTGGATAAAGCTCCTGGTCCCTCATCATGAATCAAGGCAGAGGCCTCAATTCTGTATTAGTGGTCAATATAGCCTTCATTTCTATATTTGCAAGGGGGGAAAAAAAGCCAGTTTCTCCTAAAAATGTTATTGACTATATGAGTTGGCTAAGGCTGCCATAACAAAATAACACAGACCAGGTGGCTTAAGCAATAGAAACTTATTTTCTTACAGTTCTGAAGCTAGAAATCGAGGATCAAGGTGCCCACAGAGTCGGTTTCTCCTTATCCCTCCCTCCTTGGCTTGGAGATGACCACCTTCTCTCTGTGTCCTCATATGGACTTTCCTCTGTGCGTGCAAATCCTTTGTGTCTCTTCTCTTTGCGTGCCCAAATTTCTTCTTCTCATAAGGACACCAGTTAGGCTGGATTAGGGTCCACTCTAATCCAGTCCAAATGGCCCCATTACACCTTATCTTTAAAGGCCCTATTTCCAAAAAAAGGATACATTTTGAGGTACTGGGGGTAAGGACTTCAACATATGGATTTGGGGAGGACACAGTTCAGTCCATAACATTGAAAAAGCAGTAAAAGTATTAATTTTATTAAATCTCCACTCTTGAGTATATGTCTTTTTAGTATTCTGTGTGACAAAAGTGGAAGTACACATAAAGCACTTCTGTTGCATTCCAAATTATTATGTTATCTCAAGGGAAAATATCGTTTGAGTTACAGGCTGAACTAGCCACTTTTTCCATGAAACACCATTTTGCTGAACAGAATGACTGGCAGGGAAACCATGGTTAATCAAATTTGGGTAGTTGTCAGGCATTTTCTTGAAAATGAATGAACTGAGCCTGCACATCAAGAAAAACAATGGACCATTGTTGCTAATAATAAAAATCTAAGCTTTCAGGCAAAAATTACAATTTGGGAAATTTGTATCTGCTACCATGAGCTGTATGGCTCCCCAGTATTTAAATAGTGCTCTGATTTAAAGATATTGGTGATCATATTAACTACTATGATATATTAGATATTGTATAATGCAATGTGATAACACACGCAAGTTGCCTAACACAGAGAGCCAATTATTTCTCAGAAGACCAATGGATAAAGTTACAAAACCATGCATGGGTGAAAGTTCCATCCAAAATGCAAGCGAGACCAAAGGATTTTAATAGAAAAGAATATGGTAAGTCCATTAACACGGTTTCAGGTTTCATATTGTGACTAACCTACCTTTTTGTACTACGTGTTTGTATGTACAAGGCCAAGTTTTGCTCATATATTGCAACCAAACTAATATATTGCAATAGATAGAAGGCATAAGTATACATGTGAATCCAGTTGTCTTCGAATAAGCCAGCTCTACCCTGATGGTTATCTGAAGACTATGATAAAACACCTCCCATCCTTTGGTCTATATTCTCCAAAGTTTTCTAGCTGTTCCTCCTTGTATGTGGTTTGAAGTCTTTTCAACTGCTTGGTATCAGCTTTGAATCCACTGCAGTTTGTCTATAACCGTCAAAGAGTACATGTCAATATCAGGAGCAAGCAGTGAAGATAAATAAAGCAAGTTCAAAGTCCACAATCACAAAATTAAAAGCTCTAGGATGCCCTTGTCCAATCCCTATTTCTTTTCTTGGCCTGGCATCCCATAAATTTTCCCAAGTGCTCTGAATATCCAGGCAGGAAGCCTGATCCCACCCAGGATTGGACAACACCATGGTAAACTCAGTCTCCACACACCATTCCTGTCCTCTGATCCCTTCTGGGAATGCACTTATTTGGCACTGAAAATGACCTAGCCTCCTTCCAGGAAGAGGGGAACTTCAGGATAAACCCACCCTGTGCCTGCCTCTCCCCTTTCCCACAGAAGAGCATATCCTACAACAATGAAAAGCCACATAAAGAAAGAAAATGCCAGGTTTCCATTCTAAGGCCACTCCAGGGAAGGAGATCAGCTGGAGGACTGAGAGGATACCCAGACTTTCAAATTACAAATGTCAGAATAAAGGAACAAAGAAGACTTGGTATCTGCCAAGTGTACAAAAAAATATTCCTGAACTAAGAATTGGGATACTTGAGTTCTTGTATGTTCTTTTGAAGTTGGGTGCCTTGGCCAGTTCCAAAACCTCTCTGGATCTTTCTACACCCTTTCATCTGAACATATCGGGGAGCAAATATATGATCCTTGAGGGTTCTCGCAGCTGTGACATCCTAGGATGCTTCTCTAGAGGCACAGTTGACCCTTCATTACTCCAAATATGTATACAACATATTGATTTGAATACTCCAGATATGTGGTTTGAATACTCCAAATATGTAGACAACATGAAACTCATTTCTCTTTGCCTTTGGAATATATTTCATGGTGTGGAGAAAATCACAACAAATTTATGTTCCCAATGATGCTTAACTCAGGCTAATGTTAAAAATCTAATTATTTACAATTAATGATGCCATGCTCTCCTAAACAAATGCAAGGTAGTATTCCATAGGGCACCCAGGGCCAGAGACAGTAAGGGACTAGGAATTGGGAAGATGTGGGTTCTAGCCACGGACCTGTCACTTCCCAGTTTATCCTCTCAGAATATGAGATACCGCATCCTTAAAATAGTTTCAGAAGACACTTTCTGAGAACTCACTCAATAAGGCACTGTGCTGGCACAGAGGACAGAGATAAACAAGACAAATCCCTTCTCTCAAGGGTCTGTATCTAATCAAAACAAAGGAAAAGGGTTTTGAGAGCAATGATAGGGATAAGCACTGGATGCAAGAAGATTCAGGGAAAGGGGTGCATCTAACCCAGTACAGTCTTTGGCACTCATTTAGAACTTCCCAGGGATGTCAACAGCTAAGCTCAGATCAGGAAATCAATAAGATCTAAGGAGCAGGGTTAGGGACAAAATTGGGAACTGAAGAAGGAAAGGGCATTCCAGCAAAAGCAATCACAGGGCAAAGTAAAGAGATATAAAAGAACATGGCACTTTCAGGATGCAAGTAGTTCAAGGCAACTGAGTTTAAGGGAGCAAATGGAAAAGTACAAGATGTAGGCCTAGGAAGGCAAGCAAAAGCCTGTATTCCAAACCGTCTTATCCTGAGCATAATGGAGAGCTACCATAAATTTTAGCAAGTAACCCCTTAGTTGGGGTCCCCCTAAGGCTTAGCATCTATAATAATCAGCTCTCGGCCAAGGGGACAAGTGGGGCTAAAATTCAGCTTGAGCTCTGCGGGCCGAGCCAAGGCCCTGGTATGAGGCTGCATCAGCTGGAGAAAGGGAAGCCTTTCATAAAGCTCACAAAGTAACCTGTTTGCCAACTAGAACCCTAGGAGCTGCCACTGCATTTGCCCAGTAGGTCACCTTTTCCAAGTCACATAAACCAGCATATGGGCTACTGACTTTCAATTTAACAACCAGAGAGTCAATGGAGAGGATAAAATTCTAGGTTTATGTGAAAGCCCTTTGTCAATTATACAACACCCTCCATGTGCGAAGTGGGGCAGACAGAGGTGATTCAGGAGCTTAGCAGGTGACAGGAGAAATTACATTGCCCACAAACATTTTCTGCCAACCACAACTTGTAGAATCCACTTGAGACATTCAGGTCTGGCAAACTCCTCTGTGGGAAACCATATGAGAGTAGACTGGCCAGAAAGCACAGTGGGAGTAGACATCATGATTTGACCTGTTCTAGTCACAAATTCCAGGACAGATCTAGCCAGGGGTTCAAAAGAGTCTCAGACAGAAGCACCCAGGCCAGCCTCCCTTGAACTAAGCCAAATCCCTTTGATCTTGCTGGAGCATGACTTGGAGAAAACATCCGGCCCCGTAGTTCTCAGAGGCCACATTGGGCAAAACCAAAGGGAGGTTTTTATAAAGCTCTGTAGCATTGTGGGTGGGATACACACAGTGATACAAAACCCACAGAGACCTGTACAAAAACTGCAGGGGTCAAAGTGACATTTCCCTGGGAAATCCATAGCCTGGCTACTATGCCCCGGGGACTAACACAGCAAGTGGGTGTCCTTCCTTGCTCAGTGACCCAAATGGGATACCAAAAAGTTGTCCGAACCAGGAGAGGTGACCCCCAGTTGCTGGCCTCTCTCTCTCACTGCTGTTTTCTCTTGAGTGAAACTGGCATTTCAACCGTATTTGAGGAATACAAAAAGGTGATTCTCAAAAACTATCCTTGTCTTGGTTTCTATTGCAAAAAGGAATCTTATGGAATTTCTGAATCAAAATTCCTAGAGAGGTTTGCCTGAGAGCTTTGCTGTGCAGTTTGGGAAGATGAATCTAAAGAGAGGGATTTGTTTTTAGGCCATCACCAGTAGTAGTTGCTCATTCTAACACTGAATATACTATAAATCCCCAGTACATGATTGGTGCTTCATGCTGCCCTGTCACCATTGGTATGCCACATGTTATCTGACTTAAAGCAGCCCGGGGGTCTGTGAATGCCTTGACTCTGGAATAGTCATGGATCCAAGACCGATCCCCTTGGCAACACCTGGTTTCTAAGACTGAGAGTTAGGTGTGCGTCTAGGAAGCGAGAAAAGTCTAAAATAACAGAAAGCAACCATTCCAAGAACTTCATGAAGTGTCCTATACTGGAAATGTTCACCACAGGAGTGTGTGCTCCTACCTACTCTCAAGACTACAACCTCCCAAAAGCAAACCCAAAAGCAATTGCGAATCTGCAATTGACTATATCATCACGAACCAGTTGGATGAGCATCAGGTGCCATCTTTCAAAGAACCAAACCCTTAAGATCCTCCTACCCTCAAGATGACAGGAAGAAGAAAGGTGGGAGCACCGCTGAGGTATTTGGAAAGCCCTCAAGCGCTGTAAGAGAGACAGGCTCATCTTTGGAAAAGGAACTCGCCTGATTGTGGAACCAAGTAAGTAATTCATTTATCTGTTTTTTGAGGTTAATCCTCTATCTAAAGAGGCAGAAATATCAGGGAACGTGAGATGGGTAGTAGTAGTGTTAATACTGTGTCAAGGAGGAGTTTGGGGAAGATGTGAACTACTGTTAATCCCCTCCATAGGAATTGGGAGGGGTTGTCTATAAAAAAAATAGATTTGGGGGCTGTGAGAGACCCCACATAGCTCAGGGAAACTGAGGAGTTTCTGCCCAATGCATGGGCTTTGGGTCAGGCTGTAGAGACCACAGAGTCACTGGCTCAGATCCCCTGGAAGAGTCAGAACTGACCAGGGACAAGGTTGAGCTGAGTCTGGGGGATTCTATCAAGGTGGCTCCAGATATAAAGAATTCTGACCTTCTGGGCTTCCCTGGTGGCACAGTGGTTGAGAATCTGCCTGCTAATGCAGGGGACACGGGTTCGAGCCCTGGTCTGGGAGGATCCCACATGCCGCGGAGCAATTAGGCCCGTGAGCCACAACTACTGAGCCTGCGCGTCTGGAACCTGTGCTCTGCAACAAGAGAGGCCGCGATAGTGAGAGGCCCACAAACCGCGATGAGGAGTGGCCCCCGCTTGCCACAACTAGAGAAAGCCCTCGCACAGAAACGAAGACCCAACACAGCAAAAATAAATAATTAATAAACTCCTACCCCCCCCCCAAAAAAAAAAGAATTCTGACCTTCTTTAGGCCAAACACTTGCTCTTGGGAGAGCTCAGAACTGAGTCAGCCTCCTGGGCACAGAGGGTTAGGCCAGGGTAAGTAGGCGCTGGTGTTGTTCTGTTTTTTCTTCCGAAAAAAGGAACCAGTTCCAGAAATCTGTTTCTAATTGTTTGAGCTGCAAATGGAAATTAGGTGACTAGTGAGGAAGCTGGAACATTCTGGTTCCCATTGAGACCAGATCCCAAGCAGAAGAAAGTGAATGTGCAATGCTTCCTTTAAAGCCTATAGGACATAGCCAGGCATAGCTCCCTAAGGACTCATGGCGTCCATCTTCCTCACTAAGGGGATGCGGTGCCACTCACTAATTAACTGTTATAAAGGAATCGATGCTAACGTTGTCAAAGGACTGTGCTCAACACAGGAGGCATCTTCTCAGGTCATTTAAGTGACATTTGAATCCAATTGTGTCTTGCTAAAAAAAAGGACATCAGTCTCCATTGGGCAGCAGCCTCCAGTTAGATAGTGGAGATTAATATTAAGCTAGAAAATGTAATAAACAAACACAAAACACCCCATTTCAAAGATCCTAGGGAAGTCTAGCAACGGGGTTCCAAATCTGCTGAGCTGGCTGCTGGAAAAGTAACAGCACGTCCTGGCCTGATGCCTTGGTGTTCAGCTTGTGTTTTCTAAAGTAAACGAAGACTTTAGAGAGGTGGGGTGAAAATGTGATGGGGTGGACTCCTCTCAGAGAATGGTTGGGGACAAGACAGTCCTTGGTGTATGAAGTGAAGGAGGCATAGAACTGAGGGCAAAGGAAGGGAAAAGGAGGAGTGCAGGCTGGGCATTCCCAGACCTCACACACTAAAGGGAGAAGTGAGGCAGGGGCTTTGCATCCAGAAAAAGATAGAGGTCCAAAGCCGGCTAGCAGAGTCAGAGCAGAAAAATTCATATATTTTTTAAAATCATAGTAAGATTTTGAAAATTCAAATAATGGAGGTTCTTGCCGTTAGACCTCATTGGCTTTAAATTTTCTCAGTAAAATAATAGTTTATCCACATTCCTGACAAAGTTAGTGACTGAGTTCCCTTATCTCCCTTTGTTCGCCGAGTTCTTCCTAATGAATTAAGTTCTTCTGTTTACTGACTTACTTGAGCCAGCGTTGCCCTAAGTGTAGAATGTATAGTACGTGGCTTTAGATGGTACATAGATAGACTTTCTTTTCATTTCAATTGCACTGTCTTTTAATGGTATCAGCATAGTACAACTAGGTTGTCAAACCCATGTGATTTAAAGTTTCCTCTTAATTATATTTTAAGTTAAAATGTGAGTAAATTTAAAGAAAATTATTAAGCAAATCTTATGACTGATGGATGTGACCCAAAATAACCCAAAAAGAGATGTGATAAATTGAAGTTTAGGAAACACTGAGCCGGTGACTTCCGTTGTCCTTTGAAATAAAAAGATGAGGGGCACACAGAGAGGGCAGGATGCAGAATATCTTTGTATGGTGCCTTCTTTTTAGCAACAAATATTGGATAAAGAGGCATCACTGCAAACTCAGACCCTTTATCTTCTCAGAAGCCTACTTTCTTTTGATGCTCTTTCTTTTGATGCACCTGAGGAAAGGTGCTTCTTTCAAGTTCTTACTTGCAGGGCTCCCAGGCAGCACCAAACTAACAGGTCTACACAGATCTGCAGCCCAGATCCACCATAGCTTTTAGCCCTCCAGATGGAGAAAACCTGGGGTTGCCACTTAACTTTATAAAACAGAACAAGAGAACAGGATAAAATAGCAAGGAATAAAGTACCACAATGTAAATGTGTGCAATGACAGGAGCTTAGAAAGGGCCACAGTCATCAGGAACATCTTCCTGCCAGTGGGCCACTGGATGGACTTAGAGTCATATATATTATTATACAACATACATATATCATCATATCAACTACTACTTTTTGAATGCCTACTATGTATTGGGCCACTGGACTAGGCACTTTATAAATGAATGTCATTCTACTTGGTTCTCACATGATCATGCAAAATTAGGTACTATTACCTGCATTTTTACAGGTTAGGAGGGATTCCCCAAGATCACACAGCTTAGCAAAGCCAAAATTTGTATCATCCGTCTGATTCCAAAACCTGTGCACTTAAGAACTCTGCTCTTCTATCAGGACTGAAGTTTGATTGGGGCACATGTGGAGGTTTTTCTTGCCTGTCCCAGCCTCCCCCTCAGGCTTCTAATGAGCTCCTTTCCAAGCTGCCTGCAGAGTCTTAAGCAACAGTTAGGCTGTTTCCCTTCCATCCCCACCACAGTCCTTCACCAAAACAGGGCTCCTGCCCCCAAACCAAAACCAATTACCCAAAGAGGCATTCTCCAGGCAAGGGCCATCCTTGAATTTACACCCCTAGGGCTCAAGGGTCCCTAAACTCAGAGAGGTTCAGACAATGATCAGAGCATCACCTTTTCCCCCAAGAAAAAATCCTGGGATCATCAACATGTTTCTATAACGCCAAGAGATAGCTTTCCCATTCCCATCTTTGGCATTCCTTCCCTCTCACTCTTGATGAGCCTCTCCCAGAACAGAGCCTTGACCTGCCCTTCCCTCTGCCTGGAACCATTTTCTCCCTGAGACTCACCTAGCTTTCTCCCTCACCTTCTCCAGGTCTTTACTCAAATGTCACGTCTAATGAGGCCTTCCTCAACCACCCCTGTCTTCAACAGTCCCCTTACCCTGCTTCATTTTGTATAGCCCTCACCTCCACCTGAAACTTTGAATGCTCACTTATCAGCTATCTCCCTTGTCCCCTGAAGGCAAGGGCTCTGAGTTGTGCCTTACCATTTCCATGAATACATTGAAGGCACTAAGTAAATGTTTGCTGAATGAACAAACAAATGAACAAATGAATGAATGAATGAATGCGAGGACAAGTCAATGGTGGTTTAAGGCAAAAGGAAATAGAAATGTAAGCAAGCTAGGCACCTCCAGAGCCAAGCTTGATCTCAGCTCTGCAACCTGTGACAAGTCAGTGTCACTATACGCCAGGCACCCTTCTAGGTGCTGGGGAATCAGCATGAAAAAAACAGACAGAAACCCATGCCTTATTGGAGCTTACAGTGTAGTGTAACTACGACTGTAAGACAGATGGTAACCTCACTATATAAAATATATAGTAGTTTAGCTACAATGAGGTATCACCTCACCAGTTAGAATGGGCATCATCAGAAAATCTACAAACAACAAATGCTGGAGAGGGTGTGGAGAAAAGGGAACCCTCTTGCACTGTTGGTGGGAATGTAAATTGATACAGCCACTATGGAGAACAGTATGGAGGTTCCTTAAAAAACTACAAATAGAACTACCATATGACCCAGCAATCCCACTCCTGGGCATATACCCAGAGAAAACTATAACTCAAAAAGACACATGCACCCCAATGTTCATTGCAGCTCTATTTACAATAGCCAGGACATGGAAGCAACCTAAATGCCCATCGACAGACGAATGGATAAAGAAGATGTGGTATATATATATGATGGAATATTTCTCAGCCATAAAAAGGAATGAAATTGGGTCATTTGTAGAGACATGAATGGATCTAGAGATTGTCATACAGAGTGAGGTAAGTCAGAAAGAGAAAAACAAATATCGTATATTAATGCATATATGTGGAACCTAGAAAAATGGTACAGATGAACCGGTTTGCAGGGCAGAAATAGAGACACAGATGTAGAGAACAAACGTATGGACACCAAGGGGGAAAAGTGGCAGGGGTGGTGGGGTGGTGGTAGTGGGATGAACTGGGAGATTGGGACTGACATATATACACTAATATGTATAAAATGGATAACTAACAAGAACCTGCTGTATAAAAAGAGAAATAAAATAAAATTCAAAAAAAAAATATAGTAGTTTAGGTGGTAATAAGCCCTGTGAAGGAAAATAAAGCAGTGAAGAGGAATAAAGAGTATTAGTGGGAGGGGGCAGTGTGCAATTTTTAACAGAGGGGTCACAGAAGGCCTCATTGGAAAGGGGACATTTGAGCAGAGACCCGAGAGGGTTACAGAGGGAGCCATGCAGGTTTCTGGAGGAAGAGCGTTTCCAGGCAGAGGGAACACAAGTACTGCCTGGAGTGTGTGAAGGATACCAAGGAGGCCTGGGTGGATGGAGGAGAGTGAGTGACCTGGAGAGAATTTGTGAATGAGGTCAGGTTGGTAATGGGGAAAGGATGGCTTCTAAGTCACTGTAAGGACTCGGGCTTTTGGATTCTAGAGGGAAGGTTAGAGAAGGGAATGGCAGTCACACTTGACCTTGGGAAGAGACAAAGGGAGACAGAAACCTGGATTCCAGTCCTCACCCTCAGCTTTAAGAAGTGGGCAATTTTATCCCAAACACCAAAGAAACAGGATTCTCTCCTCCCTCAGCAACCTCTCCCTACAACCCTGTCCCCAGGGAGCTCTGAGCTTAGTGAAATTACATGTTCCTGCTTCAAGTAACACTTTTTACTCTGAGTCTAACACTGATAAGCATTGTACTTACACCGAGCATTTACAGAATGCTTTATATATACACCTTTTCATTTAATCTTACAACCTCCCAATACAGAAGACAGTATCCTTGTTTTATAAAGGAGGCAAATGAAGCTCACTGACCTTAAGGAACCTGGCCAAGATTACACACTTAGTAAGTAAGAAACTGAGTTGAACTTGATTTCAGGTTTTCTGACATCTCCCTACTTCACCGCAACTGAGAAGCACTCTCCATTTTAGTGATTCTCAAAGTATGATATGCAATCCTGTATGGGCTGTAAACTGATCTGAAGATGCACTTTTTCTCCCTAGATTTTGTGAGTGACATACAAGCGATCTCACAGACAGTGATTTTTACATATGACAGAGGCTAATCTAACTGTCCCTTCTAAGTGTTAAGTATGCCATTGAAGCTTGCTCAAATTTGAAATTCATGAACATGTTATTAAAATGTTCCAAAAACTCTAGTTCTATTTTATACTAAGTCTGGCTGCTACACAGTGCCTGTCAATGATGCAAAGCTCTGACTGGATATGAAATGGAGTTCTCCTAAAAGTTTCTGAGTGGGGCATGTCACTCATTAGATCTTGCCCCACCTAAGTATAGCCAAGGGTTGACAATCACCCACTCTATGATCAACAGTCTACCTTTCTTTGCTCCTGATCTAAGAAACTCTTTTCCAACTTCTGTCGTTCAGAGCACAAATTCAGATTGTGACACATGGCAAAAGCCTAGATTTCTATTTGACACAGGAACCACCTCCTGCTTTGTCCTGAAGGGTAGCCCCCAAGACTGAGGAGGAAAGAGGTTAAGTAGATGAGACAGAAAATCCCATCCAATGACTATCACATGACTTGGCAACTGGGGGCAGGGTTGTGGTAAGAAAAAAGAAAGGCAGTTTTTAGACTGGGTTAATCAGCTGTGTATAAGCCACTGCTATTCGGCAAAGGAACCTATCTGAACGTTGAACCAAGTAAGTGACTCGTTGTTTTTCTTCTTTTGACCACTATGTTTGGCAATTATCTGTGTTAAATATTTTCCCAACTCATCAGCTTGGGAAACACTTCTTAGGTTGTTGAAAATCCCTCCAGCAGGTAATTTAGCAAGGGATGGTTTGAGGGGCAGGGACTGAGTTTCTGATACAATCCAGGGTGGGTACATGCTGCAGT
This sequence comes from Grampus griseus, assembly GCF_964374135.1. Classification (NCBI taxonomy): domain Eukaryota; kingdom Metazoa; phylum Chordata; class Mammalia; order Artiodactyla; family Delphinidae; genus Grampus; species Grampus griseus. The sequence continues at coordinate 74,920,370 of NC_139018.1, read as the reverse complement.
AGTCTTCTTGGTCCACTCTCCATCCAGGAGAGTTTTTGTGGCCTTCCCTCTACCTGACTAGCCTTAGTGAACCAGCTTACTTAACACCCATGCATTCACCATTTACAGATCTGGGTAATGACCAGACCTGTACTACAGCACATCTAGTAAATATGAGGTGCAGTGGTGAGCATGTTAGACCAAGAGTTCAAAGACTGAGTTCCAATCCTCTTTGACGAGCTCTGTGACTTCCCTGAACTCGAGTTTCCCTCTAGCTGGTTCAAATGATTTCCCAGGTGTCTTCCAGCTTTAGCACACTAAGATCCTGGTTATCATCCAGACCAATTCTAAGGGACAATATAGTAGGAAAAGAGAGGAAGTCCAATGATGTGAATGTCTTATGACCCAGTGGGAATTCTGGGATTTAATAAAAAAAGATGCTGAAAAAGGAATCAAAACTCTCCCTATGTGTCCATTACTTAGACTTTGTGTGACTTCAGGGGTTTTGACAATTGACAGCTGAGGCTCCTTTCAGTCCTGTCATCTATTACTCTGGTTCAATGAATGGAATCTGGGGTCTGGAGACCTGAGAGTCAGGCCCAGCTCAGCCACTATCTTAACCACCCTTAGCTCCAGTGACTTCCTCTGTAAGATAGATCTAATAATATCATCTCATGGAGTTTGTTACAGTAGTATTTTTTGAGGTAGTGTAAGCACAAGCCATTTGTAAGTAGTAAAGTACTTATAGAAATGGTAGTCATCTATGAGTATTAGCATCCTTTTAATAGACTCCAAGTCTTTTTCTTCAATGGCTCTTGGTCCAGCCATCGTGTCCTTCCACCTCTAACTGAGGCATAGTCCTTTCTGATTGACTTGAACCTTACAGTTATGTTTCTGCTGACAATAGCCATTTGACAGTTAATTCCTTTTTCCCTGTGAAAATGTGATCCTGAAGCAAGATCTGGGGGTAAGAGATGACAGGTTTGAGGAGATAATAGCAGTAAACATAGGGATGTCCCTCAATGTCAACACTCAGAAGATAACACACATCAAAGAAGCTGCCAACATGAAATGCTTAGATCTCAGAAACCCTTGCAAAATTCTATGACTCTAGCTAACCCACCCCCTTCCAAACAGAAGCACTAGGCAGGGGGCAAATAGGTAGTAAGGTTTTTGGTCGTGATGTCTGAAATGGTGTGCTGACAGCACAACTCACCTTTGGAAACGGGACTCAACTCATCGTGGAACCGAGTAAGTTATGCATTTTATTCAGTGTGTTTATTCCCTTGGAGTTGTGGCATAGTCCTGAATAAACGCAACTTCTTGAGAAGTTAGGAGGTTCTAAATGGGAAATCCATTGTTGTTGTTACAAAGAGCCAGGGGAAAATTGGAGGACAAATTTACTAGGTTTCTCTTAAGAACATATTCTACGTATGCTTGGAAACTCTGTTCTGAGGATTAGTATTGATAAGTCTTCTACAACTGCTTAAATAAAGCCCTTGGTCAGGCTTCTGGCCCTCTGGTCAGGGACTGGGACCAGGGAAAAGGCAAGTTCTGGATAAGGAGAATCCACTGTTTATGAGGAAAAAGAGTCATGGTCACAGCGTAGGAAGAGGGAGGGTTAGAAAGAAGAAAAATATTATTAAAGAAGGAGTTAGATCAAAATAGCCTTCTCTGCCTCAGACGATAAAAGCCAATCTGCCCTTGTCTCTTTTTTGCTGAGAACTTGCATTAAATCATCTTGCCTGGCTCACACTAAATGTTCTCCAAGGTCCCATTCTTGTCAGGGTCTGCCGAGAACCGTAATGTGCACACCTCCCTTGTTAGCCCTGAATCTGAGGATTCTGTAAAGGTTCAGGAGCCCACATCCAAAGTAGAAACACAGCCCCCAACTTCAAGACAATAGCGAAGTAGTGGTGCTCTCCTAGAGATATTGTCCACCGGCAGTCTGTTCCAGTGTTTGGAAATCCAGGGGTCATATTCAGGTAGTCTGGGTAGCTGCCAACAGTCAGTCACTGGGAGCAGTCCAGAGAACAGCAGTCTTTCAGATGCTTCCCAAAATGCCAAAACCAATGGGGCATTGGTTAGATTCTGATTTTGTTTATTTCAGAGGAAATAAAAAGTGGGGAAATATACATGAATGTGGGGAGGCGATCTGACACTCCTGAAAGGGACTGGTAGTGTCAACGTGGTCTCTGTCTCTCAGAGGGTAATATAAACTTACAGGCATACTTGATTGCCTCTTGCTTCCAGGGAAATAGTGGAATTTGGTGAGTTTTCTTATCTTTGAAGGGAGAGAGACTAGAGCAATGAAAAGAAGGAAAGAAACAGAATCACGTTGTAACTGATTGCAGTCTGATTGATGTTGGGCAAATTGCATCTGAGCAAAAGGTGGTGTGTTTCATTTTCCCTTTAAATCATTTCCACTTGAGATTCAGAGTTATCTGCCGTGTTAGAATCAAATCTCTGAGGCTGTGCCTTTGGAAGTCTTCAGAGATGAAACTGATGCTTAGCCCCTCTGTCGAGATGCTGACCTGAGCTCTCCAGGGATACCCCAATTGCATCTCTGGTTTTCTCTTCCTGCAGTGATCGAGTGTAATATGATGATATGAAGCTCAGGTAGGGGGGCTGAGAATTTCAAATCAAACCCACAATCCTTAAAGTTTTGACAACCTATAATGGCCCTATACAACCATCCTTCCCTTTGCCTAGCTCTAGCCCTAGACTCTTGATTTTTGGGTGATAAGACACAGTAATCATCCTTAAGTTCTATTTCACATGATTACTCTGTCCTCCTGAGGCTTGTATCTAGATCCAGACTCAAGAGAAATTATAAAACAAAAATAAGCAATCCAAAGCAAGCGCTGGCTTCTCTGACCTGTATCCATGACACACAGCACCACTGGGCTCCCCTGTCAGCTACCAATTTCTTGTTCAACCCTCAGGTCCTTAGAAAGCCTTTCCATGGACTCAGGGAATTAGAAAGTAGGTTTGTTGTTATTGTGAGACTCAGTCTGAGTGATGGGGAAGAAATTAGGTTTCTAATCAAAAAGGTGGATTGTGACCCAAGAGAAGGACCGGAATATGAGAACAAGATCTGTGTCTAAACCCTCCTCGGCCTAACATTCATTACAAGAAATGTTAATATTCAGTGCCCCATCCCTGCTCCCAAGCTAATGTGTTCTTCTTGGAGAGCCCTCCCAATAAACGGGATGTTAAATTTTCCATCCTGAAGGCAGTTATTGGTCACCTGTCACCCTCTTCTCTTGCTCTGTCTCAGCCCTGTCCCCTGTCCCAGTGCTTTTTGGCTGGGGATTTCATGCTCACCTCCTTACCCAGCAGTTAAACTATTATTAGCTTCAAAGGGAACTGAGACTCTATGAGTTTGACCCCTGATCTAATAAAGGGCAGCTTTGTAGCTCTCTGAGTGGCAGGGTCTCTAGGCTGGGACCCAGGCTGGAGAGGCAGGATACAGATGTTCTAGCCCAGGCCCCAGGGCCACCCCCAGGCTGGTTACCTGTGAGGCAGCATCGCAATGTGCTCCTGGGACATCTGACAGATGTTTTTTGGAGCTGGCACCAAACTCTTCGTGGAGCCCCGTGAGTTGATTTTTTTCCATACATTTCTAGGGAGGAATTGACTCCTGGGACTAGGGTTGCCATCCAGTTTGCATTACATGAAAAAGTATAACTAGGAGTTGGAGTAGTACAGATGGAGTGGGCCACAGTAAAGATATTAGGCTGAGTAGCTGAAGTAGCTCTGTAATTATTTTTACTTAAAAAAAAAAAAAACTTATTTCTGAAATCTTCAGAGCAGCCCAGAAAGCAGAAAGAAATCTAGAAGAATTATACTAATAGTTGGAGCATCAGGTGGAGGAGGGGCAGAGGCCCAAATTCTCCAAGGTGGTTGCTTCATCCTTAGGCATCCCTTTAGCTAAGCTGACTAGTGTGAATGACTTGTTGCCACCTGTAAAATGTCCGGCAGCTGGAAGATTTAGGAGAGAAATGGTCAACCTGGTCAGAGTAATCAGGTAGAGCAAACTTACCTGATTTGTGTTCAAGTTAAATCCCATATTGGCAGAGACCTTTGAAACTGTGAGTGACATTTGTTATCCATGTTGCGATGCTTAGGGAACCAGTAAGACACTCTATGAGAATCTAGAACATAGATGACTTCTAAGTTTATAAATTAAGAAAAACTGTTCAGGAAAGGTATACACTTCTTTTTGTATTGTTTACCAGCACATAACCTTAGCATTAGATGGGTACTCATAAAAAGAGAAAGTCTGAAAATAAAATAACAATTGCCCAAATAAATAGCACTTTGCAATACATGCTGAAATATAATTATGTTTGTGGACCAAGGAGAAAGCCTGGAAATTCTCAAAAGATAAGTGATTACATCTTTAAATTTTAGACTACAACGTAGTGCAAATTTTATACAACTTCAAATTTTGGTTTAGGTCTAATATAAAATAGACTAGGTTACATAGGGCAACTATATTGTATGCATCCAATTTTTATTTTTATTTTTTTTGTGGTATGCGGGCCTCTCACTGTTGTGGCCTCTCCTGTTGCGGAGCACAGGCTCCGGACGTGCAAGCTCAGTGGCCATGGCTCACGGGCCTAGCCACTCCGCGGCATGTGGGATCTTCCCAGACCGGGGCACGAACCCGTGTCCCCTGCATTGTCAGGCAGACTCTCAACCACTGCGCCACCAGGGAAGCCCTGCATCCCATTTTTTAAAAAAGGTTCAATTCAGTCAGATAGCCTTTTCTTTAGTTACCATGACACCAAAGAATGGGTTAAACACTTTACTTTCAAACAATTGTTTTGAACGGATAGACATTAATTGAGAAAGAGGATCTGAGAAAAATGTTTTACCAAACCAATGCATTATGCTCTATCTGAAATGCTGAGTAACAGATTCAGAGCACAATATCCTGAGTGTATGACCTTCTTCAGACATCTGTCTTGTTGGTTATATCACATTATTCAAATTATTCAAGCCAGGTCTCTCCAGCCCAAAGTGATCATTAGCAACTGCCTTTGAAATTAGGTTTTTAAATCCCAAGCAAGGCTTAATTATCCAACTAAATCAGACTACGATTGGGTCACACTCTTAAGTAACGAAGGAGATAGGGTTATTTTGGTTTTGCTTTATAATGGACTAGTTTCCTTTCTCTATAACTCATTTTCAAGCTCCCTTGAAAATCAACTGGAATCCATCTCACCAAAGTCAGTATCGTAAGAGAGAAATGCCACAGTTCTGGAGGGAGGTGAGTGAGCAGAACGTGTGGTTTCCAAGCCGTTACTGCTGGGGTTATCGGTGTCTGTTATCAGTGGCTTCAGCTATGCCGTGAAACAAAACAATGAAGGTTTTCTCCTTCCACGTTCCAGGAGAGCCCTTTGAAAAATCCCCAACCCCACTCTGGTTTTAAGGAAAGAAAAAGATGCATATACAGAGTAGCAGATAGATGACTGTCCAAGATGAGGCATGAAAGGAGAGAAGGCCAGGAGGAGACCCAATTATTGTAACCAGTGTTCCACAGCTCCACTTAGAACAAAACAAGAAGAAATGGGCTTAAACTAGTTTTATGTTCCTAAGGACTTCTGAGAATGATAGCTGTAATTCTGATTAAAGACTCAAACGAAACTGTAGGGTGGTCCCTTACATAAGAATTCACCTGAAGGCAGAGAGATGGACCACTTAACTTTAGCAGATCCCTTCCAGTCCAAAAAATGGGGATGACACCCTAAAGTGACACAAACACCTCCATCCGCAGAGTGTTGGAACCAGTTATATAGTCCTTCTCAGACCTTGCCCTGATCTCATTCCAAGGGCTCATGCATTTAAAATAAACCAACTGATTCAGAGAGATTTTCAGCCTAATTGGATTGTCCAGAGGATTGTTTAATAAAACATAAATATTTGAAACTCAAAAGACTCAAAATACACTTCTTTGTATTTGTCATTTTCTGTCTCTGCTCCCAGCCATATATCTCTTAGCAGCTCCTAACTAGAAGTCAAACTGCTGCATTTCATGTCTACTTCTCTTAGCCATCCTTTCATAGAGGTGCTAACAAGCTCAGGTCACTAACAGGATGCAGGAAAGTCTGGATTGTAGTGTTTGGCCCCAGAGGAATTGAGGAAAACATCATGGTTTAACTCCCACACATGGATAATCATCTCACAAAATAAACTGATTATATTTACAGAAATTCAGGCTGTTGCCAACCCATCCATTTTTGTCATGAAAAACGGGACATATGTCACTTGTCTGGTGAAGGAGTTCTACCCCAAAGATGTAACTATAAGTCTGGAATCATCCAAGATAATAAGAGAATATGACCCTGCTATCGTCATCTCTCCCGGTGGGAGGTACAGTGCCGTCAAGCTTGGTCAGTATGGAGATCCAGATTCAGTGACATGTTCAGTTCAACATAACAAACAAACCTGGAGCTCTACTGACTTCAAACCGAAGAAAAATACTTCAGGTAGGTCCTATCTGGCCTCAAGGGGCAGCGATTGTGGGGAAGAAAAGTCAAGGGAAAGAGAAGTTAGAGTTGTAAACTCTTGACAGATCACTCTCAACATGGCGTCACGCTGGAAACAAGACTTAGGCTCAGACTCAAGACTTAGGCTAATTCCCATCATTGACTAGGCATTAAACTCTCTGCATCTCTGCACTGGAATCTAAGATAAAGCACATCTTATTTCATCCCCATCTCTCCTCTTCACCAACCCCTGTCTCCTTCATCTTAAAGACTCTAGGGTTGAAAATTCATGTGAGGTCTAATCTAGTGTGAATGCCATAACAAAGGGCAGTCCAGCTTATCATGGTGTTAATTATTCTAGTTGTTCTTACAAATTAGAGGCATACCTGCATGTGGGCCTCATGGTACAATGGAAAAAAGTCTCAGGACAGGAAGTATGTTGACTGTGCAAATAGCTATAGGACCTTAACCAAGTCACTTCTCTGGTCCTTAGTTTACTTACTTAAAGTCTAAGTAAGTAAAACCTGAAATCCAGTTTTAAAACCTGAAATACCTTAAGCCTCTCGGTTATCATTGTAACCCTGACCACTGCTGTTTGTTCCAGAAAGTCTAAAGCCAAAGGAACCTGAAAACATCAATCAAACTCAAACTCCAGAGACCTGCTATGAGCCCCAAGGTTAGTTGAAACCAAAGGGCCAACTTCAGAACTGAGGTTAAAGCAAACTCTGTCATTGTCAGATGGGGCCCAAAATCATTCTATTTCAAAAGAAAACAAAAACCATACCTGAGCCCAGTTGATTCCCTCTGACTCTCTAAGCAGAGTTTGCCTGGCTGCAAGCATGGGTTTTTCCAAAGCTTGCCTTACTGGATGTGAATAGCAGCCTTAGGTCTCTGAAGGCTATCTGGCACCAAGCTGGGCTTCAGACCAGGAAGAATGATGGTGATTCAGGGCAGGCTGGTTTCGGTGCTGTGGGTCCAATTTCTGGAAGGAAATTTAGTCTCTTGCTGAAGCCACCACTGTCATTCTCATTCAATTGCAGTGCAAGCCGGGAAGGTGAACATGATGTCCCTTGCAGTGCTGGGGCTCCGAATGCTGTTTGCCAAGAGTGTTGCCATCAATTTTCTCTTGACTGCCAAGTTATTTTTCTTTTAAGGTAAGAACTAGCTGCTTCTTATGCCTACCTCCACCCAAACTATGCTGCACATGGAGGAAAGGAGTTTAGGAATGGTAAGAAGCATTGAGAAAGGAAAAACACATAGAGACATATTATGATTTACTAAGGTGGACCTTTTCAGATACTCAGCATAACACCCCATCTCCTGTTAGCCTTTTATTTCAAGCCAGACTCAAAATTCATGTAATATAATATAATACCAGCCAATAATCCTCACCTCAAACTCAGGAGCTAAAATAATTGGACCTAAACAGGAGAAATCTTTTTCTTTACTGCTAATTTTGTTTATATGGCCAAGGGACCATGGGCTTTTTGCAAGGCCATCAGTAAAGCTTCACTTGAAGAATATTCAGGGGGAGCAGAACCTATCTTTGCCCAGACAAAGGGGATGTCAACTCTCGATCCTTAATCATAGGACTCGATGTGTAGACCAGCCTATCCCTGGGATGAACCTATGCTCCCATCCTTAGTGAACAGCTCACTACTAGTGACTCAGGATGCATGCAAAGTTGAGGATGAGATGTGAATTATTTGCCTGTTACTTGCATTGCCTCTTCTGGTTATCTTAGACATGAAATTTGACCCGGGGCTTAGGTTTGCCTATGTCACTAACTCACTATGTTACCTAGGCCAGGTTGCTTCACCTTTCTGGGCCTGGGTTATCACATCTGTAAAACAAAGGAGTGAAGAAGAACTAAAGGAGAGCAGATGGGTTTTATGACTTGTGCCAACATAGATAAACTGATAGTGACTAGCTGAACTATCACCATGTGTAGAAGGGAAATGTGCCAGGATATATTAGTGATGTCTGCAACGGTACAACCACAGCAAGTACTGGCCATCCCCAGGACTGCATGACTGCTATGATTCCTTCCAGCACTGACAGTCTATGATTCTATAACCCTGACAACTTTCCTTCACTTGCAGGCTGACCGGCATGAGAAGGCTACACGCCCTGAAAGAAATCAAAAGCCTACAGAGGTGCTATCTCCTAGGCTTTCAACTTCCTGGTGGTTTAAGTTGACCCGTCCCAGCCTTGCTTAAATGGCTGTTTCCCAAACCAGTTTTCCTTTAAAGGCAACAAACCCAGCTTATCCTTCAGCCTGATGAAAGACAGAAGTCCTGGAGAGTGGGGGCTTATGGTCCCAACTGTTTTACATGCTGCTTTATAAAAGGATATAGAGATATGAAGGTATATAGGACACATTTTTTTTCCTACAACTGACACACTTTGAAAATGGTGTTTTGTTCCTTTGACTTTCTTTGCCTCCAGAAGTAGAAAGCAGGAGCCATCGGGTTCCTAGCCCCATTCTCCAAGAGGAAAATAGATCCTGGGCTTCTACCGAAACATAAAAGGCTCTGCTCAACCCAGCACTAGGTTTGCCCCAAACTAGCGTTCTCATCCACAAAGGCACTTTCTGCTTTTCCTAGTATTTGACAAACAAAACTACATTTGACTTCCTAACACTCTCTGCCCAGGCAATGGGGTTTCTCAAATCTCATCTAAATACCCTCAGAGTTATTAGCAGAGATCAGAGTAAAATGCAGAGGAAATGGGTTTCTCTCTATTAATTGATTTAACGAACATGAATTACTCCAAGTTCTAGGCACTGTAATGAGGGTGCAAAAATACGTAAGACGTGGGTCTTGCTTTCAAGCAACTCATTGTGCAAGTGTTCTGGGAGGGAGGGACAGGAATGAGACCCCGAGATTTCCCCTGTAAGAACAGTGTCTTCATGACCCCCTGCCTGCCCATCCATGCCCAGGAAGTTTGAAGGCACTGGACCTTTGGTGTTGATGGTTTTCTGCCATTCTTCTTTGTCTCTATTGCATGTATTAAAGTGCATTGTGTGCGCCTTGCTTCTGGCTTTCCTCATTGCGGACCATCGCAGGGGGTAAGGGGAGCTGTGAATTCACTGGTAGTCAGACAAAAACCACACTGAGTTTATAGGTCACACCACAGCTTCCTGGGCCCCCAGCCTGCAGGCTCCTGCCTCGGGGACCCACCCCTGGGTTTCCTGCTACTCCAACAACATCAGCGTCCCTGGTGTGGCCTCTGAGCTCTGCTCCTCCCACCTCAGCAAGGCCAGCTTTTTCCGGGTGCACAAACCCAGGTAGCAAATGTCTAGCAACCGAGCACTGTGGGTTCCTCAGCACCTATGTGGGCTGTCAGGCGGGGGCTCATGAGATTACAAGTGAAAGAGCAACGTTCATCCACAACTCCCCCATCTTTGCCATCTGCAGACTCCTATGTCATGTCCTCACAACCCAAACCAAAGAAAGGAGGCAGTGGCATTCTGAGTCAATGAGTTTAGGACAATCTAGATGGATAAGGCAGGTCCATCCAGGGGAAAACTATTAAAAGATTCCACACATCTTCACCTCATGTGCATCAAGAATGCCTGTTTCCAAAACATTCCCATCTGTTACCTTGGGCCATTCTTAAGAATGTTTCTCTGAAGTTGCTAAGAACAAAACAACACATCCTCATTTTTCAGATGGAAAAAAATATGTCCCCCAGAAAAGGTATGTACCTTGTTCAAGGTCATTCAGAGAGGCAGCGATATTTCTGGGAGCAGAACAAAGTTATCAGGAGTGCCAGCCCCAAGTTCCTTCTACAAGAGCACAGCACATCCCTGAGACAGGGAAGAGGGCTTGTTTTGAAGTTCAGCTAGGCTGAACTTCAGAATAGTCCTGTGCATAGCATATGAATGAGCCACCCTCTGGCCTACTTTGATCATCAGTGAAAGGCATCCTAGTATTTTATGGAACCATGAATTTCTTCCACCAAAAGGATGCTCCTGAAAAGATTTAAGGCAGGAGCCATAGGGGATTGCGGCTGCCTTCTGGTGCGGAAACCATGCTATCGTGGATTATAGTTTTCCAGAGCTTTCACGTGTAGAATCTCATGTGACCCCAAAGGAGTCTCCAGGAGATTAGTACACACGCTCAGTAGGTGGCAGAACAGAAGCCCGGAGGCTGAGTCATTTGGCCTGATCCTTTGGCTCCCTCACGCATGTCTTTTCCATCCCTCTCTATAGCGACTGCTCTCCACCTGCCTGTGTTGAAGCCCAGACATACTGCTGCCCAAGCCACCTACTGATACAACCTCCTAGGGTGCAGCTGCAAGGGAGCCCCCAGAAGTGCAGCCCCACACCCCTGGCTCTGTCATTAACCAGATCAGCGACCTTCCAAATGTCCCTCACTTCTCTGGGCTTCAGTGCTTTCCCTATAAAATACCGTCTAAGGCTTCTACTATTTCTAAGATTACATCTAATAACTCTAATAGTTGTTTTAAGGAAGAGACACCCACAGAAGTAGAGGAAGGAGGGATGGATTCCCAGGGCCGAGGGTATATCTATTTTTGACATCACATTGTTGGTTTCCCCTGGAGGTAATTCTCTCCCCTGGGGATACCACTGAGCTCCAAACTCAGCGCCTTTGAAGCTGGGATTCTGGTTTTCACAGACAGCTTTCTGGGAATATCTCAGTGCTCTTCAGTGAAAGAAAAATGTTCTCCAAACACAGTAAGTAAAATGGAGGTGCCAAAGAGAATCCAGGAGAAATAAGGCGGCTATACAAGAGGATGCAAATGAAAGGTAAACCAGGGAAATTCTTTAAAGTAAGTAACTTTGTGTCCAATTTGAGTCTTAAAAGGAAACAGGCTAATTCACAGCAATGGATGAATGATGGAGACTAAAATAAAGACACTTCCAAAAGGCTCTCCTGAAGTTGGCCCTTCACCAGCCCCGTCCTGATAAGCTCCCAGCGCATGCAGCACATCCTTGTCAAGCCCTGCTCTGTATCAGGCACGACCTGGGCACCAGAGTCTCTCAGACGTGCAGTCTCCCTTCCCCACCACGGGCACTCGGGCAGGCAGGGCCCTCTGTGTCAGAAGTGGGGAGATGTCTGCTCCATCGGAAGCCAGGGTGCTCCCCTGGATGTGACCAGGCCTTTTCTTATTTGGAAGACATGTTAGGGCACCTCTAAAGGCCAGACTGGACCACAGAATGACAGGGAAGAAGGATGCTGTGTCCAAGGACGTGAGCTGTCCGGAGAGGCAGCTCTGCCAGGCTGTGCCCAGGGGTTTGTGTGCAGACTTCCTGGACACCTGCATCACCGTGGGACCGCAAGCCACAGTAGTAAGTGGCACTGTCTTCAGGCCTCACTGAGGAGATCACCAAGTGGAAGGTTTTGTGGGTCAGGCTGTGCTGCACGGAAAATCTACCCCGAGCAAGATCCGCATCATGGGATTTAATGTTATTCCTGTGCAGGACAAACTAGAAGGAACGATCTGGTCTTATTTGGTACCAGTATAAGTCTGGATCTAAGTATGTGGTTTGGAAAATGCATTGTAGTGTCACCTCACTGCCACTCACCAGTATCTGCTCCTGGGAAATCTGGGTCACTTGGTTACACAGCACGTCCTTGTCTGTGAAGAGAAAAAAATAATAAAACAGTGAAGTCTTACACTCCGCAGGCACTGGGTCCAGCATAGGCCCATCCGGAGGGAACCCAATGGGCAGAGGCAGGGGAAAGACACAGAGATGAAAATTAAAGGCAGAAAATAACTGGAAAATCCAGTGTGACTGAGAAAGAGCCCAAGCCTTGGAAAGTAAGAAAAAGGGAAATGGGTGATAGAAAGAGCAGGACATAACAATGAGTGTACTTAACAGAAAAACAAAAGGCTGAAGCCCACAAGAAGAATCATCTTCTTTTCATATCAGGGAGGAGGATATAGAATAAAACTGGGCTCCTTAAATCTCTGAGACCGTCTCAGTGCTTCTGAAGGGAAGGAGATGGGAGGGAAGTGAGGAGAGCAGGGCAGCCCTGACGGTCACGTGACTGAATTAGCTGTAATTCTCTGGGGCGCATGCTTCCAACCCAGGAAAAGTTGTTGTTATTGTTTTTGTGGTCCTCAATCCATCCTGTACTAATCTTTTTGTAAAACACAATGAAAATGAATTAGTTTTTAAAAAAGAAAGAGAGACTGCAAGTCCAATGATCACGTACTTCGATATCAAATTGCCCTAAAAGTGGCTTATCCTCCATTTCCACATCCTCTGGTCACAGACCGGGTACCAGTCCAGGATCGCACTTTGAGTAGCACTGTCACACAGCACTAGCACAGCTGCACACACTTGGAGTACTCTCTACATGAGATAAATGAATGAGGACCTTAACCTAGTCTTACATATTTGTGTAAAAAGAAAAAGGAGAGGGTTGGATGAGGTCATTTCTAAAATCTGCCCTAGCCCTGAATTCTAGAACTCTTTTATTTTTGTTGTTGTTATGTTTTTTTGGGTTTTTTTTATACAATTTTTAAATGTTGCACTCCACTGACAGTTACTACAAAATATTGAACTCTTCTATTTCTCATGCTTGAGGGAGTGCTGTGGTCCTGAGAACGCTCACTGCACTTCCCACAGCTTGATTTCCATCTCTCCCTCTGCAGCATACACTTGGCTCCAGCTGGAAACTTCTCCCCCCCGGAAGCAGACCTTCCCAGTGGGTGAACTGCCGTGAGTGGGTTACAGGCTCGCTGAGACAGTGCTCACAGTGGACACTGTAACCTGGGGTGGCTGGAGCCCCGGAGGCCAGCCCCTCCCGGCTACATCTCAATACAAATATTGTCTTCTGGGTAAGCCAAGACATGACAACTACTGGGAAGCACTGCCCTAAAAAATAGAAGGCCAAGTGGCTCCCCCAAACCTAGGAGTGTTTCTAGGAGTACTTCCGGAGTTCCTTTGTTTCCCTGGTCCCTCACCTCCAATTCATCAGGAAGGCCTGTCAGTTGCACCATGAAGTGTGTCTCCAGTGCATCCACTTCTCTCCACCGCCACTCCCACCACCTCCCACCAACACCACCATCTCTTGTCAGGACCACGGCAATAACGCCCCTTGTCAGGTCCCCTTGCTTCTGCTCTTGCCCCTGGACCATCTCCTCTGCAGGTCTTTATAAAATGTAAATCTCATGATGCCAGCAGGGCCTCCCTTCCTGGGCCTCTGGCCCACTGTACATGGTGGGATCTCTGCCCTCTGTCCAATCTCCCTGCACGTCCTCTCCTGCCTCTGTCACTCCCCTTCAGCAGCTGTGGCCTTCCTCTGCTCCTCTACCTGCCTCCCTCTTCTAGGTCCCTGAAACTCTGCTTCCAGGTTTTCACAAATCTCAGCTCAAAGAGGCTTTCCCTGGCAAGTAAATTAGTCACTCACCTGGGTACCCAGAGTCACCCTCGATTTCATCTCTTATTTTCCCTCACATCACTATTTGTCATCATCAGGTTTCTACACGTTTATTATTTGTCTTTCCCTTCTCACCCCATATACACATACATATACACCATCATGTAAGCTGCATGAAGGCAGGGCCTTGCTTATCTGTTCACTGATCTGTCCCAGCCCCTAGGACTGTGTCTGCCACGTAACTGACAACCAACAAATATTTGTGAACAAAGGAATATAACTTTGTCCACTTAAAAACTCACCAATGGCATGGATAAGTTTGCCGAATTTGTTTTGAATTCTTTTTATCAAAGTATAGTTGATTTACAGTGTTGTGTTAGTTTCTGGTGTGCAACATAGTGATTCAGTTTTATATATATATATACTTTTTCATATTCTTTTCCATTATGCATTATTACAGTGTACTGAATATAGTTCCCTGTGCTATATACAGTATTACCTTGTTGTTTATCTATTTTATATATAGTGGTTTGTATCTGCTAATCCCAACTCCTAATTTGTCCCTCCCCCAACCCCTTTCCCCTTTGGTAACCATACATTTGTTTTGTATGTCTGTGAATCTGTTTCTCTTTCATAAATAAGTTTACTTTTGTCATTTTTTAGATTCCACATTTAAGTGATATCACATGATATTTGTCTTTTTCTGACTTACTTCACTTAGTATGATAATCTCTAGGTCTATCAATGTTGCTGCAAATGGCATTATTTCATTCTTTTTTATGATTGAGTAGTATTCCATTATATATATATATATATATATATATATATATATACACACACATACACACATATATATCACATCTTCTTTATCCATTTTCTGTTGATGGACATTAAGGTTGCTTCCATGTCTTGCCTATTGTAAATAGTAAGGTTGCCAGATTCAGTGAATAAAAACACAGGACACCCAGTTAAGTTTCCATTTCAAATGAAAAACAAAAAAACTTTTAAGTAATAATTGGGACTTGCCATATTTAGGATATATTTACTCTAAAAAGGTATTCGTTGTTTATCTGAAATTCAAATTTCACTGGAAATTTTGCATTTTATCTGGTAGCCCTTGCCGTGAAGATTAGCAAAAGTGCACACCAGGAAGTCTGCAGCCCGTGTGAGCATCCCCAGGCCCTCGGCTGTGGAAGAGGCAGGGTCAGCAACAGGGCTGCTCTGTCTGATCAGCTGCTGCCAGGCCTGCACTGCCCCCTGCAGGCAGGTGTCCCCTCTCAAAGG
Source organism: Grampus griseus (assembly GCF_964374135.1). Taxonomy (NCBI): domain Eukaryota; kingdom Metazoa; phylum Chordata; class Mammalia; order Artiodactyla; family Delphinidae; genus Grampus; species Grampus griseus. The sequence goes on along the minus strand of NC_139018.1, from coordinate 74,905,252 downwards.
CACCAGCCCCTCTGCTGGGGAGAAGGCCACTTCAGAACTTCCCACTCTCAGATATTTCACCGGCTCTAGCAGTCCCCAGTCAGTCTCTGGGAGTCTGTCCTTGTTCTAAAGATGTTGCCAGGCATGATATTCATGAGAGCTGAGTGTTCCCTTCCTGATCTAGGCAGTATAACAGTTAACAAATTAAACTGCTGCTCTTCTTCTGATGGCCCAACCTCAGTTACATCTGCCCATACCCGAGAACAGAGGAAAGGGCTTCAAAACCCTCACTCAGAGGGACAAGCCCTCTCCCTAATCCTTCACATGGAGACCTCCTTGGGTGGCACATCATGAAACTCCCCACCATGATGTCCTTCCAACACTCCTTGAAAGGCATCCCTTCAGGAAGGGCACTTCTCAGAACAGCAGTGCAGTGTCATGGTTAAGGAGTGGGGTTCCGGATCCAGACTGCTTGGGTTCCTATCAGCTCCAGCATGTACTTGCTGTGTGACCCCAAACACGACCTAACCCTTCCAAGCCTCACTTTCTCCATCTGTAAAATGAAGATGATAATAATAATACCTTTTTCACAGGACTATTGGATAATTAAATGAAATAACACATGCAATACACCCAGCAAGTGATCTAAGAACGCTAGGCATTGCTGCTGCTATTGTCATTTTTATGAAATAGACTGATGAATAAATTTCCTAAGAGCTTGAGTCTCATCAAAGACGTTCAGAAATAAGATGCTGAGTAAATCTAAAATATAAAGTTGTGAAATCTGGCAAAAAAAAAACCAAACCATGTTGTACCAATCGATGGCAAAAAAAAAAGTGACTCACATCCTTCATTTGCTGTCATTGCTGTAAGTGTGTCATTGAGCTCTGCACTCTCCCGAGACCTGAGCCAGCTGTGCTCATCCCAAACCCCTAAGAGCACTGGGAACATGGGAAATGAGCCTGCTAGCCCACTGTCCTATGTCTTCCAAAGGTTTCAACAGGCTTGTTCATGGGAGACCACAATGTACAAGAGAGTGACCGCCAAAGTTTAGGGCTAAGAGAGACTCAAGATTTAATGACCTATTACAGATGTATTGTCCTTGAACTTCCCTACCCCATCTCCCTTAAACCGATTGATGTCTGCATCTGAGCAGTTTCCGCAGTCAGTGAGCGCCCTGGGCTGACTTTCATTAGCCCAAAACCACCACTCAACAGAGGCTTTCAGAGGCTTCCGGGAAGATGGCGGAAGAGTAAGACGCGGAGATCACCTTCCTCCCCACAGATACACCAGAAATACATCTACACGTGGAACAACTCCTACAGAACACCTACAGAACGCTGGCAGAAGGCCTCAGACCTCCCAAAAGGCAAAAAAAAAAACCCACATACATGGGTAGGGCAAAAGAAAAAAGAATAAACAGAGACAAAAGGATAGGGACGGGGCCTGCACCAGTGGGAGGGAGCCGTGAAGGAGGAAACGTTTCCACACACTAGGAAGCCCCTTCGCGGGCGGAGACTGCGGGTGGCGGAGGGGGAAAGCTTCGGAGCCACGGAGGAGACCGCAGCACAGCACAGCACAGCACAGCAACAGGGGTGCGGAGGGAAAAGCGGAGAGATTCCCGCACAGGGGGTCAGGGCCGACCGGCACTCACCAGGCCGAGAGGTTTGTCTGCTCACCCGCCGGGGCGGGCGGGGCTGGGAGCTGAGGCTCGGGCTTCGGTCGGAGCGCCGGGAGAGGACTGGGGTTGGCGGCGTGAACACAGCCTGCAGGGGGTTACTGCGCCACCGCTAGCCGGGAGGGAGTCTGGGGAAAAGTCTGGACCTGCCGAAGAGGCAAGAGACTTTTTCTTCCCTCTTTGTTTCCTGGTGCACGAGGAGAGGGGATTACGAGCGCTGCTTAAAGGAGCTCCAGAGACGGGCGCGAGCCGCGGCTAAAAGCGCAGACCCCAGAGACGGGCAGGAGACGCTAAGGCTGCTGCTGCCGCCACCAAGAAGCCTGTGTGCGAGCACAGGTCACTATCCACACCTCCCCTCCTGGGAGCCTGTGCAGCCCGCCACTGCCAGGGTCCCGGGATCCAGGGACAACTCCCCCGGAAGAACGCACGGCGCGCCTCAGGCTGGTGCAACATCACGGCGGCCTCTGCCGCCACATGCTCGCCCCGCCCTCCGTGCCCCTCCCTCCCGCCGGCCTGAGTGAGCCGGAGCCCTCGAATCAGCGGCTCCTTTAACCCCGTCTTGTCTGAGCGAAGAACAGACGCCCTCCAACGACCTACACGCAGAGGCGGGGCCAAATCCAAAGCTGAGCCCCTGGGAGCTGTGAGAACACAGAAGAGAAAGGGAAATGTCTCCCAGAAGCCTCAGAAGCAGCGGATTAAAACTCCACAATCAACTTGATGTACCCTGCATCTGTGGAATACATGAATAGACAACGAATCATCCCACATTAAGGAGGTGGACTTTGAGAGCAAGATTTATGATTTTTTCCCCTTTTCCTCTTTTTATGAGTGTGTATGTGTATGCTTCTGTGTGAGATTTTGTCTGTATAGCTTTGCTTCCACCATTTGTCCTAGGGTTCTATCTCTCTGTTATTTTCTTTTTAATTTTTTTCTTAATAATTATTTTTTATTGTAATAATTTTATTTTACTTTATCTTCTTTTTTCTTTCTTTCTTTCTTTCTTTCTTTCCTTCCTTCCTTCCTTCCTTCCCTCATTTAGACAACAAATCATCCCAAATTGAGGAGATGGACTTTGAGAGCAAGATTTATGATTTTTTCCCCTTTTCCTCTTTTTGTGAGTGTGTATGTGTATGCTTCTGTGTGAGATTTTGTCTGTATAGCTTAGCTTCCACCATTTGTCCTAGGGTTCTATCCGTCCTTTTTTTTTTTTCTTTTTTTCTCTTAATAATTATTTTTTTATTTTAATACCTTTATTATATTATATCTTACTTTATTTTATTTTATCTTCTTTCTTTCTTTTTTCCCTCCTTCCCTCCTTCCTTCCTTCCTCCCTCCCTCCCTCCCTCCTTTCTTTCTTTCTACTTATACTAATTCTTTCTTTCTACTTTTTCTCCCTTTTATTCTGAGCCGTGTGGATGAAAGGCTCTTGGTGCTCCAGCCAGGAGTCAGTGCTGTGCCTCTGAGGTGGGAGAGCCAACTTCAGGACACTGGTCCACAAGAGACCTCCCAGCTCCACATAATATCAAAAGGCGAAAATCTCCCAGAGATCTCCATCTCAACACCAGCACCCAGCTTCACTCAACGACCAGCAAGCTACAGTGCTGGACATCCTGTGCCAAACAACTAGCAGGACAGGAACACAATCCCACCCATTAGCAGAGAGGCTGCCTAAAATCATAATAAGTCCACAGTCACCCCAAAACACACCACCAGACGTGGACCTGCCCACCAGAAAGACAAGATCCAGCCTCATCCCCCAGAACACAGGCACTAGTCCCCTCCACCAGGAAGCCTACACAATCCACTGAACCAACCTTAGCCACTGGGGACACACACCAAAAACAATGGGAACTACGAACCTGAAGCCTGCAAAAAGGAGACCGCAAACACAGTAAGATAAGCAAACTGAGAATACAGAAAAACACACAGCAGATGAAGAAGCAAGATAAAACCCCACCAGACCTAACAAATGAAGAGGAAATAGGCAGTCTACCTGAAAAAGAATTCAGAATAATGATAGCAAAGACAATCCAAAATCTTGAAAATAGACAAAATGCAAGAAACATTTAACAAGGACCTAGAAGAGCTAAAGATGAAGCAAACAATGATGAACAGCACAATAAATGAAATTTAAAATACTCTAGATGGGATCAATAGCAGAATAACTGAGGCAGAAGAATGGATAAGTGACCTGGAAGATAAAATAGTGGAAATAACTACTGCAGAGCAGAATAAAGAAAAAAGAATGAAAAGAACTGAGGACAGTCTCAGAGACCTCTGGGACAACATTAAACGCACCAACATTCAAATAATAGGGGTTCCAGAAGAAGAAGAGAAAAAGAAAGGGACTGAGAAAATATTTGAAGAGATTATAGTTGAAAACTTCCCTAATATGGGAAAGGAAATAGTTAATCAAGTCCAGGAAGCACAGAGAGTCCCATACAGGATAAATCCAAGGAGAAATGCACCAAGACACATATTAACCAAACTGTCAAAAATTAAATACAGGGCTTCCCTGGTGGCGCAGTGGTTGAGAGTCCACCTGCCGATGCAGGGGACACGGGTTCGTGCCCTGGTCCAGGAAGATCCCACATGCCGCAGAGCGGCTAGGCCCATAAGCCATGGCTGCTGAGCCAGCATGTCCGGAGCCTGTGCTCCGCAACGAGAGAGGCCACGACAGTGAGAGGCCCACATAACGCAAAAAAAAAAAAAAAAAAATTAAATACAAAGAAAACATATTAAAAGCAGCAAGGGAAAAACAACAAATAACACACAAGGGAATCCCCATAAGGTTAAAAGCTGATCTTTCAGCAGAAACTCTGCAAGCCAGAAGGGACTGGCAGGACATATTTAAAGTGACAAAGGAGAAAATCCTGCAACCAAGATTACGCTACCCAGCAAGAATCTCATTCACATTTGATGGAGAAATTAAAACCTTTACAGACAAGCAAAAGCTGAGAGAGTTCAGCACCATCAAACCAGCTTTACAACAACTGCTAAAGGAACTTCTCTAGGCAAGAAACACAAGAGAAGAAAAAGACCTACAATAACAAACCCAAAACAATTAAGAAAATGGGAATAGGAACATACATATCAATAATTACTTTAAATGTAAATGGACTAAATGCTCCCACCAAAAGACACAGATTGGCTGAATGTATACAGAAACAAGACCCATATATTTGCTGTCTACAAGAGACCCACTTCAGACCTAGAGACACATACAGACTGAAAGTAAGGGGATGGAAAAAGATATTTCATGCAAATGGAAACCAAAAGAAAGTGAGAGTAGCAATTCTCATATCAGACAAAATAGACTTTAAAATAAAGACTATTAGAAGAGATAAGAAGGACACTACATAATGATCAAGGGATCGATCCAAGAAGAAGATATAACAATTGTAAATATTTATGCACCCAACATAGGAGCACCTTAACACATAAGGCAAATACTAACAGCCATAAAAGGGGAAATCGACAGTAACACATTCATACTAGGAGACTTTAACACCCTACTTTCACCAATGGACAGATCATGCAAGATGAAAATAAATAAGGAAACACAAACTTTAAATGATACATTAAACAAGATGGACTTAATTAATATTTATAGGACATTTCATCGAAAAACAACAGAATACACATTTTTCTCAAGTGCTCATGGAACATTCTCCAGGATAGATCATATCTTGGGTCACAAATCAAACCTTGGTAAATTTAAGAAAATTGAAATTGTATCAAGTATCTTTTCTGACCACAATGCTATGAGACTAGATATCAATTATAGGAAAAGATCTGTAAAAAATACAAACACATGGAGGCTAAACAATACACTGCTTAATAACAAAGTGATCACTGAAGAAATCAAAGAGAAAATAAAAAAATACCTAGAAACAAATGACAATGGAGAAACGATGATGCAAAATCTATGGGGTGCAGCAAAAGCAATTCTAAGAGGGAAGTTTATAGCAATACATTCCCACCTTAAGAAACAGGAAACATCTCGAATAAACAACCTAACCTTGCACCTAAAGCAATTAGAGGAAGAAGAACAAAAAAATCCCAAAGTTAGCAGAAGGAAAGAAATCATAAAAATCAGATCAGAAATAAATGAAAAAGAAATGAAGGAAATGATAGCAAAGATCAATAAAACCAAAAGCTGGTTCTTTGAGAAGATAAACAAAATTGATAAACCATTAGCCAGACTCATCAAGAAAAAAAGGGAGAAGACTCAAATCAATAGATTTAGAAATGAAAAAGGAGAAGTAACTATTGACACTACAGAAATACAAAAGGTCATGAGAGATTACTACAAGGAACTCTATGCCAATAAAATGGACAACCTGGAAGAAATGGACAAATTCTTAGAAATGCACAACCTGCCAAGACTGAATCAGGAAGAAATAGAAAATATGAACAGACCAATCACAAGCACTGAAATTGAGACTGTGATTAAAAATCTTCCAACAAACAAAAGCCCAGGATCAGATGGCTTCACAGGCGAATTCTATCGAACATTTAGAGAAGAGCTGACACCTATCCTTCTCAAACTCTTCCAAGATACAGCAGAGGTAGGAACACTCCCAAACTCATTCTACGAGGCCACCATCACCCTGATACCAAAACTAGACAAGGATGTCACAAAGATAGAAAACTATAGGCCAATATCACTGATGAACATAGATGCAAAAATCCTCAACAAAATACTAGCAAACAGAATCCAACAGCACATTAAACGGATCATACATCATGATCAAGTGGGGTTTATTCCAGGAATGCAAGGATTCTTCAATATATGCAAATCAATCAACGTGATACACCATATCAACAAATTGAAGGAGAAAAACCATATGATCATCTCAATAGATGCAGAAAAAGCTTTCGACAAAATTCAACACCCATTTATGATAGAAACCCTGCAGAAAGTAGGCATAGAGGGAACTTTCCTCAACATAATAAAGGCCATATATGACAAACCCACAGCCAACATCGTCCTCAATGGTGAAAAACTGAAAGCATTTCCACTAAGATCGGGAACAAGACAAGGTTGCCCACTCTCACCACTCTTATTCAACATAGTTTTGGAAGTTTTATCCCTAGCAATCAGAGAAGAAAAAGAAATAAAAGGAATCCAAATCGGAAAAGAAGAAGTAAAGCTGTCACTGTTTGCAGATGACATGATACTATACATAGAGAATCCTAAAGATGCTACCAGAAAACTACTAGAGCTAATCAATGAATTTGGTAAAGTAGCAGGATACAAAATTAATGCACAGAAATCTCTGGCATTCCTATACACTAAGGATGAAAAATCTGAAAGTGAAATCAAGAAAACACTCCCATTTACCATTGCAACAAAAAGAATAAAATATCTAGGAATAAACTTACCTAAGGAGACAAAAGACCTGTATGCAGAAAATTATAAGATACTGATGAAAGAAATTAAAGATGATACAAATAGATGGAGAGATATACCATGTTCTTGGATTGGAAGAATCAACATTGTGAAAATGACTCTACTACCCAAAGCAATCTACAGATTCAATGCAATCCCTATCAAACTACCACTGGCATTTTTCACAGAACTAGAACAAAAAATTTCACAATTTGTATGGAAACACAAAAGACCCCGAATAGCCAAAGCAATCTTGAGAACAAAAAACGGAGCTGGAGGAATCAGGCTCCCTGACTTCAGACTATACTACAAAGCTACAGTAATCAAGACAGTATGGTACTGGCACAAAAACAGAAAGATAGATCAATGGAACAGGATAGAAAAGCCAGAGATAAACCCATGCACATATGGTCACCTTATCTTTGACAAAGGAGGCAGGAATGTACAGTGGAGAAAGGACAGCCTCTTCAATAAGTGGTGCTGGGAAAGCTGGACAGGTACATGTAAAAGTATGAGATTAGATCACTCCCTAACACCATACACAAAAATAAGCTCAAAGTGGATTAAAGACCTAAATGTAAGGCCAGAAACTATCAAACTCTTAGAGGAAAACATAGGTAGAACACTCTATGACATAAATCACAGCAAGATCCTTTTTGAACCACCTCCTACAGAAATGGAAAGAAAATCAAAAATAAATAAATGGGACCTAATGAAACTTCAAAGCTTTTGCACAGCAAAGGACACCATAAACAAGACCAAAAGACAACCCTCAGAATGGGAGAAAATATTTGCAAATGAAGCAACTGACAAAGGATTAATCTCCAAAATTTATAAGCAGCTCATGCAGCTCAGTAACAAAAAAACAACCCAATCCAAAAATGGGCAGAAGACCTAAATAGACATTTCTCCAAGGAAGATGTACAGACTGCCAACAAACACATGAAAGAATGCTTAACATCATTAATCATTAGAGAAATGCAAATCAAAACTACAATGAGATATCATCTCACACCAGTCAGAATGGCCATCATCAAAAAATCTAGAAACAATAAATGCTGGAGAGGGTGTGGAGAAAAGGGAACCCTCTTGCACTGTTGGTGGGAATGTAAATTGATACAGCCACTGTGGAGAACAGTATGGAGGTTCCTTAAAAAGTACAAATAGAACTACCATATGACCCAGCAATCCCACTACTGGGCATATACCCTGAGAAAACTATAATTCAAAAAGAGTCATGCACCAGAATGGTCACTGCAGCTCTGTTTACAATAGCCCAGAGATGGAAATAACCTAAGTGTCCATCATTGGATGAATGGATAAAGAAGATGTGGCACATATATACAATGGAATATTACACAGCCATAAAAAGAAACGAAATTGAACTGTTTGTAATGAGGTGGATAGACCTAGAGTCTGTCATACAGAGTGAAGTAAGTCAGAAAGAGAAAGACAAATACCATATGCTAACACATATATATGGAATTTAAAAAAAAGTGTCATGAAGAACCTAGGGGTAAGACATGAATAAAGACGCAGACCTACCAAATGGACTTGAGGATATGGGGAGGGGGAAGGGTAAGCTGTGACAAAGCGAGAGACAGGCATCGACATATATACACTACCAAACGTAAGGTAGATAGCTAGTGGGAAGCAGCCGCATAGCACAGGGAGATCAGCTCGGTGCTTGTGACCGCCTGGAGGGGTGGGATAGGGAGGGTGGGAGGGAGGGAGACGCAAGAGGGAAGAGATATGGGAACATATGTATATGTATAACTGATTCACTTTGTTATAAAGCAGAAACTAACACACCATTGTAAAGCAATTATACTCCAATAAAGATGTTAAAAAATTTTTAAATAAATAAAAGTTTAAAATAAATATACAGAGGCCTTCAGGCCTGGCGGGGTCCCAGGGATTTGGTAAACAAGCCACTCTTGTCCCAGGCTTGGACCTTGATCACTATTATCACTCAAAAAAAGGGACTTTTCTCCCAGTTTCTTCTGAGGCGGGCAGCTTTGTTTCTGACCTTACAGCGCCCTCTGCTGTTCTAATTAGCCCATCTCCATAAATGGGTCATACTAGAGGTTGGCAGAAAATAGGTCAGGGGAAAAAAATATTCTTTGTTCCGAACTTAAGTCAAAGTTGCTGCTTCTGTTCCCCGATCCCCTTTCAGCCCTGACACTGGCAGGTGCTGCTCTGTTGGCCCAAAGGCCCCATCCTCCCCAGTCACTCAGAGTACTGTCTTCGAGGACATGAGATAGCACCCAACAAGGGTTGATGGGCATTTCCCTGTCAAACAAAAGCCTACTGCAAGAGTAAAGGACACAGGGAAATGTCTTTGGATGGATATAGACAAACATATCTCTTTTTTATGAAAGAATAGAAATGTGATTAAAAGGAAAAGCTTAGAAATATCTGAATGTGTGACAACGGGAGAGAGTGGTCTAGAGAAAGCGTTTCCGCATCACTTTCTTCCTGTCCCACATTCCATTCCAGGACCCCCGGGACAGACCTGGGTCGATCAATAAGAAGAAGCATGCCAGGGAGGGACCAAGGTCCAGTAGATGTCTTCCACCCCCAGGACCTCTGTTTGGGGGAAAAATCTTGCTGAAGGCTCTTTAGGCAAGAGTAAGCCACGAAGAACGCTACCTCGGTTTGTTTCCCAAAGCCTGCGTTTGAAAGCAAGCTGTGAGGGCAAAGAGATACTCCATGGTTTTACTGTTGCCACCTCTGGAGCAGCCTATGGAAGGAACAGTCTTGGTCCAGCCAGGTGAGTGATACCTTTCATGATGGGGCTGTGTGGGACCTGGCCTGACCCTTGCCAACCAGATTTCTCAAGCCATCGGCAGGATCTTCTCTCCATTTATTCCCCAGGCATGAGGGCAAACAGGTTATATCTCAATTACCAAGGGCTAGCAGTTGGTAGTAGCTATCTGGAGCACAGTTTTAAGAAGGATTGTGAACTATATGTAAAATAGATAAACAGCAAGGATTTACTGTATAGCAGAGGGAAATATATTATAATAACCTATAATGAAAAAATCAGAAATATATATATATATATATATACATAGAGAGAGAACTGAATCACTTTGCTGTATACCTGAAACTAACACAATATTGTAAATCAACTATACTTCAATTAAGAAAAAGAACTGAGGCCACATCTAGACTCAGAGGAGAGGTGTGATGTGTCTATTAGCAATATCTGCCACAGATTTTTTTTTTTTGGCGGTACGCGGGCCTCTCACTGTTGTGGCCTCTCCCGTTGCGGAGCACAGGCTCCGGACGCGCAGGCTCAGCGGCCATGGCTCACGGGCCCAGCCGCTCCGTGGCATGTGGGATCTTCCCGGACCGGGGCACGAGCCCGCGTCCCCTGCATCGGCAGGCGGACTCTCAACCACTGCGCCACCAGGGAAGCCCTGCCACAGATATTTTTGACACCACTTTGTGTGTGCCAAGACCCCTGCTCTAGATGTCAGTCCTGTAATGAGTCCTGCAGAGAAAGACTAATCAGAGCCAACTCTCTGTTTGGTTATCCTTTTGGTAAAGGACAAATTTCTAAATCTCTATCTTTCCCTTGGCTTCCCTGAGACCTCACAGGCCATTTCCCCCACTATCAATTGCTGTGGCCTGCAGCCTAAGAAATAAAATTTTGAAAATGAATTAAGATGTTCTATACCGCTCTTTAAAATTTTAAACACTGCACTGAAACCAAACATTTCCCTTGTGTGGCTTATTCACTGCTTAACAGAGATAATCATACCTGGGCTGGCCAGGAGAGCCACTAAGGATGGGGACTACCCAGGGAAGATCCCTGTTCTCCTGAGTCACAGGAAGGAAGAAGGCAGGATTGGGACTTAGGTTTTCTGAGTTCTAGCCTCAGCTCTGCCTCTATCTACTGGCATGGGCTTGAGCAACTTTACCCCTCAGGGCCTGGGCTTCTTCATCTTTAAACTGAGGACATTGGCCCCAGCAGCTGCTAAGTTCCCTTCCAGGTCTTGCATTCTAGGATGCTAATGTTTGAAGCTGCAGATCTATCCTGAGAGAGTTATGGGTTTATATTCCCCTCTGCATGTTGCTTGAACTCCTCATTGCCCAGCAAGGGGAAAAAGCAAAGCACAATTCTTCAGTGGGAGGTAGCATCATTTCTTGATGAAATGTGTGTGACTCATCAGAGCCTGGAGGTTTGTGCCCAGACGCCAACTTGGAATCCAGTTATTATTGCATCTGGGAGAGAGAAAGTGCTGAAAACAGCCTTTGGGGAGAAAAACAAAACAAAACAAAAAAAACATTAATTTGGCAAAAAAAGAAGAAGAAGAAGTCGTCTCTGCATAGTGTGATAACATTTCGATATCTTATTTATCATCTTCATCCCTGAAATCTACTCTGCCCCCTCCTACCTCTGCCCTGACAGAGGGAAGGAGGGCAGACCTTTCCCAGGAAAGATAGGGTACCTGTGGCAGAGAGCTGTCTCCGACTAGTGAGGAAGGAGAACAAAGTTGATGCCACATCCCTTTCAACCATGCTGATGCTTCTGTTTTTTGTAAAGGTGTTCACTCCTGTGGGAATTGGGTTAACAGGAAACTGACATTTGGAGCCAAGACTAGAGGAATCTTGAAACTCAGTAAGTAATATCTGGCAGAATTATTTTTTTTTCATCTGAAAATTGTCAGAGAGTTATTCAAGGGTTCCTTAAGGAATAGGAACAAAAGATTAATGTTTACTACAATTCAATTCAATTTAACAAATATTTATTAAGTGCCCACAGTTTTTCCCAGGGATCATCTGGGCCAGCTTCTGAGGAGATGGTATCATTGTTCTAAGGCAGGAGGGGTTTTGTCAATGGATGAACAACGACAGCAGATTTACCTTTGAGACCCAGACACAGTTAGCTGTGGCCCTGAGTAAGTAGCTTAGCTTCAGGGGAGAAAGAAATGTACACAACAGCATGGATAATCTAATACACAAGATAATCAAAAATGTTATTTTATGATTGGCTTTAGCACATATTTCATTATTTTGTAGGGCAGGTTTCTCTTCCCAACTGTAAATTTTCTTGATCTATTAAGTCTATGGAGGGAGAGCTTTTCAAGAATCAATCATACATTTCTGAAATTACGCTCGCCGTCAACATAGGAAGAAGTGGTACTTTTTGTCTTTCCAATAATGAAAAAGGGGGGCTGGCATCCCTCCTATACTTGATGCCCACGGGGGTCTCCTTTCCTTTTGTAGGTCAAAACTACATGAACCACCAGGCAGTTATGGTTTTTATTGATCTGTACAACAGGGTGGACAATAAGAAATTGCCTGCGAGATATTCAGGATACAGGGGTCTCAGCTGCCCAGGAAGCCAGAAAAGAACTTTGGACGACCCCCCCCCCCCGTCATGGTTGGTCCTGCTTTGCTTATGGCCTGAGTCCTGGGCTGCATTCGTAAGAGAGGGGCAACCCTAAGTGACCTTGCTCATGAAGCTGGCCCCCCACTGTGCCCCTAATCACACTAGAGACAGGCTGCATCAGAGAAGGGGAAGTCACAGCCCAGCACTAAGAGGGACTTTTGGTAAAGGGCCCAGGCACTGTGTGAAGGGCACTGAGAAACCCACTTTTGGGAAGGGGACTCAGTTAATTGTAAACCTGGGTGAGTACCTCCATTTCAGACGTAGTGTTAACAAAACCCCCTCAGCATCTAACATCTAGCAACCAGAGAGCTGACACCTTTGGCTAGATGATGAATTCCCTTATCCGTTGGGAAAAGACTAAGTATCAAATCACTTTTCCTGTGGGTAAGCAAGAGCCTGTAGTTTATGTAAAGCCTTCAGCTCCTGCGGGAAGGAAGGAAACAGGAAATTTACACTCGGAACCAGGACTCAAGTGAGAGTGAAACTTAGTAAGTACTAGCTTTAAACCAAAGGTGTCAGTTTATTTGGTTTGGTTTTTGAATTATCTGGAAGCTCCAAAGAAAGAACACTTCTCCCTGAGGATTTGGTTCCAAAATTTTGACTTCAAACGTCTAAAAAGATCTAATGTTAAGGCAGACGGTAGGCTTGGAAATCTTTATTTCCCTGTATAATAAGTAGAGACCTACTTTTCTATTCTCTGCTTATTTGTTTTATTTTGTTTAGGAAATAGGGAGGAAGACTAGACACGCTGAGGGAAAAAAATACATTTGCACAGCATTTTTGGATAGATTAGGTCCAGAGAATCAAATCAAAGCCTAACAGCTCAGAGAGTCCATAAAGACCACCAAACTCACTTCTTTGATTTTGCAAATGAGGACAGTGAAACTCAGAGAGGTTTGTGAACTTGCTCATTGTCTCGCAGCTGAGCCTGGTCCAGGGCAAAGCCAAGACAGCTCATGGCTCTGGACCAGGCCAGACCCAAGGGAAAGAAAACATCATGGTTCTTGACTGAGCAACTTCATTTGAACCCCAAACATTCTTTATCCAAGACTTAGCGAGCTCAAAACAGAACCACAGAGTTCTAAAGGGAGATAAAATCATCGCATACCTGTTTGCGGGGGAAAGGTGGCTAAAGTCAGAACAGCTAAACTTGATATGAGGGGAAAGGTGCAGCCACCTGCAGACTGAGGCAGAGATGCAAAAAGCCAAAATGAAAATGCTGGTCTTGTCTTCAGACAATTGACTGTGACCATCAAACACTACCTATAAATTCCACAGAGCTAATTTCTCTCCCAGTGGGATTTTATATTCTATGATAGATTGCATCAGCTATGCAATTACTTTGAACCACAGAATGTGTGTACAGAATCGGCGTGCTGAGCCTTCCTGTCTCTTAAAGTGGCAATCATCTCTGGACATATCTCTCAGCTCTGAAGCTCTGGGCTACCACAAAGAGAGACACCATCACTTATCCTGTCTTAAAAGCTTGGAGGCTGAAGGAAATGTTTAGTTCTTGGGAAGCTCTGCAAAGCTGGGTTCCTTAAATTAACCCCACAGGTTTTTGCAAAGCCCCTCAGCATTGTGTTCAGCAAACCAGTGGCTCTAAAATGACATTTGGGAAAGGGACTCAGCTCACAGTGCATCTTGGTAAGTGGAGGACAGCACTGAACCCTCTTCTTGAAAATGATATGAGATCCTTTTTACAGTGACTGATGGGGATGTGGCTTCCTGGCCCATCTCCGCTCATATTTAAATCCTGCCTGGCTAAAAGATACCCTCTCCACATCCCCCAAAACGGTCCATCCATGAAGGTGCAGCTGGATACAGCTTTTGCTAAATTCTCACAAAATCACTTACCCTCCTCATCAAACTGCTTGGTGGTTCTTCTGTTGCCCTCACAGCTCTGCTGGTTTACCAGTTAGAGGAAGAGAAGTACCCATGGACTTTAGGATTTTTAGGTCATTGTGAAAAGAGGAACATTGTCCATGTGTTTGCCTTCTGGGGAGGAAAATAATGATGATTTATTAATTGCTTACTATGTGCTAGGCCATGTGCTGCATGCTTTCGATCCATTACCACAGTCAACCCTTATATCAGCTGTGTGGGTTAAGTGCTGTTATTATCCTCATTTTATAGAAGGGAACTTTTTTAATTTTTGTATTTTATATTTTTATAGAAGCACAGGGAGAGGTTGAGCAACTTCTTCAGATTGACTCAGTGAGAGAGAGGGCCTGGAATTTAATTCTTGAGACTCAGCTTCCAGAGCTAAATGTTTACCAGTTGGGGGGATCATGTTTGGGCGGGAAATCACTGACACTTTGGTCTCTAGAGTTGCTAAAATAATCCCTAGAGAAGTGTGCTCTCAGCTAAGCAAGCCAGAGATCAAGCAGCAGGACCACTGCCACCCACCTACAGATCCTAGTCTGTACAGCAGCATCACAGTGCGGGGTCATTCTCCCCACTTTACAGGTAGGGGAAGTGAGGGGCAGCAAGTTAAGGGACTCGCCCTGGGTTTCAAACCCAAGTCTGTCTGACCCCAAAGCCTGAGCTATTCCAATTAATTGCAACTGCCTACCAACTAAGCTAATCAGTCAATTAATGAAGGTAATCTAACGTTAGGTAAAGATGGATTAAATTGTTTCCATGGTCCTCCCCACCCCCTTTTCAGGAATGACCATTTAACTGTGTAATTGCACAACATTGTGTTTCTGCCTTTGTGCTTCCTCTGGGAAAGCGGGAGGAGCCGGGGTTCCCAGTACCTGGTGGAAGGGCCTTGGCAGTATTTGCAAAGCAGTCTGTGAGGGTGTAACTCAGGGCGGATCTGAAAGACTCTTCTTTGGAAAGGGAACGAAACTGACAGTAAGCCCATGTAAGTCTGAATAACTAATGCTTCCAAATTTCTCTCTGGAACCCTGATTCCTAAATTTTCCATTTTCTTTTATAACGCAAGTCCAAACCATGGCAGCCCCATTGGTGGATTCCAACTGAAACAGCCGTTGATGTGTACCTACCTCCCGTGGGACTCTGCTGTTTACCCTCACGTGCTATTTTATCTAATAAACCAGAGTGACAGTGCTACTGCAGCATTAAACTAAGGAGTCAGACTGATAGAAAGTTTAATTTCGTATTAGAACTGGTACAATTTTCCGTGGGACTAAGAGAAAATCAGTGAACCCTCTGAGCCTCTCGTGTATCCCTCTGTTAAATGAGGGAGGCAGTTCCTACTCCTGTTTTACCAGAGCAGGCATGCTGTGAGGGAAGGTTGGCACATTTCCAACTAAGTGACAAGGAAGAAGGAGGGCCGCAGAAGGTCCATAAACTTTACCACCAGACCCTCATTATAAAAAGCGCTTTTATCAAGGGGATTCTTGGATGACAGATAAACATTTAAGTAGGTAGTAAGGGGAGTTTGGGCAGCTAAGTTTTTGCAGAGTCTCGTGTCTTCGTGTGGTACCACAGCCACTAATAAGCTGACATTCGGAAGAGGAACGACCTGAGTGTTAGACCAGGTATGTTTTAAAGAAGATGGCTTGTTTCTAAACGTAAGCCACTGATTCTTAGAAATTCAGTGAAAGGTCACTGAATTACTCATCCAGTGATTAGCATCTTTGGGGACTTGGTGCCACAGGTCTTTCTGGCGAACATGATAATGAGAGCAGCCTCTGATGGAGCCCCTTTAGGGCTGTTTCTTCAACACCTTTAAGCCCTTGGAAATGTTAAAAGCTGGTTTTTGTTGTTGTTGGAGATGTGTGTCTGACAAATGGAATCTGAACTAAAGTTTTAATGTGTCGGGGCAGAAAGCAGTTAGGGAGAAAGGATATATTAGACTAAAGTACATAGCAACGTAGGGCGGGCAATGCAACCCGACCCAAAGGAAGACAGTGAGATACAGCCTATTGGTATAAACGACTGAGTGACCACTCTCGGGTGAGCTACTTGTCTTCCCAAGGCCTCCATGTTGGTGCAGTTAGGGGAAGAAATTGTCTAATCCCCATAATTCTCAAATTCTTGGAGCCACACCAAGTTGAGTAAAGCCATGTAAGATTTTCTGGTGCTGACGCTGATCACAAGCTGATATTTAGGGAAAGGGTAAGATTGAAAGCAAATATTCAAAATAGTCAGAAAGATCATGAACTGCTGAAAAAAATGCCCCAGGATGCTGTTAACCACTACGTTTCTAACTGGGACTTTTTCATCCTTGCCTTGGCTGAGCTTATCATAGAAGCCCCTTTGGATACCCACTCATTTCTGTGCCCCTCGGTGAAAAGGGGCACTACACTGGGAAGTGTCAGGGAAGGATTCTCTAATCTTATATAATAACAGCCCTTCTCTCCCGCTTGCAATAACCAGAGGGAGATTTTGAGTGCTACCTACCATTCTCAAAACAAATCGATTAATTAACTTGAATGTAGCTGAAATGTTGCTCCATGAGGGAGTCTCTATTTACTACAACAGAAGCTCATTCCAGACAGCCATCTGGGGTTTAACTTTTGCTTACAATTCATAAGAGATACCAACTACCCAATGGATACCTCAAAGTAAAACTTCTACTTTCATGGCCAAATTAGTATCCACATTAGAAAGGCTAGAATCAGGATGTCCTAGTGAGTATTATGTTAGTTCCAGATGACCTTCGTGAAGTCCCTTATGCCTAAAATAGCATGCGATTTAAAACAAGTGTTTCCACGCTGAGCTGTGTGTTCAGTTGCTAACTAGAGTTCAAAGAGCAGGCCAGTCAGCTACCATGTTTCCAAACTGGGTTGGATATGTACAGTCCTCCAGGCACTAGCAATGATAATCAGAAAAGGCACATGTTATTCCATTTTTATTTATAATTCTCATCTCTCCCAGAGAAGTTATAAATTTTCTCCCAAAGTTGTTATATTCATCCTTCTTTTGGTTCCTTTATTTGTGATGTGTACAGAGATGAAATATTGGTTGAGATTCAAAAAACATCTATGAGATTTACCTTAAGCTTTGCCTGTCAGAGAGATTCTAAGAGCTAAAAAGATGGGAAGTTGACATTTGGGAGCTAGATTAAAAAGAAAACTCAATTAACCCCAAGGGGCAACGCTCAGCAGATGGTTATTTAGACATAGGCACGTCAACCCCGCAAGCCTAGTTGCTCAGTTGGCTGCACTGCCCCTATCTTGGGCTTGCCTGGGAGAGTAATAATGACTTGCTCACCCCCAGACCTGTCTTGGGAAGAGAGAAATGTCAGCCTCCAGCCCTAAAAACTCCTTCTGAATTGGTTCATTTCAATAGAGTTTATCATTACACATGGTGTTCTGGAAGTCATAGAAAAAGTGTATTAGAAGCTTCTGCAAATGGAAACGAAATGTAAATTTAGATGGTAAATATAGGACTGCAGTAAATAGATAGCAGGAAAAAAGATGAAGAGATTAGAAACTTACCGCATTTCTCTAACCCTAAAGGGCCTGTTTCTATGAATAGTTTAATACTATTGAAGAGGAGGGGCGAGAAGGAGGAGAACAGAAGCAAACAGATTTTCTCCTAATACTTTCCACTTTGCAAAATTGGAAATTATTTTTCAATCAAATTTCCCTGAGCAGAAGAAAGAGACCATGTCTGTTTTCAGACTTCAGGGTGCATGGGTGGGTGTCCTCTAGAACTGATTCTGAGGAGGGCTCCCTGTGGGAGACAAGTGCTGGCAATGTCTTGGGGGAGGGGGGGGATTAAGTCCAAAAATAAGTCCAAATAAGTGTGCAGAGAAGACGGGGTCACAGGACAGGATTTCCCCTGGAGTTTCTGCGTTGACTTCTAACCTTTCCTGTCTTAGTCAATGGATTAAGTCCCAGATGAGCAGACCCTAGGATTCAAACCACCAATTTCAAGGAGAAAGCCAGCTTAACTTCACTCAGGAGACCTTGTGTATTCTGATTTGAAAGATTCTTTTAACCCAACTGTTTTTAGGGAGAGCTCTGTAAAAGCTGAAGGATATTTAAAAAAAAAAAAAAAAGTTAAAATTCTGTGAAGTGGAAATAAAGATGTTAGATGTTTGACTGACAAAGAGAATAAAAATATGGTACATGTCTGTAACTGCTAAAGGGGACTTTAACTGCTAAAGGGGACTTTGTCAAGGAGGAAGAAGGCAGCCCCAAAGAGACACTGTCCTAAACCTCCCTGATTTGTGAGATTAGGGCCATTGTCCCCAGCAGGCTCGGGTGCTGAGAGCAGATCAGGCTCCTGTTCGAGGGGGAGAGAGAGGCCTTCCGTGTGTGCAGTTTGTGTAAAGCTCTTTGCTGTGGTGCATCTCTGGGGAGTGCCAGCCAGAAGCTGGTATTCGGGCAAGGAACCAGCCTGACCATCAACCCCAGTGAGTATGAAAGGGTGAAGCCACGTGGGGCTCCCGAGAGCTTTATCCTTTCTAGACCACGTCCCAAAGCCTCTCTTGGACCAGCACGTACTTGTTTTGCCTGGCCCATCATAGGGAAGCAGATTGGGAAAGACCAAAAAACCCTCAAACTCCTACCTTGAATATGGCCCTGTAAAACTCCCTTACTCTCCTCCCCTTCTGCAATCGGTTTCCAGTAAACCAGAATCTAGTGTGTTGATGTGAACAATTTTAAGAAAAAACAGAAACAGCTTAGCCCTGAAGTACAATAAAATGAAAACTGTGTGAGTGCCAACCAGGGGTAGACAACGAGGGAAAAAGAAAAAGAGATAGTTTACCCAAACTAAGGTGGCAACTAAGAAAAAGAAAAACAATTTTAAAATTTGTAATAAATGAAGTATATATTTATCAGGGCTCCACTGCCCTCTGGAAGCCCAGCTCCCACCTGCAGCAGCTGCCTTCTGGGCATGTTGTCAAATAACCTGTAGTTTAGTGCAGGGTTGTGGGATCGAGACCATATTGATCCCCAGGGCCCTTCTGCAAAGAGCAGCTCCTGTTACATGTTTTTGTAAAGCCTCCGCTGACTGTGAGACTAGTGGAAGTAGCAGCTATAAACTGACATTTGGAAAAGGAACTCTCTTAATTGTGAATCCAAGTAAGTCTGAAGGGCCTGGTGGGGAGTGGGAGGGATTCAAAACATCTCTTTCTTCTGATTTAAATTACTTGTGACCCCAAAACATCCCAGGTTAGTTTCCAAATCTAATGCTTGCCTTGGGAGGATATGAGCCCCATCAGAGAGATTAGAACTCCGTTGTACAAAGACTAAATTACCTTCAGCCAAAAACATTCCTATCATCCATCTTAAATGAGATTATTGGTACAGAGAGAAAAATTGAATACAGGAGGCTGAGGGATTCAGCTAAAGCCAGGAAATGTTTGCCAAAAAATAGAGAGGAAATTGGCATATTGTGACTATGCAAATTCAGTAGACCAAATATAAATCTTCCTGATGTAGATACTAAAACTCCCCTAAATTTATCTCCTGAAATAGTGGGACCCTGAGAATTCATTATCTGCAGACAGATTTCTTTTCTTCTTTTACCTTCACTTTGTCTCTTTTAAAGGTTCTATTCTAACTGAGGTCTCCACAGTGGAACTGTCCGGTTAACTCAGAGCATTTAACCCCACTTTTCCCTCCATTACCAAAATCATTGATTGAGTCGCCATTTTACTTAGCTCATCCAAGGAAAGGGGAAAAAATTCATTTGTCCTCTGAATCGTGAAAATACTGCATTTTATTCTCTCCTTCACATATACACCCACCCTTTCATAAGGGTAATAATGTGTGTTAAGTACTTGGAAAAGTTTTAAGTGCTATATATAACAGTAAGGAACTGCAGTTTCTACTGGCATTTCTTGAGATTCTGTGTTTCTGGTGGGCTTCTGAAAGTGGTGCTTATAAACTAACGCCAGGAAGACGGACTTGTTATAAAATTTGGGTAAATGGGAAAAACCTGTTGAAAGCCCCCCAGTCTCCTTTTGACATAAGCTAAGCACCCTGGTTGCTGAGTTTCATTTATTCAGATCTACTTTCTGTGATTAGCAGAGGATGCAGCACTGGGAGAGGCATGCTGAAAAATACAGCCCAGTCGAAGCTCTTGAAAAACTGGATCACGAGGGGTGTAAATGACTAAGTGATGCAGTGCATGCAGCATTGAAGGAGTTATTGCAGCCCTGGTAGCAGCTGGCTTGGAATGCCCTGGGCTAGGTCCTGCCTAAAAGAACATGCAGTGTGGTTAGCTGTGAAGTTGTCACATGCAGAAGTGTCTTGTTCAGCAGGGGCAAAACCAGCACATGTCTGCAACAACAGAAATAGTGAATAACGTGTGATATTGTGGAATCCCTTGCATTCAGTAGTCTCTGAGGTCCTAGCTAATTAAAGCTTCAAGGGGATTCGTGTGAACCTCCTGGGAGACTCAAGGACATCACCTTTTTGGGAGTGGGCAGCTGAGACAGGGGACCAGACAGGAGGTGTTATCTTTGTTGTCTCACTGGAAACACACTAGGGAGAACTCTGTGGTGGGTTTTCCAGAATGCTGGAGAAGCCAAGAGCCCGTCTCAGCACTTGGTGGGCCTCTCTGGGGACTGAGAGCTGTAACCCCTACACAGTAAAATGTAGAAGAGGCCAGCCTGACCATGCAAAGAAAATATCTGTGCAGGGCGAGCATCTTTCCAGAGCTCCTGACAGTAACTGTAGGCCAGATTTTCCATACAATGGACTCTTCTTCTGCAAGGTCTACCAAGGCAAGGCTGGAGTCCAAGGGACCTATGATTAAATTGTGTTTTCTTTCAATCAGCAGAGCCCAGAGGTTATTGCCACAGCAACACTTTGGTGCCGTCTGTTTGAGAGCTTTAGCTGATGGCAGGCATCCAATTTTGCTTACATCCTGATGTTTCAGTGGCTGAAGTACGGTGTGGGGAGCTCTGTATACTGTGATGCTGGGAAGGGAAGAGATGCAAAGTGTCGTTTGAATCTCTGACCACTGTCCTTAAAGCAGATGTCACTTCTTCTTTACTAAATAATAGCCTAGTTTCCTCACCCTTTTCATGTTTCATGTTGATGCTTTGTTAGTAAGTGGTTGCTTGACTAGTGAGAGTAGCACAAATTCAGTCACACCAGTTGAAGAGTTTGAAAGTTGAGGGAAGTTAAGGAGCTAAAACATTTCTTTTTTTATCTTCTTTGGAGATAGGGTTTGATCACAGGGGTGTCAAATAATGAGACTGCCTGTATTTGGCTACTCACAACGTCTGTGGCAGCCACCAGACACAGCCAGGGAGACCCCTGGGCTTCCTATGGGTGTGACTGTCAGCAATGGAAGCTGTGTTTGGTCAAAGGATGAAATTTACAGCAACTCCAAGTAAACATGCCAGAGCGTGCCTCTAACAGAGGCCTCGACTAGCTACCACTATAGCCGCTGGGCAGCTCTGTGAGGTCAGGACACCTAGGGTGAGACGCTAGGTTGACGAGCTGACCCGATTTGCCTATGATTGAGGGGCCTCCCAGAATAAAGGCCTTTCTTTGCTAAACCCAAAACAGCCCCCAGGATAGTTAATCACTGTAACAAAGCTTGGATGTAAACTTTCTGTGAGACACTGCTCACAGCAGTGAGTCATTCACGTTCAAGGCTGACTGGAAAGCTCAGTCAAATGTGCCCATCATTTTCATTCCTTACGCTGGGGCATGAAGGGAAGCTCAGGAGTTGGTGTTTCCTGGGGCTGGAACCTAAACCTCATCAAATTCTAGTCAGCCTTCAGAAAGCTGAACACTCCTCACGTCTCCTTGTGATCAATTCATTGTCATCAGAAATGCGTGACACCTCGCAGGAAGGGGAGGACATGTCTTGAAAACTGATCAGAGAAATTGTCCTGAAAATGATGCTGTAGAATGGAAATGAGACCTTTAGAAAGAGAAATGCTGAACATGGGAAATCAGTAAGCCTCAGGATGGAAACCAGAGGAAATGGAGAGAGACGGGAAACAGGCCCTTGGGGGGGATGCAGTAGGTCAGTGTCCCAGGACCAGACGTGGAAATGTTTCTTTGACCTACGGTGGGAAGAAGCTCTCCCAGATTCAGACCCCTTTGGGTGAGTCTCTTCTCCCCAGAATTAAAGAGGAAGTCGTCTGTGAGCCTCTGGAGTGCCCCCGGGGTTCTTGCAAAGGCTTCCATTGCAGTGTTACCACTGGTGGTGGTGCTGGCTATGGAAAGCTGACATTTGGACAAGGAACCACTTTGACTGTCCATCCAAGTAAGTGTAACAGGACACAGCAGCATACTGGAAATTCTGGAATTTCACCCCTGGTGTTAGTTTTGAGAGAAATGTGTGTTGCCTAGGAACCAGATCCTGCTTGAAGTTAACCAGTAGCCTCCAGGGTCCTGCCTCTTCTTTCATCTCAATATTCACAGATTCCTTTTTGGACCTTGAGCCATTGGGTCTATCCCCCTGCTGCTGAGTAAAGCCAATCTTGTCCCTGGAAAGACAGAAAAGAATCTTTGCAGCTTTCAGAAATGTCTCTGGAGATAATGCCCAACTTTGGTGGCAGGGGAGGGTGTCACCCTTTCCAACACACTCCGCTGAGTAACCCATTCTATACCATTCCCCATCAGAAAGTTCTTCCTTACATCAACCTTAAATTCTTCTTGGTGCAGCTGAGGCCATTTCCACTGGTATCATCCAGGGTGGAGAGGGGTAATTGAGAGCAGAGGTTAAATAAGTCCGTGGCATTCAGTTCAGAATGGGTTTCAAATGAAAGCGGAGAGGGAAAAAATGAAAACTGAGTGGGGAATCTGAGGTCTTATTTCAAATCCCTCTATGTTCCCTGCACGTCTCCTACGGCTTCTCTAGATGCAAAAACTACAAAAAGAGAGGAGACAAAACAAAAGAGATGGAAAAAAATACACATCCACTGTGTCCATTCCTATCGCTGAAACCACCAGCCAAGGGATTACAGTTAATTCCAAAGAGTTTCAGATACAAGGCTTACTACCTTTCTCCTCATGGTGACTTGTATCCTTGCTGATAATTAGAGCAGACAGAAAGATTTGGCTTTGGTGTGTTTGCTGCTGCACCCCACCAGGAAGAGAGGGAAACTCTGACTGTTTTTCTAAGATTCTTAAAGTTCCTTCTGTCAGTCGTTGTAAAACTCCCCACTGCAGGGAGAAGCAAGGCAGCTCTGAGAAGCTGATAGTTAGAAAGGGGACTTGACTAACCATGAAGCCAAGAAGCTGGAAAGACCCAAACTCACAGTGTCCTCCAGGTATTCTTGCATTTTAGGACTTTTGTCCTTTCCTTGCAAGGATGCAAATGGAGTCAAATGGAAATGGATCAAGGAGGCTGGAGCCCCGTGGGTGCTCAGAAACATAAATGGAAGGAATGACAGACAAGAAGGGGGAAACATTAAAATATTAAAATGTAGGAATACGTCTTTAACAGCAGCCTGATAAGACTGAGATGGTGAGGAAGGTGTCAAAGGGTGACATCATTCCGATTATATTGCAGGCACTGTTTTCCTAGGCTCTCAATTGATGGCAGAGTCCTCCCATGCCAAAGGGATGAGAGTCCAGGTCTGTCTTTGCGTAGATCAGGCAGACAGCATAGTCCCTACTTTGCATGTGGGGAGGGGGCAGTGGGGAGGTCTTCTGGTATCGTGGCCTCTGTCTGCTCCACTGAAGAGCAGCATCAATTCGTATCAGGTGGGTGTGGAGCTAGAAGTACCGCTATAAAGCTGAATGTTGGCTTGTTATGACCATCTTGAACGTGCAAGATGCCTCCAAGAATAGCCTGGGTCTAATGAACAAGGGGTAGGTTGGACCAATATTGCCCAGTTTTTGTTGAATTTCTCCAAGCCCAATACTGTGGGAGCCAAAGCTGAGATGTTGACATTTGAGCCTGGGAACCCTTTGACTGAGATATGCCAAAGGGGTCTGAAAGGCCAACACCACCTTCAGAGCTCTGCTTTTATTGTTAGCTCTTCGGCAGTTGTCATTTCAGCAAAAAAGCATCCACTTAGAAAAGTCAGCTCTTCATTAGCCAGACAAATGAGGATAACATATTGACCAGTGATAAAGAGTAAGGAGCCCAGATCTCAGCCTCTGAGATGCTGGCATTTCCAGCCCTTTAATCACGGCAGCCAGGGAACATATGCTGTCTCAGAGAAGGCGAATCACGGCAGCCAGGGAACATATGCTGTCTCAGAGAAGGCGGATCAATGGTGCCTAAGGACCTGATGTCACCAAACTGGGGCCTGGAGATGATGGAAATGAGATGCGGATGGGGACATTGTATGGGTGGGGGGATAGTAGAGAAGGGAGAAGGAGACAAGGGAACTCACTGATGCTTTTAAAACCCTCAGCATGTCAGAAATTGCAGTGACCCCAAGGTGGAGAAGCACGTGTTCCTAGCAAGTTTTCTACCATCCCCTAGAGCAGCGGCCCCCAACCTTTTGGGCACCAGGGACCAGTCTCGTGGAAGCCAATTTTTCCACGGACCTTGGTGGGGGGGTCGGGGGGGCGATGGTTCAGGAGGTAATGAGAGCGATGGGGAGCAATGGGGAGCTGCAGATGAAGCTTAATGAAGCTCGCCCGCCATTCACCTCCTGCTGTGTGGCCAGATTCCTAAGAAGTTGCGGGCCAGTAGCAGGGGTTGGGGACCCCTGCCTTAGAGAAGGGTGACATCACTCTGACTCAACTGTGGCCCAACACTCTCAGATCCTGTCCCATAGGTACCTGAGATGCCTTTTGAAGTGGCATCAAAAAAGACTGGGGTCTGAGATCGCTAAGAGTCCCCTGTCAGTTACAGTGAAGGGTTGGGTGGCTGTGTGACAGCTACAGCAAGCTGACATTTGGGCAGGGGACAAGCGTATCAGTCGTTCCAAGTAAGTCCGCCCGTGACTCTGCCTGTGGAGTGTGGCAGGGCTAACTGTCACAGGCATGGGGCTCAAATGGCTGTGCAGGTGGCGTGGCGGTTGAAGACACAAAGCTGAGGGAATCAAGATGTATTAACTGTGATCAGAAAAGAAGGTCAAAGAATGGCAAATGTAGGTTTAGTGCTTAAAAGGTAGCACAGAGAGCTTGGGGTCTGAACATGGCAATTTGAAAAACAAGTCGCCAACCTGTGTTCTCCCTCCCACCCCCTCACTGCTCATGGGGGACAAGGTTGGGGGGGGGTGAACAATGGACACTGCCTAACGGGGTGTTAGGGAAATGAGGCAGGTGGGAAAGGAGCAAGTGATCAGAGCCTCATACTGGGTTAATCCCAAGAAAAGGAATTGTTCCAGAAATTTCACAAAGAAAGAAAAGCCTTCCCAGAGTTAAAAGATGTAATGAAGAGACCTAGTGGAAATGCATTTCAGAATCATGTGATCATCAGGAGAGAAATTAAATCTTCAGAGGAAAAGAATTTTTTTTAATGTCCATGGATAAAACAAATGGGCCCACACCTTTAATTAGACAGCCAGCCGCACACAATGCATGTTAGCCTTCCCCTTGGTCCCCTCTCAGGGGGACTCAGTCCCTCCAGCCGCTCATGTTCACAGCTGCTCTAAGCCCTAAAGCTCGTTTCCACTAATGCCCTTGCCCCTGCACCTGCACAGGGAAAGAGACAGTCTGTCTGTCTGTCTGTCTGTCCCTCAGGTGGGGCCCCAGGTGTCAGCAGCGGCTCTGTCTTCTGCCTGGTTGTTGTTGAGCTTCCTATCACAGTGGAACACCGGCAACCAGAACTTCTATTTTGGGAGAGGGACAAGTTTGACAGTCATTCCAAGTAAGTCAAAGAAAATTTTCCATCACCTTTGTGTTGAGCAAAGTCTTTAAATTCCAGAAAGAAATCGTCAAAAGTCTGCTGCTCTGTTTCTCTAAAATAGGTAGAATTTCATCTGGAACAGAGCAAAGAGCCTCTCCCGTCCACCCCAAGAATGATTTATGCCATGACAGGTCTTTACTTCCCTGCCTGGAAACCCCTGGGAGGAGGGGGTCAAACAGTGTCATCTGCAGCCGTGCCATCCCCTGCAGCTCGCCCCTCACACCAGCACTGACCAGAGGAGCGTGGCCCTTTTTGGCACAGGCCACAGGAGCAGAGAATGAGGGGCAAGCCTCAACTGAGAGAAAATAGGCCAGAAGGCTAGAGAAGGGAAAAGAGGCAACTTCAGAGAAAGCTGAGCTATGGAATGGTATAAGAGGATGAGGAAAGATGGCAGGGCTGTCCAGACTCATCCTGTGTTTAGACCCAAGGGATTCACTGACAGCACCTGAAGAGAGAAAGAGGATGTCTAGTCCTCTCTCTGAAGAAAAATTTGACAGAAAAATCAAAACAGATCTCACATGTCAAGCCTCTCCTAATTATAGCTTTTTTCCCACTTTCTCTCAGTGGGTCCGGCAGGAAATGGTATGAAGGGATCACTGGCGGCTTTGATGGTGAAGCATTGGGAGGAGGAAATGGGGGGGAAGGGCACAGTAGGGTTCGGAGAGATTGGAGCCATGGTTTTTGTAATGACTTAGAACACTGTGTGTCTAACTACGGAAACAAATTAACCTTCGGGAAAGGAACTAGACTCACTGTTACACCAAGTAAGTACCTCATCCTTGGTCAGCAAGTCAGTTATTCTTTAATTTCCAGGTGGCCTATGTAAGATTCTGGAGGTCATACTAGACTGTGCGGCTTACGAGGATTTCCATCTGTCCTTTTTCATAACTGGTAGAGATGGGTGTCAGCCAAATATCTGAGTTTTCTGGGGAAACTCCAGTCTTGAATATTTAATTCAAAACTGGAAAATATGATTCACAATTCTGTTTTTGCCGCTGCCATCATGTGCTAATGTGACATGTGAAGAGGATTTAGATAGAATAAATGCATCTTCACTTTTATCTTGTATGATAATTTGAACTTTGAGTACTTGCAAGCATTTGGAAGAAATGGTTGAAACGTAGGCTATCAGAAAGACAAGAAAACCACAAGACCCAGAGAGGCAGGCAGACAGAATGCCAGAGAGTATATAGTTTTACAAAGTTAGTCCAGTGTGTGTCTCTCTTTGCAGATGGCAAAGGTATTTTGAAAGGTGCTAAGAGCTGATGCTCTGGGTGGGGCAGAGCAATGGGATGCTGAACACTGATCCCAAGGGGAAGGCTTAAACGTGGAAAACTCGGGGGGTGGGGGGGTTCCCCAGTGGAGTTTATCAGTGTGACAGCACATCTGCATCTAGTAAATTACAGTGTGGATAAGGCACACAATTAACTGCGAAAAAAAAAACTATGTCTGAAATGATAGATAGATAAGAGAGAGACAGATAGAAAGAAAGAATGAGATAGATACTGGGTATATATACACAGAGTAGAGTAACATGAAAAGCATGGGGCAAATAAATTTCTTGCATCTGAAATTAAAAGCTGTGGAAAATCTGAACATGTTCACTTTGTAACAAAAGACAACCTCACAAACACTGGAAGAGCAAGAACTGGACAGATAGAACTTTTCCAAGTCTGAATTTCTCAACTGTCTTAACCATTCCGTTACCTAGAGGAATCTTTTTCTCTCCTTTCTGCATTAGAAATTAAAGACATGAGTATTGAGGGCTTGGATGGCTCAGACTCTTGTAGTAAAAATTACATTATAAAGCACCTCCCAGCTAGGCTGGATAAAGCACCTTTAGGCATCAAAGCCTTTTTCTTCTCTGTCTGGAGAGGATAAGGAAGTGGTACTCTCCCCACTCTGTCTAGGGACAGGGAGCTCTGAGGGAGTCATAGAGTTACAAAGCAAGACCGTGACAGAGCTGAGCTGTGGGGACCTAGTAATGGTCAGTCTGCTCCCTGCCACAGACTCCAGAGTAGCCAGAAGTGTTCAGGGGACTGTCCCCAGGTGAAAACATAACACACCCAGTGAAAATGCCACTCTCCTCTGTGCCACCAAGAGCAACTCAGTAAAAGAATGCTTTACCCAGCAGGGGACAGTCAGAGTGGCTCTAATCCAGCTCAGAGCCCCAAATACTC
Organism: Grampus griseus; assembly: GCF_964374135.1. NCBI lineage: Eukaryota > Metazoa > Chordata > Mammalia > Artiodactyla > Delphinidae > Grampus > Grampus griseus. The sequence continues at coordinate 74,876,906 of NC_139018.1, read as the reverse complement.
GAAAACTGTATGTGGAAGCCAGCTGTAAAGAGTTCATTTCCAAGCAATGCTTCCAGAAATTTTTACTGGTTGGTGATTGCTATGAGTTTTGAAATTGAAGGACAATCACAGCAGAGTAGAAATGTTTGGAACAGGTGAGTTTGATTGGGATTAATGAGATGAAAGAAAATTCTGGCTAGGGGGCTAGAAAAGCACTGAAAGAAAAGATACACTGAACCTTTGGAGCATTCCTTCTAGAGAAGAGTTGTAGCATTTATTCTAGCCCAAGAAGCAAAGAGCAAACACAAGCCAAATTCCATACACAATTGACCTTTTCACACTGGGAAGTTTCTGTGATCATTCCAATGTCTCTGGCTTCTTGGCCAAATAGCAGCAAGTCCTACATGCAAAGAGGAACAGTCCTCTGTTTCCAGGACCGAGTCACTCACCCCCATGCCACCACACAACCACGCCCACAAGCTCTTTTTGTAGAGGAGTTTGATGCTGTGTGAATTCTGGAAACACACAGATCTTTGGCTCAGGAACCACTTTGACAGTCAAGCCTCGTGAGTATGGAACACACCCTAATCCCAGCCTGTGTTTCATTACAAATCAAATAGACTCTAGTTTAGAAGGATTTGATTCTAAAGAGAGAAAAAGTGAAGTTTCAGGAGCAACACAAACACTTTATTAATGTGATTCACTTAAGAGTTCCCATGCATTGCCTTTGAGAGAGTTAAACACACCAATTAACTGGTGTGACCTACAGCTTTAAAATAGAACTTAAATTTTTTTTTTTAATGTCAGCATCTCTGTGGAACCACACTGCTTGCCGTTTGGGTGTCTAGACTTGCAAAATGGAAACCTTAGCCTGTGGTTTTGAGCTGAGGGATTTATCCTGAGCCTGTGACTTGGAGAGCTGTGAGGGAAGATGCACACTGCTTGGTTTGTAGAGCATTTCGGGATCAGTGTCAGGAGGAAGCCAGGCAGACAGGTTGGTGACGTGACCCTCGTGACAGATGTCCGTCCTGTTTCTGTAAAGCTGCTGACAACAGTGGGAAGAGAGGCAGCGGAGACAAGCTGACTTTTGGGACTGGGACGCATTTAGCAGTGAGGCCCAGTAAGTCTGAGAGGAAAGTGAAACATCTGTGTCTCTGACTATTATTTGCTCTAGCCTAACGTTTGAATTGTCCTGTTTTAGATGCCAGATATACAAAGCATAACCCCTTTAAATGTGTGTGACTGAGGGCCTCCATCCTCTCCATCTTCTACGTGACGGGGGAGCATTTTGTGACCTTGTCGGCTCTCATGAAGAAGTCAGCGCTTTTACAACAGCAACAAGGGAGGGGAGGAAGTGACCAGCAGGTCCAGCCAGGGCTACAAGCTGTCCCTGGCTTCAGAGTAGCTGTAGATAGAGGTTCTGGAGGTTCAGGGCATGGGTCTCTGGCAGAGGGATTTATGTAAAGGGTTGACTCGAGGTGTGAATACGGAGGAGGTATTAACAGGCTCACCTTTGGAAAAGGGACCCAGCTCATCATCCAGCCCTGTAAGTGCTTCCACCTGGGAGATGGGGATCTAAATGCAGACTCCATGGGGACATTTCCAAACCCTGCTGATGAGCCTCTGGTACCACTGCCACATCAGCATGGTCCTAAGCACCCAGAAGGCTTTGAGCCATAGAAGTGCGGGAGATGATAGTCTGGAGGTCTCCTGGGTGCTTTTGTGAGTGTATTTGACTCCAAGGACATTACTGGGGGTTCTGGGCTCTGGCAGACAAAGGATACCACTTAGAACTGAGGCATGAACATATAAGGACCGTTTTGTTAGCAGCACCTTTGCAATGAAAATGACTTTCATGGGTGTTGTGGGCATGGCTGTGTGGATAGAGGTTTGATTGTTTCTCCTTTTCTGTCTTCATGTCTTCTTCTCTGCCTGACTTAGGGCCCTTAAGTTAGAACAGTTATTAATCATTTGATTTTCTGAGTCCCAATCATTCATCAAGTTCTGACCAGAGAGATTCATTAACATAAAACCCAGAAAGGGAAAGAACAAAGAGCTCAATTCCCAATGTCTGGGGAGTTGAACTTGACAACTCCTCAGCCTTCATTAACTAGCCAGCACCCCATGATCAGGTGAGGTCAAAGAGGGCCCCAGGCAGGTAGTATCTGGCCAGAGCCCTGCTGCCCTCATAGGGGTTAATGCTGCAGAGTTTAGGAGATGGGGATGGATCCCTGAGGGCTTGCCCAGGCTGCCCATCCATGGGGAAACTCTGAGTAAGGGAGTGCAGGGTGGAGACCAGATGGGAACTCCAGTGGCAGGTTTCTGTCATGGAGCATCTCACAGTGTGCCCACGGGCAGTGGCAGGAAACTCATCTTTGGGACTGGAACGAGACAGGTCACCCTTGGTAGGTAACAGGAACCATGAGGTAACAACCGTGTGTCCTTTAAAACAGGGGTGCTCTTGGGGGGGACATCCTAGCTGGAAGTAGTCCTGCCTTCATTCCAGTGGGAGGGGGTCTCACTGAGGGTACCTGCATCCAATCAGTATCTGTGTCGCTCTTATTTCTACTACTGAGGCTTTCCTTTCCACCTGTGAAAACAGAATTCTCCCTGCTTCAAGCTTCTTCAGTCTTCATTACTCTGTTTTCTTTGGAGCAGCAGGTTTGGGAATTAATTTATCATCAGGATTTTCTCACTCTGGGCAACAGAATGAAAAGTATTCTCAAATAGAGAGTAGAGAGCCCTGCTTTTCCTGATAAATGTTCAGGGGTGATGTGTACAAATGGGAGGAAATGGGCTAGAGTGACCTTCTAATGACTGTTTTTGAGTAACTCTCAGGAAAGTTACTTAACGTTCTACACACTCAACTTCTGAGAGGAATCGTTGGGTTAGACACTTGGTGGAGTAAAACAAATACTCGATCCTCTGAAAACATAATGAGATGTCAACCCTCTCTCTCCCCCGACGCACTGCCACGTTTCATTATTTACCAATTACAAAATAACTACATGATAATTAACATGAAATTACATAGATAGTCTGAGTATTTTGAACTCATAACTAAGATGCAAATTATCAACAATCTGGAGCATGCCACCAGGCAGTACCTTATAAACAGTGGTCCCTGAAGACAAACCGTGTGTTTGGGCATGATTTGTTTGTGGCATGGGTTTATACATAATTTGGGAACCTGTTTGCAAGCTGATTCTATGTCTCAGAGTGCCAGTTTGGAATCTGGATTAGCTGTGCTCAGTGCACTGAAAAGTGCCCATTTGTACAGCCTAGAAGCATGACAAATGGCCCCACTCCTGTAGGAGAGAATGGGACTGTTGTGTTGTGGTCTCTGTTGGTGCCTCTCCCCCTTCCGCCTGCCACGCTGGGAGCCTGGCCGCAAGCTTTCCCCAGGAGGTTTTTGTTAGAGGGTGTACTGCTGTGGCAATAATTACAATGACCTACGCTTTGGCACAGGGACCAGACTGACAGTAAAACCAAGTAAGTGATGGGAGTGGATCAATCGCCAAGGCTGACCTGAGTGGAAGTGCTGTTCTGTGCAGTTTAGTGGGATTAAGAGGGTAGATGCACTTGGTTTCTTTGTACCTGAGCCGGTTGGAAGTGTGTTCGTTGATGAATTCTGGCAATCCTAAGAATTAGGTCATGAAGAAGTAGAAATTTTCACTGTCAACCCTCATTGGCTCCGGATATATAAAAACGCTAATGGTAATATGCAAAACCCATATTCTGTGATAAGACCAAGTAAAAAGATCTAATAACTCAGAAATCAGGTTTTCCTCAAGAAGACCCCCTCCTCTCCAAGAGGAGCACAATCAGCTCCTTTGTTGGGGGTTTTATTGGGTTTTATTGTTGTTATTCTTTGTAAGAACTATAAAAGTGGCGTGGCCCCTAGTCCCCAGAATAGCCGCTCTCTGACCCCCTGTTGACCACCTGTGCTAGATGGCATGTCTCTGCCTGACCTTGCAATTTTCCCATGTGTCTCAGGCATGAGTCGGCCATCAGAACCCAGTATTCTGGGAGCAAAACTGGTGGTTTAAGATCAAGCTCAGATCTATCTGCACAGCCAGCTGCTATTTTTAGAGAAATGTCCTTTCCCTGCCAAGGAGCTGGGAGCTGAGACTGCAAAGTGGTGAGACTTCCACTAGAGAAGAAAGTGGTCTCACTTGTTCTTTCTCCGCCCCAATCCTTCCCACCCACTGATTACTGTGAGGCCCCATATGACTGTGAATTATGGAGGCAGCCAAGGAAAGCTCACCTTTGGAAAAGGCACTACACTCCCTGTTAAACCAAGTAAGTACTGGCGGGTTTCAGAGATTAATCAGTGAGTGCAGCTAAAGCACAACCCAGAGTGAATGAGAAGAAATTTACCAACCTAATTTCTCTGTGGAGTCTACCCACCCTTCACCCACGAGCCTACAGAGTTGCCCCGATCTAGGCCCTTGGCTGTCCTCAGCCAGATGAGGACTGGCCTCTGCTGGACATAGGAAAACTCTGGGCTTCATAACATGTAACAGGGCCCCCTCCCCAGGACGGCACTTCTCAGGAGTGATCACCCACCTCACTGTGCTGAGTGGGTGACCTTCTCAGCAATGGTCTCATGGAAGAGGACCCTGGGTGACCCATGGTCTGTGTGACTGCTGGGTGATAGGTGTTTAGACATTAGATTTAATGGAGGATCCCATGAGGAAGAGAGGCAGAGTGGCTACTGAGAGGGGTGTTTTGTTTAGGGAAAATGCACTGTGGAACGCTGGGTATGCATTCACCTTTGGCAAACTCACCTCGCTGCTGGTCATACTCAGTGAGTTCTTGTGGTTAACTCATTATCCTTTCTGGAGAGAAACCCAAAGGGACGTGTTGAAACACGGCTGAATTTAATTGCTTCGTTTAGCATGCAATTGTTAACTATGTCAGATGTGTGAGCAAGATATGAATACATGTTTCCCTGGTGGCTGGATTTGGTTATCAGTTCCATGGGCAGTTTGATAAATTGTATTAATACTGTAGTCAGTGTTTCTTGAAGGTCCACAAAGCACGTTGAGGCTTTGGGAAAGAGGCAGAAAAGCTTGGTGATAGAGAAACAAACCAATGAAAGGGGAGGCTACCAATGCAGCAGCACGCAGCCACGGAAGCATGTCCTTAACAGATAAGTGCTAAGAACCCAGTTGCGCCTATGCCATGTCACCTGGTAGAACTGGAAAATCTAGCAGGTGGACTGAGGGCTTGGGTGAGGGGTGGGCAGCAAGAGCCACAAGCTCCTCGTGGCTTTCCTCTGCTGGGAGAATAGCTGAACAATCAAACTTTCTCTGGAGAGAGGACAGCCCTCTATGGGTCATATCCGTGGAAGCCCCCTCTTCACCCCAAGGACAAAGTAGTTCCCTACACGGACTTCTCCCCTTCACCCAGGCTGGCCGAGTCAACCCTGTGGGAGGGACAGAGAATCCCCATACCTTGGAAGCCTCCCCACTGCCACTGGATTTCCTGTGACAAAGCAGAATGTTTATCTGAGTTGTGAAGCTATCAGGGAGAGGGGAAGAGAGATGGATTACAGAAAGAAATACTGAAAATTTACAAGCTATCTCCACTCTTGCAGAGTTCAGTGTTTGGGGGTTTTGGTTTGGGTTTTTTCTGTTAGAATGATAGAAGATGGGGTGCTTTCCATGCAGGCACACTATTTGCAGTAATGCCTGCCATCTGACATTTCAGTCGTATTTTCCCCACCACCCTCTGTGCCTGAACCGGGTGTGACAGTAGGTAATGGGGCTGATTTGTTAACAAATAGAGTTTATACATTTAAATGAGTGGCTCAGTCAAACCATTCAGCCTGAAGTAACACACGGTTTAGTCCCCTCACCGCCACCCCCCACACCCCCCACCCCGGTCCATTGCTAACCTCCTCTTTTGAATCTACCCTCAAAGGGCCCAGAACATTCTTTTTGTAGCAGCCATGATGGCTTTATCTTCTGAAGGTGGATTTCATTTTTATTAAGAATCAAAAGGCTTTCAGAGCCATGAGTTATAAATAAAGGAGGGACCCAAATTAATTACTGGTACTATTTTGGTTCCAAAAATGAGGCGTGACTATAAAATAATGTCCTTATTGTATATGTGTGGCCCATAAACTGACTCTCAGAGAGAGTCCTAAAGGGAGTACTTTGAAGGGTTCAACCATCATTTCGATGTTTAAATCCTGACATGTTTGTTAAAACAACCTCTTTACTTAATAAACACACTTAAGATAAACATAGCATGAGATTGAGGAGGTTTTGCAAGCCCAGACCTAATCAAAGCAAAAAGACTTTCTGTATGAACTGAGACCTTATCCCAAGTAAATCCCTTTCAGAAAAACACGAGGTCAAAACTTTCGCATGGAGAAAGTGCATACGATATCCTGCTAATTGACAGCAAAACTACACCAAGAAATGGCAACCCTATGTTGGTTTACGTAGAGCCACGTAGCACTGTGACACAGAAAACTACAAATACGTCTTTGGAGCAGGCACTAGCCTGCAGGTTTTAGCAAGTGAGTATTACAGGCAAGACAGACATTTTAAATGTTTTTGGTGTCTGAGACACAAAGGAAGGTAAAACAAGGGAAATACTAGCTATGGAAGCAAAAATTACGGCTGTCTGAAGTGGCCATTCTGGGTCCATCTACTCTGGACAGGCAGGACAAAGGAGAGCTTGGAGGCTGGCTGGAATGAACTTACCACCAATTTCATAAGAATTATATTAATTATTAGAAAATATTTATTAGCTGAAGACTTTGAGAGACTCCTCTAAACACGGGAATTCTTTTAAAACTGTACCCTCATTCCACATTTTTCACTCGCTTTTTCCTACCCCTCTTTACGCCTTTCTCCCTCATCCAATTCAACGCTTCACCTGGGCATTCATGTTTTGAGAAAGCATCCTATCCACTTCTTAGCCTGTCACTTAAGGCTCTCTAAAACCTGGGCCCTTTCTGTTCTCCAAATCTGTTTCCAGCTCTTCCCTTTCTCAAATGCCTTGCTCCAGGCAAACTGGACGCCAACTTCCCCTGAATGCTTACACGTGCCCACACCTGTACCTGGTGTCCATAAATCAGATACCATAGACCCACCACTGAAAATAGACTGGCATACATGAAACAAAGTGTTTCTTAGCCAGCACAAGTGTCACCAGACTTAATTTCATAGGGACAACTTAAGAAACTATATCTCTTCTTAAAAATGAAGGAGGCTTGGGTAAGAGATCCACCAGGCAAACAGCAAAGTAGGAAGGAAGGAGATGCTTCTGTAATGGGTGTGGGAAGGAGGAAAGACATTCTTGGAGGAGAACAACACTGACTGAATCCAAGTAGGAAATTTATGGGCTGCCAAATTCCCTGTACATTTCTTGTTTTCCTTCTGGAGTGGTCCGTTCCGAATTATTGGTTGTTAAGCCCCTGGTCCCCCAGATGGCCAGAGGGTGGGGAAGAGGGAGGAGACCGTGCTGTACACTCAGCAGTGGTGCCTATGGAGTTTCCTTCTCAGATTTTCCTCAGGCTACCTCCAAATTAAGAGAGGTTCACAGAGGCTTGAGAAGTACTTGCAAGCTTTCAACTGTGCCCTTGCGTCTCTGTCCTCACTAAGAGAAAATGCTCAACCCAGACATTTAAGGGCACATGGAGCAGAGTCAGTTGCACCAGTTTTCCCATAGCCAGCCTACATCAGTTTATAGCTGGTTGATTCCCAGACCCGAGAATAAGTCCAGCCAAAATGAAGAGAACTGCCCAGCTAAGCCCAGCTTAAATCACTGAACTGCAGGCTCATGGTCTAATAAATGCTTATTGTTTTAAGCCAAAAAAATTAAGAGAGGCTCAAAAGCATCACCTTGACAGGATGGGAGAAGCTACCTGTAAGAGAATGATTTCAGATTAGTCCTTGAGTTGTGCTATCTCCCGGGAAAAGGACAGTGAGAATGGAAAAGTCCCCACTGGGACACAGACAGAAAGTAGTGAAAGTCCTTTTCCTGGTGACTGTCTAAGTTGGGGATGAAAAGGTCTGGAGCTGGAGTCAAGGGTGAACTCCAGGGCTGACCAGCGCCTGTGACTGTCTCTGGTTCTGTGCGATGAGAAAAAGTGGAAATCCCCTTAGATGCTCCACAACCTGGACCTAGGTCAGAGGTGTCTGGCTCCAGCGCCCTGAAAGGGTGGACCAGCAGGCTGACCTCTCTTGCCGGGTAGGCAGTTGCAGCTGCCCTCAGTCTCTCCCATTGCAATGACAATATCTCTGACTCCTTTGGCTTTGGTGTCGTGGACAAAAACGGTTCCTACTTTGTCCAAATGAGGTACATGATCTTCACAACCCCTGGAGAATTATTGTGTAAAACACCGGAGGATAGCTAGGATTTTTGGCAGTCAGTATGCTGGGCTTATGCGGGAAAACTCCTTCTTTAGAATATTTAGAAAGAATATCCTCCATTCATCCAATGTGGAAACAGTCCTGAAATCCAGGCTGGAGCTAAGATTCTGTGCCAGGTTATTACTTAATATTCTCTGTGCTCATGGTATCGCTTCTTCCAGAAGATCTTCAGGGAAAACTTAGTTCGGTTTCTAGGAGGTTTTTGCTGAGCTGAAGATCACTGTGTGAATAATAATGCAGGCAACACGCTCACAATTTGGAGGGGGAACAAGGTTACTGGTCAAACCCCGTGAGTACCTCTGCTGAATCCGTAATGATTGCTCTGATTTCTAAAGGACGCCATAGCACTGAACTTCATCTGGGGGCTGATTTTTCCACCCAATTTTTTTAAGTTAATTCTAATCATTAATCCTAATGATTATACAGTGTATATATATGCCATATGTATATGTGAAAACGGGCACATGTGTAATCACCTGGCACAGGAACAAATAATCTGGAGAATAACAGATCCCTTGTCCTTTTTGTCTTAACCATTTGGGTCTGAAAGTCTGTGTTGGACACAGGGATGGCGAGCACTGGAGTGAGAGAACCTTCTCCAGCGACTTTGTCAGGATTTTGCCATGCCCTGCTGGTCTGGTGAGGGGACAGCTCGGTCTCGAGGTTGGGGGCTGAACTATTTAACCTCAGAAAAGCCTTGGTGTCCTAACCATGCTGTGAATTGACCACGATAATAAACAGTCTTCCCCGCTGGTTCTTTGGCCAGGGTCCCAGCCGGAGAAGCACGCTGGCTGGATTTGGGGATTGAAAGGGATTTCCTGGTACACATTGGCCTGGTCGGTTTCTGTAAAGCTTTCTATGACTGTGTAATATTGGCAACAACCGTAAGCTGATTTGGGGATTGGGGACAAGTGTGGCAGTAAATCCAAGTAAGTCTTCAAATTAACTCTCTCAAACCTGTCTATGCAGCTGGAAGTATCTCAGAAACTGTCTCCTTCTTTAGCCCTCATGTTTTAAATGTGCAGTAATGAATAGTGTTTTCTCCTGTCCACCCAAGCTGAGCCCTTGCCCACCTCTCAACCAAAATAACTAGAGAGAGGGGTCCAGATGTGCCTGGTAGGAAGGCAGTTGCACTGTTAGACTGTTTTCTTACAGAGCAAACAGGTGACCCTTTCCAAAAAGAGCCATCAGAGAGCACTGAAAGCTAGACCTCCTTAGTCCATACTGTACCGACCTCACTATGGGCCATTGGTGAATCCTGTTTCCTCCCAGCCAAAGATAACTCAAGTGCTGCTGGAAACTCCTGGGACTTAGGGCCCTCCCAGTGACCTCCCTGGAGGACATCTCCTCACCATGGGTTATCCAGAATGACTCAAACTTACCATATAATTTCTGCATCTCTCAGTTCTCTTTGGCCTATAGCCTTATGGTGGATTTGCTAGAAGTAACAGGGAAGGAGTTGGTTTCATCCTAATTCTGGCCTCTCCTGAAAAGTTCTTCTCTCCAAGACTCTTCAGGAGCATCTTAGGGACCACCTACCCTGTTCAGAATTGTGCTTTGTACAACCAGACTTGTTCCTAGCAGTGTTTGCTGTGGCTTCGGCAGGGGCTAGCTCCCAGGGAAGTTCTGGAGCTCCAGGCTGGAGCTGCGGGGAGAGGAAGGGGTGTTATACAATGGAGTCCAGGAGCTTTGGGAAAGACATCTTTGATATAGGTGTTAATGAATTTCTAAATGAGCTTCTGTGTGTTAACCCGATAAAGACTCTCCAGGGAGAAGGTCACGCTTACCTTTGCAGCTCTAAATGGAAGTTGTGTGTTGCAAGAAAAAATGGGAAATGTCAACTGCAGTGCCAAAATGAAGAGACTGGGTATAAATATTGAACCAGTTTTAATGTTAAATTTATGAAATGTAAGCCTTCCGGAAGAACTGGCTCAAGGCACATTTATTAGGATGGATGAGCTAACTATTTTGTCAGTGTTACTGGGATGCACACTTCAAAGGGGAACCCAGAATGTTTTTAAGACTAATGAAAGGTATAGCCACTATAGGTGAATTTTGTAATCAAACTGCCTGGGCAAACCCTAACTCTGCTACTTACCAGATGTGTGACCTCGGGCAGGTTGCCTAATCTCTTCATGCCTCATTTTTCTCATCTGTTAAATGGGAATAATAACAGTACCTAGCTCACTGCACTGTTATGAGGTTAAAAGAGTTAATACCTATCAAGGACCTTGCATAGTGGCGGTACCTAGTGAGTCTTCAATAAATATTAGTTATTATTACTAGCTCAGGTTGCTGGAGGGAAGGAAGGAAAAAAACTATCTCCTTTTAAAGTTTTTGTAAAGTAGAGTATTACAGTGTGGCTCTAGCAACACAGGAAGACTCATCTTTGGGCAGGGGACGATGTTACAAGTAAAACCAGGTAGGTCTGAATGTTCTCGAATGAGCCAGAGTTACCCACTAAATTCATTCTTTGGTTAATCATCTCTGCCTTTTCAACTTCTAACCAAAGACCCTTATTTTTAGGTTTTATTTTTCTTTTACAGTAGTAAGGAGAAAGTGGGTAAAGCCTGGCTACATTCTTTTCTAACCCATTTGGTTTCAGCTAGTGGCAAAAAAAAGGGGGCAGGATTTGAGGTGAGTTAGGTCTGGAATTTCTAGGCTAAGACTGAGAGAATATAATTTTATGGGAGACATAAAAACATCTAGTGTGAGAGATGCACCAAAAAAAAAAAAAAAGGTTATTTTACATAATGGCATACCGATTGAATTTCTCAATGAGCTTCCGTGTATTAACCTGATAAGACACTCCAGGGAGAAGGTCACCCTTACCTTTGCAGCTCTAAATGTAAGTCCTGTTGTAAGAAAAAAATGGGAAAAGTCAATTGCGGTGCCAAAATGAAGAGAGTGGGTATAAATATTGGATCAGTTTTAATGTTAAGTTTATAAAATGTGACCCTGTCAGAAGAACCGTCACAAGGCACATTTATTACCTTGTGTCTACACATAGCACAATTGTCTAGTTAATTTGGTTAATGTCAGTAGCTGATCCAAATATTGAGGCACTTCCTTGAGAAACCTTTTTTGCACTCAAAATGGCCTGAATTGACTGTCACATTACCTAAATAATTGCCAGATCTGTTTTACTTTGTGCTGTAGAGACCCAGCCTGATAAAAACAGATGCTGTTGTGTTCCCCCCCCCGCCCGCCCCGCCCCCCCTTCTGTCTTCTCTCCACACAGCAAGTTTTCCCTCTATTCAACAACATCTCTGCACACAAAGAAAAGAGACCCAGCAAGCCATCTGACTTATGGCTGCTGCTACTTTGCATTTATATGACTCCTTTCCGTGGAAGAGATTAAGACACTTCATAGGACTTATTAGCTGAACAGACTGACAGCCTAATTAGAAAGAGAGAAACCAGAGTCGGAGTATCTTTTTGTGGCTGCTGTCCCTGCCCCCTCGTGTAGAACATTTGGTCAGATGGTCCTACAAAACAGAAATAAGACAGGGAGGGGGCTCCCCGTTTGTAGTGTGGGCCTTCTCAGCTGCATGTGAGAGGTTGTTACAGGGGGTAAAACAGTGCTAAATGGGTCGGGGCGACTGACAGAGCCGGGAACATGTCTTTCCCCAGAGCTCCTGGGGTCTCACAGAGCAGAGCACATCAGCTGTTGCTATGTGTCCACCCTTCTTACTTCTGTTTTCAGACCCTTCTGTTCTAGGGCTGTTCCTTCTATCTCCCACTCCTCTGTCTAGCTCCTTTCTGTCTCCTGTGACCCCTGACTCCCATGCCCATACCCAGCAGCAACCCTACCACACACTAAAGAGGCCGCCTGCCTTTGGGGCCATCAGTTGTATTTCTGAGGAGTTTCTTAGCCCCCTTGAGTGATCCTCCAAAGGCTCAGGTACCTGAGAGAGTCCTCCCTAAGGGCAGGGCTCCACCCCCAAGAGGTGGAGGTGGGTCCGGGATGAGGGGCCTCTGGAGGAAGGTCGCCCCAGAATGAGGACCACTACGGCCTTCATGATACATGTGTGTGAGTCCCCTCCTACTTGGGAAACTGTAGCTTCCACCTTGACTCGACCTTTGTGGCTCTGAAGAGGGGGCGGGTTTCTGCAGTGGAATCAGCCGTTGTGGACAGTCAGGCTTTGGGGGTGTACGGCGCTCTGGCCCCGGCACTCAAGTGATTGTTACACCACGTAAGTGCATCTTTTCTCATATCTGTGGGTGGGTATGTCTGTCAATCATATAGAGGAGTTCTCCCCCCACCCCCATTTCCCAGCTAGTCACTGATGGGATGCAATTTCTGGATCCAGCTGCCCTGCCGGTTTGACCATTAAGATGATCAAATTCATTTTCAGATATAACTTTGACTGATTTCAATTAATGCTGCTAACAGCAAAGGGAAGTTAGCACGTCGTGGGAACCTAATCTATGCTCGTTCACTGCTATGGGAGGACAGTCATTTCTTCTTATCCCCCGGCAGTTAAATTTCAGAATTCAGCTGACCTTTTCCAGGCCTGTCTCCTCTGGCAGATTAAATGGTTGTGTCCACTAACTTTCTTGAAGGAAAACACACAAGACAGATACATTCTCCTTCAGCTTTTCCTAAGAAAGCTTTTGGTTCGTTATTTTGACAGTACACTTTAGCTAACTTATTCCCTTCTATTCGTGTTAATAATACCTGGGCTTAAACAAGCAATTTTCCCCACATTATTCAAAATGCATTGCTGTGTGTAACCCACTGCTCTACCGCCAGCCCTTTTGTCTTCACAACATTCTCTAAGAAGGTAAACAGGGTCACACATCATCACACACAGTTTCACAGACAGAAAAGCTGAAGCACAGACAAGTTAAATAATTGAAGTCAAACCTCAAAAATCAGAACTGGGATTAGAGCTTGAGATTCCCCGTTTTCTTATGGTGAATTATCCTGAGTTGTCACCTTTGTGAATTGAAAACATAATAAGCACAGGCCATAGGAATCCAGTGGGGATGGAACTTAACCAAAACAGAAACTGACTGTCTGATGATTGCACTGGTGTTTGAAAGGTACACACCCAAATCTGCTTTGCCATTGGTAGTTATTTGGTGCCAGAGATGGGGAAAGAGCAGAGGGGCCAGGTGTAAAGGCAGAGCACCCTGCTGGGCTCAGGGGGTTTTTGTAGGCCTCGGTATCACTGTGTCCTACAACACAGACAAACTCATCTTTGGGGCTGGAAGCAGATTACAAGTCTTTCCAAGTAAGTCCTAGAAAACCAGGAGTGATTTTGCAAAGGTGATTTTGCAAAGGTGTTTTTTATAAACAGCCAACTCGCTTTGGTTCATCCTCGTGGTGCTTTGGGCCACCCTTCCACTCTGTAGGGCCTTCCCCACCTCTGGCTGCCTGGTTCTTGTTCCCTCAGGAATGCTATTTCTCACAGAGAGAACATTCTGTAAACCAAATCAGTATAATTTATATACGAATGCCATGGTTCTGACTAGAATCTTATCCGCAGGGAAAACAAGACGCTAGAACATCAGATGCATTATAACTCCAAAAAAATGATCTGTTTCTCTCTTTTGTTAAGTTTATTTATTTATGGCTGCACTGGGTCTTCGTTGCTGCGCGTGGGCTTTCTCTAGCTGTGTTGAGCGGGGGCTACTCGTCGTGCCGGACCAGGGCTCGAACCCCTACAATGGCAGGCGGATTCTTAACCACTGCACTGCCAGGGAAGTCCCCGTTTCTCTCTTTTGCATTTTTATTGAAAACATCAGGGAAGGTGAAACAAGTTCAGCTTCTCCCATTTGAAAACTGTTTATGAATTTTGCTTCCCTTATATGCAGAGAGACCGAGATTGACTTTGGATGTTTAGTCATTCGATTTCATCATGTGTCTGGAATCTATAATGGGAGAGGGAATCAAATGTAATTAAATGAGCAAATAATCTTCAATAGTCAATAGTCCTACGTTGTTTTATGTGCTTGGCTCTGGACTTTGGGATTTATCTCTAATAGGCTCCCCAGAAGGACAGTGAAGGTTTTGGTTAAGGTTTTTGTCTCTGTGTGGATGGCAACTATCAGTTGATCTGGGGCTCTGGGACCAAGCTAATTATAAAGCCAGGTAAGTCTCAGAGATGTGACCAGCCGTAAGGGAGAGGAGACACAGGTTGAATAATACACGAGGCATAGCATGCAAATTATATTCTTAAGAACAATCCAGCCTGCTGGAGACAATGCACTCAACCCAAATAGGGTTTTCATTCCCAGCGAGAAGCAATGTCAGCCACCAACTCTCTTGTTTGATCTAGTTGCTTCCAGAATGAATAAGGCTTCACTAGCCCTCCAAGAGAGCAGAGCTGGGTTGTTAAGGAGTATCTAATTCCCTCTAATATGGTTGGAATTCTTTCCCAAGGATATAACCAGTCTCATTTTATCAAAAGAGAAATCCAGAGAAAAGGGAAAGGGCCACAGTCAAAGACCGAGTGGTGAAAAGCAGTGCGGGCGGTTTTCCCAACATCCTCGTCTCTGGTTGCTGTCCTGCGTGGGGAGCAGATACCTGCAAAGCTTCTGGTCATTTGCTGGCGAATCCCCTGGGGTTCTGGGCTTCAGCATGAGTCCCACAAGGGTGTAATTTAAAAGGCAGTGTCCACAGACATAGAGAATGGACTTGAGGACATGGGGAGGGGGAAGGGTAAGCTGGGACGAAGTGAGAGAGTGGCGTGGACATATATACACTACCAAACGTAAAATAGATAGCTAGTGGGAAGCAGCCGCATAGCACGGGGAGATCAGCTCGGTGCTTTGTGACCACCTAGAGGGGTGGGATAGGGAGGGTGGGAGGGAGGGAGACGCAAGAGGGAAGAGATATGGGGACATATGTATATGTGTAACTGATTCACTTTGTTATAAAGCAGAAACTAACACATCATTGTAAAGCAATTATACCCCAATAAAGATGTTAAAAAAAATAAATAAAAGGCAGTGTAAGGGCACTTGAGGGAAGAATGGAGCCTAAAGGGATACCTGGCAAGTCTGCTTTCACAGCGATGGGACTAAGGAGCTCTTAGCCTGGGAAGACTAAGCCCACACTCCCCATCCTGCCATGGCCCCTCCTGAGGATTCTGAAGGGCTGTGTAAATTATGGGAGTGCTGCCAAGGAGCTCCTCTTTGGGACTGGCCACTGCTTTCTGTCAAGCCAAGTACGTGAGTAGTGGGATTCTGTGTCCCTGGCAAGTGGGAAGTTAACAGTCACTCTTCAGTGAAAAGGAGGGATGAAGGTAGAGTTCTTAGCCCACCGCCATCCCTTATTTAGGCAGGCTCTCAAATTTCCCATTTTCTTGATTGGCACCGCACAGTCAGGGAAGGGGAAATGGGCTAGTGTTAAGGTAAATCCCAGGAAGAAAAACCACTGTAGAAAAATTCTTCCCATCTAAATGTTACAGGCTTTCTGCTCTGTGAACCTGATTCCCAGGTCAGCTCCAGTCCCACCTTTACCTAGGTAGGTACAATCTCTGCTAACCTGTCTGTACAGTTGTGTGTCAGCTGGTCCAAGCACCTTATTCTTCTCCCAGAAGAGACCTCAGAGCTGTGGTTGGGGAGATTGCAGAGAAGGCAGACAAAACTGACCCGGGGTGGGGCAGGGCAAAGACGAGGCTTAGGGTGGGTTAGATCAATATTAATATGGTGATCCATATATTCAATAACACCTTCCCTATATGTCCTCCATTTGTTTTCCCTTTCGTTTTCCCTGGACTACGTCCTTTTGGTTTATTCTGGACATTTACTGCTCCAGGCTAAGAGGAGAGAAAACTAGCATTGAACTCTCTCTTCAAATCTGAAGAAGCAACAAGTCACAGTTACGTTGGGGATGAGATCAGTTCTTCTCTCTCCAAGCTTAAAATTCTGTCACTTATGCTCTATTTTTAACCAAGGCCTGGTATCACTGTCTTGGATGCTCTCCCCTCTCTCTTTTCTTTGATTCTCAATGTATGTTAAAATGTATATTAAAACCCAGCCAATGCTCAGCTTTGTGATAAAGGAGCTCTTGTGGGCCCTTATCCTTGTCTTTAGGATAAAATCTTTCTTCTAAAGAAAATGTTCACTTCTTCCATTTATTTCAGGACTGGACTTTCTTAAAATGTAGGAGATGGTGTATTATAACTCCCTACTCCTGTCTATCTGAAGCATCATATGAGTCCATGGTGGCATCTCTTTAGGAAAAGATAGGACTATTTGCCTCTTGTTTCCCTTCCCTGGTGAAATATCTTCTTAGGCTACCACATAGACACTATTACACAGTGAGAAAGCTTGGGAATAACCTGGCCAGTGAGTAGGGGCCAGGACCGAGGCATTTGGGTGGAGCCTGGATAGGAGTTCAGGCAGCTCTGTAGCTGGAAATCATCCCTTTGGTTATAGGAATGCATCATCCTTTCAAAGCCGTCTGTCTAGGGGCTGAGCTCACACATATGAGAGCAAGAGCTGTTAACAAATTATTTAATTCAGCCTTGGCAGAGTTAAGCCTAACAATGCAAAAGGGTCTAGGAAGCGCCTAAGTTTGGTCTTTCTAAGTAAAAATGATTTGCTTTAGGTAGCAGAACCAGTGTTCTTCTTCCTATCGTAAAAGACCATTTTCCAGAAACACATAAAAAAAAATCATGGTGAGTCCAACTGCCCCCTCACCACCATGCCATGTGTGTAGTGGGGTTTTACTAGGGGTTTCAGTAAAGGCAGGAAATGCTGTGGGAATAACAACCAGAATCGTCTTTGGAACTGGAACCCAGGTGTTGGTAAAGCCCAGTAAGTGGCCATGTTCTATTTATATTTGACCAAACAAATAAACCCTGTGGAGTTAGTAGAGATTTAATTTATTATGTAGACAAATGTACCTTTTGAAAAATGACGTTTGTAAATGCATGAAACATTCATGATTGTTGAGAATAGAGCAATAATGATAAATAGACTCAGAATGAGACCATCCCAAATTGCCTTTAATATGGTAGCTCAGCCCCCCTTCTTCCAAAGAGATATTGGAGTCATGAGTTATTTACAGCCACAGTGTCTCTTAAACTATGTTCTGCAATGATTTGTGTTTATTGTGATTTTGCCCACAGAACTTGTCTTCCATTCTACTAAAAATCTATCTCATTTTAAATGCTATTCATGTGGATAAGATACCTTCTTTGTCACTCATGCCTGCATATGTATTTATTCTAAAAGACCCGATATAAAACTCAAACATTGTCCCATTTTGACAAAGGTCCACATCTAGTCCGATACATGTCAAATTTCACTAAAAGCATAGATTTACTATTCAAATGCAATAGGAGAAAAAAAAATTGAGATTAACTAACAATCCCAAATGGCTTATTAACACCTGAAATGGAATTCAGAGTGAAATAAAATGGCAGGCATGATGATAGAATTTTTGTTTAATGATAAATTCCTCCATGGGGAGTAAAAACTTTTTGAACATACTTCACTGGGGAGGAGGGAAATAATGAATTCAAGAGCCTGGCATTCCTGGGGGTACACCTAGTATGTCAGCTTCTCCACAATGCATTTTGGGGACAAAGAGACCCATCCAAATGTCAGTCAAAAAAATAATATTAAGAGGCAGGTGTTGTCAAGTTGACTGACTAGGTTATTAAACCCTACATTAGGTTATGATTGAGACTATGCACTGACCAACTGACCAAGGAGATTTCAATAAGAATAGCCTATTTTTGAATGGTTTAGCTGTGGGAAATGCCCAAAGACAAGGAAACAAGCTAGAGAACGCCATAAGTTTGCTTTGGATCTAGTAAGTATGACCAATCCATGCTAATCTTTTGTAATGACTGTGAAAAAGACATTTTGGGGGTCAGGCAGACAATGAGGAAGAAAGTGGGGTTTAGTTCTTTTTGAGTCAAACAAGGACCCAGTCAGGACTGGTGGTAATGCCATCCAGTATCCACCTCCTAGTGGTGAAAGACCATATCCATGGACTGTGAAAGGAGAGCATTTCCTGCAAGACTAGAATCCCTCTGGGCCAAAATGGATGACCCCCACTACCCCCAGGTAGGGCAGGGCTGTAATGAGTGCAGCAAACATGTACTTGGCCTAAAGTAAGGTATCTTCAGGGTTTGGTGATATGGCCACACCAGAACAGAGCCCAGGGTGAGGTGAAGGCTCTGTGATGCAGTTCTATCTCAGGTGAAATTCAGATGAGTGTCTTACGTGGCCCCTCCTGCCCCCATCCTTCTTTAGGCTCTGAAGAGTAGATTTCTAGCTCTGTGGCTGTCCACCCAGCCATTTTTTGCCTGCCGTAACAGAATTGTGTTAGCTATCACACAGGAGTTTGTTGAATTGTTGCTTTTATAATTCACCCTCAGTGTCAAATGAGGTCATCCAGTTTCCTCTCTGCACATTTGCAATAAGCAGCATAAAAATTCAAACAAAACAACCAGGAGACAGGGAGAGAGATGGCTGATGAGATAATGAGGCCTGTTTATTATAGTAGAGGAGGAAATATCCTATGAAGCTGAGATAGCCAATGAGGGATGGGTAGCTTTCCTGAAGAGTCACTAGGGGTTTTTGTTGTGGTCCCAATCACAGTGCGAACAAACTTCTACTAACAAAATTGTCTTTGGAAGAGGGACTCAACTTCTTGTTCTCCCCAGTAAGTGCTGTTCATGTGATTTTCTGATATTGGCTCCCGTTGAGTGAAAGTGGTTTTGGTGTTGGGTGGGAAAAGTTTCTTAGGCTCTAAACATGTGGGTAGCCTCTCAGTCCTGGGTCCTTCTGCTCTCACAGAGGCCCAGTCCTTGGCCCTTCCACGGCTTAGCCAAATATCAAATTCTTTCCCCTCTAGAGCTCAGAAAGTTGCTGCCAGTGTTTTTGCTGCTTAAATATCAATTACCTTTTTCATTGTTTATACATTATGAAGAGTAAAAAATTTGTGACATTTTGTCAAGTCCATCTTCAAGTCTCCCCCGCAAGGTTTGTCCCCAATGGACTTTGTTTGGACACATCGTTAAACCCAGGATGATTTCTGACTCCAGCCAAGTGGCATTGGAAATGACCCCAGCCTACCTATGACCCCTCTCCTTCCACTCTTTATAAAAGACTCATTTTCTCCGTTTGTCCTCTGCTAAGATTCCTGGCTCTGGTGCCCCATGCCTTCACATTTCCCTTGTTCCAGGGATGGGTGGAAGATAACTTTTTTAAGAGCTACTTTAATCCAGAGGCAACAAAGATGGTACGTCAGCCAAGAACAACATCTTGTGTGGAGCCTTCTTACTCTGTGCCATTTTCAAAATCTTTTTTTTCATTTAGAAAAAGCAGCCATTCCTTTTTATTCCCAGCACAGCAAAGAGTTCATTATGAGGCCAGAGACAGGGCTTCCTTTGGAATATTTTTCACAGGCTAACATAAGCCGGAAGTTTGCAGGCGGTTCACAAATGCATTCTTGGGCCACAACTCCATGTATGGAAGCCGGTATCGGCAGAGTAGACAGCCAAACCAGGGGCATCTTACCGATACCACATTTTGTAGAGGATCAGGGAGAAGGAGGAAAAGACGTGCTAAGGGAAAACAAAAACTATGGTTAAGTGGGGAGATTTCTGTGTGATTCCACCCAGTGAAAAAGATTAACATGAAGAAATATTCAGAAAACCACCAAGACCAGGCATTCAGAGTTTTTGTTATGGAGGCAATCACTGTGGGGATTCAGGAAACAGGCAGCTTCTCTTCGGAAAGGGCACAAGACTGGCTGTGATTCCAAGTAAGTGCCCTTGGCCATTCCTAATGTTGATCAGAATGGCTTCTGCCTTTTAATGATTTTTTTCAATGAACCTATGAATGCTTTTACCCCCAAGAAGGTTCTGGTAGGAGCTGGGAAGTCAGTGCTAAGCAGGAAGATGAACAGGTTACTCTGGTGTAATTCAAAAGCTAACCAGACAATCATGGGCAAGCACCGTGCCTCACCCCGTCCTCAGCGCCTCCAGCTTGTTCTGGCCAGTTCCCTCCCCTGATCCCAGGAGACCAAAACCCTAGGACAGAGAACCTGAGACTCTTTAGTCTAGGGAGGACAGGAAGGCTTGTCTGAGATCCAAGAGTCACTTGAAAATATATTGTGTGTTTCTATTTATTGTTGTTATTAATTTTGTTGTTGTTAATTCTAATTTGTCTAAGTAATACGTGAAAATTTCTCACCATAAAAACAATTCAAATTACAGATAAAGCCAATATTCACCTTGACCCCCCCTTCCTTCAATATCAGTTTCCTCCCCAGAGGTGACCACTGGTTTGTGTGTTGTGGTAAGTTTCTATTTGGAGCATGTTGACATGAAATCGCCCATCTTCAAGGGAAGGAGCTGAAGACATAAAGAACTCAGACTGCAGATTTCAATTAGATATAAGGAACAGTTGGTTGAATGCAAAGGCCGTTGGCAAAGAAGAGCTACCTTCCCAGGAGCTCTTAAAGAATATATAGGTCTTTGGTCCGAGAACACCTTGTCTGAAGACAGGAGGATGGACTAGTTGACCTCTGAAATCCCGCCAGGTGTCTGTAGGACTCAGGGATGGTCCCCCCACCCCCGCATGGCAAGCCTCTGTGACAGCCCTTCTCTTTTGCCTGTCATCTGGTTATTGTTACAACCTGAGCTTTTGTCAGCACTGCTCCTATGCTGTGAGTGGTTTGATTTTCTCAGCATCTGTGGGGTTTTTGCAAAGAAAGGAAACTCTGTGTGTACTCTGGAGTTGGGGGTTACCAACTCATTTTCGGGAAGGGCACCAAACTCTTGGTCATACCAAGTAAGTTCTTCTTTCTGGCTAATTATTCTTCCCAAGATGCCTGCCTTCCATCATGCAGAAGCTGTCAAAACACAGGTGGTGTTTTCTTTGCTTGGTTTGTGTTGGGTGGTTCATGATACCAGTTGGAAAACAAGGCTATTAATGCATATATTCCCTGGGGCATTGTACTTGGCTTTTAAGATCCATGTAGTCTCTCCTTGAGAAAATATGTGAACCTCCACGAGGAGGAAGGCAGAGGGGGAAAAAAAGGCAGGAATTGGGTGAAAATAGATAAAGGACTTGCAGGAATAACAAACAAGAGGGGATCCCAGGAGACCAAGCAGTAGCCACTTTGAGTGAATTTCCCAGGAGTTGCTCCTGCCAAGGCCCATTCTTTCAAGGAAAATTACGGCAAATAGAATCGGAGTGGGAAGTTGCTAGTTATTCGTATTCGCCCCACGTTCTAACCTAATTACAAGGAGATTGTTCTGGCCATGGGCAGTCATTTCAGGTTTTGTTTTCCTGCTTGCCTCCTCCACCTCCACCTGTCTTCCTAGAGGCCCGAGTCAAGGTTATTGCAATAGCACCGAACACTGTGTAACACCGGTGCAGGCAAATTAACATTTGGGGACGGGACCCTGCTCACTGTGAAGCCAAGTAAGTTGTGCCTTTAGGGGCAATCAATCAAATCGTTAGTTTGAAAAATACTTTAATCCTGTGCATCTGCTTGGGCTCTTTATGTTCTTTCCCCAGGCCAAAGAGAGTTGGTTTCTTTCTCTGCTTTAAAATGAGATGTGTGTGTGTGCGTGTGTGCACATAACACACACACTTGCTCTGGCTCATGGTGAGGAGCTTTCAGGAGCATATACAACATTTTCAAATAAATAGAGATATAAACAATAATTGAACCAGTGACACTGTCAGGAAGAACCTCCACTGGGGACCCAGCACCCCGACCCCTGGTTTGGCTTCCCTGCAGGCTCCCTGGCCACATGCATATGCTTTGGCTCCGTCTGATGGTCTAGGGCAGGAAATTCCTCGTCTTTTCTTTGTAAGCAATTCCAAAATTTAGCAGCCCTTACTGCCATAAAGTACTTTTGTACATCTACTTTGACTACCCGCTCCCTGTCACTATGATTTAAATCTCTGAAAAGAACCACTACAACTTTAGGCATCTAGTTTGCAAATAAAATTTCTGCTGTAAATATGAGACTCAGCACTGAGTAGACTTCTACAGCACCTCTGAGATGCCATGTGTCCCAAAGTGATCACAGATTAGGCACTATAGTGTGAGCTTTGGAGACAGAAAAACCTAAATTCGACTCCTGGTGCCATTACTTTATTAGCTGTGTGACCTTGGACAAATTACTTAACCTCTCTGAGCCTCGGTTTCCCCATCCATAAAATGAGGATAAATATCCCTACCTTGTTGTGTTATTGAAAGGATCAAATAAAATAGTAACAGCTAAATTATTTAGCATAGTGCCCAAAACACAGAAAGAGCTCATTAAACCCTAGCTAATAATAATAATGATAAACATCATCTCCAACACACAGTAGAGCTTTCGTTTTGCCCCTCAGGCTCTTCTGTCAAGGCTCTGTCATGCAGCAGGAGAGGAGCTGGCATGGGGGAGGGTGGAGTGTCAGCCTGTTCTATGAAATTCTTCACCTGGGATTGGAAAGTGTCTAAGTGGAAATAGAAAGAATCCTGGCTAATTTAAATACAAAATTGTCCAACTGTCAGAGGCAGGAGAGAGGCTTCTGCAGAGAGCTGCATGGCTGGAGCATCTGAGGCTACACAATAACCCCTTAGAGCAGGGATGCAGCTCACAGTATAGTCGGGTGAGGGCTGCGGCAGCAGAAACCTTGCAGCACCCTCTCACCAAGCTGACCCCAGCATGACTCCCTCCAAAGTGCCCCAAGGCACGGGTTCCCCATGTGGAGGGACAGGGATTGAGAGAGGATGGAAGCTTCACAGGGAAGAGCTTCTTGCTCCAGATCGTGTTTCTGCTCCTCTGGGTAGTGAAGTTCGTGAGAAATACGGCGCCTGAAAAATAGTCCCTAAATGAAACTCTCAGACCTGGGGAGGGAGGATCAGGAGTCTATAGAGGCAAAACTGGGCCAGTTAATATTGAAGACAAGGGGTTGAGTGTAAGGTGGGAATCAAGTCACATCTCAATCTGGGAGAAGACGCATTAAACAAAAGCTGGAGATGCTGCGTTCTCCAGCCCCACCGGGACTCAGACCACAGACCTCTTGCTAATACTGCAAGAGGAAGGGAGTTAAGGTTAGTGATTAAAACCTTCCTAATAGGGGCTTCCCTGGTGGCACAGTGGTTGAGAGTCTGCCTGCCGATGCAGGGGACACGGGTTTGTGCCCCGGTCCGGGAAGACCCCACATGCCGCAGGGCGGCTGGGCCCGTGAGCCACGGCCGCTGAGCCTGCGCGTCCGGAGCCTGTGCTCCGCAACGGGAAAGGCCACAACAGTGAGAGGCCCCCGTACCGCAAAAAAACAAAAAACAAAAAAACCTTCCTAATAGGTTTGTGAACAGTGTCAGGAGCAGTTGCCAGAGCACTTTCTCTGGAGGGTTTTTAAAAGGAGATAGACACCCTCGTCTCAGGGCTGATTGGAGTGGAGCCCTGCGTGGAGGCAGGAGGAGAAACTAGAGAACCTCTCTAAGCCTCTTCCCAGCCCCTGAGCTGCTCTGTGAAAAAACTCTGGCTCATTAATGCAGAGCTGCATCCTTCGGGACACCCGGGTTGCTGGGTTAAGTTTTGGAACCCTTGCTTGTCGTGTCCCAAACTCCCTTTGTGCTCACACTTAACAGGACAAGCAGGCTGATTTTTTTCATCCTAAAGCTAAAAACACAGGGTCTGGGTCCTGCGCCGTTGATGGTGTTCAGATATGAGGCGGGGTGGGTTCGGGGTGGGGGAGGGAAGCTCTAAGGGGTTTTTGTAGAGCCCAGAGGCTCTGTGGGAATAACTATGCCCAGAGTTTGACCTTCGGTGGGGGAACCAGATTGTCTGTGCTGCCCTGTAAGTACGGAGAGTTGGGAAGAGAAACCAGCCGTGCTTGAGGCCTGGGTCCACTGTGACCTCCGAGCCGGGATGGAGAGGACGATAAGGAGTGTGAGGGATGCTTATTCAGGGAGGAAAATCACAGGCCCGTGGGAATAATGCTGGAGGAAGTACATCGGAGCTTTACCTTCTCGGGAGGGCTTTGTCGGGGCGGGGGGGAAAGCTGAGTTGGCAGGTTTTTGATGCTGAGATAATCACTGTGCGCAAGGACAAGGCTTCTCCCTTGTCCTTGGGAAGGGAACAAGGCTGCTTGTCAAGCCAAGTAAGTGGCATCCAATTTGAATTGTGCACTGAATATGATTATCTCCAAGAGGAAGACCTGCTCTCTTTCCCACGGGGGCCTCCTTGGACCAGAATGCTATTAAAGGGGCTGAGCGGACCAACGCCCAGAGCCTGGTCATCTCCGTTGTCCTTGAAGGAGTTCTGGGAGGTGCGGAAGGGAAGAAAGCCATCAGGACCCCACCGGCAACCCAGCCTTGGGTTCCGTCCATTCTCTTTTTTTTTTTTTTTTTTTTTTTGCGGTACGTGGGCCTCTCACTGCTGTGGCCTCCCCCATTGCGGAGCACAGGCTCCGGACGCGCAGGCTTAGCGGCCATGGCCCACGGGCCCAGCCGCTCTGCTGCATGTGGGATCTTCCCGGACCGGGGCACGAACCCGTGTCCCCTGCATCAGCAGGTGGACTCTCAACCACTGCGCCACCAGGGAAGCCCCGTCTATTCTCTTAATCTTCCAATAAGTAAAACCATCTGATGGCAAGTCTTCCTCAGAAGGAGATTCCAATAGGGTTATGCCCATTTCATGCACTTAAAAACTGAGGCCTCTCAGAGACCGGCATATTCTAACAGGAACAGAACTCAGGGAGCAAACACTTTTTCAGGTAGATGGTGAATTCGAAGCAGCAGGTTATTTAAATGACAGGGGAGCCGTGGTAACCAGCTGTAACTTGAGTTCCGTGGTGCTGAGGACTGGGTCTGGCAGTAGGTAAACTCCTAGATGGTGGGGTTTTATCACTGCAGAGCCCAGTCTTCCCTAAACCTGGTCTTCGTTAACCCCAGCAGTGCCACTCTCTGGCCCTGCAGCCTAGGAAGTGCAGCTCTTGGCAACATCATCCTTGGTGTCTTGCAATAAGAGAAATTAGAAGAGAAGGGGGGGAGAAAGCTTGTATCTCATATCATGCAGTTCCCTCATTTTGTAGCAAGATTGTTTCCCCGTGAGCCGTTTGTCTTCATTTAGCCGCTGTCTTCTTCTGGGGAAGCCATTTTGTAAAGGAGTTCGTCACAGTGTGACAACTGACGGCTGGGGGAAATTGAATTTTGGAGCAGGGACCCGGGTTGTGGTTGCCCCAGGTAAGCCTGATTCCTTGGAGCCTCACCTGCCCTTAATTCTAACCCATGTGCCAAGTATTTCTAGCCGAGACCATGACGTATTTGAAAGGAAGCCATTTCCCTGAACAGCAATACCCAGAGCCAGTAAGCAAAAGTGAGAGATCGGTTTGGTGTTAAACAGGAACATTCTTGGATAAACAGGAATTCTCATTTTTCTCTATCAGTCCCCCGAGCAAGTACCTGATTCCCCTTAAAAGGAATAAAGTTACAGGAAGAAGTAGAGCCGTGATTCAGGCTGTGGTGTGGGAGAGATCGGCTGTGGATTCTGGGGTGGAGGATTAGAAATGTGTTCGGGAAGACTGGATGTGTTTTTGACAGGATACGTAACACTGTGTGGATTATAACCAGGGAGGAAAGCTTATCTTCAGCCAGGGAACCGAGTTATCTGTGAAGCCCAGTAAGTATAAATGTGTAGCCCTGGATTAAGCAATGTCTGGATTAAGGGCTGATTTAGACTCAATTATACGCTATATGAAGAACGTTTAGAAAGGGTGAATGAGCATCAGATACAAGGACAAAACTCCCCCTGGCTAGGATCTGACATCTGTGTGCAAAATGGGCCACGCAGGGGAGTGTCTGGGAATTGCTCCCAGAATATATGTGGTGGGACTATGATGTGTGACTGATTACTTGGGATATTGGCTAGGATCTGTAGCCCTGGACTTGTATGGTAATCAGCGACAAGACTTCTAATTCCTTAACAAGACTCTAAGGTGCTATTCTTTTTTTTTTTTTTTATGTATTTATTTTTGGCTGCATTGGGTCTTCGTTGCTGTGCGCGGGCTTTCTCTAGTTGCAGCGAGCGGGGGCTACTCTTCGTTGCGTTGTGTGGGCTTCTCCTTGCAGTGGCTTCTCTTGTTGCAGAGCACGGGCTCTAGGCGCACAGGCTTCAGTAGTTGTGGCATGCGGGCTTTAGAGCGCAGGCTCAGTAGTTGTGGCGCACAGGCTTAGTTGCTCCGCGGCATGTGGGATCTTCCCGGACCACGGATCGAACCCGTGTCCCTTGCTCTGGCAGGCGGATTCTCAACCACTGTACCACCAGAGAAGCCAGGTGCTATTCTTTTTGGCTAAGATTATGTCAACGTATAGAAGGAATCTTGTAAGTAATGATCATTGACCAGAATAAAGGTGATTAGCCTCTCCCAAGGTCTAAAAATCACTCAAAAAAAAAAAAAAATTTATTCGTAAGTACTTTCTGTTTCTGAGAATTTAGGCCAAAAATTTGTACAATATAGCCTCGTGGAGCAGAGAGAAGAACCCTTAAAGTCATCTTTTCTGACTGTCCACCTCTAAGGAAACAGGCCCAGGGAAGAGACAGATCATGGTCCCACAGTAAGTCTATGGCTGAGCTCAGACTAGAATTTAAGTCCCTATCATTAATTCTCCTGGCCTGAGGTCTGAGGAATCTGCAAGACGCATCTGACAAATATTTTTGTGTACCTACTCTATGCCAGGCTCAGCGTTTGGACCAGCTGACCCATCAGGGAAGAAACTCAATGTGATATTGCCCTCAGGGAACTTGCATTCTGGAGGTGGACCCCATTGTTCCCTGGGATATGACCATCCATATCCTGATCCCTCTTGAGCTTTTATACCATCCTCACTACCTTAGGAAATATTAAAATTGATCTTTGTTTCAGTTTTAAAGTCTTTTAGCAGTGAAATCAACATAGTCATGAGAAAAGAAATGGCCCAAAAGTGAAGGGGAAAACTAGAAATTTCCCTGATAATTTGATCATTCTAAAATTATTTTATTGATATCAAACTCGTGGCCAAATTAACTAGATAACTAATGCAGCTCTATACCTCATTTAGATCCTGTACTCTGTCTAAGGAGGATTCAAGGGTTCAGGCAGTTTCCTGGTGACGTAACCCAGAGATCCCCAGAGCAGCAGAGAAATATTCTCTGTTCTGGGCTTTGTGAGTCTGAAAAGATGTGAACACTGGTTTGACCTCTAAAATCGGGGATCGCTCTATATATGTTAAAGCATATATTTGACCCCTGGAACTCTGTAGTAGAAAGTGGGAAGCAAGGATTCCCTAAAAGAAGGTGAGCTTATAAAGACAAAGAAGGCGTTATTTACAATTTGTAGATAGGCAATTTGGTCACTCCAGATCAAACCTAGATTGACAATAATACACACCTAATTCATAAAGTAATTGCCAACTCTTTACTCTGTGCTCTGCCAACCCGGCCTATTGGATCTGGTTTTTGTTGTTGGGCATATCACAGTGTTTCCTCTGGTTCAAGCTGGCAACTGACCTTTGGATCTGGGACCCAACTGACTGTTGTACCTGGTAGGCCGTTACAATTAAATACTATTTTCACGGATTTATTAACCTATAAATGTATGCTGTACATTTATGTAACGTAATGGGCCGGGGGGGTGGAGTAGGGTGGGGGAAGAGATACTAAAAACACATACTTAAAAGGGTAACATATGAAGAGAATTATTTATCAAAGACCAAAGAGAAAGAGAAGCCTTTTTGCTAAGTTTGGAATAGGAGCTGGTGAAAATGAGTAGAAAAGAAGCTATCCTAACCTAGAAGAATAGGAACAGATTCCATAAAGGGAACCTCTCTTTCTCATAATATTTTCACTAGAACCAGGAGAAATGCTACAAGATGGTTTTACCAGGAACTATCTTAAACCAAGTCTAGTTGGCCAGCCATATTTCTAGTCTATCCTGGCTTATTTCTCCATAAGTTGCTAAACACAAAAGTGCCTATTTAAGATATTTAAATGAAGCTCTATTTCTATAGCTCTCTGGTGCCCTTCCAGCATAGTGTGCCTGTAACACACTGCTTATCATTTCTACAAGTAAGAACAAGTTTGCCCTCCCAAACTGCATAAGCATAATTACTTGCCTTAGACTGAAGTCACCTCTATTTTATTTTTCCTGTGTTCATTTGTTTAAATCCAAACTGTGTGGGTGTCTAACTCTTGGCTCTGAGGTTTCCTTTCTCTTGAAAGTGTCAGCAAAATATTTTGCCCATAAATAATGTTTCATCTAGACTTGCAAATGACAGCCAACTCTGCGGCCTCTTTTTTCTCCCCCCTTGCTAAAGGGAATATGCGGGCAGAGAGCAGGAAAAAAAAAGCGAAAATGTACAGTTTCACTGTGGGGCTGGGCGGGGGCTGTTAAAGTACATTTGGTTATATAATGGAGGTACTTTGAAAGATAAGACGCAGCGATCTTGTTTGATCATACATACATAATACTGCTAGCTTGTTGATGTGGTTCAGGGTGTCCTTAACCAGAAGCTTAGGTCAGGTTGCCAAGCACGACACAGACCTGGGTCCAACTCAAGGAGAGAAGCTTCCAGATAGCCCTGGAACTAAAGGCAGAATCAGGATTCTCCTCACAACCCTGTCCACCACCGGAGGAGACGTTCCATTTATAATTAGGAAAAGAGACAGGTAAAGAGCATTTATTTGCAGTGTCCTTGTTTCAAATATTGTGCGTATGAAGCACAGAAGACACAAGAAAGAACCCAAGCAGAAAGCTAAAGAAAAGAAATCGATAAAAGCACTGAAGAAAATCAGATGCCCTTGTCTTGCCTGTCTCTGATAATGAATGGGTCTTCTTGCCTCATTCCTCACTTTGGTTCTTGAATTTTCTGGGAAAGTAGCAAAAAAATAAAAGCTGGTGGGGTTGCATTAGTCTTGGCCTAACTTGGTTAGTCACCTCTGGATAACACACCTCCCTTTTAGGAAGTCCAGGAGACTTTTTGTAATGATAGTAAACGTGGTGTACAACTCCAGATTTTTACTTCGGATCTGGGACGAAACTCAGTGTAAAGCCAAGTAAGTGACAGTTGTCTACAGGAAAAAGTCACCAACGTATTATCCTAAATTCCTCTTACCAGTCTGTATTTATTTTGAGTTCTTTTATTTTGTGTTTTGGGTCCTTGTTCATATGTCCCTTAAACATACATAAAATGTTGTAAACAAATCCTTATGATTCAGTAAACATTCTGAAACTGCCAACCATACTCTTGGGATGGTATCCTGTATACGGAAAATTCCCAAATTTTAACTATTGCTGCATTTATTAGTTGACCCGAAAAAAAGAGCATTTCGATATAACTTAAAGGACCTATGAATGTCCAGGATTTCAGAGAGGAGATATGACAAATTAAAATTTTATTAAATTAAAATTATATATTATAATTATATTGATAATAATCTAACATTTACTGAACACTTGCTATATGCAAAGTATTGTGTAAATGTCTCTCATAAAGTCATTTAACCTTCCTCACAGCCTCCTGGGATAGATACTATCGTCCCCACTTTCACAGGTGAGGAAACTGTGAAAGTGAAAAACAAAGCAAGAGGTCAAAATAGTTACCAGAGGGCTCCTACACAGAGGGGGCAGCGCTAGACCTCAGGGCAGCCTGCCTGTCGCCCCAGCCTACTCTCTTATCCAGGACGAGGTTTGCGTAGGAAGACGTAGCACTGTGACTCTAATGACTACAAGTTGACGTTTGGAGCAGGAACAACAGTAACTGTAAGAGCAAGTAAGTAAGAGGGAAAAAATGAGAATAATTTTAGAACAAAATGGTGGGCACAATTACAAGCAATTCCACCTGGGAAGCACAATGGTCAGTAACTAAATTCCCAAAAGATTTCCCAGTTTGCACTAAGACCATAACCATTAGGACCATAACCTGACTACCTCACGTGTCCCCCTCACATCCTCCTCCACCCCAAAATGCTCTCTGCCTCAGGGATGCCTTCACAAGGATAAATTTGTTGAGAGCATGGGCTTTACAGTCAGATAAAAACCAAGCTAGCTATCTGAAATTATCTCAGGTCCCCCCCAAAAGTCACTGGGTTGTATTAAGATGAGACATAACTTTCCAAATATTTGAAGAACTGCCATTTAGACAAGGAAAGGGGTTAGTACCAGTGGCTGAGAGGATATGTGTCTCAGCCTCCTGTACAATCTTGTTAAACAAGGGGAACCGGTCTGCAGTGGAAAGGCTGCTTCGTGAAGTGCAGGACTCTTTCTTCTTGGAGATCTGCATGCTGGGTCCTTTAGGCTGACTATCTGATGTTGTAGAAGGGATTTCTATGCTACGTTAGATATTGGACTGAATCATCTCTGGGCTCCCTTTCAATGCTAAGCGCTAAGATCTCATGACTCCAGCCTAGAGGATGAGAAGGTGAGCTCAGACCTGTTTCTTCTATTTTTATTATTTTGATAGCCGAAGAAATATGTCGTTGAATTATTCATCAGCTAAAGCCTATTTGGGATATTTATACCTAGAAGATAGTGTGGTATGATCTCCCAGAGCCATAAATGGGAAAATAAAGGGCCATATCAGGAAGAAAAAAAGAAAGAAGAGGAAAAAATGCCTGGAGGGACGACCAGAGGTTGAATGAGGGAAATGGGGTGATTTTGCAGAGGACAGAACTAGTCTATCAAAGTTTTCACAAGTTCAGCTTTGGAAAGGGATCCAAACACAATGACAATCCAAGTAAGTGAGCAGCCTTTTATACTGGGAAATAGGGCCAGGGAAGCAAAGTTCCTTCCAATTTAAACACTCTCAAAAGGCCATGTAATTGCTTTCTGACGGGAGAGGGCCTCTGCTGGTGGAAGACTATTGTTAGCCCAGACCATTTGTCCCCTGAGAGACAGCCTCTGAGATCTGACTGTCCCGCTCAGACTGTCGGCTGCACAAGAAAAAAGACTTAAAGACACTTAAAGAGGATGAAGGTGAATTTTCAACCCTGTCCCCCAGGGCAGGGGAGAGAGTGATGGGGAACATTAGGACCAAGTTCATGTAAAGGGGCCCAGCACTGTGTCGATAGAGACTCAGGCCTGGGGAGGCTCTACTTTGGAAAAGGAACTCAGCTAACTGTACAGCCTGGTGAGTGGGTTGTTTTCTACTCCAGGGAAACAGTACTGTGAAGAAATTGGAAAGGGAGATGAATGAATATCCTTAGTCTTTAGGGACTAAAGGGAAAGTCTTAGGGAAGACTTAGGGAAATGTCTTAGGGAATATGTATATTGCTGCTACTGGAGGACCCTCCTTCTTAGTTAGACAGGGATGGGGAAGCGGAAGGAAGGTCAAGACCACCTAGCGTCACTTTCAGGAACTTGAGAATCTGAGAGGAGACTGTACGTGTTCGCACTAAAGGCAAAGGAGAAGGGCAACCCCACTAGAGAGTGTGAGGCATCCCGAAACACCTGCTCTGGTCCACACCCAACGCGTGGGGAAGGATGTGGCCCTCAACCCAGGCTGGGCATGCCAGATTGAGGTACAGAGTTACCAGGGTTATTTTTCTGGAGTCCTGTGATTCTCAGCCATCTCCCTATCAGAGGCTCCAACAACTCCTTTCTTATCAGGAATGACCTCTCCATCATATTCTGTAAACTTTCCCCGAGAAGCCTCCTCCCAGTTTCCTTAGTACAAGCCTCACCAATGAATGGGCTCTAGAATAGCTGGAGGGGGTCTGGCTCTGAAACTTGGACCAAGGAAAGTAAAGCTGATCCACAGCACGCAGCAGCTTGGAGGGCCTGGGTGGACCCAAGACTAAAGTATCCTTCCTCTCTTTGGGCTCTTCCCTGTGCACTAAATTGAATATAGAGATGCTAACGGCGTGCATGCCTGTGTATGGGTGAGTTCATCAGCATTTCCACGCTGGATATATGACCAGCCTGACCCTGAAGTCTCCCTGAGCTTACAGGGCTTCCTGTTCTCAGGTTCCTTTGTGGGTTACAAATGGTCAAATGGGCCCCTGAGTGAGTTTATGGTTGACACCTATTATCCTCACTCACAGATCCAGGTCCAAACAGCCAAAGCAGAGAAGTAAGTAAATATATGAAGGGGTGAGACCCAAATACGTGCCCAGGGACAAGCATTCCATCTCTACAAAGTGTGCACAGCACTGGGAGACAGGATTACCTTAACCATCACAAGCCCTCCACTTTGCCATGGCCATAGGACAGGGCCTTCGACAGGCATCTATGGAGTGTGATTTCCTTGGTCCCTGTGGTTTTTGCTGGGCCCCAAATCACTGTGTGACCAACTCTGCGGGGAACAAGCTAACCTTTGGAGGAGGAACCAGGATGTTAGTCAAGCCGAGTGAGTACCGGCTCTTGAGCCACTGTTCTGTTTCCAGCATTGAAGCCGGAGCCTAGCCATCAATTTTAAACTGAATGCGCTGTGTTGGCGCACATGAATCTGTCTCAAACTTGCCTTAGAAATGTGTAGTGTTGCTCTTATGCATAAGCACGTAGGTATGCACAGATTCAGTGTGGGTAAAGGATATCGCCATCTTGATACTTTTTAGGGTCTGTCTTCTTAAGAAAAGGAAAACAATTAAGGCACTTTCCTTATTTCTTCACATCTTTTGTCTGATTGTCCCACAAGGCAGAGGAAGGTGGAAAGCGATGATTCTCTCTATTCAGAGTGGTTAAGCGATTTGAATGTGGTCACAATAGCAGGGCCAGGACCCATGTGTCCTAAGGTTCAGTATATTGCTGTCTGTATCAGGCTGCAGCCTCCATAACCATCATTCTGATCTATCTCCTCTGGCCCTCAGTTTTCCCAATTAATGCAACTGAAATAGTGGTAATTCTTATCTCCCGGCTCACAGAAAGTGTGTGAGGATTAAAAAGACATTGCTCTGAAAAAGTTGAGCTGGAGGTTTGTTTAGAGTGCTTTATTTATTTATTTTTTTTTTTGAGGAAGGGGGTGGATATTGTTTTTGTTGTTGACGATATTGTCCTTTTCATTAAGGAAGAGAATAAAGAAGGGAGAGATACTTGAAAGCTAAGGGGATATGATCAATACGTGAACGTGTACAAATAAATCATTAAGGCATTCAACCCGGGGCCAAAAGACGATGGATCTTGCTCAGCCACTCACCAACCATGCGTCCATGGGAAGCTCTCTAAGCCCCAGTTCATCTATGACATGGAGATTATGATTCCAGCTCTGTCTAGCTCAAAGGATTTTGTAAGACTCACATGAGATAATGTATGTGAAATCTCTTTGAAAAGTATGGGCAGTCAGGTGATTCGTGATTTTTTTGAGAGTCAGATTTTATGAAAAATTCCATTTGAGGGTAAACTTGAGGATGAAAAAGCTTAATGGATCTTGCCTATGGCAGAGAAACGGTTGAATTTGGATATAAGGTGAACCTTTCTAGTTATGAGAAAACAGAACGTGAGAATTGGTGACTAAGACTGTCCCTGGAGATCATCAAAACCTGAGATCACTTGGGAGAGAAATGCTTGAGGTTGTGAGCTTGTAGGAAATGGTTTCGGAGGTTTCCTACCATTCCAAAGAATGTATGAGTTTAAGACTTTTCTTGAGTTTACCTAAATATGTGCTTGGTGCTGACCTGGGTTTCAACCAAGTGAGAGAACCTGGGAGAATTCCTGTGCTTGAAAATGAAGCTCACTTTGGTTTTTGTGGTGGAATAGATCCCTGTGGGGTTTTCAAGCAGCCTGAAGCTGGTTTTTGGAAGGGGGACCACGTTAAAGGTGAATCTTAGTAAGTACTGCCATGAAATTTGAATTCAGTTAGTTACTGAGACATGTAACAGGCTTTTTTGTTCATTTAAGTGGACTGCCAAATGTCCTTGGTTTATTCAGGTTTAGTGGGGAGCAGAGCTCTCCCTGTATCCTCCCCATCATAAATGTAAGAGCTCATTTTGCTGGGCAATGGATTGCATTGCTTGCCAACTTAATAGGGAAACAGGATGGAAGAAGTCTCCCCATCTCAGTGGCCAGCTCCATCAGAAAAGCCATCAGAAAAACACTCTTAGATGCTAACACCTTCTCTTCCAGTTGGCCTCCTCTTACAACCTGGATGCCTCAACAGCCAGTGCCACAGTTTCCAATTACCCAGATAACATCCCAAAGTCACTTTGGAAGAACCTCTGTCTCATTTTGTCTTTCCTAACCAGGAATTTACATGGTAGAACTAGATCTAGTACTTCAACAGAGAGAAGGCATGATCTAAGCGTCCATGGCCGTCCTTGACACTGTGTGATTCGGAGCCAGGCTTTGATCTTTCAGGCCCTCTATTGGCTTATCTGTAAATAGAGGTGATGATTCATTCCTCCACGCTTGGATCTCACTTCAGATAATATCACCTCCTCAGAGAGACCCTTCTTGCCCAACCATTCTAACGAGCCACCGAACACAGCCTGATTTAAACACAGCCTGTTATCCAGCCTGATTTGTTCCTGCACTTTCATCACTTGATATTGTATTATCTATGGATTTGTTTCTGTGTGCCTCCCAATAGACTGTAAGCGCCACGAGGACTGGGACAGCGTCCTAGCAGCTTTCTGCTCTATCCCAGTGCCTAGCACAGTGCCTGACACATGGAGGTGTTCAGTGAATAGTTATTGAGTAAGTGGAGGACACACCCCCATCTACCCTCTCCTCACAAAGTAACAGAGCTTTACTGTTGCATTCCCAAACACTGAGAGCTCACTGAGTTAGTTCCTTGCCAAAGGCAAGGACAGAATACAAGTGTCCATTGTTTGTAGTTATATACACATTGGAGGCAGTGAACAGGTAATCAAGGTATTTGCAGGGCCTCGTTTCACTGTGCCTACCAGACAGGAAATGTGTTGGTCTTTGGGAAAGGAACCACCGTATCAGTATGTTCCAGTAAGTACCTTGTTATTATTGATCATAATGCCTGAACTTATCCTGCAGACTTACATTGCACACATGATTAAATGTCTCCTTATTCTTTAACTCAAGGAGTACTGGGGTTTAGTGATGAAAGCCATCAAAACAAAATGAAAAAAACAGATGCTGTCCCTCGTGTCTAATACTCCAACCATACCCCTGTCCCACCCCATGCTCACAAATTTTTTAATACACACTAAACTGATAAAAGAAAGATTACCTACAGGGATAGGAGCAATTTTCTAACCACTGGTAAAATGAGCTCGTGTACAGGAATTGATTCCTAAGTAAAAAATGGGAATCAAAGCTGATATGCTTTGGCTGGTAAAACAAGGTGACTTGGTGAAATTTTTGAAGGAAATGTGTCAGAGTTGTCTAAAGACCATCAGCTGGACTCTTCTCAGGCTTTCCCCTCCATCCATTCTATTGTGCTCTGAAAAGAGGCTTTCAGAGGCTTAACTCCATGGCTTAGTCTTTTATTTCAATGATAGAAAAAGGGGGAAATCCCAGCCAGAGTTCCCAGGAAGGAGGATAGATACATGCTAATCACATTAATCTATTATCAAGGTAGCTCAGGAATTCTTGTCAGGCAGCACGGTGCTGTGATTTCTAATACATTCATCTATGGGACTGGGACAGGATTATCAATAAAACCCAGTAAGTAGACAATATGTCACTAAAGTAGGAGGCTTAATGTGGTGACTGAGACCTATTGAACTTACTGCAGTATTTGTAGGGCCCAGATATCAAGAAATGCATGGTTTATGTGGATTTAAGTGCATTCTGAAATAGAAAGAAATGTTAAAATAATGGCACAGAGGCCAGAAAGATCTAAATGGGGAGGAAAAATAGTAGTGTCGATGAACCAGAAATAACAGACTGAAACAGCTCAGTCAGAGAGTGGATCATAATGAAAAAGGCAAAGTTTGCCTGAACACTGCTTGTCCTTCTAATCCTGGCTTGATCGGTGCATCTGAGCCACAATTTCTTCACCTGTAAAATGAAAATATTTCATCTCACCTCATAAGTTTTTTTAAAGATAAAATAAGCTAATGGATATGAAAGTATTTTAGAAACTAGTAAATGCTATACACCTATAAAATATCATGATTATTTGTTTTCAGAACAAAAAGAAAAAGCTAGGACAGCTAGTATAATTCTTTCAACATGAAGAGAATATGTAGATTCTTAGTAGAAGAGCTATTTTCGTGTGGATCTGTAGCCATAGGCATGGGTAAAAACCACTCTCTCTTCTACTGACGTACGGAGACTCACATGTCACCCACATGAGAATGGCAGAAAGGAAACCATTCTGTAAAGGCCTAAAATGCAGTGTAAATTCTGGGAGTAACCTAAAGGTTACCTTTGGAACTGGAACAATGCTTCAAGTCACCCCAAGTAAGTCTAAATTCCTAAGCACTTCTCCTTACTTGTGTTGTTGCCTCTCAGATTGTGACATTTGGAGCACATAACGGGGCTGTAATAGGCCTTTTATGGCCATTTTCAGAAGATTTAAATAAAGATATTATAGAAAGATCCCTCATCCAACCCTTAACATTATAATAGTTTTATTCCATCCAAGTTGTGTTCTTTCTTAATAGAAAAGAAAGCCAAGATACTACCCATGAGGCCAATTGAAAACAGTAAATTTGCAGAGCATAAGAACCAAAGAGAAGGCAAGTAGTGTTTTTTACCAGACCTGAAGCAGAGCTGGTGCCCTTTAATCAGGACGCCTGGCTTTGGGGACAGAATAGGACTCGAGTAAGTAACCAGGCTACCACTAGGCCTAAGTCTGCAAAATAAGTTGACTGTAGGAGCAGGAAGCTGTCACTCAATGAAGTTAAAACTAGGAGAGACACTATGGCAGAAATCTAAAAATTGATAAGTGTGATGGAGACAAAAGGACTAGATACATCTGCGGGATGCATAGAGTTGAAAATCACAACTTTGGTGGTGACAGACCCAGAGCAATGAGGAGAGAGAGGCTTCATTTTAAGTGTTGCACAATAAATGCCCATATTTGAGTTGAATGGCCTGTGTGTTATGTGGAATGTAAAAAGAAAGTTAAGATGTGGTCCCCTTCATAGGCGAAAGGGCTGTATCTCTCAGTCTTGGGTATGCGAAGGGTGTGTGGGCTTGTGGGTGTTTTTGGCTGACTAAGAAACACTGTGGGAAGGGTGGAGGCTATACGTGGATCTTTGGGAGCGGGACAAGACTGCTGGTCAGGGCTGGTGAGTAGAGTATCAAGGGAACAACCGGAAGATTGATGAAAATGTTTTCATGTTTCAGGAAATGATTGTGTGATGGAGGATACGCTGGAGTTCAGGGCATCACTGTCACTAGAGGTCTAATGTCTGGTTCTAGCAAGAGAGTTAACCCCAATACAGCTGCAATCTCAATCTCATAGGAAGGAGGAGAAGGATTCCTCACTCATAGTTCCTCCTAACATGTATCTGTCCTATGCCAAAAAGTCTCATGTCTCCAGGGTACTTGTGTAGCAGTGCTGGTTCAGTGTGCTTAACCCCACATCACCTGTTTTCCATTTGTAAAATAAGGACAATAATATCAGAGCTCATGGCACAGTTAACGGCCCAAATAAGGCAAGGTGATATATAGCGATTGTCAACCCACTTGCCATGTGTAGGTTCTCCATAAATGCTGGTCTTCTTTCCCTTCCGTAAGCAATCAGAGGTTGAAAGACCCAACACTGCAGGCCATTTTTGTATGGGGGGTTGCCATAGTGTGAACTCAGGATACGGCAAAGTTACTTTTGGAAAGGGGACTATGCTTCTGGTCTCTCCAGGTAAATGTCGACCCAATCCCACTCCTGTTTTCTCATTCTCTGGTTTAAGACTTCTACATGTAATTTCTGTGTTTTACCCTTGTGGATGCATCATCCTTGTTTTATCAGTTGACCTATGAATTTAAGGTTGAGCCTTCATGGAGCACTTTGAAAAATGAAAATAACCAACAGAAGAGTTGGATTAGTAGGATTAGAAGTTGAATTAGTTGAATTAGTAGAACTAATTTGCTAGGTAGAATGGAATACAGAGTAATACCCAGATAATTAAGACAAACCTGGTTTCTCCAGAAATAGCCTGGCTTCCTGTTAAAAGACTAGAATGTAGCCTCACCCCAGACATCCTTCCCATTCCTTTTCCCCCTATATCCCCAATCTAGCTGAGGAGTCTTGGACAATCTGTGACACATACAGCTACAGAATTCTTTCATTACTGAGAAGATCTGCCTATTAAAATTGAAAGATCCTTAAGAGCAGAGGTTCCTGTTATATACCATGAAGTGTCTAATATGGTCCTTTTACAGAGTAAGTGCTTGATAAGTGCTTGTTTAATTGAAATCAAATACCCAGAAAAATCAAGTTTCCCGGCCAAAGGGAAGAAGTGAATATAGTAAGCAACACAGTACATTCAGTGTGTGGTGGAGAAGGAAAAATACTAGATTGAGAATCAAATAGACCCGTGTTTTTGTCTCTGCTACCAACTAGCAGTGTAACTTGGAGCAGATCCCTTGCCTCTAGGCCTCAGTTTTCTCCTCTATGAAAGGGGAAGTAGGTCTGGTTGATGACCCCTCTGCCCTCCTGGCACCAGCAGCCTATGAATTTATTCCATTTGGGGTGGGGGGAGCTTTTTTCTCATATGAATAAGTCAAATAGCTATATTAAATCTTAAGTATTTTCTAACTCATCAGGGTAAGTCAGGAAAAGGTGTGAAGTGACAGAGGGAGTTTATTGTGAGGCATGGGACACTGTGGGACTCATGGGGAGGAGCAAACAAACTCACCTTTGGGAAAGGCACCTGGCTAAAAGTGGAGCTGAGTAAGTGTGCAATTCTAAGGTAACTACAAAATGTATTCCAGTGACAGTGAATGGGAGAAAAGGAGATGTTATTTTTGTCATTTGTAATATGACAAAAATTATTTATTTATAATTAACCATAATCTTATTTATAATTTGGAACTATATATATTTGGAATATATTCCAATTATTAATATATATAATTCCAAATATATATTTGGAATTATATAATTATAATCTTATTTATAATTAACCATAATCTAGTGCTGATGTATTAAGAATTGTGGCACCCAGATAAATTAATGAAAATATTCAAAGACTGTCCAAGAACATTTTCTTTAAGTTAGAATTTAGCAAGCTATTAAGACTTTTCCCAAGATGTGAGGCTGACAGAAGCTCTGTCCAGTATTAGAGTTTTTAGCACTAGAATTGAGCTAAATGGAGCCAGAAAGAGGAAAAAAGCAGAAGAGCAGAAAATTGCATGGCCATGATCTAATAGAACTTTTCTATTCCACTGCCATTGATTCTGAGACTCACTGCAGGAGACTATTCAAGGTCACTTGACCTATGCCCCAAATAAGCCCTACCAAGTTCATTCCAGAGATTATGTCCCTTTGCACTAAACATTATTCAAGAAGAGTCAGTGAAGTGCAGAGAAAGGAGCCCAGGGCTTCTGGTTGCAGTCTAGAGTTCTAGATTTGATTGAGCCCCAACAGGCGGTGTGACGCTGAACAAGTCATTGCCCCTCTGTGTGCCTCAGACTCTTCCATTGTGAGATGAGAGGGTGGAAGCCCTCAAAATCTGTGATTCTTACTCCTATACCATCCTAGAGTTTATACAACCCAAGGGTGTGGACTCATGGCTATTTCACAAACAAGTTCTATAACACTAAAAGAAACCTTGTTAATCAATCATTTAACTTAACGTATAAATCATAACCACCACCTCAGTTTCTATGATGTGTAGATACGATACTAGGGGCATGACAGACAGTACTGTTTATCTTCAAACAACTATGGATCAAGGAACAGTATTCCTATTTTACAGAAAAGGAAACAGGCTCAGAGAAGTAACTGCCCAAGATCCCAGGGTTAGTGAGTGGAAGGGTCTAGATTCAAACCACGGTCTGCCTGCCTGATCTCAAAGCTTACTCTTTCTACTACATTATGTCACAGACCCTGTGCCAGGGCTTACCTAGAAATGAGAGAGGATGCCAATCAGAGTTAGTAAGGAAATACATGGAATTTATCTTTTCCATTCTTAGATACTGCCATGACTTGAGACATGGAGCTTTGGGAAATCTTGACTTGGATGCCCCAAATCTAAAGCGTTCTCTTCCCTTTTTAATGAGGAAACAAGTAGTACAGGAGCTGCTGGGAGAATTACCCCAACAGGAGAGGAGACAGAAGAGCTGGCAGCAGCCACCTCCTTATTCTGACTCTCCCTTCCCCTCACAATTTCTTGTATTTTCCCCATGCAGACCAGTGTCCAGTGTAACCCATCTATAAGTGCCTGACTCATTTGTGAGTTATAGAAATATGCAACATTGAGTACACTTTGGACATTGCTGGATCATAGAACTTTAGCTCTGAAAGGGAAATCCAAACCTCTTTTTTTCCAGTGAAGAAATTAAGACCCAGAGAGGTTGGTTGAATTGTCCATTATCATGAAATCAGTGAGAACTAGGGCTGGGATGAAAACGTGGGGATCTTGGTCCCTGGGCCATATTCCATGACTACTGTTTGGTGAACTAACCCTTCCAGTAGGTAGGAGGTATGAGATTGTTCATGAATAGGAAGAAACCAGATGGATTTACTGGGAGAATATAAAAAATTGCTCCTTATTATGAGCACCTTCCCATAGGCTCCCTGGGCCTGCTTCACAGCTATGGTTAAAAAATGGGGCTTCCCTGGTGGCGCAGTGGTTGAGAGTCCGCCTGCCGATTCAGGGGACACAGGTTCGTGCCCCGGTCTGGGAAGATCCCACATGCCGCGGAGCGGCTGGGCCCGTGAGCCATGGCCGCTGAGCCTGTGCTCTGCAACGGGAGAGGCCACAACAGTGAGAGGCCAGCGTACCGCAAAAAAAAAAAAAAAAAAAAAAGGAAGGAAAAGGAAGCAGACTATTTTGTCACAGCACAAATCACTGTGGGAAATAGTGGAGGCTCCAAATTTGTCTTCGGGACAGGAACAAGGCTATTTGTTGAAGCAAGTAAGTTCCTTGAAATAGCCTGATTTTTATTACAGTTGAAGGATATCTGTTTTCACTGATTTTCCCCCAAGGGTTTTGTCTGCTATTTAAGTAAGAAAATAGTTTGGTGATGGTAATGTTGCATTATATGTATCCATGAGCCTCATTCATGCCAGAAACATGTAGTAAACACTTAGTAAGTGTGCATGGACATAACTACCCTAGGGCCCGTCTAGAACTGAAACTCTGTAATTACATAAATGGCTTTTTCAACCTGAATATTCATGACATTTTTTATATAATCTACTGCATACAAAGCAGGATTTCCTATTGAGTTGTGACTTATTTCTTGTCATCTTCCAATGGTCTTAGAAATGAAGGTTAAAGAGTAAAATTACACGCCTCTTCCCACTTTGGCGCATGTACGCAAACTCGGGAACATGCTTAGTAACTAACTCGTGTGTGACTCAGGAATCCCCGGCTATAGTCCAGCTATAGGGCACCATTTGTATAGAGTTGGCCCAGTTATAGGGTACCATTTTGTATAGAGTTATGTCAGAGTGTGAACACAGGTTATCAGAAATTCGTATTTGGAACTGGCACCCAACTTTTGATCAGCCCAAGTAAGTCAGCTCTCCGGAAATGTGTAACCCCACCTCCAGCATTGGGTTTATATTTATATATGTAGCATTTGCTCTGGTCTATAATAGAATATTATGATGATGATTATTATTATTATTGTCACATCATCATTATTATTATTACCACTACTGTTTTGTTATTATTGATCATAACAATGCTGCTAACTCAGAATATATTTTTTCTGCCATATTATTCGTTTTACCCTTTAAGGAGAATCAATGTCAAGGTATCAGGAGAAAAATGTTTGAGTTTCCTTTGCAGTCAAGTACTTGTTCATTCAGTTGCCCCCTCTCTGCTGAGGGTCCATAGGAACTTCACGATGTCGTGGGCTTTATGCTGCCTCCTGATTATCTCTTTGAGTTGCTTCCTTGGTTTTTCCCTGCCTAAGCACTTAGGTTTTGCAGCTCATATTTACCAAAAGTATACTTAGCTTTTAACCTCTCGTAAAACTGGCCTTCTTGTCCCAATAATTATGGACGGTAAAAGTCAGTTCAACTCAGTAAGTGCTTATTGAGTATCATCAAGCCAGGGGCCATAGGTGGTTTAAAATGAAACAAACCAACCAAGAAAAGAAGAAGCATAAGATGTGGTTCTTGCTCTCAAGAACTTCCAGTCTTGTCAGAAAAACAAAACACTCAT
Source organism: Grampus griseus (assembly GCF_964374135.1). Taxonomy (NCBI): domain Eukaryota; kingdom Metazoa; phylum Chordata; class Mammalia; order Artiodactyla; family Delphinidae; genus Grampus; species Grampus griseus. Next base: position 74,834,371 of record NC_139018.1, on the reverse strand, counting down.
CTGTTAAAAGTCTAATAACAATTTATATGTGGGTGCACCAAGCAGTGTGCTGTGTGTGGTCATGTGCAGGACCTGGGACCCTACTGACTGGAGACAGGACAGCAGTGACGACGGACAGTCCATATTCCCTGGCAGAGAGCAAGCAGGATTCCACCCCTGTGTTTCCGGAAAAGGATTTAAGACTGTTATCTGCTGAGATGTTTGACTTTCTTGACAGAAAGGCCCCTTGACAGAAAGCAGCCTTGACTTAGGTGAGGATAGAAAGAGTAGAAACAGGAATGAGTCAGGCGTGAGTCACCCAGAAACCTCGCTCAGCCCCAGAGAGGATGCGGTGACTCTGAGTCACGCTGAGGCATGTTTTTAGCATGTGCCCTGGCCTGGCTTGCTGGAAATGCTCTTGCTCCTACTCTTTCTGGCAAAGTGAAAAATACATTTTTGCATATTCCCCTAAGGCAATGGCGCCTTCGTCTCAGGCGGGGCAGCTGAGGTGGGAAAATGCAGGCTGCTGCCTGGTGTCTTTCTTCTTTTTTCTTTTTTTTTTTAAATTTACTTACCTATTTATTTATTTATTTTGGCTGCATTGGGTCTTCGTTGCTGCGTATGGGCTTTCTTTAGTTGTGGCAAGCGGGGGCTACTCTTCGTTGCGGTGCGTGGGCTTCTCGTTGTGGTGGCTTCTCTTGTTGCGGAGCACGGGCTCTAGGCGCACGGGCTTCAGTAGTTGTGACTTGAGGGCTCTAGAGCACAGGCTCAGTAGTTGTGGCACACGGGCTTCAGTAGTTGTGGCTCGTGGGCTCTAGAGCACAGGCTCAGTAGTTGTGGCACCTGGGCTTAGTTGCTCCGCAGCTTCCTGGACCAGGGATCGAACCCGTGTCCCCTGCATTGGCAGGTGGATTCTTAACCACTGCGAGGGAAGTCCCACTGCCTGGTATCTTTAGAAACACGTACACCCACCCGGCCTATGTAGGAGGCAGGTTTTTCACCAAGTTTTGTAAAGGTTCTGTGTTTCCCAGAGGAGAAATAGCCAGAGGCTGTTTGTTGATGGCTGTGATGAAAATGGAGGTGATGGGTAGCATCAGGGCTGAAGCTGCTACAGCCACTAGGGAATCTCCCTCCTGTGCTTAGAGCACCCATCAGAAGGAAAAGGTTAGGATCAGCCTTCCCAGGATCCCAGCTTTTAGAGCTACTGGGAAGCGTGTGTGTCATCCATGAGAGGGTGGGCAAACCCAGGACCTTTTTGTAATGCACTTTCCCAGAGTGTGATTATGGGAACAGATTCACTTTTGGAAAGGGGACTCGAGTATTGGTCACACCAAGTAAGTGAGCCGGGATCCTCCTGGACATACGACCCCTCCCCCACCCACCGCTCTTCCTACCCCATAGGTACCGGACAACTTCTTATGTCCATGGGAGGGCAGAGGGCATGTCCTCCATCAATGCCACCCCTAACGTCCTTAGAAGCTCACTGCGTCAAACCTTCATGTGCCCCTTGTTTCTTCCACCCTCCCTTCCTCTCAGCATCTCCACTGACAATATATTGAATAATATAAAAATCTCCTTTGCCGCCCATCCTGGGAGCACTTGTATCTAACAAAAGAGTAGCAGAGTCACACCTTGCTGTGGCCCCAGGCAAGCAGGGTGGTGCTGGAGGTACGGCTGCTGGGGAGTTGCTGCCCTGCTTCTCCACTGACAGGAGCGTGTGTTTTCTCCTGGGTAGAGGAGGTGAGGAGCTCTTCTAGTCCCCAGTCCCTGGCTCCCATCACCACCCCTCGGCTCAGGATTCCAGGACAGCTGTGGGAGATTCCTGCAACTCTGGGGGCGTTGGCCAGTGTTTCCCCAGATTGTTGCCCCAACCACTGGAGCAATAGGTAGAGGGAGGTCACGTGAGACTGGTTTTAGCAAAGGCTTTCCTCGCTGTGTGTATCAGGAAGAAACTATGGACTTATATTTGGAAGAGGGACCAGGCTTGTTGTTCATCCATGTGAGTATTATAGAAATGGTCAAGGGATATTTTGTAGACAGAGGATATATGATGGAAGGATACTGCAAAAATGAGGGAGTCTGTGACTGGGCTGCTCCATCGTGAAAGAGCCCTCTGCTGTCTGGGAGTAACTTACCATTGTGTCAGGTCTAATGAAAATGATTGAGGCTGTGCTGGACAAGGGTTTTGCACAGTGCGTGCAGAGGACAAACCACCAAGGTTTGAGAAAAGAGGCTTCACTCTTGGTCAGGTTTCTGAAGCAGAACTGTCTCCTTGGCAGCCAAGGGGCCATCCTGCCCTTCAACCCCATGGCTGAGAATCTCTCGCCACGCCCCTTTGGATCCATGAGATATCTGTTGCTCATGACAGCATCCCAACCAGAATGCTGAGGCACCCTGGAGTGCTGGAGAGGGCGGTGGGGCAGGGACAGGTCTCCTCTGGCTACAAGAAGCCTCATCCCTTCCCTCAAGGGAAAGCATTGCTGGGAACCACCATATTATTAGCTACTATTTACTGAATGCCTGACATGTGCCAGTGACTATACTCTGTCCTTCAAAGAATTTCTCATTCAGTGCTCACATCCATCCTAATGCTAGGTAGCTGGTATTAGGCCTATTTTACAGATGAAGAAACAGAGGCTTGGGGCAAGTAGCTTGCCCAAGATCACAGCTAGGAATAACAGGGCTAGAATTTAACTCTAATCTATTTGACTCCAAGGCCTTACTGTTAACCATGCCACCACACCACCAGCACTGTCCCTCCTGCACTCTGTGAAGGAAGACCCCAGACCTCAAAGGCTACCTGTCTGGTCCTTGGTTTGCCTATCCTGAGCCTTCTTGCCATGGTGACCATGGCAGCTTTGGTCCAGGACTTAGCGTTTCTGAAGAGATGAGTAAAGTCATTGAATTGGGTTGGTAGGATGCAGGTATGGCAGGGAGGGAAGCAGAAACCTAGGGGGACTGATTATTGGGCATAAAGTGACACAGAGAGAAATTTATCATCAAAACGATGGAACAGGGCTTCCCTGGTGGCGCAGTGGTTGAGAGTCCACCTGCCGATGCAGGGGACGCGGGTTCGTGCCCCGGTCCGGGAAGATCCCACATGCTGCGGAGCGGCTGGGCTCGTGAGCCATGGCCGCTGAGCCTGCGCGTCTGGAGCCTGTGCTCCGCGACGGGGGAGACCACAACAGTGAGAGGCCCGCGTACCGCAAAAAAAAAACATGGAACAGCCTGTTCAAAAGCTCCATTCCCAAGAGTGAAGGCTGTAAATGTGGGGCGGGAGGTGTGAAGCGCAGGCAGCCACCCTGGGTGGCAGAGGGCAGGTATTTGTACTGCATTGTACCAGGGTGTGGACACAAGCAGCAGAACACTCACTTTCGGGAGTGGAACAAGACTCCAAGTGCATCCAAGTAAGTGCCTGACCTTAGACTTCAGCCAAAGACACAGAAAGTCCCTACGCGGCTTTCTTAGATGTTGAGTCTGCACTTCCCGAGCTAATTTCTCATGATTCTTCATGAGGCTTGAATGTTTTGAAATTTGAATTCCCAGCCACTAGCTCAACAGCGGTTTATTTTCTAAAAGTAGTAATTGCCAATGGGGCCTGGCCTTTTCATCATTACAGAGGCAGACTCTTTTGCCATTTCTAGATTCCTTTGAGACAAAAGACCTTTATCAGAAATCATGACTGATTATGCCAAAAAAAATTATTTTTGTTACCACCTAGTTTTCACGGGCTGGGCCCGTGAGCCATGGCCACTGAGCCTGCACGTCTGGAGCCTGTGCTCCGCAACCGGAGAGGCCACAACAGTGAGAGGCCCATGTACCGCAAAAAACAAACAAACAAAGAAAAAACAATACTGGGTTTAGAAAATGGACCCATACAGAATTAAAAGATAAATGAAACAGTCCTAATAAAAGAAGGTAGAGGACAGGATTGCATTTAAAATGAATTAAAATAATTAGAGGGCTTTCAGTTAACAAATATTTACCAAGCAACTATTATATTCTAAGCACTATAGAAGGAGGGAGGAGGGGAGGGAGGGAAATGCAGAGTCCCCGCCATCCAGGATCTCCCAGTGGGTAAACATCCGTATAAAGAGACAATTAAGCCCAGTGTCACCACACTGTAGTGGAAGTACACACAAGTTGCGATGGAATAGCAGAAAGGAAGGCATCCCCGACCTCCTATCCTAGGTGTCTGGTACTTTCATGCATTCTTCACTGCACCATAAGCTCTGTGAGGTCAAGACCCTCTCTCATTCATCCTTACACCTCCACACTCCAGCACAATGCCTGATGCATAAGGCGTCACCTAAGAAATGATTGTTGAAAAAATGCCTCTAGCTGGGAGACTCAGGGAAGGCTTCAGTGGAGGGATAGTAACTGTTTAGAACATATTGGTTTAGACAGTAGCAAGTATTCTCCAACAGAGTTGTTAGATTTCAAAACTGGGAGATTACAGAATCCATCTGAACGTGCAAGGGTGGCCGAAAGCCTACTTCTCTGGGGAAAACTTCCTCCATATTTATCTGTTCATTAGTGCACTTCACCAAAGCCTCTTCCCTGCCCTGGGTCAGTTCAGGCTACATTTAGAAAGCCTGAAACCCATCACATTTCTAAAGAACCAGAATTCAGAGGCATAAGAACTACAATACCCTGAGAGGGAAGCAGCACAAATGGGGTTTAGCAGCAAAAAGGAGAGGTCTAATGATAAATACATGAAGTCTATGTCCCTACTTGAGTCGCCACCCAGGAAACTTTTCTCCATTTGTTCTAAGGAAAGTTTTCTCCTTTAGGACCAGAACTTTCTTTGAAGTACACAGCTCTAAGGTGTGTAGGAAGGTGTGTGGAAAGAAAACCAATAAATTCACATTTGGGAAAGGCTTTAAAGTTGCCGTTGTTCCCAGTAGGTAAACCCTGCAAAGTGTTGGGGCGATGTGGTCTTGCATAATGACTGCATACGTATCTGCCCTCGAGCCATTCCTGACAGTGGCAGGAAAATTTGCTACATATGAAGCTGTTTCATAATGATTAGAAAGAAATAATCAGCATTAATGAGGCCCCTAATTGTGTCCGTAGGAGTTGGTAGGAGAACAAACAGATTCAGAACACAGAAAGCTTAAGGATAAAATGAGGCTGAAATTTAGGATGCATTTTAAATTCTTTGAACTAGAAAAGGGACTTCCAGGGAACGTGTATCTAAACCTGTACATGTTCCACAGAGGTTAAGGGGTGTTTTAAGAAAAAAAATTCTTGAATCGAGTAAGTTTAAGAAGCTCTAAATTTCTTTATTGTAAGACTTCTCAGAGCCTTTAAAATGCTACTGTGCACTGCTGGTCTTCAGGACTGAAATACGCTATACAGCGTTTTCCAAACTTCTTTGAGCTTAGAATCTTTTTTGCAGAGAAATTTAGGACTAGAGTTCTGTGAATTTCTCACTGAGAAGGACTTGTCTAAACTACTCTCAAACTTTGGAGGTTTTTTTTTTTGTCCCCATATGAATGTCAACCCTAATCTTAGAACCCTCCAGAGAAATAGATTCTCAGGCCCCATCCATAACTCACTCCTGATTCTCACAACCTTCAGAGTTAAGCAATCCTCCTTGTGCATTGTATGTGATATCCCTATGGCAATATTAGTCTCTCTCTCTCTGTCTCTCCCTTCAAAGACTAATAAGAACTGCTTTCTAAAAGGAGAGCTTTCATAGGCCTCCCTTCCATGAATTAAGCCCTACCCAAGGTTTTCCGTCTATTGCCGGTGCTGTGAATTTTCCCTCAAGATTCATTTCCCAGTTAATCCCTGGCTCTTCTCCAGACCCTTCCAATTGTCCTCCTTCACTTCCAGTGTGGAACCCAGAATGGGCATCCACCCTCCAGGAAGGCCTGACCTGCTCAAGGCCGGCAAGGAGGGAAAGGTCTGTGAGATTATTACACAGAAAGCTGAGGAATTAGGACTCAGTGGGCCAGAATTTTTTCTTGTGCCAGAGAAAGGGGGATTTTGGAGGAGCCTGTAAAACAGGCACAGGAGACATTTCTGCCCCAGTGAAGCTGACCCTGCCAGGGGCTAGAGTTCTTGTAAAGCACCCTCCTAGTGTGTGTTGTCTGGTGGCTACAATAAGCTGATCTTTGGAGCGGGGACCAGGCTGACCGTACACCCGTGTGAGTATGACGGTGCAAATGACCAGGGCAAAGTAACTGACAACTTGTCTATGAGAAAACCAGCAATGATTTATGGTAAACTCGAGGATATGGGAAACACTCGTTTCCATTTCTACAAACTCTTCTGGTATCTTAAAATGTTCCCATTTCTCATACTAAAGACCGAAGTGCCAAGGGCCAGTTGAGGAAATGAAAATCTGAGAATAATTTACAGAAACATAAAAAGAGTTGCAGATATTCAGTGCTTTCAAGCAAAACAGATAATGTCAGCACCAGATGATCTGAAGATTCAGGAAATTAGCTAAGTGCTCTTGGGGAAAGAGATGAGTTCACGGCAAACACAAATTCTCTTTTATTGCAGCAGGTAGCTAAATCCCGTGGATGGACTAATGAGCATGGTGTGGGGATACCTGCTCACAGAATCTTCCTCTCTGGAGCTTAGTAGAGCATTGAACCACTCCCAGGGTAAAAGTGACCCAGACCCCTATCTGAATGGCAAATATAACAAGGCACGGAGGTAGGATGGTGTGGGGCTCATAGCACAGCTTGGGAGGCTGTCAGACCTGGGGGAAAGTCTGGCTCTACCATCTCTAGCTAATTAAGTCTCCACTTTCTCAATGGCAAAATGACAATACCCACATCATAACAAGACAATACTCAGCATACAGCAAGTAATCAATAAATGTTAGCTTTACTAAATAATATTAATAATAATTATCATCATCATCAACAAGGCTTTGTTATTACTAAACCTTCATTATTGTAAAGGGAAAGGGGAATGACTTCCCTGGGAAATATGAAACCTAAGAAACAAAGACCCAGGGTGCCTTGTAGAATGGTGCCCTCCAAGTCTGGTGGGTTTTAGCAGGTTAACATCAGGAAGGTTATTGCAAAGACCTTACCCTCAGTGGGGATTCGGCAGTGGTAGCAAGTTAAACTTTGGAGCAGGGACCAGACTAAGTGTCCAACCAAGTAAGTAATGCGGGGCAAGGGTGGACATTGACAACTAATTCTTCTTTGTCCAAGATGCTGAGTTGAGCCCAGGTATTATCTTCTGTAGGATCCCAAATGGTTCTTTCCACCCATCCCAGAAAATCCTCTCATCCTGCGCTCAATGCTCAGGAAATATCCTTGGGCCACAACCTGAAGAATCAGGAGTTAGGTGATGGGCAAGGAGTCCTGGACCTTTCACGAGAGGATCCAGGATACTGCTGCCCTGAGCGGGAGGTTCTGCTCTACTGAGTTCTTGGTTTAAGGAAACCACAACCTCCAACCGAGGGCACTACAGCAGGATGAGGCAGGAGGGGAAGGATTAAGAGACAAAGTCTCAACACAGAAGATCAGAAGGTATTACCTCAGAAGACTGTGACCCTCCGTCCCCTGTGAGAGACCAGTGTTTCTGCTACTGAAATAGGAGGTAGGGCCAGTGAGTTTCTGTAATGGTGTCACCTGCAGTGTGAATACCAGAGGAGTGACCAATAAATACACATTTGGGAAAGGAACACAATATTTGGTGAGTCATTCTAGGTGGCACCATTTGCAACCCCATGGGCCAGTGTCACTAATCTTTTCCCTGGAGATATTAGTATTACTATGGTAAGGCTAACTGTGGGTGTTACAACTAATTGTCTTACAGAGGCCTCTGTGAACGGGAAAAGCCACACTATCGATCTTGAAAATCTGTGTTTCTCTAGGTCAAACGCATTAAAATTTTACTCTAGTCATTCAGTGGCTAATTTTAAATGCCTTCTATGTGGCCGTCAATCTATAAAATGTGAGACTGAGTATGAAGATATCTAAGATAGATGCCTGACCTGTCTCCAAATAGTATAAAAACTAGCCAAAGGGGCCAAACTATTGTAAATTTAGCAACCTGAAAAACATTTTAGTATCAACCAGCTGATGATGTCAACAGGCATAGTAGAGATACAGAGGAATGGAGTCCCAGCTGAAAAGTTGGCCTAGATGGAGAAGGCTTGATGCAGTAGAAAGGATTCGCTGAGTCTGAAGGATAGAGTAAGATCTGTCTGGGCAAAGCAAGGACAGGAGGGGACTTCCAGGCATAAGGAACACCAAGAAAGAAGGCATGATCTTGGGAGTGAACAAGGCACATGACTTTGGCCAAGTAAACACATCTAATAATGAAGTTAGATGGAGAGAAAGCCAAAGATAACTTTATAAACAATGGAGAAAAGGAATACTAGAGGCTTCAAGAGAATACAGTATTGATCACAAAACTTGGTATATAGTAAATAATAATAGATCATATATAGTACTTTTATTATTTTTTTAAAAATATATATTTCTCTGAAATGGTAAACTGAATAAATACAAATTTGCTTCAAAGCCTTTAAAAAAAAAGAGAGAGAGAGAGAGACTACAGACAATTAGGGCCAGGACCAGCCACTAGGAAACTGGGAATCCAATTCAGAAATGCAGACCAGAGGTGAAGGTGAGAGGGGCCAGCTCTTTCCATGGACGGCTTGTGGCCTAGACCTCCCCCTTCTTGCTCAGTGGGCTGTAAGAGCCCATCCCTCAGAGAAGGAGAAACCTAGGCTCTCTGTAATGGAGACATTCAGAGCGGTATGGAGGTATTGCCTCCCAGATGCAATGTGGTAAGGGAACCAGAGTTTCCATTACTCCCGGTAAGTCTGCGCAGGCTCACTGCTTCCTGACGCTCGCCAGAGCCTCAGTGGAACTCAGACTCAGAGTCAGTGCTGCTAACTCACATTTTGGGTTCCTGGTGCCTAAATACCAAGAACAGATTTAGTGGCAAGGGAGCTTTCGATCACTGCTGTGCCCCTGGGGATCTAATGCGCTAGAGCCTTCAGACATGTGCTTCTGCCGTTAGTTCCGAATTTAAATGAGCAGTTAGGAACTAGAATAGGTGACTTCCACACTGAAAAATTGATCCAGTCTTGCTAAGGCTACCTTCTGAGATGTCATCAGTGGTAGGAGGCATTTATCTTGCTAAGGTGAAACAGGATGTCTCTCCTCCCAGGGCTCTGGCAGATGGACCCCTAAAGCCCTCCAAATTAACAGTGACTCATTCTTTGTTTTCAGACAAAAAGGTCACACTAGAGGTACATGGGGCGTAAAAGTAAAAGGGGGCTTTAAAGAGTCAAGTTTAGGGATCAGTATCCAGCTTTTTTGACCAAAAGGTCTAATTAGCAGAAATTCTGCAAATCCGATCATCACTAGGCCGCTTGTTTATCCAACAATTATTTCTTGAGCCCCTAGTATATGGCAGAGACCAGGGACACAGCAGTAATCTAGGGACAGGCCTTTGCTGTCACAGAGCTTACATTCCAGGGAGCCCGTGTGAAGAGTTTGGTGTAGCTGTACTCATATAGGGCATATAAAGGATTTGAGAGAGGAAATTCAAGCTCTCCAGATCACGGCAGCCCCTCAATGTCATGCCAGGAAGTGTGGGCATCATCCTATAGGCAATAGGGAGGCTCTGAATTATTTTGAACAAAAAGTGACCCGATCAGCTCCACGTTTTAGACAAGTCGTTTGGATGATGAGCTCAAAGAAGAGATTGAAGTGTGGGGAGAGGGTGAGTAAGAGAGGAAATCAGGGGTAGGGAAGCCGGACAGGAGAAACCACAGCCAAAATGCACACAGGGAAGCCCAAAGGGTGTCAACTGGTAAAAACAAGACTTGAAAGAGGCTAAAAATCACCTCAGTTCTTCTGACTTCACTAACTGCTCTTTCATTTTGATCTCTCACTAGCAAAGTTGAGCTACAATGGGCCTGCCCCGGTATCACCCCTCACAGAACTCAAGTTGGCTTTAAGTCTCACCCTCAGCCCCTGGTGCCTTTCCTCATGGTCCGTAGCATTGCTCACTCCAGACCAATGCTGTCCAATAGAACTTTCAATGACGATGGAAATATTCTGTCATTCCGCACTGTCCTATAGAGTAGGCATCACCCAAATGTAGCTACTGAGCTCTTAAAATGAAGGTTTATGGGTAACTGAATTGTTAATTTTACTTGATTTTGGTTAGTCTTAATTTCAATAGCCACAAGTAGCTAAAGACGATCACATTGGACAGTGCGGTCTAGACCTTCTCCAGCCTGACACCCCCCTGGCACTAGGACTTGAGTGAGAGTTTAACCAGGACTCAAAGTTGGGCATCTGGCCCCCACAGTAACCCCCTTCCCCCTTAAGGCCAACCTGTGCCTGGTGGCAGCTTAGCCTCTGCCTTCTTCTTGAGGCCACGTTCTCTGAGCACCTCCACACCCTTCCATGTCCCCCTCCCCACCCTTCCATGTCCCCCTCCCCAGTCCCACCCATGACCCCCGCTGATGACTAACAAATCCACTGGAGTGTGGTATTGGTTAATGGCTTCCCATCTCTCCCCTCCCAGGAAGAGATTTACACCATAGATCCTTAACCCATAGTGATGTCAGCCCCACAGGTGGATGGAGATTAGAGGGGCGCAGGCAGAATCCTTTGAAGCCAGAGGTTTGGATGTTGCTCACATGTGACCATGGAGCCACCCTTGCTCTGCTGCTCCAGGGACAGCCCCACCACAGACAGCTCTGCCTTGACTCACCATCCCAAGGCCATGCCAAGGGCTGATGCCCCTGGTTTGGTGTCAAGCTGGATATCTGCATTGCCAAGGCCACGCTGGCTGGCTCAGCTAGTGGGGTGCATTAGGCATCACTGGTCTGCAAAACTTTGCATGCGTGGTGGGGAGCTGGGGCAGCAGAGAACCACAGGGGCAGGAAGCTGTTGTCCCAACCCTGCTATAAACTCTCTGGGTGGCCCTAACGTGTTAATCCTCTGGGCAAAGCTCTGCTTCCTCCTCCAAGGGCAAGAGGTCTGAAAGAATAAACACTGAGGGTTGCATTAAAGACACAAAATCCTATGAAAATACTAAAGAGTCATTCTCAGCACACTGAAGAAAAGCCTCCAGCAACTCCTGCTTCCTGGGGGGTGAAGAGTAGAAACTGTGTATTACTCAGTAGCACATTATTATGGCAGTCTCCTGGTAGTATCAAGAGCTACAATTACTAGAATGATTTCAGTATTTCACAGTTTATTAAATATAATTCATATGGAGAAACTCTCATGGCTTCTCAGAATAGCCTGGTTAGGAAAGTGGATGAGGCAACATCCGCATTTGACAGATGAAATTCCTGACACTCAAGGAGCTGGTGTGAATCGCTCAAGGCCTTGTATCTAGTAAATGGTAGAGCCAGGGCTTGGATGTAGCATCTAAAACTTTTATCAGTGAGAGAAATCTCCTGGTGATGCGACCGATCTTCCAACTTCATGCCAGCCTGTCGTAAAGCTCCCATTCCTGTCAATGCCCAACCTTAGTGGGGGAGACCACCCCAGATTCTAAGACGTATGGTTTGCTCTGCTGGATATCTTTTCTACGCTCGCTTTGTCCTGCCAGAATTATGTTGTCGCTTACTATTCCTACCGAGCTTTGAAGAAGTGCCCTTAAGCGGAAGAGTGGGCAGTATCCTTACGTAGCCCTGCATTCCCGCTTTCCTTGAACGGCAGGCAGGGCCTGGTGGAGAGCGTTCACCAAGAGCCTGGCTGGCCTCTTGGCCAGGACTCATGGTTTGTGCCTGTCCCTGAGTCCCGTCTGTTGCAAGCTGCTGGTGTCTACAATGTTCTTTCCCATCTAAAGCCTGACAAATGTGACTTGTCAGCCCTACAGAGCCCCATTCTTGCCCATCACTGGCATCTGGACTCAGGCCTGGGTTGGGGCAAGGAGGGAAATGAACATCTCCTAACCCGTGTCTTTTGGGTCCACAGATATCCAGAACCCCGACCCTGCCGTGTACCTGCTGAGAAGCCCCAAATCCAGCAACACCTCCGTCTGCTTATACACCGATTTTGAATCTCAAGCCAATGTGTCACAAGTCACGAGGCCCGTGGTGTTCAGCTCAGACAGCACCGTGCTAGACATGGGAGCATTGGGTTCCAAGAGCAACGGGGTCGTGGCTTGGAGCAGCAGGACCGATTTGGGATGCGGAGACACCTTCAACCAGACCTTCTACTCCAGCTCAGGTGAGTGCAGCCTTGGTGCCGGTCTGAGTCTCCTCCTTCGAGAGGCCTGCTTGTGCTCGGGGCTCGGGTCCTTGGTATCTAAAAGCTGCTCTGATTGCTGGTCTCAGCCTCATCAATTGTCGGCAAAGCCCCCTCCCCTCTCTTTACTGAGCACCAGTGAATCCCATGCCGGCAGGCCACAGAACGTCCTGGGCAAAGAGCACAGGGGGAGAGGCGAGGGGCACACTGGCCCTGAGGCTCACCCACTCTGAGTCCCCACCCCCCTGGCTCCGCTCAGCCCCTTACTGCTCCTCCAGGCCCCGCCCTGATGCACTTCTCCAAGATCCCTCCCCTTATTTCTCCCTCTCTGCCAAAGGTCTCTCCCAGCTCCTAACCTCACTCATTCATTCACTCATTCACTCAGCGATCACTGATTGTGCATTACAACATGCCACTACTGCCGTGGAGGAGCAAACACATCAGATGATGGGTGTGCCCCGAGCAAGCCCCATTCCCGTTGGGGGAGACCAACCATCAGCAAGTGGAAATCTAAAGAACTCCAGATTGTAATACGTGCTTTAACTTGGAGTTGGGGAAACAGCCACCTTAGGGACAAAAGTCACAGAAGGGCTCTCTGGGGAAATGCTATCTGAGCTGAGATTTCAAGGCTAAGAAGGTACCAGCCATGCCAAGGGCAGAGAAAGGACCCTACAGAGGCCTGAGCCAGGAGCTCAGTGACAAAGGAGAAGGGCAGGAGGAAATGAGATGGAAGAGGTAGGCAAGGGCCACATCACGGGGCCTCACCCGTCATGAGAGGGAGACACTGTTCTAGGTACAATGAGAAGCTTTTGATTGGCTATAAACAGGGGAATGACATCCAATTTACTTTTTTTAAAAATCACTCTGACCGCTGAGTGGAAAATGGATTGTAGGAGTCAAGAGTAGAAGCAGAAAAGAAGCCCTTGCAGCAGAGAGATGATGGAGGCCAGGACGGGCTTGTGGCAGGGGAGTTAAATGCCCATGCCCAACACCATTTGGGATCCAAAGGTAGAACCATGCAGGGATGAGAAGGAAAAGAGGGCATCAAGGAAGGTGGCTGGATTTTATTTCTGAGCAGCTGTGTCAATGGTAATGCTGTTTACTGAGTCAGAGGAAACAAACAAACAAATTTGGGATGCAGGGGTCAAAACTTTGTGGAACACATGAAAGCATCTATACCCCTCATGGCACTTGTCACTGTGTCTGTCTTACTTCCTCTATCAGACTCCAGACTGGAACTCGCCCAAGGGCAGGGTCTAACAGCTCCTTAGGGCCTTGTGTCATGTAACATGCATTTAGCACAACCAGTGTTCATTAAGTGAATAAAATGGTGCCCAGAAGCCAGGGTGTTGGTCCTTCAGGGGTCAGTGGCTCATCCCAGCAGGTGCCCATATGGGACAGGTTCTCTCAGATCTCTGCACAAGGAAGAATGGAGAGGCTGGAGACATTCAGCAGCCCAACTTCTGGGGTGGGAGAGTCAGCACGCTCGGGACTCTAAGAAAAATGTCTTTGTTTGTTCCTTTTAGGAATTCCCTGTGATGCCAAGATAGCAGAGAAAAGCTTTGAAACAGGTAAGGGAGGAGTCTATCCTGGCTTCACACAGGTTTGTGGAGGCGATGAACCCACAATTACTGGGACGGGATAGAGGTGACGAGAAGGAATGTGTGGATCTAGGAACGAAGTTCTGAGAAACAAGAACGGCAGTCCGAGCCCTTGTTAGAGCTGCCTGGGGACATTCTTAAATCCCTGGATTCCTCTCACCATCTCTAATTTTCTTTTCCACTCTATGTACTTTGAGGATGAGTCTAGTTTTGCTAGACCAGTGACTCACTCCTAGGCCTCTGTATTCCTTTCAATAGCTCCACTGTCAGCACAGCTCAAGAGAGCTTCTGGGTGGCCCAGGTGTGAAATCTCTGACGAGCTTTTGTGTAGCCCTAGACTAACCAGGTCACCGTGAAGACATTTTCCCTCCATAGCCAGGGGGTTTTGCCTTCTTTCAAGAAGAGCAGCAGAACTCTTGTAGGCCGTGACCTTGTCTCTCAAAGATCCTCACCCCTCCTCACCACCCACCCTGGGCCCATATTCATTGCCATTTGAGCCATTTGTACTGAGTCATCCGTCTTGTGGTTCAGCCGCTAGATTCTCACTAAGGGGCCCAGACCCAGGGGGCTGCGTGTGATAAGTTCTGAGCACCCACCATCCCCATCCACGGCGGGGCTCAGAAATAAAACAAAGAGTAAATGCAGTCAGTGTTTCCCTTTGGAAATGAAATGCTGTTGACCCTGGAAGTATGTACAAATATGTGTATGAGGGGATGTGCACCAAAGCTCAAAGGGAGAGGCAGATCCAGGGGCCGAAGCGCGCCCCACTCCCCACCCTGCTTTCGGTGTCACGGGGGCTGTGAAGACCTGTGCCCATGACTGCTGTGGCCCCTTGGTTTTGCAGATATGAACCTAAACTTCCAAAACTTGTCAGTGATCGGCTTCCGCGTTCTCCTCCTGAAAGTGGTCGGGTACAACCTGCTCATGACGCTGCGGCTGTGGTCCAGCTGAGGTGAGCCGGCATCTCAGCCGGGCGGTGGGGTCTGGGGGTCTGGGGGTGGGTCTCCAAAGCTAACCTCCCCCAGCCTCTTGCTTTTAGGTCCTAAGTCTGGGCCCACCAGACTCCTCCTTTTTCTTTCCTGTTAGGAGTTCCCCTTGTTAATAGCAATGGCCCAAAACACTTGATAAACACAGTACACTCCTCAGGTGACATTAGTCACCTCGCTTGAGCCATGTCTCCCCTACAAAGTACGAGGAACAGTTGTTATTCTCCTCATTTTGGAAATGAAGAAACTGAGGCCAAGTAATATCAAGGGCCACACAGCTAATGAGGGAAACTTAGGAGAAACTTAGGACCCAGACTCATTCATACCCACACCTTCTATCATATCCCTTTCACTGCAAATCCTAAAAGGGCGGACCCCAATTCCTTTCCTCGGGCCCTCTGACCCCAATATGGTGAGAAGGTATTGTATTCATTATCCACCCTAATCCTGGCTAGAGTCTCCAGTACCCCAGGTCATCCCACTGACAAGAGCATCCCATCAAAAAGAACCCGGGGGGATTCCCTGCTGGCACAGTGGTTAAGAATCCACCTGCCAATGCAGGGGACACGGGTTCAAGCCGTGGTCCAGGAAGATCCCACATGCCGCGGAACAACTAAGCCTGTGCGCCACAACTACTGAGCCCGCGTGCCACAACCACTGAAGCCGAGACCCATTTGCTCCTAGAACTCTACAAACAGAGGCATCCCCATCACATCCCTAACTGTCCTGCATCTCCTCAGTATGCAGCCTGACTTCTGTTCTTTCTCCTCCCAGGTCTCCAAGAACGTGAGAGCCCCGTGCTCCCTCTCCCCTTGTTCCTTGTCGCCCCTCCTCTCCCTCTTCAAGCAGAGAGGCGCACTCTCTGCCCCCGTGGACAAGAAGGCTCCCTCCACCTCTCTGGCCCCACTGGCAATACCACCTACTGGGTCCTACCAGATAGGACGCTGATCAAGACGCTGAAGAGCTGCCCAGCACTGCTGCCACCCCCTCTGCTCCCTCACTGCTGCCTGTTACTGCCTGGCATTCTCAGCAAAGACGGAGGCCGCTGCCGCCTCTCCTGGCTGTGGGGAAACTCCCTCCCCGCCCCGCCCCTCCCCGAGACTGCCTCTGATGTCCCACTGAAGGATGGATCCCAGTGCCTTCTCTTGGGCTCTAGCTCCTGGAGATGTTGTGTGCTGTTTATATTTTTTACACAGTGTTCATAGAGAAATACATATCACCCTTTTCCCCAAGATGTGGGGGAGATTATCTCATGATCTAGGCCCTGCTCTGCTTGTGTATCTGAGCCACGTTGTCGATTCTGCTGCCATGGCTTCATTAAAAGCAATGTGGAAGAGCAGAGGCTGTGCTCCTGTTTGATTGCATCGTCTTCGGCCTGCTGTGGACCACTAGCTGGGCAGAAAGAAACCAAGGCGTTTGTCCATGATGACGTTCGGGGAGCCTGACTCAACAAGCTCCTTCAGTCCACCTCTTCATGGAAAAACCTCTAAAAAATTCCACTTAGAAGGCTGTACTGGGGGCCAGGTGAACCCGCTGAGAAGCTCGGGTCCCTGCTCTTCCACGGGGCCACCCGTAGCAGGAGGCCCATGTACATGGGTGGTAATGACCTGGAGTTGAAATTTGGCAGACAGGGACCACACAGCAAGTGTCCCCAAAAGGCCACCCACTGTCTCCTGCCCTGAAGCAACATTTCCTTTGCCTTTCCTTTCAGACTGGATTCCCGTTGAAACAGTGCATTGACCTACAAATTCATGGCTGGGAACCACCCACCATTCCACTGCCTGGGTCCCAACCCAAGGCCCAGCCCATTGGAGTGCCCAGTCTAGGAGTGGGGGAGGCGGGTAGAAGATTTTGCCCCTAACCACACTTTCTACTCCCACCACCCTGGATGTGAGAATGAGAAAAGCAGAGATGAGCTCTCTCCCCGCAAGCCCAGGGACTCAGCCAAGGAGAGTAGAAGTCTCAAGCCCTCACCTAGAGCACAGGTGATGGGATCCCCTGCGGCCCCTGGGGTTCTCCTGAGCCTCCTGCTGCCTGAGCATCTTTCCTGGGGTCACGGACGCTGATGGGAACACCCCTCAGAGACCACTCAGCCATCCACTTCACAATTACCACGATCAAGACCGAAGTCCAGTGCTTAACCATTCCCAGGGCAGTAGGGGAGGGGGGGTGGAGGGTCCCATCCTCAAATACCTGTACAGTTCACCTGTGTGTCTCTGACCACACAGCCAGAAACATGCAAATCCTTCCAGCTACAATTCAGGCCTGCTTCTTATCACAGGGACGGAGCCACCAGCTCGACAGGCATCCTAGGCATGTCCCTCCCCTCTGTGAGCTCCAGGGCCACCACCTGTAAAACCTATAAAACCTATGTCACATAGGACTGGAGGCTGCCCCAACTCCCTGCATCTCTGATTCTCTGGCTTCTATAGAAATAAAAACCATGTCCATCTCTGGAGCCCTCCCGAGGGTAGTCACAGGAACCCCAGTTCTCTCTGAGCGGCCTCGTGTGCAGCCTAAATACAAGTGCCTTTAAAGATCACTAAAGCGAAAGGTCTCAGAGGAAATCCCATCATAGCAGGTCACTCTCACACACAGGAGGACAGGCACCACCTGTGGGCAACTCAAAACTGCCTCCTCCTCAGTCTAACACAGTGCTAGAGATTCCACCACTGGGAATTTCTTTTAATTAAAGCATTCGCTTCCCCATATTAAATGAAAATGCCCCTGTGGGGGTGGGGGGCTTCCTTTATCAACTGTGAAAAACTCCCAGGCAAATTAGTCTGTCTTTTTGTTCCTCCTCCTAAAATAGTAATTCACTTTGGTCTGTACACAAAAGATCCAGGCAAGGGATGTGTAGGTATCTGGGGAGACAGGTCTGCCCCTGAGCGTTGGCTGCAAAGATGCTGAGGATAAAGGGGACATGGGGCTTAGGGCAGGGGACAAGAGCAGGGACCCTGGAAGGCAGTGAAGGGGCCAAAGAAAGGCCCCTCCAAGAACCTCACAGGAGGCCCGGGCTGAAGGAGGCCAAGGGAGCACGTGGGGTCGCACCAGCCCAGGGCCCTCAGGTGGCAGAGCCCCTTGGTCACTGGACCCCTAAAGCTATCCGAGGACCTATGAGGGGGTGTGGCAGCAGCAGCTAGGGATCCTCCCAGACCCACGGGAGGGAGCAAGGCCTGCTCCTTCCAGGCCCAGCCCAAGCTGAGGGTGACAAGGTCTCGGTCAGGTAAGAAGCCATCTGGAAAGCAGGGTCAGCACCACCCCTGAGCAGTTTCCATCTCAAACCAGGGGCTCCTCAATCCCAGCAAGAACTTTCTCTCAAGTCTGAGGCTGTTAAGCCTAAAGCCAACTGGGGCCAAGCCAGAGGGCAGAGCAGGAGAAGCAGGTGTGTGAGGGTGGTGCAGAGTCCACTCACCTGTGTCCACTCTGTTCTCATGTCTGGCCCAGGCCCCACCGGGGGTATCAGAGGGGATTAAAGTGGCCTTTGTGAGGGGGCCTGGGGAAGGGTGCCTACGCCCACCGGGAGGGTTAGCGCTGGGCTGAGGGCCACTGTAGCAGACCCCTCGGTGCAGTAAGGGACCCGGCATTGTTCAGCGTGGAGGGAAGAGGCTGCTGAGGAAACATGGAGACGTGGTCATCAAGTCCCTGAGACTTGCCCAGCCCTGAAGAACCCTAGTCCCCATGAGCAGGGGCCAGCCTCAAGGAGGGAAGGCCATGCCATCCCGGGGGGGAGTGTGTCACCAAGGCTAGCTGTAGAACACATTTCTCTGGACAGATGCCCTACTGCTCCAAAAGGCTTTAAGCACAGGCCAACCCTGGAGGCAGAAGAAGGGACCAAATGACTTCTCATGACCCCAGGCCTAAGATTCTAGAACACTCTCTGACACTTCACCCAGAGACCTTCCTTCTGAACACAACTGAAATCACAGTCCAGTCAAGAGAAGAGCAGGCTAAGCCAGTATGTGCTTCAGGAACACCTGGGTGGGGTCTTCAACTCCACCAGAGCGACCCCTCTGCCCTGACCCACCATTGGAGAGGCAGCCATCTGAGCCTCAAAGGATTGTTTATCCTCTTGGTTTGCCATAGAATCCAACTTCCCTGGGATCACATGTAAAGCCTTTAACAGATATCACCTTAGTTATCAGGTAACATCTCAGCAAAAAAATCCATTCAACTATGCGCTCCTTGGGATGGAAAGTGTATCTTGTTCATCCGTGTGTCTGCGACAACTCGCACAGTGCCTGGCACACAACCAATGCTTAATATACACTTAAGCAGCAAGTGAACAAATAAATGATTAGTACCATCAGGCACTGGGGAAGGAGCCAAGTTGTATATGTGTGTAGGGGTGTGGGGGGAGCATAAGAAAAAAGAAAGTGGGGATTAATAGACGAGGTGGCCGGGTGAGCCACTATTTCACAATTTAGCCAAGAGCTAAGAGTAACCAACCTGTCAAGAACTATCAGGAAGGGGCTTCCCTGGTGGCACAGTGGTTAAGAATCCGCCTGCCAATGCAGGCGACACGGGTTCGAGCCCTGGTCCAGAAAGATCCCTCATGCCGCGGAGCAACTAAGCCTGTGCGCCACAACTACTGAGCCTGCGCTCTAGAGCCCACGAGCCACAACTACTGAGCCAGCAAGCCACAACTACTGAAGCCCGCGTGCCTAGAGCCCATGCTCCACAAACAAGAGAAGTCACTGCAATGAGAAGCCCACGCACCGCAACGAAGAGTAGGTGTGCAGCAAGGAAGACCCAACGCAGCCAAAACTAACTAAATAAAATAAATTTAGAAAATAAAATAACTACCAGGAAAAGCAAAACCTGAGTGATGGTCCCTTGGCCAGTGCAGCCCCAGGCGGGCACTCATCCAACAGAGCCTAGAGGATGGTTACTCTGGGAAAGCACACAGGGCTTCCAGGCGTCAGCCCTCTAGTCACTGAGGCACCATACCAAGGTCCAGGGCTGAAGGCCACATTACCACCCACCTCACTTCCTCCAGTGTCCTATCTTAAAACTCCTTCTCCAATCTACCTCCGGGAGCAATGTGTGGGGAAAAACATCTTCTGACTGATGGGTGGGTCTGGGGAAGGGGAGCAAGCCGTGTGCAGACCCAGTGCCGTCACTCTAAGTACACTGATGAGCCAAGAGACTGCGGCGGCTAGTGCCCTGCCTCTGTGTAAGGCCACCTGCGATTCAGGCATAGTTTAACCCAGACACACACATGCGTAAGGTTTCCTCTATCACACGGAGAGCTATATTTTGAAATTAATAAGCAGGTCAGACATTGAGTCTGTAGCCAGAAGTAGGACAGGAAGTGGAAAAAAGTCTACCACTTCCGTGCAGATGTTCTGGGGGCTTGGGGCGGCCCCTCCCATTTCCATGACGTCATGGCTGCCACGAGGGGCAAATGGGGGCACCGTTTGAAGCTCTCCCGCAGAAGCCACATCCTCTGGAAAAAGGAGTTTAAAATTCTGAGTTACAGATAGCATCACCCTAGGCCACGTGCCGCCGGGGCCCGGAGGGCTGGGCCGTTACACCACCATGACCGCAGGTGCGACAGGAAGGCAGTGGGCGAGCTGGGAGGGGCTGGCGGGGCCCTGGCAACGGCACCCACGCCCA
Organism: Grampus griseus; assembly: GCF_964374135.1. Taxonomy (NCBI): domain Eukaryota; kingdom Metazoa; phylum Chordata; class Mammalia; order Artiodactyla; family Delphinidae; genus Grampus; species Grampus griseus. The sequence continues at coordinate 74,813,980 of NC_139018.1, read as the reverse complement.
CAGCAGGCCTGGGAGGTGCTGCACACCCCACTGTGAGAAGCAGCCCCGCCCCGCCTCTCCCACCCCCCACCAACCCAGCCCTAAGATCAAAGCTTGATCTCACCCGATCACACCCTTTCTTAATACGGGACAGGCCCTCTAGGCTATGTCCGGCCCGCCATCCCCAGGAGGAGTGGGGTCGCATCCGCTCCCCTACACACAGCTGGGGCTGGTTCTCCGAGGAAGGCCCCCGCTCCAGGTCAGCAATGAAGTGGAGGGTGATGGCCGTGATGGACATCTGCTTCCCAGAGGCCAAGGAGACCAGGATTCAGGAGGCCAGGAGATGGGGAGCCGCAGAAGGAGAACCAGAACCTGAGACCCGAAGAACGGCGGTGCTTGGACGTCCTGCTCTGTGGTAGTGTCCCTGGCCACCCACCTGGGGGCAGCAGTACTCCACCAAAGAGGCCTCTTCTCCTTTTCTGCTTATTCTAAGGAAGGAAAGCCCCCAGTGCTTAGGAAAACCACTTTTCAGAGGAAAATAAAAGGACAGAAGACTTCACTCCAGGAGCCGAGCCCCTGCCCTTTGCCCATCACTGTGTCGGGCTCCGGCCCACATGATCCTGTCACATCCCTTGGAGGAGAGAGGGTTTAGGGTCTGGCCGGGCAGACAGCAGGGGGCACTACCTGCCCAGGATCACCAGGCTCCCTCATCCACAGCACTAGAAACGAGTCCCCCGGGAGGGGCTGGGGGAGCCCCCGGCATACTGGAGAGCCCTCTGGATTCCTCAGCAGGGAGCCTGGGCTGGCGGCCGGGATCCACCACTCTAACCGCCCACAGCCTCAGTTTCCCAGTGGGGTCAGTGCTCTCTCACAGGGCAGTTTAAGAACCAAGGAACCTCTCACAGTGCATACCTGCCAAGTGCCAAACACAGGCCAGGCCCTGGGGATTCAGCCTCTGTACAAAATACACGACTCCGCACAGACGAAGCTCAAGAACAGGCAAAACTAATCACCAGCGATGGCAATGGGAGCCGTGGACGACTCTGGGGTAGAAGGACTCCCTGGAAAGGGGCACGAGGGAAGCTTCCGGGTGGTGGAAATGTTCTGCCTCTTGATTTGGGCACACAGGTGTATACACATGTCAAAATGACTCCAACTGTCTCAGTAAAGTACTGTTCCCATTAACACACACACACACAGTTTCAGCTTAGTAAGCTGAAATGCAAATATAAGGGAACGCCCAGAAAGGTGAAGAGGTCCTGTGAGTTGAGCTGGATCAAACTGGACCACCACGCTGAGATGAAAATGGGGCTGCTTCTTCGCTAGGCCAGTGCCCAGGTGAGCCTAGGCCTCCCAGCCCCACCAGCGGATGGCCACTTCTCCCCTCACTATATGGGCCCAGGAGCTTCTGGTTACACCGTCATGTGCATTTTCTTGCTCCCTCCAAGGCTTCCAGCTTCCGGGAGAGCTTGATGGAAGGGAAATTGCAGAACTGGGAGGCACTGGCAAGGCTGTAGCCAATTTTCTGACAAAAGCCAACACTCCTGGCCCCAGAGCACCCCAGGCGGCCCAGACTCCTCTCATTGCAACATCACCGAACACTTACGCTTCTTATCGCCCCTCTCACCCTCTGGGGGCCTCTCTGCCTTCAAAAGGGCCCCCTTGAGCCCTGGCTGAACCTAAGGCCTGAAGGAATGAAGGCAGACCACCCTCCAGCAGACAGTTTCTCTGGGCAGCCATCGTCCCAGGCCAGAACACACTCCATCATTCCAGGGGGGTTTCACCATCTCTGGGAAAAGGTCAGCCCATTCTCCCTGTTTGCTTTGGAAATGCGGGCACACTCCCATTACGGAGGCAATAGGATCCAGAGGAGAGAGACCTGCCATTTTCAAGTTCTTTTAAAAATCCCACTGAGACGCAGAAAGGGTGCTTGTCTACGCTCTCCCTGAACCGCCCACACAAAATTCAGCCAAGGACAAAAAAAGAAACCATTAAAGGAAGAGCATATAAGTGTGAGACAAGGCTGGCAGGACTTCAGAGAGTTTAAGGAGATGAAGGACTGTGGTTCAGAGAGTGGTCAGCAACTGGTCTCTATTTCATGCTTCCAGCCTTGATGGGAAGAAACTGGGTTAACATGAAACAGGTCTTCTTTCCAGTGGAGACAGCAAGACACTATTTTTAGCAAACTCTAGGGCATCCTTGCTTCTTGCTGGCCCAAATCATTCCAGTGATTACCAAGGGACGGGGGCGGGGGTGGGGAGGGCGACATCCTTATCTGGAATCTTTATGAAGAATAACATGTATCTGTGCAACACCAAAGCAAACATGATCTGGCTTTGACCTTCACAGGAAAGCTAAGCAGTAGGCAGAGTATGATCTCCCCCTTTCACAAATGGGGAAAGAGGTGAAGTGGCTCACTTGCCATCGTGGTGAACGAGGCCCACATCAGCACTAGACTCGGTCCCCAGGCTTTCCACCAAGCCCTGTGGACACCCAAGTCCCAGGTGGTTCCAGATGCAGCCATCACAGAGGAAAGAGCAGGAAAAGACGAAGTCTCAGGACCCCCTCCCAAGACCGGTGTCTTATATTCTGCCTGCATGTCCCTTCCCTCTTCCATGACTCTTGCCCCTCCTTGATCACTCTTTAGGATTAGAGAAGAATGGCAAAACAGAGGTCGGTACACTTAGGAGACACTCCCTCAGTAAATGTTGATGTTAGTCATCTCCTGAGGCAATACTTTCTGCACAAGCAAACTCCACTACTCAATCATCTGGCAACAAGAGTTAGTAAAGTAATACCTAGATACACTCCGGCCAGCCGGTCGGATGGCTGATTCTTACTCAGCTGTCAGATTTCAGCCTAAATGTCTCCTGCTTAGAGAGGCCTTTCCTGACCACTGTGTCTGAGCAGCTTCCTCCCCATCTCCACTCATGATCACTTCGTACAGTTTATGCCCTTCACTCTACTTCATAACAACACAATTCTATTTGTGTGCTAATTTGGCTCTCTTCCCAACTCGAATGTCAGGCTCAGAAAGGGAGGTGCCTTGTCTGTTCTGATCACCTCTGCACGGCCAGTGCCTGGCAGAGCAGGAGCACAAATATTTTTTAACTAAATGATGGAGTAATAGAAAGGAGGCGCTTCCCCACCAGATATCTCTTATTAACACCCTGAAAGTAGATGGGGTAAAACGTCAATGAGGGCTTCCCTGGTGGCACAGTGGTTAAGAATCCGCCTGCCAATGCAGGGGACATGGGTTCGAGCCCTGGTCTGGGAAGATCCACATGCCGCCCTATGCACCACAACTACTGAGGCTGTGCTCCAGAGCCCGAGAGCCACAACTACTGAGCCCGAGTGCCACAGCTACTGAAGCCCACGTGCCTAGAGCCCGTGCTCCGCAACAAGAGAAGCCACCGCAATGTGGTGAGCCCCGCTCACCACAACTAGAGAAAAGCCCGCGGGCAGCAACGAAGACACAACGCAGCCAAAAATAAATAAAATAAATAAATTTTTAATAAATAAATAAAACGTCGATGATTGTTGAAGCTGAATGTTGGGTATCTGCGAGTTTATGTCTTGATGTGTGTGTTTGTGTGTGTGTGTGTGTGTGTGTGTGAAATAAAAAGTTTAAAACAAAGTTGTTCATCCCTGGGATGAAAAAAGGCAGAGCAGATCTGAATAGCAGACCCTAGGGATGTTTCTAGGGACATCCAGGGAGTCCCTCAGGGTATCTCTCTCCAGAGAAAGAGGAAGACCTGATGTTGGCCACCACAGTCCTTCAGCTGAAAGCCAGTAAAACTGGACGTGCAGCTGAGGGAGAAAAGCACTATGTGTGGACAGTTCTCCGTGTTTCTGACAACTGCTCCGAGGGTACATTTGTAGAGCAGTTGCATTAACAAGGTGCTTTCACTTACGTTTTTGTTGGAACAACAGTGTGAAGTATTATTATCCCCATGCTTGTTATATTATTTATCTCACTCAAAGCCTAATCCAAATGCTTTGGAATCAGACAGAAATAAGATTCAAACCCTAACACTACAGTCTGAGCTTCCATTTCCTCATCTGGAAGAGGAGAACACCACCTCCCTCCTCATGGGATTATAGGGAAACATAAATAACAGGAGGACACTTAATACCATGCCACACATATGGTAGGTGCTCAGTGGTAGCTACTCATTCCTGGACCAAGGTTGTGTCTTATCTTTGGTAATCCCACGGTGCCTGGGTGCCTAATTATTGGCTAAATTTTAGAGTCAAAACAAAAGGTCCACAGAAGGTCAACAGACTGTAAGTGGCAGAACAGGTCCTTGAATCAACACCTTCAGGGCAAGCAAAGTGCTTTCGGCAGCACCAGGCTGCCTATCTAGGGTCTTGAAGATACACCTCTTTTTCATCTCATTGACAGAAGTTTTGCGTAAGCTTGAACCCACCTATTAATTGAAACTAAGCAAATAAAATATTTTCTTTAGTTCCTCAGAAGTCCTCCTCTTTTTTTCTCATTCCCTTGTCTAAGATCCTTGTTCTGTAAAGTGTTGTTTCCTCGTGCAAGAAAAAGCCATTTTTAATATGTGCTAAATTTTTTAAAATTAACTGTAGTTAGAAAGTTATACAGCACTCAAACTTCAGAAGCCCAGAGCCGCAAGCCAAGATGGGAGGACACAGTCACACTGAGTTTGTACACGAGCTCCCCAGCCCCTGGTAACCACCAGTGCTAGTTCACTGAGCCTCCGAAACCAGAGAGCAGGCCTCTCTGACCGCCCCAAGTATGTTCAACCATCATAACAAAAGTGTTTTGAAGCCTAAGATGAAAGGATGTGATCAAAGAGGCCAAAGGTACTGGCTGCTAAAAGAAGAAAACACAGAAGATGGTTTTCATGTGATAGGGGGCAGGAAATGTGTGGGCAGGAGGTGTTGAGGGCCAGGCTTCCAGCCACTGCAAAGAATGGCAGGGAATAGACCACGTACAGTGGTGTGGCAAATGGCCCCCGGCCCCACAAAAGAGCACAGAAAATAAACCCACCCCGTAAAGATGCTGAGCTAGAGGCAGCAGAAGATGCTAGGATATCGCTCACCCTGTGCCACAGTACTCAAAATCCACTCTTGCAGCCTGCTACACTGGGCACCCAGGTGTCAGGCCCATGGACAGGCACCATCACAACACAGCCGGTGGGTATTAAGAAAGATCCAGAGGGCTTCCCTGGTGGCGCAGTGGTTGAGAGTCCGCCTGCCAATGCAGGGGACACAGGTTTGTGCCCCAGTCCAGGAAGATCCCACATGCCACGGAGCGGCTAGGCCCGTGAGCCATGGCCGCTGGACCTGCGCGTCCAGAGCCTGTGCTCCGGGAGAGGCCGCAACAGTGAGAGGCCCGCGTACCGCAAAAAAAAACAAAAAAAAAGAAAGATCCAGACTGGAAGATGCATCGAATGAAAAGATTACCCATCCTGATTCAGTGCCTCTCATCTACCATGTCTTTAGTTACTTCAGCTAAAAAAAAACAAACAAAAAACAAAAAACATAAGAATCAGAAACTCTGGGACTTCCCTGGCCATCCAGTGGTTAAGACTCCACCCTTCCAATGCAGGGGGCGTGGGCTCGATCCCTGGTTGGGAACTAAGATCCCGCATGCCACACAGCACAGCCAAAAAAAAAAAGAGAATCAGAAACTCAATTGGTGGTTGGGGGGCGGTAGTAATGCATTTTTTAAAACTTGAATCGTTTCACAGGTAATTCTCCTACATGTAGAGTTGAGAACCACTGAACAAGTGAACAGAAGACTAAAAATGAGTTGTAATGAACTTTTAACTAAATTTAAACTCAAGACTCCAAAAGCTGTCTATAGGCTTCTGCCCTACTGCAAATGGTGAAAAGACACACCAAAGATGAAGGTTTCCCACTGGCTTGGGTAAATCACCTCTGAGATAACAGCTAATCCAATTAAGTGGCAGCTTAGTGTCTACTTCATGTATCTCAAGATCACTGACATACATTAAAGTTTGTATATTCGAGGCTCTGAAAATTGTAATGTCTTCCTTGACAAAATTATCACTATTATTCCCAGTTTTCCACCCATTTATCTTCAAGTTCAGATGCTTTTCTTATTCAAAATACCTGTTTATCAATCTACACTAAAAATAATTCAGAAGCCTCCTGATAAAGGTACAAATGTATACATAAAAGTTTTATTTACATCTTTATTAGAGTATAACTGCTTTACAATGGTGTGTTAGTTTCTGCTTTATAAAAAGTGAATCAGTTATACATATGTTCCCATAACTCTTCCCTCTTGAGTCTCCCTCCCTCCCACCCTCCCTATCCCACCCCTCTAGGTGGTCACAAAGCACGGAGCTGATCTCCCTGTGCTATGCGGCTGCTTCCCACTAGCTAGCTATTTTACGTTTGGTAGTGTATATATGTCCATGCCACTCTCTCACTTTGTCCCAGCTTACCCTTCCCCCTCCCCTTATCCTCAAGTCCATTCTCCAGTAGGTCTGCGTCTTTATTCCCATCTTGCCCCTAGGTTCTTCATGACTTTTTTTTTTTTTTTTAGATTCCATATATATATGTTAACAAGCGGTATTTGGTTTTCTCTTTCTGACCTACTTCCCTCTGTATGAGACTCTAGGTCCATCCACCTCACTACAAATAACTCAATTTCGTTTCTTTTTATGGCTGAGAAAATGGGTACATAAAAGTTTTAAAGAATATTCAATTACTCAGTCATAGTTTAGTGAACTAGCATCCCTCCAAATGGCAAACCATGGCCCAAGCACCAACAGCTTGCTTTTGTGAATAAAGTTTTACTGGAACTCTGCCAGGCCATTTCTCATTTAAGAAAAAGCTTACCGACTCCTAATCTAGAGCTATTCACAAACTTTAGTGTATATCAGAGTTACATGGAGAGCTAAGAAACACAGAGGCCCAAGTTCATTACCAAGTTCCCAGGTAATTGTGAGATACACCAAAATTTGAGAACCTCTGCTCTGGATGGGTGCTTCTCAAACTTTAATATGAACGTGAATCACCTGCTGACCACGTTAAAACAAAGATTCTGCTTCAGGAGGGTCTGGGGTGGGCTTGAGAGTCTCTTTTTCAAATAAGCTCCTAGGTTATGTCAATCCTGCTGGTCAACAGGCTACGTTTTGCATAGCAAGAACCCAGAGCAGCACTTCTCCAATTTGGCTGCACGTTAGAATCTCCCGGGTAGTGGTACGAAGTGCAGATGCCACCCCCAGAGATTTGTATTTAATTGGTCTGGGGTGTGCCCTGGGCATTGAGATTTCGTTTTTAAGTTCCCCAAGTGATTCTAATGTGCAGCCAGGTTGGGAAACCTCTAGAGCACAACTCACCATCTCAGCAGTCAGCTAAATTTAAATAGTGGAATCCTCAACATAGCTTATTTCCTGTATATAGCACCCAAGATGGAAACAGGGCTGCTACCACAATACATATAAATATGTCTAGACTTCAGCCAGCAGACCTATTGCTCCACCCAAGTGTGTCACGGACTCTGATCTTAAGCAAGTTACAAATCAGAGCTTCAATTTCTTCATCTATCTAATGAGGATTGGAACCCCTGAGATAATGGTAAGAACAAAATGAGAGGACATTTGTGAAGGTGGTTTGGAAAGTAGTGTCTCCTATAAATAAGCATATATACAAATCCCACTTTTGGTACTCTTCTTACACAGTCTAAGAGATACATAATTTCCCTTTTCACCACTAAATCACGTTGAAACAGATATAAATGGGGAAGGACACACTTTTCTCACAAAGTGCTTAATGATGCAGTTCCAGGAAGCATTGTGTCATAAGAGCGGAACCACCGGCAACAATTGAAGTATTAGTAAGGGATTACCGGCTCCAGGGAAAAGACAAAGGACTGTGGTTTCCCAGGGTTGTCAGCCCTGCCTTTTGTCATTAACTTCAAATACACTTAATGAAAACACGGAGGTAGATTCACAGTTGCAAGTTATCAACTCCTAAAGAGCTCTGCACACAGGACTGAAGGGAGAAAAGGACTTTCATACCAATAAAGAAGAAAAACAAAAAACAGAGCCAGAGGCAGAGGAAGGAGTGGCATGGAGCTTTTTAATTTGGAAGGCAAAAAGATTACACTTCATGGAAGGCAGAGGCTATGCTAATAAATGCTCATTACAAAGTTGTTCTGACACGGAAGCCTGGGAACTCTCTGGGCTCTCCAACCGCATCCCAAATCAGTCGGTAGCAAGCATAAATCTGAAGGAAATCCGTGTGTCCAGCAAAGTGCCATCTCAAGAGCTCTTCTTATCCAGGGGAAACCAAAGAGTGAACCTTTAAGAAAGAAGCAGAAAGGTAAGAAGAGATACTCAAGGTTTCTAAAAATGTTTTGTGATATGCTACAGACAGGGTCTCGAATTCTTCTATCTAAATTCTAAACCCGTGAAGACAAAGGCAGTTATGGGGGTCCCAAATTCTAGACAGTATTTAAGCCAGGTTAGAACAACCAGAATAAAGCAAATTTTTTCACTGAACATTTTATAGAGGGATCCATAGAAATTAATGCTCAAATCTGAATTCCAAGCACACGGAAGGCATAACTGACTTGGAACTGTAGCCGTGGGTTCTAACGCCACCTCTGCAATTAATTAGCTGTACGACTTTACGTAAGTCACTCTGACCTCTCTGATCCACAAACCCTATTTGTGGTGAGAGGATTGCAACTTAGCCTAAAGAGCTTTTCTGGATTTAGAAAGCTTACAAAGCACTAACTTTCCGTTTGGGGGGTGGGGGAGGGGGAGGGGAAGAAGGAAGAAGGAAGAATTCGAAAGAAAGCAGAGAAAGATTCCCAATCTCAGATTTAACGAAGGACCAAAACAGCAGGAATAATTTTGTTTTCATTTAACAGTAAGATTATTTTTGGCAAGAAGGAGGTGGAGAGTAACCCCATGAGAAGAGGCCACACAGCTGCCAGAGTCAGATGGGACTGACTGTAAGCTGTGAGGTGGAGCCCAGCCCTGCCTTGTAAACACAGACTTCCCTTCTCACACCTCTAGGAGGGCTGCCCACCTAGAGCAGCTCCGACACGGTGTGGCCAGAAGGTGACCCCTTGGCCCTAGGGGCCCCAATGTCCCCAGCCACAAGCAGCCCATTTTCCTGCAGTGTGCCATAAAAATATTGTCATCTTCTACGTGTGAAGATGAGAAAGGTTGGGAAACACTATGTTTCAGAAGAGCTGGGCTACACCAGTAGGTGAAAGGGCACCACCTTACTTTGTGCATTGGTTCAGGTGACCTGGAGATTCTAGCATCAGAGTTTAGAGGAAAGATCTTAGACTTCTAGCCAGATTGCTTTTATTCCACTAACAATGAAAGAGAAATGCTACATAATTGCAGAACATTCCTGCATCAGTGGAATTATGAGAAATATGTAAAACAAAGAGCAAAAACAGGGAGCAAAAGTGATCACAGTGCCAAATAAGAACAAACAGACCTATTAAAACTAACCTATTCACTCCATCAAATGTCTTAAAGCAAACTCTCTGACAACAGACTATGAACTAATACAACACATCAGTTCTAACGGCCAAGGTGAGAGAGGAATAGAGCACAGGGCCACTTCAGTGAAGAGCCTGACACAATGAGAATTATAAAAGAAATCCTCATTCAGTACAAAAGTCAAGTTTTGAGATCCTATGACAATAAAACATCTTAATCTAAGACACTGGGATTGGTCCAACTAAAAGGCAAAAAATGACTCATGAGAGTAAATCTCTTTGACAATGGTTTTCAGAAAATTCCTATTTACATAGATCTGCTCCTTTCTTTTAAGGCAAAAATATATCTACCAGACAGTACTCTAAAAGCAGAGGTTCTAGGAGTCTTTGAAATATTAGCTCAACAAAATTGGACTATTCACCAGCTCAGAAGAATGATTTCAACTGTTAACCAGAGGATAAAGGTTTCAGGAAACTGACAAATAAAATTTCCTCCCCTGATATCAAGACATGCAAAGTGGAAGACACCTACTGAGAGCATGACTTCTTCAGTCTATTCACACGAGCAGGAAAAACAGCACCATTCGATCAGCCTGTTCTCATCATCTTAAGAGAAAGCAAGGCACAACACAAAGAACTGCTAAAAAGAATTACTCTCTGTAGAGACACAAAAGATGATGCCAGACAGGGTCATTTCTGTTTGGAATCTGCTTCCCCAGCACCATCTCTATTCAGACGCCAGCACTGAGCAGATATGCTCAAATACTGATTTTCCTTCAAATCCGTCTCATCCTAGATCCTGGTCACCCAATTAAAACTGAAATTAGAGAAAATGTGAATCAAAGACCATTCTGCAGAAACTCTAGGTTCAGAGCTCAATGTGAATCACTACAATTTCAGAAGGCACGGATCTGAAAATGAAAGGAGCTGTAGAGATCAGCTCGTCCAATCCTCTCAGTCTTACAGATGAGGAAACCATCACCTGAGAGTGTGACAGATTTGTCCAGAGCTGTGCTGTCCAACACCACGCCACAGGTGACTATTTAAGCTGAGTTAAAATTAAATAAAATGAAAAATTCAGTGCCTCACTTAGCCACATTTCAAATGTTCAATAACTACATGTGGCTAGTAGCTACCGTATTTGCCAGTGCAGACTTAGATTAGCACAATGCAAAGTGCTACTGGACAGTGCCGGCCCAGGGTCACCCTCTCTGGAATAAGTCGGGTCTCCTGATCTGCATTCTCCTCCACTTCTTCCAGATCATACTAAAGATGACCAACTTTGCAGAAACATTTTAGATAGCTTGTCTTCATCCTTTCTTATCAACCTCTCCTAAGTTTTTCCCATTTAAAAAAGAGAAGCAAGCTTAATACTGTTACTGGAAACCTTCTAATAAAATGTATATATTCATCATCCAAAAGTCTTTGAACATAATAGAGAGGAAAGAATATAAAAGTGTGAAGTTAAAGTATCTGTTATCGAGTTCCCACTCAGTCACTTATTAGTTCCAGGCCCTGGACAAGTCAACTTAAATTTCACCAAGCTTTAATTACCTCATGTACAGAACGGGAACACTACTATTTGTCTGCCTCCATCACAGGGTGGGCCGTGAGGATGACGTGGGTTGATGTGTGTAAAAGTGTATGTGGGGACTTCCCTGGTGGCACAGTGGTTAAGAGTCCGCCTGCCAATGCAGGGGACACGGGTTCAAGCCCTGGTCCGGGAAGATCCCACATGCTGCCGAGCAACTAAGCACATGCACCACAACTACCAAGCCTGCATTCTAGAGCCCGCAAGCCACAACTACTGAAGCCCATGCACCGCAACGAAGAGTAGCCCCCGCTCGCCACAATTGGAGAAAGCGTGTGCACAGCAACGAAAACCCAACGCAGCCATAAATAAATAAATAAATAACTTTTTTTTTTTTTAAGTGCATGTGGAGTGTGAGTCCTGCAAGCCTGGTTATGTGATAACTGTAAAACATTTGATAAATGTTGTCTAATTTTGTAAAAGGCCTTATACAAACACCATGCATTTTGTTACAGACAATCGCACTTTTGATGGATGATGAAAACCTAGTAATATGGATAAAAAGCAACAATTGAAGGTAAAAAGCAAGAAGAAGAAAAAAAAGCAAAGCTCAACTGAGGATCCACACAAACAGCATTATCCTCCTCAAACACAATGGGACTATCATGAATACTATTAATCAGAGGCTTTAACAGCTGCAAGAGACTCTAATGACCATCCAGGCCAATCCCCTCCCTATGCACACAGGGAAATTAGGGCTCAACGACAAGCTTATTTCTCCATTCAACTAGTTAACAACACAGCAAAGTCTACAACACAGGTCTTCCAACTTCTAGCCTCACGCTCGTGCCCCACTCCACCGTCCCACCGTCCCTCGTGTGAATTGTTCCCTCGGCATCTTTCTTCCCCAGCACTTTCCTCGTGTCTTAGCATCCACATCACTAATGATACAGCTATTTTATACAGCATTTTGTTGCAGCTGAAAATGATTTACTCGTTCATACACTCATTCAACAAACATGCATTGTGACCCTTGGCCCTGTGCTAAGCTCTGAGGTCCCCACCCTCTGGGAATTGAACAGTCCAGTGGGAGAGACAGGAAAATGAATGGTTTCATAACCATGTGGTAAGTGCAGCGTTAGGGGCATGCACAGTGGACCATGAGGGCCCCAAGAAGAGGGTCTTATGCAACCTGGGGGCAGGATGACTGGCAGTCAGAATCATCTGAGCTGCAAGGCTAGAGAAACTAAGGCAGGGAATGAACTTCATAAATACAAATCTATGGGAATTCCCTGGCGGTCCAGTGGTCAGAACTCAGCACTTTCACTGTCGGGGCCCAGGTTCCATCCCTGGTCAGGGAACTAGGAACCCGCAAAACGCAAAGCTTGGCCAAATTTTTTTAAAAAACACAAATCTACTTGATATTCTCTTTTATTCTTTTTCTCTCTTTTTTTTTTTTTTGGTGGTTTTAAATGAACCAAATACCAAATAGAGCACAATCATCAATTCAAGAATCATCAATTATTTGGGTTTTTTGTAAATATAATAAGCAGATTCAAAGTTTTAAGAATAAGTAAAGAATCTCACCCTCCAACCAGGAAAAACAAGGGGGTTGAGAAAAGATTATGCCAACTCAAAATACTTTCTACAAATTTAGAGTAGCTCCCTTTTTGAGAACTTATCTAGTGGCTAAACCTAATTCAATATAAGGTGAAATGTCAGAGAAAATGAAATGGAAACTAACCCCCCCACCCAAAAAAAATTAAAGATGACTGCCAGCGGGAGGTCATGCTGAGAGCAAAAACAGGTCTACAAGAAACCGGAAAGGGAGCTCTCAAACTGACAGATCAGAAAAGGAAATAAATGGTCAATCTCTGGGTCACTGTGCACTTGGTCTTCCCTAGGTGACAAAGGTTGCATGCCCTTTTGTGCCTGACACCGCCCACCTCTGGCCAGAATGTAAAGCAAGGCCCACCCAACACCTAGGCCCGCTTGGACCTCTGCTGCCCTCCTGTGACTGGAAAGAAACTTGGTTTTATCACAAAGGTATCTGTGGTTTCTTCCCCCAAACTCAGCTTCTCTTGGGCTTTGTAGTACCTTCTCTCAGCAATGAAATGTACACGCCACTGGGTGGCAGTAGCGCCTAAGAAATAACATTTAGATCCCCTTCCAGAGGTAACTTTCTATATTACTACAGTACTTTACTGATGAATTCAAAAAGCCAACTGGCGACTGCTTGTTTGTAAATAGTACTGTTTGTCAGTTATGTTCTGCCCAGCCCTGTAGCGCCCTCGCTCCAGCCGGGATTAAACTCTACGAATTTTTAAAGACCTGTGGGAAAACAGCCTCCACCATAAAAACAAAGCAACACTAACAAGGTTTCAGCACAACCTGGTGGCAAACAATCGCCCTCAGGCTAAGCATACTTCCAAGCTCAGGTCTGTCCCTTGTCGAAGCCCTGTTCACTTCTCCCTCTGATCCAGGGCCCAGTCATCAGGAACTTTCCTTCCCAAGCTGTGACCCAATGTAGCTAAGTCCCTCTTTTCTTCATTTCCCTTCAGAACACCTGAGATAGGCTGACATTTTCTGAAAAGAATTTCACAAGGAGACATGGAAAAACAAAACAGGAAATATTTACAGATAGTATGTAAATCTTTAAATATTCAAACCTACTGAACTTCTATATAATGCATTCATTCAAAATAGATTACTGCCACCTAAGTGCCAAACACTGATCATCACTTTAGGTGTGCATGGATTCTCCCAACTCAGAAGCTCACTAGGAGCATTTTTCACTTTTGCATTTTCATTTTTTTTTTTTAATAAATTTTAGTTTTGACTGCGTTAGGTCTTTGCTGCGCACAGGCTTTCTTTAATTGCGGCAAGCAGGGGCTACTCTTCGTTGCAGTGCGTGGGCTTCTCGTTGCAGTGCGTGGGCTTCTCGTTGCGGTGGCTTCTCTTGTTGCAGAGCACCAGCTCTAGGCGCAAGGGCTTCAGGAGCTGTGGCTCACGGGCTCTAGAGCACAGGCTCAGTACTTGTGGCGCACGGGCTTAGTTGCTCCGCGGCATGTGGGATCTTCCCGGACCAGGGCTCGAACCCATGTCCCCTGCCTTGGCAGGCAGATTCTTAACCACTGCGCCACCAGGGAAGTCCTGCATTTTCTTCTTTTTTTTGAATTTTATTTTATTGTTTTTATACAGTAGGTTCTTATTAGTTATCTATTTGCATTTTCATTTTTATGATAATCTAAAAAACATTATAAGTCTATTCTCTTTTTTTATTATTTTATTTATTTATTATTTTTGGCTATGTTGGGTCTTCATTACTACACATGAGCTTTCTCTAGTTGCGGCGAGCAGGGGCTACTCTTCGTTGCAGTGCGCGGGCTTCTCATTGTGGTGGCTTCTCTTGCTACGGAGCACGGGCTCTAGGCGTGCGGCTTCAGTAGTTGTGGTGCACGGGCTTCAGTAGTTGTGGCTCGCAGGCTCTAGAGTGCAGGCTCAGTAGTTGTGGTGCACGGGCTTAGCTGCTCCGTGGCATGTGGGATCTTCCCGGACCAGGGCTCAAACCAGTGTCCCCTGCATTGGCAGGCAGACTCTTAACCACTGCGCCACCAGGAAAACCCCTATGAGTCTATTCTTGACCACTGGCATAGCCACTTATACCAGGGCTGCCAACTGAACAGCTAACTTTTACCACAGGTTTCTCACGCTGCCATCTCTGGACATGTTTTCAGGAGGCCGCAAAAGTCTGAAGTTTGAAAAAGGCTGTGTTAACAGATGTAGGTTTTACAATAGTCCTAGCTGAACAAAACTGCTATGAAGATGGTCAAGTCTTACAGCAGAGGGAAGGAATGGGGACTGGAGGGATTCAAAGGAACTTCAGCTCAACCTACAATGCTTAATTTGTTCAAAACCTGTTCATTCCAGGTGGTGGATACACGGCGGTGTTTGTTATATTCTTCTCTGTACTTTTCTGTATTTTTTAAATTGTCATACAAGCAAAGAAAGTTAAGTAATAAAGGAAAGGACGGTAATAAAAATAACTGTGGTAACTTTTTTTTTTTTTTTGATGTGGACCATTTTTGAAGTCTTTACTGAATTTGTTACAATATTGTTTCTGTTTTACATTTTGGTTCTTTGGCTGCGAGGCATGTGGGATCCTAGCTCCCTGACCAGGGATCGAACCAGCACCCCCTGCAGTGGAAGGCAAAGCCCTAACCACTGGACTGCCAGGGAAGTCCCTGTGGTAACTTTTTAAACACATTTCTTTAACTCTGCAATTGTCAAATACTTTATAATAAGCAACTTTAACCAAAAATAGATATTAAAATTTTTTTTTGACATCAGACTGGATTATTAGACTTAAAAGATTTCCAGCAAGGTTCTTTGAACCTCAGTTTCTCACCTGTAAGTGGAATTACCAAGCCTATCTTCATAAGGTTGTTTCGAAAATAAAATAAGACTTAAAGCCTGGCCCACGCGAGCACTCACTATCTGTTAACTTCCTTACTTCTCCTGGAATAAATTTCTTTAACTCAGTGCCATTTTCTTTTGATATGCTTTTTCATAGTAGCTGCTGGTTTTAAATGTCACCCCCAAATTCACACCAGAGCAGTAAGCTACAGATGTTTATTCTTTTTATACCCAACTCTCAACATACTTGTCAAATATGGAGAATATTCAATCTGTTTTGTTCTACCTTCTGAGTTGATATAAATATTGAAAACTCACTCGAAAACCATTTTAAAAGTGTTTTAGCACACTGCACATAGAACTAAGTTAGAAGCACAGAAAAAGGGCAAATAAATGTATATTTGAAAATTGAGGGCAGGACAGTACAGTATATGTCAAACTGTGATCATTTCACAAATGATCTCTGAAAAAACCCCTGGGGAGTCCCACACAGAAGGATTTCACTACGAACATACTCTCTATAGAATGATTTAACACTGCACTCTGGGATTGGAAGATTGTGCTATACCTTGGGCCCATAATTCCCAGCTGAACAGGTGGCCCTAGATCGTTAATAGGGTCTGCAGTACGCACTTTCTGCTGAGCTTGCTTTTTTGTCTCTGTTTTTGTCATGATTTTGAAATACTAGCCTCTCTGCTGCAGAGTCCTCCTCCAATCACGACAGCCCTAGGAAATTATTTTTCATGATTTGGTATCTCCCTGATCCTAGAGAACAAACATCCTTGAACTGCTTGCTCTGTCCCCTTGTTAAAGCATACAACGTGACTCATCTAGAAAAAGTAACTAGAAATTTAGAGTAGGGCAATCAGAAGACTTATGACCTTTCCAGCAAGGTTACTATCAGAGCCCAAGGGTTACTCAGGATGTTCGCAGGTCAATGCTGGTGGGTGAATTTTCTAGCTGTACTCAAGAAGCTGTCATTGGTCAGGCGCCCTGTCTGCGGCCTCTGCTCCCAGATGGCACGGAGGCCCAGTTCTCCGGACCGCCACAGCACTTTGTTCAGCTCTTTCGTGTGGCTCTAACTGCTGTGTTTACATGCCCTTTTCCCCTTCTAGACTGTTCACTGCTTGAAGGCAGCCACATTTTACTTTTCTTTGTGTTCCCAGGATCAAGGCATTGACTAGCACATGGGGGAACAACTCAAGTCCTGATTGGGCCTCCAAAAAGTTCAACTGTATTAAGATAGTAGAAAGAAGTGGTTCACAACCTCTTTCACTGATATAAACCACCTCTGTCAACTTACCATTGCCAAAAATGAAACCTTACCTGAACTAACAGTACTGTTTTTGAGACAATATCTATGGAAAGGATTTATGTAATATATTAAGTAACTGCTAGAAACTGAAGTAAAGTCCTTGTCACATTATTGCATTCACTTTGTCCATGATTGCTCTAACTGTTATGTTAGATTTCTGATTAGTACAAAAACGATAGCTTTCCAAGTTGTGATAGAAGGAGGTTGGCCCTGGGATATCCTTCCCCCAAAGAGGGTCAGTTTCCTAAGGTTCTTGTTTCTCTACCCCAGTAATAGCAACATTTAATTTTGTAGGAGAAAGGCAAAGAATAGAGTGCATTCATTCATCAGTGAGCAACACGGGATACTGAAAGAGCACTAGGCCAAGAGCACCATTGGACTAAAGCACTACACTGCTTCCACTTAGCTATGTGGCCAGGGAAAGCTACTGGATTGTTCTGGACCTCTGTTTTCTCATATATAAAGTAAGTTTTAAGATAGAGTCAAGGGACTTCCCTGGCGGTCCAGTGGGTAAGACTCCGCACTTCCAAGGCAGGGGACATGGGTTCCATCCTTGGTCAGGGAACTCCCATGCCGTGCAGCACAGCCAAAAAAAAAAAATATAAATATATATATATAGATACACACACACACACATACATAGAGAGAGACAAAGACAGAGAGAGAGAGAGAGAGAGAGAGAGAGAGAGAGAGTCAAGTACTTCTCAGAGCTTTTAGGATTCTGCTTAGGAGGGAAGGATGGAGGGGAGAGCATATCACACAAGGAGAGCCCAAGCAAAGAGGGCTTTTCAACTTCTGTCAATCAGAACAACTCGGCTCCACTGCTGAGATTCTATGAGTTTACTTAAAAAAAAAAGAGCTCTATTGCTAAAAAAAGAAAACTGGCAAATGACCACATGGCATCTCATCCTATATGTTAAAGTGTTCTCCCAAGCTAATCCAATTTTCCCATTAATTTTTTTTTTTTTTGTGGTACGCAGGCCTCTCACTGCTGTGGCCTCTCCCATTGCGGAGCACAGGCTCCGGACGCGCAGGCTCAGCGGCCATGGCTCACGGGCCCAGCTGCTCCGCAGCATGTGGGATACTCCCAGACCGAGGCACGAACCCGTGTCCCCTGCATCGGCAGACGGACTCTCAACCACTGCGCCACCAGGGAAGCCCTCCCATTAATTTTTAACATAGCACATATATAAGCAAGCAGCCATCGTCAGTCATTCGGCATATGCTGGATGTCTATCAGGTGTAAGCACTATACTAGGTACTATGGGGACAATGGCCCAGCATTTGAACTCATCTGAGATCAAAATCAGAAAAAAAGATTATAGAGCAAATCTAAAAGCAAAACCTACAATTTATGTCTCTTCCAAGATCTCAGAGTTATTTTCATGGAGTTATTGGTGCAGAAATTAATGTATTAGCTACAAGCAAACTCTCATTTTCTGTTATCTTAATGCTTTGCAGAACAGTGAGAAGGCAACGACCAAGAGCAGCAGCACTGATGAATCACGAGGATATTACCACATACTTTGCAGACCAATATGGAAAACTCTGCAAACATCTTATCAACAGTATGGGAACTCTGACAACCATGATCAAAACCAGCCCCTCCGATTTCTGTTTCTAAAACCAACACTATGTGACAAGCATTAAGATCATCACTTACATTCTTCCAGTCTCCTACGCCTCAATTAAGTAAATGGGAATGATTCAGCCAACGAAGTTCATGACAACAAGGTGCAGGATGGTGCTGGCAAAGAGAAAATCAGCAAAGGCTCGCTCCGGAGAGATGCCTTGGAAATCCGCTTTGTTTTGTGGGTTGATCTGTATTCTCAGACAAACTGTACAAGAAGAAAAACACAAAAGTGAATATCAAGAAGTATGAAACAAGTATGACTAATGCACACACACATACCCTCTGACCCAACAATTCTGTTCCAGCAGAAATGACACATAAGTCCATCAAAAGGCACGTACAGGAATGATACCCATGGTGGCCCCCAACTGGAAGCAATCTAATGTCTATCAACAGTAAAATGGGGAGAATTCCCTGGTGGTCCAGTCATTAGGACTCAGTGCTTTCACTGACAGGGGCCCGGGTTCAATCCCTGGTTGGGGAACTGAGATCCCACAAGCCAAAAAAAAAAAAACACAACAGTAAAATGGGTAAATTATAGCATATGCATACAATAGAATACCATATAGCAATGAAAAAGAACTTCACAACATGGATGAATTCAGCAAATATCACGATGAGCAACACAATCCAGACGCCAAAAAATACATGCTTTATGATTCTACTTATATAAAGCTTAAAATTGGCCAAAACCAATCTACAGTAATACAAATCAGGACAGTGGTTTTTTATCGTTCACAGGAGACGACTTGGAAGGCAGGAAGAGAGGCCTCTAGGGTACTGATAATGTTCTATATCCTAATCTGGTGGTGGCTAAAAGGGTGAATTTAAAAGTTCATCAAGTTGTACACAAATTTTATGCTGTTAATTGTTTAAGGGAACAATACAACTTCTCAGAGTTAGGCTAAAAACCAAAGGCTTACTGAGAAAAAAAAGATATTGATATAAAACCAAAAAATCTTTAGAACTCTCTTATCTCCTGAATTAAGTTTATAATTATACCTAGATCAGGATGTAGTTGAGGCAGTAACAAAGGGGCTAGGCTGAATGACCAAAAGTTATAAAATTGTGAATTATTTCCAACAGAATGTGTATATTAGACAGCAGAGGTGCTTATCCATGAGGACCTCACAATTGTAGATAATCTTTGATCTCGAAGTTCTAGAAGCTGCTTGTCTCAAAAAAGGCAAGAGATCTAAGTTACATGACTTTGACAGAGAACTCTCCACTACCACACTCTGTATCCTTGAAGATTCCAACCTGACACCATAGCCACAGTCACCATTTGACATGAAAAGAAAGCTCTAGGAATACACTTTTCCAAAATATCTTTATACCTGTAACAAATGATTACACTACTTAACCCAAATTTGCTTCAGGCTAGCATCCATTCCATCACCAACCAAGAAAAGGCAACAGACTGAGATCTAACCCAAAGGTCAGAGAACTACCAGACTGGGCTTCCCGGGTGGCACAGTGGTTAAGAATCCGCCTGCCAATGCAGGGGACATGGGTTCAAGCCCCGGTCCAGGAAGATCCCACATGCCGTGGAGCAACTAAGCTCGTGCACCACAACTACTGAGCCTGTGCTCTAGAGCCCACAAGCCACAACTACTGAGCCCGCATGCTACAACTACTGAAGCCCGTACACCTAAAGCCCGTGCTCTGCAACAAGAGAAGCCACCACAATGAGAAGCCCGCGCACCACAATGAAGAGTAGCCCCTGCTCACCACAACTAGAGAAAGCCCACACACAACAACGAAAAACCAATGTTGCCAAAAATAAATAAATAAATAAATAAATTTTTTTAAAAAGACTACTTCTCCAGAGTCCATCGCCATGGCAACAGAGTCTTCATTATGCTTAAACATGCAAACACTGTGGAAAAACCCCGGATCTTTTCAGGCACCTGAACCCTTCAAAATATGAAGGACACTGCTGAAGCAAGGGCGACCAGTTAAAATCCCACTGTGGTGAGTATAGCTTGGTTCACCCATTTGGGAGAGCAACGGCAACATCTATTATATTTTAAATGTCTTTTGAGTAAAGAATTTATCTTAGAGAACAAAGGCATTCTAACAGCATGTTCGTAAAGTTGAAAAAAAAAAAGTGAAAACAGTCCAAATGACATCAAGGGGATTACTTAAGTAAATTACACTACAGACATGCAATAAAATCCCATGTAATTATTCAAAAGAATGAGATTAATTTGCTAGACGTTGACAGTAAAGATGTCTAAGATATATTAAGTGAAAAAAAGCCAAAAATATTATTCCCTTTCAGATTTCTCTTAAACTGCATACACACACACACACACACACACACACACACACACACACACACACACACACAAACTATTTTCTCATTTATTTTAGTTGGAATCTAGGAAAAAATCTGGAGAAAGAGATACCAAACACGATTAACAGGGGCTACTGGGGTGGAAGATGGGAGTAGAGTAGTGCTTCGAGAAATATGAGGGGACAAAAGGAAAGAGAAGCTCCCCATTAAGGTACACAAAGAAATGAATTGATGTGTTATCATTATCATAATCATAGTAACCCAAGTTGCTTCAATGACAACATAAGAATCAGAATCGCACAGAGATGCAAAGGACCCTGAAGGTCCTAAAGACCAACACCCCATCTAATGCACAAAATACCCAAGAGGTGGCGGATGTGGGCATGCCAGGGGAGGCTGCATGAATCAGCTGAGAATAGTTCCAAAGTATACTCACCATATCCAGAATCTGGTAAGTAATCCCCAGGTGCAGAATTACAAACCATCCAGAGCCTGTGTTACTGACAAAGGCAGCAAATCCCTCAGATGCAGGGATATGCCGCCTCTATCAGTAACACAGGCTCTGGACGGTTTGTAATTCTCAAAAAAGGCAAAGAACACCTGTTCAAAAAGCTCCTCCACAAAGGATCCTTCAGTCCTTCCTGAGCACTTCCAAAGATGGAAATGTACTACCTCCTAAGGCAGCTTGCTCCATTTTAGCAGTTCTAATTTATCTCCTTAAATAGTCACTTAGTCAGCAAAATATTTACTGAGCATCTACTATGCGCCATGCACTGTCCCAGGTGCTAGGACTATGGCACAGAACAAGAAAGACAAGAGTCTGGCTCCCAGGGAACTTACACTCTAATGGAGAGAAGCATAATAAATGAGAAAACAACTAAACAAGGAAATATGAGGTAGTGATATGCGCTATGAAGCAAAGCAAGGTAATAAAAGAGTGACTGGGAAGCTATTTCTTATTTGGTGGTCACAGAAGGCTTCTCTAAGAAGGTGTTATTTAAGACCAAAATTTGAAAGACAGGAGCCAACCATGCAAAGATCTAGGGGCAGAGCATTCCAGATAGCAAGAACAATCTTGGTCGGACTGACCAGAATGTAGGGATCAAGGGCAAGAGGGAGATAAGGGCCAAATCAGTGGGGCTTTGTAAGCTTCAGTAAAGAGTCTGGATGTAGTTGTAAGTACAATGGAGCAATATTTCAAAGTTTTGAGCAGATGAGTAAAATAATCTGATCTAAAATTTTTAAGGATGGTAGAACTGCAATGCGGAGAATGGTCTGCAAAGTTCAAGAAGCCGAAGAGTCATGCAGGAGCCAAAGAGCTCAGGTAATGGTAGTCAAAAGGGACAGAAGTCAAGAGATACAGGCTGTATTTTGGGGAAGACAGGGCTTGCTGATGTAATGGATGTGGGAGATAAGAGAAATCAAGGAATCAAGAAAACCTTCTAGGGAATTCCCTGCTAGCCCAGTGGTTAGGACTCTGAGCTTTCACTGCCGAGGGCCCGGGTTCCATTCAATCCCTGGTCGGGGAACTAGGATCCCACGGGCCAAGCAGCCAAAAAAAAAAAAAACCTTCTAAATGTGTGGTTTCAACAACTTAACCAAAGTTGACACCATGTATTGACCAGCGAAGAGGCAAATGGCTAGGCCGGAAGGTTCAATCTGGAGTTGTGTGTTAGACATCAAGTGAAGATGTCAAGTAGACAACTGGACTTACTAATTTGGAATTCAGGGAATAGGTCAAAACTGAAAATATAAATGTGGTAGTTGTAGTTATATAGACATTATTTAAATTCACCTATGGGAAAGAAATACAGAGAAGAGGTCTAGAACCATGCCCTCAGACCAAAAAGCACCTAGCACAAACCATAGGAAGGAAAAACCAATGAGGTGAGAAGGAACAAGCAGGAGAGTGTAGCGTTGCAAAAGCTTTGAGAAGAAAGTACTTCACTCACTCAGAAGGAAGCAGCCAACTATGTTAAGTGCTAAATGTTGCTGAGCATTCAGGCAAGGTGAGGTACATGGCCATTAGATCTGGCAAGATGGCAAGAGCAGTTTCACTGTAGTGGTGGGGACAGACCACCAAGAGTAGGTTAAGGAATGAATGGACAGTGAGAAAGCAGAAACAGCAACTAGACAACTATTCTTTCAAGGAATTCTGTGATGATGGAGCAGAAAGGCATGGAATAGTAGCTGAAGGGGTATCTAAAGTCAAATTAATTTTTTTAATTGGATGATATTAGAGCATGTATGTATGATGGGAATGATCCACTAGAGAGAAATTAATGATGCAGAATGGAGGGATGATTACAGAAGCTGAGTCCCTGAGTGAGCAAGAGAAGGCTGGATCCTCTGCACAAGTGAAGAAGCTGACCTCTGATAGGAAAGGGATATATCATCCACCATTACAGGAAATAAGTCAAAGAGTAGGGGGTCCATGTGTAGGTGGGTTGCTATGATTCCTTGGTAGGAAGATGAAAGGATTTCTTTAGCAAAAAATAAATAAATAAAGTAAGATCATCAACTGAGAATAAAGGAAAAGAGAAAATATAGATGAAAGTGAAGAGAGAAAATATGAAGCATATTTTGGAAAAGCAAACATATCAGGAAAGTATTATAGGACCACTGGGCAGGGGTGAGTGCCTACTTGTGTTCCTATTCTCACCAATACTTCTCCATCACAGCACTATATCCAGGTTTACTTGTCAGCATCTCCCACTAGATTATAAACTCTATGGGAGTAGAGATCATGTCTGCGTGTTCCACAGTTAAATCCTCAGTACCCTGGCAGGGAACCTGGCACATAATAGCTCAATATTCCTTAACTTATTGTAGGCATGCTCACAATTTAACATACAGTGTTAAGCACTGAGGATGCAGAGATGAAAAGAGCACTACACCACTACAGTGTAGTGAAATAGGAATACAGGAGAAAGATCTAAATCTGAAGAGCCAGGGAAGGGTTCAAACGGAAGCAGCACTTGAGCTGAGATGGCTGAGAAGTGAAGGAATTTTCTGGGCAGTCAAACAAAGGTAAAATAGCTTAAGACATCTTGGCATGTTCAGGGAATAACAAGTAACTCAATAATGCTGGAATATAAAGTACAGAGGAGGTGGAGACGAGATGAAGCTGGAGATGTGGCTGGGACCGGATTATCAAAGACCCTCTATGCCATTAAATTTTTTTTAAATTTCTCTTTGGGTACAGACAAATTTTATGTGGGGAGTAGCACAATCAGATTTGCAAGTCAAATAAAGCCTGCAAACATAGTGGAAGATGGACTGGAGGGAGAGAGATGAGAGTGTGGGAGATCAATAAGGAAGATTACAGTAGTCCAGATAAGAGATATTGAGAGCCTGAGTGACAAAGGATGAAGAGGTAGCAATGGATATGAAAGAGGTTTAGAAACAGAACTGTCAGGCATAAGGCTGGCAAACTTCCAATCTCCTGGATGAGTTATGGGCCCAGAAATCTAATAGATAATTTCCAAAGAAATGCTGGACCCCAGTCCACACAGCCCAAGATCTCCCATGAGATAGAAAACACTCTGAATTAGGCCTCCTTGCCTTTCAGATTCAAACTGTTTTTGGATCTGTAAACTAGGGGGAACAAAACTACTTTTTTTAATCCGTAAATATTTCATATAGATTAGAAAACAGAATAGACCAAAGTTGTGAAATGACTTAAAAACTGATTTCAAGATCAAAGACTTATTTTAAGGACAGTCTTATTGTTTTCCACTCATCCCTCCAAAATAGCACTTTAAATGAGCAAAAAGAGGGATTTCAGTTAGGTAAAAAAGGAAACTAGAAGGGCTGCCAACACTGACACGCTACTCTGAAAAAGGGACAGATGTCCTCCTCTAGAGAGATCTAACCACAAGATAAACAGTCAGCTGCTGAGGATGTTTAAAATCTGTCTGAAAGAAGAAAAATATTTTATCTCTGAAGTCCTTTCAAAGCCTACTATACTTTAAACTGTTGATCCAAAAAAAGAAAAAAAAGATTTCTCAATGGCAATTTTCTACCTCTGTCTCCTTGAAACTATGGTTAAGGTTCCTGGTCATGAGGAACAGAAAAAAACAGACCATTTTCATCAGGCCCAAATAACACCAGGCTTTTTAAAAAATGTGATAGTATCCTATATCGGTTTAAAATGTACTAATCAATTTCCAAAGAACATATGCTACATAACACATGCAGAAGGAATGGAAGAGAACAGACTGCCAAAAAAGAAATTAAGGGAACCAGGCTAAAGAACTTTTCCCTCCAATTCATCCTACACATTAACACCAATTTTAAGTCACTCCTTTACTTAAATCTAAAACTTTTTTAAAAACTTTTTTAATCCGGGGCTTCCCTGGTGGCACAGTGGTTGAGAATCTGCCTGCCAATGCAGGGGACACGGGTTTGAGCCTTGGTCTGGGAAGGTCCCACATGCCACGGAGCAACTAGCCCCGTGAGCCACAATTACTGAGCCTGCGCGTCTGGAGCCTGTGCTCTGCAACAAGAGAGGCCACGATAGTGAAAGGCCCGCGCACCGCCATGAGAGGCCCCCACTTGCCACAACTAGAGAAAGCCCTCGCACAGAAATGAAGACCCAACACAGCCATAAATAAATAAATAAATAATTTTTTTAAAAAAAACTTTTTTTAATCCTTAGATGCATTCCTATTACAGGATAAAACTCCTTGGCCTGGCACTCAAAGCTCTAGCATCCGGCACTACCTAATCCTTCAAGGTAATCGCCTACAATTCCCTTTCTCAGCCAAACTGGCCTCCTCCGTTCTCTTCCAATAGGAAACACAACTCGGGGAAGTTAGAAACCTCAGCACTATAAATAAGTACAAGCCTTCCCTTCCCAACAACCAGAACAAAGGATAAACTCCAAATTTAAAATTTCCCATTAAAACCAGTATCCAGGGCTTCCCTGGTGGCACAGTGGTTAAGAATCTGCCTGCCAATGCAGGGGACACAGGTTCAAGCCCTGGTCCGGGAAGATCCCACATGCCACGGAGCAACTAGGCCCACGTGAGAGAGCTACCGAGAGAGAGCCTGTGTGCCACAACTACTAACACCCACATACCTAGAGCCCATGCTCCGCAACAAGAGAAGCCACCCCAATGAGAAGCCCACACACCGCAACAAAGACCCAACGCAGCCAAAAATTTTTTTAAAAAACAGTATCCAGTTGAGGATCTGAGCTAACAAATGGCAGCAGTGGCTTTAGTAAGGTCAAGTCTGTCAAAAGAAATGCAAACGATACCCTTCCTCAGCAACTCTGAATTGTCTTGAATCCCTTCTTTTCCTGAAGCAACTTTCATTTCCCTGGCCCAGTTACCAATTATCCAACACCTACGGACATCAGAATCCCCCAAAAGGACCTCACTATTAAACTGCCCTTTCACTAGGCATTCTCTTCAATGACAGGCCATCAACTTCTCATTGAGGAGAGTAGGGGATCTGCCAATTCAACTTTAGCCACAACAGCCTCAAAAAAAAAGACTTGGCACTGGAAAAATTATCTGCTCAAAAAATCTTCTGACTTTTATCACACCAATAATCTGCAACTCCAGTCCACATCCACTCTTCTGCAAACCACTCTTCCACGTAGCCCTTGAGAAGTCATTCTTAACCCTAGAAGCTTATGAAGCCAGGGTGACTTCAGCACAAAGAAGGCTTTTTTTTTTAAATCACCTTTTAGGCCCCGCCCTATTCCTACTCTTTCCAGACCTGGAAAACAAAATCAGACATTCTCAAGATTCCTTCTCCTGGGACTTCCCTGGTGGTCCCGTGGTTAAGATGCTGTGCTTCCAATGCAGGAGGAGTGGGTTCAATCCCTGGTCGGGGAACTAAGATCCCACATGCCACGTGGTGGCCAAAGAAATAATAAATAAATAAATAAAATTAAAAGATTCCTTCTCCTGTCTGGCTAATAAAATTCTTAGTCATGAACAGTATTTTAGGGGAGGAAGGAGGAGTCTAGAGCAAAGAGGGTAGTATATCTGATGATGGTAACATATAAACTCCTGTAGACCAGGATGCTGCTACAGAGAACCAGGTCTTGGTCATCTAAGCCAAAATTCAAAGATGTACAGGCTAACTCTGCAACTCCAGGCCAGGCTTACTGAACTAGTCCTTAAGTCCTTAGACTTATCTTAACTTGAGAAACAGAGTAGAAGGTAGAGTATCTCTGGCATGAGTCTGAACTAGCAATTTGAATGTGTAATAAGCATTCTATAGGTTTCTAACTTTAAGCTGTAATTAAGATTCCACTGTAAATGAAGTCTCCAGACGCTGTATTTTGTCTATGCCCCAATTACACTGTAAACTCGTTGAGGACAAGAAACATATACCAGGTGTATCCCCAAAGCTTTTACCATACCTTGTATGAGATTCAAAATACAATTTACAATGTGACTGTTGATGATCACACGTGGAAGAAAAAAAAAGGAATTTTGGCATGTTTTCCAAGTCATGCAGCAGGTGATACCATGACTGGAAAAGTTCATGTGGTAGCCACCTATAAAATGTACTGGCCAACACTCCCTGGGCCAAGCCTGGACTCAGTATTCAGTGAATCCCTGTTGAGCAAGAAAGGTCAGATTTTGGCAAAAATATATGGGGACAGTCAGCTCTCATTAAATATAGCAGTCTACAAGGTATCAAATTTGCTGGGAATCAGAATAATAGAGCTAAAATAGACCTATGTGAGTGAAAACTGAGTTCAGGATAGTGAAATGACAGCTTCAGAGTTGGCTTTTCCATTTTACAAGTTTACCAACTTCAAAGTTGTGTTAAAGCTAAGTGAAAGTTGGGAGTTTTCCATGGACCAATATGAAGTGAAGTGGATCACCAGATTAAACAGCAACATGAAGGTGTTTCCAGATTTAATCCCAGCTCCTCGGCGGCTCTTTGGTATTAGGCACGACAACCTGAATGTACCTCAATTTCCCCATTCACAAAAAGGGCAATGCAGGTTCCTCTCTCAACTTCACGAGGCGGTGGTCTCATATAGAGACGAGTACTGTGGGAATAAAAGCACGCATCAAAGTAACACATTATAACTAATATCACTTATAGAATCATTCATTACCCGCTAGGATAAAACTCCCCACACAGGAGATGAAGCCCGAGAGGAAAGAGTTGAAGGGGAAGGTCCCCACGAGGAGACAATAACCGAATTGCAGCGCCCCGGTCAGCAGTATATACAGGAGGTACGCGTCCAACAACTTCAGACGCTGAGGAGTGGAGCTCAAGTACTCTTCTAAGAACCGCGAGATGACCGACAACACCGACGCCGACATGACTACACGCTCGATATTCCGGCCGGCGTACCCCAAACTCCTAGCGGAACCGACGACCACACCGGATGTAGTGTCGGCGCATGCGCAACGCTTGTAGCCCAGCTCCGCCCTCCCCAATTTGCTACGTTGCGCAGGCGTATAGGCCGGCCAAGGCACGAAACAAGTAATGCGCAGACGCAGAATATATCTACACAATGAGAACTACAGCCAGAGAAAGCTAATGCGCCTGCGCAACGGATCTCTCCGTGAGCTGGAGACGTGTATCTTTTTGTGCTATTTCCGCCGTCATGTTGGTGACGCCCACAGTTGCTCCAGCAACAAGATAGTGTGGGAGGGAAAGGGGAAGAGGTTTTTCAGCGGACAGCGGTTCTCTTTGGTCCACCAGCGTCCTCAAAGATGAAATATCTGGATCTGCTTTAAGGCAATGTCTGGCTTTTCCCGGTTCAGTACCCGCTCGGTCCTAATTCTGTTGAGGGCGCTAACTGCAGATGCCTGTCCCAGATCATTAGAGCAAGTCAAGTTGCCCCGCAGTGAGAACCACGGCGGCCGGTCACTGAGCAGACATCAGTTTAGACTTGGTTATTGGAGGAGGAAAGTACGGAGCGGGGTTGGGGAGCTCGACCTCAACCCGGGCCTGAACTCGATTTGCGATCTGGTCCTTGGGGACGCTTACGAGTAAGCGCAGTGGAACCTAAGCCCGCAGGGGTTCATTCATTCAGCAGACAATTATCGGGTGCCTCCTCGGGCCCACGTTTTGCCAAATTATAGTTCGTTATGCTAGAGTGTAGGTATCCTCAGGGGAATCTGATATAGTCGTAAAAGAGCTGGTGATGGGCAGGGGCGGGGAGAAACTCCATTAAAGTGCATAGAGTATATGATCAAGTTTAGCAGCCTCCTACTCCCAAGCTGTCATCTTGAACCCGTCGTACTATCCCAGGATGTCAGCGCTAAAAGACCTGCAAGAGCATTGCCTGGTGCCTGGTTCAAACCCTACCCTCTCCAATTTATTTTGCAGAGGAAACTAAAGGTTTGAGGTTTTGTATTTTAACAAGTGGGATTAACTATTTATACTTAGCATTTTAACTTTTTTGAAAAATAAGATCCACCTTAGTTTCTGGCTTTTGCTGCCCTTTTAATTTAACATGAATCTGACCTTCCAGACCTAGTTCATCTCACTCTCAGCTGCAGGTGGTACATAAACCAGGTACTTTTTCAGCTTATTAATAATTTTGAACTATCCTAGGTACTGAAGCGAAATTCCTAAAACAGCAAGTAAATGACAACCTTCCTTCATTTTCACTTCTTATTTGTGTTTAAACTGGAACCAAATCAGCATCAACAAATGTACTGATTATCAGTCATGAGCAAAACCTTGCTTAGTTCTAGAAAGAAGAGAAATAATCCATGTCCTCAGAAAGATTTACAATCTCTTTAAAAAGATATATTCATATTCACACCCACGGAGATTTGCACTATTATGAGAACTTAAGTTCAGTCTAAGCTCTTTTATGTTGCTGAGGGGAAAAAAAAAAATGTGGATAACCAGACCAGTTCCTATTTCAATATAATAAGGCAAGAAGCATCAGTTTCTCTGACAAGTTGAACCTTTCTCCCTGTCTCATCAGTAAGTAGGAGGGTAGCTTCCTCACCAGTATTCAACTTCAAACTTTAAAGGCTAGGCTGATGCTTTTTAATCATTTAGGAGTGGGTTCCTCAGGGAAATCAGCCAGGCTCCTTCCAGTAGTCTCTTCCGTATGTTTTGTCTGCCTTTCATCCATGTCAACTATTATCATAACATCTCCACAGGAACTCCCAAAGGGGGAAAGCAGAAGAGATGAAAATTTCACTTACTGAATGTATCCTTTTCTGAGATCTGCAAAGTCAAACACGAATATAATGACCTAAAGCTTTCTGGACTACTTAAAACAGCAAGAAGAGGTCTTCTGTGTTCAGTTTATGATTCTATAATCATTGAAACATTTTTTTGACTGATTTCTCAGTGGGAAATTGCTAACATAATGTTGGTTTCAATATTTTAAATCAGCACTTTCACATATGTAAAAAGTCATGTCCTGAGTAGTGGACATGCTCAAGAGTCAGATAATCCTGGGTTTCTGCTGTTTGCTAGTTATCTAATCCAGGACAAGTTAGTTAGTCTGACAGCCTCATTTTCCTTTTCTTTAAAATGGAAATAAGAATACCTGGCTTGTTGGGACTTAAGTAGAAATGGGCAACGTGAGAGCTGTGAGTTTCAGTTTTACTTGGGGACTTACTGAGAACTATAGCTCAGTAGACAGTGTCCACGTAGCTCTGAGGAACTGCTCTGAAGAGGTCGGGGGGAGGTGATTTGGGATAAGTGCACGTATGTGATTTTGGAATAAGTGCAATCAAGCACACATCTTGGTAGAGGGCTACTGCTAGTCATGAGGCACAAATATCTTAGTTAATGATTTTAGTGCTTTTCTAAGTATGGGAAAATGCAAGAAATTGTGTTGCAGGAAAATGGGGCACGAGAAGATGGTCACATCCCAGGTCTTGGGAGAGTCCCTGGGATGGGCCACCAAGTGAGGGTCCTTGGCTTCCTGCAGGAAAGAATTCAAGAGCTAGCTGAAATAGAGTGAAATCAGATTTATTCAGGGAGTTACACACTCCACAGACAGAATGTGGGTCATCTCAGGAGAGAGGCCCCAGAGTATGAGGTCGTTAGTTTTTATGGGCTGGGTAATTTCATAATCTAACAAGTGGGAGGATTATTCCAGCTATTTGGGGGAAGGGGCAGAAATTTCCAGGAACTGGGCCACTGCCTACTTTTTGGCCTTTTTTGGCCAGCCTCAGAACTGTCACGGTGCTGGTGGGTGTGTCATTTAGCACGTACATGTATTACAGTGAGCTTATAATGAGGCTCAAGGTCTACTGGAATTCGAATCTCCTCCCATCTTGGGCCTAGTTGATTCTAACCAGTATTTGTCCTATCCTCTACGGCTGTGTCGTTCTTTATTTTTGGGGGGGCCAGGCCACATGGCTTGTGGGATCTTAGTTGCCTGACCAGGGATTGAACCCGGGCCCCTTCAGTGAAAGCGTCAAGTCTTAAGCACTGGACCACCAGGAAATTCCCCTGTGTGTCATTCTTTTAAAGGTTGTGTCCTGCCCCCGTCCCTCCTGTCTCAATTGGGTTCATAAAATTTTCTCCTGAAAATATCTATCTGAAGACCTGTTCTGCCAGTTTTCCCAAAGCATAGAGTGACCTCTGCCCTGAACTCCTTTCAGTGTGTACTGAAGGTCAGCAACCACAGTGGCTGATGACTCAATCCTTTTAGAGTTGGATGGTGAGAGTGACCTTCTTTAGTTGGCAGGTTGTGGGGATTAAATGAGATAATGTTAACATTAAGCATTTAACATAGCACTTGACACAGAGTAAATGTTCAGGATATATTTGCTCTTATCAACTATCAATAACCCTGGTAATTAACTATGTCTGCTTCCCTATTTTTCTGAATAATTAGAAGCTGGCAAAGCACAGAGCCCCAATATTTTGGGCATACAAAATATTGGGTACTGGAGGGACTTCAACCCAGATGGCTCTCAGAGGGCAAATCAAATTTATAAGTTGAAGCTGCAGTCAGAGTAGACCTTAGATGTTTTGTTACTAAAACACTGGGAAGAAAAACTGTTTCCCTCTAATCAGGTTCATTGGCCCCATAATTTAGACTGACAAAGAAACAGATTAACAAGAGAAAAACAAATAATTTTCCTAACATATGCATCGCACATACACAGTGGAGCACTCAGTTACAAGTAACTCAAAAGGGTGGTTAGAACTTGGGCTTATATAATGTTAACAAGCAAGATTCAACTCAATAAAATTTAAAGATTTTATTGGCTTTATTCAACAGTTCATGAGTTGGGCAGCATCCAACCAGCACATAGAAAGGCACTCTGAGGAGCTATCTAAACAGACTTTTATAGGCAGAAGGGAGAGGGAACAATTAGATTATACTAGACAAAAAAGCGGTTTGGTTACGGCAGGTCACTTTCCTTTAGCGGATGGCAGGGGTCTATTAGGCAGATTACCTAACTAGTACTGATCAGGCAATCCCTGATTGACTGGTTTAAGATTCCATTTCTGGGAGAGCTGAAATTGTAATTAAGTTAGCATAAGTGACTCCATTTTGAGCCTGTTGTCTTGTTTTTAACAATAGCATCTTAACAAAAAGAGCAATAAATTTTTAGAGAAGTAACAAGACAGAGAAAAAGAACTTTGAGTTTCTAGGGCAGCAAATTGTGAGAAAGTAAATATGTGAAGCATTAATGAAAAATAAGGGCTAATTAGTGACGTTTGTTATGTAGATTTCTCTGGTGCCCTCTCTGGGCTGGCAAGAATCTAGAGTTCTGTCCTTCCTGGTAGAGAGAGGAGGGGAGACATCTTTCTGTCCTGCTTTTAGGCAAATAGGAGGAGGGCAGAGAACCATCCTTGTATCTGCTTCTTCCCAGTTGCCTTCAGCTCAAAATAATCCTTATGCTAAGGTGGCATATTTTGGAGTGGCATATTCTGCTACCCTTCAACACTCAACATCATAAAACAATGGGAAAGTAGAAGGGCAAGGAAGGTCCCCTTATAAACAAAGGCCGTGATTTTACAATGTATCTCTCTACAGTAAGAAATGACATTCTTTATCAAAAGAAAGACAACTCCTCCAAAGAAGAGGACTCTCTAAAGAAAATCTCTGCATGAGAGTCTGTTTTCCAATTCTTTTCCCTTGTATTTTCACTTTCTCCTTCAGATCCCTCCTTTTGCTTCTCTCTGCTATTGCATGTAACAGCTCTATCTTTTAAACTTTGGCCCTAGTGTGGCCCAAACCCCCTTTCCTTGTATTACAGTGTGATATAACCAGAAATATACATTTGTTCTTCATCTCGGTTCCTGACACAGAACTCCTTAAACCCTCATTATTTCCTAAGTGGTAAGAGCAATAGGAACATCTTTTGTTATAATACTTGTTTTTGTCCCCAGTTTCAGAAATAGCTCCAGAGCAATAAAGGTAGAAGGAATGTCTTTTGTTATTTGTAACAAACTCCTTTCAACCACACTGGAGTTTATGTTAATGAAGTGACTTCTGGGAAGTCCCTAAGGATGGGGGCTAGATGCCAGGGGAATGATTATCACATGATTCCAAGGTTGGAACTTTCAGTTCCTCCTCAAGGTCGAGGAAGGGGAGAGGGGCTGGAGATTGAATTCAATCACGAATGGCCAATTATATAATCAATCATGCCTATGTAATGAAGCCTCCATTAAAAAAACGCTAACCAAAAAGGGTTCCAAGAACTTATAAGTTGCTGATCACATCCAGATGCTGGGAGGGTCACACATCCCAAGAGGGAATGGAAGCTCTTTGCCTCTTCCCCAGTATCTCAACTTATGCATCTCTTCTTTAGGGCTGTTTCTTCTCTTTTCTTTTCTTTTCTTTTCTTTTCTGTATTTATTTTTGGCTGCACTGAGTCTTCATTGCTGCGCACAGTCTTTCTCTAGTTGCGGCAAGCAGGGCTACTCTTCGTTGCGGTGCGTGGGCTTCTCATTGCAGTAGCAGCACAGGGATCGAACCTGCACCCCTGTATTGGAAGGCGGATTCTTACCCACTGGACCACCAGGGAAGTCTGGTTATTGCTTTTTAAACTTCAGTTATTATCCCCAGAGGAGTGCACCAGTCCTGGAGGTACTGCAATACCAGATCAATGCGTGAAGTGGATGGAGCAAGCTCCTACTCCAACTCCCTGCTCCAAAAAATCTGTTTAATATGTTGTTCTCAGAAAGAGAACGTATCAGATATTAAACTGGTAAGAACAGATACTACTACACTTGATCTTAGCCAAAAGGCCGAGAAGCGATGGAACTTTAATTTTTATTAATTCAAATCTAAGTAGCCACATGTGGCTAGTAGCTGTCATATTGGAGAGAGCGACTTTAGAGCTATTGTACTCAGTTCCTTTGTTTACTCTAAGGGTCACACCATATTCATAGTTCATTCAAAAGGCGATGACACCCCTTTGAAACCAAAGAATGATCTATCCCTGCCAGGCCTGAACTGTCAGGTCATCAGTTCCACCTACTTCTGGAATATTTAATATGATTTACAGGCACAGGAAGGAGGTGTGGTGCTCCAAGGACAATGGTGCTTCAAGGACAAAGGACGACCCTGCCTGAAAAAGTTTCGAGGTGACACCCCCTACTGGACTCTTAATCAATCGCCCTCCCCACCATGTTGCGATGGTTACAAAATTCCTGAGCCCACCTGTTCCAAATAAGGAAAGGCATCTTCCCTGTCTCACTCCCACCCTATAGAAGGAAGGTATATGTGCCTCAACCATCAGTAAACAAAATTTTCACCTCGGACCATTCCTTTGTTTTCTGGCTATAAAAACTGATCAATAGCACGTGTTCAGGCTCGACTCTCCCAGACTACCAGGAAGTCGGCCCGCTGTTCTGGCAGCGACCCTTTCCTCTAATAAATTCTATCTTCTTTACATTCTACCTGTGTCTGGAAATTCTTTTCCAACCCGCGTTCAGACCACGACAAGAGGGTTTGTTAAAATTAGTTTCCATCCATAAAGACCATATTAATACTTTAATCACACATAAAATCATATGTAAAATTGTTACCGAGTCCCAGCTCGCTCTGCTTGCTGCACGAAAGGCCAATAAATCGGAGAGAGGTGTTGAGGCAAGGGATACAATACGACTTTATTCGGAAAGCCGGCAGACTGAGAAAATGGCAGACTAGTGTGTCCGAAAAACCATCTTATGGGGTTTGGATACCAGTTCCTTTTATAGAACAGAGAGGGGGAGGAGATGAGGAAGTAAAGTAAAAAGACCATAAGATTTGCAATGTCCCCTGGAATGGCCAGCCTTGGGGAGGGGTTGTGTTAATTTCTTCTTTCTTGAAGCCACCCACAGGTCAGGATGTTTCCCTGAAAAAAGGCACTTTGGTTCAGGCAGAGAGGCAGGGTTCCCTGAGGCAGGCCATTGTGTATAGACAGTATCCTTTTAGTGAACAAAAGCAACAGTAATCAAAGGTTAAAGTAGAAGAAACAGATCCAACATGTAGTCAGATTTGGCTCTTCCCTGTTACAAAATCACATATGTTGGAGGTACAAGATACACCTGCACATAATGTATCTTACCTTGAAGTTAAGGAGAAATAAGAACCTTACATTTCTCCTCAGAGGCCTGCCTAGAGCAGGCCTAAGAGTCTTCTCCACTCTATAATTCTAACAGATCCAGCCTAATCCTGAGATATCCCAGCTCTGGGGATGAAACCAAGCAGAACCCTGCAGGACCCTGCCTGGTACAAAAGCCCCTCTGTGTCCCCTGTTTCTTATTTGTAGAAAAAGGCTTTGGTCTCCTAGGCCTTCCCTGAGTGCCAAAGGGCAGACTCGAGCAGTTACTAATTAGGGAGGTGAAGGAACACAGAAACAAAGGCAGAGCAGTCAAGAAACAATTGTTCAATGACAAACCAGCCCAAGTTCCTCCTCAAAGGATATGCATAATGATCTGACATATATCTTTGAGTTGTTCTGCAGAAACTAACATCCCCACCCAGCTGGAGGATGGTGGCTCTATGCTGAGCACGAGCACATAGACCCCAGACTGGTTGGAACCAAAAGGTTGATGATTAAAATTCCTGAAACACCACCCTGTTACCTCACCACCAACCAATCAGAAGAAAGTCATGCCCCTTGCAATCCTAACTTCAAATGTAACATTTAAGAATATATATATATGTATGTATAACTGAATCACTTTGCTGTACAGCAGAAATTAACACAGCACTGTAAATCAACTATACTTCAATAAAAAAACTTCGATTAAAAATTTTTTAATAAATAAATAATTTTTTAAAAAAAGAAAAAATAATAATCCTTTCCTGAAAGCCATCGGGGATTTCGGGTCTTTTGAGCACAAGCCACCTGTACTCCTGGCCGGGCCCTGCAATAACTACTATACTTTCCTTCACCACAACCCAGTGTCAGTAAATTAGCTTTGCTGTGTGGTGGTGAGCAGACACAAGTTCAGTTCAGTAACAGGGATGCCTTAAGGGATCTATTAACTTTGGTTATAAAAGGCATTTTCCGTATGTTCAAGTTTCCTACTTCTCTCCAACCTCTACTGTAGAGCCGGGTTGGCACACAGAAACAAAGTACAAATGCTTCTGTGCACTGCCACAAGAGATGAGGTCTAGAGAGATCTAATACCAGTTCCAGCCAGGTCATCCTTGCCCCCAAAAGTTCTACATCTCACAGGTTTTCAGAAAAGTGGGAGATTTTGTTGCCCTGTCTCAGAGTGATGTAGCCTGGAATTTCCTATATGGTATAGCTTCCAAAAGCCCTTCACACTGATGATCAGAGAAAAATGCACAAACTAAAAGTTGAGAGTTAAGTTTTATTTGGGTACCTTACTGAGGACTGTAGCCTGGGAGACAGGCTCTCAGATAGCTCT
The DNA here is from genome assembly GCF_964374135.1 of Grampus griseus. NCBI lineage: Eukaryota > Metazoa > Chordata > Mammalia > Artiodactyla > Delphinidae > Grampus > Grampus griseus. Next base: position 74,777,540 of record NC_139018.1, on the reverse strand, counting down.
GGGGAACTGCTCCGAAGAGGAGCCAGGATATACAGTTTTTGCTTAAAACAAAAACAAAAACGTAGTCGAACATGGAAATATTACTGCATATCACAAAAAACAGACATCTCAACTTAATTTTAGTGCTTTACTATGTATGGGGAAGATGCAAACATCTGGGGCTCACTGAAATTATTCCTTAGCTATGCATCTTAACTCTAGGGCCAGTATCCAGAGCACAGAATGTTTCCTGTTTCTCTCCATCCTGACTTCCCCTCAGGGCGCACCATGGGGTGGGAGCGTGCAGGGGGAGACCTCACTGGCTGATGGCTTGATGGCGGGCAACATTCTTTGTTTACTGGAATGACAGGCAACATTCCCGTTCCATAACACTTAACACATTGTTTTTTAGGTACTTGTTTATACATATACCTCCTCACTAGACTTTTCATCCATTTCTTTCTCCAGTAAGGACTGACTGTGTACTCTGTGCCACACTCTGTCCTAGGGGCTGGCAGCAAAGCTGAGAAGACAAGGTCCTCCAGGAAACTTGGGCTCTAGTGGAGGGAAAATGATAATAAATGAGTCCACAAATATGCACGATAATTTAATAAAATAGAGTAATGTGATAGAGTGACTGGGCATCTCTTTTAGACCCTGTTGTCACAGCAAAGGCCTCAGAAGAGGGGAGGTTTGAGCTGAGCTCCCAAAACAAAGTTGCCAACTCTGCAAAGGGACAAATAGCCTAGGGTGGCAAAAGATAGAAAGCCTACGTTTACCACTAGAGCAGCCTGTTTCTTTACCTTTTTTTTTTTTTTTTTTTTGACCACGCTGCGTGGCCTGTGGGATCTTAGTTTCCCGACCAGGGATTGAATCCGGGCCCTCTGTAGTGAAAGCTCAGCGTTCTAACACTGGACTGCCAGGAAATTCCCTGTATTTCCAGGGAATTCCCTGTGTTTCTTTACTTTTGATAATGGTGTTCTTAGTGCCTAACATAATGCTTGGCTTTGAATAGGTGTGTATATAATAATAATAATGGTAACTTTTTAGCATAAACAAATGTATTAAATGTTTATTTGAATTATCTTGGTTAATTCTTACAAGACAGAAGAAGAAAATTAAAGAGATGCTAAATAATTTACCCACAAGCGTGCAGTAGAGAAGTGGTAAAAACCAGAACTGACCTGCACCCAGAATTCATTGAACTTCAGCATCTGAAGTGCTTCCTAAAATTGCAGCTTTTAGCATTAAACCAAACCAAATGAATTAGAATCTCAGCGGGTAGGGATTTGGAAACCTGAATTTTTAACAAGCCAGCCAGATGACTGTAATGAACCCTGAAGTTTAGGACAACTCTGCTTTGTTGTAAGAATGAATGAGAGACAGATCCTCTGCTATTTGTACTACTTTGCCCCACATCTTACAAATTCCTAGACCCCTAAAGTCTATAAATGTCTATTCTCTTAAACGTCAATCCCTTGTAATGCTAATCAGATCAGCTTAACACTGTGTTACAAGAAAGAAGAAATCTCAGGATCTCCTGAGTCCTGCAAGAAGGCTAAAAAAACAAACCACCTTGACAAACCCCTACCACCAGCATTCTCCCACCCACCATCCACTATCTCTAGTCTGGTTTTAACCTAATCAAGAGGATGACCACCCCAGGGACATCAGGCCCTGTTTACCAGTTCAGGTAAGTTCTGGAGTCAGCCTTAAGATCTGACTCCTCTGCTGAGCAAGCCAATCAGGACCTCTCTCTCTCCAGCCCCCATCCCAGCTACCTAAAGCGGACCCACCTATGTAGGCTAGTCCTTCAGCTGCTTCCCCTGGGGAAGGGGAGGCAGGGATCCCAAACTGACGGACACCTGAGGTTGAGCCACCTTGTCCCTGGGAACCAGGCTGGCGCCAAAGACAACCCCAGAGCAGAGGAACGCTCATCTTGGCATGTGTGCCTTAGGTTTAGGGTGGCCAGATAAAGTACAGGATGCCCATTTATGTCCTAAATATTGCATGGGACATGCTTACTCCAAAAGAGTATTTGCTGTTTATCTGCAGTTCAACTTTAACTAGGCGTCCTGGGTTTTATTTGCGAAATTTGGTAGTCTACTTGGGCCCCAGGCTCTCAGACCCTTTGTAGGCGCGTTCAACGGTGGGTAGTGTCTCCACAAACATCTTGAGCATCTGATTAGAAGGAACACTAAGGGGTGGACTTGAGGGCATGGGGTGGCTATAATAGGGAAGCCCAGTGGGTGTGCGGGAGCGTGCCGGGGTAGTTAATTCACTTTTTAATTATCAGAGAGTAGAGGTTTGATGGAGCTCCTGTGAAGGACTCGGTAGTTTCAGTACTACTTATCTCCCTCACTGTCCCCAAATATGTGACCAGAACTACTGTCCTATTCTGTGACGCTCTCGGAGACATCTCATGTGTCCCAGCTGTCCCAGCCGGCTGGGTTCAGAGCCCCAGCCCGCGTCCTGGGGCCCCTCCTCCCCGTTCGCGGCGCTGGCCACGCCCCACTTTGCTATCCTACCCTTTTCTGGGTCAGCTGGTGCTGGCGTCAGGCGGAGGGATGGGCTGGCTCAGCTCGACCCGGCAGGGCTTGTTTACTATGGCTGATGATCTGGAGCAGCAGTGAGTTAATCCTGTCTCTTTCTCTATCTCTATCTCTGGGCCATGAACCTGGGACTGTCTGTGGCTGAGGAACAGTTTTAGACACCTTCCAGACTTTCCTTTTTCAGGTCGGCTTCAGGGGAGGGTTGGGGGGTTGCATTTGGTTGCTTTCCTTTTGCCCAGAAGATGCGGCAGCAGAGCCAGGGGAGGAATGGAAGAGAACGATTTCTACAGCCCAGCGGTTCTGACTTTCCACTTTAGTGTTCGCGTTCATTCCTTGCTCCCCTCTAGTCTATGTACCCTGGGATTAGATTTAGTGGTGATGTCCCAGATTCCCCCAAAGCAAGCGTGTGGACGCGGGTGCGGGGGTAACAGCCAGGTCTGCTCGTCTGGATTTGCTCCAGGTTGGGAGGCAGGGGTGTGGGAAGAGCCTTGCTTAGCCCAGCCCAGCACGGGTAAGGCGTGGCAAGCGGAGAGCGGGCTCCACTGCGCTGGGATTGGTCTGGGTTAATAGGCTTGCAAGTTTCTTTCGCTCTCGCCAACCGAGACGCTTAGTCGCTGGCAATCCTTATTGATAGTTTTTAATCATCATAACAATATCCTTAATGCTGCGGTTTCAGAATTAGAGCTTTTGGAATTTGTTAACACCGTCTAAAGGACATCAAGTTTGGGATGCCACCTGTAGGTGGTGTGACAAGCAGTTCACAGTCTGATAGGAGCAAGGAAAAGTTGCTTGGAGAATGACTCAGCTTCCAGCCAAGCAGGGGGCGGGGGGGGGCCGTGTTCACCAAAACTGGGCCTTTCCTGGATCCCGTGTTCCCCCTTGTTCCCCCCTTTTCAGAGCTGTTTGCAAAACTAGTTAACGTTATGACAATAATAGCTTCCTGGACTTGAAGGAACTGCCCAGGAGAGTGGTGTTTTTCCAAAATGATGGTTCCAAGAGGAGATTTACAATAGCTACGATGACTTAGAGAAATCGAATATTAGAGCTGGTAGAGATTCAGGTAGATCAGTTCCTTTTTACAAATGAAGAATCCAGTGCCCAAAGAAGTTAGGAGACCTCAAGATCACAGAGGTCTAGAACAGTCTTCTCACCCAGCACAGAACCCCTTCTGCCTCACCCACCATCAGGATAAAGGCACCCTAAAGGGAAGAGACAACCCCAGCCAGGCTAAGTTCATGGCTAAGTGGCTGCTCTGCTTCTTGCCTGAATTCCCCAGCTCAGTCCTCATCTCCCCAGTGGTATGGAGCAGATAGTGTACCAGGGACTATTTCCAGTGCTTTACCAGTAGCATTTTTGGTGAAGAAGAGAGGAAAAGCTCTCCCTGAAGAGTATCTCTGCAGACCAGCCCTTGATGCTGTTCCTTGGAACAACATTTCTCCTGAGTGCTGCTTTGGGCAGATATAAGGCAATGTGAGGTCCAGATGACATGCCCTGACTTGTCACAGTCTCTGTGGGGTGGAGAGAAGGTTTGTCTCTTAAGACTGGCAACATTCTGTGGTCTTGGTGCCCGTGCTTCAAGCCTATAAGGAATTCCAGTGGAATATTCAAAGGGTTCTGAGTCTTTGTAGGACTGCATTGATTGAGAGTGACAGCTCTCACCTGGCTAAAGCCATTGATGGACCAGTTTCAGCTGCAACCTCAGTATTTCTTTCAAACCTCAGTCACTGAGATTTGCTACTTGCAAAACACTGGGAATACAGATAGCTTATGATTTAGCTGGGGAAAAGAACATTTATTGGGACTTTATCTTGTGCTAGTGTGAAGTCTCTGTGCATTCATTCATTTGATCTTTATAACAACCCTATGAGGTAGATACTATTATTACCTCCCTTTAAAGATGAGGAAACTGACAGAGAAGGCTAAATAATGTGTCCAAAGACACATTGCTGGTGAGCGGCAATGCCAGGATTAGAATTTCAGCCTCTGGCCTTAGGTCACACCTCCTTTCAGAAAACAGACAAGTGTGAAACTGTGCTTGTATAATGTGAGTATTCGTGTGTGGTCTTGAAAAAATAAGGCGAAACCTGGATTTGAGATCCAGGTTCTAGTTCTGCTTCTTTTTCTAACTAGCTGTATAACCTCTTCGGGCATCACTTTGCTCATCTGTAAAATAAAGAGGCTGGACTAGATTTCTAGGGAATTATTCTAATCTAAAATTCTGCACTTCAAATGATGTAGCAGGATGCCCAATGTGTGCCATGGGGGGGGTTGGTAATAGTTCCCCTCGCTCCCCCGCAGAATGCCCCTGCTTGACTGTTCTGATGTTTACAGGCCCTTTCTGTAACTGGTGGTGTGAAATCCACTTCATCCAGACAGAGTTCAAGAAAAGAGAAATATCACATGGGATGGAAAAGGAATAATAAAAGCTCATTCATTGAGCATCTGTTTTGTCCCAGGCACCTTATGAGGTCCCTTCCATATCTAGATGCTCAAAGACAGGTTATTTAACAGGCCAACACCAGTCTGCTTGTAAATGATATTATTGTGACTTAGATCCAGGGTGTTTTTTTTTTTTAAAGCATTTTTTGGGGGGTTTGTTTGTTTGTTTTGGGCTGCATTGGGTCTTCGTTGCTGCATGTGGGCTTTCTCTAGTTGCGGCGAGCAGGGGCTACTCTTCGTTGCAGTGTGCGGGCTTCTCATTGCAGTGGCTTCTCTTGTTGCAGAGCACGGGGCTCTTCAGTAGTTGTGGCACGTGGGCTCAATAGTTGTGGCTCGCGGGCTTTAGAGTGCAGGCCCAGTAGTTGTGGTGCACTGGCTTAGTTGCTCCCCGGCATGTGGGATCTTCCTGGACCAGGGCTCGATCCCGTGTCCCCTGCATTGGCAGGCGGATTCTAAACTACTGTACCACCAGGGAAGTCCCTAGATCCAGGGTTTTTAAAAATTATTCCACAACTGCTACTTTCAACCTCTACCCTGCAATGACTTAAAGTTCCCTGGGTATAAAGTAGAAAGCAAGATAGGTTATCTTGTCTGTTTTACTGCATGCCACTGGAGGTGATGACGTGTGTGAGCTTTCTACTCATTTTATAAACTGGAAACAAGACCAAGGGCAACCTTTGTCCTGTCAGGGAATCACAGCAGGACTTGAACCCAGGTATCCCTCATCCTACTCCCTGCCTCTCCCATCATGTCATTCAAGGCTGGACTGATTGATTGCCTGAGAGCCCAACTGGGCACTGACACAGTGCTCTGTACTTCCAGAGGCTTGGAAGAGGGCACACACGAACACTGGTGCCCTTCCAGGAGGGCAGGTGGCATGGGAATTTTCCCTACTCTAAGGGAACATACAGTCCTAGGGATGGCAAAGGAGAACTGAAACATTAGTTAAAAGTTGGCTTTTTTCCCCTTGTAACCTCCTTGAACATTATAATAACCAGTAACAAAGTGGAGTTGTAAAGCTCCAATGAGATAAAAAAATGTGAAAGGGCTTTGTAAACTGTGAAGTGTCGTGCACATGGTATTCTGAGTATCTGTTGAAACAAAGGGCATGTTGTTGTTAATAACCATTTACCAGAGAAGAGTAACAGTCTATCAGGCAGCCATGGAATTGCTGACTGCCATAGGGGCAGGTTTCCTGAGCCTGGAAACACCCTGCACACTGATAACTCTTTTGTAACTAACTGCCGGCAAGCCTGAGAGCATCAGTGCTTCCAGCTTTGCCAGTGAGTGTCTCTGTGTCTCCCTGTCCCAGGCCTCAAGGCTGGCTGAGCAGCTGGCTGCCCGCTTGGCGCCCCACTTCCATGTCTCAGCTGAAGAATGTGGAAGCCAGGATCCTCCAGTGTAAGTAGAAAGGACACTCGTCCCACCTCCCTCGGGAGGCCCAGGATACAGGATCTTCCCGGAGCCTGGCACACTGAGCCCACTGATTCCTGATTGACAATGCTTGGGGTGGGAGGAAGGGATGTCTGTGACTGGAGGGAAAAGATTTGCCCAGAGGACACACATTCCATGATAGTGGTTCCTTGACATCTCCCTCCCTGTCCGTCATGCTGGTTTCTGTCACATCCCACAACTTCACCTCAAACCCTGTACCAGCTATTAACATACAACATGTACAAATGTACACATTCTCTCCTTTACTTCTTCCTTCTCCTATTCTTTTCTTTTGCCATCTCTCCCTTTCTCATCAAACACACAAGCACTTCTTAGATTTACCTTCTTCCTACCCAAGGACCAGCAGTCCTGTATTCTCTAATATTACTATTCCTTGTGTTCTGCCCAATTAGCGCCCCCCACCCCACCCCGCCATCCAGTTACCAGAGTGGTTGGGGATTCCCACAGACCAGCTCTAGTGGGCAGTGTTCTGTGGGGGTTAAGGCATCCCAGGGACACCAGCAGCCACCGACTCAAACAAGATCCTTGGGCCACATCTCCCCATATTCCTCATATGATCTTCCCCGCCCTATAGCCACTGCCCCAGCCATGGCTACCCTCTCTCTTATGGGCTGGGATAAGTACAACCACAGCCACAGTTTTCAAGCCTTTCAAGCTGTCTGGGATCCAGGTGACTTCCCCCCCCCCCACCGGCAGCTCTGTCATGTGACTGCCTTCACACCAGCAGTGCAAGCATTGCCCACCTTGGTCTGTCCCTAAGAGGGACCTGGCTCAACCCTCCCAGATACCCTCAGTGAGGACACTACTGTCCATGGGTCAAGCCCCAAGCACATACAGGTACAAGAGTGATAGATGCTGAAGCTCTGTGGGGTCAGTGGGGTCACCGCCACCATGGACCCAAAGGGACCCAAATAGCCTCAAGGAATAAGATGGCCCCTCTTAATACCTACAGACTAGACGGTCTACAAGTTGTACTTGGAGTTGAACTCTTAGGATGTATGGTCAGAGAGTTGTGAAAGGAAAAGCGAGGGAGGTCAGGAAGGGTTTGGGGATGAGAGAGAACTGAAGAGTGGGAGTCCAAGCAAAAGGATGATGCTGTCAGCACACAGTCTTATTGCTCTGCCCTGGACCCCTCTCCCTAGGCCTCCAGAACAAGTTCCTGGCCCGATATGTGTCCCTCCCAAACCAGAACAAGATCTGGACGGTGACAGTGAGCCCTGAGCTCAGGGACCGCACCCCCTTGGTGATGGTGCATGGCTTTGGGGGCGGCGTGGGCCTCTGGATCCTCAACATGGATTCACTGAGTGCCCGCCGCACTCTGCACACCTTCGATCTGCTCGGCTTCGGGCGAAGCTCTAGGCCAACGTTCCCGAGGGACCCAGAGGGGGCCGAGGACGAGTTTGTGACCTCTATAGAGACGTGGCGGGAGACCATGGGGATCCCCAGTATGATCCTCCTGGGGCACAGTCTGGGAGGATTCCTGGCCACTTCCTACTCCATCAAGTACCCTGACAGGTAAGGGGGAGCCACCCATCTCCATCACGACAACTCCTCGCCCTGCTGGGAAACTTCCGGTATTTGTTTCCAATAGTTCTCTTCCTGGGTGATTTAAGGGCTGTGATACCTTCAAGCAAAGACAACTTGACTCCTCCTTTTTCCTCCTTTAGAGTTAAACACCTCATCCTGGTGGACCCATGGGGCTTTCCCCTCCGACCAACTGACCCCAGTCAGATCCGTGCACCCCCGACCTGGGTCAAGGCTGTGGCCTCTGTCCTAGGGCGTTCCAATCCACTGGCTGTTCTTCGAGTAGCTGGGCCCTGGGGTGAGTAGTCTACAGATGGAAAACTATCTCCTCAAACCACGGCTCTCCCATTCTAGAAGCCCCACTGCACCTGGACTCTCACCATCCCCTCTTGTTCATGAAAAGTGGGAATAGGCCTAACATTGTTATTTAAAGCTGTTAATCTGGACCAGATGTCTTTGTCTGCAGTTTCAGAAGGTTCTTTTTTTCCTTCAGCTGCATGGAAAAAGCTTTTCCATGCAAGAGACAGATGGAGCAGAACTGCTACTCTGTGCCCCAGAGAGAGAGGAAGGGGCTGTGAGGTGACTCTTCCTCTGCTGAGTTTCTGTGCTACATGTTTATGGCAGCTTGTTGGTGTTCCAGCGTGGTCACCACTGCTGGATCCCATCCCTGCAGCTCACCCAGCACCTGTTGCCAGGAGAGGTCAGGACCAGAGCCTCCAGCCTAGCCCACAGCGGCAGGCAAGCTCCTGCCCCAGTCAGACACCACATCTTCACCACTTAGTAGCTGTCAGCAAATCCTGTGAGTGAAGGGAGGGAAGGAGGGGGGAGCCAGCCAGAGTGAGTGGGATCAATATGCCCCAGCCTTCTGACCTCACACTGCTAGCACCCTCCCTATCTGGGGAGCCTTTTACTCTGATAAAGCGAAAAGCAGATTCCCTTTATGGAAAAGATGGGTGGCCATCTATTTTGCACTGATGGCTTATATATACACAGTAATGTTCAGTAGCCAATTATTATGAATTAATTGCTAATGGCTGAATAAGAGTTGTCTCTCTAGGCCCTTCAAGAGAAACAGAATGGCTCTGGATAAAAGAGAAAAATGAGCATTTGAGCAGAAGGTAGGAGTTTGGGGAGAAAGGAAGGAAAGCAAGAGACACAGGTGCCAAAGGATACTCAATGTGCAGAGGGCTGACCTCCTTAGGGCACCCAGCACTGTGCACTCCAGCAGACCTTCTATAATCCTTTTACAGGGAGAAGCCCTGCTCTAACCACTCTCCCCATTTCTGGACTTGCCTCTGGCCAGGTCCATGCATGGGCATCAGAGCTGTTATGGTTCGGGAGGTTGGCTGGCAGCCATGCAGGAGGACCAGGGCCCAGGGGATCCCGGCTTTGCTTCCCTCTCACCCCTTGCTTCTCACACAGAGAGAGCAGACCAGAAGAGAGAGGCCAGAAGCTGATCTTTCATTAGGCCCAGTTTTTACAGTGTGTTTCATGTGCCCTACTGCTTGTATATGTACTATTTAAAGAAAGGTGAAGGGAACAGATTGCTCTAAAACTGTGCCCCGAGTCTGAGATGCCAGCATTAGGTTCACCTCTTCACTCGTATTCTATTACAGGCCTGAACGTGAGAGGGCTCTTGGGAGGTGGTCTGGTTTCATCCACTACCTTCAGAAGATTAAACGGCCATAAAGGGTCTCGGGGAGAAAGAGAACATAGCTCAGACTGTAACAGCAAAGCATCTCAACCATGGACTCCAGTGGGGCTTGTGATCCTTGGAGAGAAAGATCTTGGGACTTCATTGAGCTGCAGATAATCTGGTTCCTCAGTGACATTAGACTGTCTAAATTCTTTGGCAACTAACTGACTGTCATTTGTAGTCACCTGGAGCTTCCCAAAAGACTTCCATGCTCTGTCTGCCACTACAACATTAAGTGTACAAAGCAAACAAACCCTTAGGAGAAATAATGTTTGGTTAAAGTTGTTAACACATACAAAAGCAGGAGTCTTTCCTCCCTATTCAAATCGGCCTCTCCACGTTCTGTCCCCTCCCAGGGCCCAGCCTGGTACAGCGATTCCGACCAGACTTCAAACGCAAGTTTGCAGACTTCTTTGACGATGATACTATATCGGAGTATATCTACCACTGCAATGCCCAGAATCCCAGGTGAGGGCAGCTTCCAGAGTCAGCTCAGGTCGATGGGTTGGCAGCTAAAACTCGAGCTGCTGGAAAACTCCAGAACGGTCCCAGGATCATTCTGTGCTATATTTCTTCTTCCACGGAGCTCTCACTCAGTTAGGGGAACATAGGCATTAGCAGGCTTGATGGTTTCCAGAGACTTTCCCAGGGATAGGCGCAAAGGGATGGAGAAGATAATAGATTAATTAAACATGCCGCCCATCTCTAGAGAAGGATCCTTACTCTTCCCTGGAGATAGGCAGTTAGCCTGACAGTCAAAAAGACTGGAAAACATTTGCAAAGATCTTTTTTTTTTTTAACTGAAAAAGTGATATGAACATGGTATTTTTTTTTGAATTTTATTTATTTTTTTATACATCAGGTCCTTATTAGTCATCCGTTTTATACACATCAGTGTATACATGTCAATCCCAATTGCCCAATTCATCACCCCCTCACCCCCACCCCCCCCGCAGCTTTCCCCCCTTGATGTCCATAGGTTTCTTCTCTACGTCTGTGTCTCTATTTCTGCCCTGCAAACCAGTTCATCTGTACTGTTTTTCTAGGTTCCACATATACGTGTTAATACACGATATTTGTTTTTCTCTTTCTGACTTACTTCACTCTGTATGACAGTTTCTGGATCCATCCACATCTCAACAAATGATCCAATTTCGTTCCTTTTTATGGCTGAGTAATATTCCATTGTATATATGTATCACAACTTCTTTATCCATTCGTCTGTCGATGGGCATTTAGGTTGCTTCCATGACCTGGCTATTGTAAATAGTGCTGCAATGAACAGTGGGATGCATGTGTCTTTTTGATTTATGGTTTTCTTTGGGTATATGCCCAGTAGTGGGATTGCTGGATCATATGGTAATTCTATTTTTAGTTTTTTAAGGAACCTCCATACTGTTCTCCATAGTGGCTGTATCAGTTTACATTCCAAGTGCAAGAGGGTTCCCTTTTCTCCACACCCTTTCCAACATTTGTTGTTTGTAGATTTTCTGATGAAGCCCATTCTAACTGGTGTGAGGTGATACCTCATTGTAGTTTTGATTTGCATTTCTCTAATAATTAGTGATGTTGAGCAGCTTTTCATGTGCTTCTTGGCCATCTGTATGTCTTCTTTGGAGAAATGTCTATCTAGGTCTTCTTCCCATTTTTGGATTGGGTTTTTTTTTTTAATATTGAGCACATGAGCTGTTTATATATTTTGGAGATTAATCCTTTGTCCATTGATTCATTTGCAAATATTTTCTCCCATTCTGAGGGTTGTCTTTTTGTCTTGTTTATGGTTTCCTTTGCTGTGCAAAAGCTTTTAAGTTTCATTAGGTCCCATTTGTTTATTTTTGTTTTCATTTCCATTACTCTAGGAGGTGGATCAAAAAAGATCTTGCTGTGATTTATGTCAAGGAGTGTTCTTCCTATGTTTTCCTCTAAGAGTTTTATAGTGTCCAGTCTTACATTTAGGTCTCTAATCCATTTTGAGTTTATTTTTGTGTATGGTGTTAGGGAGTGTTCTAATTTCATTCTTTTACATGTAGCTGTCCAGTTTTCCCAGCACCACTCGTTGAAAAGACTGTGTTTTCTCCATTGTATATCCTTGCCTCTTTTGTCATAGATTAGTTGACCATAGGTGCATGGGTTTACCTCTGAGCTTTCTATCTTGTTCCATTGATCTATGTTTCTGTTTTCGTGCCAGTACCATATTGTCTTCATTACTGTAGCTTTGTAGTGTAGTCTGAAGTCAGGGAGTCTGATTCCTCCAGCTCCATTTTCTTCCCTCAAGACTGCTTTGGCTATTCAGAGTCTTTTGTGTCTCCATACAAATTTTAAGATTTTTTTGTTCTAGTTCATAAAAAATGCCATTGGTAATTTGATAGGGATTGCATTGAATCTGTAGATTGCTTTGGGTAGTATAGTCATTTTCACAATATTGATTCTTCCAATCCAAGAACATGGTATATCTCTCCATCTGTTGGTATCATCTTTAATTTCTTTCATCAGTGTCTTATAGTTTTCTGCATACAGGTCTTTTGTCTCCCTAGGTTTATTCCTAGGTATTTTATTCTTTTTGTTGCAGTGGTAAATGGGAGTGTTTCCTTAATTTCTCTTTCAGATTTTTCATCATTAGTGTATAGGAATGCAAGAGATTTCTGTGCATTAATTTTGTATCCTGCAACTTTACCAAATTCAATGATTAGCTCTAGTAGTTTTCTGGTGGCAGCTTTAGAATTCTCTATGTATAGTATCATGTCATCTGCAAACAGTGACTGTTTTACTTCTTCTTTTCCAGTTTGTATTCCTTTGATTTCTTTTTCTTCTCTGATTGCCACGGCTAGGACTTCCAAAACTACATTGAATAATAGCAGTGAGAGAGGACATCCTTGTCTTGTTCCTGATCTTAGAGGAAATGCTTTCAGGTTTTCACCATTGAGAATGATGTTTGCTGTGGGTTTGTCATATACGGCCTTTATTATGTTGAGGTAGGTTCCCTCTATGCCCACTTTCTGTAGTTTCTATCATAAATGGGTGTTGAATTTTGTCAAAAGCTTTTTCTGCATCTATTGAGATGATCATATGGTTTTTATACTTCAGTTTGTTAATATGGTGTATCATATTGATTGATTTGCATATATTGAAGAATCCTTGCATTCCTGGGATAAATCCCACTTGATCATGGTGTATGTAATGTGTTGTTGGATTCTGTTTGCTAGTATTTTGTTGAGGATTTTTGCATCTATATTCATCAGTGATATTGGTCTGTAATTTTCTTTTTTTGTAGTACCTTTGTCTGGTTTTGGTATCAGGGTGATGGTGGCCTCATAGAATGAGTTTGGGAGTGTTCCTTCCTCCGCAATTTTTTGGAAGAGTTTGAGAAGGATGGGTGTTAGCTCTTCTCTAAATGTTTGATAGAATTCACCTGTGAAGCCATCTGGTCCTGGACTTTTGTTTGTTGGAAGATTTCTAATCACAGTTTCAATTTCATTACTTGTGATTGGTCTGTTCATATTTTTTATTTCTTCCTGGTTCAGCCTTGAAAGGTTATACCTTTCTAAGAATTTGTCCATTTCTTCCAGGTTGTCCATTTCATTGGCATAGAGTTGCTGGTAGTAGTCCCTTAGGATGCTTTGTATTTCTGCAGTGTCTGTTGTTACTTCTCCTTTTTCATTTCTAATTTTATTGATTTGAGTTCTTTCCCTCTTTTTCTTTTTTAGTTTTGTTTGGTTTTTGTTTTTGTTTTTGTGGTACGCAGGCCTCTCACTGTTGTGGTCTCTCCCGTTGCGGAGCACAGGCTCCGGACGCACAGGCCCAGCGGCCACGGCTCACAGGCCCAGCTGCTCTGCGGCATGTGGGATCCTGCTGGACTGGGGCACAAACCCGTGTCCCCTGCATTGGCAGGCAGACTCTCAACCACTGCGCCACCAGGGAAGCCCTCCCTGTTTTTCTTGATGAATCTTGCTAATGGTTTATCAATTTTGTTTATCTTCTCAAAGAACCAGCTTTTAGTTTTATTGATCTTTGCTATTGTTTTCTTTGTTTCTATTTCATTTATTTCTGCTCTGATCTTTATGATTTCTTTCCTTCTGCTAACTTTGGGTTTTGTTTGTTCTTCTTCCTCTAGTTCCTTTAGGTGTAAGGTTAGATTGTTTATTTGAGATTTTTCTTGTTTCTTGAGGTAGGCTTGTATAGCTATAAACTTCCCTCTTAGAACTGTTTTTGCTGCATCCCATAGGTTTTGGATTGTCATGTTTTCATTGTCATTTGTCTCTAGGTATTTTTTGACTTCCTCTCTGATTTCTTCAGTGATCTCTTGATTATTTAGTAAAATAGTGTTTAGCCTCCATGTGTTTGTGTTTTTTACGTTTTTTCCCCTGTAATTCATTTCTAATCTCATAGCATTGTGGTCAGAAAAGATGCTTGATATGATTTCAATTTCTTAAACTTACTGAGGCTTGATTTGTGACCCAAGATGTGATCTATCCTGGAGAATGTTCTGTGCACACTTGAGAAGAAAGTGTAATCTGCTGTTTTTGGATGGAATGTCCTATAAATATCAATTAAATCTATCTGGTCTATTGTGTTGTTTAAAGCTTGTTTTTCCTTATTTATTTTCATTTTGGATGATCTGTCCATTGATGTAAGTGAGGTGATAAAGTCCCCCACTATTATTGTGTTACTGTCGATTTCCTCTTTTACAGCTGTTAGCAGTTGCCTTATGTATTGAGGTGCTCCTATGTTGGGTGCATATATATTTATAATTGTTATATCTTCTTCTTGGATTGATCCCTTGATCATTATGTAGTGTCCTTCCTTGTCTCTTGTAGCATTCTTTATTTTAAAGTCTATTTTATCTGATATGAGTATTGCTATTCCAGCTTTCTTTTGATTTCTATTTGCATGGAATATCTTTTTCCATCCCCCTCACTTTCAGTCTGTATATGTCCCTAGGTCTGAAGTGGGTCTCTTGTAGACAGCATATGTATGGGTCTTGTTTTTGTATCCATTCAGCAAGCCTGTGTCTTTTGGTTGGAGCATTTAATCCATTCATGTTTAAGGTAATTATCGATATGTATGTTCCTATGACCATTTTCTTAGTTGTTTTGCATTTGTGTTTGTAGGTCCCTTTCTTCTCTTGTGTTTCCCACTTGGAGAAGTTCCTTTAGCATTTGTTGTAGAGCTGGTTTGGTGGTGCTGAATTCTCTTAGCTTTTGCTTGCCTGTAAAGCTTTCGATTTCTCTGTTGAATCTGAATGAGATCCTTGCCGGGTAGAGTAATCTTGGTTGTAGGTTCTTCCCTTTCATCACTTTAAGTATATCATGCCACTCCCTTCTGGCTTGTAGAGTTTCTGCTGAGAAATCAGCTGTTAACCTTATGGGAGTTCCCTTGTATGTTATTTGTCATTTTTCCCTTGCTGTTTTCAATAATTTTTCTTTGTCTTTAATTTTTGCTGATTTGATTACTACATGTTTCGGCGTGTTTCTCCTTGGGTTTATCTTGTATGGGACTCTGTGCTTCCTGGACTTTGGTGGCTATCTCCTTTCCCCTGTTAGGGACGTTTGCGACTATAATCTCTTCAAATATTTTCTCGGGTCCTTTCTCTCTTTCTTCTCCTTCTGGGACCCCTATAATGCGAATGTTGTTGCGTTTAATGTTGTCCCAGAGGTCTCTTAGGTTGTCTTCATTTCTTTTCATTCTTTTTTCTTTATTCTGTTCCGCAGCAGTGAATTCCACCATTCTGTCTTCCAGGTCACTTATCCGTTCTTCTGCCTCAGTTATTCTGCTATTGATTCCTTCCAGTGTAGTTTTCATTTCAGTTATTGTATTGTTCATCTCTGTTTGTTTGCTCTTTAATTCTTCTAAGTCTTTGTTAAACATTTCTTGCATTGTCTCCATCTTTGCCTCCATTCTTTTTCCGAGGTCCTGGATCATCTTCACTATCATTATTCTGAATTCTTTTTCTGGAAGGTTGCCTATCTCCACTTCATTTAGTTGTTTTTTTGGGGTTGTATCTTGTTCCTTCATCTGGTACATAGCCCTCTGCCTTTTCATCTTGTCTATCTTTCTGTGAATGTGGTTTTTGTTCCACAGGCTGCAGGATTGTAGTTCTTTTTCCTTCTCTGAACATGGTATTTTTATAAAGAAAAAAAAAAAAAAGAAAGAAAGTCTTCTCCTGTCCCAGGCCTGTAATTCCTGAATCTTCTTGTTAGTTTAGGTCTGAGATATCATGTGACATTGCTTCAGGGAACCTCCTTATGTATCTTCCTTTGCTCACATGTGACTATCTCTAGACTACATTCCTACAAATAGAACTGCTGATGGATAGATTATGCATTTAAAAATTTAATTATGTGCACCTTGAAATACTTACTGTTGGGATAGGAATGCCTTCCCTATCTTTGGGGGATTTGGGGATGTCCGCAGAATCTCTAGAAGTTTATATCTATGACAACTCAGACATAGGCCCCAGAAGCCTGCTGATCTACAGTCTTGACAACTGCCATCCAGGGCAGAGTCAGGGAGGTAGTCTTCCCCTCAGGCAGTGCCATGTGAGTGGCTGATACCATGAGGCACCACCTCTGTGGAGGCCTCACCCCACACTACTGGGAGGCATCTCGGGGGAGCCAAGGTCATTGGGAGCAGCAGCACTGCCATGCCTCATTTCAGGACTGTTCAGCCGACAGCTGTGAAGCAACTGGGGTTTTGCATTCCAGCAGTGCTGTCTGGGCATTAGCGTCAAACCCAGACAGCTTTCAGGCAGCGTGGGAACTGTTCATCCAACATTCCTCAGGAGCCCAGCTGAGTGAAGGGCCCTGCTTAAGCAGCAGTATAGAAACTCAGCTCAACAGTCAAATCAGGAAGCCCACTGCTTCCTGCTCTCGACTCCTCTCAGCCCCCACTGGGCTCAGTGCCAGTCTCATACCCTCTGAGACCCTGCAGGCCCACCCCTAGCCCTTTCCTCAGAGCATTCCCCAGTCCCAGACCTAGTTCCATATAATGAATGGCCTCCCAATCTAAGCCACAGAGTACATAATCACACACCTCATTCAGGTCCTAGAAGAAGCAGAGATGACATCGGTGATAACCAGCCCCTCCCCCCAAACACCATCACTCAATTTTATAAGCCCCCGAGTCTTCCTGAGTTGTAACCCTCATGAGCTCATGGTAACTCTTACCATTCCCTTGGAAAACACACGATTTGGCCAAAGAAGAATATTTGGGGGATGGGGTACCTACTTTGCTTCACCTAGATTTAGGGGCTTTGTACATATTTTCATTTTCTTCACAATGACCTAATAAAGTGGGTATAACTCCTCCCAGCTTGTAAATGAGAAAATTAAGGTGTATTCTTGTTTACATGACTTGCTTAGAAACTACAGCCAGGATTTGAACTTATGCCTCTCTGACTCCAGAGTCCATGATTTTTCCACTATGCTGCACTGCCTTAAGGAGGAGCCCTGTTTCTGGTGGCCTGTGCAGAACCCAGGCTCTCTTTCATCTCAGGGGTGCAAAGGAGACTGGGGATATAATTCCCAAACAGGCTGAGCCTGCTGGGTGGCGGTGTCCCCAACCTCTCCTGCTTCCCAGGAGAGCAACCTGGACAGCTGGCTTCTGCCCCAGCCTTGCAGACCCCTCGTGACACAGCCTCGGTTAGCTCTCCCTAAGGAAATGGCCAGGGAGCAAAGGAGATTAGATTGGCCGTCATTGCTTCTCAAGTCGCACAAACTGCTGCTCCCCCCAGGTCCTCACAAGACTGACGTTTCATTCCATTCTCTTCAGCAAGCCCTTTGTGCTTCTGTAGTACTTGCTCATCAGAGCCCTCCCCAAGTGAACCCCCTGACCCTCTCCTTCAGCCCCAGGAAGCCAAGTCCCTAGTCTGTGTTCTCCTAGAGCTCTGCCACCCTTTCATAATTCTTGGGAAATTTGAAGTTAAGTTAATCATATAATTCATTATTTATGCCTAAAGTATGAAGATAATGTGAGCTCCAGGAGGGCAGGCACTGCGTCTGTCTTGTTCATATGTCCCCACCCTCAGCTCCGGGATGCCACATAAATATTTGTTGAATAAATAGTAACCTATTAGGCTCTTGGATAATTCTCAGTGCCATGGGGTTTCCACAAGTGTGTCCCTCCTAACTCATCTGTGATAGGAGCCTCTGGAGATTCAGTCCTGTCTCCTAATCTTCCTAATATTTAATGAGCTCAGTGCTGGGCTCTGAGAGGACCACAAAGAATGACAAAGATACTTCCCCAGCCTCTGAGATCAACAAACTGACATTTTAGGCTGTGGCGTTTATTCATTGCCTCACCCTGTTTTGCTTCTTCAGCGGGGAGACGGCATTCAAAACCATGATGGAGTCCTTCGGCTGGGCCCGGCGACCCATGTTAGAGCGAATTCATTTGATTCAAAAAGAAATGCCCATCACCATGATCTACGGGGCCAACACCTGGATAGACACCAGCACGGGAAAAAAGGTGAAGCTGCAGCGGCCGGATTCCTACGTCCGAGACATGGTACGTTGGCCACTGGAGGAGCAGGATTGAGGTGGAAACATTGCAACATCCCAGCACGTGTTGACTGACCCAGAGTAGCTGAGTCAGGGTAGCGAAGGGTGATGGGAGAGTCGGGGGGAAAGAGGAGTGGACAGGTTGAGCTATGGTAGTGGATTTGAAAGGGTTGGCTCTCTGTAAAATCATAATTAGGGGCTTCTCACTTCTGTGTAGCTCAGTTCATCTGAAAGGCAGATTCTTGTCCAGTAGTCAGGCACAGGCACCACGCTGTCCCTCCACCCCCTGTAATTCCCACCCCAAACCAGAGCTGGGAACTGTAGAGGCTGCCATGAAGCCTTCCCACCACACTCCTCCGCCCCCCCCACCCTCATTTGCTAATGAGTATGCTTAATTAGGCTGGTGCCTGATGGACCCTGCTTTAGTGGACATGTGGATGACATGAGCAGGTCGCTGACATGAGCAGGTCGCTGGAGGGGCTGGCATGGAAGGAAAGATAAAATCAGGCGCCATGGGAGAAGTAAGGATGGGATATTGGGATTCACTGACTCCCACAGGGAAGTGCCAAGATCTGGGGAGAAAGGTGGACTGTTGTCTTAGATAAAGTAAGTGCTCATGGGCGACGGGCAAGCAGGCTTAAGGGAAAAAGAAATGGTGCAATAGCTTTCCAGTGCCTTGAATAAAGGGCTGTCCCGCCCCTGGTGGGGTCCTCCATCCACAGGAGATCGAGGGCGCCTCACACCACGTGTACGCGGACCAGCCACACATCTTCAACGCAGTGGTGGAGGAGATCTGCGACTCGGTTGATTGAGCTGCTCTCCCTAGAGGGCGAGGAGAAAGCCAGAGATTCACTCTCACCTCCCTGTCTCCTTACTTACCCCTCTGTCCCTTCCTGACCAACTAACATGTGCCAGCCAGGCAGAGTCTCGGGCTGTCCCCAGGGCAGGACCACAGAAGGAGAGCACTCCTCTCTACGCTAAGGGCTAGAGGCAAAAGCCACAAGTGGCCTTGAGCTCCCCACCCCAGGGAAGAGCATAAAGGCTTGCAGAGTGCCACCCCATTCTCTCCATGCCGAGTGTTACCCAGGTGTGGTTATGAAGGGTCACACCAAGCTGCGTCCCCCCTGTGCCAAAGGGAGGGCGGCCGCCTCCCCTGGGCGAAGGAGAGGCTCTCAGTGGCCTTTCCTGGCTCTGGAGTGTGTGTGGGGTAAGTTCCGTGCAGGAACATCTTCCTCCCCCGTCACCCCCGGCCCCCCGGCCCATGCCAGTTCTGTCCGGAGTCTGGTTGGGACTGGTTCCCACTTAAGTACCAAGAGCAGGTCCTGCAGCTCCCGTGACCTGAGAGGTCATATCCAAAGCCCTCATTAACAGAGGAGGCCCAGGGCAGGGCAGGGCATGGCTGGTCCATGGTGAGTCAGCTCTGTTCCAGGAGAGCTAGGGCTGGCACCCGGGTCTGCTGAGAGCCAGTGCTCACAGCAGACTCTGTTTGCTAAGGTTTGAGGCAAGCACCGTTGCCATGGGGCTGGTCCTGGCTGAGGATAAGCCCAACCCAGCCCTGCGTTCCAGCCTCATTGTACGGGGGTGCTGTTTGCCTGCCCTGTGTCTCAGCCCCAGCTGCCTAAGCTGGGAACATTCAAGTGCTTCCTTTCTGCCCCCTCTTCCTCCCGCTGGGAGGCCTCTGGGCCTCCCTCTGTGCCTTGGGCCCTGAAGCCCCACCCATAGTGTTGAGAAAGGTGGCTCCTGGTGGAGAGAAGGGAAAGGCCCTTCAACCCTGAGCTGTGTCTGGATCCTCGTCCTCTCTAGTATCTGCAGGGTTTTTCTACCTGCCCCCGGAGCTGAGGCTCACGTGAGCCTCCGCCCAGGGTCCAGTGGGGAGCCTCCAGCCGGCAGTTGCCTGTCCTCATCAGCCACAGGATGGTTCTCACTGCCTGGCCCTCCATCCCTGCCACCTGTCCTTCTGGTCTCCAGCTCATCAGCCCCCGACCCCCCGTCACTCTCTCCCAGCGGCTGGTTCCAGGTGCTGCTCCGAGGTTCTGGGCAGTAGGCTGGGCCTGGCCCCAGAACCAGGGCAGCTCTTGCCTACTCCTTCACTTTTGTAAAGCCAACCCTTTCACCAGAATAGTATTAACTCCTGGTGCTTTGTACTACTGGTCCAGCTGCCTTGGGCTCCTTTTCTATATTAATAAATAAATGAGTCAAAACTGCCTTTGGTGATGATGTTTAATATTGCTCCAACAAGAGTGGTGCTGAATTCACAACAGCTCCTGTGCCGCCTGAGTCAGAGGAGGGAGCCCCGAGAGGTACCCACGCACGGGCCACTCGACTCCCTCTCCCGTTTAGTGCAGCATCCGCCCCTTAAGAGGATGGATAAGGGCTGGATGGGCCAAGCCCCAACTCACAGGAGAATTAGGCTGAACTGGGTGCTCCCTACTGCCCATTAAATAGCCCTATCATCTGAAGTTCACCTTGGCCTTCACCTGGACTGCTCCCTAGGGCCTATTCTAACTCCTACTCACCCTCAACCTCAACTCAAATATTCCTTCTGCAGGGAAGCTTTCCCCTGAACCCCTAGACTAGACTCGCACCCCCTCTTCTGTGTCTCCAAGGCACACTCGAATGCCCCTTGGTAAAACTCATAAACTTGTAGTCACTTGTTTCGCGTCTGTCTTTCCTCCCTAGACCACAAGCTGCTTAAGGACAGGGGGCACGTCTGGCGCCTAGTTCATGTTCAGCAGATGTTTATTTTGATTGAGCCAAGGGAAGTGAGGCACGCCAAGTGTTCAGACATGTTCAAATCATTACCAGCGGTGCCTGCTGTGCTGGCTGACTCCAGCTAGGCCCAGAATTTAACAGCTCAAAATGGCACTTAATCCTACATTTGTCATCATGAATGAATGAATGAACAAGTGAATGGAACTCCTGGGTATAATTACAAAGCTCTGGTCTATCCGAGGACCCTGCATATTCTCTGACTGAAGATTGCTTGATGGACAACACCTGCCGTATGGAGGCGAGGGCAGGTTTTTGTTTTTGTTTTTGTTTTGGCCTTGCCACTCGGTTTATGGGATCTTAGTGCCCCAACCAGGTATCGAACCTGGTTGTGAACCTCGGCAGTGAGAGTGCCGAGTCCTAACCACTGGACCACCAGGGAAGTCCTGAGGACAGGTATTTAGAGCCAAGCACTAGGGCTGTGATAGTGAAGAAATGTGGTCCCTGCCTCCACGGGAAATTACATTCTACATGAAGACTCGTGTTTAATCAGATTATTGCATCAATTAGTAAAAAATTGCAACTGAAAAGTGCAGCCCTTGAGAGGTTGGGAAGGCGTCCCTGGGGAAGTGATGACAGCTGAGCCTGAAGGAAGAGCAGGTGAAAGGAGTGGGGGGGGCAGGTCTGTGGAGAGATCTATTAGCAGGAACAATGGCTGTGAAATGAGGTATAGGGTGCGGATCCAGTCCTGCAGGTCCTCTGACTGTGAGAAGAATGTCGTGTTCATCCTAAAAACGATGGAAAGAAATAACTGGAGCGGGACTTCCCTGGCGGTCCAGTGGTTAAGACTTCATGCTTCCACTGCAGGGGCACAGGTTTGATCCCAGGTCAGGGAACTAAGATCCCGCATGCCGTGTGGTGCAGCCAAAGGAAAAAAGAAAAAAGAAAGGAAAAAGAAAAAAATAATAACTGGAGTGAGGGTCAGGGTAGGGTGGGGAGTGTGACAGAATCTGACTTGAGACTGGAAATGACCACTCTGGCTGCTGTGTTGAGTACCGATTGGAGGGGGATGAGTCCCCACAGGGGAAACTTTGAGGCCACGGAGTGGTCCAGGCCAGTGATGCTGGTAGCTTGGACTTGGCCAGTGATTAGTAGACATGCAGAGAAGATGCAAGAAATGTTTCGGAGGTAAAATCAAAAAGACTTGATGTCAACGCTGAGTGCTGCTACCATCCCCTTGCAGGAAGGGCCAAGTAAGGCAGTAGTCAGCAAACCCACTCACATCACAAAACAATCTAGGGTATTTTTTTAAATATAAATTCCTCGGCTGTATACTCCAGAGTTTGATTCAGTATACCTGGGTGGAGTTTGACCATGACATCTGCATTTAAACACATTCCCTAGAAGATTCTGAGGCCCCCTGTCTGCAGGTACTGGTCTAAGGGACCCTGTGTCTCTGACCCTGACCCAGAAGATCCATGTGGAAAAGTAGGGCCTATGGCCCTGAAAGTTCATCTCCTGTTCGCTCCTCTCTTTGGGAGGCTGTATAACATGCTGATCTGATTTTCCCAAACCCAACGCAATGCAAACACATTCCTCAGGAGTAGGTACAAGAAGAGTCTAAGGGTACAAATGAAGTTATTTACAAAACAGGAATAGAGTTACAGATGTAGAGAACAAACTTACGGTTACCGGGGGGAAAGGAAGAGGGATAAATTGGGAGATTGGGATTGACATATACACACTACTATATATAAAATAGATAATAAGGACCTACTGTATAGCACAGGGAACTCTACTCAGTACTCCGTAATGACCTATATGGGAAAAGAATCTAAAGAAGAGTGGATATATGTATATGTATAACTGAGTCACATTGCTGTACAGCAGAAACTAACACAACATTGTAAATCAACTATACTCCAATAAAATTTTTTTTTAAAAGTCTGAAGAAGGTCACCCAGAGTGCCCCATTTACACTACCATGCCCAAACACATGGATGCATGCAAGCATGTGCACACACACACACACACACACACACACACACACTCCATCTGACTGGGGCATTCCTAATGTTCCCAGGGCTGGGACTAAGAAGTCACTATGAACATACTACCCAATCAGCACCTTTCCTGGTGGGTTCTAAGGATTTATGGTAAGAGTTCATGCTATAAACTCGGGCTCCTCAAAGCCCTAGCAGTTTACAAGGAGGGATTCCACAGATAGACATAAAGGGCTGTGACTAACTCCAGACCCAGAAGGTCCTGCACTGTTCAGTGGCTAGCAGGAAATGTGCTAAATATAGCTTCGTCTTTGGGAGATAGACACTGAAATACGTGTGCTAAAAATGCAGTCTGGTTTCATTGCCAAAAGGGTGGTGAAATCTTGATGAATACCTCTGTCCACTCTGGCATGTCATGCTGAAATCTCACAGCTGCAGGTACAGTTTGTGAGCAGATAGAAAATAATCCTATTGGCTGATAAGTGTCCAATGAATGGTGCAAAACATCACTTTTCTCATCATGTGACCTGTCAGTTCACACCAAGTCCTTCTTAGATGGGGTCTGGAGGGTCCTTCTTCTCTGATCTCCACCCCCTCTCCCAGGGTCCTGGTCTATCTGGAGAAAGCAAGTGAGATGCTTGAGATTTTGAGGGTCCGTGCCAACCCCATCCAGGTGAAATAGCTCAAGATGAACCATTTCTTCACTTGCTCATGTTGACTGTTTTTCATAGCATAAGCTCAGCATTATTATACTAGAAAAGCCTTTGCCTTTATCCTACTAAACATCACTCTTCACTAGGGTTGAGGAGGAAAGACAATCTCAGCTTGGCACCTGTGAGAATAATGAATTCCTAGACAGAATACTAAGGATTCATTGATGCCAACAGATGCACAGAGGCTTCCCCCAACCCAGGAAGACAAGACCACATTCTCCTGGTTGGTGACTCTTAATGGGGTAGGAGGAGCCCTCTGCAGACCTGACCTTGCTAATGATGCTCCTTCCTCCAGTGTGTTCTGAGGCCTGATGCAGAGTTTGTTATAGGCAACCTTTAGTTGATACATGTGAGAACAAATTATACAACCAGAAGAAACCTGGGACAAAGAGGACTCTGAAGGACGTGTGGTTGCAGACAATATTTTCATCTCCTCAGTGCAAAGTGTCTGACTTTGGAAAAGAAAGAGCACAAGGCTGACACCTGACAACTGATGTAGTGTCAAGGACAGAGTTTGGAGGAGGGCTTGTGACTTAAGACAAAAGATTTATGGACCTCTGATAAATTATAAGGTAACTAAAAAAATGGACATTATGTACTTCCCAAAATTTTCAAGGAAAGAAAAAAGTGTCCAAATAAAGCTGCTTAAACATGTATTACATCAGTGGTTTCCTACACGGGTCTGCAGACTAAAGCTGGTCCATGACAAAGGGTTTCTGGTCTACGATGAAATAATTTTTTTTCAATATTTTTAAATTCTGAAATTATGTCCTTTATAACCCTACCAAGATTTTTTTTTTTTTTTTTTTTTTTTGGTTGCATTGGGTCTTTGTTGCTGTGCACGGGCTTTCTCTAGTTGTGGAGAGCGGGGGCTACTCTTCGTTGCAGTGCGCGGGCTTCTCATTGCAGTGGCTTCTCTTGTTGCGGAGCACAGGCTCTAGGCGCATGGGCTTCAGTAGTTGTGGCTCGTGGGCTCTAGAGTGCAGGCTCAGTAGTTGTGGTGCACGGGCTTAGTTGCTCCATGGCATGTGGGATCTTCCCAGACCAGGGCTCAAACCTATGTCCTCTGCATTGGCAAGCAGATTCTTAACCACTGCGCCACCAGGGAAGCCCTAACCCTACCAAGATTAAGCTATGTTCTTTAATGAAAAGATATTGACATTCTAAGATTGGGGTGGAAGGGAATGTCATTTCTTGCTTGCCAAACACATCAATTTCGAGGGATTTTCCCCTATCATTGATTAATTTTAATAAAATCCTAAAGTCTGGGACGTGCTGCATTAGAGAAGACCAGAATAGGAAAGGAACTTGTAAATTTTTTACATGCAGAAGGACAAAAAAATTTTTAAGACTGACAATATCTCGTGATGCCAATGGTGAGGAAGATGGACATTTTCGTACAATGTTTGTGGGTGAGGAAATTGTTACCACAAATTTTGTAGACAATTTGGTAGACTCTACCAAAATAATCTACTGAAATTTAAAATGACAAACGCTATAAGTCATGAGTACTAAGAGTAGGAATTTATGCCAATAACTTTTAGCACCATTGACAAAATACTAGAAATCTCAGTACCCATTGTTTATAAAAGTGACACCTAAAAATATCTTATATAGTTTTATAGGTATTGGCAAGGAATGATATTTTAAAATATCAAATTGCATACAATTCATATAACACCATCCCATTTTTGTACAATAAAAGTTAAGTGTGTATGAATAAGTATGTGTATGTTCTATAAGCATAAATTACTTAATTAACAACGTTTGCTGCTGGAGAGTAGAACTGGCTGGTAAAACTCTCATGGTTTATTTTATACACTTCTGTACTGGCGGAAATTTTACAATTACTGTGTATTTTCATAGTTCAAAATTAAGGAATAGAAACAAAAAAATCTCTCCTGCCAAAGGTAATCCTCACTTTGATTTATGTTCATCTGTCAGTTGTGTGGGTGAGCTCCATCAGACAGGAGTCAGGTGTGCTCACTTTGATTTGTACCTGGTCCAGCACAGACATTTACCTGTAGCTGAAAAAGCTTGTAGAAGCAAAAAGCATTGCAGGAATGGGCTCCCAGTGGGCTGTATAAGGGCAAATACAAGTAAAGTAAGAGGCTGTGAAATAAAATTCATATTTTATGGCAAGACAAAAAATTTAAACATAAAAAATTCTTCTCTGCCCTTTGGCTTCCTCTCTTCCCCCACTGTGCACTGTGTGTCTGCATTATGCAACACCAGACCTTCCCCATTGGCAGGAATACCTGCTTAACCATAAAAAGCAACATTCTCCCAGCATCAACACGACAACTCCTACAAAGATAGCATGACTTCTTGATCTTGTAAGGGGTCACATTACCCACCACGATGACGTTTAGATCTGGATCATGTAAACTGTCAATAATACATTATTTGATGTGCAGTCTTCTGTCTCAAAAAAATTATATAACTGTGCCTTGACTTCTAATGGGGAGAACAGTTCTCACAGCTTTCTGAGATGCTCTTCCCAAGTTATAATCTTCAAATTTGGCTCCAATAAAATTTTCCATTTCTTTCTTAGATCGACTGATTAATTTTTCGTCAACGAGGCTTAAAAGGGAAGAGCTGTCTCTCCTCTCCCTTTTCTTAGACATCTACTTTAGAAAACTTGTGACTTCTACGTTTGTTCTTTGAAATGTATATAAATATTAAAGTATGTATAGGTATATAAATATTAAAGGTATCAATATATGCATCTTTAGCCTTGAAAATTTAAATCAGACTCTGGCCAGCTTTCTGACCCAGCAAGTCTTTCTTAAGGAACTGGGAACCATGTCTTTGAAGTGGAATTGAAACTGTGCACCTCAAATTGGGACTGGAACCCACTCGGCCGGGACTCAAACCCGGCCAAAACCCACAGTCTTCCAACTGACATCACACACCTGGTTTCAGGACTTAATGAAGCTCAGGTTCTTGACGTCTCATCGCAGAAAGAATTCAGTGAGAGACAAAGTGATAGGTAAGAAGTGGATTTATTTAGACAGAAACACACTCCACAGACAGAGTGTGGGCCACCTCAGAAGGTGAGAAAGGCACCAGGTATGGGGTTGTCAGTTTTTATAGGGGTGGGTAATTTCATAGGCTAATGAGTGGGAGGAGTATTCCAGCTATTTTAGGAAGGGGCAGGGATTTTGAGGAATTGGGCCACCGCCCAATTTTTTTTTTTTTTAAGGAATTTTGCTTTTTTAAAAAATTTTATTTATGGCTGTGTTGGGTCTTCATTTCTGTGCGAAGTCTTTCTCTAGTTGTGGCGAGCGGGGTCCACTCTTCATCGCGGTGCACGGGCCTCTCACTGTCGCTGCCTCTCCTGTTGCGGAGCACAGGCTCCAGACGCGCAGGCTCAGTAGTTGTGGCTCACGGGGCTAGTTGCTCCGCGGCATGTGGGATATTCCCAGACCAGGGCTCGAACCCATGTCCCCTGCATTGGCAGGCAGATTCTCAACCACTGCGCCACCAGGGAAGCCCACCGCCCACTTTTTGATCCTATGGTCGGTCTTGGAACTGTCATGATGCCTGTGGGTGTGTCATTTAGCTTGCTGATGTGAGCTTGCTGATACTGAGGCTCAACGTCTAGTGGAAAAAGTTGACTTGTCCGCCATCTTGGATCCATTTGGTTCTACTCAGTTTATGTCATGTCCTCGGGCTATGTCATTCTTACAAAGGTTGTGCCCTGCCTCCTTCCCTCCAGTTTCAATTCAATTTGGCACTGGTGTACAGAGAAGCTGAGTTTTCGGCATCATTCCTGTGTCTTCTAAGGGGATCTAGTTAATGTATAATGCAGATGCACAATGCACACTAAAGAGGAGGGAGGAGTGGGTCAAATGGCAGAGAAAATGGTGATGGTTAAAATTTTCTTGTCCTGCCTTAAAAATAATTTTGTTTTGTCACACTAATGTAGGTTCCTAGGAGAAAGAGGGTAGGGGACCCAAAATTAACAATACCTAGTTTTCTGCCCTCACTGGCATTTGCTGTCTCTTGGGGAAGACAGGCAGACAAGTGTACCAACCACACAAAGGATGAGGAGGCCTAGAAGAAGGAAGTGACTTCTGTGGGCTGAGAATGGAAGTACTCGGCTAAAGGTTCCCAGTGGGAACTTGGAAATTTGTAGGAACTTGTTTCTGCTTTTTTTTTTTAATTTTATTTATTTTTTGCTGCATTGGGTCTTTGTTGCTGCACGTGGCCTTTCTCTAGTTGCAGCAAGCGGGCTACTCTTTGTTGCGGTGCGCAGGCTTCTCACTGCAGTGGCTTCTCTTGTTGCGGAGCACAAGCTCTAGGGGCGTGTGCTTCAGTAGCTGCAGCACGTGGGCTCAGTAGTTGTGGCTCGCGGGATCTAGAGCGCAGGCTCAGTAGCTGTGGTGCACGGGCTTAGTTGCTCTGCAGCATTTGGGACCTTTCCGGACCAGGGATCAAACTCATGTCCCCTGCATCGGCAGGCGGACTCTTAACCACTGTGCCACCAAGGAAGTCCTAACTTTTTAAATTTAAATATAACACATACACAGACAAGCACACAACTCACAAGCTCAATGAATTATCATAAAGTGAACACACCAGTGTAACCACCACTTAGGTCATGAGATAGCGCCCCAGAAGTCCCTCTCTAACTCCTTTCCTCCATCCCAAAGGTAACCTTTATCCT
The DNA here is from genome assembly GCF_964374135.1 of Grampus griseus. Classification (NCBI taxonomy): domain Eukaryota; kingdom Metazoa; phylum Chordata; class Mammalia; order Artiodactyla; family Delphinidae; genus Grampus; species Grampus griseus. Next base: position 74,749,303 of record NC_139018.1, on the reverse strand, counting down.
GATTTCTAACATCATGGGTTAGTTTTGCCTGTTTTTGAAATTCATATAAATGGATCCATATAGTATGTGTTGTTTTGTATCTGGCATCTTTTGCTCAATCTTACATTTGGGAGGTTCAACTGTGCTGCGTGTGATCCATTTTCATTGCCATTTAATAGTTCATCCTTTCACATATGTACACATACCCCTTTAGTCAACTAGCTTGAATGGATCTGTTTTTTTTAATTCAAAGTATCAATGACTAAGGAAATGATATCATTTTTCTAATCAGGAAGTTTTTTTTAAGATCTGAAGCAGAACTCTTACTCTATAGAAATTTATTTAACATGAATAACGTATAAATTTACGGATAAAGGCACAAACTTACTATAAAGATCAATGATCTCAGAACAGTACCTATATGAGGACAATCCTTCCAGAAAGTTTAAGGCTGCCACCTAATCCTGCTTTAACTTCAGCCACTCCCATGCCTGCCTTCCTCTTACCTGAACATGTTAATAGCTCTGGCGACTGGCTAATTATAATAAGTGACAAGGACAAATATTTTCCAGACCCAGCAAACAATTTTATGATGTGCTAGCAATCCCCATGAGGATGCTGCTCATAAGTTTTTTATAAAAAGCATTAGCTTCACTATATAATTGCTGTTTTGTATTAGCCACTACCTCTCTCCAATTGTAAATGATCATAGAATTTTGGAGATGAAAGAATCCCGGTGCTACAACCTTCTCATTCCGCAGATAGAGATATTAAATCCAATACAGGTCAAATGAGTTACCCAAGGTAATAAAACTGTTGAAGGAATAAAACCCAGCTCTCCTAAAAGGGAACCCTCATACACCACTGGTGAGAATGTAAGTTGGTGCAGCTACTATGGAAAACAGTATGGAGGTTCCTCAGAAAACTAAAAATAGAGTTGCCATATGATCCAGCAATCCCACTCCTGGGTAGATATCCAGACAAAACTGTAATTTTAAAAGGTACATGCGGGACTTCCCTGGTGGTCCAGTGGCTAAGACTCCATGCTCCCAATGCAGGGGGCCTGGGTTCAACCCCTGGTCAGGGAACTAGATCCCACATGCCGCAACTAACAGTTCAAATGTTGCAACTAAATATCCCGCATGCCACAACTAAAGATCCCACAAAACACAATGAAGATCCGCGTGCCGCAACTGAGACCCAGCACAGCCAAATAAATAAATAAATAAATACATGCACCCCTACGTTCATAGCAGCACTATTCACAATAGCCAAGACATGGAATCAACCTAAATGTCCATCGACAGATAAATGGATAAAAAAGATATACAATGGAATACTACTCAGCCATAAAAAAGAACAAAATAATGCCATTTGTAGCAACATGATCGGACCTAATATTATGATACTAAGTGAAGTAAGTCAGAAAGAGAAAGACAAATACCATATGACATCACTTATATATAGAATCTAAAATATGACACAAATGAACTTATCTATGAAACAGAAACAGACTCACAGACATAGAGAACAGATCTGTGGTTGCCAAGGGGGAGGTGGGGTGGGGGTCGGATGGATTGGGAGTTTGGGGTTAACAGGTGCAAACTAGTATCTATAAAATGGAGGGACTTCCCTGGGGGTCCAGTGGTTCAGAATCTGCCTTCCAATACAGGGGACGTGGGTTCGAGCCCTGGTTGGGGAACTAAGATCCCACGTGCTGCGGGGCAACTAAGCCTGGGCACCCCAACTACAGAGCCCACATGCTCTGGAGCCCGAGTGCCACAACTAGAGAGAAGCCCGCATGCCACAATGAAAAGCCGTCACGCCACAACAAAAGATCCCACATGCCCAACTAAGACCCGATACAGCCACAAAAAATAAATAGATAGATAAATAAATAGATACATACATTTTAAAAAATGGATAAACAACAAGGTCTTACTGTATAGCACAGGGAACTATATTCAACATCCTGTGATAAACCATAATGGAAAGGAATATAAAAAATAATGTCTATAACTGAATCACTTTGCTGTACAGCAGAAATTAACACAACATTGTAAATCAAATATACTTCAATTAAAAAAACAAACAAACAGCTCTCCTGACTAGAGCAGTTTGTTGGAGAAGAAAATCAATGAAAGCTGGAGTTACAGGCAAAGGAGTCATGTGAGATTAAGACTGAGCATGCATAAATAACTTACAGTCTTGAGACAGAGGGCAATGAGCACTGGAATGTGAGTAGAAGGAGCCAGGCACTGGGTCAAGTTACCACTTATCAATTATATGACTCCCTGAAGGCAGAAACTAGATTTTATTCATCTTGGTGTTCTCTAAGCCTAGTACCACATAAGGGACGTGAGAGAGGCTCAGTGAGTGAGTGAGCAAGCAAGCAAGTGGATACGAAACCGTACACGCTGGAGAAGTTTATGTAGAGAAGGAAAAAAGGATGAAGCTTCGGGGAAAGCCCTTGGTTAAATCACCATGGGGAACAAGAGGAATAGTCAGAAAGCAAACCAACAGAAACAGAACCGTGCAGGGTTAAGAAGCAGGGGAGGAGAAATCCAAGATGGCAGAAGCGTCAACAGTGCCAAATATATGGAGAGGTTATGAAGAACAAGAATGAAGAGAAAGTCATTAGTCATTTACAGAAATAAGGCAAAATGTCTGTTACTAAGCTAGACCAGCAGCATATCTTGGCTGGGCACGAGTTGGGGTTCCAGTACATCTGGGAAGAGCAGATAACATCCATCCTCCACCTGGCACCATTGACATGCTTCCTAAGGTCACACCCCAGAGCATCCACTTATGTTAATTAGTGCCTTGAATGCTGCAGCAGAGCTAAGAAGTGCCCCCTCATATCTATTAGCATATACCAATTTGCATATAAAGTGAGGACTCTCCCAGCGGTTCAAAGGGACTGAAACTCTAATCTTCTTGTAGATTTAAGGACATAAAAATAGATCTGACAGTGGCCCCAGCCTGAGGATAAGTTTCAGGAAAGGACTATGGAATCCCTAACAGGGAGCTTAACACAGGGAAGAAAGTGTATGAACTGGTGGGCTATGCTCAGCACCAAATCTTTGGTGCACTGTGTGTCTTCCATTCTGGCAGTTCTTTGGAAGAATCTGTGAGTTTTGGGGCTTCTGAATTGATAGACCTTTTTCATTAAAGCTTCTGATATTTTGGGGCTCAGTTCTCTTTACTATGGAGCCCCATCCCTTTCTGAACTTAACTGGCCTAGGAGTAGGTTCTATGAGCAACTTGACTGTGTTCAGCATGGCTCATAGCAGACCAGTGATGTAGGAGTTTCTGAAAGTGGTAGTGGTTACAGTGGCTCCTCTTGTTCCCTCGCTGGCAGTAGCAGAGGACTTTGAAGTGACCCAGACCAGCTGTTATGGTGATTCAGTCCTCAGCATTTATCAAGCACCCTCCTGAAACACAGTAGACCCTGAGATGCTCAGTAAATGCAGCTGAATGATGACTTCAAAGAAGCCTTTAGAATAAACTGATATCAAAGCCATTGCAAAAACCAGGTAGCAGTGTGAGAATCCTCAAAATGTCACTTATCTCTTCCCCAGACCATCATTGACCGTACATGTCTCAGGTCACCACGCTAGGTCAGGACCAGAGGGTCAGAAGAGTGAAGAGTTCACAGTTCAGCAGCCCTGGCTTTAAATGTCAAGAAGAATAGTGACAGGGATGTCACCATCAAAGCCCCTCATGGCACTGATGCCACTGGTGTTTGCACACCCTGGCCTGGCTTCTGCTAGGCAAGCGCAGGTTTGCTTTTGCCTTTTAGCTCTCAACATTTACTGACACTTCCTTCATCTTGGACACTTCAGGTAGGCACTGGACACACATCAGCGAACAAGCCCAGTCCTTGCCCTCCAGGGGTTTACGGTTTTGAGCAGAAGGTCCACAGATGAACTCCAGGGTATTCTGGGAAAACCCTTGAAATATATGTGAAATGGTGTGTCTATGTAGATTAGGGTGAGGATGGGAAGAGTCAAATTCTCATATGACTTTGTGACTCAAAAACGTTAAGAACCACTGATTGGAACCATCCATTTCCCTCATTTCTAGGTTCTTTGTAAGTAATCAACCACTTAGAGCACCTCCCGGTGTCTCTCACCTTTTACTGTGTCCATGACTTGCCTTCCTCGCCAGCTCATGGCAGACCCCTAGCGGTGGAGGAGGGGAGCACACCTCATGATTGCCATTATCTCAGTTCCCAGGGGCTCTGTCCCAGGAAGGATGAGTTTACCCAGGGAGTGGCCGGCCGCCCCTGCTCTTTTGGATGACTCTGGGCTCATCCAGTGAGCAGGCCCCTGCCTACTCCCTGACAGGCAGAATGACTAGGGAGGAATTTTTAACTCTTTCTGAGGTACTGCTTGCTTCCCAAGACTTCTCCATGCTAGACATCCACTGACTGAGATGGAAGAACACACTTTTCTTTTACAAAGGGTCAGTGAGATCTCAGGGAGTGGTTCTGACTGGGAGGAATAGGGCAGAGGGAGGGAATAGACTGGGCAGAGCATTTCTGGTTAGCAGTCCTATCTCTCATGCAAATTAACCAAATGTCATTCTGAAATGCTCATCACTCCTAAGTACATTTTTGTTAGTGTGACTCTCTTGAAACACAACACACCCACCTCCAGACACTCTCGGAGCTTAAGAAGGGAGGGACAGACTCCCCTGGTCTTCCCTTAGACGGCATCACCAATCTCCTCCTAGATGCTTTACCATTCTGCCAATTTCTGTAAGATAGAAAACACATTTAAAGAAAAAAATATGTGTGATGAAGTGTTCTAATGAGATTGAACCCCCCAATTTTTGAAAATGTAATGTCTAAAAGCCAGAATAAGTTATTTTAAACTTATCAGCAATTTTCAGATTCAATTTGGGGAACAGACTATGTTTGTTTGGTAAAACATTCCAATGGCTTTATGGCAGCAAAGCCAAAATAGTGTCTTCAATGGTTAAGACAGAGAGAGGTACACTGCTCTCTTTCATGACATTGAAATGGCTTGCATTATGGAGTGAGATCCGTCTCTGCAGAAAAAGATGTGTCCTGAGAAGTGAGCCTGGGGCTAAAATGGGGTTTTCCCTTCTTGCTGGGTCTCAAAGATCAGGGTCCTGCACCCAGGGATGAAAGGAGCAGAGAGAGATATAGGCAAGGGTACTACATGGCAGAAGGTAGGTTTTGTGGCCATGTGGCAGCAGAATGAGGGATGAGGAAAGTGTAAAAGAAAAAAAAACCAAAAACCCTGTCTAGGTATATATGGCTGGTGGACTCCAAGAATAATAATTTCCTGTATCTCGTTTTATGGGGTTTTCCTCCCTCTTTCCTATACTAGAAGTCCTTCCTATTATCCCAAAGCTTCAGTACGTGCTGGTCTGTGATGTGCTTGGACAGATAATACAGGGGTCTTCGTCTGTACTTGGGGTGAGGAGGTATGGGGAAAGCAGTAGCAGTTGGAGAAGCTGGTCACAAGATGGCCAGAGGTCCCGCAGAACTCCAGAACCAGCAGGGCTAGGCAGAAAATGTAAGTATCCTCTGGGAATTACATGGGTGGGGAACCAGTCTACAGCTGAACTTTTAGTGGTGGATCAGGATCCGAGCTTGGACTTTTGTGATTTTAAACACTGAAGGGAAGGATGACCTTTGGAGACTAGAGAAGCCAAAGACTTCAGAGTTAGTTAGTTGGTTAGTTAGTTAGTTAGTTAGTACTTGAGTTGCCCCCAAATCATTTATGGCCAAATGTCATGAAAGCATGAACAGTAAGACTTAAAGGCGTTTAGAGGAAGGAAAGGTTGCTCTTCCCCATGATGGCTGGGAAGGCTTCACAAAAGAAGAATCTGAACCTGATCTAGAAGAGGAGGTAGCAGTTGGAAAGGGGGAGCAGCAGAAGAGCACTCCTGTTAGGAGACATGGCAGGAGAAAAAGCAGGAAGACCAAGGGTAACTGTGCTTTAAACAAGGAATGGTCCTGTCTGGCTGGAAGCAAGCCTATATTCTTGAGTATTCATCCTCCATACTTCAAATTACTTTAGGTCCCATTCCTGAGGTCCAAGGATGAGAACATATTACGCTCACCTCAGTGGAGTAATCAAAGGTACTGAAGACATCTCGAGTCAACTGGTATCATTCTCAGAGAGAGACCAATCATCCCAAGAGGATGAGAATTGTTCTAAATGATTCACCCTTGGTTTTCTCATGCCTCACATCCCCTTCTCAAAAGGTACTCCTGCATCTCACACCCAAAACCCCTGAAAAATGCTGCAAGAAATGCACAGCTCCTCTTCTGCCCAGATCCCACAGCTACTCTCCTCTGTGCAAAGACTCCTCTGGGAAAGAGGTGTTTTGCTTTCTTGTTTTCATTTAAAAATGCTTATTCAGCACCTCTTCTGTGCCAAGCCTGTTCTAAGTATAGAGTACACAGCAATGAACACACCAGTCTCTGCCCTCATAGAGTTTTCCTTCTAGTAGGGAAGACAGACAAATATAAATATGTAAATAAAATGTCAGGTAGTGTTACGAATAAAAGTAAATAAGCATAGTAAGGGGACAGGGAAGGATAAGAAGGGACTCTGTTTTACACATGATGGACAGGAAAAGTCCATCTAAAGAGGTGACATTGAGCAGAGAGAGGCTGTAGGTGTGGAGGCCCATGCCTTGAGATGGGCCCAGGTTTTGAGAAGGCCACTCTGGGTGGGCAAGCTCAGTGGACACAGTGGATGAAGAGGTGGAGGGGCAGACACAGACTCCTAGGAAAGGGACACAGGAGGAATCATCCTGTAGCTCCTGGACGTGGACCACTCCCACCCATCACAGCCACACAATGCCCATGGTCGTAACCCCACTCCAGCCCTTGGAAGGGCCTTGCCTGCCATTCTTCCCTCACTCCCTCAACCAGACTCACTAAACTTTCCCAAAGTTGCTATGCTCTGCAACTGGGGGATAAAAGGGCAAACTTCCAGCTTCAAAGTTAGAGCAATCAACAGCCAAGGGATTTGAGGTGGCTGGCGCCTTATTAGCACAATGTTGTAATGAGTCTCCAGAGAAGCTCCACAACTTCACTCCAGAGAGGGGAAAGTTTCCCTCAGTGAATCAATACTTGGGTCTCCAAGTTTCAAAATTCCACAGAAACCGGGAAACCATCCAAACACATCTAGGTACTAGATGCACATGGAGTCACAAAGTCTCCCAAAAATGACTTACGCCAAGGCCTTGGTAGGGATGCTACTCCTGAATGTAGATGAAGGTTAATACAGCAGGACCCCTGGGGTGCCCGTGGTGGAGCTAAATGAATCTCATCACCCACAGTTACACCTACAGCTCAAAAGGAAAGGACAGGAGGACAGATCCCAAGGCCATCGCCACAGGGTGGTTCTCTTGCTCCCTCACCCACAGAACCCAATAGCAAGGGTCAGAGTCCTCTCAGCTGAGAATGTAATGGTTTTGATGAAGCTAGAAAGGCAAGAAGCTCCTGAGAGCCTGGAAACCCCCTCCAGCTGGGTAACCAGGAAAATCCAAGAGTAGCTGCTTCTCAGCCCTGAGGTAACTTGGGGTCTGTTTAAGGTAGCTGAGTGGTTGGAAAATGAAGAGCATGGGGTTTGTCAAAGAGGATGCAACACAACCAGGCTACATAACAATAGTGAACATTTACTGAACATTTATTACGTGTGTTTCATACATGTTATCCCGAATCCTCCAAGGAGACCCTATGAGCTAGGTGCTGTAATCCTGAAATCCACTCCCCCGAGGAGGGGACTGAGGCACAGAGACCAACAGGCACTTGCTTCCAAAGTTACATAGCTAGCTAATGGAACAGTCAGGATTTAAAACCAGGTCAGAATCCAGAACCCGTCCCCCTAGATGTTACAATACATGGCACTCTGGAAACGATCCTGTAGCCCAAATAGTCTCAGTATGGCTCTGGATATAGTGGGCACCAACTATCTTTTGGGTGAATGACATTTTGCTTTTCTTTTTGGCTGTGCCTCACAGCATGCGGGATCTTAGTTCCCCGACCAAGGGTCGAAACCGTGACCCCTGCAGTGGAAGCATGGAGTCTTCACCACTGGACCGCCAGGGAAGTCCTGTGAATGACTTTTTACTGTCAGGGAAATTTGCCTGACCAATGTCATAAGGATTGTTTCTCTTGGAAAATCCCATACTTTTGTTAAGTGCCTGGTTGGTATGAACTCTTCATTCCCAGAAGAGTAAAGAGCTGGGCTCTGTGAACTCCAGGGCCCCTCCCTGGCTTGTACTCAGAGTTCTGATGGAACTGCTCTGGGTGAGATACAAGGCAGAGGCTAATCCACAGAGGGAATCTGTGGAGCTCAGCAGGCCTACTGTAGGCAGAACCTGATCTACACTCTTGCTGTTTCAGGGCACTGGACACCGTCCTGGCTAACCCTATACAGTTATGTGAGTTGCAGTTGCCCCTGGGTCTGTTTGAGAAACGATTCAACTGTCTTCTCTCTCCAACCAAAGGGATAGCCGCCTCACCTCCACAATGTGACACAGAGAGTATCTATGGAGCTCTTAAAGACAAGCAAGGGGAAGCAGCTGCATGGTCTCCTACAGAAAGCCATTCCCTCTACTACCCAATCTAAATATTTCCTGTCACACACCAGAGCATTTCCACTCTCCATGAGGAAAAACAACAGAGGGTAACAACTGTCTGCTTATAATTCAAACAGCCACTATGTCCCTTCCAATGGCCAGCTCCCTCTCTTCTAGATCATTTCTGAAGCATTCTTAGATGTCTATTATAATTATATAAATAGATCTGATTTTTTCCAGCTTATTATGAAAATGTTCAAATACACAGGAAAGCATAAAAAAAATAGTACAATGAGCACCCCAAACCCACCATCTGATGCAAATTTTTAACTCTTAGTGAGCATCTAGGCTTCTATGGATAGATGACATTTCTAAAGACAGGTAAAAGTTTCAAATATTCACAAGAAACCTAATTAATGACTATACTCAAGGTGAAATATTAAAATAATTCATTCATAAAATAATAACATTGAAATCAGAAATATATGTTTGATATTCACTAATTTGATCTTCGTTAAAAATTATAACAGAAGACAAAAGCTATAAGCCTTAGTTAACAATGTAAAAAACTGCCTTGAAGGAAAGGGAGAACACTGATAAAGAGGCTTTAAGAAAAAAGAATAAAAACAATATGATCATCTCAATAGATGCAGAAAAAGCTTTTGACAAAATTCAACACCTATTTATGATAAAAACTCTCCAGAAAGTAGGCATAGATGGAACCTATCTCAACATAATAAGCCATATATGACAAACCCACAGCAAACATCATTCTCAATGGTGAAAAACTGAAGGCATTTCCTCTAAGATCAGGAACAGGACAAGGATATCCACTCTTGCCACTATTATTCCACATAGTATTGGAAGTCCTAGCCAAAGCAATCAGAGAAGAAAAAGAAATAAAAGGAATACAAATTGGAAAAGAAGAAGTAAAACAGTCACTGTTTGCCAGTGACATGATTCTATACATAGAAAATCCTAAAGATGTCACCAGAAAACTGCTAGAACTAATCAATGAATTTGGTAAGGTTGCAGGATACAAAACGAATGCACAGAAATCTCTTGCATTCCTATACACTAACGATGAAAGATCAGAAAGAGAAATTAAAGAAACAATCCCATTTACCATCACAACAAAAAGAATAAAATACCTAGGAATAAACCTACCTAAGAAGGCAAAAGACCTGTACTCAGAAAACTATAAAACACTGATGAAAGAAATCAGAGGTAACATGAACAGATGGAGAGATAAACCATGCTCCTGGATTGGAAGAATCAATATTGTGAAAATGACTATACTACCCAAAGCAATCTACAGGTTCAATGTAATCCCTATCAAATTACCAATGGCATTTTTCACAGAACTAGAACAAGAAATTTTACAATTTGTATGGAAACACAAAAGACTCCAAATAGCCAAAGCAATCTTAAGAAAGAAAAACAGCTGGAGGAATCAGGCTCCCTGACTTCAGACTATACTACAAAGCTACAGTAATCAAGACAGTATGGTACTGGCACAAAAAGAGAAATATAGATCAATGGAACAGGATAGAAAGCCCAGAGATAAACCCACGCACATATGGTCAACTTATCTTTGACAAAGGAGGCAAGAATATACAATGGAGAAAAGACAGCCTCTTCAATAAGTGGTGCTGAGAAAAATGGACAGCTACATGTAAAAGAATGAAATTAGAACACACCCTAACACCATACACAAAAATAAACTCAAAATGGATTAAAAACCTAAATGTAAGGCTAGACACTATAAAACTCTTAGAGGAAAACATAGGCAGAACACTCTATGACATAAGTCACAGAAAGGTCCTTTTTGACCCACCTCCTAGAGTAAGGGAAATAAAAACAAAAATAACAAATGGGACCTAATTGAAACTTCAAAGCTTTTGCACAGCAAAGGAAACCATAAACAAGACAAAAAGACAACCCTCAGAATGGGAGAAAATATTTGCAAATGAAGAAATTGACAAAGGATTAATCTCCAAAATATACAAGCAGCTCATGCAGCTCAATATCAAAAAAACAAACAACCCAATCCAAAAATGGGAAGAAGACCTAGATAGACATTTCTCCAAAGAAGACATACAGATGGCCAACAAATACATGAAAAGATGCTCAACATCACTAATCATTAGAGAAATACAAATCAAAACCACAATGAGGCATCACCTCACACTGGTCAGAATGGCCATCATCAAAAAATCTACAAACAACAAATGCTGGAGAGGATGTGGAGAAAAGGGAACCCTCCTGCACTGTTGGTGGGAATGTAAATTGATACAGCCACTGTGGAGGACAGTATGGAGGTTCCTTAAAAAACTAAAAATAGAACGACCAGACCCAGCAATCCCACTACTGGGCATATACCCTGAGAAAACCATAATTCAAAAAGATACATGTACCACAATATTCACTGCAGCACCATTTACAATAGCCAGGACATGGAGGCAACCTAAATGTCCATCAATAGATGAATGGATAGAGAAGATGTGGCACATATATACAATGGAATATTACTCAGCCATAAAAAGGAACGAAACTGAGTTATTTGCAGTGAGGTGTATGGACCTAGAATCTGTCATACAGAGTGAAGTAAGTCAGAAAGAGAAAAACAAAAACTGTATGTAACTCATATATATGGAATTTTAAAAAGCAGTACTGATGAACCTAGTGTCAGCACAGGAATAAAGACGCAGACATAGAGAAAGGACTTGAGGGCACAGAGGGGGAGGGGAAGCTGGGATGAAGTGAGAGAGTAGAATTAATGTATATACACCACCAAATGTAAAATGGATGGCTAATGGGAAGCTGCTGCATAGCACAGTGAGATCAGCTCGGTGCTTTGTGATGACGTAGAGGGATGGGATAGGGAGGGTGGGAGGGAGGTTCAAGAGGGAGGGGATATGGGGATATATGTATACATATAGCTGATTCACTTTGTTATACATCAGAAACTAATACAATATTGTAAAGCATTTGTACTCCAATAAAGATGTGAAAAAAAAAGAAAATAGAGAGTCATAAACCAACCATTGAGTCTTGTTAGATAGATAAGAAGACAGTAAAAATATTTACATATCAGTTACTCGAAAATTTAGTGAAATCTACATTTTTTTTTCCTGGATCTTGTGCTTACAGAATTGAGCATTTGTCTGAATCAGTCAACTAAAAAGACCAAGGAGCATTCCCACATTATTGAAAGAGTTTTTAAAAAATACTTCCATGGGGACTTCCCTGGTGGTACAGTGGTTAAGAATCCACCTGCCAATGCAGGGGACATGGGTTCAAGCCCTGGTCCGGGAAGATCCCACATGCCGCGAAGCAACTAAGCCCATGTGCCACAACTACCGAGCCTACGTTCTAAAGCCCAAGAGCCACAACTACTGAGCCCACATGCCACAACTACTGAAGCCCTCGTGCCTAGAGCCCGTGATCCGCAACAAGAGAAGCCACCGCAATGAGAAGCCCGTGCACCACAACAAAAGGTAGCCCCCACTCACTGCAACTAGAGAAAGTCCGCGCATAGCAATAAACACCCAACACAGCCAAAAATTAATTAATTAATTAAAAAAAAATACTTCCATGGATAGTTGTCTTGTAACATTGAAATTAAAAATATTTGTTATAGGAAACCATATGTGTTTAAAATGTTTATTTTCAGAAGACTGTGTTAATGTAAAGTTGTAAACTATTTTCATGAGAGGCTGATTTATTTACCACTATTATTATTATTACCTCACATATGGAATTATATAGCTAAATAAATGCTCAGGAGAAAACTCATAGCCTAAAATGCTTATAAACAAGAAAGAATAAAAATTAATGACTTGAGTATGCAAAACAATAAATTAGGAAGAAAAATTAAGAGGAAGGAATTAATATAGAGAAAAGCACAAAGTAATAAATTTTTATAACTAAAAACAGCGAATACAAGAACTGATTTTTGAAAATCAACTAAACAGATTAACTATTAGTGAGCCTAACTTTTTTTAAAAGGAGAAAGCACAAACACACCAAATAGGAAAGGAAGAAATAACCAGATACAGCAGAAATATACATATATGTATATATAAAGACATAATATATATATATATGGTTTTGCTCACATATATCCAAATACATTGGAAAACTTGTATGAAATGGATCAAAACTGACCCCAGAAAAGATGGGAAATCTAAATGTACAGAAGTAGAATAGAATAAAGTTGTCAGAGTTGCCCTCTACGTACTCCCTGCCAAAAATCGCCATATGCAGATAATTTCACAGAACTAAGCACAGAAAATAAGGAAATTTTTCTAATTATTATCATAAAGCAAGCATTATAGCAATAGGAAAACAGCAAAACTAGTACAAAAAAAGGAAAACTACTCACTTATGAGTATCAATGCAAAAATCACAAAATAGGCACAATAAGAATCCAGTAAAGCATTAAAAAAAATAAGATACCATAACCAAGTGGGATTTTTCAAGGAATGCAAGACAATTTGATATTAGGAAATCTATAAATATAGTTCATCATACAAATAGAAAAAAAGAGAAACATCTTTTAATCACTTCCATGGATGTTGAAAAAAAATTTTTATAAAAACCAACTTACATTCTTAATTTTTTTTAGCTTAGAAAGTTCTTAATAAAATGGGAAAAGATGAATACCTTCATAACATTACATATCTGTAATCTCCAAAGTCAGAATTATTTTCAGCTGGGAAAGACTAGAAGCTTTCCATTAAAGTTAGAAAAACCGCAAAATGTTCACTATTGCCTACAATATATGGTGCAAATATTCAAGAGAAATCAGGATGAAATTAGCAAAGAGGAGATGACAACTGTACAATTTTTAACTGGAAACTTCCAGAAAATTATCTCAGGCAATAAATAAATTGAGTAAGATGGCTCAGTACAAAGATAATATACAAAAATCAAAAAATATATATATACAAAAATCAATAGCTTTATTATTAGTGAGAAATAGGTTGCAGATAACAGAAATCATTCAAATTGGTATAAACAGAAAGTGATTTTTTTGTGTGTGGTTTACAAAGTCACTGGAAGGAATGGAAGAATAGGATCTAAGCAGGACTTCCAGGAATGCTTAGCCAGACTATCTCTGCTGTGATGGGGTGCACTGCCAATTCTACTGCAGGAAGCTGCTAGAGCAGGAAAAGTGACACTGTCTGCCGGGAACCATATTGGAACACGGTTATCTCATGCCCTGCCACTCTCCCCACATAACACAGCTCCAGATTCTGTATTCTGCATGTACAAAATCTAGATTTCATCCAGAATACTAGTTATGCTGCAGTCTTGGAAATGTAGTTTTCAGCTATAGAGAGTCAGCTCTAATGAAAAGCCGTAAAAATAATCTCCTTGGACTTAAAACACTTTTAAATCCAGATGCTGTACTATAAAATGCCTTGTCCTGTGCTGATAAACTTAATTTCAAAAGCTTTCAAATTAAACACAGCTGGTTAATCAACCAGGGTGGAAGAGTCAAATAAGAATAAATTTAACTGTGTTCTCAAACAAAAGTGACAAATTTCTCTGTTGGTTTCCTGCTATTCAATATAAAAATACATAAGTAAAGGTGATTCACTGTTAAATTATTTCATTACTCATTTTAAATGAATACCTTAAAGTATGTCAAGAATCATGAACTGGATTTAGTTAAATAGGTGAAGTCATGAGGCACAGCTAAGTGAAGGAGATAATAATAGTTTATTAATGATATTTGTGAATCACTTCCAGTAAATCTCATCTGCCAATGAACTCCTGCTTGGTATTCGGATGTGGTTCTTCATAAGCCATAAAAAGCTCAAACAACTTTTAATTATTGAGCTAGGTACCATAATTCATTGACTCCCTTCTGCAAAAGTTAAAAACAATCTAGACAGCATAACCAAATAGTTGATGAATATTCTCCTTATGGAAGTATCCCAGCTACTAAAGAAAGTACGAAAGAATTAGAATACAACAGTACGAAATATTCTTGACAAGAAAATCAAACTTGAATCTGATCAAGACTCTACATCAAACAACCAGTCTTCAGGGAATACAGAGGGGCAGAGGAATGGGCTGCACAGCACCACAAGGATGCAAAGAGTAAGCAGAGACTGTGGGCATGTTATAGGACAAATGACCGGTTCACTCAACTAAACTGTAAGGGGAAAAGAGAGAGAGAGCCAGGATGTGGATCTCGATTTTAGAAATCTTAGGGGAACATCAGCAAGTTGCAAAGTATGGTCTGTTATGTTATGTTAAAAATTTTTTCAAGATGACCACAGAAATATGGACAGGAAATATGAAAGGCTATTTAATGTACTAAGCTCACTATGTTGTATTAGATTATATGTACTGTTAGTATTGTATATATTAATATATAATATTAGTAGTATAAATATTAAGAAATTATTAAACTTATGTTAAGAGAAATATGTCAGGAGAGAAAAAGATAAAGTAAATGTGGTACATTGTTAACATATGGGGAATCTGGGTGAAGGATATATGGGAATTCCTTACAACTTGACTATAAATCAAAAGTTATGTTAAAATAAAAAGCTAAAAGAAAATAAAATTGTGTTTCATTTCCACCAGTCTCAAATGAAATCAAAATAACCAAGACAGAGGAAACTGTCTCTCTAGAGCCACAAAGTCCTTGTTTACACAGAGGAAGTTTACATCCTCCAGGTGGATAGCCAGCTGTGTCATCACTACCTATTAAAAGCATCCTGGCACAGGGGGACTGACCTGAAGCAGGAATGGAGCCCGGGTCCCCACAGGGCCGGAACTCCGCAGTCGGTGAGCTGTCCTGGAGCCAAAGAGGAGGGCAGCCAGATGTCTGACCCCACCCCTGCCCCCCACTCCGCCCATGGCCTCAGCAGCGCCACCCTCGGGGCTGCACGCCAGGTCATCCATGGCATTCAAGAGATGGTGGCTCCTAATGTAATCTTCTTACGCTGTCTCAATAACATGTGGACTCCGTAAGGCCAATAAGCATCACAACTTTGGTTGAACTGGATCTGGGATTCGCCAGGGCTTTGGCTTTGGGACAATGCCTGGCCGAGTCCACACTGATGGGAGATGGGTCTCCTCAGGACACACTGGAGCTTCAGTTTCTGGACAACACTGGGCCTCACCCATGCAGACAGGAGCCCACTGTCTTCAGGACTGGCTGGGAGGCACCACCAGAGTTAAAAGGTGAAGAGAAAGTGGGGAGAAGCTTCTTGTATGTGGCTGACTGCTGAGGGGGGTCCATTTTCAGAGGAGCCAGCAGAGGAAGGGCTCCATGTGGAATACTGTGGATTTCAGGTAGTGTTGTGTGCAGTGTAGACAGTTGCCATTGTCTTTCTTTGGTGTGTGGGATCTAGTTTCCTTGGCATCATTTATTAAGGGGACTTCCCCAGTGTATGTCCTTGGCAGCTTTGTCATAAATTAACTGGCCACATACGTGTGGGTTTATTTCTGGGTTCTCTGTTCTATTGCTCTGGTGCATGTGCCTGTTTTTGTGCCAGTTCCACACTGTTTCAGTTCCTGTAGCTTCATAGTATAGTTTGGAGTCATGGAGTGAGTTGACTCCAGCTGTGCTGTCCTTTCTAAGGATCGCTTTGGCTATTTGGGGTCCTTTTTGGTTCCACACACATGATAGGATTGTTAGTTTGGTTTCTGTGAGAAATGCTATTTTAATTGTGTTAGAGATTGAATTGGATGTGTACAGTACTTTGGCTGAATGAACGTTTTAACAGTATTCTTCCAATGCCAGATAACAGCATTTTTTTCTGTCTGTTTCTTCTTCAGTTTATTAGTGTCTTACAGTTTTCATTGTGCAGGTCTTTCACATCATTGGTCAAATTTATACCTAGGTATTTTGCTCTCTTTGATGCAATTGTAAATGGGATTGTTTTCTTAATTTTTCTTTCTGATACTTTTTTATTAGCATATAGAAACTCAACTGATTTTTTTTTTTTTTTGCGGTACGCGGGCCTCTCACTGTTGTGGCCTCTCCCGTTGCGGAGCACAGGCTCTGGACGCGCAGGCTCAGCGGCCATGGCTCACGGGCCCAGCCGCTCCGCAGCATGTGGGATCCTCCCGGACCGGGGCACAAACCCGTGTCCCCTGCATCGGCAGGCGGACTCTCAACCATTGCGCCACCAGGGAAGCCTAATATTTGAATTTTTTAATGTGTACTACTTCTATAATTTTTTAAACAAATTTTTAAAATATCTGTACGAGGATATACTTTATAATGTTTGTAACTGTGGGAATGGGAAACAATCTAAATGCAGAGAGACAAATAGGAAACTGATTAAAATAATTTAAATTGATTTTATGTATTTACTGACATGGAAAGATCCCCACACTCTATCAAGTTTTTTAATTAAAAAAAAAATCCAAATGCTAAATAACATGTACATCACGATCCATCATTTGAAAATCTGTGGTGTATGTAAATGTGGGTGTGCACAAGATGCTTATTCTAAAATGTGAATAATTATTGCAGCCAGGTGGTAAGAATGCAGGTGATTTTTATTTTTCTCTTTTTGCTTGGATTTTCTAAAATTTCCTATGAGGAACATAAATTATTTTATAGCAAAAAGAAAACAAAAATGTTATTTTAATACATTTTTCCTTAACTCATTCCACGTTTCTCCTAATTGAAACAAGGTCACAAGATTCTATTTGTAATTCCCGGCACAACTGAATATTTATCTGAGTCAAAATCTGTTTGACATCACCCTCAAATCAAAGTGTTCAGGTACAAAGATGTCCTTCAACCCACAGTGATAAGAACGCAGTTTCATATTTAAAGCAGATAAAAAGAACATCATTTGCCCAGTACCTAGTGCAGCTGTGACATCGATTTCACAGCCAAGGAAAGGGGAATGTAAATCATCACAGATGACAACAAAGCACAAGCTGAGTTTGTCAGAGGTAGTTCATTGTCTCGGATGTTCATTTCAAATCGCTTTGGGAAGGGAAAGTTACTGCTGCTAAATTTCAAAACATCTGAAACCCTGTGACTTTTCCAGTCATAAAGAACAGTCCTGCAAACCTTGATAAGAAAGTTTACGTTGACTTCATTACAACAGATTTAACAGTGAGAAAACAAAGCCAAAAGCAATAGGTGCTAATGCTCTAGTGCAAGTTCGGATCCAAAGCATTTTCATCACCTCGAAGCAAGTAAGAGGGTCACAAATCACCACCCCCTCTGCAATTTGGGACATTTTACTTCCAAGTAAAGGCTGTCCTGTACTTCAGAATTTTTAAAGTGACAAGAAGACACTTCAAAGGTGACAAGAAGACACTTCAAAGGTTACAACAATACACTTCCATTCAATTTCACTTGTATTTTTTGGCCTTTGTCTAATCTTAATCAGATTTCTCTGAGAACCAGAATTCAGAAAATCAAAATAGTGTTTACCACAAACTGAAAAACTGTCCAAAGGGCAGTGCTGAAGTAATAATGATGGCAACAATTATTGAGGTTTTCCAATGCACCAGGCACTATATTAAGTACTGATTAAGTACTTAAGTGTTGTTAAGTACTTAATCAGTACTTAAGCACTTAATTAAGCAATTAAATCAGTATTTAAATGCTGATTAAGTCCTGTATTAAGACCATTTCTCATGTTGATACTCACAAAACCTCATGAAATAGGCAATAATATTATCTACATGTGGCAGATTGTATTTTCTAAATATGGCCACAACTATATCTCCCATCCCAAATGCTTTTCCACAATGTGACTTTGCCAAAGTTCCTATCAACAGGTTGGGGCCTATATACCCTCACTTTGAACCAGGGCAGGCTTTACCCAAATGAGTATGGTAGAATGATGTCATATAACTTCCAAGGCCAGGTCAGAAAAGGCCTTGCAACTTCTACCAGGCTCTTGGGATGTTTGTTCTGGGGAAAACCAGCCACAACTTAAGAACTCCTAGTATAGTTAGGCCATCATGCTGTGAGGCCATGTGTAGATATTTCTAATCAATAGTGCCAGTTGAACTCCCACCCAACAACCAGTCTTCACTGCCAACCATGTGAGTGGACCATCCTGGACATCCAGCCCAGTCAAGCCTTCAGATGATTGTAGTCCCAGTCTCATGAGAGACCCTACAGGTAAGATTTCCCAGCCAAGCCCTTCCTGAAGTCCCGACTCACATTTTACACCACCAAGTTCAGGGTGCTTTGCTACACTGCAACTGTAACCAGAACACACCATTTTGCAAATGAGGAAATTGAGGCTTAAAGAGTGATTTGACTCCAGGTCTTAACTATCATTTTATCCAGCTGCCAGATGTTGGCATAATAAAGTTTGTACCATGCAGAAGATATCTCTCTCAAGTCACATGTTTATTTCAACACATCCATCAGCAGAACACACTGTGGGAGGAAAACTGTGACTTTGCTGAAGTGAAAGCAGTCTATTTCACTGCATTTTGTGATTAAGCGGTTTTCTCTGTTTCCATCTATTGATCTGTTAACTAAAATGTTGAAAACCTCTTACAAATTACTTTTGCTATTATAGCAGAGTGCTCCAACCTACAGTAGGCAACTGTCCTAATAAGAGATATCCCAAGATATGACTCTCTGTCTCTCCCTAAAATCACTTCTAGCAGGCTGTGTTGACATTTCAGAGGTCAATTCTTGCAGAATTTTCTCAAAGCATGAGCTATATGAACTCATGTCAAAGATTTTATTTAACAACTCATTAATTTATGAGGGAAACCGGTAAGATGTTACAACTAGCTTAAAGAAGCATTCAAAGAGCAATGACATTTATAGAGATACGAAATTCTGAAATGAATTTGCAAATACATGCACACTGGGTCTATCTACAGAAAATTGTCAGTCGCATTCTAATAAACACAATCCATGTGTTTTTCTACAGACAAGAATAATTTACACTATGATTAGTTTTCTACAATTTACAAAGTGCTAAAACATCTTAAAAACACTGGAAGGCAGAGATGACCTGAATGAGTGAGTTTGGACACTCACTAATTTTGTAATCTTTTTTTTCCCATTTCAAAGTCCTTCATGATATTCACATTTTTATTGAGAAAGGATTAATAATCTAAATTATATTTATATTGCAAAATTTACTTCTACTCCTTTGTAAATTTTATATTAATATTGAATTAATTGATTTATAACACTATATGATGCCAGGTAAAGCAAATACTAATCTTAGTTCACAAACTCGTGCATACCAAATTTAATTTCCTTGCTATTCTTAAAACTCAGTTTAATTTCCCTAGATGGCCCATTAACCTGATGGTAGAAATTAAATATCAGTCAGTTCTGGATTCTCCCACAAGCACACTTTTCTCCAGTGTTGTGTCTAAGTTAAGAGGAAGCTGGGAGGAGACAAGGAGGCCTTTGCCCACGGTCCTCTGGACCCTCCCATCTTGCCCTAGGTCATCAGTCCATAGGTAGCAGGTACATTGCTCCTCATTCGCATCAAGGAGGCCCTTGCAGGCTGGGTGGCTCTCCCTGCTATCTCTATGCCCCTTTCAGACACTCTAGCCTTTATTACTGCACCTCTCTGAGCTGTGGGAAACTCTCTGATGGTCTCAAATGTCCCACCTGCCTAGGAATTTTATGCAGCCACTTTTCCCCTAAGGTACGGCCACTGCCCTGGACCTTCCCAGAAAGCAAATTACAAGTGCTCTCTGTTCTCAGACCCACAACTCTATGTGGGGTTCTGTCATCTCCCCGCTTAGACTCAGCCTGGGGTTGGGAAAGGGCAGAGTACAATGCTCCTTCCCGGGGACCCAGCAGTTCTGAGCTATCCTGTTTTCCTCTTCAAGTCTCCTCTTTCCCCTGTTATGCAGAATCTCAGGAAATAAGAAGCCTTGCCCTGACTCATCAGGTTTTGTCTAGGCCCTGAGTCCTAAACTTGAAAAGGCTTTATTCTGCCTTCTGCAGTAACATTTCTTTCCCAGTTTTCTTACCGAAATGGGAGGAATAAGACAGCTCAGAGGGATAAGAAATACCCATAAAAAAAAAAAGGTTAACAATTCAAAACCCACCACATGGGTACTGTGCCAGATGTTTGAAAGACAAAGAAAAATATGATTCAATTTCTGATGTTACGATCTGTCCAGGGTCACCCAGCTAGTAGGGAAATACAGAGGAAAAACTCAACAGTGATAATATTACATTTAGTGCAATATCAGAATTTATATTTATAGATGAGAGGAATGTGGTTGGGCTGGGGGTGGGGGGAGAACTACTCAGAAAAGTTTTCTCATGGAAAACTCGATCTGATTTTTGCCAAAGTTAGAAAGGCATTTCAGGTAGAAAGAACAGCATATGTAAAGGTATGGAGGCCAGAGAGAACCTGATATTTTCAAGAAGGACAGGCAGTTTGGTTGAAGACTAAGCTATGGAAAAAGAATCATGGAAGAAGAAACTGGAGCAGTAGGTGAACCCAAGATCAAAAGGATGCTACACTAGAAAGCTTACATTTTACTCTGAAGGTTAATGGAGGCATCCAATGATTTTAGGCTGGAAAATATTATAACCTGTTTTGTGTTTTTAAAAGATCACTCTAGTAGAATGTGAGGAACTAAAGTGAGAAAGATATTAAAATCCAAGTAAGAGGGCTTCCCTGGTGGCGCAGTGTTTGAGAGTCCGCCTGCCGATGCAGGGCACACGGGTTCGTGCCCCAGTCCGGGAAGATCCCACATGCTGCGGAGCGGCTGGGCCCGTGAGCCATGGCCGCTGAGCCTGCGCGTCCGGAGCCTGTGCTCCGCAACGGGAGAGGCCACAGCAGTGAGAGGCCCGCGTACCGCAAAAAAAAAAAAAAAAAAAAAAAATCCAAGTAAGAGATAAAAGAACCCAAGCTAAAGCAATAACAGTGGGGATGGAAAAAAGAGGAAATTTATTTGCAAGATATTTTTGAGGCAAAATTACAGAAGTTGGGGTAAGAGAGTAAAGGAGAGAAAGGAGTCCAGGAAAACTCCCCAAATTCTGGCTTGGGTGACCAAGGAAATGATGATACCATTCACATAAACAGGAATACACATGAAAAGGGCAAGTTTGGGCAGAAGTGGATGGGGGGAGAGAGGAGGATGATACATTCACATTTTTTCATTCATCTAAAAGATATATGGTGAGAAATCATGTTGTCAACCCTGTCCCTCTCTACCCCAAACTACCACCTGCAACAAGTATTGTTGTTTTATTGGTCTCTGGTATATTCTTCCAGTCAGTTTTATTCTTATCTTTATTTTATATTAGAGTATAGTTGATTTACAATGTTGTATTAGTTTCAGGTGTACAGCAAAGTGATTCAGTTATACATATACAAGTATCCTTTTTCAAATTCTTTTCCAATTTAGGTTCCAGTCAGTTTTAACACATTGGCTTTAAGGCACCCAGGTAGAGCTCTTCAGTAAATAGTTGGATAGATGGTTCTGGAGTTCGAGAGAGATACCTGGGCTCATGAAAAATCAACTCAATACCAAAAAATCAAATAAGCCCATTTAAATATGGGCAAAGAAACTGGGTAGACATTTTTCCAAAGAAGACATGCAAATGACCAACAGGTACATGAAAATATACTCAACATCACTAATCATCAGGGAAATGCAAATCAAAACCACAGTGAGATGGCACCTCATACCTCACACCTGTTAGGATGGCTATTATTTTTAAAAAAGAAAGAAAGAACAAGCGTTGGTAAGGATGTCAAGAAAAGGGAACCGTTGGAACTTCCCTGGTGGTCCAGTGGTTAAGACTCCATGCTCCTAATGCAGGGCGCCCGGGTTTGATCCCTGGTCAGGGAACTAGATCCCACATGCCGCAACTAAGAGTCTGCTTGCCACACCTAAAAAAAATCCCGCATGCCGCAATGAAGATTCTGCACGTGGCAATGGAGATCCCATGTGCCGCAACTAAGACCCAGCACAGCCAAATAAATAAATGAATATTTTTTTAAAAAAGGGAACACTTGTACACTGTTGTTAGGAATGGAAATTGGTACAGCCATTATGAAAAACAGCATGGAGGTTTCTTTAAAAATTAAAATAGAACTACCACATGATCCAGCCATCCCACTTCTGAGTAAATATCCAAAGGAAACAAACAAAAACATTTTTTTAACTGTTAGGACCTCCTTGTGGTCCTCAAAGACCTTTACTGGATGGTTCTTTCCAGAGAGGGAGTCACACACTGACAGGGCTGTGGGCAGGCATTGCTTCCAGCTCCCCACACCTTGGGGGAAAAAACTGTGGGCAAGACACTGACTTCCATGGTCCATGATCACTTCTCCAGGGACGCAGAGTTGAGCAGCTTCTCTATCAAGTCCAGTGGGCTAGCAGCATGCAGCGGCAGTAGTAGCCCTTAAGGCCCAGTGCATCCCGGGTGTCCCCCTATTTCAAAGAAATATCGGCAATCTGTGTTTTTTGCAGCATTACTCACAACAGCTAAGGAAACAACTTAAGTGTCTGTCACCAGATGAATGGATAAGGAAGATATGGTTTATATATACATAAAATGTAAAAAAATTAATAAGCAGAAATCTCAGTTAAATAGAATTGAGAGACCAGAAGGGGGAGTTCTCACACCCTGCGACGATAGCAAAGCCCAACAGGAAGAAGAAAGACTCCCTTTCTTTCCTGGCAAGGACTCAGCCAATGAAAAGTCATGGACGCTTTGTTTACTATAGCCCTCCCAACTTCCTTTTCCTCTCTATAAAAGCATTTTCCTTCCCTTGTAGCGCAGGGATTTTCACACGGCTCACCATGGTTGCAACCCCGAGTTGCTGATCCCAAATAAACCCATCTTTGCTGGAAAAATATCTGGCAGTCTATTTATCTCAGGTAAACAATACAATGGAATATTATTAAATCATAAAAAAGAAGGAAATCTTGCCATTTGCAACAACATGGATGAGACTGGAGGGCATTATGCTCAGTGAAATAAGCCAGACAGAGAAAGACAAATACTGTATGGCATCACCTATATGTGGAACCTAAACAAACAAACAAATAAAAAGTCCAACTCACAGAAACAGAGAGAATGGTGGTTTCCAGGGCCTGGGAGGGTGGAAGAAATGGGTAGGTATTGGTCAAGGGTACAAACTCCTAACTATAAGATGAATAAGTTCTGGGAACCTAACGTACAGCACGGTATTCATAGCTAGCAACATGGTATTTTATACTTGAAGTTTGCTAAGAGAGTAAATCTTAAGCATTCTCACCAAACATGCATACACAAAAATGGTAACTATGTGAGGTGATGTATGTGTTAGTTAACTTCATTGTAGTAATCATTTCACGATGTACACAATCATCACACTGTACACTTTAAATATATACCATTTTATTTGTCAATTATACCTCAATAAAGCTGGGGAAAAAATAATCCTAACCTTTTCATTTCCTTCCCTTATTTCTCTTTCCCCTAGGACCCCATCTTCTATCATCTCCTAGCCCCAGTGAGGTAGGGACCAGGGTAGGATTAGCCAAGGTTCTATATTACTTGTGATGGTTCCTTACATCCCTGTAATAATAGGACTGCCTAATATTAGACAGGAGCCCCAATTTCAGAGGAATAATTAGATTTATTACTTTAACTAAAATTAACTGCTATTCTTGATCTGAACAAACAAGTGAAACTTTTGTTTGCAAAGTTGTAGTAAGTAACAGCCAAGAGAGTTGGGAAGAAGCTGAGTGAGGCTCGTTATACTAATTCTCCAGGGATCACAAGCACCATAAAACTTAGGAGAAGAGTAGATCCCTGAAGAAAACAAAGTTGCAATCCGAATCCCTCAGCCCTTATGTCACCTCCACAAAGAGATGTGTTTATTCCAGGAGTAGCTCATTCACTGTCTTACAGTGCCCCATTGTCCGCAGAAGAAACACCATCTTGCAGAAACTTGCCCAACGTTGAGAATGTAATAAAAGTCTTTATCAGTTGAAATGACCCCCATTAGTTTAAAAGGAGGATGAAGGAAGATTCCACTAAATGATAACTGAACTCTTCCAAGGCTTCTCCCAGGATGAGCTTGCTGAAATGTGGAAAATTTCAAAACATTCTGGACTCATCAGATCCTGTGAGCTGAATGATGACCAAGTCCAAGGAAACCATTCTCCCATCCAGGAAACGCCAGCTGACCATTCAGGATACTTTGGAAAGGAATAGTTATTCTTAAAGAATAAGATCTGCATTTAGAGCCCACAGACAATATTGCAAGCACAAGAAATACCCATGTGAACCAGGTATCTTCTGGAATCCTGTGAGTAGTGTATTTGGAATGGCCTGACTGGGACTTCCCCAGAGGGCTGCTAGACACCTAACCCTGGGCCTGAAGGGTAATCTCCACCATGGCACTGCAGAGGATGGCAGAGCAGCAATGGCTTCCCCAAACCGTCCTCTTCCTGGCACTTGTCTTCGCTAATTTTTATAAGATGTGGCACATCGAGCACACACACTGGGTCTCATTTGTAACTTCAGCCCCACCGTCCAGGTAAATGCTAGGCAAGTCAACGTTTATCCAGGCAGAACCATTAAGTTACTCACATTGAGGAGATTTGCCTGTCCCACCTTGTGCTCTGTGTAACTGTCCCCTTGGAAAACCCAAAGCTCTGGAGAGCATCAAGTCTGGGTGAAACTCTTAACGCTTTTCCTTAGGAGAAGATCTCACCCTCCTTCTAAGTGTGCTAGAACTATCCAGAAGGCAAGACGAACCTCCAGGGCATCCATAGAGACTTTCCCACTGGCCACTGCATGACTGACCCTTAAACAATGAATGGGGCTTCCCTGGTGGCGCAGTGGTTAAGAATCTGCCTGCCAATGTAGGGGACACAGGTTCGAGCCCTGGTCCGGGAAGATCCCACATGCCGCGGAGCAACTAAGCCCATGCGCCACAACTGCTGAGCCCACATTCTAGAGCCTGCTAGCCACAACTACTGAAGCCCGTGCACCACAACTACTGAAGCTCACACGCCTAGAGCCCGTGCTCCGCAGCAAGAGAAGCCACCGCAATAAGAAGCCCGTGCACCGCAAGGAAGACTAGCCCCCGCTCGCCGCAACTAGAGAAAGCCCGCGCGCAGCAACGAAGACCCAATGCAGCCAAAACTAAATTAATTAAATAAATAAAAATTTTTAAAAAACAAAAAAACAATGAATGGTGTGAGTGGATGGTGCAGCCATGCCCAGGCTCTCAGGCTGCCAGGCAAGTCTCCCCTTTCACTCACCAAGCCTGAAGGATAAAGGGAGAAATACCTGAATTCATGAAGTGGACCCCTTCTCTTTGTATTTGGAAGCCCCTCCCCCTGGCTGTTGACCTCCCATTTGATACAGGAAAAAAACAGAAGTTTATCAAGCAGCCCTGTCTATGAGCTATATCCTTAGGCTAATCACAATGTCTTTTCATGGTTTATCTGTGCTAAGCTCATGATTCAGTATGAACCCACAGCTTTCTCCTCACCTTCCACTCCCATCCAACTCTTCCTCATCTTAGTCTCTATTCCCACTTCTCTTCCAGTGTGTCCCACCAGGACTTCGCCTAAATGATACTCATTCTATTAGCTCCTGATGATGTGTCTGGGTATCACATTCATGTTGTGTCCTGCTTCTGTCCTGGAAAGAGCTGGGTACGTTTCTTGGCTGCCTGGGCTCACCTTTGAACCAAATGATTGGGCTACAGAGAACTCTTTTTCAAATCGCTGAGTATCTAAGCAATATTGAGCCTAGAAATAACCCCTGGGGAATAGCCCTTAGTTACATCCTCAGAGGCTGATCAACTATTTTGTGTTCTTTAGTAACTGTCAACAAATGTTATATACAATAGTAGTTCGTGGAATAACTTTGAATAGGGCAGCCTTGCTGAAGAGAAGGCAAAACCATAAAAAAGAGAAAGTTTATACAGTTTACCATTTCATCTTCTCTACTAATATCCCCTAGCATCTCCTTCATCCCAGGTACCTAAACTGGGTCCCAATCTTATTCTCCAGTGACTGGTAAATAATTCTTGCTACAGTTCTGCCTGATCATTAAGGGAGTAGTTGATAATGCTTAAGGAAGGAAACTTCCAGGGATGTGGACATTTAAAAAGAGACCTTTTTTAGGGTTTGGGGTTTTTTGTTGTTGTTCTTTTTGGGGTTTTTTGTTTGTTTGTTTGGGGATTTTTTTAAATACATTTATTTATTTATTTCTGTCTGCATTGGGTCTTCGTTGCTGCACGTGGGCTTTCTCGAGTTGCGGCGAGAGGGGGATACCTTTCGTTGCGGTGCGTGGGCTTCTTATTGCGGTGGCTTCTCTTATTGCAGAGCACCGGCTCTAGGCGTGCAGGCTTCAATAGTTGTGGCTCGTGGGCTCTAGAGCGCAGGCTCGGTAGTTGTGGCGCACGGGCTTAGTTGCTGCGTGGCATGTGGGATCTCCCCAGACCAGGGATCGAACCTGTGTCCCCTGCATTGGCAGGTGGATCCTTAACCACTGAGCCACCAGGGAAGTCCTGTTTGGGTTTTTTTTGGGGGGGGGATGTTTGTTTTGGTTCTGGTTTTGGTTTTGGTTTGCTGCTGGAAGCACCTCTAGCAGACCCAAACAGACCTCTGTCCCTTTACTAGCTAGAACTCCAGACTGTCTCAAAGATGGAGAGTTTCCCCTTAGAGAATCTTCGTGGGGAGACATCGCCACCTTCTAATGAGGAAAAGCAAACCCTCTTCAGATGGGCCATTTTAACAGACTACTTGACATATTACTCTGCAATGTTACTGTCCTCTAGGAAGTACTACATAAGCAACATATCCTCAACCTATTCTGTGTCAAACAACACCAAATCCAACTCACAGACATTTGAGGTGTTATTCACTCATTCAGTAAATATTTACTAAAGCTGATTATTTCAAGAAACTTGTTCTAAGAGCTATATAAAAAGCAAAGATTAATAAAGACATCTTTGAGCAACAAATGAAAAACAACCATAAAATATAATAAAAGTTGAGTGATATATAACAAAACTATGAGAGATACAGAGACTCAGGCATTCAAAAGAGAAGGCTTCATGGAAATGACAGCACTTATTGAGGAGAGACTTAAAGGATAAATAGGATTTGAAAAGGCTGATGATTCCAAGTTGAAAGAATGCCATGTGCTAAAACATAGGTGCATAAAATAGATAAAGAATAAAAAAATCACAAAGGGTTTATTGTATCTTGAGCCCATGGGAGGATGTAATCAAAGGAGACCGTGGATATATCATATGAGGATGGATCATTAAGAATCTTAAATACCAAACTCCCACTAAGGAATTTTTATTTGTGCATACATTACTTGGATTTTTCTCTTTTTGATTGGTAAGAGTTGTGCTTTTCTCTCATAGATTTCCTCTTGTCTTTTTATTAATCCAAATACTAGTGAAAGGCATCGAATTTTCAGGTAACATTGAATTAGCAATAGAGTGTCTATGCTATTCTCAATCAGTTTACCTGAGGATATGGATCTGTGTAGTGATTGGCTAAGTTAAGCAAAAAGGTTATCAGTCTCAAATATGAACTACTTATGGATGAAGACCCATTATTAGAATAAAGATAAAAATGAAAGGTAGTGAAAGCAGGGTATAATATTAGAGGCAAAGTAATTGTTGAAGAATTAGAAATAAAATTTTGGTTAACAAAAGTAAGCAAGAATAATTTTTGGTTTGGGGCCTTACTTAGGCCCCCCTGCAACACCACTCTCGCCTCTAACACATAGACATACCAGGGACCATACATGAGAAAGATAGCCCCAAGGGAGCTCTGTAAAACAAAAATAAAGGAATCCTTCAACTCAAAATGCAACACTCACCACTTTTTCCTATCAATTCCAAATGTCCTCAGATCTCCAGAACATCACGACTCCTGGTGCAGCACACCTCTGATTGGCCATCCCCAGCAGAGGTCAGAGGAGCCATGGGGAACCACACCACTGTCACCGAGTTTGTCCTGCTGGGGCTCTCAGATGCCTGTGAGCTGCAGATGCTCATCTTCCTGGGGCTCCTCCTGACCTGCCTCCTCACTCTACTGGGGAACCTCTTCGTGGTCCTCACCCTCATGGACAGGCACCTCCACACCCCCATGTACTACTTCCTCCGCAACTTTGCCATCCTGGAGATCTGGTTCACCCTGGGCATCTTCCCCAAAATGCTGTCCAACATCCTGACAAGATACAGGACCATCTTCCTGGCAGGTTGCTTTCTTCAGTTTTTCCTCTATTCTTCCTGGGAACCACAGAATTCTACTGACTGGCAGTGATGTCCTTTGACAGGTATGTGGCCATATGTAAACCCTTGCGTTATGTCACCATCAATGAGCAAAACGGTCTGTGTCCAGCTAGTTCTTTGTTCATGGATGACAGGATTCCTTATCCATCCTCGTTCCAAGTTTCATCATATTTCAGCAGCCATTCTGTGGCCCCAATATCATTAATCATTTCTTCTGTGACAACTTTCCACTCCTGGAACTCATATGTGAGGACACAAGTCTGATTGAGCTTTTGGGTTTTATTTTGGCCAACTTCAGCTTACTGGGCACTCTGTCCATGAAGGCCACCTGCTATGGCCACATCCTTCACACCATCCTGCAAAACCCCTCAGCCAAGGAGAGGCAGAAAGCCTTCTCAACCTGCTTCTCCCACATCACTGTTGTCTCTCTCTTCTATGGCAGTTGCATCTTCATGTATGTCCAGTCAGGCAAGGGTGGCCAGGGCGAGGACAGGAACAATGTGGTGGCCTTGCTCAATACCATGGTGACCCCGATGTTCAACCCCTTCATCTACACCCTGAGGAACAAACAGGTGAAGCAGGTGTTTAGGGAGCAGGTGAACAAGCTCTTCTTACAAAGATGTACCGGACCTGAGAGGAGGGGAGGAAGTTACCTCCTTGCCTGAACCTCTGCAAATGCAGCTTCTGTCCTGATCTCCATGAACTATCCCCTCCTAGATAGTTTTCAGCATGTCCTCTAATCTACAGTGGTTTCTCACATGCATCATTATTGGCTCACACAGTCTTCTCAGAGTACAGAAAGCTCAGCGTACCACAGCTATGTCTGGTATGTCTTAATGTTTCTGACCCTAGCCTATACCTGAGTTTCTTAATCTTGCCTCATTTTTAAGTTATAATTATAAACTTAGCATATCTTCTTCACTAGAACATTTCAAAATTGATAAAAAAATACTCTCAGTAAGAATATATTCATGATAGACTTCAGAAATATTATATATACAGAAAAATTAATGAGATGGAATGGCCAAGAAACATTGAACAAAAAAAGTATCAGGTATTAAAAACACTAACTTAAAAACAAACAAATACAACAGTGGAATTGGATACCCTAGAAAGATAATGCAGAGTAGACATAAAGATCTAACAGATAATTAAAGTAGACTTTCTAATCAGTAAAGAAGGTCAAGTCAATAAACGATGCCAAGACTACTGGCTATAACCACATTAGAAGACTTCCTTTAAAACAGATTGAGGTCCAGTACATAGTTGGTTATTTGGGTGGGGGAAAGGTTAGAGCAGAATATCAACTTAAATGTTATATGTGCCTTAAATATTTATTTGAAATTAAAACCTAGAAACACATATGTACTCACTAGTCTATAAATATCCTTTTCTTTGAGAATGAATATAATGACTGTTGTAGTATTTCTTGTTTAAACCACATTCATAACATGAAATTTCAAGATTGGTTTCAGCAGCACAAAAATTGTAAAGATGCTTAAGAAACTATCTGTGAGCAGAATTCTAGCATTTTCACTTTTTGTCTTTTGCCAGTCTTCACAGTCCTTGCCCACACCTCAGTCAACAATTTTTTTCCTCAATAGTCAATTTTTTTTTCAATAGATTCCAATATGGAATCTACTGAAAGGAACTGACTTCATTTTCATAGAAATAGCTTTGTTTTTAATACTCGTATTTCATTGGCTTATCTTTAGTTAATTAAAATGTCATTACAATAACAAGTCCAACTATTACATCAAGGCTTAGAAACAACTGATTTTTGGTACAAGCCAACTGAAAGGAACAATAATATGCATGGGGGGGCTTCCCTGGTGGCGCAGTGGTTGAGAGTCCGCCTGCCCATGCAGGGCACACGGGTTCGTGCCCCGGTCCGGGAGGATCCCACATGCCACGGAGCGGCTGGGCCCGTGAGCCGAGGCCGCTGAGCCTGCGCGTCCGGAGCCTGTGCTCCGCAGCGGGAGAGGCCACAACAGTGAGAGGCCCGCGTACCACAAAATAATAATAATAATAATAATATGCATGGGTACAACAGAAGCCTACTAGCTGCAAAGCTAGTAGCTTCAAGGCATGCTGTGGACATCAATGATTTTTAGAAGCAGTATAGCACAAAGACTGAGAACAGCTACTAGAAACCCAGGTTCAGAACTCAGCTATTAGCCATTTGATCTTGAGTAAGCAATATTTCTTTGCAACTCAGATATATATGGAGATAATAATAGTATCTACCTCATAGAATCCTTATAAATATCAATGTATTAATATATGTTAGAATGCTTAGCACAGGGCTTGGTACAAAGTTAAGTACCATGTTAAGTGTCAGGTACTATGTTTTACTGAAGGAATAAGCTGAATAAATGAAGGTAAATGAAGAGATTACCTAGTACCTTGAAGAAAAAGTTGTTAGATCCTCACCTCATCTCTTAAACTGAAATAAATTCAGGATGAATTAAGTAGATAGATATAAACCATGAAAAAGAAAATTTAGGTAAAAATTATTTTATTAAAGACATGTAGGGAGCTTTTTTGATGGAAGAAATATAAAAATAAGTTTACAAATTTGGCTATGTAAAATTTTTAGACTTCTTTATATCAGGAAAAAACCCATAAATGCTGTAATGGCCATATGTACTTTCTATCTGCCTGCACGCATTTCCCATTCTTAAAGTAGTAGGTCCCTGATCTTTCTCAGTAAGGCCCTTCCCCCACTCAGTTCATGGAGCTGGGGTGGTGGCGACTTCATCCCTAATCAGTCAGAGCATGACCATGGTTATTGGCTCAGGAATGGCCATATCACTAAAATCAGGCCAGTGAAACCAAACAAGTCTCAATTCTGAGATACTTGTGGGAACTGGTGGAAGAGTCTCTCTGCTGGACTTGAGGTTGGGAGAAAGTAGGGGAAAAAGGAGAGAAGACACAAATTACCAATAAGGGGAATAAGAAAGTGGATACCACTATGAATTCTATAGGAATTAAAGAGTAATAATGGAACATTATAAACAACTTATGTTAATGTTTTTGACAACTTAGATGAAATGGATAAATTTCTTGAATGACACAAGCTACCAAAGCTTACCCAAAATAAAATAGATAACTCTAGTAGTCCTGAATCTTTTAAAGAAATTGCATTTGTAGTTAAAAACTTCCCCAAAAAGAAAAGTGCAGGCCCAGATGTTCTCATGGTTAACTCTACTAATTACTTTAAAAAGAGATAATACCAATGCTATAAAACTCTTTCAGAAAACAGAAGAGGAAGAAACACTTCCCAAATTAACCTATGAAGCCAGCATTATCCTGACCAAAATCAGACAAACATACTAACAAGAAAGAAGTTACAAATATCCTTCAGAACATAGATTTTAAAATTCTTAAAAAAACTTGAGCAAACTATTTCCAACAACATAGCAAAAAGGTAATAAAATACATCCTTGACCAAGTGGGGGTTATCCCACAATTACAGGATTGGTTCAACAACCAAAAGTCAATCATATGTAATTCACTACATTAACAGATAAAGGAGAAAAACCATATGATCATCTCAATAGATGCAGAAAAAGCATTTAACAAAGGTCAACCCCCATTCATGATTAAAAAAAAAAAATGGATAGCAAACTAAGATAGAAGAGATATCTTAGCAAACTTAGAAGAGAATTTCCTCTAGCTGATAAAGGATACTTATGAAAAACCCACAGTAAAATACTAAATGGTGAAAGACTGAATGCTTTCCCCTAAGATTAGGAACAAGAACTTTACAACTTCTACTCAACATTGTACTATAGGATCCCAGCCAATGCAATGGTAAGAAGAAATAAAAGGCATGCAGACTTATCACGAAAGGATGCTGAATTTTGTCAACGGCTTTTTCCTGCATCTATTGAGATGGTCATGTGATTTTTAAAATTATTTACTTATTTATTTGGCTGTGCTGGGTCTTAGTTGTGGCATGTGGGATCTTCATTGCAGTGTGCAGGATCTTCGTTGCGGCATGCAGGATCTTTAGTTGCAGCACGTGGGATCTAGTTCCCTGACCAGGGATCGAACCCCGGCCTCCTGCATTGGGAGCGCAGAGTCTTAACTGCTGGACCACCAGGGAAGTCCTGATCATTTGACTTTTATCCTTCATTTTGTTAATGCGGTGTATCACATTTCTTGATTTGTGGATGCTGAACCATCTTGCATCCATGGACTAAATTTACTTGATCATGGTGTATGATCCTTTTAATGTACTGTTAAATACAGTTTGCTAAACTTTTTTGAAGATTTTTGCGTCTGTGTTCATCAGGGATATTAGGTATAACATTTTTTTCTTGTAGTGTCCTTGTCTGGCTTTGGTATCAAGGTCATACTAGCCTTACAAAATGAGTTTGGCAGTATTTTCCCCTCTTCACTTTTTTGCAAGAGTTTAAGAAGGACTGGTATTAATTTTTCTTTAAATGTTTGGTAGAATTTACCAGTGAAGCCATCTAGTCCTGGATTTTCTTTCTTTTTTCCTTTTTTTTTTGGGTGGAGGGGTATTGATTACT
Organism: Grampus griseus; assembly: GCF_964374135.1. Taxonomy (NCBI): domain Eukaryota; kingdom Metazoa; phylum Chordata; class Mammalia; order Artiodactyla; family Delphinidae; genus Grampus; species Grampus griseus. Next base: position 74,715,984 of record NC_139018.1, on the reverse strand, counting down.
GATTTAATCTCCTTACTAGTAACTGGTCTGTTCAGCTGATATAAAGGGAACCTACCTCTGCATAATAAGGGCCATATATGACAAGCCCACAGCTAACATTTTACTCAACGGTGAAAGCTTTTCCTCTAAGATTAGGAACAAGGCAAGGATGCCCACTCTTTCCACTTTTATAGTACTCTTTCAACATAGTACTGAAAATCCTAGCCAGAGAAATCAGGCAAGAAAAAGAAACATAAAGACTCCAAATTGCAAAGGAAGAAGTAAGGTTGTCTTTATTTGCTGATGACATTTTATATATAGAAAACCCTAAAGACTCCTCTAAAAAACTGTTAGAACTAATAAACGAATTCAGTAAAGTTGCACAATGCAAAATCACCACACAAAAATAGGTTGTATTTCTATACATTAATAACAAACTATCAGAAAGAGAAACTGAGACAACAATCCTATTTACAGTAGCATCAAAAATAATAAAATACTTAGGAATATACTTTACCAGGGAGGTAAAAGATCTGTACATTAAAAACTATAAGACATTAATGAAATAAATTGAAGGGGACATAAATACATGGAAAGATATCCTGTGTTCATGGATTAGAAGAATTAATAGTGTTAAAATGTCCATGACTACCCAAAGCAATCTACAAATTTAATGCAATCCTTATCAAAACAATCCTAAAATTTGTATGGACCCACAAAAGGCCTTGAATAGCCACAGCAATCTTGAGAAAGAACAACAAAGCTGGAGACATCACATTTCCTGATTTCAAACGCTATTACAAAGCTATAATAATCAAAACAATATGGTATTGGCATAAAAACTCAGTGTTAACAGACCAGAGAGCCCAGAAATAAACCTATGCATATATGCTCAATTAATTTTTAACAAAGGAGCCAAGAATATACAACAGGTAAAGGATAGTGTCTTCAACAGGTGTTGAGAAAACTGGATATCCACATGCCAAAGACTGAAACTGGACCCCTATCTTACACTACTCACAAAAAATCAACTCAAAATGGATTGAACATAGACCTGAGTGCTTAAAACCCCTAGAAGAGAACATAAGGAGTAAGATCCTTGACACTGGTCTTGGCCATGATTTTTGGATATGACACCAAAAGCAAAGTCAACGAAAGCAAAATAAACAAGTGAGACTGCATCAAACTAAAAAGTGTCTGCATAGCAAATGAAACCATCAACAAAGTGAAAAGTCAACCTATGGAATGGGAGAAAGTATTTGCAAGCCATATATCTGATAAGGGGTTAATATCCAAAATATACAGAACACATAAACTCAATAGCAAAAAAAAATAAACAACCCAATTTAAAAATGGGCAAAGAGCCCAAATAGACATTTTTCCAAAGAAGACATACAAATGGGCAACAGGCAAATGAAAAGGTGATTCACATCATTAATCCTTGGGGAAATGCAAATCAAAACCACAATGAGATATCACTTTACACCTGTTAAGATGCCTATTACTAAAAAGAAAAGAGATAACGAATATGGGCAAAGTTATGAAGAAGAGAAAACCCTCATGCACTGTTGGTGGGAATGTAACTGGTACTATCACCATAGAAAACAGTATGGTGATTCCTTAAGAAATTAAAAATAGAAGTATCATAAGATCCAGCAATCCCACTTCTGGATATACAACCAAAGGAAACAAAATCATTTTTTCGAAGAGGTATCTGTATTCCTGTTGCAGCATTACTCACAATAGCCAAGGTAGAGAAATAACCTAAAAGTCCATTGACAGATAAATGAATAAAGAAAATGTGGTATATATAAATAATGGGATATCATTCATCCTGTAAAAAAAGAAGGAAATCCTGACATTTGTGACAGCATGGATGAACCTGGAGGGCATTATGCTAAGTAAAATAATCCAGACAGAGAAAGACAAGCACTGCACGATATCACTTATATGTGGAACAACAACAACAAAAAACTAATAGAAACAGATAGTAGAAAAGTGGTTGCCAGGGGCTGGGGTGGAGAAAATAGGGAGAGATTGGTAAAAGGGTACAAACTTTCAATTATAAGATGAATAAGGTATGAGGATCTAACGTGTAATGTGGTGAGTATAGTTGATAATGCTGTACCGTATAATCGAAAGTTGCTAAGTGAATAGAACTTAAATGTTCTCACCAAAATAAAAAGGTAATTATGTAAGGTGATGGGTATGTTAATTAACTCTGGGGTTATCCTTTAACAATATATACATCTATCAAATCATCGCCTCGTACACTTTAAATACCTTACAGGGGTTTCCCTGGTGGCGCAGTGGTTTGAGAGTCCGCCTGCTGATGCAGGGGACGCGGGTTTGTGCCCCAGTCCGGGAATCCCACATGCCGCAGAGCGGCTGGGCCCGTGAGCCATGGCCGCTGAGCCTGTGCGTCCGGGGCCTGTGCTCCGCGGCGGGAGAGGCCACGACGGTGAGAGGCCCACATACCGCAAAACAACAAACAAACAAAAAAAAAACCTTACAATTTTATTTGTCAATTGTACCTCAGTAAAAAGAAAAAAAAGGGCACACAGTTTGGGGGGTAGGAGGAGGTAAAATTGTCTTTGTTTTCAAATGATATAATCATCTATGTAGAAAATCCTAAGGAATCTACCCAAAAATCTTCCCAGAATTAATGAATAAGTGTAGTAAGGTTGTAGAATACAAGATTCTTATAGAGAAGCCTATATGCTAACCTATATGCTAGCAGTAAACAATCAGAAATTGAATTTTTTAAAAAACATTTACAACCACACCAAAAAATATGAAATACTTAGGGGTGAATTTAACAAAAGATTTTTAAGACTTGAATATGCAAGTCTGAAAACAATAAAACTGTACTGAGAAAAATTAAAGACTTTAATAATAAAAGGAGAAATATATTGATGAATTGCAAGACACATTATTATTACGATGTCACTTCTCCTAAATTGCTGGTGAAATCATAAATTGGTACAATTTCATATTATCTAATGAAGTTGAAGATCTGCATAACCCACAACCTACTAAAACCACTAAATCTAGCATTTGCCCTGGAGAAACTCTTGCATGTGTGTCCAAGAGATATGTCCAAAAACATTCATAGCCACACTGCTAGAAATTGGGGGGAAGAAACTGATAACAATCAAAATGTCTTTCCACAAAGTAATGGAAAAAGCAATGTTACGTAGTGGAATGCTATACGACAGTGAAAATGAATGAATGATAAACCACATACTTTAACACGGATGACTGTCAGAAACATAATATTGCAGTAACAAAAGAATATACACAATTTGATGCCATTTATATAAAGTTCAAAAATGTGCAAAGATAAAAATATATTGTTTAGGAACATATACACATATAGTAAAACGATAAAGGAAAGCTAGGGAAAGATAAGCTCAAAAAATTCAGGACTGCAGTTAGTTCAGGTGGGAAAAGAAGATGGAGTTGGAGGGGCACATACAGACCATCAACAGTGTTGATGTCCTATTTCTTAAGCTGGGTGGTAGGTACATGTGTGTTCATTTTACGGTTGTCCTTTTATCTTACGTGTAGATTATAAATACACATAAGTATTTATTTAATGTATAATAAAAAATTTTAAAATAAAATACAATTAAAATCCCCATGAGAAGCACTTCGAGCCAAAAATAATGGCACACAACCTGCTGAGAATTACATATAATTCTGCCAAAAGCTGGCTGAGGACTTCTCACTAAAGGATGTGAGGATGACAGATAAGAGGAAAATGCAGGTATTTCATTTTGAGTAATGTATAGTTTATTTGGCGAGGGTGGAGGGGCAATAGGCCTTTATAATAAGTAGAGAGATTATAATATTTAAAAAGCACTTACGCAAGCATCGTATCAGTTGAGCCTCATAACAGTTTTTTGAGATGCAGTACCTAGTATTTGGTCTCCATTTTTCAACAGGGGAAGCTGAGAGTCTCATAGGTTAAGGGGACATGTCTAAGATCACACCACTGCTGGTGAGTGGCAGGGTCAGAACTGGAATCCAGACCTTCCAGTTCCAGGTCGAGTGCACTTCCAGTGTACAGATCTGCTCACCTTGAGGACAGCGTGGAAGCATGTGGCAGGGAAAGAGCTGCCAGGGGGATGTAGACTCAGAGAGGAAGAGTGGTGGGAAGACAACTTTGGTCAACTTCACAGCTTTGCCTAGGACCAAGCCTGAATCGGGGGTCACATCACAGCAGGACAGAAATCTCCATCGGCTGTCTCGGTTCTCATCTCCAATCTTCTCATGCCCTCTCCACATTTCCATGCCTCTGCCCACTGGTTCCAGCATTCTCTGCCTCTGGGTTCCTACCTACCTACCCCATTATAATGCTACCGACATCTTTCTTAAGAAGAGAATTTAGCCCTGTCCCAGCTTCTCCAGTCTTAAATTCCCACACACTGCTCAACAAACAACATTCTTAGGATATTGCCTTTTTATAGAGCAACAGGGACTATAAATGGTAATGTTCCTTCCCATTTTATTATTACACCACACTGCAGACTTCCGGTCTCAGTGCCCAACTTACTTCCTTTAGCGCTCTCCCTTTATCTTTCTCCAACATTGCATTAGATACTTGAGAGTTACACTATTTTAGGAATCTCAAGAATCTTCACATTGCACACGTAAAGGGTCTAAGGCCTTCTATAGTAGAAGGTAAATTACAGATATGTGGTGTATATAGTATCTAGCTTTGTTCAGACCACAAAACAAACTATTCCAAATTGCCTTGCTGTGAAATAAACTCACTCATTCATTCATTCAGCCATCCATCTATCTATTTGTAACCAATAAATCAACTTCTCCACAAACCCATGGAGATATGTGGCTACATGTGGTCATATTTTTTTATTTTTTCAGTTAATTATGCAAATCCCCATCTTCTGTATTGACATCAATTCTAGTATCTGTTATTGGGCCTACCTGTTTCTCTCCTAAAGGGTCCCTGAAATCCAGTCATTACACAGAAAGGGGGTATAGCAGACAGGCTGGTCTCACACAAGCGCGTGTCTGAGCGCACACGTATCCACTCGGCCTTTCACCATTTCAACACACACCAGTGACTTCCAACATCGCCTTTCAAAGAGATTGGAAGGCTTTCTCTGGCCACAGGAGCTGCTCTGCCATGCTCACAGAACCAGGAGAAGCCACTCACCTACTCTCCTTTAGAGAGGATGACTTCAGAAGGAGTCTTCTGAAAGGAACGCCCTTTAGTGAGTCCATGGTCATTTCCCTTTCTAAAGAAAACTCCCAATCTGATTCCGAGGTGCCCATTGGTCCCTTTGTGGGAGAAGACATGGCATAGGGGCTGCCTTCAGTGATTCATGGAGACTTTCAAGTTTATAGCACCTCTGTCACTTTGGAAAAGGAACATATACATTTAACCTCTATCATTTTTTTCTTGAAAACAAATCTTAGTATCAACTTCTCTCCATATCCACTGCTCCCACCTGGTTCAGGTCTCCAGCATCTGTCATGGATGACTTGTGATGGTCCCCTCATCCACCTCCCTGAGCCCTCTTTTGCCCACCTCCAGCCCATCCTCCCACAGCAGCCAGAGTGATCTTTATCAAACATAAATGGGGTCAAGTCACTTCCCTAAAACTCATTAGTAGCTTCCCTTTAATCTTCAAATAAAACTCAAATGCCTTACCTTAACCCCCAGTGTCCTTTGGTGATTTCAAGAGCATTTGATTTTCTAAGAGAGACCCAGTTGATTGCAAATTGCCTTGTGCGGCCCAGGTCTAGCTGTCCAGCAGCAGCTTCTGCCTTTGCCCTTCCTCAACCACCCTCCAAACACACTGACCTCCTTCTGGTACTGGGATACACCAGCTCTTCCCCAACATGGAGCCTTTGCCCTTGTTCTTTCCTCTGGAGAGTTGCTTTTCCCCCAGCCTTGACTGTGATGAGCTCAGTTCATTCACCATGTGTCAGCATAAATGTCACTCCCCAAAGAAGTCTTCCCTGACCATTCTGTTTACATAGATCCTCTTGCCCTCAATTTTTCTACCTCAACGCCTATTTGTTACACTGACACACTTCAAATTTAAAATGAATCCTTCCTAGAACACACCCTCTCACCATACACAAAAATAAACTCAAAAGGACTTAAACATAAGACATGATACCATAAAACTCCTAGCAGAGATCATAGGCAGAATGTCCTCTGACATAAATCATACCAATCTTTTCTTAGGTCAGTCTCCCAAGGCAATAGAAATAAAAACAAAAATAAACAAATGGGACCTAATCAAACTGACAAGCTTTTGCACAGCAAAGGAAACAATAAACAAAATGAAAAGACAACCTACAGAATGGGAGAAAATATTTGCAAACGATGTGACCGACAAGGGTTTAATTTCCAAAATATACAAACAGCTCATACAACTCAACAACAAAAAACAACCCAATCAAAAAATGGGCAGAAGACCTAAATAGATATTTCTCCAAAGAAGACATACAGGTGACCAATAGGCACATGAAAAGATGTTCAACATTGCTAATTATTAGAGAAATGCAAATCAAAACTACAATGAGGTACCGCCTCACACCAGTCAGAACGGCCATCGTTTAAAACTCTACAAATAACAAATGCTGGAAAGGCTGTAGAGAAAAGGGAACCCTCCTACACTGTTGGTGGGAATGTAAATTGGTACAGCCACTGTGGAAAATAGTATGGAGTTTCCTCAGAAAAGTAAAAATAGAGTTACCATATATGATCCAGCAATCTCACTCAAGACAAAACTCTAATTCAAAAAGATACACACTCTTGCACTGTTGGTGGGAATGTAAATTGATACAGCCACTGTGGAGAACAGTATGGAGGTTCCCTAAAAAACTACAAATAGAACTACCATATGACCCAGCAATCCCACTACTGGGCATATACCCTGAGAAAACCATAATTCAAAAAGAGTCATGTACCAAAATGTTCATTGCAGCTCTATTTACAATAGCCCAGAGATGGAAACAACCTAAGTGTCCATCATCCGATGAATGGATAAAGAAGATGTGGCACATATATACAATGGAATATTACTCAGCCATAAAAAGAAACGAAATTGAGCTATTTGTAATAAGGTGGATAGACCTAGAGTCTGTCATACAGAGTGAAGTAAGTCAGAAAGAGAGAGACAAATACCATATGCTAACACATATATATGGAATTTAAGGGAAAAAAATGTCATGAAGAACCTAGGGGTAAGATAGGAATAAAGACACAGACCTACTAGAAAATGGACTTGAGGATATGGGGAGGGGGAAGGGTAAGGTGTGACAAAGCGAGAGAGAGGCATGGACATATATACACTACCAAACGTAAGGTAGATAGCTAGTGGGAAGCAGCCGCATAGCACAGGGAGATCAGCTCGGTGCTTTGTGACCGCCTGGAGGGGTGGGATAAGGAGGGTGGGAGGGAGGGAGACACAAGAGGGAAGAGATATGGGGACATATGTATATATATAACTGTTTCATTTTGTTGTGAAGCAGAAACTAACACACCATTGTAAGGCAATTATACTCCAATAAAGATGCTAAAAAAAAAAAACAGTAAAAAAAAAAAATTCCATTCAAAATAGCATAAAACAAAAAACCAAAAAGATATATGCAGGGCTTCCCTGGTGGCGCAGTGGTTGAGAGTCCACCTGCCGATGCAGGGGACACGGGTTCGTGCCCCAGTCCAGGAGGATCCCACATGCCGCGGAGCGGCTGGGCCCGTGAGCCATGGCCTCTGAGCCTGCGCGTCCGGAGCCTGTGCTCCGCAACGGGAGAGGCCACAACAGTGACAGGCCCATTTACCGCAAAAAAAAAAAAAAAAAAAAGATACATGCACCTTTATAATCATAGCAGCACCATTCACAATAGCCAGGACATGGAAACAACCTAAATGTCCATTGATAGATGAATGGATAAAGAAGATGTGGTACATATATACAATGGAATACTACCCAGCCATAAAAAAGAACAAAATAGTGCTTCCCTGGTGGCGCAGTGGTTGAGAGTCCGCCTGCCGATGCAAGGGACACAGGTTCGTGTCCCGGTCCGGGAGGATCCCACGTGCCGTGGAGCGGCTGGGCCCGTGGGCCATGGCCGCTGGGCCTGCGCGTCCGGAGCCTGTGCTCCGCAACAGGAGAGGCCACGGCAGTGAGAGGTCCGCGTACCAGAAAAAAAATAATAAAAGAACGAAATAATGCCATTTGCAGCAACATGGATGCAACTAGAGATCATCATACTAAGTGAAGTAACTCAGGAAGAGAAAGACATATACCATATGATATCACTTACCCGTGAAATCTAAAATATGACAAAAACGAACCTATCTATGAAACAGAACCACGGACATAGAGAACAGACTGGTGGTTGTCAAGGGGAAAGGGGTTGGCGGAGGGATGGAGTGGGAGGTTGGGCTTAGCAGGTGTAAGCTTTTATATATAGAATGGATACACAACAAGGTCCTACTGTATAACACAGAGAGCTATATTCAATATCCTATGATAAACCATAATGGAAAAGAATATTTTTAAAAAAATGTATATATATGTGTATGTGTATATATATATATGTTTATATATATAACTGAATCACTTTGCTGTACAGCAGAAATTAATACATTGTAAATCAACTATCCTTCAATTTTAAAATACTGATAAAAAATAAATAAAATAAAGTAAAATGAAATGAATCCTTCCTTCCCCACTTCACTGTAAGCTTCTTGAAGACAAGGACTTGTTTTATGCCTAACATATAGTTGGTACTCAGTAAATATTTAATGAATGGTGGAGCATCATGCTGTACATATATCCATTCATTCAATTATTGCTATTTCATCATCCTCTTGCTGCCTACAGATAGGATAACAAGGTCCCCCTTCATCTGTATTTATCTGCCACTACCTACCTTGTCCCTTATGGTTCTCAAATCATTACAAAGTTTTAACAATTGAGTGAAATCATTCTTCACTTGTTCCCTGGAGAACAGAGTTGACTTAAAATTATACTTCAGCCTTAATCACCTGAACAACTTGGAGAGAAAAATCCCAAATAAAGATCCTGCTAGCTCCTCAGTCTGGAAGGCTCTTTCCTTGCCAGAAGGCTGCTCCTTAGGAGGCTGAGGTGGGACCCCAAGGAGTGCAGAGCGGCTCTCCTCCCTCCCCGTGCTGCTCACAATTGTCTGCCTTGGAGTAACCCTGGAGAGAGGGGGAAAGAGAGAATTGGCTATGGAGGAGGCACACTAAGGTGTTAATCTGGGTCCTCCTCCCAAACACAATCCTGAATCTTGACTCTGGATGACCTCCAGGCGAAACCTTCTCTTTGGGTGAAGAGTGCCTTCCTCCAGAGGGTGCATGGGATCCTCACTTCAAAATGCCCTGCCATCCTTAGAAATAGGCACTGTGCTCAGTGGTTTTACATGTGAACAAGACCATGCCTCTCAGTCTGTATTTGTCCCGCATTTTTCTTTTCCTTTTTTAAAAATAAATTTATTTATTTATTTTTGGCTGCCTTGGGTCTTCGTTGCTGTGCGCAGGCTTTCTCTAGTTGCGGCGAGCAGGGGCTATTCTTCGTTGTGGTGCCTGAGCTTATTGCAGTGGCTTCTCTTGCGGTGCACGGGCTCTAGGCGCCTGGACTTCAGGAGCTGTGGCTCGTGTCCCGCATTTTTCATGTAATCATTATGAAATATAATTCCCAGCCTGTGGAGCTGAATACAGTTCATAACCAAGATTATAAAATATTTTAAAATATTTTTCAGTTGTCTGTTTATTCCTCCTAATCCTCCGTATCCTCTACTGTTTTAGGTCATCTACCCCTTTGCTATCCAACTCACTGGAGGGAGAGGAAAGGAGTCAATGCTAGAGGAAGACATGAGGGTAGGTAGTTTCTAACTGAACTTCTGCAGACAGTACAAACCAGCATTAAAATGGTGATGCTGGGCTTCCCTGGTGGCGCAGTGGTTGAGAGTCCGCCTGCCGATGCAGGGGACACGGATTCGTGCCCCGGTCCGGGAAGATCCCACTATGCCGCGGAGCGGCTGGGCCTGTGAGCCATGGCTGCTGAGCCTGCGCGTCCGGAGCCTGTGCTCCGCAACGGGAGAGGCCACAGCGGTGAGAAGCCCACGTACCACACACACACACACAAAAAATGGTGATGCTGTGAATGAGGTTATGGAGCATTTCCTACAATGGCCCTTAATCAATCATTCAACAATTATTTATTGAGTACCTGCCATATGCCTAACATTCAATCACTCGTTGGTTCAACAGAATTTTATGCTGCCAGGATCTGTGTTAGGGGCTAAAATGCAAAAATGAGTAAGATGTGGTCTCTACTCTCCAATAGCTCATTTCTGCAAAAAAAGACAAGACCACCAACTCATACAACTGAAGAATAATCTGAGTTAAATTATGTGTACTAGAACTGAATGTTCATAGAGCTCGGTGGACTGAAATTGTAAAGATGCAAAAAACCCAAAAACCTTCTTAAAGGAGGAAGTGCCTGAAGAGAGCTTTGAAAGAGAAGTAAATAATAGATAAGCAAAAGAAAGGAGGGAAGGCACCCCAGGCTGTGGGAACAGCTTTGGCAAAAGCCAGAGGCTAAAGCAGGCTTCAGATGCTTTGGGAGCAGCGAGGAAATGGAAAGGACAAAGTAGGCTCTTCATTAGATCCGCAAACCAGTTTAAACCTCTTTCCAAAGGAACGGTGAAATTTTGATAAGGTATTGTGTGTGGGTTATGAGTCTTTTAACTGTGCCGGCTTATAATGAAACCATTGTCTCTAGTCATTGCTAGATAGCTACTGAGAAAAGCCAGTTACCCCATGCTAATGTATAACTTCTTTGTTTTATGCAAAATAGCCAGCTCTAGTCTAAAAAAGAGCTGAGTGCTTCTATTCAAGTGGAATAGAATGAAAATAAAAACCCAGGGCTTTCATGCTCACAGGGTCTTTCCTGGACACACACAGTCAGAGCATCATGTAATTTTCTCTCTTTCCCTTCTAAGAGGGTGGAAAAAGAAGCAAAAACGCTCTGCATCCCAGAAGGCCAAGAATAAGCCAGGGCCTGGCTGTCCCCATGCAAGCAGCCATGCAGGCAGATGCAGCCACCAATCCCGAAGGCAAAGAACATAGGGGACAATGGAGAGATACACTGCTGAGGAGCGGAAGAAAAGGAAGGGCTTCCAAAAAGTCAAACTGAAGGGAAATGTGTTTGTTTATAAAATTAAAGTTCAGAGAGAACAGATAAAGAAAAACTGAAGAATGAGTAGGAGAAGCCCAAAAATGCGTTTTGCTCTTTTTTTTTTAATATCAAAGATAAAACTCCTTGACACTAATAATTAGTTAGCTAGCCAGAGTTTTTAATTTTGGTCACCCTAATGAAGAGGGTGGAGAAAATTCAGAGGAGTGATGAATAACGGTCAGAGATAAAGAGGATTGGGATTGGATAGTCTTTATTTCTAAACAGGAGAGTTTCCTAATGGTGGAGTCTGTTGTGCTAACCTTTGTAACTGAAACAGATTATAAAATGTTTTCTGAAGCTTTCACAGTAGACAGGATCCTCCCCAAAGGACATATTTACCGGGTTTTTTTGTTTGTTTGTTTGTTTTGTGGTACGTGGGCCTCTCACTGCTGTGGCCTCTCCCGCTGCGGAGCACAGGCTCCGGACACGCAGGCCCAGCGGCCATGGCTCACGGGCCCAGCCCCTCCGCTCCACGGCACGTGGGATCCTCCCGGACCCGGACACGAACCCGCGCCCCCTGCATCGGCAGGCAGACTCCCAACATATGCGCCACCAGGGAAGCCCAAGGACATATTATGGTAGGAAAAGTAGAATATATGTTTGTGAAGGATCCTTAAAGAGTCTATGGATGACTGAAGCTCTTTTTTTTTTTTTTAATTGATTTTATTTTATTTATTTTTGGCTGCATTGGGTCTTTGTTGCTGCACGCGGGCTTTTCTCTAGTTGCAGCGAGCCGCGGCTACTCCTTGCTGTGGTGCACGGGTTTATTGCTGTGGCTTCTCTTGTTGCAGAGCACGGGTTCTAGGCACACGTGCTTCAGTAGTTGGGGCACACAGGCTCAGTAGTTGTGGTGCATGGGCTTAGTTGCTCCGCGGCATGTGGGATTTTCCCGGACCAGGGCTCAAACCCGTGTCCCCTGCATTGGCAGGCGGATTCTTAACCACTGCACCACCAGGGCAGCCCTGGAGCTCTTACATTGCTAGTAGGAATGCAAAATGATACAACCACTTTGGAAAACAGTTTGACAGTCTCTTACAAAGATAAACATACACTTACCATACAATCCAGCAATCCCACTTTTAGATATTTACCCAAAGAAATGAAAATGTATGTCTACTCAAAGACTTGTATGCAAATGTTCATAGCAACTTTATTCAAAATAGCCCCAAACTGGAAAAAACCCAAATGTCCATCAACTGGTGAATAGATAAATAAATCGATGGGATACCCATACCATGGAATGCTACTCAGCAGTAAAAAGGAATAACTAATGATACAGGCAGCAACATGGACTCATCTCAAAAGCATCTGCTAAGTGGAATAAGCCAGACAGTAAAGGCTATATACTGCATGATTCTATTGGTGTGACAGTCTGGAAAAGGCAAAGGGGACAGAAATTGGATCAATGGTTACCGGGGGCTAAGGATAGGGAAAGGGAACTGATTCCAAAGAGGAGGAAAAATTGGGGGGTTATGGAACTCTTCTATATCTTAATTGTAGTTGTAATAACACAACTATATACATCTGTCAAAATATATTAATCTGTATATTTTAAAGGAGTGAATTTTACTGTATCTTAACTATACCTCAGTATGAAATCTAATTTTCCTCTCATGGTTTCCTTTTTAACTCTGTTGTCTTCTTCACTTTGAATCTCTAAAGGGCCAAAGCTTCTAATTCCAGGCCCACCCCTCCCTGGAATGAGATTACAAGGAGTCATAAGCGCTGAAGAGAACTTCTTGACAAGAAAAAGAAAGAGATGGACTGCTATGGTCTGAATGTTTGTGTTCCCCCAAAATTCATATGTTGAAATCCTAAGCCCTAAAAGTGATGGTATTAGGAGGTGGGGCCTTTGGCAGGTAATTAAGTTGTGAGGGTGGAGCTATCAAGAAGATAATTAGTGTTCATAGAAGAGATTCCCGGGAGAACTCCCAGCCCCTCCTACCACGTGAGATACAGTGAGAATTCTGCGACCTGACCCATTACAGGGCCCTCCCACACCATGCTGGCACCCTGATCTCACACTTCCAGCCTCCAGAACCGTGAGAAATAAATGTCAGTTGTTTATAAGCTACCCAGTCTGTGTTATTTTGTTATAGCACCCAGAATGGACTGAGACAGGGTCCCCCAATTGTTTCCAAGAAATCATTGGTAAAATTTGTCCTGCACAAAGAAATGCTGCTGGCCAATCATAGAATATACAGAGGAACAGAGGACAGGATCAAAGACAAGGATGCTTTCTCTCCACGTCTAAATGGAACCAGGGGAAGGCTGTCAGCGTGGTTTAGACGGAGGTTTCACAGAGTAGGCTATGGCCAGCAAGTGAAGCCGAGGCACCTTCCTAGCCCTCCCAGCTGGGAGTGTTCCAGCCACTCTGGGACGCCCCAAAGTGTAGGCACAGGGATGGCTTCCCCCACTCCACCAAGGTTCACAAAAGCCAAACGGTGACCTGACAGGGCACCTGTGAGACAGGGGCAGATGTCATTTCTGCTCATGGTGCCTGGACAGTTGGCTCCAGAGCTCCTACTGCAGATGATGCCAGGTTCCCAGCCAAGGATGGGCCGATGAGGTCTCTGGTGCAGTCTAGCCATAGGGTCCTGAATCATGGAACTCACCAAGTACTGTCTTTGATGGGCTTGTCTGAGGATGGCCAGGATAGGAAAATTACTATCAAACACCAGGATCAGGCCCCAAGTATCTGGGCCTGACTCATGCCAATCCTGGGAGCAAGGTAGTGATGGGAAATGGAGTTCTACCCTGTTCTACCCTGCCAGGATAGAACAAACATTTCAGGTGTTTGTTGAAGGGACTTCTGATACAAAGAAAAAAAGAGAATGTATTCAAATTTCACACAAAATGGTTTGAAAATTCATATCCTACTACCCAAGTAGAGTCTCCTGTATAACTCTGCCCCCCACACCCACCGCAAACACAAACACAAACACACACACACACCATCTCTCCAAAACGTTTCCACTTACACTCATCCATGTTCATCTTCAGGAGTAAGAGCAAACAAATAATGCTTGCTATTTGCCAGGTATTCCTCTAAACATCTTACTAAATTAACAACATTGAAGGTATAGTATTATCCCCATTTTACAGGTAGGAAACTGAGGCTCAGGAAGACTTAACGTGTCTAAAGTTACCTAGTTGGTAAGTGACAAAGTGGAGTTTAAATCCAGGCTGTGTGGCACCGAAGACCAGTTTCTGCCACATTTGCCGACACGTCTATTACCAGGCTCCTCACAAGTCTGTGCCCACAACCAGCACATGCCCAGCTTTTCCCTAGAGCAGACTCAGGTGCATGGAGGGAGTTGTTTGCCAAGTGCAGCCACATCTCTTCTAGAAGAGAAGACACCAGGAGTCAGGCTGGGAGGAGATTAGAGCTCATTCAGCCCACTGGTTTTGACATTTTTGTGGTTTTTTTCCATGAAATGTGATGAATGTTTCAATTCTTTCCCCAGAAAAATGCTTTACAAGTTCACAGACCCCCTGAATCTTGTCCACGAACTCCAAATTAAAGGCCCTGATCTATTCAAATCCCTTCATTTTAGAGCACCTGATTTGACAGTAAACATTCAATACACTATTACGGTTGTAGTTGTTCAAGGTGGAAAAAAAAGAAAGAGAAAATCCTGAGACTTAAAAAAAGGTGAAATGGTGGACCCAAGGCCACACAGACAGTGAGTGACTGAGTTGGAAACAAACCCAAGACTTTCAGGCCAGTGCTCTCTCTACCCCATCACCTTGAAACAAGGCCTTTTAGAGTTTTCTTTCAGCCTTTTTAGATTTTTACCTTCATCCCATAAAGACCCAAGTAGTGCCAGCTAGTTGTATGGACAGATGTGAAACAAGAGGGCAGTCAGGGAGTTGAGAAGCTCCCATGTTCCACCTCTCTCCAGGCCCCTCCTTCTCCTCAACTGTCCATGTTACCCCATTACCTTCTCACCCACACACCCCCTTACATCCACCTACGAAATACCTACGAACACAAAAGGAAGGTGGCTGCTAGCAAAGAGATCCAGATGACACCAACTGCATGATAGCGGCCTCGCTAAGCCCACATCAGGATGTACCATGATTCTCTAACATATACAGAGTCAAACAAGCCATTCTCTTCTCTCCCTGCCTTTAAAGCAATTGTCATAGGGAAGTATTGGGGTGGGGAACAGTGAAGGGATCCTTTCTTTGAGACTTCCAAGAAATATAACACCCCCTCTTCCAATGTCTCACTTGCAAAATGTACTTCCTGGTGTCAACTGAACACTCCAGGCTCACTGAGAGTCCCTTTCCTCTGGTTCAAGCTCAGGCCATCAAATCTTCAAAGATCAGAGCTCCTCCTAGCCCATTCTCCTGTCTAATTAATTCAATACCTAGTATCCTGCATTCCTAAGTCCTTTCATCTAATTCTTTGGTTATTTTTATGACCTGTCTACAGACTATTTTAAATGTCTTATTTTAGTTATTATAGCATTAAACTGAACCCAATGCATGAAGAAGGCTCTAACGAAAGATGACTAAACAGAATTACTCTTTAACTCCTATTTAAACTCCTACGACTTCTAGTTAACTCCTACTATGACTAGTAGTCATATTCAATTAATGGTATCCACCATCATGTTGGAGTTTTTAACAACATAATATAGGTCATCTGATATCTATTTTACTTGAGAGGAAATATGGCCCTTAAGTGACAGTGCATCCCTGGAGGAGGAGTAACTAAGAGTACATGGGTTGAAGAGTTGACCTGGATATATTCAGGCTCCACCATCTATTCTATACCATAGAGAGCCTCCTTCAGCCTCAACTCTTGCTTTTAAAAATGAGAATAATGTTTATTTCAACATCTAAAAATGGCAAAATAAAATTAAAATACCCTATGTTGTAGAAGATTCAGAGAAAAGATGCTCTCCAAAAGCAAGTGTGATTCCTCGGGAGCACCATCTGGGAATGTGGGGGAAACGCATTGAAATGTGCAGACCTACTGATCCAGTTATTCCACTTGTGGACGAAGAATGTCACCTGCCATATCCCTAAACAAAGGATGTTACTGCCATCAAACCATCAGCCACTGCTGCAGCCCCCAGTGGTGCACCCTGAGGGGAACTCAGGAAGGAGAAAAACAGGATACTGGCCCTAGATATTCAATACTTAAGATGCATATCAAATGAATGATTTCAATGAGCCCAGAGTCTTGCATCTTCCCACAGAGAGAAAAGCGCTAAATTCATTAACTTGATGTATCTGGTTTTCTTTAATTAATAGTAATCTTACGATGTCCAACTACCTGTTTTTTTGTTGTGAAAACTCCTATATATCCTGGCTTCTCCCTCATCTCTTCGGAACAGTCCCTCAGAGATATCTGAGGGGCTGTCTCCCAAGCTTAAGTCCTCAGTAAGTCCACCAAATTAAACATAATTCTCAACTTTTAGGTTGTGCATTATTTTTCAGCCGACAGTTTTGGCAACCAAAGAAAGGACCCAGGGGAGACTTCTTTCCTTCACCTGAACTCTACAAGAACTGGAGCCTTGGTACCAGAAGAGGCCTCTTGTGCCCATCCACCACCTAAGAGAGTCGAGATGAATTTGGGTGAGTCTCTTCTTGTTCTCAGATCTCCCAATTATTGGCTTATTATCCTGAGTTTTGGCAGTGTCTAACAGGTACCTGGCTCCCCAGTTGAAAGATACTGGGGAAACCCGGTTGAAAGACACTGGGAGTTGTTCAGTTGAGATAGTGAACAATCTGGACTGGGTGATTAGGTGAGAGGCTGGACTAACATTTTTGCCTCCAACTAACACTCAGCCAGGTTTATGTTCGTCCAAACTTACACTTACAGTCTTCCCTGGTGGCACAGTGGTTAAGAATCTGCCTGCCAATGCAGGGGACACAGGTTCGAGCCCTGGTGTGGGAAGATCCCACGTGCTGCGGAGCAACTAAGCCCGCACGCCACAACTACTGAGCCTGTGCTCTAGAGCCCGCGAGCCACAACTACTGAGCCCGTGTGCTACAACTACTGAAGCCCGCGCACCTAGAGCCTGTGCTCCGCAACAAGAGAAGCCACCGCAATGAGAAGCCCGTGCACCGCAACGAAGAGTAGCCCCTGTTCGCTGCAACTAGAGAAAGCCTGTGCGCAGCAACGAAGACCCAACGCAGCCAAAAATAAATAAATAAATAAATAAATAAAATAAAATAAAAACTTACAAGTACTTACTTAATTGGGAATAAAAGGAAATCTTGCCCTAAAAATGGTCAATATGGGGCTCTTATTGCATACACAGTTAAGTTACAGAAAACAGGCCATAAAACATCTTTTAAGAATTCTGACCTTAAAGAAACAAAAGCCCTTCTAGGTGGATCTTGCATTTCTCTCCTGTGAGATGTAAATATTCCACCTGATCTTCTTTAGGCATTGTGTGTGTGTGTTGTGTGGTTTTTTTGGGTTTTTTGTTTGTTTGTTTGTTTGTTTTTGCGGTACGCGGGCCTCTCACTGTTGTGGCCTCTCCCGTTGCGGAGCACAGGCTCTGGACGCGCAGGCTCAGCAGCCATGGCTCACGGGCCCAGCCGCTCCATGGCATGTGGGATCTTCCCGGACTGGGGCACGAACCCGTGTCCCCAGCATCGGCAGGCAGACTCTCAACCACTGCGCCACCAGGGAAGCCCTGTGTGTTGCGTTTTGAGAACTTAGTCTCTACCATCCAGAAGATACACATATTCTGTACATTTGTCAGCCAGTTGAATAGACTGGGATTCTGAGCAGTCTTTTTTCTGACTGTGTCAACTCTTGGGCTTTTTGACATCTTAACCTTCATTGTATCAGCTATACAAGGAAGGCCTTTACTTTCTTAGGCTTTTTGGGGGAATAAACTTTCTGGATCTTGTATAGGTGGCATTCTTCATACTCTCTTGTGGGGACACCTCTTGTGTCTTATTGGTTTGAATCACTATTAAGATATATCTCATCAATGCCCAGATGATGGATCCTTTAAATTGGAGAAACTTCTAAATTGGTAAATTTTTAAAGCGCTCTCCTTATAAACAGCTGTTTTATTGGTACTTATGAAAAAAACAGATTAGATGGTGGAAAATATATATACATATATAAAATGGTTAACCTAAGAACTATCTTAATTTAAAAAAATGGTTTGAGAATCCTTATTTGTGGTCTCTGCTTCCCCTCAATAAGTCTTATAGGTGCTAATAAAAAACATTAGGATAATTTATATTAATTAGGTTGATTAACAGGGAAGTAAGAAAAAACTGAAGTAAAGTCTAGAGCCTTCCTCCCAACAAGGTGGAAATTTTAAGGGGACTCATCCCAAAAGGATAAAAATCTTTCAATGATTATTAAGAAAGGGGATAAATAAAACAGACGTTAATAGGATTAAAAACAAAAAAGTTTTGATACAACGCTACCTAAGGTTGAATGGGTCAAAGGGACCCCTTATTGGTCCCTAACTGTGTGGTCAGTCCACTCAACATGGCTGTCCTCTTGCTCTTTGTACAGCCCCTGATCAACCAGTCTCTGCTTCACCTGCACCCTACTCATGTGAACATGCTTACCCCCTGTCCTTTAGACCAGAAAGTCTCCACCTGCTAGTTTATTAAAGGGAACATCTGTCCTTGTGAGGGTCGTTGACCTGAGGGGCTGCGAGGGGCATGCCCCAGCTGCTGGTTGCCCTGGTAACTGATGAGCCAACCCAATGTCAATTCCCCCTATAAATGGTAGCCTCCTTCTCCCCTCAGTAGTAAAGACTGCTGCTGTGTCCTGCCTGCCATCTGTCACACACAGTTGGATGTCATTCCAGGACCTCGTTGCAGGTATGTAAGATCCCCTGTCTATTAAACCACTGACGTCTCTGTCGCTGTCTTGGGGCTCTTTCTTCGGTCTTGAGGCTGGGCAACTACAAGGCTTGCAGGCCCACAGAGTGCAGCCCAACAGCAACTTTAAAGGGCCCCAAACAAGTCTGCTCTATTTACCCCAGTTTAAAATATACGTATTTAGAAGGATGGAAGAAAGTTGCAGTGAGATACCTGATCAACGATTTCTTGAGCCAACTAATCAAGTGAAAAAAATTAAGAAAAGGGCCTGAGACCCTTGGCTCAGCCTCTCACTGGGGACCCCAGAGACTTTTATACAAAAAAAAAGATAAAATGGTTGGGATAAAAAGGAATGTTTCTGAACTCCTTGTAAGACCAAGGCTTGTTGATGGCATCTTAATGGAAACTAAGGTTAAAAGTATAAAAGTTGATAGAATTAAGGTAAAAGTTTATCAAAATTGGTATATTTAAATGGGCTTTATGTAAGATGGTTCCATCTCTTTTGCCTAAGTATATTGTGGGACAGACATCATGTCTCACTGGAGAATGCTTCCTCTGCCTGGTATTACAAGACACGGCATATGAATCTGCCCCTAAGGAAATATTAAATATACTAAAGGAAACCAATAGGGTTACCTGGGCCTGTACAATATAAAGTAAAAACTGGGAGCAATATTCAGGGGCAAATTAAAAAAAATAATAGAGATTTTGCTCTGGATTTAACCTGTGCCTCAGAAAGAGGACCTTTGTTAAATGCCTTACGCCAGCTTTTGAAGCCATGATAAATTAAACCCTAAAATTCTAGAACATAGAACTCTTGAATTTCAGTTTTGTTGGAAATCTCATTGATATAAAAAAGCAAATAAAAGAAAATATGGTTGGCAAATCAATCTTTTAATATCATGTAGGCAACAAACCAGTTCTTTGGAGACTTAAAAGCAACTGTCTTTGTCTTGAAAATCTCTACAAATCAGAAATGTAAATATAGCCCACAATGACCTGAGCCTGAGCCTAATTAGCTCAATCAGGTAAAACCAGAAACCAAGGTTAAAAAAAAGAGAGAAAGGCCTTTTTGGTTTTTTTGCTGTACACGGGCCTCTCACTGTTGTGGCCTCTCCCACTGCGGAGCACAGGCTCCGGACACGCAGGCTCAGCGGCCACGGCTCGCGGGGCCCAGCCGCTCTGCGCCATGTGGGATTTTCCCGGACCGGGGCACAAATCCGTGTCCCCTGCATTGGTAGGCGGACTCTCAACCACTGCGCCACCAGGGAAGCCTGAGAAAGGCCTTTTTAAACTCAAACTGCTAGAAAGGCTCCCTCACCCAGAAGGCTCCCTCACTCAAAACCTAATTCATAGCCTCCTTAAGGGTTTATCAAGGAAAAGAACAAATTTTAAGTCTTTCCCACAAATAGTAAATCCTTAGTCATCTGAGCAAATAAATTTAACTTCTTCCAACTGTTATTTATAAGCTAGTAAGTTTATATTGTAATATCTGATTCATAACTAAGTTTTTTAAGTGAAACTATGAGATCTCTAGTTTTGTCTATTTAAATGTCTGTGTACACATCATACATATGAGATGTCACTACCTCTGGATATACTCTCAAAATTAAATTTATAAAAGACCTCTATTTAGTTGACTTAAAAGTAAGTGCTTACAAACTAAATATTTCTAAATATAAAGGAAACTGGCCAGAATGAATTTCAGGTTCACGTGACCTAGGAAATATTCAATATTAAATTAATATCTATTAATATTAATAGCTTTTTAAGCTTGCTGACTTAATCAATATAGACATGTTTTTTATTGTACCAAGGTTTACTGAAGGTCAATAAGTTCATATTATTTGTGTTGCAGAGTTTGTCAGCAAAAAAAAAAAAAAAATTAACTTGGTATGGTGATATTTTATAAGTTTAAAGTTACCTGAGATAAGAATTTTCAGGTGAACTCTTAGGAATAATTATGTTTTGGGTATGTCTGTCTAAAATAGTTTCTCCAGATTTTTGGTAATTTGAGCTTTGCTAAATTAAGTTAAATGATGGGAATTCATAGAATATCCAGGTCATTTCAAATAATATAAAATACTGGAATATTAATTGCTAAACAAGTCTAAATTTGCCTACTTTTGTCTCCTTACAAGAGGGAAGCTAAAGGTGTTTGGGTTTATTAGACGCACATCTTGTACCACATTGAAGAAAGAAATTATTCTCTGAGAAAATGGATGTTTCTCCTGGTTATGGACTATTCCAATCAGAAAATGCTGATGGGGGCTTTCCTGGTGGTGCAGTGGCTAAGAATCTGCCTGCCAATGCAGGGGACGCGGGTTCAGGCCCTGGTCCAGGAAGATCGCACATGCCGCAGAGCAACTAAGCCCATGCACCACAACTACTGAGCCTGAGCTCTAGAGCCCACGAGCCACAACTACTGAGCCTGTATGCCACAACTACCGAAGCCCGTGCGCCTAGAGCCCGTGCTCCGCAACAAGAGAAGCCACCGCAATGAGAAGCCTGTGCATCGCAACAAGGAGTAGCCCCCACTCACCGCAACAAGAGAAGAGCCCGTGTGCAGCAACGAAGACCCAATGCAGCCAAATAAAATAATTAAAAAGAAAAAAGAAGAAAATACTGATGGGCTTACCTGGTGGCACAGTGGTTGAGAATCTCCCTGCCAATGCAGGGGACACAGGTTCAAGCCCTGGTCCGCAAAGATCCCACATGCTGTGGAGCAATTAAGCCCGTGCACCACAACTACTAAGCCTGCGCTCTAGAGCCAACGAGCTACCACTACTGAGCCTGCGTGCCACAACTACTGAAGCCCATGCACCTAGAGCCTGTGCTCCTCAACAAGAGAAGCCACTGCAATGAGAAGCCCATGCACCACAACGAAGAGGAGCTCCCGCTCACCGCAACTAGAGAAAGCCCGCAAGCAGCAACAAAAACCAAATGTAGCCAAAAATAAATAAATAATTTTTTTAAAAAATTCTGGTATGACAAACAATTCACAATTACTTGTTCCTTGTCAGTTTTCACTAGAGATTAAAGTTTTTAAGGGTTAAATTTGTAATATGTAATTAAAGCTAATAAAATATATTAAGGGAAACATTTCAGTATGCAAGGAGAACGGGACTTTCAGCAAAAGAAGGTATGAGGAATGGAAGTACATTGTGTTAAGGGTAAATAGTGATTTTTGTCCTACAACTGGTTGTTTCTGGATGGAAAAAGGAACTAATATAGATACAGAAAGTTGTAGAAGGTTTGTAGAAAGGGAGCCCTGAAAAAGGAGTTTTATGCATGGTCAGGCTGGGATCAGATTAAACTTAATTAGGCGAATGGCTATTGTTACTAAAAGTAGGCTGGTGCAGGACTGGATTTCGTTCTTCTCTCTGTTAAGAGAACAAAGTTTTCTTAGAATACTGCTTTTGATAACAGATTGTGTGAGTTTCTTTGCCTTTAAGTGATCTGCATCTGTTTTTTGAAATCTTTTGTCACTTTGGTTAAGTGAATAAGTATTATTTTGTAACCAAGCAGGACTCTATGGGGCCTTCCCAGGACAGACCTCTCTCCCCATATCCTCTGCCTGCCTCCTCTTTGTAGAAAAGCTGGGTCTCCCAGGCCTCCCCTGAGTCACAAAAGCCTTGTTCAAGAATTAATCATCGAAATAAGTCAGACAGAGAAAGACAAATACTGTATAATATCACTTACATGTGGACTCTAAAAACTACAACAAACTAGTGAATATAACAAAGAAGCTAGCTCACAAATAGAGAACAAACTAGTGGTTACCAGTGCAGAGAGGGAAAGGAGGAGGGGCAATAAAGGGGTAGGGGATTAAGAGGTACGAACTATTAGGTATAAAATAAGCTACAAGGATGTATTGTATTGATACAACATGGAATATAGCCAATATTTTATAACTATAAATGGAGTATAACCTTTAAAAAATTGTAAATCACTGTATTGTACACCTGTAATTTATATAATATTGTACATCAACTATACTTCAATTTAAAAAAGCAAACGATACAATTTTTAAAATGTTAGAAAAAAAAGAGAATTAATAATTTAAAGGATGTGAACATGTAATGACAAAAATAGCAGTTGGGCTAGGAAAACTGTTTTACAGATGCTAAAACCCCCACCAAATGGAAGAAGTTAACTACTTGATGACCATGAACATGTCCAGACCTACTGGAGCCTGAGAACTGATAATGTTAATTGACACTGCCCTGTCAACCTCACCATCAACCAATCAGAATTGTGCATGAGCTGATCACACATCCTCCTATTCCCCTCCCTCACCTTGTCTTTAAAAATGCTTCCCCAGTAGAAGAGAACATAGGCAAAATATTCTCTGACATAAATCATAGCAAAGCATTCTTAAGTCAGTCTCCTAAGGCAAAAGAAATAAAAGCAAAAGTAAACCAATGGGACCTAATTAAAATTACAAGCTTTTGCACAGCAAAGGAAACCATAAACAAAATTAAAAGACAACCTACAGAATGGGAGAAAATATTCCCAAATGATGCGACTGACAAGGGCTTAATTTCCAAAATATACAAACAGCTCATACAGCTCAATATCAAAAAAACAACCAAATCAAAAAATGTGCAGAAGACCTAAATAGACATTTCTCCAAAGAAGATATACAGGCAGTCAACAGGCACATAAAAAGATGCTCAACATCTCTGTTAGAGAAATACAGATCAAAACTATAATGAGGTATCACTTCACACCAGTCAGAATGGCCATCATCAAAAAGTCTTCAAATAATGAATGCTGGAGAGGGTGTGGAGAAAAGAGAATCCTCATAAACTGTTGTTGGGAATGTAAATTGGTGCAGCCACTATGGAGAACAGTATGGAGGTTCCTTTAAAAAACTAAAAATAGAGTTACCATATGATCCACAATCCCTTCCTGGGCATATATCCAGAGAAAACTCTAAAAAAATATATGCAGGACTTACCTGGTGGTCCAGGGGGTAAGACTCCACACTCCCAATGCAGGGGGCCCAAATTTGATCCCTGGTTGGGGAACTAGATCCTGCATGCATGCTGCAACTAAGATATCCATGTGCCACATCTAAGACATCCACATGCTGCAACAAAGGTCCCGCATGCCGTAACTAAGACCTGGCGCAGCCTAAACAAATAAATAAATATTTTTTAAAAAAGATACATGCACCCCAATGTTCACAGCAGCACTACTTACAAGAGCCAAAACATGGAAGCAATCTAAATGTCCATCGACAGATGAATGGATAAAGATGTGGTATATATATACAATGGAATATTACTCAGCCATAAAAAATGAAATAATGCCATTTGCAGCAATGTGGATGGACCTAGAGATTATCATACTAAGTAAGTCAGAAAGAGAAAGACAAATACCATATGATATTACTTATATGTGGAATCTAAAATGGTACAAGTGAACTTATTTACAAAACAAACAGATTCACAGACATAGAAAACAAACTTATAGTTATCAAAGGAGAAAGGCGGGGGAGGGGTGGGGATAAATTAGGAGTTTGGGATTAAAACACACTACTATACATAAAATAGACAAACAACAAGGTCATACTGTATAGCACAGGGAACTATATTCAATATCTTGTAATAACCTGTAGTGGAAAATAATCTGAAAGAATACATATGTATAACTTAATCTACACACCAGAAACTAACACAACATTGTAAACCAACTACACTTAAATTTTTTTAAAAAGCTTTCCTGAAACCCACTGGGGAGTTTGGGTCTTTTGAGCATGAGCCACCCATTCTCCTTGCTTGGCCCTGCAATATACCTTTCTCCATCCCAAACTGACATTTCAGTTATTTTGGTCCCACTGTGCATCAGGCACACAAACCTGGGTTCAACAACAGTTTCACAGTGACCTATGATCCTATATGACCAAGTGTTTTGAAACCTTTTTGATATTTTTTGACAAACTTCCCAAGTATCGAATTTTAAATAAAGTTCTTTTGACTTCCAGCTGACTTTGGGATGCTTCAAAGGGCCTTGAAACATCCCAAAGAGAGATATTAAAACTAA
Organism: Grampus griseus; assembly: GCF_964374135.1. NCBI lineage: Eukaryota > Metazoa > Chordata > Mammalia > Artiodactyla > Delphinidae > Grampus > Grampus griseus. Next base: position 74,690,878 of record NC_139018.1, on the reverse strand, counting down.
TTAGGTTTATTTATGTTATATTACATGGGAAACATTATCAAAAAGTGGTTATAAAATCATCTTAGGGCTTCCCTGGTGGCACAGTGGTTAAGAATCTGCCTGCCAACGCAGGGGACACAGATTCAAGCCCTGGTCCAGGAAGATCCCACATGCTGCAGAGCAACTAAGCCCATGTGCCACAATGACTGAGTCTGCGCTCTAGAGCCCGCGAGTCACAACTACTGAAGCCCACATGCCACAACTACTGAAGCCTGCATGCCACAACAACTGAAGCCCACGCTCTGCAACAAGAGAAGCCACCGCAATGAGAAGCCCGTGCACCGCAACAAAGAGTAGCCCCCACTCGCTGCAACTAGAGAAAGCCCGAGCACAGCAACAAAGACCCAATGCAATCAAAAATAAATAAATAATTAAAAAAAAAAATCTTAGGTTAGATGTCATTAACATAGATATTCTAAAAGTTATATAATTCATAGAATTCTGATATGTCTTGGTATAATATTATCAGTTGTAATTCTAGTTATTTTAAAATGTTGTATGTCACAGAAATATCCAAGTTTCTTGTTGATTACATTGTAATCAGAACTTTAACCACACCGAAGTCTTGTCAAAGACTTATAGACAATCACTGTTTTACTCTGATGCTTCTAGAAAATGAAGATCTTCAAAAAGATTTATAAAAAGAAATTTTTGACAAATATAAGTTTCTGATAACTTTTAGATCATACCACTGAACTGGATAAGAAATTACAAAACTCTAATGGAAAATCTATGACATCATCCAGATCAACAGGAATTAATTACATGGGAGTAAAGGAACTGATAAATGATTTATAATTTTACAACTTCTTTCTGAAATATACTGGCTTTTAATCTTTGTTTTCCAGAAAACAAAACTTTGTTTTCCAAAAATCCTCTTACAGTATGGCATACAACAAGTTGATAAAGTTTACCTTGTAAACGAAGATGAAACACGTGTCTTTTTCTCTCTACCTGATCTTTCCAGAATTTGGCCTCCCTGACACCCCTGTGTACTTGATGACTTTTTGTTATCAGATTACAGCTAGTTATACTAATCATGTTTTAATTTGTTCTCTCTTGTTTTCAAATTACACCTTGTGCCTCTCTGTGCAACTATGACTTTATTAATGTTACTAGCTGTATTACTTATACCCTGTCTGTTTTATAAGATTATTGTCTCTTGCATTAACAAATGTATAACCAGGCCTTCAACAAAATTAATGATGGCTAAATGTCTTGAGGCAGTTGATCATATATAACTCTACATAGAACAGTTATAATAGTGCAACTCTAGATATGGGAAGAGGCAGCAAGGGAAAACATTCCTTGGATCATAATATATTACCAGAGAATTTTAGATCATCAGCAGGGCCTAATCAAAAAATTAGCACATCAAGTGGCCTATCAACAGAATCTTCCCCTGATCTAGGAATGAACCTTCCTAGTGTCACGGGACAAAATTAGTCATGAAATGCCTCCCAAAGATTGGTCAAATCTATGACCAAGAGGAGGCCCTGTGGACAAAGAATGTTGCCTGTCATATCAGTAAACAAAGGATGGTGCAGCCATCAGCTACTGCGGCCAGCCCTGATGGTGCACCCTAAGGGAACTCAGGATGGAGATAAACAGGATACTGGCCCTAGATAAGGTGTGTATCAAAGGAATAATTTCAATGAGCCCAGGCTCTTGAATCTTCCCATACACAGAAAAACCCTAAATTCATAACTTGAGGTCTGGTTTTCTTTGACAGTAATCTTTTGATGTTCCAATTACCTGGGCTGTTTTTCGTTTCTGTTTTGTTTTTGCAAAAATTCTTATATATCCTGACTTCTCCTTACTCTTTGGAATAGTTCCTCAGAGCTATCTGAGAGTCTGCCTCCTGGGCTTAAGTCCTCAGTAAGTCAATAAAACATAATTCTCAACTTTCAGAGTGTGCATTTTTTTCATTCAACACACTTTTAGGCAGTTATCCTAAGAACATAATTAAAGATATGTTAAAAAAAAAAAGATATGTGCAGAGACTTAACTGCAAGGACATTCATCTCAATATTGTTTGCAAAAGTAAAAAACTGGAGTCAACTAAATGCTAGCAGTAAATGACTAGTTTATACTATAATTTACTTAACCAGACAATGGGATATTATGCAGCCATTAACAATTATGCACAGGGGAATATTTAATGACATGAAAATATGTTCACAATGCCCTAAGTAAAAAAAAAAAGCAAGCTTAAAAACAATTTAAAGGGGGACTTCCCTGGTGGCGCAGTGGTTAAGAATCTGGCTGCCAATGCAGGGGACACAGGTTCAAGCCCTGGTCCGGGAAGATCCCACATGCCGCGGAGCAACAAAGCCCCTGTGCCACAACTACTGAGCCCACGTGCCACAACTACTGAAGCCCACACGCCTAGAGCTCATGCTCTGCAACAAGAGAAGCTACGGCAATGAGAAGCCCACGCACCTCAACGAAGAGTAGCCCTCACTCACCACAACTAGAGAAAAGCAAGTGCGCAGCAAAGAAGACCCAACACAGCCAAAAATAAAATAAATAAATAAATGTATTTGTTAAAAAAGTTAAAGTATATAACATCCCATTTTTTAATTTAGAGATAAACAGGCATCGAAAAGCTCTGAGAGGCCAGCATCAAGATGTTAACAATGATGGCTTTAAGAGTGATTTCTATTTTTTTCCTTTGTGATCTATGTATTTAAATTTTCCACAATAAGCACATTGCTTTTCCAAGCAAACCTATTTGTATTAATAGTATATACTTTGTTCACAAGGTTGCAATGAGGATAAAATAGGATAATGCACCTGAAAAACACTTTCAGTAGTGTAAAGCACTATACCAATATTACTGATACCGAAAGCTCAGCTTCTCTGTACACCAGTGCCAAATTGAATCTTGGAGGCAAGAGTTTTGGGTGAAGTAGAAAAGAATAGCTTTGGGACTTCCCTGGTGGCGCAGTGGTTAAGAGTCCACACAGTTTCGATCCCTGATCTGGGAAGATCCCACATGCCGTGGAGCAACTAAGCCCGTGCGCCACAACTACTAAGCCTATGCTCTAGAGCCTGCAAGCCACAGCTACTGAGCCTGTCTGCCACAACTACTGAAGCCTGTGTGCCTAGAGCCCGCTCACCGCAACGAAGAGTAGCCCCCACTCGCCACAGCTAGAGAAAGCTTGAGCAGCCACAGGACCAAACGCAGCCAAAAAAAAAAATTAATTAAAAAATAAAATTTAAATAGATAAATTCTATTAAAAAAAAAAGAAAGAAAAGAATAGCATTATTGCTTTGCCAGGCAAAGGGGGCCAGAGCAGGCTAATGCCCTCAAAGCTGTGTGTCCCAACTTGGATAAGTTTTATAGTAATGGTTCAAAGAGGACATGATCAGCTCATAGATGTTCTTCTGATGGGTTAGTGGTGAGGTAAGCAGGAGTCAGCATCATCAGCCTTCAGGTTCCAACTGGTCTGGGGTCTACATGCTTGTGGGCAGCATACCATCTTTAATCCTTAACTTCTCTCATCTGGACGGGGTTTCAGTATCTGCAGAATAGCTGAAAGATATTGTGGTGTGTATCCCTTGATGGGTAACCAGGACTCTGCCCCAAGGCTGCACTATTCTTTCTCTCGACTCTGTTTCTCCGTTGTCTTGCATCCCCCTCTTTCCCTAATTAACAACTGCTTGAATCTGCCCATTGGAACTCAGGGAAGGTCATGGAGGCTGAATGAAGGTAATCAAAGAAATGGAGGGATACAGAAAGGCTTTGTGCGCAGGATCCCCACAGGGCCCTGCTTGGTATCACTATGATCTACTCTACCTAAACCTGGGTGTCCTTCCCCATCATTCTTGTATAGAACCTGTCTTCCTATTTGAGATCTCCTTTGTTACATTCTTCTATAGGTCATCTCCACACCAGCTGACCACCAGACAATTCCTTCTTCCTACCCTCAAACTGTAGCAGACCCGTTTCTTCATCCATCTTACCTTTATACTTTAACAAATGCTCACATAGTTAGCAAACCATGGGGCTTGTCTTTTTTTCACAAATAGTAGATTATTAAAAACCCAGTGATATTATGCCAGTGAAGAGCCACATTTCCATTTATTCTTTTCCCATTTCCAACCCCTTCAATTGTTACTCTGCTTTGTCTCTTCATATCCTACTCTCTCCACTGTGTTCACTACCCCCATCCCATTTATAGATCTGCTTAAGCCTGTAACCTCTCTTCTTTCTTTCATTCCTTCATCTATTCATTCAAAAAATATTGTTTGGGGGCTTCCCTGGAGCCGCAGTGGTTGAGAGTCCGCCTGCCGATGCAGGGGACACGGGTTCGTGCCCCGGTCCGGGAAGATCCCACATGCTGCGGAGCGGCTGGGCCCATGAGCCATGGCTGCTGAGCCTGCGCGTCCGGAGCCTGTGCTCCGCAATGGGAAAGGGCACAACAGTGAGAGGCCCGTGTACTGCAAAAAAAAAAAAAAAAAAAAAAATATATATATATATATATATATATATATAGTTTGGTTGCATGATATGCAACAGTCACTGACTAGCTGCTGGGCCATAAAAACGAATAAAACACAAAGGAAGTGGAAGGAAGGACAACATAGGTGATAGGGGACAGATGAGTAAAGACTCAGAGGTAAAAAAGAGCATGGCATTACAGAAGACCTAGTTTTATTAGAGAGTGAGTATTGAATGAGACACTGCTGCTTCCAAGCAGTCAGGAACCTGCTAGAAGCTATTGCTCACACAGACCTCACAGCCCTGAATCAGCTGGGGAGCACCAGGGCCACTGTGAAAACTCACATACAAGAAGTTCATACATCCACTTACCAACACTGCCAGAAGAGAATGGGGTAAATGCCTCGGGCTTCTCTTCTGCTTTGCACAGTTGCCAAGAGCCCCTCATTGGCAGAACATAAACTACAGCAAGAAGGCTGAAAGCAAAGGAGTCTGGGGAATCCTGTTCCCAGGTTTCCAGACTTTGTGATACAAAGGAGAGCACACAGTGTGTGGAAGAGGCACTGACTGCCCAGGGCACCCTTCCTCCAGGCCCTTATTACAGTTTCGTTCTTTCCTCCAGCATACAATGGGATGGATGCTGGATTCTGCATTTATTTCATTCAGTCTCCTATCACAGCTGCTTTGCTATTCCAACCAGGTTGTAACACTCTGAGAAGAAAGTCCACTTGTTTGAATCCTTTTTTTGAATCCCCTCAATGCCTGGCAAGCATATTGCTTTACACACAGAAGATACACAATAGATACATGCAAATAGCTGCAGTGTTGAAACTTGAATTCTGGCCTTCTGGCTCCCAATTCAGAGTTCCACCCAACATCACTCAGTCTTTCTTCATTAACAGGATGTCTTTTATTTTTAATGGAAGTTAAGTATGTGTTTGAAATTGCTCAGTTCGGTTTTGCTTACCAGAGAAATTCCTCTAGAGTAAAAAGAACTGAATAGACTACAATGATTGAAAAGTTGTCAGCAGACACTGGGTCAGATTAGTGGAACATTGGTATCTATGAAGAGTAGTTTCAACTTTCCAGCGAGGTAATGATGAAAAAATAAATGGGACTGAAGAAAACTGCGGCTGGACCCAACCAGCTATTTTTGCAGAATAGGTCAACTCAATCTCATCTGTTTCAAACTAATGCAGAAGCAAACGGATGGTCTCTCTACAGTTTTAGTAGTAAATAATAAGCTCATGATGTCGATAGGAGAACCAAGACAAGAAAGCTGATTAGATTTGTTATGGAATTTTTTTGTTAAGGATGAATCTGCAGCTTAAGATGATAATAACAATCACTCAAGTGCAAACTGATGTTGTTTGGTTTTCGTTTTTTTTATTTTTGCCCATGTTGGGTCTTCGTTGCTGCGTGCCAGCTTTCTCTAGTTGCAGTCAGCGAGGGCTACTCCTAGTTGCGGTGCGCAGGCTTCTCATTGCCGTGGCTTCTCTTGTTGCGGAGCACAGGCTCTAGGCACGCGAGCTTCAGTAGTTGTGGCATGTGGGCTCAGTAGTTGTGGCTCCCGGGCTCTAGTTGTGGCACACGGGCTTAGTTGCTCCGCGGCATGTGGGATCTTCCCAGACCAGGGCTCGAACCCATGTCCCCTGCATTGGCAGGCGGATTCTTAACCACTGCGCCACCAGGGAAGCCCCCAAACTGATGTTTATTGGGTGCTTCTCATGTGCCAGGCACCACTCTAAAAATTGTGTATGATCTCACTTAAACCTCATGAGAACCCCATGTGGTACTTTTACAGATGAGAGAACTACAGCACAGAAAAGGTAACTGACATGCCTAAAGACACACATCTAGTAAGTAGTGTCATCAGGATACAAACCCAGGCAGTCTGAGATGATCCTCATGCTTAGCCACTGTTCTATACAGCCAGAAATGTGGCACCTGGGCAGTTATCACTCACTGTTAAAAATTCAGACAACTATGTCAGTAGCTGTTTGAGACTGTCAGTAATGACTATATCAAACAAATCATTGTACTTAACATTACTCTGACTCATGAATTCGCTAGTTGCTATTACCTGTTTACATATATGAACCAAAGTGTCTCATATATATAACTTTATAACATTAGATAAATGTCACTTAACTTTTCTGAGTTTTATTCCAGATCATGCAACACTTTTTCTTTCTAGTTTATTAGACAAAATGTGGAAGAGAGTCTGCCAAGGAATTCCAGAAGTTTACTAGCAAATGAACAGGCAACGGAAATGGTTAGATCAAGTTAGAGCTGAGCAGGATCACACGGTGCTCCTCTGCCCTCCAGAGGCCATTCTGACTCCAGCCTGGGTCAGGGGCCTGGGAGTCTGAAGCTGCTTGAGAGGTCTAGCCTGACCACAGGGCATCTGGGAAGGCCAAGTGGATGCCAAAACCATCCTAAAATGTGCATTCCACTTCAGAATAGATCTGAAAACCTATCTTCCATCTCCTCTCCAACCCAACACAGCCTTTCTATGGCAAGCTCACGCTCTGGGGCAGGAGCACTGATGGGAACCATTTTCACTATAAAACTAAGACTGGGGCTTCCCTGGTGGCGCAGTGGTTGAGAGTCCGCCTGCCGATGCATGGGACACAGGTTCGTGTCCCCGTCCGGGAAGATCCCACATGCCGCGGAGCGGCTGGGCCTGTGAGCCTTGGCCGCTGAGCCTGCGTGTCGGAGCCTGTGCTCCGCAACGGGAGGGGCCACAACAGTGAGAGGCCCGTGTACCGCAAAAAAAAAAAAACAAAAAAAAAACTAAGACTGAAGTTGAGCTCTATCCAAGGCCCAACTGGAGTGGTGATTGTTTATCCCTCCCCACCTGCTCCTGCTGTTTCTCTTCCCCCATTCTCATTAAATAATGCTTAATCCTGCCAATATTAGTCACTTTAAGTCATTAAATAACCCAGCACCCTGGGATATTTTAAGGGGCCAAACTCTCAGTGGGTATCTATTCCTGAAGCGAGCTGAATTCTCACTAAGGAGCCAGATCAATAAAACGCTGGTCTAAGAGTCAAAATAGCAGGATGGCTCTTGCTCTCCCCTCTTCCCTGCCCTTCCTTGCCCAATCTTTGAAGGTGGCAGTGTGGCTGCCAAAAAGGCAGCCACAGGGAGAGAACAAACTAAGGCAGATGCTGGCCAAGGAAATGGCATCAGGGCTGAGACTGAGAAGTTGGCAGGACCAAGAAGAAGGCCAGCCAAGTAGGCAGTCTTTGTGGTTGGGAGATTGGTTACATACAGGAAGATTGAGAAATAAGTAAATATATGACAATGAGAGCCAGGCTTATCAGGGCCTGAGGAGGAATTTACACAAATGGAATAGAGGAAGACTAGAAAAAAAACAGAGGTATTGGACTGGAATTAGAGATTTTGGTGTGAACTCATACATGATGAAATAAATAGATGATAGATAGATAGGAAAGATCATCAGTGGATGCCTGTGATACATAGGTATTATAAGCATACTAAACACCCAGATCTTGGTTTCTAAATACCATTCTCCACTAAAAGGAATCGGGGGGGAGGGATAAATTAGGAAATTGGGATTGACATATACATGCTACTAGATATAAAATAAATAACTAATAAGAACCTACTGTGTACTCAATGCTCTGTAATGACCCATATGGGAACAGAATCTAAAAAAAAAGTGGATATATGTATATGTATAACTGGTTCACTTAGCTGTACAGCTGAAACTAATACAACATTGTAAATCAACTATACACCAATAAAAATTAATTTAAAAATAAAAATAAACAAATAAAAGGAAACAGGCCTCCTTGAAGAAATGGCTGATTCCAGGACCGGGGCATAAAATGAGCTTGGAACATCCTGTTGTAGCAGAAAATAAGGAAGTGCTCAAAGAATACTTTGATATGTCCAAAGGACATGGGACTCAGCTTGAGAGGGTTCACACTAGCCAAAACTGGAACAATCGGGTGGGATAGGGAGGGTGGGAGGGTGGGAGACGCGAGAGGGAAGACATATGGGAACATAGGTATATGTATAACTGATTCACTTTGTTATAAAGCAGAAACTAACACACCATTGTAAAGCAATTATACCCCAATAAAGATGTTAAAAAAAAAACAAAACTGGAACAATCTGATCATCATAATAATGTTATAATAATGATAGATCTTAATCCATTGACTAACATAGGAATCCATGAGTCCATACTGATATGAATAAATGAATGAAAGAATGACTGAATAAGAAAGAAGAGGGGACTTCCCTGGTGGTCCAGTGGTTAAGACTCTGTGCTCGCAATGCAGGGGTCCCGGGTTCAATCACTGGTCAGGGAACTGGGATCCCAAATACCAAAGAAAAAGAAAAAAAAAAGGAAGGGAAAATGCTTTCTGACAATTGAATGTCATCTAGTAATGTAGAAGGAATGATGGACGTTAAAAATCACCATGTGGCAGCCATCATATTGGTGGCTGATTTAGGCAGGAGTCATCAATGGATACTAAGATGGGTGACTAAAGTTTGATGAGGAACAGGATATTGGGAGAGTCTTGGACTATCTCCCTACAAAACACTATTAAATTGCAAATGGGAAAATGATGACATCACAGTGGAGAAACTTGGCAGTATCAACTTAGCCAGGTGATCTTGGTTAACCTCATCAGCAATGGGACAGGTTGATATTGGATATCTCCCAATGTGATTCTCTAAGAAGAGCACAGCATCAGTTTGTTTGTTTGTTTGTTTGTTTTGGGGAGGTTGGGTGGTACTCCTGCCAAGAATGTATGGCCTGAGTCTGGATGTGAGGAAGCATCGGACAAACCCCAATCAACGGTACTAACAGAATGAAACATGTATACTCTTTAAAACTGTCAACGGTCATGAAAGACATTAACATTAAGGAATATTAAGGAACTATTCTAGGTTATAGGAGATTAAGGAGACATGACAACTAAATGCAACATGATACTGGATTGGATTCTAGACCACAGAAGAGAGGAAGAGAATGGGATAGTTGTCAAAATTTTAACAGGGTCTATGGATTGAATAATAGTGTTGTATCAATGTTGATTTTCTGATTCTGGATGGTTATAGTATGATTATATATGAAAGTGCTCTTATTTGGGGGAAATGCACTGTGGTATCTAAGGGACGGGTCATTATGTTTGCAACTTGTTCTCAGAGAAAGAATCATCATATACATTAGAGGGAAAGAGAAATATGGTAAAATGTTAAAAATTAGGGAATATAGGTAAAGAGAATATGGAAGTTTTGTGTACTGTTCTCGCAACTTTTCTCTCAGTTTGAAATTATCTCAAGATAAAATATTTTTAAATGATATGCCATACTGACTAAAATTAAAAAGACGGATAATGCCTAGTGCTACCAAGGGTATGGAAGAATAGGAACTCTCATACATTGTTGTGGGCTTATAAACCGGTACAACTACTTTGGAAAACTGTAAGGCTGTCATAAATATACCCTATGACTCAGTAATTCTTCTCCTAGGTATACACCCCAGATGCTCACATATGTGCACTACACATATAAGAAGGTTTCACCAGCACTGTTTGTAATGGTCAAAAACTAGAAAAAATAAATCTCTATCAGTTATCAATTACTGCAAAACAAATTATGCCAAAAGTTAGCAGCTGATAACATAGACATTAACATCTCACAGATTCTTTGAGTCAGGAATCCAGTGTGGCTTAGCTCTTAGTCTGTCATGATGTTGCTGTCAAATTGTCAGCCATTGGACTGCAGTCATTTCAAGGTTTGCCTGGAGCTGGAGAATCTGCTTCCAAGCTCATTCATCTCTCACCATTTGGACCTCTCCAGAGGGTTGACTCATGACATGACACTGATTTCCCCCAGGTAAGCAAACTAAGAAAGAGAACCCACAATGGAAGCCACAGTCTTTTTGCAACCTAATCGCAGAAGTGAAAACCCATCACTTTTGCCATATTCTATTCATTAGAGACTGGTCACTGGGTCCAGCTCACACTCAGGGAGAGAGGATTACACAATGTGATGAATAACAGGAGACAAGGATCACTAGGGGCTATCTTAGAGACTGCCTACTACACAACCCAAGTGTCCAACAATGTTAGAACAGGTAAATAAATTACGGTCTATTTAAATACAGCGCAATATTAAAGAATATAAAAGAAATAAATGAATTACAGCTACTTGCATCAAGAAATGACTCTCACAGACAAAAATGTTAGGAAAAAATAAACACAAAAAATAATCATATGGTATGATTCTATTTACACAACATTCAAAAAGAGGCAAAACTAAACCATGATAATAGAAGTCATGTAGAGGTTGCCTTTGCAGTGGAAGGATGGAGTAATGACTAGGAAGGATGTTTCCAGAATGTCGGTAATATTTTAGATCCTAACCTGGATCACGATTACGCGGGGGGGTTCATTTCATAAAAAGGTATTGAGCTGTACACTTTTGGTATCTGTGCTCTTCTGTATGCTTAGTATACGTCAATTAAAGATTTTACTTAAAAAAATTAATCCCCCAAAATTCAGAATTGGGTTTATTTGGTAACTTTTCATTTTGATATCATTTCAAGTTTATAGAAAAGTTGCAAGAATCATACAAAGCACTCCAATATACTCTTTCCCCAGATTCACCAAGTGTTTACATTTTGCCCCATTTGCTTTATCATTCTTTCTGTGTATGTGTATTCATTTTTTTCTGAACCATTTGAAATTAAGTTGCAAACATCGTACCTATTTGCCCCTAAATATTTCAATGGGCATTTCCTATGAACAAGCACATTCTCTTATATAATCACAATACAATTATCAAAATCAGGAAATTTAACTTTGATACAATACCATTGTCTAATCTACAGTCCCACGTAAAATTTCATCAATTGTTCCACAATGTCCTTCCTCTTTTTTTTAAGTGCAGTCTCCAATTCCAGGATTATATGTTACATTTAGCTGTCATGTGTCTTTATCCTCCTTTCATCTGGAACAGTTAATCAGTTTTTCATGTCCTTGACTTTTTTGAAGACTACAGGCCAGTTATTTGTAGACAATCCCTCAGTTTGGATTAGTCTGATGTCTCTTCATGATTATATTCAGATTATGCATTTTTGGCAGGAATGCCAACTTGTCAATGCATCATATCAGAGGTACATGATGCTACTTGGTTTCCTTATTGGTAATATTAATTTTGGTTATTTGATTAAGTCAGTGTCTACCAGATTGTGCCACTGTAAAATTACTATTTTTCCCTGTGTAATCACTAGATAATCTTGAGACTATGTAAGTGTCATGTTCCTTAGCAAACTCCCCCACAAATTTTAGCTTCCTTTGATGATTCTTGCCTGAAGCAATTATTAATATGGTGGTTGCCAAATGGTGATTTTCTAATTCCATCATTCCTTCCTCATTTATCACATTTATTAGTTGGCATTCTGCTGGAAGGAGATTTTCCCTTCTTTACCTTTTATATATTTATTCATTCATTTGTGTACATCAGTATGGATTCATGGATTATTTTAGTTAGTGGATTACTATGTTACTATTAATTCTGAGGTTCTAACTGTTCTCAATTTGGCTAATAGGAGATCTAGGATAAATTTTTGACCTGACTTACTTATTACTAGCCAAGTGACCTTATACTCTGAAATTCCCTCATACTGAAATAAAAACAGAATGTGAATTTGGACTTCACAATGTACCCAAGTACAACAAATGTATAGGGGAAAGGCAGTACAACGTGAGAGAAGAGGGATAATTAGAGAAAGGCTATGAACCTTAAGTTGAGAAGTCTCCCTAGATTTTATCTTTAAGTTTCAGTAATAAATGGTTAACTCAAAGTAAATGACAACAGCAGGGATGAATGTTAAGTCTCTATTAAAACCTGCCATGTTTGAAATCAGGAAGAAACAGTAGTTAAAGTTCACAGAGAAATAACTTCAGACTTCTTTTTTCTTCGCCGTAAAGGCTCCATTTTCCATCAACTCACCACGCACGGTTCCCTTTTCATTTGGCTGAAGGCTCCGTGTTAAGTATCAACTAACAACAGTAAGAACTAGAAGTTCACCTATAACTTAGCACAATACAAAAAGAAATTGTTTATAAGACCAGGTTATTTTTTCTTATTCTTATCCATTCTCAATAGGATGATGACTTTTTAAGTAATCACTTTTTATTTACGGAGAGAAGATTCTTCTCAGACAAAAATGAACTCTATTTTCTACATCTTGAGTAACAAACATAAAATCTCCATGAGGCATTCTACTTTTCAAAATCTAGATTATGTTAAATAACTCCTACATTTAAGAAGAGAGAAAAGCCTGTCAAACAAAGTGGGGCTTTTTTCTTACATAGAACACTGAGTTGACAGCAAACACCTCCAGAACTCTGAAAACGTGACAAGTAAAATCAACACATATCATTAGGAAATAAAAAGTAAAAATCAGAAGAGACAGCGTGACCACTGCTCAACAATGGAATTAATACATCTGAGATATTAGAAACTGAAAGATTGAAACTTAGAGGAATAAAGAGAATTGGAAAGGCAAGCTCTGCTCAGGGAAGACACTACATAGGGAGCATTAGTCTCTTATAAGATTGGTTACTTTAACCAGCCTTGGACACAATCAAATATCTAGATCTTCCAAGTGAGGAAGCTTTTAACATCATTGGACAACATGCTACAAAGCCTATTTGAGCAGCAATCAGCTTTTGGTAACGCCCACTATTCCTTCCTGACCCCTTCAAACTGCAACAGATATGTTGGAAGTTAGGCTCAGTACATTTACTCATCTAAACTGTTTTGAAAATGTTAGAGCAAAAAGATGAGAAGAAAATCATATGTTGTGCTATGAAAAACAAGAGAAGAGAGTGTTAGAAAAAAGGGGGATCAACAGTGTCAAATGCCACAGAGAAGCTAAGACAGGGAGGGCTGAGAAAAACCCACTGTGCCTTGTGACTAGGAAGCCAGGACTGCCTTTCGGTGACCAGTCTGAATGACAGGGACAGAGGCCGAAGCAGCAGCAGGAGTCAAGCGAGCAGAACTAGGAGTGACTGTGCATTGGGAATGGAGTTTCATTCTTAAACCTGTTAGCACAAGTTCCTGTGCCTGACGCACAGTGAGGCCAAACAAACAGAAACATCAAAGCTTGGAGCAGAGAAAGGTTTACTGCAAGGCCATGCAAGGAGAAGCGTGGCTCATGCCCAAAAGAACCCCGAGCTCCCAGAAGGGTTTTGGCAAAGCATTTTGAAAAGCCAGGTGAGGGAGGACGGTTGCAGGGTACGGTTGCAGGGTATGTGATCGACTCATGCACAGTTCTGTGACTGGCTGATGGTGAGGGAACAGGGCGGTGTCACAGGGGTTAACATTATTAGTCCTTAGGTGCCAGGAGGCCTGGGGCTATGTGCTAAAGGTCATCAAGTAGTTAACATCTTCCATTTGAGGGGGGGGTTCACATCTGTAAAACAACTCAGGAAATGTGCATCAAATACTGTTATCTAGGTACTTCAGAGATAAGCTAAACATTGGATATGGGGGAAGGGCCTGTCTGGGGAAGGTCCCATAGGCTCCTGCTCCATTATAAACCTACAACAATAAAAGAAAAATAGGCTAAGAGTTGCATCAAGGTCAAACAAAGGGGTGTGTGTGTGTGTGTGTGTGTGTGTGTGTCTGTGTGTGTGTGTCTGTGTGTGTGTGTGTGTGTGTGTTCCAGCACAGAGAAAAAAGATCTCTACAGGCCAAGGAGGGAAGAGGAAATTAAAGGTGCTTAAGCTAGACAAAAAGAAGATATTTAAGAGAGAAATCTTTGATTCTAGCTGTTATAGCACCCACAAGGATGAAGAGGGAGAAGACAAAGAGGATTGAGAACACAAGGATAGTTCAAACTTAAAAAGAGGAAGTTCAGGGCTTCCCTGGTGGCGCAGTGGTTGAAAGTCCGCCTGCTGATGCAGGGGACGCAGGGTTCGTGCCCCGGTCTGGGAGGATCCCACATGCCCTGGAGCGGCTGGGCCCGTGAGCCATGGCCGCTGAGCCTGCGCGTCTGGAGCCTGTGCTCCGCATCGGGAGAGGCCACAACAGTGAGAGGCCCGTGTACCGCAAAAAAAAAAAAAAAAAAAAGAGGAAGTTCAGTTCTTCTAAGATGGGGAGAAAGAAACAGAGTTATTTTGGAATGGATTAAAAGGCTCACCTCATATGGTTCTTTTCTTTGTTAGGAAAGTAGGAGGTAAGGCTTCTCTGTCAAAAGAGAAGAAGGTATATGTACTGAGGGGCAACCAGAGGGAACCAAAGGAGAGAAAAGGCTTAGAACAACTGTCAGCAGTAAACTACACACATAACAGACACCTGACACAAAGTAGGCACACAGTGGATGTTTGAATGAGTTGTCAGGAACAGGACAAGGATGTCCACTCTCACCACTCTTATTCAACATAGTTTTGGAAGTCCTAGCCACAGCAATCAGAGAAGAAAAAGAAATACAAATTGGAAAAGAAGAAGTAAAAAGGTCACTGTTTGCCAATGACACGATACTATACGTAGAAAATCCTAAAGATGCCACCACAAAACTACTAGAACTAATCAGTGAATTTGGTAAGGGTGCAGGATACAAAATTAAGGCACAGAAATCTCTGGCATTCCTATACACCAACAATGAAAAATCAGAAAGAGAATTAAGGAAACACTCCCATTTACCATTGCAACAAAAAGAATAAAATACCTAGGAATAAACCACCTAAGGAGGCAAAAGACTTGTACTCAGAAAACTATAAAACACTGATGAAAGAAATCAAAGATGACATAAACAGATGGAGAAATATACCATGTTCGTGGATTGGAAGAATCAATATTGTGAAAATGACTATACTACCCAAAGCAATCTACAGATTCATTGCAATACCTATCAAATTACCAATGGCATTCTTCGCAGAATTAGAACAAAAAATCTTACAATTCGTATGGAAACCCAAAAGACCCCAAATATCCAAAGCAATCTTGAGAAAGAAAAATAGAGTTGGAGGAATCAGGCTCCCCGACTTCAAACTATACTACAAAGCTACAGTAATCAAGACAGTATGGTACTGGCACAAAAACAGAAATATAGATCAATGGTACAGGACAGAATGCCCAGAGATAAACCCACACACATACGGGCACCTAATTTATGACAAAGGAGGCAAGAACATACAAAGGAGGAAAGACAGCCCCTCCAATAATTGATGTTGGGAAAACTGGACAGCTACATGTAAAAGAATGAAATTAGAACACTACCTAACACCATACACAAAAATAAACTCCAAATGGGGACCTCCCTGGTGGTGCAGTGGTTAAGAATCTGCTTGCCAATGCAGGGGACACAGGTTCGATCCCTGGTCCTGGAAGATCCCACATGCTGCGGAACAACTAAGCCTGTGCGCCACAAATATTGAGTCTGTGCTCTAGAGCCCGTGAACCACAACTACTGAGCCTACGTGCTGCAACTACTGAAGCCTGTGCGCCTAGAGCCCATGCTCCCCAACAAGAGAAGCCACAGCGATAAGAAGCCCACGCACTGCAACGAAGTGTAGCCCCCGCTCACAGCAACTAGAGAAAGCCCGCACACAGCAACAAAGACCCAATGCAGCCAAAAATAAATAACTAAAAAAAAAAAAAAACAAAAAACTCCAAATGGATTAAAGACTTAAATGTAATACCAGACACTATAAAACTTTTAGAGGAAAACATAGGAAAAACCCTCTTTAACATAAACCACAGCAAGATCTTTTTTGACCCACCTCCTAGAGAACAGAAACAAAAACAAAAATAAACAAATGGAACTTAATTAAACTTAAAAGCTTTGCACAGCAAAGGACACCAAAAACAAAACAAAAAGACAACCCTCAGAATGGGAGAAAATATTTGCAAATGAAATAACAGACAAAGGATTAATCTCCAAAATATACAAACAGCTCATGGAGCTCAATATCAAAAAAACAAACAATCCAGTTAAAAAATGGGCGGAAGACCTAAATAGACATTTCACCAAGGAAGACATATAGATGGCCAAGAGGCACATGAAAAGATGCTCAACATCACTATTAGAGAAATGCAAATCAAAACTACAATGAGGTATCACTTCATGATGGTCGGAATGGCCATTATCAAAAAAGCTAGAAGCAATAAATGCTGGAAAGAGTGTGGTGAAAAGGGAACCCTCCTACACTGTTGGTGGGAATGTAAATTGATACAACCACTATGGAAAACAGTATGGAGGTTCCTTAAAAAGCTAAAAATAAAAAAATAATAAAATAATTTTTAAAAAAGCTAAAAATAGAACTACCATATGACCCAGCAATCCCACTACTGGGCATATACCCTGAGAAAACCATAATTCAAAAAGAGACATGCACTACAGTGTTCACTGCAGCACTATTTACAATAGCCAGGACATGGAACCAACCTAAATGTCCATCGATAGATGAATGGACAATGAAGATATGGCGCATATATACAATGGAATATTACTCAGCCATAAAAAGGAACAAAATTGAGTTATTTGTAGTGAGGTGGATGGACCTAGAGTCTGTCATACAAAGTGAAGTTAAGTCAGAAAGAGAAAAACAAATACCATATGCTAATACATATATATGGAATCTAAAACAAATTGTACTGATGAACCCAGTTGCAGGGCAGGAATAAAGAGGTAGACATAGAGAAAGGACTTGATGACATGGGGTGGGAGGGCAAAGCTGCAGCGAAGTGAGAGTAGCATTGACATATATACACTACCAAATGTAAAATAGTTGGCTGGTGGGAAGCAGCAGCATAGGATAGCAAGGATGGGAGGGAGGCTGAAAAGGGAGGGCATATGGGACATGTGTATGCATATGGCTGATTTGATTTGTTGTGCAACATAAACTAACACGGTACTGTGAAGGAATTATACTCCAATAAAGACCTATTACAGGGACTTCCCTGGTGGCACAGTGGTTAAGAATCCGCCTGCCAACGCAGGGGACACAGGTTCGAGCCCTGGTCTGGGAAGATCCCACATGCCGCGGAGCAACTGAGCCCGTGCGCCACAACTACTGAAGCCCACATGCCTAGAGCCCGTGCTTCACACAAGACAAGCCACCGCAATGAGAAGCCCAAGCACCGCAACGAAGAGTAGCCCCCGCGGGCTGCAACTAGAGAAAAGCCCGCACTTAGCAACAAAGACACAACGCAGCCAAAAATAAATAAGTAAATAAATTTATTAAAAAAAAAAAGACCTATTACAAAAAAAAATTCTCATAATTTTTATAATGTTCTGCAGTACCACTATGGTATTGTTAGCAGACTGGTAAAACCAAAAGATAAAAGAGGAAAGATAAGTCACTGCCTTCAATGTGACCTGGGGGCTTTCCCCAAAGGTCTTAGGGTAAAAAAAGTAAGAGCTCCAGGGTTCCTAGGCTTTGATTTGTCACAATAGCCCCAATATTGGGATAGACTTGGAAACACAGGTTGGGTAAGAAGTTAACTGTACAAAAAAACAAAAGTCTTGGTATGAGCTTCATTTATCAATGCTTTATCATAAAATCATCATTATATGTTCAAGTTTGTGATTTTTTTTTTAATTTTGCTACTTTTTCTTTGTGAGTATATGCAAGACCATGGTCAACCATCTGCTTTTGGCTCGCCACACCGCTCACCCAGAGAATTCAAGTAGTCTTACAATTTCCATCATCACATCAGTGCTGACAATGACAAATGTTTTCAGTTTCCTATCTCTCCCACAAACTCCAGTGTCATTTTTCCATCTAGGTACAAGATATTTCTACATGAATATCCCACTGTCACTGAAATTCAGATATCCAAAACTAAACCCACACCTTCCCCAAATCCAGCTCCACTACTGTAAAAATCAGAGTCTAGTCAAGAGACAGAAACTACACCAGTTATTTGAACAGAGAGAACTGAATATAAAAAATTAAGTTAGGCCTGTTTTTTTTTTAAGTTCAGTCTTAATTCAAAACAGAAACAGACTCACAAACATAGAAAACAAACTTATGATTACCAAAGGTGAAAGGAGGGAGAGGGATAAATTAGGAGTTTGAGATTAACAGATACGCACAACTATATACAAAATAGATAACCAACAAGGACCTACTGTATAGCACAGGGAACTATATTCAATATCTTGTAATAACCTATAATAGAATGAATCTGAAAAAGAATATATATATATATACACATACATATATTGTTAGACCTTCGCGGTCTCCTAGGAGTTTCGACTCGCCCAGGAAACAACAAGAGTCGGAAGCCGATGCAAAACGCAAGAGGTTTATTGAAGGCCGGTGCACCGGGGTTCCTTGGTCCTCACGCAGGAGGCCGAAGAAGGAACCCCCCCAGGGCGTGAACACGTATTTTTATAGGTCTCAACTTCCTGTTATGCAAAGTGTGGATTCAATTGTGATTTTTAATGATAGGTTCTTAGCCTCTGTTCGGACCATAGAGGGAACCTGTCCCAGGCTTCCTGATTGGTTCTTTGAGAGATACCATTTTACATTTTGTTTATCTCCCTCCTTCTCGGAAGGGGGCCGGACATCCTGGAAATTCACCCATTGTCTAAGAAGCCCCTATTGTCTGGAGAGTTCTTAATCATTAGCTGGAACAATGTCCCTCGAGTCCCACAATATATAACTGAATTACTTTGCTGTCTACCTGAAACTATCACAACACTGTAAATCAACTATATTTCAATTTTAAAAAAGAAAAAAATAATTTAGATATCATTGTTATTTCACCTGTTCTCCCACCATTAGCCACCATATATCTTTCTATTCTACTCACACTTGCCCCATTTTGTGTTTCTCATATTTTCAATATTATACCAATCATATTTTTAAATAGTGCTATAAGGTGAATCGTGTCTCCCCAAAGTTTATATGTTGAAATTCTAACCCCCAATATTTCAGAATGTAACTGTATTTGGAGACAAGGTCTTCAAAGAGGCAATTAAGCAAAAATGAGGTCTTTAGGATGGGCCTTAATCCAATGTGACCATTGTCTTTATAAGTAGAGGAAATTTGGACCCAAAGGGAGACACCAGAAACATGTGCAGACAAAAGGACAACCATGTAAAGACAGAGAGAAGGTTGCCATCTACAAGCCAAGGAGAAAAGCCTCAGAAGAAACCAAATCTGCTGACACCTTGATCTTGGACTTCTACCCTCCCAAATTATGAGAAAATTAATTTGTTGTTTAAGTGCCTAGTATATTGTTACAGCAGCCCCAGTAAGCTAATACAGATAGTACCTAGGAATATAAACAAAATGTATAATCATTGCTAGAAGTGTTAAAACTACAGAAAAATGTAAAGATGGAAATAAAAATCACCCATAATGACATCATCTTGAGATTATCCTCATATAAAATGTTTGGTGTATTTTCTTTCAGGCTTTTTTCCTAAGACATGCATTTTTTTCCCACAAAATTAACAGCATAATGTACTTATAGTTTCGCATTCTGCTTCTTTTACATAATTATATACATTTTTTACTAAGTCATAAACATTTTGCCAACTTGTTATAATTAAAAATACGTTTTGAAATGAACACATAGTCTGTTGAATGAATGCAGCCTAAGCCATTTGCATTTCTCTATTGGTTAAAATGTAGATGGTTTCCAATTTCTGTCATTTTAAATAACACTGTAATGATCATCTTCGAATATGGTATTTTTTACTATTTTCTTAGGAGAAACTCTTAAACAAAATAGAGATTGTTTCAAGCTTTTACCAACTTAAATAGCACTGTTATTAACATCTATGAATATAACTGGTTAATTTCTTAGGATAAAGTCTTTGTAAAGGAATAACAGGGTTAACTCCATTACAGACCAGTCTTCATACTATCCTCCACAGGCCTGTTGTTTTACTCCCTCTGCCTGGAAGCACCAGCCAAAATCTCATCCACTCTCCTCTTTCATGAATTTTCCGTGACTGTTGTGGCCCATATTAACTTTGAACTCACAGTTAATATGTATTTTGTTACCTAACACTTCATTATATACTCTCTTTAAAACACTTTAAACGGGAACTTCCCTGGTGACACAGTGGTTAAGAATCCACCTACCAATGCAGGGGACACAGGTTCAAGCCCTGGTCTGGGAAGATCCCACAAGCCACAGAGCAACTAAGCCCACATGCCACAGCTACTGAGCCCACATGCCACAACTACTGAAGCCTGAGCGCCTAGAGCCCATGCTCCACAACAAGAGAAGCCACTGCGATAAGGAGCCCGCACACCGCAACGAAGAGTAGCCCCCGCTCCCCGCAACTAGAGAAAGCCCGTGCACGGCAACGAAGACCCAATGCAGCCAAAAATAAATAAATAAAATAGATACAACATTAAAGAAATAAAAAATGTTTTTAAAACATTGAGCAAAGGACTTGAATAAACATTTTTCCAAAGAAGACATACAAATGACCAACAGGTACATGAAAAGGTGCTCAATATCAATAATCATCAAAGAAATACAAATCAAACCATAATGAGATTATCACCTCACACCCGTTAGAATGGCTGTTATCAAAAAGACAAGACATAAAAAAAAAAAAAGACAAGACATAACAAATGCTGATGAGGATATGGAAAAAAAAGGAACGCCTGTATTGTGCTGGTGGAAATGTAAATTGGTACAGCCACTTTGGAAAACAGTATGGAGGTTCCTCAAAATCTTGAAAATAGAACTACTATATCCAGCAATCCCACTCCTGGTATTTATCCAAAGGAAATGATATCTCTATCCCAGAGAGATATCTGCACTTCTATGTTCTTTGCAGCACTATTTACAACAAGCAAAACACTGAAACAAGTGTCCACTGACAGATGAATGGATAAAGAAAACATGATATTTTATATATATATATACATACATATACATATAATGGAATAGTATTTAACCATAAAAAAGGAGGAAATCTTGTCATCTGCAACAACATGGATGAACACTGAGGGCATTATGCTAAGAGAAACAAGTCAAACATAAAAAGACAAATATGTACGATCTCCCTTGTATGTTATAATCTTTAAAAAGCTGAACTCATGGAAATAGAGAGTAGATTGGTTGTTGCCAGGGGCAAGGGATGGGGGGGAATAGGTGAAAGTGGTCAAATGGTACAAACTTTCAGTTATACGGTGAATAAGTTCTGGAGATCTAATTACAGAATGGTGACTATAGTTAACAATGCTGTATTATATACTTGAAAGCTGTTAAATGAGTAGATCTTAAAAGTTCTTACCACAAAGAAAAAAAACAAAACATAGCTATGTGAGGTGATGGATGTGTTAACCAACCTTATTGTGATAACAATTTTGCAATATATACATATATCAAATCAGCACATTGTACACCTTAAACATATATGTTATATGGCAATTGAATCTCAATAACATGGGGTGGGGGTAGATTTTTCTCTTTATCACTGGTTTTCAACCATTTAATCATGATGTGGCTTGGTATGATTTTGTATTTATCCTACTTGTGGTCTGTTGGATCTGTGAATTTATAGTTTTTATCATTTTTTAAAACTTTTAACCATTATTTCTTCAAATGTTTCCTCTGTCCCTCTCCCCTTGTCCCAGGACTCCAACTATATGTATAATATACCACTTATGATTATCCCACAAGTCACCGAGACCCTGTTTAATTTTTTAGCCTTTTATTTTCCCTGTGCTTTAGTTTGCATGGTTTCTATTGCTAGGTCTTCAAGTTCACTGATCTGTTCTTCTGCATTGTCTAATATGTTGTTAAGCCCAGCCAGTGAATTGTTCATTTTCTGAATATTGTATTTTCCATCTCTATAAGTTTCACCTAGTTTTTTTCATATCTATTTCTCTCCTCATTATGTTAACTTTTTCCCTTAAATCACTGAGCATAGTTACAGTAGCTTTTTAAACATAATTTTGTGCTAATTCATCATCTCTGTTATTTCTGGGTCTGTTTATATTGACTTTGCTCCTACTGATTTTTTTACTTCTTTGCATGCCTAGTAATTTTTAATTGGATGTTGAACAATGTGAATATTATACTGTTGAGTGTCTAGATTGTATTGTATTCCTTTAAAGGATGTTCAATTTTGTTTGGAAGTTATATGTAGATCAGTACCACCTCCACATACCATCATATTGGGGAATTGACCCTCAACATTGGAATTTTGGACACAAGCATTCAGTTCCTAGCAGAAGGGAAGAAAAAACTGAGTTCATTGTAGCCATGTGCTATTTTGGTTTTATCCTTCTTCTTCCTCTGCCTGAAACCTGAAGCTCTATGCCAGTTTTTATCAATCTTTCCATTCCCCAATCCTACTAACAACTACACATGAATGCATACACACACACACACACACACACACACACACACACACACATTGCGTGCATACACAGCCAAGTCACAGCAATTGCTCTTTTTAAACTAGAGTGACCACCTACATCATGGCTTTCTTAATTTATGATCCTTTAATTTGTGATCCTAATGAAAGCCAGCCAGTCAGTCACTTTCAAAAACCTAATATGCCTAATGAGAATTAAAATCAGGTGCAAATCTCATGTTCACAACAGGTTTGCCACCAGGACATAGGTCTCGTGAAAGCCATCACTAAATCTAAGCCAAAATGGGAAAGGAAAATATTCATATCAACACCATCATTGGGACTTCCCTCGTGGCGCAGTGGTTAAGAATCCACCTGCCAGTGCAGGGGACACAGGTTCAAGCCCTGGCCCGGGAAGATGCCACATGCCGCAGAGCAACTAAGCCCAAGAGTTACAACTACTAAGCCTGCGCTCTAGAGCCTGCGTGCCACAACTACTGAGCCCACGTGCCACAACTACTGAAGCCCACATGCCTAGAGCCCGTGCTCTGCAACAAGAGAAGCCACTGCAATGAGAAGCCCGCGCACCAAAACGAAGAGTAGCCCCCGCGCACAGCATTGAAGACCCAACGCAGCCAAAAATAAAAATAAATAATAAAATTTTTTAAAAAAGAAAAGCTTAATGAGGGGGAAAAAGTACAAAAGATAGGAGGCCTGTTCCCTGCCTCTAGAAATGTACCATCTAAAAGGAAAAATAGGACCAATTCCCATGAAAAGGCAATAAAAACACACAGAAATATCAGAAATAAGTGCAAACTAATATAAGCAGACCTCAGTTAGCTTTAGTGGTAAGGAAATGCTCTTTTCCCAAGCACAAAAACCTATTCACATAACATTAAAATTTATTTCAGTTATCTACTGCCAGACAACAAAGTACTCCAAAATTCAGTGGCTTAAAACCACAATCATTTTACTTGCTTGTATTTTGCAACTTGGGCAGAGCTAAGCAGAGAAAACAGCCTATCTCTGCTCCACATAGAGTCACCCAAAGTAACTACAGTAGAGGCTGAAGAATCCACTTCCATGATGGCCTTCTTCACATGTCTGGAGAGCTGGTGGTGACTGTTGGCTGGGAGCTCAACAGGAGCTGTTAGCCAAGGCCTCAGTGCTCCTCCGTGTGGTTAGGTTGGGCTTTTCACAGCATGGAAGTCTGAGAAGTCAAACTTCCAACACAGTGGCATCTCCCTGAATGCAAAAGTATTGTCTTCTTAAGGCATAGGCCTAAAATGAATTCTAAGGATTAAAGCAAGTCATAGGCCAGCCCAGATTCAAGAGGAGGGAACTATCAGGGGTGCAAAACTGAGAGGAATGATTCATTTGGGGCCACCAAAGTAACAGTCTACCATATGATAGGTTGTTTGGTTTTTGGTTTTTTTGCCAAGTGTTCTGTAGCTGTATATTTGTCATTACTTCTAACTGTATTGATTTTTCAAAGTAATCTTTAAAAAGCTTGTTTACAATGGTGTCCAATATATATGATTAATAGGTCATACTCCTAATTACCACTAAATCTGTATTATATTTCTTTGCCTTCTGTTTTTACCATTCCTGTCCGATACATTTATAACCAGCCCAAACTAGCAGTGATTGAAATCGTTTCAAGCTATTGTATCTTTCCCAAACTATACTTTGCTATTTCAAAAGCATTCTGTAGTTTGAGTCTTCGTAGGGGTTCAAACATACTCAACTCCCACCTTTCTTACTTCTTTTTTCTTTGGAGGAGGGGAACTTCACCTCATGTATCTCTAGAAATGCTATCAGTTTCAAGAACCCAAGCAACAGAGACCTACCAGTCTAGACAAAAAAGACCTTCAATTATCTTACACAACAAAATCTGGAGATAGGTGTTTCCAAGCCTGCTGCAGCACCTCGATGATCATCAAGTATTCAGGGGTTTTCTATCTTTCCATACAACCATCTTCAGCATGTTAGCTTTTTTTTTTTAACTTCTTATTTTATATTGGAGTATAGTTGATTAACAATATTTTTAGTTTCGGGTGTACAGCAAAGTGATTCAGTTATACATATACATTATACATGTATCTATTCTTTTTCAAATTCTTTTCCTATTTAGGCTGTTACATAATACTGAGCAGAATTCCCTGTGCTATACAAGTAGGTCTTTGTTGGTTATCCATTTTAAATATAGCAGTGCGTACACGTCAATCTCAAACTCCCTAATGATCCATCTTTCATCTTTAAAGATTTGTCCCCTCAATGTCACAAGATGCTCCTCAACCAACCCCTAAGGAAAGGGAAGGGGAAAGATGGAGCCTCCTCTTGAAGCTTTGTCTTTTTATCTGGAAGGAAAATATTTCCTAGAAGCTGCCTTCCCTCAATTCCTGTCAAACTCCAGACCACTCTCAAATTTCACTGGATCTGCGATTACAGTATTATCTAGCAACAAGAATCGAACATCACTGGCCAGGACAACCCCACACCAAGGACAGCCAAGGTCGTCTAGAGGGTACCTTTTAGTTTAACAAGTCGCAGGAGAATCACGGATTTTAAAGATAAAGAAAACTTCCCAAGTTTACGCTGCCACTAACGAACGCCGGTGGTGATAATACGGCTCTGAACTTCAATCTCCCGAAAACACTCTCTGCGCGATCTTGTTAAAGTGGCCCTGTGCAGCTTCTTACCCACTTCAAATATGGTCGTCAAGCTCCAGTCTCCTTTACCTCCTGAGCGTGGCGACAGCTCTGGCTTCATGCCCATTTCCAAAAGGGCCTCCTCCCGCGAGGCTGCGGTTCTGAGTGCGCAGACGCGAACGTAAGTCCTCTTCCTGCTAAGATGGCGCTGGGGTTGATGTACGGACGCCGGGAGCTTCTGCGCCTGCTACGGCCCCAGCGTCAGGTAAGGATGCCCCGGAGCCGAGCGCCAGGATGCCACCCTATCCCTGTGACACGAGCGAGGAATGACTCGTGCTGTGGGCATGAGAAGACGCTGATCTTCTCACCGGGACCTGCGTCTCATGACCTCGGGTCACATGAGGACGCGGGAGGGTTCCGTTCCCGACTCCGCGGGTTCAGCAGCCTAGTATCGTGGTGTGTATCTGGGACCAAGCGTCACTCCTTCTAAGGAAACCTCAGCCTCAATCTCTGGGCCCCGGGGTGGGTCTGCAGTAGCTAAGATGCAGGACTCACAGCTTGCAAGCCTGCAGGGTCGCAGTCTGAGCGCGGGGAGTAGAATGTGCTCACCTGTGGTAGCTGGCTGCCTGTCTGGGCGGGGGGAGACGGTGAGCATAATGAGCGACTTCACCCGGTAAAAGGATTCCATCTTCCTTTTACCCACTCAGTTCCACAGCGTCGCACGGCCCTGCCAATGGCCCCGGAAAGCGCTGACAGCGGGGCTCCGGTTCCCAGCCGGCCGCTGCTGCGGGCACCCGCACTATGTCCTCCTCGCGGCCCCAGGCCCCCGGGGCCTCAGTACCTCTGCCATCTCTTTTGCAGAAGCCCAGGTAAGAGACGTTTCGTCCCTGCAGTGTTAGGAGTGGTGCTTCTTTCTGATTTGTTTTTATTTTGCTTTGACTAGGGGGAGGGGAATGTGGAGCAGAGTTTTTGTCCGCACTCCACCCAACTCGCGAAATGACAGCATCTCTGCTTGGGATAGATTTTCAAATCAGTGGGGAAATTACTGAGAGCACAGGAGGAAAGATTTACGTTATATACTAGGCGTTGTTTGCCAGAATGGTGGCAAGCCACTGATGGTGGTATGAGATGTGATTCTGTGTGTGTATTAGAAAAATTATAATTTGCATATCAAGTGTGGACAAAGAATGTCACCTGCTATATCAGTAAACAAAGGATGTTGCGGCCTGCAGCCACCGCAGCCACCCCAGCCACCGCAGCCACCCCCAACCGTGCACCCTGAGAGAATTCAGGATGGAGAAACAAAACTGGCCCTAGACAGTTAAGGTACATATCAAAGGAATGATTTCAATAAGCCCAAAGCCTTGCGTCTTTCCATACTTAGAAAAGCACTAGGGCTTCCCTGGTGGCGCAGTGGTTGAGAGTCCGCCTGCCGATGCAGGGGACATGGGTTCGTGCCCCGGTCCGGGAAGATCCCACATGCCGCGGAGCGGCTGGGCCTGTGAGCCGTGGCCGCTGAGCCTGCGCGTCCAGAGCCTGTGCTCCGCAACGGGAGAGGCCACAGCGGTGAGAGGCCCGCGTACCGCAAAAAAAAAAAAAAAAAACAGGTGGTCAAACACCAAAAATTTACTGCTAATTAAATAAAAACGAGATGTCTCAAGTTAATGAATTTAGTCCTTTTTTTTTTTTTTGCGGTACGCGGGCTTGAGGAACTTGAGGAACTTGAGGAACTTGAGCCTTGGTACCAGCAGAGGCCTCTTGTACCCATCTGCCTCCTCAGAGAGTCCAGGCAAATTTTGGTGAGTCTCTCCTGGTTCTTGGATCTCCCATTTATTGTTTGATGATCCTGAGTTTTATTTGGCAGTGGTTAACAGGCACCTGGCTGCGCAGTTGAAAGATACTGGGAGTTACACAGTTGAGACACTCTGAGTGGTCTGGACTGGGTGACTAGCTGAGAAGCTGGCCTAACCTTTTTTCAGAAAGCTAGCCTCCAATTAACACCCTGCCAGGTTTCTGTGCTCATATTTACAAGTAGGTACTTAATTGGGAATTAAAGGAGACCTTGCCCTGAAAATGGCCAATATGGACTCTTTTTATTTTATATGCAGTTAAGCTAGAGAAAGCCAGCTTGATAAAACATCTTTTTGGTATTCTGACCTTACAAAGAAACAAAAGCCCTTCTAGGGAACTTGCGTTTTTCTGTCTTTGAAATGTAAACGTTCTACCTGATCTTCTTGCTTCCGGTGTGTGTATGTGTGTGCGTGCGTGTGTGTGAAGTTGGTCTCTGCCATCCGGAAAGTACATATATGGTGTACGTTTGGCAGCCAGTTGAATAGACTGAGATTCTGAGCAGTCTTGTCTGACTGCGCCAGCTCTCAGGGACTTCAGTCATCTTAACCTTCGGTGCATCAGCCTATATAACAAAGACCTTTAATTTCTTAGACTGTTTTTTAGGAGTAAACTTTCTAGATCTGTGAAGGCTACATCCTTTGCACTCTCTTGTGGGGATGCTTCTTGCATCTTATCGGTTTGAGTTGTAATTAAAATACCACCTGTCAATAGCCATTGGATCCTTTAAATTGGAAAAAACTTCTAAATTTTTAGAGAGCTGTCATTGTAAACAGCTGTTTTATTGGTACCTATAAAAAATAAATTAGAAGGTGGATACACACACACACAATAGTTAACCTTAAAACTCCCTTTAATTTAAAAAAAAAGGGTTTGGGAAACCTTATTTGTGGTCTCTGCTTCCCTTCAGAGGGTCTTACAGATGCAAAACATTGAAGATAATGTTAATGAGGCTGATTAACAGGGAGGTTAAAAAAAATGAAGGGAAAGTCTAGAGTCTTCTTCCCAACAAGGTGGAAATTTTAAAGGAACTCATTCCAAATGGATAAAGAAATCTTTAGATGGCTATTAAGAAATGAGATAAATAAAACTGATATTAACAGGGTTAAAACAAAAGGTTTTGATACAACACTACCTGAGGTTGGATGGACCAATGTTATTGGTCCCCAACATTAAAGGGCCCCAAACGAGTCCACTCTTATTTACTTACTCCAGTGTAATGTGTGTGTGTGGGTGTGTGTGTATATATACTTTTTCCCCCCTTCTAAAGGCTATGAGAAACTTACACTGCGATACCTGACCAGCAATTGCTTGGGGCCACAGGCCAATTGATCAAGTTAAAAGATTGACAAAAGAGCCTGAGTCCCTTGGCTCAACCTCTTACTGGGGACCCCAGAGCCTTTTATACAAAAATAGATTAAATGATTGGGATAAAAAGGAAGTTTCTGGACTACTTTTAAGACCAGGGCTTGTTGATGGGATCCTAATGGAAACTAAAGTTAAAGATATAGAAGTTGATAGACTTGAGATAAAAATATTTAAATGGACTTTATGTAAGAGGGTTACATCTCTTTTGCCTAATTATATTGTAGGATAGATATTATGTCTCACTGGGAAATGCTTCCCCAGCCTGGAATTATAAGACAGGGCATATAAATCTGCCCCTCAGACAATATTAATTAAGCATACTAAAGGAAACCAGTAGGGTTACCAGAGTCCGAACAAAACAAAGTAAAAACTGAGAGCTAATATTCCAGGGTTAATGAAAATAGTAATAGAGATTTGCTCTGGGTCTAACTGGTGCACTCAGAAAGGGGGCCTTTGTTGAATGCCTTGTCCAAACTTTTGAAGACATGATAAATTGAACCCTAAGAACTCTTGGTTTTCAGTTTAGTCGGAAATCTCAGTGATATTAAAAAAACAAAGAAAATATAGTTGGGCAAATCAATCTTTTAGTATCATTTAGGCAACTAACCAGTTCTTTGGGGAATTAAAAGCAACTGTCTGGCTTGAAAATCTCTACATCAGAAATGTAAATTCAGCCCACAAAGACCTGAGCCTGAGCCTAAACCTAATTAGCTCTATCAGGTAAAACCTGAAACCAAAGAGGAAGGGCCTTTTAAAATTCAAACCAGTGGAAGGGTTCCCTCACCCAAAATCCAGTTCATACCCTCCTTAGGGTTTATCAAGGAGAAATACAAATCTTTTTTTTTAAACATCTTTATTGGAGTATAATTGCTTTACAATGGTGTGTTAGTTTGTGCTTTATAGCAAAGTGAATCAGTTATACATACACATATGTTCCCATATCTCTTCCCTCTTGCATCTCCCTCCCTCCCACCCCCCGCCATCCCACCCCTCTAGGTGGTCACAAAGCACGGAGCTGATCTCCCTGTGCTATGCGGCTGCTTCCCACTAGCTAGCTATTTTACGTTTGGTAGTGTGTATATGTCCATGCCACTCTCTCACTTTGTCACAGCTTACCCTTCCCCCTCCCCATATCCTCAAGTCCATTCTCTAGTAGGTCTGTGTCTTTATTCCCATCTTGCCCCAGGTTCTTCATGACCTTTTTTTTTTTTCCCCTTAGATTCCATATATATGTGTTAGCATTACGGTATTTGTTTTTTCTCTTTCTGACTGACTTCACTCTGTATGACAGACTCTGGGTCCATCCACCTCACTACAAATAACTCAATTTCGTTTCTTTTTATGGCTGAGTAATATCCCATTGTATATATGTGCCACATCTTCTTTATCCATTCATCTGTTGATGGACACTTAGGTTGCTTCCATGTCCTGGCTATTGTAAGTAGAGCTGCAGTGAACATTGTGGTACATGACTCTTTTTGAATTATGGTTTTCTCAGGGTATATGCCCAGCAGTGGGACTGTTGGGTCGTATGGTAGTTCTATTTTTAGTTTTTTAAGGAATCTCCATACTGTTCTCTATAGTGGCTGTATCAATTTATGTTCCCACCAACAGTGCAAGAGGGTTCCCTTTTCTCCACACCCTCTCCAGCATTTATTGTTTGTAGATTTTTTGATGATAGCCACTCTGACAGGTGTGAGATGATATCTCATTGTAGTTTTGATTTGCATTTCTCTAATGATTAATGATGTTGAGCATTCTTTCATGTGTTTGTTGGCAGTCTGTATATCTTCTTTGGAGAAATGTCTGTTTAGGTCTTCAGCCCATTTTTGGATTGGCTTGTTTGTTTGTTTGTTTGATATTGAGCTGCTTGTAAATTTTGCAGATTAATCCTTTGTCAATTGCTTCATTTGCAAATATTTTCTCCCATTCTGAGGGTTGTCTTTTGGTCTTGTTTATGGTTTCCTTTGCCGTGCAAAAGCTTTTAAGTTTCATTAGGTCCCATTTGTTTATTTTTGTTTTTATTTCCATTTCTCTAGGAGGTGGGTCAAAAAAGGTCTTGCTGTGATTTATGTCATAGAGAAATACAAATCTTAAGTCTTTTCCACAAATAGCAAAGCCTTAGTCTTCTGAGCAAATGAATTTAATTTATTCCAACTGTTATTTATAAACTAGTAAGTTTATATTGTAATACCTGATTCATAGCTAAGTTTTTTAAGTGAAACTGTGAGATCTCTAGTTTTGTCTGTTTACGTGTGTGTAGACATTATACATATGAGATGTCACTACCTCTGGGTATACACTCTAAATTTATAAAAGACCTCTATTTAATTGACTTAAAAGTAAGCACTTACAAATTAAATATTTCTAAATATAAAGGAAACTGGCCGGAATGAATTTCAGGTTCATGTGATCTAGGAAATATTCAATATTAAATTAATACCTGTTGTTAAAGCTAGTTTAAGCTTGCTGGTTTAATCAATATAGACATGTCTTTTATTGTACCTAGGTTTACTGAAGGTCAATAAGTTCATGTTATTTCTGTTGCAGAGTTAGTTGTCAGCAAGAAAAAAAAATTAACTTGGTGATATTTTCATAAGTTATAAAACCCACAAGCCACGGGGTGCAGCAAAAAAAAAAAAAAAAGGTAAATGAGGTACAAGTTGTCAACTGAAAAGAAATACACAACCTAAGAGTTGAGAATTGTGTTTTATTTGGGGTATTACTGAGGGCTTGACTAGGATACAGCCTCTCAGCTCTGAGGGACTGTTCCAGAGAGGTAAGGGAGGAGCCAGGGTATACAGGAGTTTTGCAAAAAAAGCCAAAACAAAACAAGTAGTCGGAATCGAAAGATTACTCTTAATTAAAGAAAAACCAGATGTCTCAAGTTAATGAGTTTAGTACTTTTCTATGTAACAAAAGATGCAAGAGTCTGGGCTTTTGTGGGGGCCGGGTGGGGAGTGCTTATTGAAATCATTCCTTTGATGTGCACCTTAACTATCTAGGGCCAGTATTCTGTTTTTCTCCATCCTGAATCCCCTCAGGTTGCACCCTTGCAGGTGGCTGCGGTGGCTGATGACCCCAACATCCTTTGTTTACTGATATGACAGGCAACATTCTTTGTCCTCAGTGCCTCCTCTTGGTCATAAATTAGATCAATGTTTTTGAGAGGCATTCCATGACCAATTTTGTCCCACATTGCTAGCAAGACACATTCCTAGATCAGGGGAAGATTCTGCTTATAGGCCAATGTGTTGATTTTTGGATTAGACCCTGTTCATAATCTAAAATTCTCTGGATCACCTGTCTTACTCGTCTGTTAGGATCCAGGAAATGTTTTCCCTTATCTAGGTTGCACTATTACAGTTATTCTTTGTAGAGTTACATATATGGTCAACTGTCTCAAGACTTTTAGCCATGGTTACACATTGTTAATACAAGAGACAATCTTATAAAATAAACAGGAGGACTTCCCTGGTGGTCCAGTGGTTAAGACTCCGTGCTTGCAGTGCAGGGGACACGGGTTTGATCCTTGGTCGGGAAACTAAGATCCTGCATGCCACACGATGCGGCCAAAAATAAAAATAAAATAGACAGGATATGTACTATAGCTAGTAACGTTAATCAGATCATAGTACAGCAAAGAGAAACACAAGGCATAAACAATTTGGAAACAAAGAGAACAAATTAAAATAATAATTAGTATAAATAGTTGTAATCTGGTCACAGTAACAATCAAGTCAGGACTTCCCTGGTGGCCCAGTGGTTAAGAATCCACCTGTCAATGCAGGGGACATGGGTTTGAGCCCTGGTCCAGGAAGATCCCACATGCCGCGGAGCAGCTAAGCCCATGTACCACAACTACTGGGCCTGCGCACTAGAACCCGTGAGGCACAACTACTGAGCCCACGTGCCACAACTACTGAAGCCCGTGCACCTAGAGCCTCCTCAATGAGAAGCCCGCGCACCACAACAAAGAGTAGCCCCCACTCGCCGCAACTAGAGAAAGCCCATGCACAGCAACGAAGACCCAATGCAGCCAAAAATAAATAAATTTATTAAAAAAAAAAATCATCAAGTCCACAGGAGAGAGCCAGCTGGAGAAGCCAAATTCTGGATGGATCAGGTAGAAAGATAAATGTTTCATCTTTGTTTACAAATGTATACTTTATCAACTTGCTTTAGATCATAGCCTAAGAAGAAAGGTTTCCTGGAAAACAAAGATTAAAAGCCAGTATATTTCAGAAAATTATAAATGATATTTATCAGTTCATTCAGTCCCATGTTTTTAATTAATTGCTGTTGATCTGGATGAAGTCATCACGTTTTTCATTAGTTTTGTAATTTCTTACCCAAGTCAGTGGTATGATCTAAAAGTTATCAGAAACTTACATTTGTCAAAAAGTTCTTTTTATTTATTTATTTATTTTGGCCACGCCGCATATCATATAGGATCTTAGTTCCCTGACCAGAGGTTGAAGCTGCGCCCCCTGCAGTGGAAGCGCGGAGTCTTAACCACTGGACAACCAGGGAAGTCCCAGAAAGTTCTTTTTATGAATCTTCTTGAAGATCTTCATTTTATAAAAGCTCCAGAGTAAAACAGTGGTTGTCTATAAACCACAAAAGACTTAAAATGGCATGGTTAAAGATCTGGTTACAATAGATAGCTAGTAGGAAGCAGCCGCGTAGCACAAGGAGATCAGCTCGGTGCTTTGTGACCACCTAGAGGGGTGGGATAGGGAGGGTGGGAGGGAGGGAGATATGGGGATATATGTATACGTATAACTGATTCACTTTGTTATACAGCAGAAACTAACACACCATTGTAAAGCAATTATACTCCAATAAAGATGTTAAAAAGAAAAATATCTGATTACAATGTAATTGACAAGAAACTTGGATATGCTGTGATGTACAGCATTTTAAGATAATAACTAGAATTATGATAACATTATGCCAGGAATTTTAGGAATTCCATATAAATTTTGGAATAGCTATATTAATGACATTTACCCATACAATATAACCTA
The DNA here is from genome assembly GCF_964374135.1 of Grampus griseus. Lineage (NCBI taxonomy): Eukaryota > Metazoa > Chordata > Mammalia > Artiodactyla > Delphinidae > Grampus > Grampus griseus. The sequence goes on along the minus strand of NC_139018.1, from coordinate 74,657,152 downwards.
AGGTTTGTCTCCAATCAGTTGACAGTATTTCTCAAGTAATTTAAACTTATCAAATAAGCCAACGTTTAAATTTGTCTCTGAGATGCCTCAGGGTTTCTTTGAAGCATCCCAGAGTTAGCTGGAGGTTAAAATAACTTTAGTTAGAATTGTTACTTGTAAGCTTGTCAAAAATATCAAAAAGGTTTCAAAACACATGGTCGCATAGTATCATAGGTCACTGTGAAACAATACTTATTCACTTAACCAAAGTGACAAAAGATTTCAAAAACAAGTACAGATCATTTAAAGAGTATGAACCAGATTTTGAGTGAGGGAGCCTTTCTAGCAGTTTGAGTTTTAAAGGGCCTTTTTCTCTTTTTTCCTTGGTTTCAGATTTTACCTGATTGAGCTAATTAGGCTCAGCCTCAAGTCATTGTGAGCTGTATTTATATTTTTGATTTGTAGAGATTTGCAAGACAAAGACACTTGCTTTTAATTCTCCAAAGAACTGGTTTACTGCTTAAATGATATTAAAAGTTTGATTTGCCCAACTGTATTTTCTTTTATTTGCTTTTTTATATCACTGAGAAGATTTCCAGCTAAACTGAAATTCATGAGTTCTATGTTCTAGAATTTTAGGGTTTAACTTAACCATGCCTTTAAAAGCTTGCATAAGACATTCAACAAAAGTCCTCTTTCTGAGTTCACAAGTTAAATCCAGAGCAAAATCTCTATTATTATTTTTATTAGCCCTTGAATATTGCTCCCAGTTTTTATTTTATATTGTGCAGGCCCAGGTAACCCTGTTGGTTTCCTTTAGTGTGTTTAATTATATTTCCTGAGGGGCAGATTTATATGCCCTGTGTTATATCGGGCAAGGAAGCATTCCCCAGTAAAACATGTCTTTCCCATAATATAATTAGGCAAAAGACATGTAACGATCTTATATAAAGCTCATTTAATACCAAAGTTTATAAACTTTTGTCTCCATTCTTTTAACTTTTATACCTTTAACTTTAGTTTCTGTTAGGACCCCCTTCTGTTAGGACCCCCATCTATTAGGACCCCATAGTATTTTTGTATAAAAGGCACTGGGGGACTTCCCTCGTTGTCCAGTGGTTGAGAATCTGCCTTCCAGTGCAGGGGACGTGGGTTCAATCCTTGTTCGGGGAACTAAGATCCTACATGCCATGGGGCAACTAAGCCCGTGTGCCACAACTAGAGAGCCCACGAGCCACAGCTACTGAGCCAACGCGCCACAGCTAGAGAGAAGCCTGCGCACCGTAACGCAGATCCTGCGTGTTGCAACCAAGACCTGATGCAGCCAAATAAATAAATAAATATTTTAAAAAATAAAAGGCACTGGGGTTCCCAGTGAGGAGCTGAGCCAAGGGACTCAGACCCTTTGTAAATCTTTTTTTTTTTTTTTAAATATTTATTTATGTTGCCACACGCGAGATCTTCGTTGCAGCATGTGGGATCTAGTTCCTTGACCAGGGATGGAACCCGGGCCCCCTGCACTGGGAGCGTGGAGTCTTAGCCACTGGACCACCAGGGAAATCCCTGTCAATCTTTTAATTTGACTAATTGGCCTATATGTTGCCCCAAGTAATTGTTGAAATGAATGAAATTTTCTTCCAGCCTTTTAAACATACATTTTTATTTTTAATTGGGATAAATAGAGCAGACTTGTTTGGGGCCCCTTAATGTTGAAGATCAATGGGAATCCCTAAAGGGGGCTAAAGCCCATCCAACTTTAGGTAGTATTGTACCAAAACCTTTTGTTTTAGTCCCATTAACGTCCATTTTATTTATTCCATTTCTTAAAAACCATCTAGAGACTTCTTATCTTTTGGGACAAGTCCCTTTAAAATTTCCACCTTGTTGGGAAAAAGTCTCTAGACCTTCCCTTCGGTTTTTTCTTTCCCTGTTAATGAACCTAATTAACATTATTGATTTTTATTTTTTTTTTAGCATCTATAACACCCATTGAGGGGAAGCAGAGACCAGGAATAAGGCTTCCCAAGCCAGTTTTTTGTTTGGTTTAAACTAAAGGAGTTCTTAGGTTAACCATTATATATATTTTTCCACCTTCTAATTTGGTTTTTCCATGGGTCCCGATAAAACAGCTGTTTATAATGAGACTCTCTAAAGATTTACTGATTTAGAGCTTTTCCAATTTAAAAGACCTGTCATCTGGCCATTAATGAGATATATCTTAATTGTGATTCAGACCAATAGGACGAAAGAAGCATCCCCACAAGAGAGTGCGAAGGATGCCACCTAACCAAGATACAGAAGGTTTACTCCCAAAAATAGCCCAAGAAAGTAAAGGCCTTTGTTGTACAGGCTGACGCAGCAAAAGTTAAAATGGCAAAAAGCCCCTGAGAGTTCGCACAGTCCGGAAAAAGACTGCTCAGAATCTCAGTCTGTTCAGTTGGCTGCAGAATATATGTACCTTCTGGATGGCAGAGACCAAGTTCTCACAAAACACAACACACATGTGCGCAGTCGCACACTTAAGAAGATCAAGTAGAACATTTACATCTCAGACACTGGGAGAGACTTGCAAGTTCCCCCAGAAGGGCTTTTATTTCTTTAAGGTCAGAATTCTGAAAAGATGGTTTATCAAGCTGCTTTCTCTAACTTAACTGCGTATGCAGTAAAAGAGCCCCAGGGCTTCCCTGGTGGTCCTTAATCGCTTCTATGACAGGGGGTGTGGGTTTGATTCCTGGTCCGGGAAGTTCGCATGCCATGAGATGCAGCAAAAAAAAAAAGCCCCGTGTGGGCTATTTTCAGGGCAAGATTTCCTTTAATTCCCAATTAAGTGAGTACTTGTAAGTATAAGTTTTGTACATACATAGACTTGGCGAGAGTGTTTAATTGGAGGCAAAGATGTTAGGCCAGCCTCTCACCTAATCACCCAGTCCAGACTCCTTATTGTCTCAACTGAGTAACTCCCAGTCTTTCCACCTGGTTTCCCCAGTAGCTTTCAACTGGGCAGTTAGACACTGCCAGATAAAACTCAGGATCATCAACCAATAATCAGGAGATCCAAGAATCACCCAAATTCATCTGGACTCTCCAAGGAGGCAGACAGGCCCAAGAGGCCTCTGCTGGTACCAGGCCCTGGATCCTCTTAGAGTTTGGGCAAAGGAGAGAGTTCTGCTCTGGTTCCCTTCGTGGTCACCAAAATTGTTGACTGAAAAACAAATGCACAACCTAAAAGTTGAGAATTATGTTTTATTCAGTGGTCTTGCTGAGGACTTAAGCCAGAGGACATCCTCTGAGATAGCTCCGAGGGACTACTCCGAAGAGGAAAGGGAGGAGCCAGGATATGTAGGAATTTTGCAAAAACAACCAGGTAGTCAGAACATCAAAAGATTAGTGTTAAAAGCCAGACATCTCAAGTGAATGAGTTTAGTACTTTTCTATGTGTGGAATGATTTAAGAGTCTAGGCCTGTTGAAATCATTCCTTTGATGTGCACCTTAACTGTATAGCACCCGTGTTGTTTTTCTCCATCCTGAATCCCCTCAGGGTATACAGTTGAGGGTGGCTGATGGCTTGATGGCTGCAGCATCCTTTATTTACTGATACCGCAGGCAATATTCTTCATCCAGGTGATCCAGAGAATTTTAGATTATCAACAGGGCCTGATCCAAAAATTAGCGAATTGAGTAGCCTATCAGCAGAGTCTTCGCCTGATCTACGAATCAGCCTTCCTAGTGCCATGGGACAGAATCGGTCATGAAGTGCCTCCCAAATTGTTGGTCCAGTTTATGGCCTAGAAGGAGGTGCTGAGGACAAAGAATGTCACCTGTCTTATCACTAAACAAAGGATGTTGGGACCATCAGCCACTGCAGTCACCCCCAACAGTGCACCCTGAGGGAAGTCAGGATGGAGAAACAGAATACTGGCCCTAGATAGTTAAGGTACAAATCAAAGGAATGATTTGAGTAAACCCAAATTCTGGTGTCTTTCCATACATAGAAAAGCACTAAATTCATTAACCTGAGACATCTGGTTTTTATTTAATTAGCAGTAATTTTTTGGTGTTACCTCTTCGGAACAGTCCCTCACAGCTGAGAGGCTTTGTCCTGTACTTAAGTCCTCAGTAATGCCCCAAATAACACACAGTTCTCAACTTTTAGCTCGTGCTTTTTTTTTCAGTTGACACAATTTGTAATTGTATATCTTTGATTATAACTTGTATGTCCCTGATTTCATGGACATTAATATTTCTCAGGATGAGACCAAGTAGATACTTTTGATCTTAAAAACTGAGTTGTTTAAAGAAAAATTATAATAGTTTCAGTGTATGCAGAATTGTGCCAGTGATACTCAAATGACTGAAGTTTGGAAAATGCACAAGAAATAACTTCCCAACATGAAGGAGAATCATGAAGTCTTATTTTGAGTAACTTATCTTTCTGCCTAGAGGGGAAAATAAAATATCCTTTCTTAAAAAATATGAGTGGGAATATTTATTTAGAATAAGAAATCTTTACAAAGTAATGGTTTTTAAAAGCTGACAGATACCACAAGCATTACAAAATCCAGGAAAATAATGTACTTTTTAATTGACTTCCTGGCATAAAATGTTCTTTTTAAGCTTTGAATTCTATGACAATGTAGGCTACCCTGGGAGAACGAGAAACAGGGAGTCAAGAGAGTACCCCAGTATTGGTTATAATAAGAGGGACCTCGATTTCTATGTGTGTGTCCCTCCCTCCCCGAATATAACGCCTGGCTTTTTTTTTTTTTTTTTTCCTCCTTTTTCCCCACAGGTTCAGGCCCCTCCAGTCATTCCTGCAACTCCCCCACCTACAGCAGTACCTGAGGTGGCTTCTGGAGACACTGCAGATATCATCCTGGCTGCTGCAGAACAGAGCTTCACTGAGCTTGGGCTGGGGTCATACACCCCAGTGGGACTGATCCAGAACTTACTGGAATTTATGCATGTTAACCTAGGCCTACCTTGGTGGGGGGCCATTGCTGCATGTAAGGGGGATATATCTTGTACAACAGTAGAGGAAATGGGGGCTTAGGGTTAGAACTTTATTTATTTATTTTTGGCTGTGTTGGGTCTTCATTGCTGCATGCGGGCTTTCTCTAGTTGCGGCGAGCGGGGGCTACTCTTCGTTGAGGTGCGTGGTCTTCTCACTGAGGTGGCTTCTCTTGTTGCGGAGAACGGGCTCTAGGCACGCAGGCTTCAGTAGTTGTGGCATGCAGGCTCAGTAGTTGTGGCTCAAGGGCTCTGGAGTGCAGGCTCAGTAGTTGTGGCGCACAGGCTTAGTTGCTCCGCAGCATGTGGGTTCTTCCCAGACCAGGGCTCGAACCCGTGTCCCCTGCATTGGCATACGGATTCTTAACCACTGTGCCACCAGAGAAGCCCTGTCCCTTGGCTTTTGCGACAATCTTTGTAGATTTTCTTCCTGTCTTTCTGACCACACCCTCCCATCTCCATTGCTCAGTACTCTACCTGCCCCTTTAGTGCTGGGATTCCAGGTTCCATCCTTAGCTCCCTTCTCTGTCCACTTCACACCATTCATCATAATGTTGATAAAGCCTAAACCTGTATCTCCCCCTGGTCTCTTCTCAGCCCAGGCCCACTTGCTTACCCACAGATACCATCAACTAAATAAATATTTGTTGAAATGATCAAGAAATGTGAAGTGTAAGAAAAGAAATAGGAGGGCGCTAAAGCAGTAGGCCACCAGATTACCCCCTACTGCAGGCATTTCTAGAGTAGTGGCTTTCAGACTTCATTCCTGCGAGCCCCCGAGTTCTGTAAAAGTGCGTCTGAGCAAAGCAAAGGCCAGAGCTTGAAAAATCCTGTAGTCAGACTACCTCCTCACCCAGGGCAGGGATTTTATCTGTTATGTATATTGGGGTTACACTTAGAGTTGGGGAAAAAAGGAGTCCACTGATCATAGAAAAGTTTGGAAACCACTGATCTACAAGAGTGGCTTCTGTCACCTTTTTGTTCAAGGAAACAAGATTCCTGGTCATTTGCCTAGAGAAGTTAATGCCAGACTTTTGACATCAAAGCAGAAGACTGAGCCTCGAAGGAACTGTCATACCCGTACCCGTTGTTTTGGGGCCCTTTGGGCACGAGTCACAGGGTGGAAAAGTCTGGGCTAGGAGACCCTTTCAGTGAGGACCTAAAAACCTTCAGCCTTCTAGCTGCAGAATGGCTTGAATTTCACTCCAGTCCTCGTTCGTGTTTTCCAGGTACAGTCCTTGCCCGCTGCCTGGTGTTTCCTCTCATCGTGAAGGGCCAGCGAGAGGCAGCTAACATCCACAACCACTTGCCAGAGATTCAGAAGTTTTCCGCTCGAATCAGAGAGGCCAAGTTGACAGGAAACCATACTGAATGTGAGTCAGTTGCAGAATGAGCATGGGTGAGGACCACATTGGCACTTTCCCTGACATTCAGCTCAGGTTGGGGGAACAGCCTAAATCACGAGTTGCTACAGTTGGGCGAGTTCTAAGATTTACCTGCTTCTTAGGCCTAATGCTTCCAATGACTGGCCAGGGTCAGTTAGAATTCTCATGGGCCAGGTGATGAGGATGGTCACCTCCTCCAACCTAGCTGTTAGCCCAGCTGTTAGCTTCCACTCCCTTCACAGTTTACAGGGCCTCCTCGGAGATGACGTTCTACCAGAAAAAGCATGATATTAAACTCTTCAGACCTCTCATTCTACCTCTGACTCAGGTGAGCAAAAAACATTTCCCTTCTTTAACTTCATCAGAACCAATCAGATTACTCCTCTGTGTTTCCCATGCCCTAGACCCCCCAAAAAAGCATGTGGTGGTGATACTATGCTACATGGGTTTCAGTAATGGAGTAATTAAAATGTCCCTTCTACTAAAGGGTCCTGACACTGTTTATCCTGTGTCATAGGCCCCGATCTTCATCTCCTTCTTCATTGCCTTGAGAGAAATGGCTAACCTTCCTGTGCCCAGCCTGCAGACAGGTGGCCTCTGGTGGTTCCAGGATCTCACACTATCTGACCCCACTTACATGTTACCTCTGGTGGTCACTGCTACAATGTGGGGTGTCCTTGAGGTAAGCCCAGGTTCGCCGAGTGCCAGGCCTGCAGAATGGGGAGTGAGGGGAAAGTAGTTATAGAACGGTCATTCTTCACTCCCTGGAGACATAGAGTTGATGGGTAAGAAATCTGAGCCCCATTCAACTAAAATTGCCATGCATTTACTATTCTTCCCCTGCTTTTTTTTTTTTTTTTTTTTTTGCAGCTAGGTGCTGAAACTGGCATGCAAAGTTCTGACCTTCAGTGGATGAGAAATTTTATCAGATTGATGCCCCTGGCAGTCTTGCCCATAACTATCCATTTCCCCGCGGTAAGTAATGTCTTAGGGGCTGGCTCCAAGTCTCCCGGCAGGCTGCCCAGGGATGCAGCTTCTGAGTACCTTCTCTTCCTTCTCATCCAGGCAGTGTTCATGTACTGGCTGTCCTCCAACGTATTTTCCCTGGGCCAGGTGGCCTGCCTCCGTATTCCAGCTGTACGCACTGTACTTAAAATCCCCCAGCGTGTTGTGCATGACTCAGACAAATTACCTCCCCAGGAAGGCTTCATAAAGAGCTTCAAAACAGGTAAGGGCCTGTCCTCCGTGCATAGGAACTGGGGAGAGTGGCCTAGAAGTGGGTACACGACCAAACTGCCTTAATCCTTTTTACACAGGCTGGAAGAATGCCGAAATGGCACATCAGCTACAGGAGCGTGAACGACGCATGCGGAATCACTTGGAGCTAGCAGCCAGGGGTAAATAACACTTGCAGGCTAAACTCTGTCATTTGTTTCTTCCTTTCCTTTGTTCATCGAGATTGGTTTTCTCCTTCCCCCAGGTCCCTTACGACAGACCTTTACCCACAACCCTCTGCTACAGCATGGAAAGAATGGACCTCCCAACACCCCCAATAGCAGCAGCAACAAACCAAAGTCAAAGCATCCCTGGAGTGACACACTTGGCTGAATTCTCTTCCCTGCTCATACTGGCAGGAACTCTCTCTCTTGAGAGACTCAGCCTTAGAACAAGAACTGATGCTGGGTCCTTGCCCCAGACCTAGAAACTGTGGGACATGTTGATGTTCATTTTAAAAGTGGATTCCACTACAGACTCTTCCACCTAAGTGTAAAAGAACACTGGGGAGCCAAGTGATCTTCCCATCCGCTGAGTTAGTAAACTTCCGTATTACGTGCTGCTCCCTGACACTTATTAAACAGGGAAACGGACTGAGTGCTTCAGAGAAAAGAATAGGTTGGGTGATGATTGTTCTTGTTGGCCCATGCTCTTAGGAGGCATCTCAGTGTTGTAGCCTGGCATTAAGGGCTTAGATGTGTTGTCCCGTCCATACTTGCTTTGTGGTCAGAGGTGTGCGTGGTAAGCGGAGACTGTATCTGGAGGAACCACATTCATTTACCCCAAGATTACCTATAAAATATTCTTCAAGAAGTAGATATGCTTAAGTTTTTAGTGATAATTAAGAGGAAGTTGATAAAGCTTTTATCGAACAACCTAGCATTTTGCTACAGCAGCTTAGGTGTTCTCTTGTGTAGAGACTGGTTGCATCAGCCTTCAGCAACTGGCTCAAGAGAGAAAGAAATACTCAGATTCTTTCAAGCATAAGATTGTTTTTAGTCTTCCTGCCAGGCTAATGGGAGCTGTCCTTGAGACACTATATAAAAATGAAGCCAGGGGCTTCCCTGGTGGCGCAGTGGTTGAGAATCTGCCTGCTAATGCAGGGGACACGGGTTCGAGCCCTGGTCTGGGAGGATCCCACATGCCGCGGAGCAACTAGGCCTGTGAGCCACAACTACTGAGCCTGCGCGTCTGGAGCCTATGGTCCACAACAAGAGAGGCCGCGATAGTGAGAGGCCCGCGCACCGCGATGAAGAGTGGCCACCGCTCGCCGCAACTAGAGAAGGCCCTCGCACAGAAACGAAGACCCAACACAGCCAAAAATAAATTAATTAATTAAAAAAAAAAAGCCATTCAGAGCTCAGGAACATACCCTTTTATTGTCTAGCACCTTTGACAGTTTGACGTCTCTCTAAAGGAGACGGGAAGTTTGGAGCATTATTGGGTCTTTCAGTGGGAAAGAGGAGTGGGCAGGCACACTGGAGGTGAGTGGATGTCTTAACACGTGGAAACGTGCCAATGGAACATCCAGGCCCACACCTGGCATGCTCCCCATCACAGTCTGCTTTATTGTCCCTTTAAAAGAAATACGGAACAATATGTAGCAAAACAAATAAATTACTCTCCATCTCTCAGAAAGCAAGTTCAGAGGTTGTTGAAGCTGCCTAAGAGGCTTCTGGACAGACGCCTCCAAAGGAGTGAGCTTTTCAGCTTCCTTGGCTCCAGCCAGTAGGAGATGAGGCCCCTGCTGCCCACATCTCAGGATTTCTCGTGGTGTTTAGTTAGATTTGGGATCTTGTTGCTTGGGCGTCTCTCCTCCATCTTCCAAATCCATCTCTGCAGCAACTGACATACATAGGACCTGGACATACCACGTGGCAGATGCTACAAAGAGAAGTTTGAGTCAAAACAGAAGAGGTCAACTGGGCTGAGTTCAGGTGGCACTGAGTGGGGCTGGGCCCGAGGGGACAATTACAGTTAAGCCTCAACAACAGGTAGGAGCTATGGCGAAGGCGATTTGGGAGACTAGATTTGCAGAAAAAGCCAAAAAAAAAAACCAGGCCGTACAATAGCTGAGCCGACTTGAGGACCCAAGGCTTACCCACAATCCTGCGGAGGCAAAGAGGTCGTTTGTGCTCTGGCACTCTGATGATGAAGAAGTAAAAGGGCAAGCCTGAGAGGGCAATGCCGATGCCGATGAGGGAGTTGATGGTATCACTGTAGAGTGGAACAGCCACCAGGAAGATGGTGCAGAAGCAGAAGACAATGGGGAAGAAAATGCTGAGCTAAGGGCACAGAAGAAACAAGTGGAGGTTAGACAGCTCAGGGTGGACAGCCAAGAAAACCCCACCTGTGAACAGCAGAGCACTGAGTGTTCTTGTCATCCCCTTCCTCTCAACTCGGAACCACCGTCAAGTTCCGGGCAAAGGTTTCTGAATAAATGTAAGAATCCCCTGGAGTGGGTGCAGCAGAGGTGGGATGGAGAGGTCCTACCTTGAGAGGACGAGGCCTATTAGGCTCCTTCCAGCGCAGATAAAGCTGACCCACGATAGAGAGCCCCACGAAGAACCAGTAGCTGAAGCTGTAGTAGTTAATGAGCTGGAAGATGTCCTCCACACACAAGTAGATCAGCGCCATGAGACCCTGCAGGCGCAAGCCCACATCAGCTCCTCTCAAGGCCTGTCACGCAAGGCACTTGCCAGTCCCTTTATCTCCCACAAATCCACCCCCTTGTCAAGTCCTCAGTCTCCCCAACTGTCCTTTTCTGTTCCCACCCCGTTTACCACCTTAGTTTCAACACCTCGCTCCTTTCCTATTAAGTCAGTAGCCTTTTTCAGCCCATTCTTCAAACTCTTGCCAGGTTAATCCTCTGTACAGCACAGCTCAAAACAGTTCCTCAAATAGCTTTTGCCCCAGCGCCTCTCCAGAATGGCTCCAACATACAATTCCAGCTTTTACCTTCTGCTACCCAACTCCACACTGCTTAACCTCCGGACTTTCTGATGCTGTTTCTTTCAAACTAAAGCCCATCCATCGCTACCATTTGCAACCCTAACCTTAAAAATCCACTTCAAATTCACTTTCTCCAGGAAGTTTTTCCTTGTTCACCCTCTACCCCCACAGTGACCATTTCTTCCCTTGAACACTACATCACTGTCTGCCACGGCAGTCGTTACAGTGTATTCCATGAACTTTATGCCTCATCCCGGGCCAGAGGAGGTCACCATTCCTTAGAGAATATGGATTCTTTCAAGAACCACTGCAGCAGGGACTTCCCTGGTGGTCCAGTGGGTAAGACTCCACGCTACCAATGCAGGGGGCCCGGGTTCAATCCCTGGTCTCGGAACTAGATCCCACGTGCATGCCACAACCAAGGGTCCGCATGCTGCGACGAAGACCCAGCACAACCTAAATAAATAAATAAACCACTGCAGCAGTTACAGCACAGTGCCTTGCCCACAGTGGATGGTCCATCAACAGTTTTTCTATTAGAATCTTCTTTAGAGCTTCTGGGGAGCTAAGAACAGTTGTATCTACTGCTACTAAAGTTCCCCCACAATCTGGCTTTCAGCCCCAGTCTTGAGACCACTTACATTGAAGAGCAGAGCTGGCACTGGTGTGAACCGCTCAACATGAATCATGCAGATGGTGTCAGGGAGATGGCCTTCTCTTGAGCCCACAAAGAAAAGCCTATTTTGGGTAAGATAGGAGAGGCTGAGAAACTTGGGGGACGTGGGTGTGGCCTGGTTCTTGTGCCACAAGGCTCTCCCTCTCTGGCATCCCCTCCTTCAAAAGGGTTTGAATAATTTGGAACGGAGTTCAATACTGAGATTTGTAAGAACTGGAGGCTGCTGATGCGAACAAGGCCAAAGCGTTGTGACTGTCACTTGGGGATCGTGGTGACTAAAGTCTGGGTCCTGTTAAGTCCTGCCCTGTCCTGCCACAGCTCTTCACTTTACCCCTCAGTAAAAGGTGACACTCGTACCTAGACGCAGCCACAATGGAGGCATTGAGGCCACCAAAGCAGGATAACGCAACTGCCACTGGAATGGTCCAGTTGAACATTCCAAAAATCTGGTCTGCGAATGTCTAAGGGAAAGGAATGGAGAAGAGTCATTAGCAGGACCTAACGGGGATGGAAGGCAAGGACAAGCATACCCCCTGGTGCCCCCTACTAGCAACCCAACCCTTTCTTCCACAGCAGGGCTAACGACCTCGCAAGCCCAGTACTCTAGGCATACTCTTTTCAAGGACTACCCGCTTTCTGGGACTTTGAAGAGCAGCACGATACCCAAAGCCCACAAACACACCCTCACCCTTCTGCTAGTGAAAATCCTTTACCACAGCAACAGCATCGCTGGCCAGGATCTCTCTCATGTCGAGCACGGTGTAATAGGCCACATTGGTTAAGATGTAGATGATGGTGACAATGGGCATGGAAATGCCAATGGAGAGGGGCAGATTCCTACAGCCAAACAAAAGTGGATATATTAGCCCCACAGTCTCCTCCCCACTGTCCTTTCATTCTCAGACTCCGCCCCACTAATCCGGGGATGGGGCCTCCCATGGCAATTCCCCAGGGCTTTTGCCTTTGAAGTTGCCTAGGATAGGATAGGATAGTGGCTTAAGCTCTGAACTCAAGAACTAAAGAGCATCAGGGAAAGGAACATCACATTCGGAGAAAAGCCTACACAAAAAAAGGAAAAAGGATTGATGACTGTGTCACAGCATGATAGTAGCACAGGAAAGTTTTGTTTGTTTTACTCTAGAGGTCTCTTAGTATCAGGATTCCTCCTCTAAGGCTGTCAACACTGAAAAATTTGTATTAAGGTTAAATATGAAAGAAGAAATTATAGAGGGGAACTGCAGTCTAGCCTCGCCAGAGAATAATACAGGTCCTCAGTAGAAAGAACAATGTGTAGCTGAGCGAGCAATCTGGGAAATATGTGCACCCCGCCCCCTTACTCAGTTTGAGAGCTTTGAGTGCCGTCCTAACCAGAGGCCAAGAGAAAAACAGACATCTCAAGGTCCCTCTGGCCCAATAAAGCCATGATCTTTATAAACGTTCTTCACAGTGAGAGGGGGGCAAATACTCAAGTCATTCAGTTTCTGTCCTGTAGGTGGAAGCACCGCCCAGGCCTCGATCTGCTATCATCTGCTCCCAGGGTTGCAGCACTAGATGTGTATCAGGAATACTCTGTTTCTCAAAGCCAAAAGGTGTTTATTATTATTATTTTGACTTAGAAATTTATAGAAACCTCACTCCCTGGCAAATCTTAGGTCCTAGAATCATTGAATTTCAGAGCCAGGAAAAGCTCTAGAGATCATATAATTCAACCCCCTCAATTACAGACAAGGAGCAGGCAGAGATGGCAGGGGATTCCCTCAAGGTCATCCAACAAATCAGTGGAAAGACAGGTCCAGGCCCTTTGACCCCCTGCCCAGAGTTCTTTTTACTCTGCTTGACTACAGGGCAATTCAGAGTAAAAATGGTGTCCTGAAACAAACAATACCACAATTCAAAGTCAGTATGAATTTGAGAAACAAGGAAGGGATCAGAAGAGAAAGGAAGGGGCTTCCCTGGTGGCGCAGTGGTTGAGAGTCTGCCTGCCGATGCGGGGGATGCGGGGTCGTGCCCCGGTCCGGGAAGATCCCACATGCCACGGAGCGGCTGGGCCCGTGAGCCATGGCCGCTGAGCCTGCGCGTCCGGAGCCTGTGCTCCGCAAATGGGAGAGGCCACAACAGTGAGAGGCCCGCGTACCGCAAAAAAAAAAAAAAAAAAAAAATTAAATAAAGTATACACAAGCACATGGTACAACTTGCTTTGATTAATGCAGAAATGCATGAACAAATGAGAAAAGGCCTGTGAAGAAAAAATTTTTTTTAACACATGAGAAAGTACACCTCTTAGCTCTGCTGCTGTGATCATGGACAAGTTACTTCTCTGGGCCTCCGGCCTGCAGTCTATTGAAATGACACTGATAAAATCAACTAGTTGTGGTATGCTGTCTGGCACACAGTAGGAGCTCAATAAATGATGGCTATCATTGCCATGGAAAGTTGATGGTGAGGTACCTACCTCTCAGGATTCTTGATCTCTTCGGTGACATAATTGAGGGTATCCCAGCCCGAGTAGGAGAACAGAGCCGAGTACAGTGCCAGAGCAATGTTGCCCGCTGAAAATGATGAACCCTCAAAGGAATTTTCAAAGTGAGTCGAGGCTCCTGGAACCCAGAGAATATGGAAAGGCATAAGGATTAGTGGCCTACACCCCAACTACAAGGTGATCCGGTAAAGGAGAGGAAGAATGTGACGATAACAGAATGTGTGTGGCTTACAACACCTTGGCAGCAAGGGTACCAGTGAAAGAATGGGGAGCAGAAGAGAGACAGCTACAGTGATGGGCCAGAGTGCAGGGAGCAGCACAGGGGTCTTGACAGGAAGGACCCCGGTGGCTCTCTAGAGTAAGGATCCACGACAGAGCAGAGGGCTGGAGAACAGGGGTGATGCAGTTCTGTCTGCCCCCTTCCTAACCCAGACAGCTGATACGGAGTGGAGGAAGGGCAGGGCTCAGTATGCCCAGTCAACAGAGTAGTTGCAGGGTAGGTGTTCACACCTGGAAACTGGTAGAGGAGTGGGTACAAGAGGTTCATTTCTGCCCTTGTCTGCTCCCAAGGGAGAACAGTCAGAGCTACAGCATTGGGCTCGACAATCCGCAAAAGCTGGCTCCCGGGATATGGCTCTTTTTTGCCCAGATCAACCTCCTCTGGGAGGCAGCATGCAGAGAAATGACAGGACAGGCTTTGGGCTCAGTCTGCCTGGGTACAGATTTCAGCTCCACTACTTAAGCTAGGGACTTCAGGGACTTCCCTGGCGGTCCAGTGGTTAGGACTCCGTGCTTGCATGGCAGGGGGCACGGGTTCAACCCCGGTGGGGGAACTAAGATCCTGCAAGCCTTGGGGCATGGCCAAAAAAATAAAATGGGGATAATAATAGTACCCATTAAATGAAATCATGCACAGAGGTCACTTAGAGGGGTATGGCGTATGGAAAATGCTTAACAGACATTAGTTGCTGTCACTCTTATTTCTTACCCTGGCCAAGTCTAACAGTGCCTGCGATGATGACGGCGATCAGTGCCAATACTTTCGCGTAGGTGAAAACATCTTGTACCAGGGTTCCCCACTTGACATAGGCACAGTTAATGAAGGTTAAGAGACCTGAAAGAAAAATAATACTGATTGGTGACTGGCCCCACCGTCCAGAGGGCCTTAGACCCCCAAGCAGTTTTTCTGGTACCAGTCACCAAAATAGAGCCTTTGGCCAAAGACGGAACTGTTTGGGCTCTGACCTGCTCTTCATTGGAAACCTCTGCCCAGAATGCCCTCACCATTATCATTCAAAGGCTCTTGCTGAGCACCTGTGTACACAGCAACACACACACACCCACACACACACACCCACCCACCCACCCACCCACACACACACACACACACACACACACACGCCCTCAGCACTTATACAAGAGACACAAAACAAAGCGACTGGATTTGCTTACGCACAAAAGTGCTCACAGCAATAGGAGGCAACTGGTAGCGAAACAGGATTAGTGATGCGTTCCAGCTGTTGGCTCTGAAAAGTCATGGTCTCTCACCCTCTCCAGCCCTGTATCCCCTTATATGGGCTCCAGGACCCAACACTCTGATGCTGTGGGATTACTGTTAACCTTGATGAGTCCTGTTGTGACTTATCCAACATCTGGGCTAGCAGGTCAGGATGTGTGGCCAGGATTAGGCTGGAGGCCAGACTTCCTGCTACTGCCGGCCAGCTCAGCTGCTTGTTTTCATGCTTGGAAAGACTCTTGGAACTGAGGTTCCTACAGAAGGGGGATGGGGCATTTTTCCTGACTGGACAATGCAAAAGTCAGAGCCACAAACATTCCTCAAGTCCTTCTGTCCTGGGGTAGAGGCAATCCCTTTACTTGGATGAGCTTCAGCAAAATTCATGGATTGCCCTTAGAGGCAGGGTTCTTAACCTAGGGCTTCCACAGGCCTGAAATTCTTTGTAAAGTGTTATGTACATATGTCCAAAGAATATGCATTGTTCTAAGAAAAGGGTCGATAACTTTCACCAGAATCTCAGAGAACTCTACTACCCCACCCCCGCAAAAAAGCTATAATCTGCTGCTTCAGAAGAAGAAATTCAAGAGGGGAAGAAAATCAAAAGAAACAAGTCTGAAATTCAGCAGAACGTTCCTCAATCCCCCACCAACCTCTTAAACAAGCAGGCAGCCACATACCCCGCACCTTCCCCGCTGTGGCAAAGTGGATCGTTTCACTGCTCCCTCCTTCCCAGCTCAGCAACTGGAGCACTAGAAGGAGGGCTTAACAGCCGTTCTCCCAAGGGCTGCGAAGACAAGATCAGAGCCAGCCTGCCTTACCAGAGGAGAAAGTGCTGGGCTTGCCTGCTTCAGGCCACCAACTCAGTCCCAAGCACTCCCTGTCTCAGTTCTGGCAGTGGTGTGGCCCTCAGTGTCCCCAGCCCTTCTGTTTTGTTGTGTCCTGGTCTCATCACACTCTGGCCCAGAGGCTACTTCATCCTGAGAGGCAGGAAAGAGCAACCCCTCAGAACAGCTGTCTCACCTTCTGTCTCCCCCTCCCTTACTGCCCAAGTTCTTTTCCGCTCTTGCAGAAAGGGGGCATTCCTGTCCTAAACAAACACTTGCCTTTCTGCCTAATAAACAAGCCAACAAACCAACAAACCTTATCACAGGGCTGGGCAAAAATGCACCCATAACTCCAGGCCAACGTAGTGTTAATAAAGACACAAGCATGTAGTCTCTACAAGCATCCCATAAAACGGGCAAATCTTTCAGATCTGCTGATCCTCCTCAGCCGGTCACCCCTCCTTTACTCCCCACTGGACTTCTGCCTCCTGCCTCTTCTCTCCATCCTGTAACCTCTACCCCTCACCCTCGGGCTCTGCTGCTGGCTTACTAATATAACTCAAGCCAGGTTGGATTAGAAGCATCTGAGACAACTGGAGTTACCATATTCACAAGGGAATGGGGTCCCCTAATTAAAATTCATGGGTGGACTTCCCTGGTGGCGCAGTGGTTAAGAATCCGCCTGCTAATGCAGGGGACACAGGTTCGAGCCCTGGTCCGGGAAGATCCCACATGCCGCGGAGCAACTAAGCCCGTGTGCCACAACTACTGAACCTGAGCTCTAAAGCCCATGAGCCATAAATGCTGAGCCCGTGTGCCACAACTACTGAAGCCCGCGCACCTAGAGCCCATGCTCTGCAACAAGAGAAGCCACCAAAATGAGAAGACTGCGCACAGCAACGAAGGCCCAATGCAGCCAAAAATAAATAAATTTAAAAAAAAATTCATGAGTAGCCCTCAGGGTCACCAGGGTGACAACACTAAACTGGGATAGGCTTGAGAATTAAGAGACTGGTTCTGGTTCAGAGTCAGTCTGTAACCACATGCCACATGCTTCTGTTCTCAGCTCTGTCCAAGGAAGAGCCAACTCCTTATCCTTTACTACAACAAATTCTGAAAAGAAAATACATGGATTGTTTACATTTTAATCCTTACAGCTTCTCTAGTCTACTTCTATATCCATCCATCTGTATCCTTCCTCTTACCCACCAGTGTTTCCTCCTCCCCCACTCCTGAGGCTTTGTTCTCAGCCACTGACCCACCATCTTGCCCGGATCTGCTCTCTGTATTGAGCACAGGAGTTTCGGTTTGAACGAAGAAGGGAATCCTCTGGAAAGAGCGCTGGCCCTCATCTTCTCCAGCGCTCAGCTTCCTCCAGGGCCTCTTGGCCGTGGCAGCAGGAAATGGGAATGGCAGGCAGCAGTGCTGACTGGGCTCTCTGTCCCCACCCCCAGCGGATACAGCTGACCGGTGGCCCCAGAGCCCAGCCAAGTGCACTGTTCTTGAAGTGGAGCCTGACCTCCTGCTTCAGAGGCAGGGAAGGGGGTGGGGGTAGGACATGGGGTTAGAATAATATGGAGGCAACTGCAAGTTAACCTCAAGGACAGAGATGCCCTACCCTCCTACCTCTAGGTGCAATTCAATCTCCACCCAACACTGGGCCAAGACCACAGAAAGATGGGCTGAAAATCACCTCAGACCCTTGACTCAGGTGCACCTCCATTCCTGCTTTGACCCCTGCTTTGAAGGAAGAAGCAGCTGAGAAGAAGTCACTCCTATAATCATCTAAAGAGATGCTCCTGAATGGTCATGACACCCAGCCTCCATGAGCCCCTGGAGGAGGAGGCTAGTTCCAGCACTGAGGCCCAGCATCAGCTCTAGAACTAAAAGCAAGGAGAGCAGATGCCTGGCTTGATCCAGAAGTGAACAAAGCTTGCAGGCCCATTCAGGATCAGACGCCCAGATTTAGTTTAGATGCTCAAACTAAACAGTCCCTGAAAAAGAACATTCAGCCTACAATTCTCCCAGCACCATTAGTTTTAAATACATACAACATAACACACAACTTAGGCTGCTATTTAAGCCATTTTCTCCTTCAAATTCCCAGGGACTGTAAAAACCTCAGCAATTTATTAGGCCACTCATGCCGTCTGTAAAGAGACCAATAGCTCTTCCTCCCACCCAGCCAAAAACTTCTCCCTCGCAACTTCTCGCTAATTGTCCTGGACCTCTCCTCTGGAGCCACAAAGCATCAAGCTGAAGCCTCTCGCACATCACGATAAGCCCTTCTTATCATTAAAGACTGACATCCCGTTCCCCTTGAGTCTTCCCTCTTCAGTCCAAAGACCTATGTTCTTCAACATCTTGTGTGATAAATATGGTTTCCCACTCACCGGCCCAGTTCACTCCTCTGTATTAATTGCACTTTGTCAGTGTCTCCCTGGAAACTGAGACCCACACAGAAAACTCCAGCTACTGTTGCAGGCTATGGAGTCTCACTTTGAACTCGTCAACTGTAACTCCTTTTTTGCTCCCAAACTGATCAGCTTTTCCCTCTCCCTGTGTTTGGGCCTATTAAAAGTGATTTTTTTTTTAATCCCAAATATGGGGCTTTACACTTGTTCCTAGTAACTTTCCTCTCTGAATTTTTAGGCATCATTTCCATTTATCAGAAATGGAGTTCCCCCTTCATTTTAATCAGTTAGTTCAAATGCCTTCAATTTTGTGAAATCTGCAAATCTGATTAGCAAACTTTCTGGATCTTCACTGAAGTCACTTATAAAAATGTTGACTAGGATAGGCAGAGCCCTGTAGTCTATCACTATAGATCTTCCTCTCTGCTGTCATTATTCCACAACGTCAACCAGGAATCCACCAAACTATTTTTTTTTATCTAGTCCGCCTTTTTCTACCTTGTCAACAAGAATATCACAAGAGTTTGCCAAGAACCTCTCTGAAATCTGTATACACATGTCTCTGCTCTAGAAATCTAATGATGCTATCAAATAATGATTCAAATGAAATTAGTACATATATATGCTAGAATGTTCATAGCTATACCATTGTCATAGTCAAAAATTTAAACAACCCAAATGCCAATCAACGATAGAATGGCTAAATGAATACAATGGAATACTAAACAGCAAATGAGAAAGAACCATCTACAGCTACAGACAAAATTATGGATGAATGTCACAAATGTATTAAGTGAACAAGCCAAACACAAGAGAGTACATACCCTTTATATCCATTTACATCAAAACAGGCTAAATTAATCTATGCTACTAGAAGTCAGAACAGTGATTTCCCTTAGCGTGTGCATGGGGGGCACAGGGGAGTGACTGGGAGAAACACACGAGAGGTTCAGGGGGCTGCCTTTTTGATGTGGATGCTGGTTACACATGTGTGCTCAGTTTGAAAATTCATCAAGCTGTACACTTATGACATGTGTACAGTTCCTTTTGTATATTACACTTGAATAAAAAATTAAAATTGAACAAAAAATGAGGTTAGCTTGTTTTTAGCAAATCTGTACAGGTTACTAGAGATCCTCCTTTCTTCCCTTCACACTTTGCTAACCAGGTTTAACAGATGAGCCTAGAATTTGGGGAGGAATCAACCTCAGATTACCAGTGCAGCATGCTCAGAATCCACCTCCTTCTCTTTTTTAAAAGAAATTTATTTACTTTATTGATTTTTGGCTGCGTTGGATCTTCCTTGCTGTGTGTGGGCTTTCTCTAGTTGCGGCAAGCGGGGGCCATTCTTCGTTGCAGTGTGCGAGCTTCTCATTGCGGTGGCTTCTCTTGTTGTGGAGCACGGGCTCTAGGCACATGGGCTTCAGTAGTTGTGGCACTCGGGCTCAGTAGTTGTGGTTCACGGGCTCTAGAGCGCAGGCTCAGTAGTTGTGGCACTCGGGCTCAGTAGTTGTGGCTCACGGGCTTAGTAGCTCTGCGGCATGTGAGATCTTCCCGGACCAGGGCTCGAACCCATAACTCCTGCATTAGCAGGCGGATTCTTAACCACTGCGCCACCAGGGAAGTCCCTTCTTCTCTTTCTTGGAAAGCCAGGTTATCACTTGTGGTAGGCACAGTGGCCCTGAGAAACAGAAGAGTCCGTGTGAAAGCCTTTTTTTTTTTTGCTCCAGACGCGCAGGCTCAGCAGCCATGGCTCACGGGCCCAGCTGCTCGGCAGCATGTGGGATCTTCCCGGACCAGGGCACGAACCCGTGTCCCCTGCATCAGCAGGCAGACTCTCAACCACTGTGCCACCAGGGAAGCCCATGTGAAAGACTTTTGATGTGAGAAAGACTTGACTAGCTACTGCTGGCTTTGAAGATGGAAGGGGGCTATGAGCCCCTAGAAGCTAGAAAAGGCAAGAAAATGGATTCTCCCCTAGAGCCTCCAGAAAGGGACATGGCAATGCTGACACCTTGATGTTAGCCCGGTGAGACCCTTTTCAGACTTCTGACCTACAGAACTGTGAAATAATAAATTTGTGTTGTTTTAAACCACTAAATTGGTTGTAATTTGCTACAGCAGCAATAGGAAACTAATAGGTCAGTCAACAGTTTCCTTTTTACACCCTTCCTGTTCTCCAAGGTCCTGGAGATGCCTAGTAGTCATTCTGTCATCTCAACTAATTATAAATTCTTTCCATTTGTTTGCAAGTGGATAGTTAAAAACATTTAAAGCAATGACACGCTTTATTACTATCTCCTCAACTCTCTTGGTCTTGTTTTTTGTTGGCCTAGATCTATCGGCCTGTTGGGTTTTTATTGAACCCTTTCTTAGGTGAGCAATCCTTCTGCAGGTCAAGTTAGAGGAAAAGAGGGACTGTGGCCTCTCCTTTCCACCATCTAGTTATCGTAGATCTAACTGCCCCCAGAGCATCCAGCCTTGCCCCTGCTGTTCTCACTCTAAACATTGCTCTCGGAAACTTTTGTTGGCCTTAGTAACTTCTTCAGGTCTTAGTTTATGCTGGGCATTAACCTCAGGACACTCTCCTTGCAGGGTCACTCCTTTATTTATTTAGTCTTGATTATGTCACCTCTCATTATCTCTTGCATATCGTTTCTAAAAATCTGAGCTCATCAAAAGCTTTTGCACAGCAAAGGAAACCATAAACAAGACCAAAAGACAACCCTCAGAATGGGAGAAAATATTTGCAAATGAAGCAACTGACAAAGGATTAATCTCCAAAATTTATAAGCAGTTCATGCAGCTTAATAACAAAAAAACAAACAACCCAATCCAAAAATGGGCAGAAGACCTAAATAGACATTTCTCCAAAGAAGATATACAGACTGCCAACAAACACATGAAAGAATGCTCAACATCATTAATCATTAAAGAAATGCAAATCAAAACTACAATGAGATATCATCTCACACAAGTCAGAATGGCCATCATCAAAAAATCTAGAAACAATAAATGCTGGAGAGGGTGTGGAGAAAAGGGAACCCTCTTGCACTGTTGGTGGGAATGTAAATTGATACAGCCACTGTGGAGAACAGTACGGAGGTTCCTTAAAAAACTACACATAGAACTACCTTATGGCCCAGCAATCCCACTACTAGGCATATACCCTGAGAAAACCATAATTCAAAAAGAATCATGTACCAAAAAGTTCATTGCAGCTCTATTTACAATAGCCCAGAGATGGAAACAACCTAAGTGTCCATCATCGGATGAATGGATAAAGAAGATGTGGCACATATATACAATGGAATATTACTCAGCCATAAAAAGAAACGAAATAGAGCTATTTGTAATGAGGTGGATAGACCTAGAGTCTGTCATACAGAGTGAAGTAAGTCAGAAAGAGAGAGACAAATACCATATGCTAACACATATATATGGAATTTAAGAAAAAAAAAATGTCATGAAGAACCTAGGGGTGAAACAGGAATAAAGACACAGACCTACTAGAGAATGGACTTGAGGATATGGGGAGGGGGAAGGGTAAACTGTGACAAAGCGAGAGAGAGGCATGGACATATATACACTACCAAACATAAGGTAGATAGTTAGTGGGAAGCAGCCGCATAGCACAGGGAGATCAGCTCGGTGCTTTGTGACCACCTGGAGGAGTGGGATAGGGAGGGTGGGAGGGAGATATGCAGGAAGAGATATAGGAACATATGTATATATATAACTGACTCATTTTGTATATATATAACTGACTCATTTTGTTGTGAAGCTGAAACTAACATTCCATTGTAAAGCAATTATACTCCAATAAAGATGTTAAAATGAAAAAAAAAATCAATGTGTTCGGGGCTTCCCTCATGGTGCAGTAGTTAAGAATCTGCCTGCCAATGCAGGGGACACGGGTTCGAGCCCTGGTCTGGGAAGATCTCACATGCCATGGAGCAACTAAGCCCGTGTGCCACAACTACTGAAGCCCGCGTGCTTAGAGCCCCTGCTCCGCAGCAAGAAAAGCCACCACAAAGAGAAGCCCGCACACTGCAAAGAAGAGTAGCCCCTGCTCACTGCAACTAGAGAAAGCCCGTAGCAATGAAGACCCAACACAGCCAAAAATTAAAAAATAAATAAATAAATTTTAAAAAATCAATTAGTTTAAAAAAAAATCAATGTGTTCAATCACACCACTTTCTTCAAATAATTCTCCTATTCTTCCTAAATAAGATAATTTATTGTATCAGAATTTCATCTTGAAGGGACTTCCCTGGTGGTCCAGTGGGTAAGACTCCGCACTTCCAATGCCGGGGGCCCAGGTTTGATCCCTGGTCAGGGAACTAGATCCCGCGTGCAGGCCACAACTAGAAAGTCCGCATGCCGCAACTATGAGCCCGCATGCCACAACTAAGACCTGGTGCAGCCAAAATAAATAAACAAATAATAAAAAAAAAAAAAAGAATTTCATTTTGAAGACACCCCTGGTTTTTTTCCTGTTTTTAAATCCCTGGTTGTAAAATTGTAATTCTTTGCCCTGAACTTTTCTGCAATCTCTTTGCCTAAAATTTAGAGTACATTTTGGAGGAAAACCAGCATTTCTTTTTCTGGGACATAAACTCTGAGAAGGCATAATCACTTCTTCACAAGGATTCCACATTGCCTCTGGTTATGTCAAATAATAATAAATCCTTATCCTTTAGAGATACATATTGAAGCCTTTATGGATTAAATGGTTTGATGTCTTGGATATGATTTAAATAATCTAGTGTGGGTGAGAAGGGGTGGTTGGAGCATAGATGTTGATAATCATTGATGCTGGTGCTTGAACCCTGGGAGTTCACTGTGCAATTTGCTCTACTTTTGTATATGTTTGAAATCTTCCATAATAAACCATTTTTTTTAATGTAGAGAGGTACTGCTTCTAATAGAATGCAACTGATTTTAGCAAAAGATGCTCAGAGAATTGAAGCTTCCATTGCTATCATATTTCCCTTTCGTACAAATTTTATGATTTTTATGAGGAAAGCAAAACACTTATTCTTCTGATCTGAGAGTGTGCAGTAAATGCCCACAGTTACATCATTCCTACTTCTTTTTGCTTTTATCTTCGTGTTCTCTTCACCATGCTTCTTCCCTTAGGATGGGGGTTTATTTCCATGTACTTTACTATGGGAGATCTTCAGGAAAAATCCCTAACTGTTATCTGAGAGCCCTCTGATAGCACTATGTAATAATTCTTCTTCCCAAGGTAAGCAGATGGGATTAACAGAGGCCAGGGCCTTGGTGTCCTTTCTAAGAGATGGGCCACGTATCTGTAATGAGGAAGGAAGAGACTTCTCCTGTTTAGTTGTGAAAAGCAGCCCTCCTGCAGGCAAAAAGCTGGAGGCAGTACTGGGTAGTACTGTCCATTACGTTTGTTGGGAAAGAGAGAAAGGGGAGGTGAAATCCTTTGACAGGTCTCTGTGTCTTGGTCCTGAAGTTTCCCTCTCACTGCAATCAAAAGAATCAAAAAGTAACCTTGCCCAGAGGCAGCAGGCATCCCTTATTATAGCAGATCCTCATACAAGTACATCTCTCTTTGATATACTATATCAATCTCAGCTTTTCTAGCAAATCCATCACTTCTGAACAAGGTATACTTTTTTTTTTTTTTTTGGCTGTGTTGGGTCTTCGCTGCTGTGCACGGGCTTTCTTTAGTTGTGGCGAGCGGGGGCTACTCTTTGTTGCGGTGCACGGACTTCTCTTGTTGAGGAGCACGGGCGCTAGGTGCATGGGTTTCAGTAGTTGTGGCTCGTGGGCTCTAGAGCACAGGCTCAGTAGTTGTGGTGCACGGGCTTAGTTGCGCCACGGCATGTGGGATCTTCCCGGACCAGGGCTCAAACCCGTGTCCCCTGCCTTGGCAGGCAGATTCTCAACCACTGCACCACCAGAGAAGCCCAAACAAGGTATACTCTGTCGCTGTCATATTCTAATCAAATAAATTGTTTCCTCCTTGCAGTAAATGTAAAAAGCAAATGTGTTTATTAGCCTCATTGAAATGTTGATGAGTCCAAAAGCATCACTCCCAATCTTCTAGCTTCTCCAAATGCATTACTGAGCAATTTTTCCAACTTTATTCTTCTTTCTCTATAATACCTCATAGCCTCCAAACTACCCAGATGTATACTTTTATCTGTGTATTTTTCCCCTTCCTCTAAAATTTCAGTTTAAACCTTTATTAAGTGAATCTCTCCCAATCTCTATAACATCTGCTCCATCCCTCACCAGAGTGTATCCTCTGGTATCCTAGCACTTACATTCCAGGACTCAGTTCTGTGTTCTCTGTTTTCTTTCACATACACAGACTTCAAGTGACAAAGAGATGAAGATTCCACCTGCCACTCCATTTGCTATCGTGAACTTCAAAGTCACCAGTGACATATCTCATGTGTCTTCTGACTGGTGACGTCATTCATTCCCCAGCAATCAGCAGAAGTATAGTGGCCTGTGGGCTTAATTGGGGTGAGCAATCTCTGTGTCACATGTTACTCAAGAAAAACCACCCGTCTCTGCATTAGGCTGGTCTATGCATAGTCAGAGTCACACTGCTGGGGAGCAGTCCAGCCCCTTAACTGGTACACTCAGGCCCGCGAATAACCAGATGTCTCCGGAATACTCTACCAAGGCTGTTCCCTCAGAAGGACCAGATTTAAGCTCTCCAAAAAAGCCTCAGCTCTTCTGCCTAAAGCCAGACATTTCAAGTTTTTCCTTGTTTTCTTTACTGCTTGTTTTGTTTTTTGTTGTTGAATGCTGGTTTAGGATACTCTCTGCATCTTAAAAATCACTTTTTCTTCTTGAGTCCTTGATCGATTATTTCTTCCACCCTTCCTAGGTGCCGTTGTATCTCTCAGATAGCAGCTGGTCCTCAAACACTTTTACCTTTTCAGGCTACATAACCATGTCGCTTACTCAGGCTTCAGGGGGGAAAGCATCTGGCAAGAAGACACACGGAGCATAAGCCCTGTGGGTCACTGGATCAGAGCTGCCCATCCTGCCTTCTGGGGCCTAGCCAGCACTTCAGTTGCTGTGGGTCTGCACCACAGGAGGGAGCAAGCAAGCACTTTGCACCAGGAGGCTCACCGATTAACCGCTCCATCGGCTCCCGCCTCAAAGCCAGCGAGTCCTTGGTAACAGGATCCTTACTGGTTTGCTCAGCTAGGTCCAGTTCAGGTTCTCAGAAATGGGTCCCCAAGGCTGACTGAACATCAGGATCGCCTGAGGATCCCCTGAGGAGGGTGAACCTACAGCTCTGGGGCTCCACCCCTGAAGTTCTGGTTCGGGAGGTCTGAGACGGGGCTCCCCAGCGGAGCCTGATGATTTGCCTGCTCTGGGCTACTCTTAGGTCATCACAAAACAAAATCATCACTTAGAGAACCACCTTGATCACAGCAAGCCCAAACCCTCACTTAACTCAGCATTCCTGGTTCCACACTAGCATCACTCTACAAGCTTTAACAAAGTTCAGTGCTCGGGCCCCACCCAGGACAATGAAGTCAAGCTCTGGGCTACAGCCAGGCATCGGCATGTTTTTAAAGTTCCCTGGGTGATTCTAAAGCATGGTGACAATTGAGAACCTTTCTTCCCAAGGCCCCCAACAGTTCTCCTCAGCAGGAACCTTCGGCTTCCTCAAGTCTTGTTCTCCAAGCTAATTTCCATTCTTCTGCCCAGTGGTTCAGAGTTATTTGGCTGGGGGAAAAGAGAGGGGGAGGAAGGGGCCAGGAGTATTTCTTTTTTTAATATTTATTTATTTATTTATTTATCTGGTTGTGCCGGGTCTTAGCTGCAGCAGGTGGGCTCCTTAGTTGCAGCATGCATGTGGGATCTAGTTCCCTGGCCAAGGATTGAACCCTAACCCCTGCATTAGGAGCACAGAGTCTTATCCACTGCACCACGAGGGAAGTCCCAAGTGTTTTTTTTAAACCCGCTAGGTGACTCCAACGGTCAGCCGAGGTTGGGACCCACTGTCCCTAGCTCCTTCCCCAGCTTCCTCTAGGCTGTTCCCTTAGCCTCTTCTGAGGCAGAGAGAAAGAGAATAGAAAAAGGAAGAGACCAAAGGTGAACCCCTGAAAAGCTTTGGGGATCAGGCCAGCACAGAGCTCCACCTCCCTCCCTGCTGGTGAAGAGTTTGTTCCGAAGTTCACGTTGACCCCATACCAGAAAGACCTCAGAGCTCTGACTCTAGTCCCCTTGCTGCTGTGAATGTGGAACATGAAATGTAAGCTTCCTGGGCTTCCCTGGTGGTGCAGTGGTTAAGAATCCGCCTGCCAATGCAGGGGACACGGGTTCGAGCTCTGGTCAGGGAAGATCCCACATGCCGCCGAGCAACTAAGCACGCGAGCCGCAACTACTGAGCTCACGTGCCACAACTACTGAAGCCCGCACACCGCAACTACTGAAGCCTGTACGCCACAACTACTGAAGCCTGTGAGCCTAGAGCCCGAGCTCTGCCACAGGAGAAGCTACCGCAATGAGAAGCCCGCGCACCGCACCAAAGACCCAACGCAGCCAAAAATAAACAATAAATAAAATAAATTTATTATAAAAAAAAAGAAATGTAAGCTTCCTCACTCCCAGCTTAAAATGGATAATCCCTCTGGAAGAGGCAACTAGCTTCCAAGTAGAAAGTTCAAAGGGCAAAAGGCAGTTGGGGGCCCAGCATCTGGCTGTTCCACCTCATTAGCCACAAGACACGAAGCTTTCCAGTACCAGGAAAAGCTGCCCAAGGACAGTGGCCAAAGCTCTCAGAGATCTGAAGTCTTACAGCGTCCACGAGTGGCTCGAGCAGCCGCCCTCCCCTCTGCCCGGGCCCCACAGTGGCCCTCAGCCCCCAACACCCTGAGAGCCAAGAGATGCAATGCCTTTCTCGGCCAAGCTGAATCTGGAGCTGTACCATCTGTTCACTCCTCCAGCCGACATTCACTGAAAACCACCTACTACACGCAGATCACGAGGGTCAAGCGTCAGGGATGCCGAGACCGCCTGACCCCTAAAGAGTAGTCTGTTCACAGGCGGCCCCACATGTGTGCTGCTGGCCGACGGGTACAGCAGGCAGACCGAATACACAGGAGATAAAACATCCCATTAACAAAAGGCAGAAATCTAGACCAAAAAAACTGGGTCACAGGGTCGCTGACATTCTTACATACATCATCTAAGTTAATCTGACAGAGTAGGTTTATTATTTTCATCTTACAATTGAGAAAACCGAGCCCACTCAGCCAGTGGCCAGCTCAAAAGCTTGTACGCATTCCACTACACTATATGCCCCCCGTTTGCATGCAAGGATATGGGCCGGGGAGTGGGTCTATCTCCCTCTGGGGTAACAGGGCTTCCTGGTTGCAGAGAACTGGAGCAATCCTCAAAGAGCTCTGAGAAGCCAGAGTAATCAGCTTCAGGAGGGGCTGAATGCACACCCCTCTGGCTGGGAAAAGTAACCATTTATAGAGCCCTGAACGGGACAGCAAAGTTCCTTCAGAACTCAGAATTCATCCATTCATCCATTCATTCTTCCATGCATCCATCCATCCAATAAGCATGTATTGAGCTTGAACCCACTGTGTTCCAGACCCTGTGCAGAATCTTTGATTAAGACCCAGTCCCCAGCCTTCCCAGAAAAGTAAACTTGGGCGAATACAAGAATCAGGTGTTATGAAAGTCACTGAGAGGCAACCCATCCAGTCTGGGGGAGTGAAGAGGGTGCAGGTGGGCACCAGGACCACTGTTACCTGCACTGAGTGTACAGAGGCTGATGCTGGGGTGGGGGGAAGGGAGGTGGAGTTCCTGGTAGAGAGGGCAGCATGTGATTACCCTGACCATGCAATGAGTGAAGTCACCCATGCATACAAAAAACTTACCTAAGCAATAATCCGTAAATGATTTCAAGGTCTATTAGCAATACTAGCTTATCTAGGGCTGTAGTTAGTTTATCAGCAGTTCTAAAGGAGGACTACACCTGTAAAGGAAACATAAGCCACCCGGACAGAAGTAGAAATCATATATGCTCTCCCGAAATTTGTCACTGATGAATAGGAAAGGGTGAAAGTATGGTAGAAATATAGATCACGCCTCTGTGAGGTAGAGTCCTATTCTACAGATGAGGAAACTGAGACTAATGAAGTTAACCTGCCTGATGCCGTGCTCCTCACCACCATGCACCGTTGCCTTTCAAAGGGATGAGGATGCGCCCTGGACTGTTCAAGGGACAGAAATGCTGACTCCAGGATCCCAAGCATTCCAACCGTGGGGAAGACTTCATTGTAGGGTATGAATATTTCATCCAAGTTTTCCAGAAACGCACCCCCAAACCAAACTAAGGTGGTCTTAAGTCTTTCCCATAAACTCCCCCCTCAGCTTTGGTCCCTTCCACTAACAACCGCCTTCCTTGCCTCCAGGGTCCATCTTCTAGAAAGCACATCTATATTCCCTTCCCTGCCCTTTCTCCACAATGCAGTCTGACATCTGCTCCACTACTCCAGTGAAAAGCCTGCCAAAGTTCCCCTTGACCTCCTTCTTGTCAATTCCAACGATGTTCCATTCCATATTTTATTTAACAGTTCTTCCGAGAAAGGCTACTTTTGAGTGTAAACCCACCTCCCTTGGGTGCACTGCCTTTCCTCAGAACACTTTACATATCTGTCCCTCCCATCAACTGTGAGCTATGTGAGGGTAGAGATTGGGTAACAGTTATCCTTGTATCCCCAGGGCCTAACCCAGAACTAGGCAGAGTTGATACTCAATAAACCATGCTGGATAAATAAAATCTCTCTGAAATCTGACTCCGCCCTCACTGCCCTGAAATTTCCCTCTCCAAAGTCACCAGTGATCTTCGTGTTGATAAATCCAAACAACTTCACTCAGTCCTATCTAGCTTGACCTCTTAGCAGACTGGACACTGTTGGCCAAACTGCTCTCTTCCACTCACCCTCTCCACGTTTCCCTATTTCTCTGGATGCTGCTTCTCCCCCTTTTTTGCAGAATACCTCTCCCTCAACGTTGGTACTCTAAGGATTCTTATAATTCTAAGAATTCCAAGAATGCTATCCAAAGCCCTTTTCTCTTCCCTTTCTATATCCTGTCCCAGGATCATCTCATCTGCTACTGTGATTTCAACTACTATACACTGATGATTCCCAAAAGTATATCACCAGCCCAACTGTCATGATTCCAGATACACAGGAATATGTAACCACCTACTCAACATCACCAGGCACAAACTGATCCCATCAATTTCTTGCAAACCTACTACTGCTCCTCCAGTGTTCTCCCTATAAGTAAATGGCATCACCATTCACCCAGTTGCCCAAGCCAGATGCCAAAGCTCAGTATCTTATCATCATTGACAATCTCTACCCATATCTAACTGGTGTCCAAGTCTTTTTTTTTTTTTTTTGCCGTACACGGGCCTCTCCCGTTGCGGAGCACAGGCTCCGGACGCGCAGGCTCAGCGGCCATGGCTCACGGGTCCAGCCGCTCCACGGCATGTGGGATCTTCCCAGACCGGGGCACGAACCCATGTCCCCTGCATCGGCAGGTGGACTCTCAACCACTGCGCCACCCGGGAAGCCCGGTGTCCAAGTTTTAACCAGTACCTTCATCCCCAAAACATGACTGTAGTCCAAGCCACCAGCATGTCTCACCAGGATCATGGCACAGCTTCCTAACTGGTCCCACTGCTTTTCGTCCTGCAAAGTCAGAATAATCTTCCTAAAAATCACAAATATCACTCCCCTACTTTGAAAGCCCAAAAAGGTTTTTCATTGCCTTAGAGGAAGCCCACCAAACTCCTTAATATAGCATGTGTTCTAGGTTATATTTTCCAAAGATATCTCGACAATATCTCCCATCCCACATGCTTTTCATACAATGTGACTTTAACGCTCTGCCCATCAAAAGATAGGGTCTGTGCCTCTTAAAACTGGATGGTCTTCTGTGAATGTTTCTACCTATATAGTGCTGCAGGAGTGATACCATGTGACTTCAGAGGCTAGGTCATAAGAGGCAATGCAGCTTCCACTTTGCTTGCTCGGATACTCAGTCTTGAAGCCTTCAGCCACCGAGTAAACAGTCTGATTGCGCTGAGGCTGCCATTATGTGAGAAAGCTCAATGTAGTCCATATAGAGAGACCACATGGAAAAGCCCTGACGTGACTTGAGAAAAAGATGCCCATCTAGTCTGCATCTGCTTCAGCTTCCGCCTGTTTCAGCTCCTGCCACCATCTGTCTACAACCACATAAGACCCTGAGCCAGAACTGCCCCACTTAGCCCTTCCCAAATTCCTAAGCCATAGAAACCACGAAAGAATAAAATGACTGTTTGAAAACACTTAGTTTTGTGTGCTTTGTTACACAGCAATAATAACTAGAACAGTTTAGATAAAGCCCTGAACAACCTATCCTGTGACCTCCATCTACCTCTGCAGGCCAACTCTCAACATTTCCTACCTTAAACGCAATACCTGAGCTCCTTTCAGTGTCTCAAAGATGTCCTTTCTTGTCTTCAAGTTTTCACACATTCGTTCTTGCTGCCTGAGATGCTCCTCTTCCCTCTCTACTCGGTTAATTCTTCTTCACTCAGGTGTCAACTTCCTTATGGAGAACTTCCAAACCCCTAGGCTATTCAGATTTCCTCCTGGGCTCCCTCTGCCTCACAAGTCACAACACTCATCATGATCCATTGTAATCTTGGACTGGGTTGCCCATCCTGTACACACACACACACACACACACACACACACACACACGAGAGCTCCATAACGACAATGACCAGTGCTGGGAAAACAGCAATTCAGGCTTTTGTCGTTTCCTACCTAGATTGGTAAGAAAGGTATCTAACCCATGTCTCTGCCTCCAGACTTGCTCTTAGGTCCCACCCCAGCTGCCCTGCTCCCTCCTTCCAATCCTGCAGTGGCTCCTTACAGGCTTCAGGAGAAAATCTAAACCCTCTAGGAAGGTTTGGCCTCGTGCGCTAACCCCTTGCCTCCCCTTGTCCCCTCACATCCCACAATCCCCCATGCACAGCCCGCGCCCCACACTTCTTCTCACCTTTGTGCCTTTACATTGCCTTTCCCTGTGCCTAGAATTCCTTACGCCTTCTTCATTCAACAGACATTTACTGAGTACCTAGCGGACGCTAGGCACTGTTCTAGGTGCCAGAGGCTCAGCAGTGAGCAAAACAAAGTCCTTACTTTCATGATGTTGATACTCTAGAGGCAAAGATAGATAATAAACAAGTAAAGAATTAATGTCAGGTGGTAAGAAGTCTATAGAGAAAAACAAAACCGGCTGGGAGACTGCAAGTGACCATTTTAGATGGGATAGGTCTCCGGTAAGGCAATATTTGTGCAAAGACTTGAATGGAGTAAAGGAATAAGCTCTGAAGGCATCTGGGGAAAAAGCCTTCCCGGCAGAAAGAACAGTAAGTACAAAGCCCCTGAAGCGAGAGTGTGGCAGGCAAACTGGAAGAAAAGCAAGAAGGGGAGGCCTGGAGCTGCAGCGGAGAGAGTGAGGGTGAGAGGAACGAGATGTGTCAGAGCGTCCGATGGCGTCGGCTCTGTAGGCTGTGGTGAGTGGGTTCCTCACCGCCCCCCCTTGACTCCTCTCCGTCCTTCAGTGTTGGGTACTAAGTGCGGACCTCACCTCCTGAATTAGCCGCACTCAAGCCCCCTCCAGCACTCACCATATACAATGTTTCACTGACTATTTTTGCCCTTCTTCTCCACTAACCATGAGTTCCCTGCAAGAAGGGCTCTACCTTTCAGCCTCATACT
Source organism: Grampus griseus (assembly GCF_964374135.1). NCBI lineage: Eukaryota > Metazoa > Chordata > Mammalia > Artiodactyla > Delphinidae > Grampus > Grampus griseus. The sequence goes on along the minus strand of NC_139018.1, from coordinate 74,624,836 downwards.
TTAGAGAACCCACCGCATTCAGTAAATTTTCCTCAAATAGTCAAAACTTTCTTCCTTTGTTCTGGCTCCATGCCCTGCAAGGAATTCCCTGATTACTAGATGGGTTCCCCAGTGACTATGGTACTAGGAAGGGGGTGTCTTGATAGCGAACACATGCCTTCTGCTCATTAGAAATCATACGTGTGGGACCTCTCTGGCGGTCCAATGGTTAAGACTCCGCACTTCCAACGCAGCGGGTACGGGATTGATCCCTGGTTGGGGAACTAAGATCCCACATGCAGCATGGCGCGGCCAAAAAATAAAAATAAATAAAAATAATTTAAAAAAAGAAATCACATATGTATGCTCACCATGTCCATTAATAGACTGACATCAACATGTACCTCTTTTTTAGGTAAGTGTGACTCAGTTGGGGGAAAATGATCAACTCTGGGTCATGATGACCCTAGGAAGGCACAGCTCTTGGAAGGGCACATGAGCATCCCAGCGGAAGCCTCAGGTGACCCTCTACCTCATCACTCAGCCCACCTTCCCTATTTCAGAAGGCAAGCCCATCACCCCCCATCTGTCCAAGCCTGAATCCTTAGCATCATCTCTGAGAGCTCCGAAGCCCTCCACACCCAGAAGTCCTAGAAATCCCACCTTATGACTATTTCTTTTCTTTTTTTTTTTGCGGGCCTCTCACTGTTGTGGCCTCTCCCGTTGTGGAGCACAGGCTCCAGAGGCGCAGGCCCAGCAGCCATGGCTCACGGGCCCAGCCGCTCCACGGCATGTGGGATCTTCCCAGACTGGGGCACGAACCCGTGTCCCCTGTATCGGCAGGCGGACTCCCAACCACTGCGCCACCAGGGAAGCCCATGACTATTTCTTCATCCATCCCTTCATCTCCCTTCCAAAGGCACAGCCCACAGTGCAGGCCGTCACTACCCTTCAGGTTGCAGCTCCCTAACCTGGTGCCCCTACCTTCTGTCTCTCACTTTTTTCCAAAAACACTCTCCACAAAGCCAGAGTTCTTCTTCAAAGCAAATGTGATTTCATGTCTCCACTGAAAATCAATAGCTTCTGCCTGCTCTCAAGATAAAGTCGAACCTGTTCCGGCACCATATAAACCCCTGCGGAGCTGGCCCTGGGACTACATTTCCAGTCTCTCCCTTCTCATTCCTCTCCTACCCACATTCCAGCCATACCAACTACCTGGAATTCTTGAACCGGTTCTGCGCCTTTTTGTACCCTGCACCTTCACACGCAGTTCCCTCTGTGAGAAGTGTCTGAGGAGACGGCTACGTTTCTATTCAAAATTCAGTTCAGACATCACAGTCCCTGCACTGTCATCTTAAGCGCTCCTCCCCACAAGAGGAAAGTCGTCTCGCTTGCTCTGAGGGGGCCTCTTTCCCAGCTGCTTGTAAGCCTCTTCCTCTCCCTACTTCTTGGTTTCCTCCTGAAGGGTTACGGTTAGATGAATGAGCTATTACTGCCTAGATCTTATCTGGACAGAATATCTCAGCATCCGACTTGTACTGGTTGCTCATTAAACAAGAGCTGAAGGAAGAAACTCATGAATCGTATGCCCCTAAATTCTTACTTACAATCTCGGTTGCCCTTCTGAACCTTCTTCCAGATCTCTATGTCCCTCTGAAGATTATTAGAGATAGAACAAAGTCCTATAAGCAACCGAGAGAGAGCAATTTTAATCATAATCATTAATACTTTACACTTGAGTCATGATTTATGGTTTTCACTGAATCTCATGTCATGCTCACAGGAGTCTGGAAGTAACAGTCACTACACACAGTTATAGAGCCCAGCCTCAAACACAAGTCTGGTATGCTTTTCATTCTATCAGGCTTGTCTCAAATATATGCCATAAATCCAGCACGAAACTCTGTCTTTTATTAACTGGGGAGCTCTCTAGACTAATTGTAACTGTGGCTACTCTGCATGTATTCTTAGGAGGGTGTGCATGTGTGTGTATGCGTACTTGGGTGCACAAGAGTTTGAGTACATCTCTATTCCCAAATTAGAAGCAGCAAATTAAAAAGACTGATGAAGGCAGGCCCAATGCCAGAATCAAGGAACAATAGCTGTCAGAGTCAACACACATCAAAATCATGAAAGAATAAAACCTGAGGCACTGAAGTCGGGCCAGCTGTCTGAGGCCACTGAGGAAGCAAACATTCATCCCCAGACCAGGGGCCTCAGTCATACAAGCTTTGACATGTGCAGTGGTGACCCTGAGTCACCAGAAAAAAAAAAAACAAAAAAACCTCAAGTTATGAGGGCAAGCAGACATATCACTGGTTTTAAAGAGATTTCAACCAAGATGGCTAAAATAGAATTCTGGTGCTTAAAGGGATGCAGCCCTCTTGGAAATTTTACTTAAGTGGAATAATCCTTACTCTACACAAGATGCGTAAGTATATGCCCACGTTTGAGGGGACCCCGAGACCAACAGATCCTAAAATTAGTTTCATCAGAAAGTCAGCCCACCAGCTCATTGGTAAATGATGCCAGAGAAACTACAGGTCACATTTAAGACCTCAAGGGAAAACCCCCTTCCTGCAACCTAGGGCAGTGCCTTTGTACCTCCCTGACCGTTGCCAGAATGACAAACAGCCCCACACACAGACATGAGTCTGAATCCACACATGGGCACACGAAACACCACGGGAGGAGCCTACAGAGAGCCGGCTCTCTGCACAACAGTCAAAAGAGGGAGGCTGGAGAGGAAGCTGAGAGTAAAATGAGGCAGTGGAGAAACTGAAAGGAAAGAGCATATGAGGCTGATTGAGAGGGTTGATCCAGCAAGCAATTGTACCTGGTGCAAAATGCCTGTCCCCCCCACAGCTGCCCCTGAAACTGACAGGACCGCTCAGCTTCTCCACAGCCGGGGGTGGGCGGGGTCTCCAATGTCCCAGGGTCTCTCACGCTGCAAGGGCACTTTTCTAGAACAGAGGCAGCTGAGGGAAGGGGTTGCAGAGGATCAGCCTCTCAGCACCTCCAAAGTGGCTTTGCTGAACGTACAAATTTAAATAATATTTTATTTATGAGATGGAGAAAAAGGCAAGGTAGATTGAAATGACAGTTTTAAGAATCTAGGCCACAAAGAAGGTAAATTGGTGCAGCTACTATGGAAAACAGTATGGAGGTTCCTCAAAAAAACTAAAAACAGAGTTGCCATATCATCCAGCAATCCCACTCCTGGGCAGATATCTGGACAAAACTATAATTCAAAGAGATAACATGAACGCCTATGTTCATAGCAGCACTATTTACAAGAGCCAAGACATGAAAACAACCTAAATGTCCATCGACAGATGAATGGATAAAGAGGACGTGTAACATATATACGGTGGAATATTACTCAGCCATAAAAAAGAACAAAATCATGCGTTTTGCAGCAACATGGATGGACCGAGAGATTATCATACTAAGTGAAGTCAGACAGAGAAAGACAAATACGACATGATATCACTTATATGTGGAATCTAAAATATGACACAGGGACTTCCCTGGTCGTCCAGTGGTAAAGAACCCGCCTTGCAATGCAGGGGATGTGGGTTCGATCCCTGGTCAGGGAACTAAGATCCCACATGCTGTGGGGCAACTAAGCCCATGCACCACAACTACTGAGCTCACGCACCTCAACTGGAGCCCATGTGTCACAAACTACACAGCCCACACACTCTGGACCCTGCACACCACAACTACAGAGCTCGCGCACCCTGGAGCCTGCACGCCACAACTAGAGAGAAGCCCACACGCCGCAACGAAGAGCCCACGCACCGCAACAAAAGATCCCGCGTGCCTCAATGAAGATCCCACGTGCTGTAACTAAGACCCAACGCAGCCAAAATTTTTTAAAAATTGAAAATAAATAAATAAATAAAATACGACACAAATGACTTATCTATGAAACAGAAACAGACTCACAGACATAGAGAACAGATTTGTGGTTGCCAAGGGGGAGCGGGGAGGGGAGGGATGGACTGGGAGTTTGGGATTAGCAGACGCAAACTATTACACATACAATGGCTAAACAGCAAGGTCCTACTATATAGCACAGGGAACTATATTCAATATCCTGTGATAAACCATAATGGAAAAGAATATGAAAAAGAATGTATACATAAGTATAACTGAATCACTTTGCTGTACAACAGAAATTAACACAACATTGTAAATCAACTCAACTTCAATGAAATAAATTTTTTAAAAAAAGAATCTAGCCCACAGAAAAACTCATGCAAACGCAATAGGATATTCACTGGAGTGTTATCTGTAAGACTGAAAAACTGGAACCAACTGAAGTGGCCATTACCAGAGGCCTAATTAGCTAAACATACAATACATCCTTAAAATTAACATGGAATAACATGAAGCATTGTTTTAAAGTAGATCTGTAAATCGAAAAGAGCATCACTGATAAATTCTGGGGAAAAAACCAAACTGTAGAATTACATGTGTACTATGATCCCATTTTTGTAAAACAGAACAAAACTACATCCCTTGAAAGGAGAAGAAAAATGTCAGCAAAGGTAGAGACTGCTAATGATGTTTACCATAGGAAGTTGGGAGAAAGGATTTTTTTTTTTCTTGGACACTGATGCTGTTTGAATTTTCACACTTAGCGTACATTAATTTAACAACAACAAAAAAGTGCCTGTCAGAGGCATTCCTTTCCATCTCCTTCTTACCGACTAAGCAGACTCACGTGCTGGCCTCTGCCCCACGCTCCACCCCACCCCTCCTGCCCAGCCCCACTTACAGATGCAGGCAGCAGCCAGCAGGCGGCCAGCAGCATAGGGGGCTAAGCAGTTCGGGAAGATGGGCTGCACCATGTAGTTGGCAAAGGTGATGGCAATGATGGCCTGGCTGGTGGGCTCGATGATGAGGAGGGAGGTCCAGAGTCGGATGAAGGCAAGGAGCTCTCCGAAGGCCTCGAGGATGTAGGCGTAGCTGGCCCCAGATTTCTTAATGGTGGTGCCCAATTCCGCATAACAAAGGGCCCCAAAGACGGAGAAGAGGCCCCCAACAGCCCAGATGACCAGGGAGAGGCCAAAGGAGGCACTGTATATGAGCACGCCTTTGGGGGAGACAAAGATGCCCGAGCCAATCATGTTCCCCACAATCAGGCACACGCCGTTCAGCAGCGAGATCTCCTTCTTCAGTTTTACCTGCTCCGACCTCGGGCTGGCTTCATCGGCCAAAGGGGAGGCGTCCCTCTCATGCTGGGAGGCCACTTCATACTTAACGCCGTCGACCATGGTGGAGGAGGAGAAGAAAGCCTTCACCAGCTTTCTGGCATTGCCCTCTAAGGAAGAAAGGTGAAGATATATAGCAGGTTGGCAATTACAGAGAACTCTCCTCCACAGGGGGCAGAGTGGGCAAGCCACTCACGCCCACCATTTCAGAGACCTCTCTCTCACGTCCCACCTCCCATGAACCTCTTCTCCATCTGGCTCACCAACTCGAGTCTTTAAAGGATGGCACTCATTCCCCAGAGAGAAAGCATGTTTCTCATCATTGATTTACACCTGATTTACAAGATAGAAAACTAAATCCCGGTTCTATCTGAGCTCACTGGAGACAGGAAGACGAACAATTTGGCAGCTCCCATGTGTAACCATAATGATTTGAGCCTGTGCTTTTCAGCCTTACCCAAAAAAAAGTCTGTCTTCCCTCCAATTTCAGTCTCACCTGTCACCTGTGATGAGATGCAACCTTGGGAGCCAACCTTGCAAGCAGCTAGTCTGTGGGTTCTCCTCACAACACTGCCCTTTTCCCCCAAGGACCCTGGCTCTGGCAAAGGCTTCAGAGAGCTCTTGTCGGAAACTCACAACTATCCACCTGTTCCGGGAGTATCCCTTAACAACCCTCAGCTGAACTCTTCAGCCCCAGCAAAGCCCAACCAGCCCAGCCCCACCCAGAAAGAAGACAGGCCTCCTCTTCTCCGTGCTTTTCCTTTCCCAAATACCGTTCCCAGCCCTTAGGTGTTGTAGGTCTCTGGCCATGAAATCCCTGCATAGTTGCATCACCCAAAAAAAAGTATGGATGAGAGATCAGTGATCCAAACGTGCAGCCCAACCTAGAGATGACTGGAGGCAGCCGATGACCACTCCCCACCCGGCAGGTTGCTGCTGGAGAGACAGCACCAAAGCAGAGGCAAGGAAACAGCTGAAGCGGGGTAGCAAATGCTGGGCATCACGGAGCAGGAGGTGATGAGAGGAGGTCAGGCCAGGCTGGCCAAGCAAGTGGACAGATCCTAGGGCTAGAGGCACTCAGGAAAGGAAGCAATTGGACACAGCAGAGCAGCAAAGGGAGAGTGGGCAAGATGAGCGGGGCTGAGGGAGAGGGTGGGAAGCACACTCACTCCCTGGCCCTGGGTGGAAGCAGGTCCCCGAGGCAGCGGCCACACAGAGACACAGCCTCTGGGAGCTGTGATCTGACCACTCCTGCTCTTCAGCCAGTAGTAAAAGGAAAGGCCGGGCAAATGCTTACGGATTTAAGTCATATCAAGAAGTCAAGAAGGGCGGAGGGACAGAGGGAGGGGGAGAGGGGTGTTAAGCAACTGTCTGGGTCCAAGGTTCACTGGCCCTTCCCGTCTGCAAGGGGCAGGCTAGGAGCTCTTGGCTCAGCACTTTCTTTGATAAGAACGCCCTCTCTCAGAAATCTCCTTTGTCAGCTCTGCTCCAGGACCAGGCGCCCAGAAGAAAGGATTGACGGTCAGCTGGGTGGGTGCAGTTTCTGCAGCACTGGGGAAGCTGTCCCCAAGCAAAGTAGCTGAGGACAGGGCTGCGGCTGAGAAAGAATGCACAGCCCTCTCTCTCTCCAGGCCCCGGCTTAGCCCCACTTCTCTCTCACCCTGAACAAGAAAGGCAGGAAGGTTGCACATTGTGCCACAGAGGCTTGTTCACATGCAGATTAGAGGAAGTGTAAGTACAGTCCAACTCGTGATCGGGCGTCCTAAGAGAACTCTGCACACTTCCCCACACAGAGTGAGAGGTGGCCGCCCGAAACTTGCGCCATGACCCCAAGGCTGATCCTCAAGCTGCTTCCGAGGAAACAAGGTCAAGAAATGAGACTGAAACCTCTGGCTGCATCCATGCCCAACTCACTGGCCCTTTCATCCTTAAGAAAACATACCAGGATCTATGGGCTAAGCATAAATTCCTATAAACACCTTCCCCAAATACAAGTTTACTCTAATTTCCTAAAACTATGGGTAAATAAGTTTTCACTGAGCTATACTGGACAGGCCCAGAACAGACAGAGGAAGTTGAGCAATTTGGGGAAAGCATATATTCTGTTTTTAGAGTCTACTTAACTCCGGTATCCTGGGTCTCCTTTACCAACAGAAATACACCCTACTTATTCTGAAATCCAACTGTCTTTCTGTTCCTTCTCATGCCCTTTCAAACCCCCTTTGGTTATTCAACTACCAGAGAACAAAGATCTAAAAAGCCCTGGGGTAAGGGGGGTGCTTATCTTTACCCTACAACCTCCCCTTCTAGTCCCTTAAACTTTTTTTTTCACCCAGGAGGGGGACCCCGATGTTAGCCTTCCCAGAGATCATATCTCCCAAGCCACTCTCACAAAAACTTCTGAAATCCATCCAGAAGACTGTCCTTTTCTCCCAGCTCCCACTTAAACGTTCCTATAATAATAGTAACTCATTTATTGAGCACTTAACCAAGCCAGACATATTGCTAAACACCTACATGTCTTATCTCATTTAATCCCCCCAGCAGCCCCTTAAGGCAGACACTAAGTAAGTCACCTGCCAAGATGCCATAGCAAGGGAGGCAGGTAGGTTAGCCAACAAAGCCCAAGCTCTGTGCTCTCTCTCCAACCTCCCCACCCGCTCTGACCTGCCCAGTCTCTAGCCCTCCTCTAAGGCAAGAAAGCCCTTTAGATGGCTCTCTAATGAACTACCTGGGGGAGGATGTGATTAGATTAAAAGAAAGTCTCTGCTGTCCTTCAGTCTAAAGTCTAGGCTAGGGCGCAGTGGTTAAGAATCCGCCTGCCAGTGCAGGGGACAAAGGTTCGAGCCCTGGTCCGGGAAGACCCGCACGTGCCGCGGAGCAACTAAGCCCGTGCGCCACAACTACCGAGCCCGTGCTCTGGAGCCAGCGAGCCACAACTACTGAAGCCAACACACCGCAACGAAGAGTAGCCCTCGTTCACCGCAACTAGAGGAAGCTCGCGCACAGCAATGAAGACCCAACACAGCCAAAAATAAGTAATAAATAAAATAAATAAATTTAAAATAAAATAAAATAAAGTCTAGGCTAAAGGCTCCAACAAAGCCCATCCATCTCCTTCCTGGCTGCTCCTCCCCTTTCTCATCCCTTTGCAGGAACGAGAAACGATTACAAGTCCTCTTGGCAGTGCTGCTATATCGCTAGGGTGCCCACTTCTAAAGCAAACAAAAACACATGGAAACACATCATCACGCTGGGCCTTTTAAGATCAAATTCCCTGGCACCAAGGGTGAGCATGTGTCCTAATGGGGCATAGGGAAAAGGAGTGAAGGGGCGACAAACGAAGGGGAAACTGTAAGGTTAAGTGGGGAGAGACGTGTGCAGGGTTTATTTTCTGGCTGGTGGTATCTGAAAGGTGAAATCCTCATCGTGGAATCTTGAGACAAAAACCCACTGGGGTGAAATCCACACTCCAGCAAACAGCACACCCTAGTGGTCTCACCAGGAAGTGCTTATCTATATGAATGGAATCCCTTTCCTAGCCTACTCTTCAGTAGACCCACTCAAACTGGACGGAGGAGGCTGACTTCAGAGAAAAGATGCCCCCTCTTTTCTCAACCACTGCCCAGCACTAGCTCCGTGGGCAGGAAGGTACCATCCTTGGCGGCTCGCATTCCGTCCTGAGACCCCAGCTCTCAGGGTCATGCCTCCACCATTCAGGCACCCTGGAACCAGCAGGACCTGTCCTGAAGTGCTCTCCCACCCCAGGCTTTACAAGAGAAACTTGCAGAGCCTGGAATCCCAGGAGATAACAGAGTTCCAGATACGCAGCACCCCGTCTCCTTCCTGTCTGAAGTGCATACCTCTCTGAGGACCTAGTGGAGATTACTGGACAACACACTCATCCTACAGGAGAAGTTTCAGATTCAGGGATTCAGGGAACACAGGGAGCAGGGCCCCAGCAGGCAGGGAAGCCCCGCACCCTGACCCCACCTGTGAATATGGCAAAACCAAAACACGCTTCCTCCAGGGACCAGCATACCGTTCAGCGTCTTGATTCCTCGGTCAAGCTCAGGGAGCTAAGGTGAAAAGACACTTTCTCCCCCAGACACCCGCATCCTGCCTTCCTAGCTCCCACTGGGCTGTGCTGCCTCCCCGAATATCAGGAACAGAAAACAGACACACTCTGCTCCAGATGGATTCCCCCATCTCCCCAAGCTAGGAGCTCAGTTACTCCCTCCCCCATTCTCCATTTGTTTTTCTATATTCCACTGTAGCTATGACAGTCCCTTTAAAAAAAATTTTTTTTTAAATTGCAGCAAGAAAGAAAGTGTTTACTTCTGTGGCCAGGGCCTCCACGAATGCAGCGCTGAAGTCTCTGGGCAGAGGGCTCTGCATGGGGAGGGCTGGGGCTGGGAAAATAAGAGGCTCACAGGTCTCCGGTCCAGCCAGTTCTCAGGACTCACTCCATCCTCCTCTGACACTTCCCCTCTCGCCCATGGTCCCTCCTCTCCCATCTCTTACCTGTCCTGAGATCTTCGGGCAGGTGCGAGGAGGAGGAGGTACCAGCACTCGGGAGGAGGGGCAGGTGCTGGGAAAGGGAACCCGGGGTAAGGCTCGAGCTCCAGCAGCTGTTGACTCTGAAGAGCAGAAAAGGCAGAGTGTGACTCCGGGGACCGATCTGGAAAACAGGAAAACACATGTGTGACTCTGGCCAGCAGCAGGGAGGGGCCAGGGAACGGGTTGGAGCTGGGACAGCCTGTTCAGACCCAGAGGACCTCAACGCCTGCCCGCCTCCAGGCACCTTCTCCACTCAGAGCCTCAGCTCCTCCTCCCCTCTACCTCAGCCCCTGAACTTCCTGCTTGTCCTGCATTTACTGAGGTCTTGAGTTTTCCCAGTGACCTAGGACCTAGGTGCTCTCCTGATGCCCTTTACAACTCCCCTCCCCGCTCATTCCATTCCCTACTCATCTCCCACTCACATACTATCCTTGGCCCTGTGGAGGGCATAGGATCCATGGTTAGGGCGTTGGAACTCTGTGGTCCCATCTCAAGAGCCTCAGTGCCATTTCAGCCCCTATGTAAGCCATGCATACCAAGGAAGGCCAGTTGTGGGGTTATAGCCACGCACACACCCAAACACTAAGCAAGCCCGCTCACATATCAGGTCCCCAGGTGGTTCACGTGATGCGAGTGTTGCCAGGTAAGAGCCGGCCAAGTGGACCAGAGCAAGCCCTGGCACCCTGGGCAAGCCAGGGAGTTGGCACCCCCTCAAACCAGAATTATTTAAATATCTGTTGAATGTTTATGTAGCAGAAGTGGGGGAATACCGATTTTCTCGGAATAAAAACTGGAAGCCTCATTCTTTCTCTTCAAAATTAGAGCTTAATGCATGAATTCATTACATGCAGTTTTCTGAAGCAGACAGTTTCTTGGTAGGCATATCAAACCATTCTGAATGTAGACAATGGCATAAATCTCAGGGAGTGGCACGTCACAGCGCATAGCACATTTTCAGAATTCCAGCTGTGATCACTGCCTCTAGGCAACTATCAGTTGGCTGGTCTAACCCTGCAACTTGTACCTGTACCTGCGTGTTGCAGAATTATTCTAGAGACAGGTGGTCTAGGTGAGCAGTCGTCAAGGATTCTGTCAGTGGAGGGGAGCCAACTTACAGTTCACCAAGAGACGGAAGTCCGAGCTCATTGGCTCCAAACGTCTGAATTACCCTAAGGATAATTTAGCGCCCTTTTAGACCCAGGCTGCTTGCCCAGCTGGCCTGCCCCTTAATCCCACTCTGGGCTCAAATCCAAGTTGTAAATGAGGGAAGTTCCTAGGAAGACAGCCCTAAAGCTGCCCCTCTTGGCACTGGCCCCTGTTCCCTCTCCCTCACTCCAGCCACACTGGTCTCCTTGCTGTTGCCACACAAGCATGCTCCCTGCCACCTCAGGGCTTCTGCAATGGCTGTTCCTTCTGCCTGGAACATTCTCCATGTTACTGTTCATTCCCTCACTCACTCCATTCAGGTCTGTACTTAAACACCACTCTAATCAGAGACCTTCCCTGAGGAGTCTCGGAAGGAGTAACTTCTTCCCTTTGCCAATCTCCATCCGCTTCACCGGCCGGACTTTTCTTCAAAGGCACCCACTATCACCTGGAGTTTGTTTGTTTGCTGTCACCTCCCCCACTAGCATACAGCACCACCAGAGCTTTACTCGCTGGCATCCCCAGCGCAGGGCCCGTGCAGACAAACGAATGTTTGCTGGAAGCATAAATGAATGAACAATGCCCTTCCTCCTAGACTGATTTCCCAGTTGGGCTCCGGGAATGTCCTGAACTTGCCCTTCAGGCCCACCTATGCTGCAGCTGCTCTGGCTCCTAATCGACGAGTTTTGAGGGGGGAGGGTATTTATTCTTTTTGATTGTAATGGGTTGAAGGAAAGGAAAAGAGTATAGTTTTCACAGTTTTACTTGGCGGTCTAGAATGATTTGAAAGGGACTTTCCGCTTCCTCAGTGGTAAAACAAAAACAAAAAGCCCCTCATCTAACGCGCCTTCCCCGGCTTGGAAGCTCCCGGCTGCTCTGCCCCACACCCAGGCTCAGGTGGCCGGTCTGGGTGCGGCGAGCGCAAGGTGCGACGTCCGCGAAGGAGTGAAAGGGCAGAGGGGACAAAGGCAGAGGGAGGCAAGCGCTCAGGCTCAAGCAAATGCATGCGGGTTCGAGGAAAGTGGAACTGCACGCCCTTCAGCAGGAACTCTCCCCAGACCCGCCCCCGCTGCGCTCCTCGCCCCGCCCCATCCCCCTTCCGCCCCCGCCCCGTCCACGCGCAGAGCTCACCTTTGCCCGTTTCTCCCGCCCTGCCCCCCCTCCCAGCCTAGCTCTCCCGGCCCTGCCCCCTGACGTCGTCCCCGCCGTTTCCCGTTACTTCCCTCTTTCTCTCGGCCCCCGGTTCCGTGTCTGCGGCCCGAAGATCTCTCCTTCGCACCTCGACCCAGCCACCGCCCGCCCCCAAAGGCCCTCTGGGAGGCTCGGTCGCCTCCGAAGTCCAGGTCTGGCTGCGGCGGCCGAGGCGGGCTCTGCCCTGGGGCACCAGGACCCCACCTCACCCGGACTCCTTCGTTCCCTCCACCTGGCCAAGCAGTCCCCGCCCCCCCCCCCACGGGCTCCAGGAAGTGCTAGAAGAGAGAGCTCGTGGTCGGTGTAGGCGAAGATCGCAAAGGTCCGAGAACCGAGAGGCCCCGCAAGCCGCTCCCCTGCCCTGTCCTGGCTCAGGCACAACTGCGCTGCCCCTGGGAAATGAAAATGACCGCGGATACCCTTAGACGCGTCCTCCGCCCCAGGAACGCTCAGCTTCCTCTTCCCCCCTCCCAATCCAGCTCGAGCTGGCGGGCCCGACGGGGGTCTGGGCAAGGGCCCCGAACCCAGGCAACCCCGCCTCCAGCCCCGAGACGCTCTCGGCTGAAACTCGGGAGGGACTGTGGATCGACAAGCCCCGTGGGGGAGGGGAGGGAGCGGCGCCCGCTTGGAGCCAGGGGAGGGGTCTCCCGGAAGGGCGACTCAACTCTCCGCCCTCTCAGGGAAGCTGTTGCGTCAGCTTCAAGATCCCGAATTAAAGAAAGTGGTCTCCACCGGGCCGGGAAGGTGTCGGGCCGTAGGGCCGCCGCCAGGAGGCAGCACTTAACCAAAAATGTCCGGGCTGAGGGTGTCCGGGAGGCTGGAGTCCCCACCGCACCTTTCATCTGAAGAATCTTAGTGGTAGAGTGGACCAATAAAAGAGGAGGTTGCTGGACTAATTCAAGGAAAGGGATGTGAAAATGTTTCACCACGTATTAAACCTAAAAGATGACTTGTAAATAATACAATTTCCTTTAGTAGACTTTATGGACAGTCCAGCTTTGGCATCTTTTAAAGCCACTCTGCAGAGATTCATAGAGAACCACCCACCTTCAAGACCAGTCTGGTGGAAAGGCACACAGCTTAAGAGACTTCCCAGCTACCAGGCGAGAAAAAAAGAGCGTAGCCCGAGGTCATAATTTACCCATCCTGAAGCTGGGTCATTTAACACAGAATTTAGCCTGTACTGATTGAGCAGAGATTTGACAGCCATGGGAAAAGAAAAGGAATATGTTACAATAAATTATGTAAGTAATAAGGAAATAATATGCAAAGCAATGTATTGTGTGAGTGGGTGGTTTATAGCTGTCAGTTCCCACAGTTCTTGCATGGAGTGACAGTGATTTTGATCTTTTTTGAGCCGTCCTAAGGAGGAAGCCAATGAAGGAACAGGAAATAAGACACTTCCCAAATAGTTCGCTCTTCTTCAACCTTAGAATTTAGTCACGGTATGCAAAAAGGGGAAGAGGTTGCAAAATGAGGTGGAATTAGCTACCCAGAGTCACCTTCACTTAATGTTCTTTCTCCAACATCATCATTATTCATCACAACAGTTTAAAAAGCACCAACTTGCCCAGTGCACTTGTACAAAAATTACTGTATACAGACCTGACAGAAGGATATTTGAATAAACATGTTGGATGAAAACATGAATGGACAACAATGTGTTAAAGCCAAATGCAGGCTGTGATGCCCTGGAGAGGCAAAGGAGTTTAACAGAGGAAAGACATGAAGCTCAGATTCCGGATGCTTCCCACCATTGTTAACTCTAGCCTTTGCCAGATGAAGTCCAGAGGCTGAAAGACATTCAGTTAGGGGATGATGAAACCGCTTTCCTGTGGTTTAGAGTCTGATGAAGTCATTGAAGAGTGCTGTCCTAGTGCCAGACCCACTCCCCTGCAACAGTGTTCCATGAGGTCCCTGAGAATGCTGATGATGTTAGCTGTCAGCACTAGAGTTCTCTTTCTCTCTCCCTCTCAAAATCCTAACCCGTATTTCCAACCCATGGATTTCCAATCCATGGATTGTCCCCCCTGCCACATCACTCTAACCACATCAAAGGCTGAACTCACCTTCCTTCCAAAGACCTTTCCTCTCCCAGTTTTCCCAGTTTTACAGATCAAGATTCCCATCTGCCCCAAAGTCCTCCAGCTCTGGCTCCTTGACTTCCACGGCTATTAAATTAGTGCATGTGTTCAGTTCTGCATGTGGAGTTAATATTGTCCACATTATTTGTTCCCCTTAATGCATGTGGCCTTTTTCATGATTTTGCACCCATAGTGTGTAAGCTACTAAAAGATAAAGGAGTGTTGCTGGTTCAACTCCTTTATATAGTGTTGATAGTAGTGCCAGCCTTTCATCTTTCCTACGAATCTTGAATGTTGACACCGACGTTATTTTTCCAGCCCTCGGCTCCTACCGCGTGATTCTCCAACTGTAAATTATGTAATGGGATTGCAGTGCTGTCTGCCTCAGCTGTCTATCTCAGAACCAGCCAAAGGCACATGGAGTCTAGCCTGGGAAAGGTGTTACTCAGTCATTATTGCAACTGTAAAACAATAAATCCACAGCCACATTTTGGTTCAATTTCCTGATCTCCGAAAATTACAAGCTATCTCTACAGTGATTGCTTCCTGGTCTGTCTTATCTATTTTACGGGTTTATTATGAAAATTTATAAAGAAGTGTTTTGTATCATTTATACAGAAGTGTTTTGATAACTGAAAATTAAGTGTACAAATGTAAAATGGTAATGGTACTCTTTTGTCTTTCTTCCCTTGCTTAGTTTTTTGGGTCCATCCGTTGGCTTACAGCCAAGGTTCTTTTATTCCCATCCCTTCTTCTAGTTCAGCCCTCCCCTATACCATTCTTATTGTTATCAAAACAGCTGCTTTTACTTCTTAAACCAGGACCCACCCTTCCCCTCTTTCAAAGCACAGTTCAGAGCCACCTCCTGTGGAAAAACTTCCCAGTCTTGCAGAAGGAAACGATAAACTTCCAGATAGGCCATTACACCACTCCCTCAGGTTCCCCCAGTCAGCATGTGTTTAAGTGTCTATAGCCTAGCACAAGAGTAATGGCCACTTTTGTAGGAGCTTCACCATTTATAAAGCACTTTCACTTACCTTATCGTTCTTAAAATGTTTTCATAAATGTGATATATTTTAAGCTTTTTCTTCAATGAAGAAATTAGGGATAAATGACTTCCCCAAGGGCAAGTAAGGCATACCTTGGAGCTAACCACCACAATAAAGCAAATATCACAATAAAGTGAGTCACAGGAATTTTTTAGTTTCCCAGTACATGTAAAATTATGTTTACACTATATTAGTCTATTAAAAGTGTGCAATAGCATTATGTCTAAAAACAAAAGTACATACCTTATTCGAAAAATATCTTATTGCTAAAAAAATGCCAAAACAATTACAATAGCAACATCGAAGATCACTGATCACAGATCACCATAACAAATAATAATGCCAAAGCTTGAAATATTTCAAGCATTACCAAAATGTGACACAAAGGCACAAAGAGAACAAATGCTGTTTGAAAATCTGGCACTGATAGACTTGCTCTATGCAAGGTTGCCACAAACCTTTAATTTGTAAAAAATGCAATACCTGCAAAGCACAATAAAAGTATGTCTGTGAGTGATAAAAGAAAGAGGGAAGAAGCCACGGATCTGGGTTTGCCACTTACTACTACCTACCTCACAAGGTTTTTGCGAGGATTATATTATACAGTGTGTGGTGGTAGCTCTTATAAAAATGGAATCAGATGTTAGCTCCAATACCTCTTCCTCAAGAAAGCCTTATTAGACAGCCTACTCCAGATCGTTCCCATCATATGCTCACAAGCAGCACCTACTTCCCTTCCCAGCATTCATCTCAGCTGTAATATTACAGTAATGTGTATGATTATGTATCTTCATCTCTCTCTAGACTAGGAGCTCTATCTGAATAGGGACGTCTGCTCTGCTCTCGACACCGAACACAGTGCTTATCACATACAAGTTCTTCAATTTCGTTTGATAAATGAGAACTGAAACCCAAATTTTCTGATTCACTCTAAATTTGACTCTTAGGCTGGAGGAAATATGTTACAGTGATGCCAGAAGACAGAATGCGGTCACGTGGATGTTACTCAACTGATATAAAAGAATAAATTTAAAAGGACTAGAGACCGCTGCTGGGCAATGGGGGGGGGTGGGGGGAAACAGTTCGGAACGGTTTAGTCTGGGCGCAGGCGACTTGCGCACGGTTGTAACCACCACTGAGAATGCATACGCTGAACGACCGTTCTCACCCAAAAATCCCTGGAAGCAGTTTTGTCCCTCTTTTCCGTACGATGAGCCAAGATGGCGCGGCCCTTGATTGAAAACCAGATTCAAGATGGCGACTCCCGGCTTCCCGCGCAGCGTCGGGCGTGGCCACGAGGTCACGCCCACTTCCGGTTCGGCGCTTCAGCATGGCTGCTTTGCGTTTACTGCTGTCTAGTAAGCGGGTGTAGGGGCCGGGGGCTCAGGGGTTCGTGGAGGCAGGCCCGGGACGCCTAGGCTGGCTGCACGGCCTCTTTCCCAACTCTGCCGTTTTCCCAGCAGGTGTCCGGAGGCTGCACTGCGGCGCCGCGGCTCGGGCGGGCAGTCAGTGGCGACTCCAGTGAGTGCCGGTCTGGGGGGAACTGAGGGGCCAGAAGCTGGGCTGAGTCCTCACGGAACTGTTTTTCTCCACCCAGGCAGGGCCTTGCCGCCAACCCCTCCGACTACGGGCCCCTTACGGAGCTCCCAGACTGGTCTTACGCGGGTGAGCGCTGATCTGACAGTTAACTCTACTTCGGAGATTTTCACCCAGAGGGAACGCCCGTGGTCGGAGGGGAGTTGGGGGGAGTGTCAAGGTGCGGGTTGTGTCTGAGCGGACAACGTATTGAACTTTGTATTTGGAGTTGGGGGGAAGAAATCCTATTGTTTATTTTATAAATTAAACTACAAACTACGCCTATGGAAAGTAAAGCTAGACAGGATCTTCTTGGTTTGTGGGGATAAGCAGAAGCTAACTCTGATGTGGGGCATCCCGCGGGAGGGACAAGACTTTATGTGTCTAAGAGGGACGTGGTTTTTTTAAAGTTACGAGGAACCGCCCTTCTGTGTGGTGAGTACATTGTTGAGAATTTGTTACCAAGTGCAGGTAGAGCTCTTTGAGAGGCTGCCTAAACGAGCGTCTCAGAGAGAGGCTTAGAAAGAGCGAGGACAGAGGATGACGGGCTCTCTTCAGAAAAGTTTCTTCCTTTACCTTAAAACAAAACAAAACAAAACGCCCTAGAAAGGAAGAACCTTAGAAAAGTTGAAGCCACTCCCCACTGCCTTGGGACTCCAGTTCACAGGTGGTAAAATTGAGGCCTACGGAAGGAAATTGCTCAGGAGCGCACAGCTAGATAGTAGCAAAGCCAGGACTAGAACTGGGCAGAGGCCAGGCCCCCTTCAACAGCACAGCAACCTGAGTACTGGATTCTACAGGAGTATGAACCTTCTTAATCAGATATTTGGTGGCTGAGGAGGATGGTGAAGATTTTTTTCCTACTTGTTATTTACTGTAGGATACCTAGGAGCTCCTTGAAGTAGTATGGAATACTGGGAAGACTCTGGAATTGAATTTTTTTTTAATTTATTTTATTTTTACTTATTTATTTTTGGCTGCGTTGGGTCTTCGCTGCTCCACGCGGGCTTTCTTTAGTTATTGCGAGCAGGGGCTCCTCTTCGTTATGGTGAACGGGCTTCTTGTCGTGGTGGCTTCTCTTGTTGGGAGCACGGGCTCTAGGCGCGTGGGCTTCAGTAGTTGTGGCACACGTGCTCAGTAGTTGTGGCTCACAGGCTCTAGAGCGCAGGCTCAGTAGTTGTGACGCACGGGCTTAGTCGCTCCGTGGCATGTGGGATCTTCCCGGACCAGGGATTGGTCCCCCGTCCCCTGCATTGGCAGGCGGATTCTTAACCACTGTGCCACCAGAGAAGCCCGTGGAATTGATTCTTAATCCAGGCTACTCTACTTGCTAACTTTGTGGTTAGCAAGTTACTTAATGGTATCTCTCAGTTTCCACAAATGTAAAAGAAGAATACCTATCTCAGATGGTTCTTGGAAGGATAAAATGAAACAACCAGTATAAAGCACCTGATATACACAGTATTGGTTCCCTTTCCTGATGAATATTATCTCTTATTTGTCTTGCCTTCAAACTTTTGGACAGAGTTTTCACTGTTTCTTTCTTTCTTTGTAGAAAGTAAGTATCCTTTTAATCTCTGTTATAAACTACTTGAGATCAGATACTGCATTTTTTCAGCAAGTCAGCAGACATAAGATTTTTATTATGGGCCTACACTATACTACAGTGAAAGTAAGGGATACAGTCCCTAATCCCAAGGAACTTAAAAGTCTAGCTGGAAAACAAAGCATGGACATTTTAAAAATTAAGTAATAATATTTCAGTGCTCTGCCCCTTTCCAGAAGGATTTGAGGTGGCTAAATAAGGCTAAAAACAATCAGTAGTACAATAAATGTCCCCAAACAGAGAGATGAATATTAAATGATGGAGATGCATTTCTTTCAGAAGAGAGAGCTGACAGAGTTGAAGAGGTTAGAGAAGGATTTCTGGGACAAGTACAGCTTGAGGTGGGCCTAAGAATGAGAATTTGGCTGGAAGGAAAGGAAAAGAGGGTGTTTCATTATAGAGTGAGAGGGAACTCAGCAAGGACTCACTGGTAAGTAGAACAGTAATCAGATTGCTTGAGTGGAGGGTTTCTGAAGATAAAACAGGAGATTCAGCATTGCAAAGGACCTCGAATTCTAGGCTAATGAGGGAGGGGTAAGTAAAATAGAGTAGGAACATGCCTAGGAGCTTATTCTTGGTGGTTCTGGCATACCTCACCATTGAGGGAAGTGTTCTAGGGGAATTAAGCTACAGTGGGTGTGAAATGGAAAAGAGGAGCTCAAGATTTGTTCTTCCCTCTTTCCTATCACAGCCGCTTTCCCAGGGTCCTGCAGGCCATCTCTAACACTCGCCTTTTCTCTCACTTCTATCTGCAGATGGCCGCCCTGCTCCTCCAATGAAAGGCCAGCTTCGAAGAAAAGCCCAAAGGGAAAAGTTTGCAGTGAGTGGCCAGAGCCCACACAGAGCAAACTGTGTGTAATCGGGGAGAAATGTTAAATTGTAATTTGTCTTTAGTTGGCACCTAAGCTAACACGTACCCCTCACTCCGAGGTTTTATCCGCCAAAGGTTTTAACAGTACCGGGAGAAGGGAGGGTAGAGTGGGTCACTCCTAGGGCAGGAACCAATAGTAGACACCCATTTTGCTGCCTTCCGCCTGCTTCCCAGCCCAGGACCTGGTTCCACCCCTTCCCCAGTCAGGGGTGTCATTTTCCAGCTGAAACCTCTGACTTTGATCTGTGAATGAAAGGATATATGGTGCGGAGCTCAAGCCCCAGATGTTATCCACACTGTTTTCCTGTCTGTTTCAGAGACGAGTTGTACTGCTGTCACAGGAAATGGATGCTGGATTACAGGCATGGCAGCTCAGGCAGCAAGAGAAGTTGCAGGAAGAAGAAAGGAAGCAGCAGAATGCTCTTAAACCCAAAGGGGCTCTACTGCAGAACCCACGACCAAGTCAATAAAAAGCAACTCCTGTCTCCCCCGGCCTGGCTCTGGCTTTCTTTTCTATCACCTAGATGTGTCATCCCAGCCAGAAGAAAGTCTTTATGTTCCCCATCTGTCTTCAGGGCAAAAGAGGATGGACACCAGGAAGAACAGGCTGTAAGATCACTGCCTGGAAGTGTTGGCACAGTGCTCTCACCACAGCTCCATTCCGGTTCAGCAGAATCTTCCTTGGGGGTATTGACCCCCTCTTTTGCAGGCCACAGGACTGGCCCAACTTTGCTGCTCTGCAAACATGAAAAAGAGGGCAACAGTTTCCCTGGCTTTAGCCACACACTAAAGCTTTTAACAGCCCATACAGAGTTCAGGCCTCATGCAGTTACGCATTAATAAATGTTTTGATGAAAAAGGCTTTCCAGCTGAGATCCACTTTTTGGCAAGCAACTGGTATCAGTTCTTGTAAACTTCAGATACATGGCCCTAGAGGATACTCCCACTAGGAAGGCTGACAAGGGAACAGCAGACTTGGGTGTGGCATGTTCTGCTGAAGAGTGGGATCCTGAGGTTTCTGTGGTTCTGACTGAATTGCAGAGGTTGGTTGGAGAGAGGCCTGTACTTCCCAACCCCCACTTGTGCAGGGGAGCCCTGTGGTGCTCAGCCCCCAAACAGTGACTGTGGAATAGGTACCTAATAGCCACCATATACTTCCCACAGATCTGTTAGCTGCACAGGCCCCAGGGAAACCTTTCATTTTATTGATCATGGCTCCTCCCATGGATTCTGAGGGAAAAAGGACCTTTGCTCCCATTACAATAACGAGCACTGGGCTTTTCTTCCATTCTCCTGCCGCAAATAATGTGACAGTTCTTTTATCTCTAGGATTTCTGGAACTTCCTACCTGACATAATTTCTGTCCAGCCTCCTTCCCTTGCTTTCTTTCCCTCCCTTCTTCTCCACCCCCCCCCCCAACCTCCTTCCTCTCGTCGCTGACCAATGCAGTTCCTGGATCTTAGATTTCGCTGATGGTTGGGTTTTCTGTGTCCCACACTTTTCCTGCCTCTGTTGTGTTGCTTTTCCAGATCTAGCCCTCAGCCTCTTATCTGTCTCCCTTTCCCACCATCAGCTCTAGCCTGCCCTCCCCCTTCCCTTCACACCTCCACCTTTTGTTCTCAGAGTCTAGTCAGCCCCTGAAGGAGGAGATTATACTCTTTCAGGGATTATCTCCTTTTCCGGTATAGAGCGGGAACTAAACCCCCGTAGGCCTGACTCCCATTCTCTCTTTTCTGCAGTTTCACCAAACTTGATTTGCCTTTCCCCGCGTTTCATGGCCTTGCACTCCCTTCCTCCCCAGCCAGTTCTAGTTCAAGGGGCAGCAGATTGCAAAGGACAATAAAAAAGGGGGCGCATTTGTCTTTCTCCAGGGACAGGACCCCCAGATGCAGTGTGGTGGTGGGATTTGTCAGTGGGTAGTTGGGTTTCGTTATTGTTGCTTTTTTTTATTATTATTTTTTGTTAGGGTAGCGACAGAGGTGGCTGACAAGAATAAGGGACACAATTTTCAATACAGTTGAGCCACAGGCCCTAGCAGATGACCCCGCACACCGGGTCTCGTGGACACGGAAGATGCCCCCACCATTCCAGGCTCTGAGCTTCCCAATGCTTCCCACAGAGGTGAGACGAACGGTGGAAGCAGAGGAATCAAGCCACCCAAAATATGCTTAGAAGGAGAAAGTCTCCCACATCCCGTCCCTTGAGTTCCCCCAAGCCCCCCGCTCTCGGCTGTGGCCTCAACCCCTGCAGATGGCAGCCTCCACCACAGAAAGGCAACTTAGGTTTTTTTTTTTTACCCTGCTCTTGGCTGTAATTGGATTCAGACTGAAACAACCACGTCCGCACCGGGAAAGGAGGGCATTGGGGCGGGGGCGGAGGGAGCCTGTGGGAGAAGGGAGGGACCAGAGGAGAGAGCGAGAGAGGGCTCGCCATCCAGTTCGCAGACTAAGCAGAAGAAAGATCAAAAAACGGGAAAGCGGGGACGAGCGAACAGGCGCTTTCAAGAACAATCCCCTCATCTCCAGGCGGACAGCGCTCTAGGAATCCAAATTCAGTGCCTACGGAAGACAAAAGGCGCCCCGAGGGAGTGGCGGTGCGACCCCAGGGCTTGGGCCCCTACGCGGAGCCCGCACGGCCCGGCTGCCCGGACGGTCGCGGACCATGTCTCTCGCCCCACGACCCGCCCGCAGTCTGCTGCTCCCCCTGCTCGCGCTCGCCTCCGCGCTCGCCTCCCTCAGCTCTGCCCAAAGCAGCTTCAGCCCCGAAGTAAGTGAGCTCCTCCGGCCCTGCCCGGAGTCGCGCCCGCCGGGGAGGCGAGCCCGGGGGTCTCCGAGGGGACAACCCCCATTCGGAGAGGAGGGCTCTCGGCGTCTCCGCTGCTCCGGCCTGCAGGGTCCCCCTTCCTTTCCTTTCCCTCCTCATCTCCAAACTTCCAAGTCGATCCAACTTTTGCTTCCTTCAACTACCAACCCCCCAACGCGCGCGCGCGCGCCGCCGACTTTCTTTCCCATTCCTTTCCTTGGAAGAACTTTCCTGCCGGGGCCCACTCCCCACCCCTCCCCTGTTCCCCTGGGCTCTGAGCTCAGCTCTGGAACCGGTCAGGAGCCTGATAAATATTTGGACTCCGCTCAGACCCCGCGCTGTCCTGGTTTCTTGTCATGTGCGAGAGTTTGTTGTTTCTTCGACTTTACAGTTCGCAGGCGCTCTCCCGCCCGCGCTCGCCGGCGCTCTGCCGGCCGGGAGGGCTCCGGGGACGGCGCCCCTTGGCCCGGGCCCCCCACGCTGCGGCCGCCGCCTCGCTGGCGCTCCCGGCCCTCCTCGGACGCGTCGGCTGCCAGGTGCGGTCGGGGGTGGCCGGCGGAGCGGGCCCGACCCCCACCCCATCCCCCGCCTTTCCGAGAGGACCCTCTGTGTCCCGGCCCGGAGCCCTGGCGTCGAGGGTCGCGGCGCTGCCGCCCTGGCCCGCGTTTCCGGACACACAAAGGTCTCCTTGTGAGCCGGGGCCTCGGCCGGGCTGCCGCCTCCGCTCCCTGCTCCCCCTTCGGCGCCTTTAGGCTCTTTTTGTTAATTGCTTTTCTGTGTTAATTGCAGGGAGACTGGGGGCGTCGTACGGGGAGCGGGGTGAGGGCCTGGCCCTGGGCTCCCGCGCAGGTCTTGACTGACTCGGTTGCCCCCCACCCATTCCCCGACGCTGGCCCACCGGGCTCGGGAGGAAGCCGCGTGGGAGTTGTCTGAGGAAGTTTTTCCTCTCTCTCTCTTTTATTTTGGGGTGAAGGTGGGAGACGGATTTGATCAGCTTCTTATTTTGGGCCATCCCAACCCACTCAGCTCGGCCAGGGCCTGGGTGCGGTCGGGAGGGGCCGGGAAGGGCCCCCGAGCAGGGGGAAGGGATCAGGACTTGGCTTCCTCCCTCCTGGTCCCGGCCCTGGTCCCACCCCGGGAGGAAACATCTCCAGAAAGAACACACTCTCTCTGTCCTGAGACTGACAGGAATAGTGTGGCCCTAGGCATGGAGGTGACCACGGAGAGTGAAAAATCTGCCCAGGGGCTAAGCCTGACAGGGTCCAGGAGGGAGGAGGAGGCATCCTCTTTCCGGGCCTGGAGTCTTCATCAGAGGCCCGAAGGGGAGAGCGCCTAACAAAAGGAGCCCGGGCATCTGGGGGCTTCCCGCTGCCAACTTCGCCTGCCCTGCCTTCCTTCCCTCCCCTGCCCCACTAGGTCCCCTTGGGGAGGGGCGGCAGCCCTGGCTCTGTTTTAAGCGGGTCATGGGCAGTCCCAGTGCCAGAACCATCATTTGCTTCTGGACCATGGAGGGGTGGGAGGCAGAGGGAGGGAGGAGCAGGCCCAGAGGCTGGGATCCAGGGCCTGCAGAAGAGCCAGAGATTCACCCCAACCCCCTCCAGGACTCCTAGGCCGGTGAAGTGGGCCTAGGAGTGGGAGGGGTTCCTTGTCCTTGACTTTCCCCTAGAGGAATACCTTGCACCACTCAGTTTTCAGGACAAAGCCAGCCGACTCAGTTCTCTGACCCTGCAGAGTTGCTCCCTCTCCAGGCAAATCTGGAGGGAGAGCTGGGGTGGCCCAGGCCTCAAACAGCCGGCCTCCTCTCACCACCTCCAGGGTCCTGCACCAGCTCCGGGACAGCCCTCTCCTCTCCTTGGCCAGTCTGGCACTTGGCCCTTCTCCCACTCGGCCGCAGACACAAGAGTCCTCTCTTCTGTGGTTCCGACCTCATAGTCTTCTCTGTGGTTCTTGCTTTGCTCGGAGCCTAGGCCTGGGAGGAGGAGAGGAATGGGGGCACTTCCTTTCCAGGACTTGTGGCTCTCTTGACTCCAGAGAAGTCCCTTTCTTGACCAAGTCTCCACCTTTCTCTACTGCATATGGGGTGGGGGTTGTGGGAATATTTAGACCTATCCACCTCCTTGAAAGACTCATCAGGAAGAGGGATGTATCCCAGAGCTCCCAGATGTGGATCCTCCCTGTCTCTCTGCCACCCTCCCTCCTGTCATCCTGCCCTAGGAGCTTTGCCCCCTGAGGGTTGAGGGGGCCTGACCTCAGTCTTCCAGCTCCAGCAGTGGGCTGCTCCCATCCTTTCCCAAAGCTGAAGCAGCTGCTCCCCCACCACAGGTCATAAACCCGGGATGTGACTACCCTACAGGTGAGGCCAGGGGCAAAGGGAGATTCCTGCATACTTGGGCACAGGCCACAGCAGGTCTCCTGCAGGCACTAGCTGCGGCATCAGTTAGCGCAGGTCAGGGCAAGTTTAGAGCTCCCAGGAGAGCAGCCCCAAACGAGCCTCCTGCTCTGCTCCCCTCTGGTATAACAGAGGTTAAACTTCGCTCCCTGCCTTCTTCCCCTGAGGAGGGGCTCTCAGAGCGGGTGGTGCTAGGGTTGTTCTGGCCAGGCCTGTTGGCTGGGGAAAGGCTGTGTTGTTTACATCTCGGGCCCTAACTCCCATCATCAGCCGTAGGGGATCACTTCCCAGAACCATGTTGCAATTCTTGCCCCTGCCGGCTCAGGTCCCCAGTCAGCTGCTCCTGAATCACCCCCAGCCCCAGTGCAAGAGCACTGCACCACCGTCAAGGCCTGGGCCTCGAGGTGAAGGGCCACGTGGAAAGCCATCCTAATGACCCGGAGTAAGGGATGCAGCGCCACTCTGCACTCCAAGCTCCCGCCCTAGGCAACCTGCAGCTTCCTCTGGACTCCTTAAGAAGGCAAAGCTGGAGCAGGGACCAGAGCCGTCCGAGTAGCATCTCCCCATAGGAGGATCTGAGCATGTTCATGTTCCATATAAAACTTGGCTCATTTTACTTTTCATGCTTTAGGAAAAGACTCCATTTTTCTTACAATAAAGGCTGACTTTTCCCTCAACAGGGCTTTGCAATGTGGGTACCTTTCAATCAAACACCAAAAACCTAACTTTACTTTAAGGCAATATGCCAGCCTTTATATCATGAACAATTTCACATCATACCTAAAATAAACTACAGTCACCAAAATACTAAGTAAAGTACTAACCCTAATCCTGACCACCATCCCAATCTCCCACTCCCTCTACTGAGAACCTTAAATGGGTCTTTAGGTCCCAAGCCCTAGGTCAGATGCTGCTTGGATGGCGACAGTGGCAGGATCCTGACTCTGTGACTGGATCACATCCGCACCACCTCCAAACGCCCCAGCTTCCCCTATCAGCAGCCAGCCGGAGCCCTAGCTCCTTTTCTGCTCTCCTTTCTGAAAAGATCTCAGCTGTGTATACCCCGGAGGCACAGCATGCCTGTGCCAGGAGAGCCTCATGCCAGGCCCCAAAGCGGAGCCCCTCAGCCTCTCCCCTCTCCATCCACCATGGGCACACCCCAGCCTCAGGTGGGACACGCTGTATTTACAAGAACACCGACACAGAGGAGAAAAGCACTAGAAGGAATCTCAGCTCTGAGAAGACGTCCTAGAACTCAACTAAACCACCAGGGCTCCCATCAAAAGAGTTACAGCCAAAGCCCAGCGCTGTGGTTCCCCACCCCTCCAAGAGGATCAGCCATACTAGGACCCGGGCCAGAGTTTGGGTCCAGCCTGGGAGTTCCTTCAGACCCATTGCCAGAGCCAGGCTGGGAGCTCACTGCCCTTTCCACACCAAGCCAAGGGTGCATTCCAGGTGCCGTGAGGAAACAGAGGCTCCCCTCGGGCCAGGTGGGGATGCTCCAAGCCACATCCCTTTCCCTACAGGCCTGGCTGCAGCAGTATGGCTACCTGCCCCCTGGGGACCTGCGTACCCACACACAGCGCTCGCCTCAGTCACTCTCAGCTGCCATCGCTGCCATGCAGAGGTTCTACGGTCTGCGAGTGACAGGCAAGGCTGATGCAGACACCATGAAGTAAGTGCTAGACCCTGGCAGGAGTTCTGCCCAGCACCCACCGACACAACACTGAGTACCAGAGAGGCTGCCACCTGAATGCCTGATTCCACACCCACACCTCATCCCCACAAGCTGATCCCGACCCTCTCCTGTTCTTCCAGACCTCATGACCTTGTCTCTTCCCCACACTGACCCTGGGGCCGGACATTCCCCCTCTCCTCTGAAGACCTTTCTCTTTCATACGCTCTCCTGACCACAATCCTCACACTCCAGGGCCATGAGGCGCCCCCGCTGTGGCGTTCCAGACAAGTTTGGGGCTGAGATCAAGGCCAATGTTCGAAGGAAGCGCTATGCCATCCAGGGCCTCAAATGGCAGCATAACGAGATCACTTTCTGGTGAGTCCAACAGGCAAGTGGCCTTTCTCACATCAGGTCACCCTTCCCTATCAGTGGTGCTTAGAGACCCTGAGGCTCCCTTCCCTACTCACCCCTGTTCCTGAGAAGCATCCTCGGGGGTAGGGAGGAAAATGGCTCTCATCCTGGAGACGGGTGCAGCCGGTAGAAGGTATATCCCAGGGCCAGAAAGCCCTCAGTTCTTGGGACAGAGGCATCGTGAGGCAGCGGGAAGAGCTGGGTCAGACAAAGGTGGCTGGACGGCTCAGTCAGACCTGGGAGAGTACAGGAAAGGAGTTCTGCCCCTTGTTGTCCTAACGCACTCCCATCCTCTCCCCACGTGGCTGGACCTCAGCATCCAGAACTACACCCCCAAGGTGGGGGAGTACGCCACGTTCGAGGCCATCCGCAAGGCGTTTCGTGTGTGGGAGAGTGCCACGCCGCTGCACTTCCGAGAGGTACCCTACGCCTACATCCGTGAGGGCCACGAGAAGCAGGCCGACATCATGATCTTCTTTGCTGAGGGTTTCCACGGCGACAGCACGCCTTTCGATGGCGAGGGTGGCTTCCTGGCCCATGCCTACTTCCCAGGCCCCAACATCGGAGGGGACACCCACTTTGACTCTGCCGAGCCCTGGACTGTCCGGAATGAGGATCTGAATGGTGAGCGAGGTAGCCCGGGGACTCTTATCCCTGGAAGAGTCAAGAGTCATTTGTATGGGGGTTCTCCAGCTTCCTCCCCAAGCCTCAGACCCCCAAATCTCAGGGCTCTGGGGGACCACAAACATCTCCCGGTCTGACTTCCAATGAAAGCAGGAATCCTGTTTTGAGCTATTTACATCTGGTCCCTTCTCTCGCCCAATAACTGACTTCCCAGTCAAAGACTTCAAAGCATCTGCATCACTCACTTTTCCAGGCAAATGTCATGTCTGGCTCCTGGTAGAAACTGAGGCCCCGATAGGACCTCAGCTTCCCGATCCTTGCTGGGATTTGGATCCGGCCCCAGAACAGTCTCTCGCCTCTACCCAGAAGAGTTGCTGGCTGGATTTTGCCTCTTCTGCCAGCTATGAGGCTGGAACTCAGGATCTGGTCACTTTGGGTGGAAAATTTGGCAGGCGGGCTTCGTTGTGAACCTGAAGATTCTGATGGGGAAGCAGGGAGTCTGAGGGAAGAGACCCAGGCTGCCATCATAACCATCCCCATCCCTCCAGGGAATGACATCTTTCTGGTGGCTGTGCACGAGCTGGGCCACGCCCTGGGGCTTGAGCATTCCAATGACCCCTCGGCCATCATGGCACCCTTTTACCAGTGGATGGACACAGAGAACTTCGTGCTGCCCGATGATGACCGCCGGGGCATCCAGCAACTTTATGGCAAGTAATCTACGCCCACATCTGCTCCTTCCTCTCTGCCCCTTATCCTCTCCTGTTCTCCCTGGCCTGTGCATTTTCCCCTCCCTCATGCCCTACAGTCTCCCGCCGGCCCCCCCACCTGACCCTGCCTCCATCCGCTCCCACTTTTAAAAGATCCCACCTTTTCTGTCCTTGCCCAGCTGATTGCTTCAGCCTCCCGCAAAGGCCCAGCCACACCTCTCCAAAGGTGTTATCTGCCCATATGTCTGTCCTTTCCTCCTACTCTGCCACCAAGTCTGAAGTGCCCCTCCTGTTCTCTGCCCCAGGGAGCGAGTCAGGGTTCCCCACCAAGATGCCCCCTCAACCCAGGACCACCTCCAGGCCCTCTGTCCCTGATAAGCCCAAAAACCCCACCTATGGGCCCAACATCTGTGATGGGAACTTTGACACCGTGGCCATGCTCCGAGGGGAGATGTTTGTCTTCAAGGTGAGAGGGAGAAGTGGGTTGGTGTGGGGGACAAAAGGGCTCCATGACCGGGAGGCTGGGTGGAAACAGCAGCAGGAGGACTAAATCCTAAAACTGAGGCAGTGGGGGAGCTTTGGGGACTGAGCTGGAGGACAAAGCTAAAGATGTAATGAACTGCCTCCCAGGAGCGCTGGTTCTGGCGGGTGAGGAAAAACCAGGTGATGGATGGATACCCCATGCCCATCGGCCAATTCTGGCGGGGCCTGCCCGCATCCATCAACACTGCCTACGAGAGGAAGGATGGCAAGTTTGTCTTCTTCAAAGGTAACCGGACATTCTGCCTTAGTCTTTGGGTGTGGGGAGGGTCTCCCTGGAGGAGCACATTCCACCTGACTCCTCCAAAGACCGTAGAGCCCAGGTGGAATCAGATCCTGCCCTCCCCTCTCCTCCCCAGGAGACAAGCACTGGGTGTTTGATGAAGCTTCCCTGGAGCCTGGCTACCCCAAGCACATTAAGGAACTGGGTCGAGGACTGCCTGCCGACAAGATCGACGCTGCTCTCTTCTGGATGCCCAACGGAAAGACCTATTTCTTTCGGGGAAACAAGTAAGGCCTCAATCCCTGGGCCCCAGGCCTCCCTCCTCAGACACCACCACCAGGTTCCCTCAATCCTGGAGGAAGACCTACTTTCCCCCTGAAATGTTTCCCTGGAGAAGAAGCTGGCTGAGCCTGTGCTGTTGCCTAGCAACGGGCAGCCTCCAGTGGGTGCTGAGTGAGTGGGGTATGACCGGGTCACCGTTTCAGACCTGCTCATTTGATGCCTCCTGCCCCCAGCCCTGTGCCACCGCTCCAGCTGCCAGGCACTGTCATTAAGGGCCGCTGGTGGCTCCTTGCAGCCTGGGCCCTCCCTCCCACCCCCACCTTCCACCGCTTTCAGCTGCAGGCCCTCATTACTCAAAACCCCTGTCCCCCCGCCCCCATCCACAGACACCCTTTGCTCACCGGCGAATTCAGTCCCGGGTCCCACTCCCCTCGGAGGACATGCCCAGTGTCCAACCACTTCCCTTCCCTGCCTCTCCCCCAGGTACTACCGTTTCAATGAGGAGCTCAGGGCAGTGGACAGCGAGTACCCCAAAAACATCAAGGTCTGGGAAGGAATCCCTGAGTCTCCCAGAGGGTCATTCATGGGCAGCGATGAAGGTGAGAGGGGCACAGGAGGTGTCTGTGAGGGGAGGACCGGAAGAGGGAGTTAAGAGAGAGCAGGAGGAAAGACGGAGAGGATCGGGTTGAAAATAATGATGAGGAGGACAGGGGAGCCCCTGCCATGTGCCAGGCTCTGAGTAAGTGCTTTCCACGCTTCGGACCCCTTAATCCCCACCACTGTCTCAACCTGGTGCTAGAGTTACCTGGTTTGACAGCTGAGGAAACTGATGCTCAGAAAAGCGAAGCGATTACCTCAGCTGGCGCGCACGCTGACTGGATTCTCTCCCGCTCTTCTTCTCTCTTTGCCTCTTCTCCGGACGCTGCCCGCACCTCTCATCTGCAATGCCGCCTTCTTGCTGACCCCTGCAGTCTTCACGTACTTCTACAAGGGGAACAAATACTGGAAATTCAACAACCAGAAGCTGAAGGTCGAGCCTGGCTACCCCAAGTCAGCCCTGCGGGACTGGATGGGCTGCCCGTCGTCGGGGGGCCGGCCGGATGAGGGGACTGAGGAGACGGAGGTGATCATCATCGAGGTGGACGAGGAAGGCAGCGGAGCAGTGAGCGCGGCCGCCGTGGTGCTGCCTGTGCTGCTGCTGCTCCTGGTGCTGGCGGTGGGCCTCGCCGTCTTCTTCTTCCGACGCCACGGGACCCCCAAGCGACTGCTCTATTGCCAGCGCTCCCTGCTGGACAAGGTCTGACCCCCACTGCCGCCCGCCCACTCCTCCCACGAGGACTTTGCCTCTGAAGGCCAGTGGCAGCAGGTGGTGGTGGGTGGGCTGCTCCCGCCGGTCCCGAGCCCCCTCCCCAGCCCCCCCCACGTCCCTTCTTCTCTGTCCCATGACTGGCCTCTCCCCCCCTCCGCGCTGGCATTGCTTCTTCCCTAGATGGGTCCCCCGGAGGCTGAGCAGGGGCCGGCCTCCCAGCCCCTGCCCCTCAGGGGCCCCCGTGGCTTGGTGTGTGTTCAGCCCCATCTGAATGTCCGGGCTCTGCACTTGAAGGCAGGACCCTCAGACCTCGCTGGTAAAGGTCAAATGGGGTCATCTGCTCCTTTTCCATTCCCTGACATACCTTTAACCTCTGAACTCTGACCTCAGGGGTCTCTGGGCACGCTAGCCCCGCGAGCCCCCGGGGGTACCCAATTGGCAGCCTCCCACCACTCTTTCTGGTTGAAAGAAATCTAATCTTGTTGTGAGGGGGAGACCCTGAGAGAGTGAAGGGGTGAGGGCCACTCAGCTACCCTAAGACCTTGGGAGGAAAGCTCAGAGAGGGTCAGTCCTCTCCACCAAGATCCGCCTCTGCCCCACCTGCCCCCGAGAACTTCCACAGAAGGAGCCTGAGCCATTAAGGACTAACCTGGGGCTGCAGAAACCCTTGACAGCCCTACCCTCCCAAACGTTAGCCTCGGATGGGGATGTCAAGGTTGGAAGAGCTGAGACCAGGGGGTGCAGCTACCGGGGTGGGCCCCAGGAGTCCTGGGGGTGAGCCTGGGGCCCACAGAGAAAGAACCTCACTCAAATGCAGGCAGCTGGAGTAGGGACCCAGGGGCAGAGCAGTCAGAGAGGACAGGACAGGACCAAAAGGCAAACCAGGGAGTTGCAGCAGGAGTGGATGGCGGGGGGCCGGGCAGGCCAGGCCGGCAGGGACGCCACAGGGCGGGCTGTGGTAGCCGGGGGAGGGCACGTTTTATTGGAGCTCTCAGGAAGGGCCCGAGAAAGGCACACCTGCTCCCGTTTGGTGCCCTGGCTTCAATCAGACCGCACGGAGGGGAAGGCAGGGAGCCAGAGAGAGGAGCAGAGAGGGCACGCATGGGGGACTGGCGACCCGGGACCTTGATGAGAGCAGCCACCTAGCTAGGGAGCCGAGGATCAGCCTGCCTCCGCCAGCCTCCGGGAAGGGGCGGGCGCCTGGGCGTTTTGTCAGGTGAGCCCCTCGCTTCCCGACGACCCCCCCCCAGCCCTTCCTACAGGTGTCCTGCCCTCCTCTCCCCACCCGGCCCACCCATTTGAGGTCTCCTTGGGCCGCCGAAGGTGGTCCTGGTACCCGGAGACCTGGGAGAGTGAGAGACCACGTGGGGGCAGTGAGCGGAAAGGGATGTCAGGGGTGGGAGGAGCGCGGTGAACGGTGCTGGCAGTCCGGCTGAAGTTGTCTTGTTTGGGTTTTTTGTTTTGTTTAATGTATATTTTTATTATAATTATTATATATGAATTCCCATCAAATCGTTCCTTTTTGTTAACAAGGGGCATGGGGAGGGGTGGGGGTGGGGCAGAGGCGTCCGACCCCAGGAACCTGCAGGGCGGGGCTGGGTCAGTGCCCTCTAAGGACATTTTCGACCTTGTTCAACCTTTCCACAAAGAATAAACAGTGTTTCACGTTCCTCGTGTGGCTGCAGTTTGTGTGCCTGGGATGTGGCTGTGAGGGGAATGGGAAGCAGGAGGGCCGTGCGGTGTTTTCCGTGAGGCGGGGTTTTGGTATTTTTCATACATAACGGAATATGTTTATTCTCGGTGGGCGAAAAGGATCCAGGGCCCAGATATGGGGAGGAGGGCATACTCCACGGGGGCCGGCGAGTTGTCCGCAGAGCTCAGCCAGCTCCCCTCTCCCAGCCTGGCCTGCGAGGCTACCTTTGAGGCCCAGGACTGCAAAGCAAGAGGAAGTGGCCAAGGGGAAGCCACTCGGAAAATCTTCCTAAATTGATCTTCCTAAATTGCGTTACCCTGTCGTGTGATCCAGCCGCAGACCCTCCGTTTGCTCAGGCCTCGCGCAGCTGCTGGGGGATTCCCCCACCACAGTCAGCCTCGGGCTTGGGCGGGAAGCGGGGGACAGGCCCTTCTCCCCAGCCCTCAGGATCTCAGCCTCTCCCAGGCCTGGGGCTCCACTGCAGGGGCAGAAGGAACAGAGGGGAAAGAAAGAGGTTGCCCCGTGGCCAGTTAGGAGCAGCCTATCTCTGGCAAAACAGGGATCTCACCCCAGTTGCCCAGGAGAGGCAGGATGGTCGGGTTGGAAGGGCAGAATGACAGGGCTTTGTTTCCTCTTTCCTTAGAAACTGCTGCCCCAGACAGGGTTCCCAGGCTGTCGACCCACCCTTCCTCCAAACCAGCCTGGAGGGAGCAATCGCTCAGTTGCTGAGTCAGCTCAGCTGAAGGGAGCAGCCCTCTTTCTCCCCTCCTTCCCTTCCTGCCTCAGCCCGGCCCTCGCTCCCTCCCGGCTCCAGCCCAGGCCCCCTCCACGGCCTGCCTCCAAGAGGCCTGGCCCCGCCTAAGCCAGGCGTTTGATGCAGCTGCTAGTCAGGGCTGGCTGGTGTGATTGCTTTGGCAGAAGGGGTACCCCCCCTTCCTGCCAGCCAGGAACCCTGACCTTATGCCTGGCCTCCTGCGCCTCTCCTGCCCAACAGCTGTTTGGCAGGGCCTGTGTGTCTCACTGGAGTTGGACACCACCTCCCCGCCACCCTCACCGGAGGGGATGGGGACCCTGAGAAGTCAGGGGCATCTGGGGGTGGTAGGGCCCGAGCGTGTGGCAAGGAGCTCAGAGATGAGCTCATGGCCCTTTTGTGTTTTTGTGGCCCACATCTGGAGGCAATTACAGATGTTATCCAGTGGGAGTTCTGCAAAACACAGCTGGAGCCAGTGGAGGAGCGTGGGGAGGGGGGACTGCCAGAGGGAAGAGGAGAGGGAGCCTAGGGCTCTGGCGTCTGGAGTGTGGTTTCCCCATCACGAGGAAATTGTTTGGCCCTGATTCTGGAATCACAAGATTCTCTCTGAAGCCAAGGGAGAGAGATGGGAATGGAGGACCAGAGACAAAGGGGGAAGAGGTGGAAGAGGCTTCACAAGCTGGGAGAATTGCAGGGTGAAGGCTGCAAGGTCCCGTGCTTCTGACATGCCTTGGGTCTGAGGGATCCAGCCCAGTGAGGCTGCCCCGGGGACCCCACCGGGCCCCAGCTGAGTGAACCACCAGGTCAGGCTGGGTGAGGGGAGAGCAGAAGGCCCCGGGAGACCTGCAAATATTGCTTTCACTGGCCCTACCCTGCTTTGTCCATTGGGCCTGACCCAGTTTCTATGGTTCCAAGTTCCTTTATTCGAAAGCAGCACATGTGAGTTAGAGCAGCCAGGAGGGAGCCAAGGGGAATCTGCAAGGAGGTTTGGGCAGAACCCAGAGAAGCGGGCTCTCAGGAAATTGGACTATACTCTGCCCATCGCTGCACCCCACACATTTGGGGGATCCATGGACGCCCTTGACATCGACTCCCTTCTCGGGGCTCCTGCCACCAGCTGGGCCCATGCCTGCAAGGCTGCCAGCCAGGTGCTGGGTCCACGGGATGGGAAGGGAGGGGAAGATCTAAGAGGAGCTGGACTCTCTAGAGGAGAGGGGACTGAGCGGAGGGACCCCCACGTACAATCTGGCCAGCTCTGTTGGTCCTTCCCTGTCCTTCTCCCGGGCCCCACTCCCCACAATCTGACAGCCTTCCCAGTCCTTTGTTTACCCTCTGTATTCCCACTTCCCTTTCCAGCTAAGGGGAGGTGGTGGGAAAGCACAAACATTGCCCCATTTTACAGATGCAGAAACTGAGGCCCAGATAAGACTTGCTCAAGCTCACAGCTCAGTAGTCCAAAATTAAAACCCAGGTCTGTCTGACTTTTTTTCCTGTACAGGCAGATTCTGACCATGTCTCTTGAGTGTCTCTTCCATTGTGGACTCCATGTAGCTGGGTGTCTGCATGGCAGTGTGTGTTCTGCGGAATCTGTCAGCACGTGTGTGCTTGCCTGCTGTGCTGTGTCGCAGGAGCGGTAGCACAGGGGAGAAGGGCTCTTCCTCAGGAGTCCTCTTGGCCAGGCCAGGAGTCACCTTCCTTCTTGGGGGCAGGAACAGGTATTCTGAGGGGATGGAGGAGGCATAGGACTCAGAAGCCAGAGGAAGTGAATGGGACAAAGGCAGCAGCTGGGGGAGGGATTCGGGTGGTGAACGTCTGAGGCAGGGGCCTGGCAGGAGGGGGAGGCTTTCAGGGCAGTTCCCATTCCTTAAGGCCCCGGGGAACCCCAGGTGAGGTTGCTCCATTGTTCTGAAGTCCCTGTATCCCCATCCAACCCACCGCCCCAAATCTGAATTCACCTCCTTTAGGAGAGCAACTCCCAACAGTCACCTAGCCTGAGGGTCTCTGCCTTCCTCACTCAGACAGTCTTGGGAGACTGGGGAGACCCAGAGGCAGCCTTCTTCGAGGGGGCTGGGCAGCCAAGGCCTGGAAAGGAGGCAGGCCTGACTGGCCAGAAGCCACCTTCCAAATGAGCTCACACACATACTTTCCACCCTGGCCCAGGGCCGCGGCTGGGTGCCTTCCAGCCAGCCTTCCCCAGCCAGGCCCAGCCCCCTCTGTCCTCCTCTGTCCCTCAGCAGGCCTGGAGCCCGGGTTGCACGACAGGATCGATCGGGCACCCCAGGCCAGGGCCGTCACCACACCCCAAGGGAGCAGCTTTCCCTGCCTCCAGGCTGAGACCAGGTCTCCGCAGGGTCCCTTATTCCTCCAATGGGCCTTCGTGGCTTAGAGGAGGAGGAGGCCAGTTTCCTGCACCCAAAGACCCACACCTGGATAGGGAGGGGCAGTAGAGGGGAAAGGAGAGGTGTCCACATTGTAGTGACCTGGAAGAAGCACTTCCTCAGAGAGCCTGAAGCAGCTCATTGACTCAGGGACTGGGCCACGTCTGGAAGCTGCCTCACCATGGGTCACATCCTGCCCACTCACTTGATTTCCCGCTAGGGGCACTTCCCCGATTTGAGGCAGGATGGGGTCTGGGTGGAGCAAGGCCAGGCTGACCACAAAGCGGGGGAAAGATGGGTGCCTCCGAAGGGCCCAGCGGATTCACACGCATGTGACAGGCTCCAGCTCATTTTGATCCAGCCTATGGTCAAAGACTTCACCCTTCGCCCAGCTTCCAGAGACATGTAGCACCAGGCCAGAGAGCAAGATCAATTCCCAAAAACGCTCTCCTTGGCCACTCTGTGCCTGGCTCTGTGCTAGGAGCGAGGCTGCCCTCACCCAACATCCTGGATCCGATGATATCTTCCTGAGGTTCCAGGAGTTTGTATGTACAGACACAGCAGACAATTGCTCCCATTTTGGATTCCAAAAATATGGGCACTGCAGGTAGATCACACAGGCAGCCGTTGCCCTCCAAGGCACGGGTGGTATAGTTCTGTCGAAGAATGACTATGATTCATAATACCACTGACCCCATCACAGCCACCAGCCGAACGTTCTGTCCTCACTTCCTTACAAAAGAGTCGGATGGTGCTAGGCACACAGGAGCCCCTTAATAAATGTTTACTGACTTGAATTGCCAGTGAGAGCTGTGATATACATACGTTAACAGCTGTAGTTGTGAATACAGAAGTATTCTATACACGTGTAATAAGCATGTGTATACATAGTAAATTTATAGGTTTAAAAAAATCACTGAGCTGTACATTTAAGTTTAGTACTTTTTTTGAATTTTACTGTATACTTCATATCAATCTTTAAAAGGTTCAAAAAAGAAAGAAAATATATCAAGGGAAGAGGTTCGCAACTCCAGAACAATGGCTTTGTCCCTACAGACCCCCTCCTTATGTGCCAGCCCTATCCCAGAGCCTGCCCTTAATCAGGGAATGGTTGGTATTGGGTTGTGTTGGCCTACCTCTTCTGGAAATACCAATCCTCCAGGCTGCACTCCCAGGACAGCGTGCACCTGGACCCTGGAGCACCCAGCAGGAAGGTCTCTCTCCCTTCACTTTTCTAAGCTCCATGCCAGGTGTCCCCAGAGTCCTCCTCCACTCTACTTGTCTGTGCTCCAGAGGTCCCCCACCCCCACCCCATGCCTGCACAAAACTGCACATAAGTTCTGGGTGGAGGAAAGCTGGAGAAGGGGCCCAGAGCAACGCCCACCCCATCCTCTCTGTCTGGGCACAGCCCCTTCTGCAGCAGAGACCGCTGGGGAGGGTTTGCAGGGTGGTAGCGCCCCCTCGTGCTCGGTGTTGGCACTGCAAGCCAAGCCCGGAGAACCGAAAGGTGGGGGCAAAGCCAGCAACGCTCAGGGCCAAGGACACCACCGGCCTGTCCCTTCCCCCTTTCTACTTTCCATGCTTCAACCCAGGACACCTGTACTTAAAGGGGTGGGACTATGGGCGCGACAGGATGACAAGCCTTAGTCTTCCAGCTGCAGAGAGGGAAAAGTCAGTTTCCGTCGTCTGTGCCTGTGCTGGGGGTTGGTGAACAGTCCTCGAATAACTCCAGGAAGGAAGAGGGAGTGGAAGGGGTGCAGGACAGAGGGTCTGCGGGAGGAAGTAAAGGGGGCACTGGAGTCCTGTCCTCTGAGTTACCACACTGCCCTCCGGTGGACGCCTCAGACACTGATCCCTCCAGGATGCCTGTCCCCTGGGCTTGTCCAGGTGGGTCTGCACTCCTGGACCTCAGAATGCTAGAACAGAGCTCCCTCTGGCCAAGGCAAGTGGGCCTCTGCGACTCCTGTATCTAAGAATGGGACATTTCTGTGCCACTTCTCTGAGGCCTTTGTAGGTCATGCCCAAGCCTCCTGGGGGGCCTCTTACATGGACTCATCCTCCTAAAGTCATCTGCACCCTGGGGCTGGGAGACTCCTTTAATCCCAGTCTTACATTTATAAAATTCTTAAATTTTGTAGTTCATAAAAATACTTATAGGTGTTTTGTGATTATCACTATATTATTGCCTATTTATGCTAAAAGTTTTCATTTGTTAAATATAAACACTTAAAATACACCAAGTTGGTGGACTTCCCTGGTGACGCAGTGGTTAAGATCTCTCCTGCCAATGCAGGGGACACGGGTTCGAACCCTGGTCCAGGAAGATCCCATATGACGTGGAGCAACTAAGCCTGTGCGCCACAACTACTGAACCTGCGCACTGAGAGAGCCTGTGCTCCGCAACAAGAGAAGCCACTGCAGTGAGAAGCCCATGCACCGCAACGAGAAGAGTAGCCCCCCCCACTTGCCGCAACTAGAGAAAGCCCGTGCGCAGCAACGAAGACCCAACGCAGCCAAAAATAGAAAGATAAATAAGTTAATTAATTAATTTTTAAAAAATACACCAAATTGGGACTTCCCTGGTGGTCCAGTGAGTAAGACTCTGCACTCCCAATGCAGGGGGCCCAGGTTGGTCTGCACTCCCAATGCAGGGGGCCCAGGTTGGATCCCTGGTCAGGGAATCCCGCGTGCATGTCGCAGTACCGCAACTATGAGCCTGCATACCACAGCTAAGACCTGGTGCAGCCCAAATAAACAAATAAATATTTTTTAAAATAAATAAATAAATAATAAATAAAATACACCAAATATTTTGAAAACAGTCTTAGTATTTAATTTTTTATACACCCGAGGCCCCCAAAATGGACATGATTGAGGTGGTTCTCAAACCTCCAAGGGGTGTCCCTGACCCGGCATCTCATTCTTTCCAAAGCACAAGGAAACTTACTCCCATCAACATATGGTAGAGTCTTCAATCCCCATTCCCTTCAAACACACAGGTTTCCCCATCTTGAAAAGCTCTCCTGGATTCTGCTGCAGTCTTGAAAGATTTTTCTCATTTTCCCCTTTTCTCTCAAGCCAAGGTTTTCCAAAAGCTGTCTGTATTCCTTCCCCAGTCATTTCTTTTTAACCCAACCTCTATGTCTGCATCCCAACCAGGCATTTACTGAAACTTCTCCCTAAAAGGCCCTCGTGACCCCTTTCTTCCCACCCCAGGGGGTGCTTTCACTTTCTTTGGCCTTGTATTAGCATCTAACACAGCTTGCTTTGAGAAGCTCCTTTGCTCTTGTCTTCCCGGACTTTCTGCCATCCTACAATCCACAAGTCACAGGGTTTTCAAGGAGCCCTGAAAGCCCAGGGCTGGTATCCCTCTGCATCAACCCTAACTGTGCCTTCAGCTCCTCTACCCTGAGCAGGGACTATCTTTATTTGTTCCGTTAATTCCGGTTTCTGCCCTTCAGACTGTACAGAATAAACAAATTCTTGTTCCACGCTACAGCTCTTCAAATATTTGGATCTAGTTTTCATATATACAAACGCTCACTACAGTTAAGCTTTTTTTTTAGGTGAAAAGCCTTTCTTCTTCCATAAACAGCTTTCATACGGAGCAGCTTAGAGACCCCTCACTATTCCTATCACCCTCCTCTGGATTAAATCATTTTGTCAGTCTTTTAAAATGTAGCTTCCCAGAGAAGCAGTACCACACAGTGGTTAGGACAAGGACTCTGGAGTTACACAATCTGGATTTGGATCCAGCCTTTATGACTTATTGGTAGGGTGCCCTTCAGCAAGCTGTGTATCCTCCCAGAGCTTCAATTTCCTCATCTTTAAAATGGGCTAATAAAAAAAAAAGGGCCAATAATTCAAAGGGTAGTTGAGTGGATTAAAAGACATAATCCACGTGATGCCACGTGATGCCTACGATCGGCAGTCACTGATTCATTCATTCATTCATTCAACAAATATTTATTTATTGACTACTTTATGCCAGACATTGCCTTTGGCACTGGGGATTCACCAGTAAAAGAATAGATCCTTGCCCCTATGGAACTTATATTCTTGTGTGTGGTGAAGGGAATAAACATAAGTGAGTAAAATATATTATGTTAGATAGTGATAAGAATTTTCCAAATTTTTAAGTTCTGTGTCCTTTTTGATGAACAATTCCACCTTTGAATCATTTTTATCTTTTACTACAAGCATCCGAGAGAAACCAGGCTGCTTCTTCAACACTTTGCTTAGAAATTTCCTCAGCCAAATATCCAATTTCATTCCTCACAAGTTCTCCCTTCCACGGAACACTAGGACATGAACACAATTCAACCAAGTTCTTTGCCCCTTTATAACAAAGATCGCCTTTCCTCCAGTTTCCAACAGTGTCTTCTTCATCTCCTTCTGAGACCTCATCAGAATAACCTTTACCATCCATATTTCCACCAACATCTGTTCACTTAGGTATTCTCTTGAGAGATTGAGTCTCTCTCTGTAGCTCTCTTCTTCTGAGCCCTCATAAGAACCACCCTTAACAGTCCATTCACAGCAATGTAGGCTTTCTCTAGCATGCACCTCCAGTCTTCCAGCCTCTGCCCATCACCCAGCTCTAAAGCTGCTTTCACTTTCTTATGTATTTGTGACAACAGCACCCCAACTTCTCAGTACCAAGTTTCCATCTTAGTCCATTCAGACCACTATAACAAAATACAACCAATTGGGTAGCTTATAAACAAGGGAAATTTATTGCTCACAGTTCTGGAGGCTGGGAAGCCCAAGATCAAGGTGCCAGCATAGTCACCTTCTGGCGAGGGCCCTCTTCCCGGTTCACAGCCAGTGTTTTCTATGTCCTCACATGGTGGAAAGGGCTAGGGATCTCTCTAGAGCCTTTTTTACTAGTCCCATTCTGAGGGCTCCACCTCATGACCGAAGCATCTCCCAAAGGCCCACTTCCTAATACTATCATCTTTGGAGGTTAGGAAATCAAGAGATGAATTGGGGGTGGCGGAAGGGACACAAACATTCAGACCAGAGCACCTTGGCTGCGGCACATGCTAGTAGTTTGATCTTGAGCAAGTTATCTAACCTGTGACTCAGTTTCCTCAATTATAAAATGAGGACAAAAATAACACCTACTTCCTGGAGGTGCGGTGAGGATTAAATGAGATGATATATGTGCAGTGCTGAGAAGAGTGCCAAATATATGGTGAGTACTCTATCAAAGTTAGATACTGGTGGGACTACCCTGGTGGTGCAGTGGTTAAGAATCCGCCTGCCAATGCAGGGGACATGGGTTCGAGCCCTGGTCCGGGAAGATCCCACGTGCCACGGAGCAACTAAGCCTGTGAACCACAACTACTGAGCCTGCATTCTGAAGCCCGTGAGCCACAACTACTGAGCCCATGCGCCACAACTGCTGAAGCCCGTGCACCTAGAGCCCGTGCTCCACAAGAGAAGCCACCGCAATGAGAAGCCTGTGCACCGCAACGAACAGTAGCCCCCGCTCGCCGCAACGGAGACCCAACGCAGCCAAAAATAAATAAATAAATAAATATTAAAAAAAAAAAGATACTGGCATTTTGAAAACCAAATATCTGCCCATCTTCCAGTACTTCCACTACTTTTCACAATTTCTCAGAGTTCCAAGAACATCTCCACAGACCCATTTCTAAATGGACTTGGTCTACAGTGTGATATATATGGGCTTGGACACTTAAAATCACTAAACGAATTAAAGCTTAAACTAATTATAGGTTCTCTTTCACTTCTTCCTATTTTCTTTTGGCTCAAATTCACTCTTTTATTTGCCTGCGTTGGGTCTTCATTGCTGTGCGTGGGCTTTCTCTAGTTGAGGCGAGCGGGAGCTACTCTTTGTTACAGTGCACGGGCTTCTCATTGCGGTGGCTTCTCTTGTTGCACAGCACGGGCTCTAGGCTCATGGGCTTCAGTAGTTGTGGCACGTGGGCTCAGTAGTTGTGGCACATGGGCTTAGTTGCTCCGCGGCATGTGGGATCTTCCCGGACCAGGGCTCGAACGCGTGTCCCCCACATTGGGAGATGGATTCTTAACCACTGCACCACCAGGGAAGTCCCCAACCTAGATCTTGATTTTTTTTTTTTTTCAAATCTTAGTTTATTCAGCATTCCAGACCATGGGCTCTTCCTCCTCCTCCTGCCCCTTACAACTCTTCCCGTCTCGCCACCACTTTTCCAGTTTTATTTCTAAATTCATTTCTAAACTCCCCACAAGCCCACTCCCAAGTACTCCCCATGGCTGACTTTTTAAATTTATATATCTGACCTCTCTTCCCAACTATTCTGTAAGCTCCTTGAAGTTAAAGTGAACTCTTACAAGTTCCAGGCATCTGCTAAGTACCCAGCATAGAGAACACAGCCTGCACTCAACTAAAACTTCCATGATCGCTTTCAGGACTTAAGTATTTTTAATTTCCCCAACCTCTCTGCCCTGCTTCCCTTTATTCAACATCCTCCTCCCACATTTAGGGTTCTATTTCACCCCTCATTAATCCCAAGGGCTATAGTAGGGAACAGAGAGAGACCAAGGAACCAAGTTCCCTTGGCATGGGACCAAGATCCAAGTGGCAGAAGGACTTTTTATGGCCAAGTCTATGGCTTCAGGCCCTGCTGAGGTCTCAGTTTTGAACACATCAAAACTGATGTCAACAACAAATGTCATGAACAGAAAACTGTTTGTACCATTTGTAAAGAGGCGAGAGTAGTAAGGTTCTGAATGTACACTCTGTCCAAAGCCAGATCGCCTAGTTTCAAACCCTTGTTTCAGCATTTACCAGATCCATGATCTTGGGCAATACTAAACCCCTCTGTACCAGAGTTTCCTTACCTGTAACATGGGAGTAACAGTAAGAACCACTTCACAAGATTGTGGAGAGGATTAAAAGAGCAAACACTTGAAAAGTGCTTAGATCTGTGCCTGAAATGTGAAAAAAAGCTCAAAAACTATTTGCTATTGTTATTGTTTACTATTATAACCTATAAGTGCCACAAGAAACATGCAACCCAAGCCCACATAAATTAGAAATATCTCTTGTGACTAATAATAATAATTGCTAGCATGTATGAAACACTCCCTAGATGCTCAACTTGTATTATCTCCCTAAATGTTGACAATAACCTTAAGAGGGAATTGTACATTATTAACCCCATTTTACAATTGAGAAGCACAGAGAGGTTAAACAATTTTCTCAACGTCACAAGGCCAGCAAGAAGGGAAGGCACATTTATTCCTTTATTGAATTACAGTGTCTCAGCAGGAGAGAAGCCTTGTGGGTACAAAGGTAAACAGTCTAGGCCCCAGCCTACAGGAAGTTTCAGTTTCCACAGCAGGGGAGGGGCAGGGGCGGGAAAGAGTAAACAAATAGTTACAACACCGTGTGGTAATTGCTATAATAGAGGCTCATCGAGAAAAGTGCTACCGCATCCCAGACACTGGGACAAGAAAAGTACTGAGAGCTTAAGGATTCAAAGGAAAGACATGACAGTTACGGAATAAGCAGTTGCCCTTTGACAGACGTGTCCTGTAACTAACGTTACACGGAAAGGACTAAACAAAGCAGAGTTAAAAGTGGAAGCTGAGCGCCTTCAAAGCCCAAGTGACAAGACCCTGCACGACCGGAAAGGCGTTAAGACGGTCGGGTGGGCGGAGAGTGCGTTGATTGGCAGGGGTGGGGCCAGGCTCGTCACCCGCCCCCTCCTCCGCCCGGGCTCCTCCAACCCCTGGGCTGGCGGGGGTACAGACTGAGCGAGGGACTGGGCGTTGTGCCGAGCCGCCTGTCCTCCTTCCCCGCTCCCCTGCCGCGTTCCGCGGGCTGGACGCGCTGGAGAAGTTGAGCAGCGCCCGGGCCGGCCCTGGGGGCTGACAGTCGGTAAAGTTTGGCCCAAAGAGGAAGTGGCCTCAAGCCCCAGCAGGTGGCGGCCAGGCCTGGACCGGGGCGCTTGCGGCCTGCGGGCCGGCTCTAGGCGAGGGCGCGCCCCAGCGCCGGTCTTTCAGCCGATTTCCGGGGGTTCGGGGGCCGGCCTCGGGAGAGAGCGAGGCGGCAGCCGGGGAAAACAACTCCGAAGTTGGCGAGAGGCACCGCCCCTGCGCTCGGGCCGCCTCCGCCCCCCACCCGCCCCCAGCCCTGGCCTCCAGAGCACCGGTCGAGGAGCCCGGGCCATGGAGGCCCCTCAGGGAGGCGACACTGGGAGGCCAGGACGCCCGGAGCGGCGCCGCCTCCCCACTGGGTAGACCACCGAAGCTCCGGGACTTTTCTTGCACCTGCGGACGGCTCACGATGCTGCCGGCCATCCTTCTCCTCCTCCTGGGTAAGAAACCGAAAACGAGACTACTCGCCCGGCAACCCGCTCCCAGGGCTGTCACCGGGCCCAGGGGCTCTAGCTCCCTTCCTCCTACGTGGCCCCTCACCTTACCCTGCCTGCCCGTGCCCGGCACTGCCTGCCCCAATCCCCGGGAACTCTCTAGCCGCTCTCCTCAGCCCGCAGCCTCCCTCTGGCTTCCGTAGATCACCGTACCCACTCCATAGGCCCTGCTGCCGGACCTTCCTCCGAGGTCACACACCGCTGCCTTCCTCTGCTCCACCACCCCTTCCTGTAAACTACCCGGAAGCCGCAGATGGCTCCCTTTCCTACCTGACTCGCTCAGGTGAAGAAAACTGCGAAGCGTGACTCTTGCCCTTTCTCGCTCTTCCTCTAGGAGACGCTGTGGCCCACCCAGACAGGATCATTTTCCCAAATCCTGGTGAGTAGAGGATGCCCCTGGGGTCCCATGGGCTTGGTAATGAGGCAGGACCCAAGAGAAAAACTCTCTCTGCCTTGAATTCCTCTAGTACCTACCATAGTTTTAGAGTGGAGCTCATCCACCCTTTATTTTATAGATGGAGAAACTGAGACCTAGCATAAGCCCTCAGCCGGTAGTTATGTATTTTTTCCCCAAATATCCATCCTTGATCGGCCTAGCCAAAAGGTAGTCTCCCTGAGGATAGAAACAGTATTTCCCGGTTCCTCCTGGCCCAGTGGCTGGCACAAAGCAGACCTCATATTGTTTGTGGTGTTGATACTTAAGGGGGAACTATGATGAGTGTGGAGAGACAGGGGCCTGCTGAAGACTATGCCTCTAGAGTGTGTGTCGCTGGGGCAGGGGAGTTTCTGTGCTCCTTCTTGAAGAACCCAGGCCCTTGGAGGAGGCGTGGCATGGTAAGAGGCTCTCAACCGATGTCCCTACCTTCCTCTCTCTCTCCAGCCTGTGAGGACCCCCCGGCAGTGCTCTTGGAAGTGCAGGGCACCTTACAGAGGCCCGTGGGCCGGGACAGCCGCAGCTCCCCTGCCAACTGTACCTGGCTCATCCTGGGCAGCAAGGAGCAGACGGTAACGGTCAGGTGAGAAGCAGAGCAAGACCCTATTCCTTTCCCCCACCCCTCCTCCTCTACCATGGAAAAGACTTCAGGGATCTTCTCC
Organism: Grampus griseus; assembly: GCF_964374135.1. Lineage (NCBI taxonomy): Eukaryota > Metazoa > Chordata > Mammalia > Artiodactyla > Delphinidae > Grampus > Grampus griseus. The sequence continues at coordinate 74,580,281 of NC_139018.1, read as the reverse complement.
ATGGAACTTCCATCCCTGTCAACAGGGGGAAGAGTAGAATTAGACTTGGCCTAGTCTTCCCTAAAAGCCTGGCTTGCTCCATGGTGAATTGGAACTGCCTGGAGTGGACATCTAGCTTGGGTCTTGTCATCTCTGAAGGACAACAGAAACAGTCCTTTCCTCTAGAAACAGTCCTTTCTCTCTGATATGGCTGCTTGGAGGAGTCCTTCAATCCATTGCACATCCTTGCCTGGGATTCAAATCTATTCCTTCATCAGCTTAGAACCTTCCTCAGCCTCCCCAGACCTTTTTTTTAAAAAAATATTTATTTTATTTTGGCTGCACTGGGTCTTAGTTGCGGCACGTGGGATCTTCGTTGGGGCATGAGGGATCTTTAGTTGCGGCACACAGACTCTTAGTTGCGGCACGCGGGCTTCTTCGTTGTGGAATAGGGGATCTAGTTCCCCGACCAGGGATTGAACCCACGCCCCCTGCATTGGGAGCGCAGAGTCTAACTCACTGGATCACCAGCGAAGTCCCTCCCCAGATCTTTTAAACAGTCCAGGTCTCCCTGGGCTCCTCCAACCGTGGGCCGTGGGGTTGGGGCCCATGTTGAGTACCTAGCTATTTGCTTCCCACAACTCACTTCCCATGGATTTACCCAGAAAAGGGTAGGTGAAGGGAGAGGGCAATCTGGGCAGAGGTTGTTGGGGCAGAGAGATCAGAATGCCATGGTGATCTCAGGTCTCACCACTGGGCACTGGGAGGGGATGGTGAGTTCTGGTTAATTAAGCTGTATGGTAATTGCCGGTTACTGCTAGCACCAGACTCGGGTGACAGTGCTGCAACAACAGGAAAGCAATGAATCTGTTCTAACTCAGTCCAGAACACAAGGCAGTTTTTCCAGAAGGCTCTAGGATGTACTCATGGTCTCATGGTGCCATAGGCCTCTGTTAGGGCTCTTGCCTTGATCACAAAGGAATTTGGCTAACTCCATTTTCATTTGGCTATTTGGATTGTGGATAGGCAGGTGTTCCTGCTTCTTGGAGTAGAACGGGCCTGACAACACTGGGGGAGGAAGAAGCCAGCAGTGGTCAAGAATATCTTATGGGGGCTTCCCTGGTGGCGCAGTGGTTGAGAGTCCGCCTGCCGATGCAGGGGACACGGGTTCGTGCCCCGGTCTGCGAAGATCCCACATGCCGTGGAGCGGCTGGGCCCGTAAGCCATGGCCGCTGAGCCTGCGCGTACGGAGCCTATGCTCCGCGGCGGGAGAGTCCACGGCAGTGGGAGGCCCGCGTACCGCAAAAAAAAAAAAAAAAGAATATCTTACATCCTGCTCTCCTTCACCCCTGTAGGTTCCAAAAACTGCGTCTGGCCTGTGGCTCAGAGCGCTTAATCCTGCGCTCCCCCATCCAGCCACAGATCTCCCTGTGCGAGGCACCTGCCAGCCCTCTGCAGCTTCCTGGAGGCAACGTCACCATCACCTACAGCTATGCTGGGGCCAGAGCACCCATGGGCCAGGGCTTCCTGCTCTCCTACAGCCAAGGTGGGCTGGACAGGGCTGTCTGTAGTAGTGCCTAGTAGTGTCTAGTGTAGTGCCACTAGAACAGGCAGTGGAAGCCTGAGGGAGGAGGGGAGGATCCTGGCAGCTCCAGTGCCTCACAGCCCCTCTCCATGGTGCCTCTGCAGATTGGCTGATGTGCCTGCAGGAAGAGTTCCAGTGCCTGAACCACCGCTGTGTGCCCTTGGTCCAGCGCTGTGATGGGGTCGATGCCTGTGGCGATGGATCTGACGAGGCAGGTTGCAGTTCAGACCCCTTCCCCAACCTGACCCCGGGCCCTGTCCCCACCCCACCCTGCAATCACACCTTGGAAGACTTCTATGGGGTCTTCTCCTCCCTCGGATACTCACACCTGGCCTCAGTCTCCCACCCCCAGTCCTGCCTCTGGCTGTTGGACCCCCATGATGGCCGGCGCCTGGCGGTGCGCTTTACGGCCCTGGACCTGAGCTATGGAGATGCAGTGCACGTGTATGATGGCGCTGGGCCCCCCGAGACCCTCCGGCTGCTGCGCAGCCTCACCCACTTCAGCAATGGCAAGGCTGTCACCGTGGAGACACTGTCCGGCCAGGCCACAGTGGACTACCACACAGTCGCCTGGAGCAGCGGTCGGGGCTTCAATGCCACCTACCACGTGCGGGGCTACTGCTTGCCTTGGGACCGACCCTGCGGCTTAGGCTCTGGCTTGGGGGCTAGCGAGGGCCTAGGCGAGCGCTGCTACAGCGAGGCACAGCGCTGCGACGGCTCATGGGACTGCGCCGACGGCACGGACGAGGAGAACTGCCCCAGCTGCCCACCTGGACACTACCCCTGTGGGGCCGCTGGCACCCCCGGTGCCACAGCCTGCTACCTGCCTGCTGACCGCTGCAACTACCAGACCTTCTGTGCTGATGGAGCAGACGAGAGACGCTGTCGGCACTGCCAGCCTGGCAACTTCCGGTGCCGGGACGAGAAGTGCGTGTATGAGACGTGGGTGTGCGATGGGCAGCCAGACTGCGCTGACGGCAGCGACGAGTGGGACTGCTCCTATGCCCTGCCCCGCAAGGTCATTACCGCCGCGGTCATCGGCAGCCTCGTGTGTGGCTTGCTGCTGGTCATTGCCCTGGGCTGCACCTGCAAGCTCTATGCCATTCGTACCCAGGAGTACAGGTCAGTGGGAATGCAGCTGGCAGTAGAGGCGTGGGGACTGAGGGCGGGACAGGGCCTGTGCAGCCACAGAAGTCCAGAGGGAGCCCACGTTGGGGACGGGTTCTGGTGACCAGCTTCTGGGTTGGCTCCTAGGGTTGTCTAGCTTGGCAGGCGTGCTTCTCTGAGAGGCGGACCGGTCTAGATCTTGAAAGCCATCTCAAGGAAGGAGGGGGATGTCAGATGACTTTGGAAAGCCATGGCCTAGCTCCGGGTGCCCTGGCTTGGGTGCAGAAGAAAGAGGCCTGTCCAGGCTGGGGCAGGCGGCTCTGGTGAGCAGCACCCGTGACCGAGCCGTCCTCGTCCCTTCCAGCATCTTCGCCCCCCTCTCCCGGACAGAGGCCGAGATTGTGCAACAGCAGGCGCCTCCCTCCTATGGGCAGCTCATTGCCCAGGGCGCCATCCCACCTGTAGAGGACTTCCCTACAGAGAACCCAAATGACGTAAGTCACCCTCCGCAGCCGGACCACCTCCCACTCCCAGCCCTTCCTTCTTTCAGGCTTCTGGCCATCCCCACCCCCTCTGACTCTGGTGTCTTCATCCTCTCCTTGCAGAACTCCGTGCTGGGCAACCTGCGTTCTCTGCTACAGATCTTGCGCCAAGACATGACTCCAGGGGGCGCCTCAGGCACCCGCCGCCGCCAGCGGGGCCGCTCTATGCGCCGCCTGGTGCGCCGTCTCCGCCGCTGGGGCCTGCTTCCGCGAACCAGTCCCCCAGCCCGGACCCCTGAGACCAGATCCCAGGTCACACCTTCTGCTGCTCCCCCTGAGACCTTAGACGGCAGCACAGGTCCAGCCCGTGAGGGCGGGGCGGTGGGTGGGCAGGATGGGGAACAGGCACCCCCACTGCCTGTAAAGGCTCAACTGCCACCTGCCAGCACGTCTCCAGCCTTCCCCACTGTCCCCGAGGCCCCAGGGCCACTGCCTGCGGCGCCCCTGGAGCCATCACTGCTGTCTGGAGTGGTACAGGCCCTGCGAGGCCGCCTCCTGCCCAGCCTGCGGCCCCCAGGACCAACCCGGGCCCCACCTGGACCCCACACAACAGTCCTGTCCCCAGAGGATGAGGACGATGTGCTGCTGGTGCCACTGGCTGAGCCCGGGGTCTGGGTGGTCGAAGCAGAAGATGAGCCACTGCTGGCGTGAGGTGACCTGGCTCCCCTGGGTGCTCTATTCACAGTGACAGCAACCCTGTAGAGGGCAGCTCAGCTTCCCTTCCACTGCTTCCCTCCCTGTCCCTCAGTGTGAGGGCACCTGATGGGCCTCCCATGGATCCCATGTAGCTGCTATAAAGTTAGGTGTCCCTCAGGCAGGGAGAGGGCTCACACAGAGCCCCCTCTCTGTGCATGGCCAGAGACCACAGTCCTCCACTACCCTCTCCCCACACCACCACCATTTGGGTGGCTGTTTTTAAAAAGTAAAGTTCTTAAAGGGTCATAGGCCTGGACACTCCATCCTTGCCAAACCCACCCAAAAGTGGCCTTAAGCACCAGAATGCCAATTGGCTGGAGACTTCCAGCCCCCAAGGGGAGGATTTGGGCAGGCCCTGGGGTTTTGCCAATGGTGATCCCTCCCACAAGGCCTAGCTCATAAAAAGAGCACAGCAAATGCTTTTGTTCCATAGCCAGGTCATTGTCCAGGAAGCCAAGGTTGAAAATAAAGGAATCAGAAATTTAAGATTTTTGTAAATGAGCTGTGAGCATGAGCCCCGCCTCTCTGCCCATCTCAGCTTATGCTCCCCTCACCTTACTCCTCCCTATGAAGCCCTTTGCTCTGCCCTCCACCTCCTGGCCTTTTCCTATTTATCTTCCAACCACCCATCCTTGTTTTTTATACCACTCAGAGGGTAAGAAAATTCTAGGAACCCTAAGACTAACCCTCTCCACCTCCACTCGCTGCCTGGGGCCCAGCTCTACAGTGACTGACACCAGCAGTGAGCACCTAGCCTCCTTACTCACCGCCAGGCCGGAAGTCATGAGCCCGCTGGGCCCTGCAGCTGAGAAACTTCCCATTTATGGAGTACTTGCAGAGCACTAATCACAGAAGCAGACTGTCCCTGGTGAAACACTCCTGCCCTCCATCCTCCACCCTACCAGGCATTTTCAGTCTGTCCTAGGCAAGACAGATGAACTCGCAGCCAGGATGCCTCAAAGCGGGCAAAGATGCATCCAGAGAAAAATCATAATCATTCAGGGTGTGAAAATGCTAGCATCACCTTGGCCAGATCCAAGAGGTCTTCCTGGAAGAGGGCCCAAACTAGATCCTAAAGAATGCTGTCAGTAGTTGGTATAGAATTGTGAATTTTAGGCGAGGTGAGAGTCCATACGATAAGCAAACTAAGGGGACAGTAAGGGCTAGGGCTGTAAGAGGGACCCTGGACTTCCTGAGAAAGGGGCGCAGGAACACAAGCAATAGCCAGAGCCATAGAGCTGGAGAGGGTAACGGAGGAGGGGGGAATGATCTGTGAGAAATGTTGGGACCCAGCCTGTGGTAAGCAAGCTGACAGAGCGGTCCCAGAGTTTAAAAGGAAAATCAGCCAGGACAAAGGATTTAGAAAGAGCCTGTGGGAGTGGGTGTGATGCCCACAGGAGCAGAGCTGAGGCATTCCCTAACAATCAGTCCCCGGAGAAAGGGCTCCCCCTTAGGCTCCCTTACCCTTCCTGCCTGGCCCAGCCTATCCCCACCTCCCTGGTGGAGGGGCCCTGTTGATGACACACTGCCAGCATCCTCACACCCAGCACTAATTGCATACCGTTCCCTCTCCCAGCAAGCAGGAGCCTAGGGAAGTGGCCGAGGGGACATAGTACAGTCCTGGGACACTGGCATCTTGGCTTGGGGAAGACTCAAGCACCTTTCACTCCACGCCCTCTCCAGAGATTGGGGAAGGGGCTCCAGAGATTCTCATCCTTGCTTGCTGTTCTCCCTCTGGGCCTGCCTTCCCCAGTGTAAACAATCACTGGGTCCCACCAGCGTTAGGCCCAGTGGAAACAGTGAGGCAGGGAATGTTGATTTCCCCTCCCATGCCTCTCCATCACCTGGCCTCTGCCTCTCCCTGCTCCTCTCCTTCTCCGTAGCCAGCTCGAAACCTTCAGCCTGCTATCCTCATCGTTGTCCTGCTCCAGACCTTTCACCTCCTAGGGGTATCTGAAACTTGAAAGTGGACAGAGATTTAAGGTAGAAGAATGTTCCTCATGGTGGAACGCTTCAGAATGCTGGAGGGAGGACTTGAAGGTAGAGCTCACTAGGAAGCCCTGTGCATGTAGATTTATGGGCCTGAAAGAAGAGTCCTCTACGTGCTGGGTGTGTGATCTACGAGGTGCAAGCAGTAACACCGTTTTTGTCAGCCACAGTGAAGCCCCAGGTGGCGGGGAGAGGGGACTGACCTTGTACAGGCAGAATGGGGAAACTAAGATAGAGGGTCTTACCCAGGCAAGGGTGGGGCACTAGGGGGCTGCCACCCAAGTTATTTTCACCACGGCCCAAGGAAAAAGAAATGAGGCGACTTCAGATCCTATCAGGATAGACACCACTGTCCAAGGTGCCCAGTATCGGGGGTGTGGGACTCATGCAAAGGCCCTTGGTGGGGAGGAGGGAGGTGATCTCAGTTATGAGATGGGGATCAGGCTGAAAATCTGAGATAAATCTGAGCAGATACCAGAATTCGGTCCTTAAGGAGCAGAATCTGGGCCTGAACCAAGCTCCAGGCCACGCTGGGAGGGGAAAGGGACCCCCAGCCACACAGCCTGAGACTGTGGGAGCACCAAATTGTTGGGCAACCTGCTGAGTGCCAAACCCTTTATCACACGTAGCTAACCCTCACAACAAGGCTGTGCCGTGGGCATCACAGCCCCAATTCACAGGCTCATGAGCAGCTTCAGAGGAATACTGCTCCAGTCTCTACTGAGAGGCAGACTTAAATCTGGATCAGCTCGGTTCCAAATCTCAGTCTGTCCCACTATTACACAGGACCTCCAATTCCTGAGGGAGCCTTGACCTAGGCAAGTGCACAGCCTCTTACCAGTGGGACAAGAGAGATGGTGGTTCAAGATGAAACCAAGCATGCATCTATGGCCTAAGGCTGGATTGAGGGCAGGCAGAAGTCATGGTCAAGAATCTTCACTGGGGTCTCCAGCCACTGACACTCTTATCTAGTATCATAGAAATGAATTCTACCACCTAAATGAGTTTTCCAGAAACATAAAGCTCAACCCTTTACAATTTAAAACTTTTAAAAAACTCATTCTGGAAGGAAATCACTCTAAAACATTACACTCATCTTCAGCCCATCCGCACTATAAATCCTTCTGGATAGCTGAGGATCATTCATAGACACCAAAAACCTCGGCAGCAATGTTTTCAGAAGCTGTAACAGTGTCAGAAAAGCAATTTGCCTTAATGCCAGGTGACCTTGGACCACTTTTTAAATGCTTACGACTGCTTTAAAAGTTTTCTGTGATATTGCTTCCCTTGCTACCAAGCTATCAGGGGTCACTAGCTGCTGTAAATGTGCTTCTAATCTTTGAGCACAGGAACACACATGGAAACATTAAAATTGTGAATAAAGTAAGAACAAGTAGGCTGTAACTGAGGACTGTAGAGTCTGTCCAGTGAGTGAAGCACATGAAGACTAGCTGCTTAAGAGTTCTTTCTGCTCCCTCTAGACCCCACAACGTTACCCTGTAGTTGACCTCCACATAAGTGAAGCGTCACTGCACTAGTAATCCCTAGATCACTATTTGCTTCTTCAATTGGAAAAGTCCACTGAAGATCGCAATATAGATTGTCCCCAATAATAGGAGACAGCTGGAATATTTAAGACAAGGAAGACAGCATAGCATAGAGACGAAAAACAGTCTTTGGCATTGGAAAGATCTGGGTGGGAATCCTGGTGTCCCCATTTTCCAGCTGCATGATTGATTTGGGGCACAGGCCACTCACCCACCACTCTGAGCCTCAGGGTCATGAGGATGAAAGGAGAGAATGCAGGAAGGTGCTTAGCACAGCATCTGGCAAAAATGGAGAGAGAAGGGGCCAGGAAATCGGAATGTGTGTTTGGGTCCTTGGGGGCACCGGGAAGACAAGAGTGGGAGCCTGAAGGGAAAGGGACCGGGCAGAAAAGGAGCAGTAAAGGAGCCCCGCTATCCTGGCTTCCCTCCTGCCCCAGAGGTAGGTGTCATTGTGTGTCTGCCCTGTGTAGCCCAGAAGGCCTGGGGCTGCCCCAGAGAGCACTGAGAAGGGGGCTGGCACCTGCACTGGGGATTGGGAACTTCTAGAGGGCTAGCTGTCTCTCCCTTTTTTCCTGCTCTGATTAACACGAGGTTGGTGGGCCAGGCAGGGAGGGAGAGATGGGGAAGAAGTCCCCACAATGGTTTGTACCCACCTGAACCTAGTGAAAAAATGAAGCTGCCAAACAAAGCAGCCATGTCTCCTTTCTCAAAGCCCCCATCTGTCTAGGGGCCAGGCCGGGAAATGGGTACTGCTGTGGGCCTTAGCCCAGAAGGGGTAATATGGGGAAGAGGGGGTGGCAGAGAAGCTTGGTGGGGGGGTGGCTGTCCTCCTGTCCCTGCGTCTTTTTTGGTTTCTTCCTTTAGCCCCTCCATTTAGCTACTGAGCTCCCACTCTGGGCTGAACACTGGGCTAAGGGGCTGGGATACGGAGACAAATCACACATAGTCCTGGCTCCTGGAGAAAGACCACCCAGGCCCTGGGTCCTTGCCTCCTCCCATCCTCAGCTCCCTTGCCCACTGACCCCTCACCCCACTTCTCTGAACCCGTCTCTTCTGCCCCTCTGACTTTGTTCTGTTCATGTCTTAACCAGACTCTGCAGTGTGTGTGCTCCCAGAGGGAAGCGACGCAAAGGGGGCGGGGAGGGGGGGGCAGAAAGGAGGGAATCCCGCTGACATCACGGCTCATTAGCATATGTGACCTCATCAGGGGGTGGGACTGTTTCCCCAGGTGTCTAGGGGGAGGGCATGGGGGGGTGGTATTTAAAGGGAAAAGCTGACAGTGCTGCTGAGTGAGGGAGCGGGTGCTGCAAGCCGCCAGGCTGCACACGCACACGCACACCGATGCACACGGACCTCGACACCGACATGGACACGGACACAGAAACCACAGCACTCTGCCCCGCCAGCAGCCACCGGGCCTCCCCGCCAGGGACGCCCACACCAGGTGAGGGCTGAGCTGGCAGGTGCTGGCTGCAACCATGGGGGTGGGAGCTGAAGCTTTGGTGGGGAGGTCAGAACTAGGGGTTGAAGGAGCTCGAACGCAAACAGCAAGAGGGGAAGAGCAACTCAGGAAGTGGGGAAGCCTCCTGCCCACACTAGGACTGGGGCTCGTATGAGGTGCGGGGCTAGGGGACAGAGGTGGGCTGCCTAAATGTCCCCTCACCCATCACCCAGGGCTTCCCTGGGGAAACTGGTACTTAGCCCCTAGGTCTGCCTCATTCCCAAGAGGTTGGGACGGGCAGGAGGGAAGGGGGAAAGACGAGGGGCAGCCCACAAGCCTGGGAATCACGGGCAGGGGGCTACCTTGGGGAACCGTTTTGAGGGTTTCTCTGGCTCCTGGAGGCCCTGGCTGCCAGTCAAGTATTGATCCTGGGCTATTTCCAGCCTCTCTCTATCCCCCTTTGTTATGTCTGTGGTTCCTCCTCCAGTTACCCTGGCCCGTGCATTGTCACTCTCCCTGCTCCTGCTCTCTCGCTATTTCTCCTCCTCCCTCCCTTTCTCTCTCCCTCCCTCAGCCTCACGACGAACACAATATTCTGTCAGACTCACAGGGACAGCCAGGGGTGCAGAAGGATTCTCACACACAGACATGCATTGGGGGATGCTTACCTACAGGGCCATGGGAAGAGGCAGCCCCTTTAACACACCCATAGAGACCCAACACACACATCTCAGTGAGCAAAGGCCCTTCCCTGGGAACAGACTCCCCACAAAGTTTTTGACTCTATCAGTACCCAACCCCAGAACCTGGGCAGCAGCTTCAGTTCATCCCCTGTGTGGGGATCATCAGTGTAGGAAGCAGGAGGGGGCAGGGCCTCCCGGTGGAAGGAGGGGCAGCCCCCGGCCAGAGGCCTAGTCTGGGGGTGTGCCTGTGTGTCAGTGTGAAGTGTGAGTGGGTGTGCAAGTCTGCACACAGGTGCCTCCCCTGCATGGGGCATGTTTTGAATGGGTTGTGGCTAGAACCACACTGGGCAAGCCTTCAGGTCAGCCCCTGGGAGCCCCACCAGTTCAGGCTTCTGGTGGAGTTCAGTGGAAGAAGGTCAGACCAAAGATTCTCAGCTCCTTCTGGGTCACGGTCATGGACTGGGCCTCTGAGGCTGGAGCAGCCAGGACTGAGTCCTCTGCAGGTGTCTAGGCATACCCCACTCATAGCTTCCTTCTCTTTGCCCCCCCAGAAGCAGATGCTACACTGCTGAAGAAGCCAGAGAAACTGTTGGCAGGGTTGGACTGGGGCGGGCCACCCCCTGCCCCGGGGGCCCCCAGACGAAGAGGAAGTATGCCTGTCCCCTACAAGCACCAGCTGCGGCGGGCCCAGGCTGTAGATGAACTTGACTGGCCACCTCAAGCCTCATCCTCTGGCTCCTCTGACTCCCTGGGCTCAGGGGAGGCAGCCCCCACCCAAAAGGATGGCATATTCAAGGTCATGCTGGTGGGGGAGAGCGGCGTGGGCAAGAGCACCCTAGCAGGCACTTTCGGTGGTCTCCAGGGAGACAGTGCTCACGAGCTGGAGAACCCAGGTATTTGGGGGAGCCCTGCAAGAATTGAGGGTGCCTCTGGAGCCCTAGTCAGGGATGGAAGAGCTCAAGGCATGAACAGTCCTGGAGGCCAGAACCTAAGAGAAACTGTTTCAATGCTTTCTGTGGCAACCTCCCTGGAGGGAGGGATCTAAAGGGCTGGGATCTAAAGCATCCCTGGTTACCAGGTCTAACAGGTGTTGGGGAGCCTCCTAATGGGCTCTATTCCCTGTCCCTATTTCCCAACAGAGGACACCTATGAGAGACGCATCATGGTGGATAAGGAGGAAGTGACTCTAGTTGTTTATGACATCTGGGAACAGGTGAGAACTAAGATGTGGCTGCAAGCAGGTGATGAAACCTGGGAGAGCTGAGGAGGGGCAAAGTATGGCTGAAGGCTGAAGGCTGGTGGGACTACAGCCCCTGGTTTTAACATGTAGTGGAACCTGACCTTTCATATATATTGTCTCAGAGAGCAAAGGCTCACACCTATGCACACACCATGGTATTGAGAGCTGCTGTCTGGTTTCCAGGATCTTCTGACCCAGAGGAAAGTTAGGATCTGGATTCGACAAACCCTGCAACTGCAAGCCAGGCTGAACACCCTGAAACTGACCCCCTCTGTACATTTTTCAGCCTAGAAGATCCTGATCTGAGAGGACAGAAGCTCAGGGCTCTGTAATGTCAGGGAAGGGGAAAAAAGTGAGGACTTGTGAATATTTGGACATAAATGATTACTATGCAGAAACGAGAGGCCAGATTACACACACTTGAATAGCATTCATTTTTTAAGAGCTTAAGCATAAGAAAGTAGGATGGGCTGTCTAGGATCCTATGTCCCCCATTCGCCCATGTGGAGCTCACATTACAATCTTCTCCCTCCTCCACAAACGCACCCCGAGTATGGAGATTCTGCCATTAACTAGCTCTGTGTCCTAAGCAGGTGGCTTCTCCCTCACATCCTGGCTCCTCATCCTTGAGGTGTAAGGTGCTGGGCAGGTTCTCCCATGCCTCCAGCCCTGACATTCCACGACTCTCTGCCCATCTGCAGGGGGATGCAGGGGGGTGGCTGCAGGACCACTGCCTTCAGACGGGGGATGCCTTTCTCATCGTCTTCTCGGTCACCGATCGACAAACCTTCTCCAAAGTTCCAGAGACCCTACTACGGCTCAGGGCTGGGAGGCCCCAACATGACCTGCCTGTCATCCTCGTTGGAAACAAGAGTGACCTGGCTCGCTCCCGAGAGGTCTCACTGGAGGGTGAGTACCCTGAACCTCATCCATGTTTGCAATCTCAGGGAACCCTCTCCCTTCCAGGACACCTCTTCTCCATAAGGCCTTTTAACCTCCTGGGTGCACAAAATTGCAGTTAGCCCCAGGCTAGAGGCAGACTCTCAATGCCCACGCCTAGGACCCCAGACTCCCTTCTCCTCCCCCTCACCTCTTCTCAAGGCCCCTTTCTCCCTCCCCCTCCACACCACCACCGCCCTCCACTTAATCCCTGATTGTTCTATCAGTTGCAAGAGATCCATTTGCCCCAATCCCTTTCCACTGCACGCCCTGGGCCCCCCAGGCCCAGCCTCGCCCGGCCCCGGGCCCAGCGCAGCCCCGTGGGTGGGCGGGCGGGCGCCTGAACACGTCCCTTCCTGCAGAGGGCCGCCATCTGGCAGGGACACTGAGCTGCAAGCACATCGAGACGTCGGCCGCGCTGCACCACAACACGCGGGAGCTCTTCGAGGGAGCGGTGCGCCAGATCCGGCTGCGGCGGGGCCCGAACCGCGCTGGGGGCCCGCAGCCCGAGTGGGGCAGGCCCGAGGGCCCCGCGCCGCCCACGCGCCGCGAGAGCCTCACCAAGAAGGCCAAGCGCTTCCTTGCCAACCTGGTGCCGCGCAACACCAAGTTCTTCAAGCAGCGCTCCAGGTCGTGTCACGACCTCTCCGTTCTCTGAGCCGCGGTCGCTATGGTCACCGCGGTCGCCATGGTCACCGCGGTCGCCATGGTCACCGCGCCCTCCGCTCGCCCGCTCGCCCCCTCGCCCCGCCCCGCCCCCGTCCGGCTTCCTCTGTGAAGACAGTCTAGGAAACCAGAAACTCCCGGGACGCCCCGGTGTGACTACGGGAGCCGGGCCCCCCGCCCCCGGACCCCGGCAGGCGTCGCCCCACCCGCTCCGCGCGCTCTCCGGTTACCTCCCGGCCTCGGGGCTCCTGGAAGGCGAGGACGCTGACCCGCGGGGGTCGTGCAGCGGCTGTTGGGCGGGGCGGCTTCCGGCGGGCGGGGAGGAAAGTAGTTCTGCGAGGTATTTTGTTTTTTTGTTAATTCACGCTTGACCACCTCTCCCGTAAAGAGATGCTAAAAGCAAGAGCTGGAAAAGTGCTTTGTAAACTCCTTTACAGTTTTCCACCTTTGTACTCAGCGCGAATATGCCTCAACTTTAAGAGATCCTTAAAGGTAAAGACACGGAGCCGCTTCTTTGAGACTTTCCTAAAGCGTCCTGGCTCTGATCTGCTACACTTGTGCACTTTGCCTTTAAGAAGTTCTTAAAGGCAAAGGCCTGGAAGCGCTGTTCTTCTGAATTGATTGTGATTTACCACAGCACTTCCCCTTTAAGGTTATTAAGGGGAAGGTGTGCAGAGACTTGCCTGAAGAGCTGAGCGGTGGCAACCCGCCTTTAGCCAGGTCCCAGGAGGCACCAGCAAGGCAGCCACCCTTCCCTTTTCAATAAAGAATTTTTCTACTGCACTTGCTTACTTTGACCCTCTGTTCTCAAAATCCCCCCACGGAAGGGATGGGTGGATTTAGGTTCCTTGCTCCTCTGAGCCTGAGTTTTCTTGTCTGTAACGGTTCTAGGGAGACTCCGGAACTGACTTAGTCCTGGAGTAGTCATAACAAAGGGCAAAAGGCCCCTAAAGATTACGGAGCCCAGCTTGTCCCTTTGCCAATGAAAAAACAGACCTGGAGAGGAGCAGGGACCCGTTAGAATTAATTTGGTAACTCGGTGACCAAGTCCCCATCACCTTACCCCTTACCGGCAAGGAGCCCGCTGGAGGCTACATTTTTTTTTTTTTTTTTTTTTTTTTTGCGGTACGTGGGCCTCTCACCGCTGCGGCTTCTCCCGCCGCGGAGCACAGGCTCCGGACGCGCAGGCTCAGCGGCCATGGCTCACGGGCCCAGCCGCTCTGCGGCATGTAGGATCCTCCCGGACCGGGGCACGAACCCGCGTCCCCCGCATCGGCAGGCGGGGCATGTAGAATCCTCCCGGACCGGGGCACGAACCCGCGTCCCCCGCATCTCAACCACTGCGCCACCAGGGAAGCCCTGGAGGCTACATTTTGCGCCTAGAAGTACACTCAGCTGTGGCCTGGGCTGCTTCAAGGTGGAGCCACATCCAACAGGGAGGCCCATCAGCTGGGGCGTGATAGGGTTGGCCTGCACCTCCCCAGCTGTCACCTGCAAGGTCCCTGTGAGAACTGAAGCTGTCAGTGCCTCCCCTGGGGACGCCCACGCCTGCTGCTGCCTGAGCTAAGAGTCTGAACAAAGAGCAGAGGCAGCAGTTCCCCTCACCCCTAGACATACAATACAGCTACCCGAGCACCTGAGGGCCAGGCCTCCACTCTACCCCACCCAACTTCCCAGAACTCGATGGAAAGAGGGATGAGATGTCTCCTGAGTCCTTGCAGCTGGGGAGGAGCCAAGGGGACCAGCCCAGCACAGGTGATGAGATGATGATATGAATAATGACACTATCCTTAGGACTTTATCTCAATTCTTTAATGACTATATGGTGTCACTACCTCTTTTACTGTGGAAGAAACAGTAACTTGCCTGAGGTCAATAACCAATAGAGCTGGGATTGCACTCTCGTCTTCTTGATACTTAATGGTGATTGTATCCAGCCTTACATCTGAGGTTCCCCTTCAGTGAGGATGAGGGGAAGAGGGAGAGGGACAGTAGAAAGAATGCAGGGGACACTGGGCAGAGCCATGGGCAGTGGCTGTGGTAAAAGGGCCAGAGAAATTACACGGCTATAGTGGCGTAAGCCAGCTCTAAACTCTGGGGACCAGGAACAGCGGCAGTGCAAATTGTAAACTGCAGGAAAACACACTGGGCGCGTTAAGGGACCAGATGGTCCTATAGTTGCGTTGAAACCTCAGGGACATGAAGAGGAGGGCTGAGATGAGCACTGAAAAGAAGTTTGGGAGCCCTATTGCAAAGGACCTTAAATGCCAGGCAAAGGAGTTTGTGCCCAATTCTGTAGGCAGTGAGAGTCACTGAAGGGTTTTGAGTGTGTAAGTGACATGATGGGGCTGGTCCTTTGGGAAGGGGAGGCAAGGAGATGGACTGAAGCAGCAGAGGCAAGGCCTGAAGAGATGAGTTTAGGGGACAATAACAGAAATACACATGGAAGGTAATGAAGGACCACACTGAGGGAGATGGCAGTGGGAAAGGAGAGGCGGCATGGAACTTACAGTCAGAATCTGTGGGACTTGCAACTGAGTGGCTGGGTATAAAGACAGGGAGAAGTTGCAGGTGATGGGAGGATGGTGAGGAACTGGGAGTTAGGGGGCAGGGGAGGTAGCCGGTAAATGGCTCCATTTTGGAGACTTGAGTTTGAGATGCTCAGAAATACATCCCTGGACAGCTGAGTCTGAAATTCAGAACAAGTTAGGGCAAGAGACACAGATAGGAGAATAATTGCCATACCAATGGTAGTAGAAAAGCCAGAGGAAAGGATGAAATGCAGGGCAGTCGCACAGGGCCCCATGCTTAGTTTAATGCTCTCCTGTCACTTGAACGAGGCTCCTTGAAGAAGGAACCCTGCATTTTCATTTTGCACCAGGGACCCACTAAGGGAGAGACTAAGAGGGTGCAATACAGGCTGGGATCCTTAGCCTCAAACCACACATGGGTTTTAGGGGTCTGTGATTCTTGTGAAATGGTACAATCTGATGCGTTTGTGCAGTCATGCATTTGTCTAATAGGTTCATGAATTTCATCAGATTTCCAAAGGGGTCTGTGACCCAACAAATCACAAGCCGGGATGCTACTGACTGCTGCTGAGAAGGGGAACTGGGTGGGTGGACGACAAGTGTAGGAGGTTTACTTTTCACTGCATGCCTTTTTTCTACCTTTTGGGTTTTTAACTATGGCTAAATAAATAACTTTTTTAAATAAATTTATTTATTTTTGGCTGCATTGGGTCTTTGTTGCTGCTCGCGGGTTTTCTCTAGTTGCGGAGAGCGGGGGCTACTTTGTTGCGGTGGGCAGGCTTCTCATTGTGGTGGCTTCTCTTGTTGCAAAGCACGGGCTCTAGGCATGCAGGCTTCAGTAGTTGTGGCACGAGGGCTCAGTAGTTGTGGCTCACAGCCTCAGTATTTGTGGCGCATGGGTTCAGTTGCTCCGCAGCATGTGGGATCTTTCCGGACCAGGGATCGAACCCATGTCCCCTGCATTGGCAGGCGGATTCTTAACCGCTGTGCCACCAGGGAAGTCCCTAAGCTAAATCATTTAAAACAAAACAAAGCTTTGGTGTTCCAGAGAAAGAAGAGGGACCAAAGAGAGAATCCTGGGGACAGGCAGATAGAGAAGGTGGGGATGCAGCTGCCAAAGAAGTGGTGGAGGAACTAGGGTTGAGCTGGTAGTGGCTATTGCCCAGGGAGAAGGGTTTTCTAAAGGAAGAGTACCACCACTGGTCAAATGTGGCAGGAGGGGAGAATGAGGAACCAGAAGGCCCAGTGCCTTTCATGTGGCAGAAGTCTAAAGATGATGACAGCAGGACCTCCCCCATGAGGGGAGCCACACACGCCACAAGCTTCCCTCCCCCCAACTCAGCCAGTTCCATCAGCCCGACCCATCTGTGTGTTCCCTCCAGACGCCTACAGGAAAGAGCTCCGAACAGACAGAAGCTGAAGCCCCACTCCTGCTAGACTTGGGAGAGGTGGGGTCTTCTCTGAGATCCTAGCCACTCTTCTCCCTCCCTCTGATCAAGGCAAAGTAAGCCCAGGCTGCTGATCTGCGCTGGCATGAGACCAGCAAAGGGGCCCGATGCTGAGCTGCCTGTGCCAGGTAAGATCCTCTCTGCCCTCATGCGCCTCTTTTTTTTTTAAAATAAATTTATTTATTTATTATTTTTGGCTCTGTTGGGTCTTTGTTGCTGCGCGCGGCTTTCTCTAGTTGCAGAGAGCAGGGGCTACTCTTTGTTGCGGTGTGCAGGCTTTTCACTGCGGTGGCCTCTCCTGTTGCGGAGCATGGGCTCTAGGTGCACGGGCTTCAGTAGTTGTGGCATGCGGGCTCCAGAGCGCAGGCTCAGTAGTTGTGGTGCACGGGCTTAGTTGCTCCGGGCATGTGGGATCTTCCCGGACCAGGGCTTGAACCTGGGTTCGAGCAGGCAGATTGGCAGGCGGATTCTTAACCACTGAGTCACCAGGGAAGCCCCGTGCTCCTCTTAACCACTGTAATTTTGACTTGGGGTCTGTGCTCCCTTATCAGCCCAGTCCCTGCCCAACCTCTACTAACCCCATGCCTCCTGGCCCACAAGGCCTCCTCATTGGCCAAGAGCATAGACTGGGTGTTCTCTCCCTGAGAGGCCAGAAGTGAGGCCAGTCCTGTCTTAGAAGTTATCCCTCTGCTCTGGGCCTCCGCTTACAACTGGGCCTTTCTGCCCTGCTGCATCTAACCCTCTTTAGAGACTGGAACAGGGGCTCTCCTCTTCTGAAGGACTGCCGGAGTCATGGAAGGACACTCCGCAAGTCTTCTGCATTAAATCCTCACCCCCAGAAAGTCCACCCATACATACATCTTTTTATTAATCTAATTGTTCCAATCCACATCAGTCTAAGTAAAATCTTCCTGGACGTTTTAATCCTTCATCTACAAATGCTTGTTGCTCTGCTCAAGTACTGCCATATGCCAGTCACTGTGCTGGGCCCTACAGAGAAAACAAATACAGATAAGGCACTATCCCTGCCCTCAAGCAGCTTACAATTGAGCTGGAGAGACAGGCCAAGTTGGAGGCAGCACTACCATGGCCAAAACAGCAGCAAACTATACCACATTCTGACTATCTAACTGCAAGCTATATCACGTGCTCTAAGAGTCTGAATGGAAGAGACAGAACATTTGGAAGACATGTTTTAGGAACTGGGCCTTGAAGGTTATACAATAGGCTGTAGATAGATGGGGGAAAGAAGGAAAAGAAATGTCTTGCGGCAAAACCACATGAGCAAATGTACAGGAGAAATGGTGGGCAGCCTGCCACATGATGAGGTAAAGACCCTCCCTGTACAGAAGGAAGCAAAATTTGGGAGGATGTCAAAGGGTCCCAAAACCAGACAAGAGCATTCTGCTTCTTAGTCCTTTATCACCTGGTGGCTCTCTGATGGAAATACTCAAGGAATTTGAGTCTTGATGTCATGACTCTACAGCTTGGTGGCCTTGTAAACTCAAGGCATGAATATAAATTCAATGGGGCTGTGCAAGCCTTTTACCTGGCACTCAGGCTCACTATTTTCTGGATGGAAGTCTATGGAGAAAGTCACTCTTAACCTCTCTTGTCTTTCTGAACCTCAGCTCTTCCCAATGATAAAAGGAGAATAAGGGCTTCCCTGGCGGCCCAGTGGTTAGGACTCTGCGCTTCCGGTGGGAACTAAGATCCTGCCTGCCATAAGGCGTGGCCAATAAATAGATAAATAAATAAAATGAGGATAATTATACCTATCCTGTAGGATAATCATGAGGACTAGATAAAAATGCAAATATCTTCATGATTATACAAATGAGCAGTGGAAAGTAATGCTTTTTACAAAAATTATTATTTTTCTTTTTTAAAAAATTTTTATTGGAGTATAGTTGATTTAGAAGCAATGTTTTTCTTTTGTTTTTGTTTTTGTTTGCGGTACGCGGGCCTCTCACTGTTGTGGCCTCTCCCGTTGCGGAGCACAGGCTCCGGACGCGCAGGCTCAGCAGCCATGGCTCACGGGCCTAGCTACTCTGCAGCATGTGGGATCTTCCCGGACCGGTGCACGAACCCGCGTCCCCTGCATCGGCGGGCGGACTCTCAACCACTGCGCCACCAGGGAAGCCCTAGAAGCAATGTTTTTTTGCAACCTGTGTCTGGTCCCTTATTCAGGCAACCATGTAACATGCTAATCTCTCAAAGCATGGCACCACTCTGGAGATACAAATTTAAGTTGTGGTCCACAAAGTCCAACAGCCTCCCGCAAGACTCACAGGTAACCCATTATCGGATTTCTTGTTTGGGTAGTTTTGGGGGGAAGATTGGCAACTGAAGCCTAAGGGTGGTATTATACTACAGTTTCCCGTTTTTCTGTTCAAATTACAACTTTAGGCAGAGGACCTGTGCTGATTTAAAACACTATTCTGAAAGGAAACTGCCAGAGTAGGTAGGGCTAGGCTCTGGAGACCACAAAGACAGGTGCTATAGGAATGCTTGGGGGAGATTAGGGGGGATGCTTGCAAAGGACTATAACAGAGACTGCTCTGGGATTTTCCCTAGCCAGACCAAGCAAAGGGCACTAGGTATCCTGAAGGTACTTGAGGGGCCCACCTTGATTTTCCAAAACCATCTGGTTGTAACCTGATTATAGAGTTTCAAGTATAAAGAGATTTGACCAGTGGGATTTGTTTTCCTGAAAGGTAGCCTGACTGTGTGTGACCTAGGACCTTGTAAGCCTGGGACTTTAGCCCAGGAACAATGAAGGTTTATTTTCACCATTGCCCCACCATCAGTTCTGCCCCTGTAAATCTCGAGCATTCTCAAAGTTGGGGAGGAGAATTAGGTCAGGTAGAAAGTCAAGTATGTAGGCATCCAGAGGAATGGGAAGCTATCAAGTTCTAAGGCCTCTACAGGTTATCATTTCATTGAATCCTCACAACATCCCCGAGACAGGTACTACTGTTATCATCTCCTTTCTAAAAGGGAGGAGTCTGAGTTAGAGAAGTAACACCTAAGCTTACTCAGCTGGTTTGTGGCAGAAGAGAGATCGGAACCACTTGGTGGTGTTCTAGAGTATGATCTTTCTGCTACAGGGTGGAGGTCCCCTGGTTGGGCCCAGGAAGTGGGAGAAGGAGGCTATTTCTCAGCACCATTCATTTTAAACAGGTAGGCTTCAGGATGCTTGAAAGCTGACTCAAGTTCCCATCCTTTCTGGAATATTGGCAAGAGTCTGACAAGTCTCTGATTTCCAAGGTCATTGTTTCCCTCTTGCAATCTAGCACCGACTGGCTCTTTTCCAATCTTCAGGCACCTCATCCACCCACTGCCCTCAAAAATAACTGCTTAATGGGTCTCCAGTAACTCCACCCAACTCCTTAAGGGCTCCTGAGAGCAGATCGTCTCGGAGAGCCAAGAGAACTCATCCAACTTTTAAAAGTGATCTTTGATCATCTCTTTCCTTGCCTCCATCTTCCCACACGATCTAAGTTGACTGGTCTGCTTCACCTCACACAGAGCTCTCTCAACCAAGAACACACTTTGAGGGGTTTCCCTGGTGGCGCAGTGGTTAAGAATCCGCCTGCCAATGCAGGAGACACAGGTTCGAGGCCTGGTCCGGGAAGATCCCACATGCTGTGGAGCAACTAAGCCCATGTACCACAACTACTGAGCCTGCACTCTAGAGCCTGCGAGCCACAACTACTGAGCCCGCGTGCCACAACTACTGAGCCTGCGTGCCGCAACTGTAAAGGCCTGTGCGCCTAGAGCCTGTGCTCTGCAACAAGAAGCCACTGCAATGAGAAGCCTTCACACTGCAACGAAGACACAATGCAGCCAAAAAAAAAAAAAAAAAAAGAATACACTTTGCAAGCAATCAATTCTGGATATAGAGTGCAAAAGTTGGGAGGGAAGGGGGGGATATCTGAAGTCAGAAGATTCAGACACACAGCTTCAGATCAGAACTCCTTTCCTGCATTCAGCTCATGACTACTGACTTCACCTGGTTGTCATGGAAACATCAGTCTCTCATGGTGGCAAGGAGCACTTTAGAAAGCTTCACAGGCTACCATGGTAACACCAAAAAGAGTAAAGCTGCCTCCTCTCTTCAGCGGTGAGGAAGAAATGGACGAGACTGCTAGGAAAAGCAGGCTAGAAGGGACAGCCTCTGGAAAGCCTGGCTCTGACTTGAACTGAGGGAAATTAATTCAACTCAACAGATACGAAATATGTGCAAACAAAACAGTAATGAATGGGCTTCCCTGGTGGCGCAGGGTTGAGAGTCCGCCTGCCGATGCAGGGGATGCGGGTTCGTGCCCCGGTCCGGGAAGATCCCACGTGCCACCGAGCGGCTGGGCCCATGAGCTATGGCTGCTGAGCCTGCGCGTCCGGAGCCTGTGCTCCGCAATGGGAGAGGCCACAACAGTGAGAGGCCCGCGTACAGCAAAAAAAAAAACCAGTAATGAAAAAGACACATCTATGACTGGCTTCATCAAGCTATAACCATCTAGTAACAGAGTTTACAAAGAACTGTAAATAAAGTCAGAATAAGACCTACATAGGACCAAGAATACTGAAAAGGAAAATCAACTTCAACTAGGAAATCATCAGTCTTAAAGGACAGGATTTTGACCAGTAAAGAGGGGCAGGAAAAGAGAACAAGACAGTAGACATGGAAGTGGAAGAATTCAGGATATACTGAGAACTATGAGTAAAGAGACAGAAAAAGTGACACTTCCCCATGACTCCAAGGCTTTGGCTTCCACAGTGTTGCTGAGGCAGGTTAAGATTAAGATCAAGGGATCTGAAGCTAGACTGGACTGAAATCCCAAACTTGCTAACTGCATTATCGGGGGACAAGTTACTTAACCTTTGGGGTATCAGTTTCCTCATTAACAAAGTAAAGATAATAAAAGAATCTACTTCAGAGGGGTCGTTGTGAGGATTAAACAATTCAATACATATAAAATGATTAGAACAATGCCTAACCCACACCAAATCCTGCATAAACGTAAATTCTCATTAATTGTTAACCGCTCCACTTTTTGGTGCCAGGACAGCCTCTTCGCACTGTCCAAGTAATACTCCCCCCCACTTGATTTTTTCCAGTTGCAGCATGCAAGTTTCTTGGTTGCGGCATGCATGCAGGATCTAGTTCCCTGACCAGGGATCGAACCTGGGCCGCCCTGCATTGGGAGCGTGGAGCCTTACCCACTGGACCACCAGGGAAATCCCTGTCCAAGTAATACTTCCTGATTCGCACCAGACTCTTGAATAGAAAACAGGGGCTGTGACAGAATACCTCCAAGTTTTTAGCTCATTTCCCTTCCTTAGAAGCACCAAGACTAAAGGTTCATAGGTCACAGCCCTGCTTCCACTGGTAGCCCACAGAGCCTAAGAAAGAAGTAGGGTGAATCCCAATGTAAAGAACACAGCAGTTTAAAGAACAGGGAGGAATGCCACTGCCTTAGAAAAGAGAGAAGTGGAGGCTATAAGCCGAAAGTCAAGTGAAAAATCCCATTTAGAATTGAGGACTCGTGGGGAAATTCTAACTGCGCTGGGAACAGACCTGGGCAACAGTCTCATCTCTACTCCCACCTTAGCCACCATGCTCAGGCAGGAGGTTGAGGGAGGCTCCTTTACATTAGGCTGGGCCCAGAGGCTGTTCACTGCCCCTTCTCTCCACTCCAACCACCCTCTACAGAAGGATGAATAATAAGAAGGCACTGAGTCACACGCAGTGACACTGGCTGTTACCCACTAGACGTTGTCACCTTATGTAGGTTAAGACTAGAAAAGAAGTTGTCTTTGACATTCCCTTACTTCCACCCTTGTCTCTCTCCCAGCAAAAATCTACGCAAGCCTCTAAGAACAAGGAGCAAGGAAGAACTGAGGTGGAAGGACCCAAAATGCAGGAAGGCCAAAGCAGCTAGGAATGGGAGTATAAGGAAACTGAGCAGTGCGGGGGGCCCACCTGAGGGCAGGAAGCAAGGCCTGGGGGTACCTACAGTTTGAAGATGTTCAAGACTGCCATGAGGAGGCCTGGCCCATAGCCTCAGGAGGATGCATAAAAATGGTCTGCACTGAGGTCAGGTTGCCTTAGCAGCTGCATCAATAACTGCAAAGGACTGGGCCTTAGTCAGCTGCTCCTACCTGAAAATAACGTGGCCTCCTTCCCTTCTCCCAGGTCCAGAGAGCAAATTAGTACAGGGAAGGGGTAGGGGTGACAGTGGGTGAGACTGCACCAGCCTGGAAGTCCCTCCAGAGTCCCAGCGGCCTTTTATGCCACAAGTAGGTTTCAGGTACTTAACACTGCAGTGTAAAGAGCAACGTCATAAGCTAACCACTAAAAAACCATCATTCTGCTTAAAAGCCTTAACTGACAAGTTAAAACCTAGCAGCAATTATCCAAATTTTTAGCATGACAATACACTCTCAACATTCTGTTGCACAGAGACCAGTAAAGAATGGAGGAAGCCCACAGAGCCCTGTCCCTGAACTTCAGACCTTCTCCTTTTGGTTGGTCCCTAGTTGGTGAGCCAGGCTCTGGACTAGCCCCTTGTTCTAAGCCTTACAAAGCAGGCAGAGGAAGGTGTGCCCTCACCTTTGGAAGGGCCATGTGTGGAATACTCAGCTCCCTGGAAATTCATCAATCGGACTCAGGCCTGTGTTATCAAAGCCATTGGAAAGAAGAGTTGGGGGGACTGAAAGGGCAAACAATGACAGACTTAAGGCCTGGGGAGCCCTGATGTATAATGCCCAAACGCCTTTGGATATTGGACTGGATGTCTACTACAAAAAGGTCCAAAGGCGGGTACAGAGCTCAACAAAGTAAGAATGGTGAGCTTAGAAGGCTTCTCTGGTACTTAAGCTCCTCAGGATCACGAAACACCCTTAGAGCAAGGTGCAGAATGTGCTACTGTCACACTGCCATCTGGTGGAAAGACAAGATCTGTCCCCAGGCAGAGAGAGGGAGCCTGGAGGTCTGTCCACTAGGCAGGGAGGTTTGGAGATAATCAAGATAAAGACAGAAGGAGACCACGGGGCATAAAGACCACGGGAGTATAAAGCAGATACAGATGGCATGTGTGCCTTTTGTCTGTTTTTCTTTCTAAAGATCAGATATTTAAAAAATTAAAATAAAGAAAAGAAAACTTAATAGCATTACAAATATTTTATATCCCTAGAACCATTCGTGGTTTTGGCTCAGGAGAAGTTAACGTCAGACAGACACACCACTGGACCGAGACCACACATGGGCAGCCGCCGCCACAACCGTGGGACCTGCCTTTTGTACAAAGTTTATATATATATATATATATTTATATTTATGTACACAGACACAAGGGTATAAAATACAGTGAGAAGGACTCACGTGTGCCCAGCTGGGCCTGAGCCCACAGTCTCCAGAGGCACATGGAAGTGGTGGAGAGAAGCAGCCTCCCCTCCATCCTCCCACCCTGGGCCAAAGGAAGGACAACTACACAAAGGAAGATGGAAGATACCAGAAAGGTACCCCACCTTTCACTGAACTCCCGAATGCCCCTAAGACATCCAAAATGGCTGGCAGGAGAGATCATTCCCACACCTCCCAGCAAGATGTTGAGCCCACAGTAGCAGTTCTGGCCCCAAGCTAAGGTTTAAGGCAGGCTTCCCAACACACGTCTGTGCTATCTTCCAGGGCCCTTGTAGCAGCAAGCCAGCACTTTCAAGGTTCACTCCCTCAAACCCCAAAGTCCTCACAGACCAGAGGTCTTAAAGGTTTTCCGTGACAGACTGTACAGTAAAGGTACAGGCAGGCAAAGAGCGGTTAGTTCCTTCAGTTAATGCCCTATGGCCTTCCCAATGGGGGAGGAATCAAGAAATCAGTAAGAGGTGGTTGTAAAGGGCAAGGAAGGTCATCCCAGGAGACGATAAATACAGAGAAACAGATGTTCAATTCAAGTGCAGATTCTGTTCTCTTCAACTGGCAGCTTTGCTCACCAGAGTCCATTCCCACTGCGGCTGCGGTGGGCAGCTCTTCTTGGTGTCCTAGGGGGTCCCAGTTCCCCCACCGTCAATGTTCACACCCTCAGGATGGTTTGGTCCACAGAATGGAGAGAAGGGGCCATGGAAGGGTAGACGTGGAGAAGGGAGTGGCAGGACCCAGAGGCACAGGTAGGCAGTGGACTGCGCCACTAATTACCTGTGGCATGGAGAAGATGTAAACGGGAAGCCGGAGGAAAGAAAGTTAACTGTGAACACTGAAATGAGCTGGGCCTTGAGACTCACATGGTTTGGCGGGTAAAGAGGCTGGAAAGCTGGAAGCACTGGGAGGCGATTGCCTGGGAGGCGAGGTTCAGGGCCGGACTCAGAGCTGGAACAAAGAGAGACAAGGGAGTTAGCACAGAGCATTCCTGCCTTCCAGGCCCGACCCTTCTCTCCCTTTCCCAAGTCCAAGCCTACCCGTCAAAGCCGCTGGGTTCAGGGCCCCCAAAGGAACTGCTCCATTCAGTTGCAAGGCAGCAGCTTGGGCAACAGCAGCAGTGGTCGGCAGCTGGATTCCAGAGCCTCAGAGGAAAAGACGAGGTTAAGTCCTAACCCTTGATGTAAAATTCAACGCCATGTTCTTCACTCTGCAGAGAAGCCCTACCTTCTGCCAATTTGGCCATGAGCTGCAAACGTCCACCCGCTGATCCCAGATCCAGATCCTGGTCTCCATCAGGAAAAGTGATGTCTGTGCCACCATCCAGTCGCTCGGTCACATGGCCAACCCTCATAGGCCGACCAGCAAGCTCAAAGCCATTCAACTGTTCCAGGGCCCGGCGGGCACACTCAGAGTCAGAGAACTACAAGAAACCCAGGTCATATCAGGTACCTCCTGGCCACAGACATGCTCTCAAAGCCCCACTAATACTCTCTCGTCCTACTGTCCCATGAAAATTGCATGCTCACTGTGGCTCAAACTTTTCTTTCCCAGGGAATGTGACCTAAGATCCCCATGCCCGCAAATAGTTCTCTAAAAAAGACCTTTTCCAGCTGACTCAAGGGCAATCGCTTTTCAATCTCCAGCTCCACTGAGAACCTAACAGTGCATCATTTGTAGGGAGCCCAGCCTGATAGGCTGTTTCACAAATGGACATATCAAATGGAAGTAAGACAGGCGGAGATCCAAGACTCCTGAGCTTTAATTTCAGCCCTCAGGACTAGTAAGTTTCAGTCCTTAGTCAAGAACCAGGAACGTGGAACTCCAGAGCCCAGGCTCAGGAAGGTGCACACCCTGGTACTGAAAGCGAGACTGCACCCCCACTCCCACCCCACCCCAGTGCGGCTGACTCTGGCCCACTGGCCAGAAGGCCTCTACTCTCTCATCCCTTCCAGCAGCAGCACTAGCAGCAGCCTGGCATAAAGAGGATTCCCAGTCTGCTGTTTATGTGTCAAGGGTGTTGACCTAAAAGGCAGGAACACAAGGGCAAAAAGGCCCCACAGAAGCCTTTCTGCATCTGAGACACACCGGGAGCTAGAAAAGGTACTTGCCACCATGAACAGCACAGCTGGCTTTATTTACTCTGGTATTACCTGTCCTAGGGCCTGGCATGTGGTACTGACAGTTCCTAGGCAGGTGGTATAGGTGGCTTGCTTTTACCAGATACTTCTGAGATGAGCAATTCCCACGGTAGAACACAACCTACCTCCCCTCTGCCCTGCAGGCAACTGGGGGGGTGTATGCTGCCTAGATTGAGCCCAGAAAATATCAGCTTCAATTAGACTTTGTGGCTGGCAGCCAGTCCTAGCCTGGAGTCACATGGGGCTAGAAGAACCAGTTATGGGAATTGGAAACAATTTTGTTGGAGTGTCAGGAAAAGGTGAGACTTGCCCACTATTAGGTGGCCTTACTGTTTTCCCTATAGTGGTATTTAAATATAAAGATATTTCTCAATGGGGAAACTGCTTCAAACTGGGTAGGACCAGAGAGAAGTATATACCTTCTTATTCCCACTCCATCATGAAAATATACCAATTCTATAAAGCACATCTATAAAGGCCCGTACCTAACCTCCCTCATGCCCCCAACCGCTTAGCTGCAGCCTGGAATCGTTACTATTACCCAGAGAGCAAGCTGTAGCACCAGGGAAGCTGGTTGACCTCCTGGACACCCCATACCAGTGCCACTGACAGAGTGTAGGAGCAAAGCCATGATCTCAAGCAATGCACTCATCTCAAGGGGCAGAAGGCTAGTCCAAGCTTCAGGCACCAGGGTTTATGGGTCATTTAGACAGTTCCTATGGGAGGAGGATGAAGCTAAGCTGCAAAATCAGACAAGTGGACAAACCTAAACTAAAATTAAAAAGTTGAAGACTAGAGACTCACCGTAATAAAACCATAACCTTTAGAGCGGCCTGTATCTGAGTCCTTCATCAGGACAATATTATCAATCTGCAGAATAGAGAAAAATAATCAATAATCTTTTGGCTAAGCCACACCTTTGATCTTTCCTACCCAAACTGTTCTATTTTTTTGGCCATGTGCAGCATGTGGCACATGGGATCTTAGTTTCCCAACCAGGGATCAAACCTGCGCCCCCGAAGTGGAAGCATGGAGTCTTAACCACTGGACCGCCAGGGAAGTCCCCTACCCAGATTGTTCTAAATACCTCTAACTTTCTAACCAACCCATTACAGCTCTCCAAATCATTTTAAAAATGAGATAAAGCCCATCACTTTCCCAAACACTTTTTCTGACTCATCTTACTTCATATGGACCCCATTATTTGATTTCATGGTGCCTAATTTGTCTCCTGAGCAGTATGAATACAGAGATGGAGCCCAACTCCTCCAGCATGGACCCACATGGCCATTGTTAAACACGCAATGGGTTAATCATGGTCAGACAGAACGAGAAGGTACACTCGCCCTCCCCACTTTTTCCAATTCCCTTCAGAGGTTTCCCTCACTTTCTACTCACTTTGCCAAAGGGCTCAAAGATGCCCCGGAGCATGTCCTCGGTGATATTGAAGTGCAGGGAGCCCACGTAGAGGCGCATTGGTCCACCACTGCCCTTCTGCAGGTTGTTGGCCATGGCTGCCAGTCGGTTTTTCTCAGCCTGTGGAAGAAGGAAATGATGGGTCATGCCCCACACCTACCACCATTATCTCCATCTTCTTATGTCCATTTCTCAGGCTGCTCACCTGTGAGGCCTGTACAATGATAGGCACTCCTAGCAGCCGCTGTCCGGTCAGCCCAATGGCAAGTGGCACAGACTGGATCTCACAGAATTCCACATAGGCAATGCCCTTAGAACGACGTGAGTTCCGATCTGAGATGATACGTACATCTCGAACCTATCCAGGGCAAAAAGAAAATCCTGAATTGGGCATAAAGGGGGATGGATAGAAGACAGGCTTCTCAGAGACAACTAAGAGGGGGAAGAGGTTTACCTTGCCAACAGCCGAGAAAAAGTCCTCCAGGTCCCGAGGCCGAATGCGGGCAGCTAACTGCATACAGAACACCGTGCGGGCATCCCGCTCCTCAGGACTCAGATTATCAACTGGCTCCCTAAAGAGTGAGCAAAATCGTCGAGACCCTCCCTGCCAGTACATGGTCATCATTCTTCAGCTACCCTCAAGTACTACACATTCCTGTGGTTTGGCTCAAACCGCTTTTTATTCATAACTCACAATCCCTAAAAGAGTGCTCATTGTCACTCACCTGACTGGGCTCTTCTCCCGGAAATGAGGACTCTTACTGTGTCCATACCTACGCCTACGGAACAGAGAACAATCAAACTGAAAACCGTGTCACCCACCTTTATCCACACTGGCCCAGTGCTGGGTCTTCCACCATGAGAAAACCAGATTACAGCACCTCATCGCACATGCCAATTCTGAGTATCACCCCTCCAGTAACTGGGTCTCCTGCCTACCCCAAAACATGATACAAAGGTGATCTTATAAGCAAAAGGTGATACCCAGTGGCAAGCGGTGGACTCCTGTAGCGCACACGATCCTCACGACGTCGGTCTCGACTTCGTGACTCACTACTATGTCGACGTTCCCAGCTACGGCTGCGGTGACGACGCTGCCGATCTCGACTCCGGCTCCGACTGCTTCTCCGCCTATGACGGTCTCGACTACGACTGTGGACGGCAATGACTGTTAAGCTCCTTAAAGAACAATCCAACCTTTCTGGCCTTTAATGTATAGCTTTCCCTGGTATCTTTCCATTTATAATTCTCAAAACCCAAGCGGCCCCAGAATGACTGACCTGCGTTTTCTATCCCTGCTTTTACTATGGCTCCGACTCCTCTTCTTCCTGTGAAAGAGAGCATACACTCTTACTACTGAGGTTTCATCACCTCTCCCAAGGATAAGAAATGACACTAAAGCAAAGGTGAAACAGAAAGCAGTGAAAGACCAAAGCCTAGAAGACAATATGGCAGAAGTTCACAGCAATGGCATGACATCAGTTTACACAGAGCCCTGAATGCTGTCAGGCATCTGAAATGGCCATTTTCCCCCACAAAACCAAGCAAAAGCTCATGTTTCCAAATCAGAGATCCTCTTGCTATTTTACTCAAGTGAAATACTACATCGACGCTAGGACTGATCCACAAGTCTATCCACAAATCTACACTGGCAAGCGAAGACTAGAAGATCATTAAGCCAGGTCACCATCATTCCCATGACCCAGTGGAGCCATTACTAAAAGTCAGAAGTCTTACCAGCAACCACCTCCCTGTTCTGGCTGTTTCTATAATGGACACAGTTGCTTCCCTTCCTCAAGCTGCCAACCCATTTTCCTCAGGCCACACTCACCTGCCTGCCTCCCCACTGGCGCTGCTCCCACTGGTGCCACTGCCACTGCTGCCGGTACAGCTGGTGCTGTTGGTGGTGTTACTAGGGCTCTCCTTTTCAACCTCGTTAGTTTGCTGCTCATCCTGAGGGGTTCGCCAGGAAAATGACACAAGGTACCAGGTGGCAGACACACAGATTCCATTGGGCAAAGAAAGAAGTGGACAAGGAAGAAAGCTCATGAAATCGAAGCTCTCAATCATCTAAACAGTTTCTAAGCACCTGGATCTCCTAACAAAAAGAATAAGAGAAGAAGGAAGGAAACTACCCAAAAAGATCAGATTTTGAAGTCAAACCTTTAGCTACCCCAACATCTGTTCCACTAACATTTCCCTGGAGAGTGAGAAATGAGAGTTATGTCTGAGATACACTGACCTTCTACTGTGTCACTGAGAGCTGTGAGCAAAGCACTGGTTCCCACCGCAACTTCATGTCCCCTCCACCCCCAGTTTTTGGGGCCCTTTCTGTAAGCATGGCCCTTGAGTATCGGTCTCCAGCAGAGCTTACTAAAAGATTATGCCTTGAGCTTCCCTGGTGGCACAGTGGTTGAGAGTCCGCCTGCCGATGCAGGGGACACGGGTTTGTGCCCTGGTCCGGGAGGATCCCACATGCCGCGGAACGGCTGGGCCCGTGAGCCGTGGCCGCTGGGCCTGCGCGTCCGGAGCCTGTGCTCCACAACGGGAGAGGCCACAACAGTGAGAGGCCCGTGTACCGCAAAAAAAAAAAAAAAAAAAAAGATTATGCCTTTTATGAAAGCCACTGCACATAATAAACAA
Organism: Grampus griseus; assembly: GCF_964374135.1. NCBI lineage: Eukaryota > Metazoa > Chordata > Mammalia > Artiodactyla > Delphinidae > Grampus > Grampus griseus. The sequence goes on along the minus strand of NC_139018.1, from coordinate 74,550,271 downwards.
ACAGGGAAAGAAGATTCACAAAACGTTGAAACTGATGATCCACAAGTGCTTTTCCTTACCAGCCCAATTCCAAGAGTGAGATGGGGAATCTTACCTCCTCTTTTTTATAGGGAGCCTCCAGCATGGCCTCAATCACTATATCAAAGTCATCGGATGCCATTGTAGCAGATCTGAGAAGAGGACATCAATACATAAGAACCTCATTTATATTTTTCCTCCCCTTCCAGCACCCCACATTCCCTCCCCCCTCCAAGAAACAGACTTCAGGATATACAGTTCTGTTTCTTGAACTCCAAAGGTACCTTACCCGTTGTTGTTTACCCTATGTTTATTTTTGTACCTTACAGATCTGAACGAGTTCTGCTTTGTGGCTTAGAAAAGGTCAGGGGTCTAGAAGAAAACTGAATATCTAGGTAGAGACAAAATACAATATAGACCCTGTCCTGTGAAAAGAAAATGTTGGTACTCAAAATTACTATTTATTTTACAACGGACACTTGGCCTCCATTCTACTGTTCAAAATTCTGAATAAATAATTGGTTTAAACATAAATTGGCACATATTTCCAATAAAAAGGTAAGAACGCATGACTAAAAATTAGGAGCAAGAGAAAGCAATACCAGAATAATGCAGATTAGTCCTAAGCTTTTCCCCACACCACCGCCCAACACAAATAATGAGGGGATTCATCATTAAGCATTTTCTGTACAATACCGACCAGAGTTTGGGTAACTCAGAAAGACCATGATTAAGATAGGCTTAACCAGTCTCACTTTGAAGCCTTTCTGTCTAGGAAGGTACAGTAGGACTTCTCGCCTACCCCAAGCTTTCACATCTAGCAATGGTCTTTCCCAAGTCTGTCCACCACAGGTCTATAAGTAAAAAAAAACAGAAGACACCAGCAAAATCAATAGGATAAATTATTCAGAAATTACTGGTCTGAAATTATCAATATACATAACACGGATGAATCTCAAAATAATTATGCTGAGTGGAAGGAAACAGGTTAAAAAAAGCATACATACTGTATGATTTCATTTACATAAAATTCTAGAAAATGCAAACTAACCTGTAGTGACAGAAAGCAGACCAGTGGTTACCTAGGGCTAAGAATAGGTGGGAAGGGGCTCGGATGAAAGGATTATAAAAGGGCATTTTGGAATTTGGGGGGTGATGGTTTCATGGGTGTTAACTCATATCAAAACACATCAAACTGTACACTTTAATGTGTACGGTTATATTTTATATCAATTATATCTTAATAAAGCTGAAAAAAAACTAATCTAAATACTTTCTATACAAGGAGGTTAATCATAATTAGACTTTCCATATCCTCAAGAGCTTCGTCCTCTTTAAAGCAGCTAATGCATCATCCAATCATGCTGTCTTGGTTGCCCTCAGAGTCCATAGCCTATTTTGATGATTTAATAAAAGTAATCATTATATCAATATCTATCATTTATAGTACCTAATATTGCTCGGCACTATGCTAAACATGTTACAGAGATAAGATTCTTGGAAAGAGCCAACCAATAAAACTTACTTGGAGCCAAATTTAAGGCTTACAATGGAAACCAAACCAAAATAAAATAGGTGTGTCTAAAAACCAGTGAACTCAATCTCTTATACTAACACCTTACATTTATTTAACAATCAATGGTAACATATGCTACAAGCAAATACTGGATCTAATGCACAGATGAGGGACTTCCGTGGTGGTCCAGCAGGTAAGACTCCGTGCTCCCAATGCAGGGGGCCCAGGTTCGATCCCTGGTCAGGGAACTAGATCCCACATGCATGCTGCAAGTAAAAAGCCCATATGCCGCAACTAAAGATCCCACGTGCCTGAACTAAGACCCGGCACAGCAGAAAGGAAGGGGGGGGGGGAGAGGGAAGAAGGAAAGAAGGACGGAAGAAAGATTTTAAAAATGCACAGATGAAAAAACTGAGGTTCTGTGAACTGCCCAAAGTCACAAAGCTCAAATGGAGGAGCTGACCCTTGATCATAAATCTTCCGACTCTTAAGTCTAATATTCTAACAGGTTACTGATCTCTCATGTGGTTTATAATTTAAACCCTAAAGGAAATTTAAAAAAGAAAAGTACACAACTTACCAAGATGTCTATTTTTAAATATATACTGACCTGAAGAATTAATGTTCTGATAGATATATCAAAAGAATCAGTCCCATTAGTCACACCTATTGTGTGGCTTACAGATACTCAGCGTGTAACAGTATATGCTACAAAACATTAGAAACCAGGCTGACTTTAATATATGCTATCTGATTTTAATATATCCCAGCATATATCTTAACATATGCTACTGTGGGAAAAAACGGTTCTAAAAGTAAGTTTTTGATCTACAAGCTCTGTTCCTTTCATTCATTTTTTTTTTTTTGCACTACGCGGGCCTCTCACTGCTGCGACCTCTCCCGTTGCGGAGCACAGGCTCCGGACATGCAGGCCCAGCGGCCACAGCTCACGGGCCCAGCCACTCCACAGCATGTGGGATCTTCTCGGACCGGGACACGAACCCGTGTCCCCTGCATCGGCAGGCGGACTCTCAACCACTGCGTCACCAGGGAAGCCCCTTTCATTCATTTTGGCTGCCAAATCTATACAAATTTTCTAAGTGTCATAACGCTTCTCTTTTACAGTCTGCCTTTAACTCTCCAAATGAAATGCTTCAAGAACTGCTCTTTGTTGAGTGCTAGTACAGCATAGGGATAACTTAACACCAAAAAAAACTTTCATGTAAGTTGACAAATGAACCCCTTCCTATGGAATAAAGTTTTCAGACTTCAGAAACAAATGAATGAATCTATTTAAGCACAGACATATATAACACCAGCACACTTTGAAACTTGCAATCTTGCTGGGTTTAGTCTTTCTAGATGTCCTAAAAACAGAATGTCCCAAACACTATGTGCTTTCACGTTGGGAGTTTTCAAACTCTTTGAGTCCTAACTTATGGATCAAAGTCCACTCAATCCCATACATTAAAATATTATAGTGCTTTCTTCCAACCCTGCTTCAAAAACTACGTTAGAGGCCCATAATCACGGCACTACGTGGACCTTGTCATAGCACAAACAAGACCCAAGCCAGCACTTAGGCCCCACTGCCGCGGGGGCAAAGGAGAGTGAAGAACCACTGTCAGCCCCATCAGGCAGAATTCACCAAACGCTGGAGTCCCAGGGGTGATGGTAGCGCCATCTCCTGGGTCGGGTAACTGAGCTGGGCACAAACATCTCCAAACTGAGGACAGCTTAATTAAGAAAAAACAATGAGAAAGATAAAAACATTCCCCATGTTGTGTAACAGCCAAGGCCACGCTTCAAAAAATGGTCCTACAAGTTACCGACAGGCAGCATCTCTGCGAGGGCCAGTGTCCCGATTCTAAACCCTCGTATGTGGCCCCATTATGCTCCTTTACCGCCACAGGATGTGTGGGCACAGTGGCCAACATACTGAACATGAGTCTTTGAGAGGCTGAAGATTGAGGAAGAAGCCTCAATTCCCTCATCTCTGAGTGGTGGCACTAGGGGCTGAAAACGGATCCCACATGTCCTCTCAGACCGTGGTGGGTCGATGCTCCCTCCACAGTGTGGGACACCCTAAATGTCAAGGCTGCGGGGACCTGGAAAGAGATCAGTCATTGGGACCCTTGAAACAGCATCTTCATCGCTAAAGGATGTAGCCACGAGGGTGCCGATGGACTACAGTTAGGTAGCGAACACTTCCAGATCAAAGTAAACAAAAAATGTTTTTAATTTTAAAAGTTTGCCCAATTCTGCTCTTGACGCCATTTTCTGCCTGTGACGTCAGGGGGAGGCGCCGTGCGACAACGTCACGCATAGGTGACGTTTCGGGGGGGACACGGTTTCGGGGTTTCTTACCAGTTCCGGGTCCCCGCAGGGTGGGGGGGGGTCCCGGTTCCCTTCGTTCCTTTGGGTGTGTCGGGGGACGCGAAGCACGACTCCCTTCCAGAGACTCAGCAGTAAGAGCCCCACTACAACTGGAGCTGCTCCTCTTCCCGCAAAATGGCGGCAGCTCCGCTGTCTTCCAGAACCTTTCCCAATCTGCGCAGGCGCCGAAACATTCAGGTGGCGGAATTAATCTCACGGGTTTCGCGGCAACACTCCAAAGTACAGATTTTCATTGGCTAAAATCTGAGCATGGGTGGAGCCAAGCTCAAAGGTCTCTTAGCAACCAACAAGTTCCCATTGATTGGCTAATCTTTCCGAGACTCAGGGAAAGCAGAAGCGTCCTTAGGTATCCGCCTATCGCTCTCTCATTGGTTAAATGACTTGCGGAAGGCGGGGCAACCGGGCAGAGAACCGGAGAAAAGGACCCCCCGACTCGCTCCCGGTTCTCATGTAGACTAGGCTAACACCGCGGAGGAGCCTATTGACGTCCTTGGCCGTCCCCACTCAGATTTGCCGAGGAGCTCACGTCAGGCTTCTCTGGGACAGCTTTCTGGAGAGCAACTGCATTTGCTTCCCGTGGGGAGGGATGCTGGGCTGCCCATCCCCATTGTGTCATACAACCCTCCCAACCGCTGTCTCGTTTCCTCGGCGCCTGGATCTCATGTGACTGTCACAGATTTGTCTTCTTCCGCATTCTGCCTGGTCCTACAGCTCATATACCTTCAGTTCAAATCAGTGCCCCACACACCTCCCACCGCAAGGGTAAACTTGAGGCAGTTTCTCAGGTGACTCTGGGTGCAGCAGTACTCAGCCCTCTAGCCAGAAAGAGAAGTCCACCCTCACGTTGCAACGTCTTCCAGAACCCCCAGAGCCTTCAGCTGCCTAATACAGCTGCCAGAAAGATAGCTGGTTATAACATGGAGAGGGCCATGGAGTCACAGGAAACGTGTTGAGTCCTGATTTGAATACTAACTTTATATCATTGTACCAATTCAAATTCCTCTTCTGTAAAATGTAGAATAGGACTAGATTATCTCTTAGGACTTCAAACTCTAATCCTATGATTTTATTCAAATAAAAAAAGTGGCTTCTTGCTGGTGAAGCCTGGATGACTTCCAGTTTCTCTCCCAAGAGGTAACAGAGGAGCTGGCAGTACAGCAGTTCAGGAAGGTGGAAGGGAAGCTGGCTTCACTCACTACCCTATCTTTCTCCATGGCAACAAACTCTATGCCTCCTCCCCCAGACAAGAGCCTAATCACAGGTCCTAATGGACAAGACCTCTCTGTAGCTGGTCAGAAAGCCTATAATTGGGAGTCCAAGAGTCACCACTAAGCTGCTTAAATAGGAAATAAAGCTAGGCCCCTTCAAGTCTTGGATAAGAGCATCGATCTGAATATGTGTAAGTAATGGGTGGAGAAGCAGAGGCAGGGGGCAGCAGAGTTGGAGCAGGAAAGGCCATAACCTCACTTTATTTGTATTTCCTCCTTACACAAAATCATCAAAATAGGAACAGAGATGGGCAGAGAAAAGGGCTGAAAAGTTGTTCAATCCACATGTTCTCAGGGCTATCCCAGGGAGCACTTGAGGCTCAGTGCCTGTTGGAGTAGCCACAGATTCAACATGAATTCCTCATGCCCTGGCCTGAAGTCTTCACAGATTGGTGGCGTGAGCCCTGCAATTCTCATCCTTTGCCCATCTTGATGTAAGGCAGGAAAGTGGACTGAAATGCTCCTCTCTGATGGGCAAGGCAAATCAGAGCCCATGGTGTACTGCACCTTCTGTGCTACAGGAGCAGAACCTGAAGCTGCTTCCAAGGTTCTAGACACCTGCAGGCAGGGCTAGAGGCCAATGGTGTAAGAGCGGCCTGTGGGGTTGTGAATAGCAGAACAGACTGGTGCTGTCACAGCCCACTCATACCACACCTTCTTGGAATTGCTGCATCGCCAGAAACGCACACAGATGGTCTGGCCTTCACGCACGGTAATGGGCTGCTGTAAGAAGAAAGACATGGAGGTTCAGGGTGGAGCTAATGAATTTTATGTGGCAATGTACTAAGCTAGGTGTGGAGATAAAATGATCAAATGACGTTCCAACCCTCATGAGGTTTATTTGAAGTCTATCGGAACAAATAATCAGAAATGAACAGACACTGAACAAATAATCAAAAGTGGGATGAACACTGTGAACAGGGATAGGGTGCTATGAAAACACCTATGAAAGTTAACACTAACCTAGTCTACAAGGTCAGGGAAAATTATCTGACAACAAGAATGTTTAATGAGACTTGGAAGATAAGTCAGCTGAATCAAGAAATGAGCCAAGAACTTTACAGGCAGAGGACAAAGGTGTGAAACCGCGAGGCAGGAAAGAACATGGGGCATTAGAGGAACCAAAAGAAGGTCCATAGGACTGAAGCAATGTAATCAAAGGACAGTGGCTGAAAAGGCAGGCAAAAACTAGATCACACCAAGTCTAACAAAGATTTAAGACCTTATTGTAGGGCAGTGGAAAAACATCGAAGGGTTTTAAAAGGAGAGAGATAGGATCAGATTCATGTTTTTAAAAGATGACTCTTGCTCCAGGTAGAGAATGGACAGAAGAATAGCCACAGTAGGCGTGGGAAGCCAGGCAGAAGGCCCCTGCAGATATCCCAACATCTACAACAGGATCCAAGAGCACGTGAGAGCAGTAGAACATGGGTCACAGACAAGCATCATCCTGGGAGAAGGGAAGGGGCAGAACACCAATGACAATAGTTACTCTTTAACCCAAGGAGCCTTAAAGGTGATTCCTACCTTAATGGGGAAGAGGATGGGAAACCATGAAAACATCCCAGGAGAGTGAGTCTCTGGACGGATACCTAAGTGGACAAAGTAATTTAAAAAACTGAGTATAACTGATTCACTTTGCTGTACACTGAAACACAACATTGTAAATCAACTATACTCCAAAAAAAATTTTTTTAATTAAAAATTAAAAAAAAATTGAGGTCTCCATGACTCTGCTTTTTGCCTAGATTGAGGAGAATCTCTTCTGTGAACACAGAAACAAGTAATCAAAGATCCCCATTCACTGATTCCTGGGTTCCCTGTGACTCTAAATGAAACATGTACATACGCTACCCGAAACATGTACATACACTGCCCAGGTAGCATACTCTTATACTCCCCATCTACTGCCCTAAACACTTACTCAGAGTGATGTCCTGATAAAGCACAGTCTCAAAGTAGCCTGCAAAGCCATGCAGCACTGTGTTCACCTCCACGGGAAACTCCAAGGTGCAGTAGCGGTTGTTGTCAATCATAGGATCTGTCAGGGAAGAGCGGTGTGGGTGATGAGTGGCCAGAAACCCTAGACAACTTGGTAAAGCATGAGCAGGAACCAGGAAAGGAAGCCCTGATAGAGACCAGATAGAGCAGACTCAGGACAGCAAGGGAAGAAACCAGGAGGGTGAGCTCTCACGCAACCAGTCAGAGGACAGCCATGCAGGAACCCACCTCTGTTGGGATGGCTGAAGGTAAAACAGGGCTGGGGCGCAGACAGCTGGTGGAAATTGTGCAGTCGTACCACATAAGGCATTTCAAACTGGGCCTATCCCGAGAGAGAACAAGATCTGGAGAAGACAGGCAAGAGCTACCTAATTCCCCAGGGAATGCAGCTCAAGCTTTAGGGACACAGACAAAGATAAAAACACAGGGACTTCCCTGATGGTCCAGTGCCTAAGACTGCGCTCCCAATGCAGGGGGCCCGGGTTCCATCCCTGGTCAGGGAACTAGATCCCACATGCTGCAACTGAAGATCCCAGCACGCGGCAACGAAGATACCATGTGCCGCAACTAAGACCCGACGTAGCCAAATAAATAAATATTAAAAAAAAAAAGAAAAAGAAAAAGATAAAAACATAGTTTCACTTCAACTGCTTTCCCACATCCCCAACTCCTTCACCTCTTCATCTTCTCCAGTGGAAGAAAACACTTATGCTGACAGAGAAAAAGAAAAGGACTAAAGAGAAAAGAGTCCTCCAGAAGAGAGTATCTCTTTACCTCAGGGTCGCGGTCCTTTTCCCGACAGGCTCGGACCTCATTGTACAGCTTGGAGGAGGAGATGGGAGCTAGAAAGGAGGTGTACTCCCCAGGGATGCTCACGCCATCATCTGCAGAGCGGGAGAGTCACATTACTTCCCAAGGGATGGAAATGGCGCGTCTGTACTGAAAGCCCAGACCTCCCATATCAAAATAGACCCAGGCAGCTCCATGCTATCACATTCCCAGGCCAACCTGCTCCTAACTCCTGCCCTGAGGGATTCTACTTCTAGGTTAATTTAGAGTCACACAAGAGTAAAACTGGAAGGAACCCAAGGTATTTTAATCTAGTGGTTCTTAACTTTCTTTCCTTTAAGATCCTAATGAAAGCTAAGCCCAAAGTACATATGTCAGCTTAGGAAGTCTACAGATCTCCGATTAAGAGTCTCTGCTCTGGTCCACTCCCCTCATTTTACAGATGTGAATACCGAGGTTCAGAGAAATTGCTTCATTTGCTAAGGGCACTGACCCAAGTCTGCCCTGCCTTCCCTAAACTTTGTAACCTCCTCTAGGCTGCTGCCACACCCACCCTTCCCCAGTCCCGTCCAGCCTTCCCAGTTGATAATCCAATCCCCTTACTCAGTACACCCCAGCCTGGAGGCACCTTTTAGGAAGTGCTGGGCTCCATCCAGGCATTCCGGTGACAGCTCATTATCAGCGAAGGACCCCAGAAGCTCACTGACAATGATATCCGCTTTCTCTGGAGCCACCCACTCCCGCATGTCCGATGAGACTACTGTCACCTGGCTTCCCCATTCTTCAAACTGCCAGTTCTCCAGCCTAAAACAGAGATGATACAAGTGAGGATAAGATAAGAAAAACTGACACTGGGGACAAACTTCCCAGCAAAAAAGGTTGCTACTCACGTCACCACAGCATTTGGGTTCTTCTCCACAGCGTACAGCTTTATCCGCCGGTCAGCCTGCTTGGCTGCCCTCAGGGAAGCATTCACCAGGGGCCCCCGGCCTGCTCCCAGCACCATCAGCACTCTAAGAAAGAGAGGGAAGAGTCAAGCTGACTCTGCATGTAGAGAGGCAGGCATGCAAATCTCTGGAATCATGGGGAGAGCACTCACTGGACATTGGTGTCCTTCTCTTCCTCTGGCACTCGGTCTAACAGACATTTATAGATGGCCTGGGGGAACAAGGGAAGACCTCATGGCTATAATGCCATCCTCACCCAGGTCATCCTGGCCCTGTGCTTGACCCCATCTGGGACCCATACTGTACCTGCTGGTATTGAGAGTATTTGATAGGGTCCTTTTCAAACACTTCGTATGTCTGAGATTCCAGATTATCCATCAGTGGCTGATGAATGAGAGGAAAAAGGCAAAGTAAGTTAGCCAGTTTCTGGCAAGGACAATGCACCAGAATACCAAAACCTTCCCACTGCCTCCTGAGCTCTGATAGGATTTTAGGGCACCTGCTCTCAAGAGACATTTCCTCCCCCCACCTCCCTCCTCTCAGTGTACTCCAGACCCACCTGGAGTGGGGATTGCAGGTAGTCTTCATAGCCCTTGGCAAAGAGTTCGTAGGCATTGGGTGGAGGTCGATTCTGGCTCAAGTATTCCAAGTACTGGAGGTAGGAGCAGAACTCTTTCTCTGAGTGGTGGTTGGTGCCTGTGATGATGAACTGCACCTCCAACTGTGAGAATAAGTCAGACCATCAGACACAGTCCTTGTACCAAGAGGATATTATTATGGTTTATGGCCAAAGAGCTCTAGCATAAAATAAGGCCCAGATCACCAAATACCAACAAAAGCATCAAGAGCCCTCCTATGCCACATACTCATCATCCTGGCTCAAGAGGCCCATGGATTGTTGCTATAACTTCTTTTTTTAATTTTATTTAATTTATTTATTTTTGGCTGTGTTGGGTCTTTGTTGCTGCGTGCGGGCTTTCTCTAGCTGCAGGGAGCCGGGGCTACTCCTCGTTGCAGTGCACGGGCTTTTCCTTGCAGTGGCTTCTCTTGTTGCAGAGCACAGGCTCAGTAGTTGTTGTGCACGGGCTTAGTTGCTCCGCAGCATCTTCCAGGACCAGGGATCGAACCCATGTGCCCTGCACTGGCAGGCGGATTCTTAACCACTGCACCACCAGGGAAGCCCTTTTGCTATAACTTCTTAAATGAAACTTTCTGCAAAGTTTTCATGAGATCTGGTTCCTTTTGAAATGTTTCTGGGCCCTCTACTGCTATTTGCGTTTTTGCGTCCAAGACCAACTTTGCCGAAATTGCTCTCCAGAAACTAGAGGGGCAAAGAACCCCACAGAGGGAAAAAACAAAATAAAACAAAGAACACCCCATCATACATATGTGAATAAGGCAAGAGGATTAGCTGCAGCACCTTTAGAACCCTTCTACTACACACCTTGAGGAGTCGGAAGATCAGCCTCTGGTGCATCTTAGAAAGAACAGGAAATCCCTTCTTATTGGTCAGGAAAATGCTGGTGGGGAGAATGGCTGCTTTGATGGGCTCCCCAAGCCAACGATCAATGACATGATTAGATGGGAGGTCAGCACCAATTTCGAGAGCTACACAAGGGAAAAGAAAGACCTGTAAATCACTGATAGGTCAGAAGCCTTTCCTTGCTCTTTTGTGCAAGATCTGTCTACTCCTTAAGAGCAAGGCAGACCTAAGGCACAGAGAAAGTAGCAAAACTGCCCAGCAGACAAGTGTACATGAGACCCCTGATTTTTGGTCACAGAAGGTCAGAGAATGATAACGTATCCCAGGATATTTGTGGACTTACCCACCGCAATCCTCTTGCTATAATCACACAAGGTCCGGAAGTTGTGCCACCTGTCCAGAGTCAAATACAGAAAAATACAGTCAGATACATATGGTCCACCAATCACCATACCTCAAGGAGACCTTCCTACAGGTTCCACTCTGTACTTCCCTCCACCCTAGCCTTCGCCCTGGTACAGCAGCAAAAGGAGACATACCACATCCATGTCTTCTCCTCTCCACTGTACTCCTCTGTGTGTGAAGTTGGCGCATTCTCAATTATATCATCTCTCAGGTCCTCTGGTGCCACCAATGGCACCCGCATCCAGAACTGCACATGAACAATAAATAGGTTCTGTACCCTATTTAGAACTGTTTTGAACTCATTGGGTCCAGAAAGCTTCCTTCAACTAAAAAGATCTTGATCCAGATTTCAAATTACTCCCTTTACATGCTTTTCCCAATTTGTGATTATATGTATGTGTACATGTATCTTGTGCATATCCTTAAGTAAGTATCTGCCTTGTCTTCTATCTGAATATTCTATATATTTTATAACTCTCTGCTTACCACTTTTAGTTGTGGGTAGGCAGTACTGACATTTCAATTCTGCCAAATCCACCTTTTACTGAATGGCTAGGAACAAGAAGATACTTAGCACAGCCTGACTACCATACTATGCAGCAGGAAAGGAGGCCCTCAGCCATACCATGGAGGAGTGGTGGCCAGTGTGGATGTGGTTGGTCAAAACTCTCGCCAAGTTTGTGTTATCTTCCTGATTTAGGGGCAGCAGGAAAGCTGGAAGACCCAAATATGCCCCAAAATTCAGCTCCTGTAACATAGCCTGGAATGGAGATCAAGAGAAAAAAGTTAAGAGCAAGCAATTCAAATAGCTTTAACTGCATTATATTAGATTTACTAAATTACGGAGGGGGAAAATACTACTCTCCCCATCCAGCTTGTTTACAGACCTGATCTTTAAAAAAATTCATTGAAGAGGTCAGTCTTACCGCCTCGGAGTTCCTGCGGATCTTTTCCACTTTTGAGTCTGGACGAATCCATGGAGAAAGCTTTCCCACAATTAGTGTATTCCAGTCTGCACTCCCCCACCCAAGAAAGACAAAGACTGAATGAGGTTCAGAACTTTACTCATTCAATTTCTAGTTCTTAACAGGGACTAGAGAGTTAGAGATGAGAGACAGACTTTTTCTATCACAGATACAGGACAGGAGAGCCTGACGCAGAATAGGGAACTAAGGCTTTTAGCAGGTAAGCAAGGAGAGAACAAGAGTTATCTATATCCCGGGGGGAACCAATATATCCAAGTCAAGAAAGGAAGAGAAGGAAGGCACTGATAAAGCATAAGTTGTTATTGCCTCTAATAATTAAGGGGTATGTGGGATGGTCCCTACCCCTTCCTGACAGCAGTAGGTCTGATCGTGTCTGGGGGCCCGGCCGATTCTTAGCAGGTTCCTGAGTGAACTCCCTCTTGAAACGCGGGTGGAACACAGGCATGCAGAGGAAATCAAACCTACAACCGCGACAGACCCAGAATCGTCATGTAAAGACAGCAGCCCAGACATCCAAGCAATTGGACTAGGCTATCTAGATTCTGCACAACCCTTTCAGCTGCCGTCAGTCACCCGACTGGACTGCTGAATTCAGCCCACCTTGGGGCATATCACTTCCGCTGCACTGTGCCTCAATTTCTCCCCGGAACACAGCCATGGAAAAGATGAGTAAAGAGAAACGATGAAAATCCACACCACGTGGACTTTCTATTCTGCTGTCACTGGTTTTCCAAGACTGTCACATCCAGATCTGCACCAGTACTGCACAAGTTTCCCCCCTCAAGGCTTTTCTCTCCTCTCCCTAGCCCCCTCTTACACTCACAGACGATAATCTCGCTCGCCATGGCCCTGGAGGTCTGTACGCCCCCTGTGTGAGTTCACCTGATAACTCCCCTGACTTTGGGGTTCAGTGACCCCACGCCCCCAACAAGTTTTTTTTCCTCTCTCTCACGCTCCAGGGCCCGAGACTTCTCCCCTCCAAGGACTAATGGTTTCCCCCGCCCTCGTCGTATCCACTCCGACACCCTCACCCCTGCCTCTCGGGAATGACTGGTCTGCGCCTCTCTGTCCCCGAGTTCGGACCCCGCATTCCGCTCGCAGAGGTCCAGGCCCTCACCCCTGCTTGGCCACAGCCCCCAGTGTGTCAGCTATTTCGGGGACGCAATTCAGGTCCCTCCCGCTGGACACGCGACTTCCACTAGCACCGCCGACCGCCATCGCCGCCATCTTTTCCCTCGCGCTGTCCACGCCGAGATTCCCTGACACTAGCAGCCAATCACAAAGCCGAAAAAAAGCCCCCAAAAGGCGGGACGAGTCTCCCTAACAACCAAAGCGTCTTCCACGGCTCCGGAGCTGGAGGAGGAGGGGTGGGGAGTGGCTCTTCCCGCCAATCCGCGGGCTGCACAGTGACGTACGGCTTGGCTCCGGAAGAGTCACCAATCTCAGGGTCTGGTTCTTGACGAACTTCAATCTCCCATAATGCTCCGTGTACTCGTAGAATTCCGATAAGAGACTACACGTCCCATGAAACCCTGCAGTATAAAACCCTGCAATATAAGCTTGAAGTATCATCATTGAGAGCTGCGAAATTGTCTCAGGGCCAGTGGCGCAATGGATAACGCGTCTGACTACGGATCAGAAGATTCCAGGTTCGACTCCTGGCTGGCTCGAAGGGACAGGTGTTTCCTTTATTGCATCCCATGCAATATGGCCATAAGCAGTATTTTGAAAGTCTCCCCTTATTTCTTTTTAAATATTTCCTCATTATCTCTCGCCCTCATTTTGAGGTCTTAATTTTATTGCGTTTTGCAGCCATTTTATGTCAGCTTTTCCCCTTACCGAATTCAAAGGTGATTCTTGTGTCACTACTTAGGTCCATCCGAATCCTGAGAAAACCGGGTTGATGGCTGGGGTCTTTGTGTGGGCCTTAGTATATTTTTAAATAGATTGTGGCAATTCAGCCACTAAGTCTTTGTGATTCTATATCTCAAACACAAAAAAAGTAAACAAACACCTAAACACACACACACACACACACACACACACACACACACACACACACTGAGGATAGAGAAAAGGAACCCATGGTGAGGAAATATAGTGAGGAGAGAGGAGTAATGAACTGCCTGGCGGAGGCCTGAGAGAACCTCTACATTTTCCTTTGTGAATGCCTGCTCCAGGGGTGGAAAAGAAGGAAAGGAAGGCAAAGAAAGACGTAGAAAGGGAATACCTGAAGGTAGGGATGCCAGAAGTGCTGAGGGCCTGGCAGCAGGGTTGGAAAAAGAACACAATACAAAAGTCCCGAGGCAGGAGGCGTTGACAGAATTTAGGGACCGACTGACAGGGAGCGTGATAAAGGGAAGTCTGTGGGTGATAACCCAGGGTTCTGGCCTCTGTAGAAGCTGGTTTAGGGAGAATCAGGGTTTGGGTTTGAAAATGCTGAATTGGACGTCTAGGGGGCGCTGTGTAATAGAGAGTTGGATGAACAGTGACCTGAACCAGACAAGATTTGGAAATCGCCGTTAGAGAGGTAGTGACCGAAGCCATGAGACTGAATGAGATCACCGTAGCCCGTGGGGGATCAGAGTTCTGAGAAATACGGAACGGGTGGATAGGATAAGCTATAAGGAGCCCGGGCAATGTAAGTGCCCCAAAAGGATGAAGATTAGAAAGCTAAAGAAGAAAATGCCTATGAAGCCTAAGAGAGTTGGAGATGATTTTGTCCCATCTTCTTCTTCTTATTACTAGACTTTCTTTTTTTAAATACATTTATTTATTTATTTTTTGGCTGCGTTGGGTCTTCGTTGCTGCACGCAGGCTTTCTGTAGTTGCGGCGAGCGGGGGCTACTCTTCGTTGCGGTGCGTGGGCTTCTCATTGCAGTGGCTTCTCGTTGCGGAGCACGGGCTCTAGGTGCACGGGCTTCAGTAGTTGTGGCTCGCGGGCTCCAGCAGTTGTGGCTTGCGGGCTCTAGAGCACAGGCTCAGCAGTTGTGGCACACGGGCTTAGTTGCTCCACGGCATGTGGGATCTTCCCGGACCAGGGCAGGCGGATTCTTAACCACTGCGCCACCAGGGAAGCCCCTAGACTTTATTTCTTAAAACAGTTTTAGATTTACAGAAAACTTCAGCAGGTAGTACAACACAGCCAGTTCTCTCATGCCTACCTACAGCTTTCTCTATTATTAACATGTTAACATTAGTATGGTACATTTATTACTATTCATGGACCAGAATTGATACATTATTATTATTAACTAAAGTACATAGTTTATTCAGATTTTCTTAGGTTTCACCTAATGTCTTCTTTCTGTTCCACCATCCCATCGAGGATACCATATTACATATAGTTGTCATGTCTGCTTAGACTCCTCTTGGCTGTGACAGTTTGTCAGATGTTCCTTGTTTTTGATGACCTTGATAATTTTGAGGAGTACTGGTCAGGTATACTGAAGGACACCTCTCTATTGGAATTTTTCTGATGGTTTTCTCATAATTAGACTGGGATTATGGGTTTGGGGGAGGAAGATCACAGAGGTAAAGTGCCATTTTCATCACATCATATCAAGATTACATACCATCAATATAATTTATGACTGTTGATGTTTATCATCTGGTAGAACTAGTGTTTATCAGGTTTCTCCACTGTAAAATTACACTCCTCCCCCCACCCCTGCTATCCTGTACTCTTTGGAAGGAAGTCACTTGTGCATTCCACGCTTAAGGAGTAGGGAGTTATACTTCCCCTCCTTTAGGCTGGAGTGTCTACAATATTTACTTGAATTCTTCCCTGCAGGGCTTATGAGTAGGGAGTTGACAGGAAGTGGGTGAGTGCTCTGCTGACATTTTAAGAAGAAAAAGAGTTGTTGGGGAGGCCTGCTTGTTCTCTGCCCCAGCTGTGCCCAACCAAACTCTACATTCACAGAAGACTTATTAGATGTTGTTTTGTCTTCAGAAGCTAATTATCTGGGCTGTGGACCATCTGTGCTCCTGGAATCTTCCTCCTGATGTCAAGCTGGAGGCTGCTCTGTTAACTAACCCCTCCATGGGTGAAAGGGAGAGAGGAAATCTATGAAACAGTAATGTCAGTTTTGCCATCAGTTAAAATAATTTTCAGAAGGATTTGCATAAAAAGAGCCTAGAGTTTCTGACTGACCTTAAAGTAAATTTAGGTGGGCTGAATTTCATTCATCTGGGATGTCTTTGTTTTTTCATTCAAAATGGCCTCCACTATGTGGCAAGCATAATGCTGAACAGTTCCCGGGAATTCCACACCAAATTGCTCTCTGCCTGTCCTACAACACTTTGCTTTGCCTTAAAGAACAGCATGGTCTGTGGGTCTGTCTATATGAGTTACAGAGGAGCAGAAGGAACAGACTGAAAAAGAAATAGAGAACCTTTTAAAGGACTTGGCCCTAGGCATAAAGTCAGAGTTGGTAAGGTCCATCTTATGCTCTCCTTCCCTCTGCTCTGCTCTCCTTGCTGAACTTTTGTGCTCAGAAGCATGTCAGTCACTGTTATACTATAGGATGTAGGCCTTTGCTGGGATGAAGACAGGGAGGTGGCAGGTGAGAAATAATGTTACTTTCTCCAACAGGAGCCAGTGACAAACAGGCTAGAGCACTGGAAACGTTTTTGGAAGGGAAGAAGTACCCTCTCCCAGATAACCCTCCTGTTGCCCTCTAGCATTCCTCACCTTCAGGCCCAGTTCTTCTACCTGCTTCTGTTTTTATGTCCTTGTTTAAACACTGCCAGTGCATTATAAACCCTCCTTTCACCTTCTCTTGGGCTCCCCTCCTTCTTCAGCCCTCGCTTCCCTCCCCAGGCCCACCTTCACTCACCTCTGTGCCTGCCCAGCCAGCTGCACTCTTCAACACCAAAATAATGGCCCATTTGACCCTCCTACTGCTCCAAATTGCTTCTTCACAACCAAGGCTTTCCTCCAGCTACAAAAGTGGCAGAGTTACTGAGGCAAAATAATCTGTGCCAATTTGCATTCTCTTCCTTGTCATCTCTATTATACAGTATTTATCTGTCAAAATGAATAGAAAGTAGAAACTGTACTGGAACATAGAAAAAGATGGAAAACTACCCAATTCGTTTATGAAGCCAGAATATACCTAATATCAAAATCTGTCAGAAATAGGACCCGCCCCCTCCACAGAAAAAAAATAAAGCAAACCTATAGACCTGTCTCACTTAGGAATATAAATGTAAAAATCCTAAAATATTTAAGATTAACAATAAAAGTCAATAGTATATTAACATAATAATATACCAGCACCAATTAGGGTTTATCTCAGGAATTAACACAAAGTTAGGTATTAGGAAATTTATTTATATAATAGGTCAAAAATAAAGCAAGCAGAAAAACATTTGATCATTTTTAATAGACATCAAACAGAAAATGGTAAGTCAATTCCATTTTCTAAAACATTCTTTTATTTTTATTTATTTTTATTATTATTATTTTTTGCGGTACGCGGGCCTCTCACTGTTGTGGTCTCTCCCGTTGCGGGGCACAGGCTCCGGACGCGCAGGCTCAGCGGCCATGGCTCACGGGCCAGCTGCTCCGCGGCATGTGGGATCTTCCCGGACCGGGACACAAACCCGTGTCCTCTGCATCGGCAGGCGGACTCTCAACCACTGCGCCACCAGGGAAGCCCCAATTTTCTAAAACATTCTTAATAGTCTTAATATTCTTTATATATAAACACATATATATGTATATGAATTCAACAATTTATATAAAGATAAAATAATACAAGAATGTCTTGTCTCATCACTGTGTTATTTAATATTATTCTGAAAAATCCAATACAATGACTGGAAATTTTTTAAAAGCAGTTATAACTTTGGAAAGAGGCAAATTTATCATTGTTTGCAGATGATATGATCGTATACATAGAAAATCCATGAGAATCAATTCTAAAATGATGAGAATTAATAATAGCATTCAGCGACATCACTTAATACAAGACAAATACAAAACATATCTGTAGCCTTCTTATAAACTAAGGATAACCAGTTAGAAGACATAATTAATAAAAATATCCTGGAACTTCCCTGGCGGTCCAATGGTTAAGACCCCATGCCTCCAATGCAGGGGGCATGGGTTTGATCCCCGGTCTGGGAACTAGGAAATATCCCAATAACATAGTAGTTAAGATCATGGGCAGTGGAGCTAGATGGCAAGAGGTTAAAGCCCTATTTATCCATTTATTAACCATGTGAACCTAACCCCTCTGGCCTCAGTTTCCTCATCCACAAAATAGGAATGTAAATAATAGTTCTTATCTCATAAAGCTGTTATGAGCATTAAATTAGTTAATATAGTAAAGCATTTGGGTGGGGGGTGGGATGAACTGGGAGACTGGAAAAAAATGTAAAATAAAAAATATATATACATAGTAAAGCATTTAGAACCTATCTGCACATAGGAGGCCTTCAATATACATTAGCTATTGTGATTAGTTTTTTACCCATTCACAGAGGTAACAATAACATCACCATAAAATACTTAGCTGTAACCTTACTGGAAAATGAGAGGAACTTATGTATAGAAAATCATAAAATTTTGGTGAGAGATATAAAGACTGAAAAGAAATGGAGAAATGAGTCATGTTCTTCGGAAAATGAATCTTATAAAGATGTCAATTCTTACCAAATTAATTTCTCACTTTTTCAACATTCAGTCACAATTCTTTTTTTTTTTAATTAATTAAAAAAAATTTTTTTTTGGCTGCGTTGGGTTTTTGTTGCTGCGCGCGGGCTTTCTCTAGTTGCAGTGAGCAGGGGCTACTCTCCATTGTGGTGTGCAGGCTTCTCATTGCGGTGGCTTCTCTTGTTGCTGAGCACGGCCTGTAGGTGCACGGACTTCAGTAGTTGTGGCACGTGGGCTCAGTAGTTGTGGCGCACAGGCTTAGTTGCTCCACGGCATGTGGGATATTCCCAGACCAGGGCTCGAACCCGTGTTCCCTGCATTGGCAGGTGGCTTCTTAACCACTGAGCCACCAGGGAAGTCCCTCAATCACGATTTGAATGGAATCCTTTGTTACTTAATAAAATGATTCTACCATTCATTTGTAATAAAAAGCAGACAAGAAATGCAAAGAAGGGACTTTCCTGGTGGTCCAGTGGCTAAGACTCCACACTCCCAATGCAGGGGGTCCAGTGTTCTATCACTGGTCAGGGAACTAGATCCCACATGCATGCCGCACGCAACTAAGAGTTCATGTGCCGCAACTAAATATCATGCATGCCGCAAAAGATCACGCATGCCACAACAAAGATCCTGCATGCGGCAACAAAGATCCTGTGTGCCACAACTAAGACCTGGTAGGAAAGAAAGAAAGAAGGAAAGAAAGGAAGGAAGGAAGGAAGGAAGATAGATTTTTAAAAAAGGAAAATCAAAGAAAAATTTTTAAAAAGCAGAGGAAGGAGACGGAATTTGCTCTACATTTTTAGCCTGTTACCTCAAACCCTTTATGAAACAAGCAATGTATAAATAAATAAAAGGCTACAATGTGCAGCTGGTACAAGAATAGACAGAGAAAAAAAGACAGGGGCTTCCCTGGTGGCACAGTGGTTGAGAATACTCCTGCCAATGTAGGGAACACGGGTTCGAGCCCTGGTCTGGGAAGATCCCACATGCCGCTGAGCAACTAAGCCCGCGAGCCACAACTATTGAGCCCATGTGCCACAGCTACTTAAGCCCGCGCTCCACAACAAGAGAAGCCACTGTAACGAGAAGCCTGCGCACCTCAACAGGGAGTAGCCCCCGCTTGACGCAACCTAGAGAAAGCCCGCATGCAGCAGCGAAGACCCAACGCAAAATAAATAAATAAATAAAAATAAAATAAAATAAATTAAAAAAAGAAAGACAAAACCAATAGCCCAGAAACAGGCCAGTTGTATGTGTATACATGCATGATTAAATATATGAATGCAATTTTTTAAAAGATTTTTTTAATGTGGACCATTTTTAAAGTCTTTATCGAATTTGTTACAATATTTCTGTTTTATGTTTTGGTTTTTTGGCCACGAAGCATGTGGGATCTTAGCTCCCCGACCAGGGATTGAACCCACACCCCCAGAATTAGAAGGTGAAGTCTTAAGCACTGGACTGGCAGGGAAGTCCCCTGAATGCATTTATGATAGTAATAAGAGCTAACATTTATTGAGCCCTTATTTTGTGTCAGGTTCTATGAAAAGCACTTTACATTCACAGGAACTCTGAATCTTCACATGAACCCAGTGAGGAAGGAAATGTTATCCATCTATGGGTGAAGGAATTAAGTCTTAGAGAGGTTAAGTGACTTGCCCCCCTAAGAAGGGGTTTAGATGGGGTACAAACCTAGGTCAACTGACTCCAGAACCTTTGATCTTAACCTTAAGACACATCATCTATAGTTTTACTTCTAGAAAGCTATCCTAGACAATGTTCACAAACTAGGACAAAGATTCATTAAGAGAAATGTCTAGTGTAGTATTTTTTTTATGATTACAAAAAATGTAAAACAAGTTGGATATCCTATAGGGGTATGGTCAAATAAATCATCCATGCAAGGAAACCTTAAGCAGCCATTAAAATCAATGTTGTCAGAGAAAATTTAATAAACATGGAGAAATGTTCATGATACGCCATTAAATGACACAGATTACAAATCGTACGTGCAGAATGACTTTAATATGTGCCGGGGGAAAATGTATTTTCCAAGTTTTCTATAAGCATGTTTATACTATGTGGGAAACATCTTTACAATGTATCTAAAACCTGTGATCTCTCCTTGGTCTTTCTGCTTGTTTCCATTCTTCTTTCTTTTGAAGACCTAGCCAAGCCCCCCCCCACCCCCCCCACCCCCGCCCTCTAGGCCCCTGTAGCTGTCCGATCTTCAGCAGTCACTCTCACTCCTAGCAATAACGTAACAGTCCTCCTAGGCAGACTAATATTTTTGGGTTTGTTGTTTGTTTTTGGTTTTTTTCTAGTTTTATCGAGAAATAATTGACATACATCACTGTATAAGTTTAAGGTGTACAGCATGATGGTTTGATTTACATATATTGTGAAATGTTTACAACAGGTTTGGCTAACATCTATCTTCTTATATAGTTACAATAAAAAGGAAAAGAAAGAAAAAAATGTTTCTCCTTGGGATGAGAACTCTTAGGATTTGCTCTCTTAACAACTTTCCTACACATCATACAGCAGTGTTAACTATAGGCACCATGTTGTACAGTACATCCCTAGGACTTATTTATCTTATAACTGGAAGTTCGTACCTCTTGATCACCTTCCTCCAATTACCCCTTCCCCCACTTTCCACCTATGGTAACCACAAGTATGATCTCTTTTCCTATGAGTTTGTCTTTTAGATTTCACATATAAGTGAGATCATACAGTATTTGTCTTTCTGTGGGCAGAGTAATATTTATTAAGCTCTACCACAGGCCAGGTACTTTAAATATATTATCTCACCTCAGGACATAATCTTGTCCTAATGCTCAGGACATAATCTTGTGAGGTAGGACTTATTAATATATCTATTTTGTATACGAGAAAACTGAGGTTCAGTGTCTTGAACAAAGTTGTGCTTCAACTAAATAGTAGAGCCAGAATAAGAATCCAGTTCTTCTGATTCCCAACCCATTGCTTTTTCTTTTGCAATAGCGTTTCCCCAAACGTGGTCCAAGGACCTTGGGGGCTCCCTGAGTCCTTTTTAGGAGGTGCATGAGGATCTCCTACGTGTCTGCGTGAGGCCAGATTTTCTTTATTCAGCCAAAGCCACATATCATAACAGAAAGCAGATATGAGAATCCAGCTGCCTTCTATTAAGCCAGATACCAAGGAGATTTGCAAAAATATAAAACAATATCACTCTTCTCATAAGTTTGTGGGGTTTTTTTTTGTTTTTTTTTTAAATTAATTTATTTTTGGCTGCATTGGGTCTTTGTTGCTGCGCATGGGTTTTCTCTCGTTGCGGCGAACGGGGGCTGCTCTTTGTTGCAGTGCGCGGGCTTCTCATCGTGGTGGCTTCTCTTGTTGCGGAGCATGGGCTCTAGGCACGTGGGTTTCAGTAGTTGTGGCACGCGGGCTCAGTAGTTGTGGCTTGCGGGCTCTAGAGCGCAGGCTCAGTAGTTGTGGCGCATGGGCTTAGTTGCTCTGCGGTATGTGGGATCTTCCCGGACTAGGGCTCAAACCCATGTCCCCTGCATTGGCAGGAGGATTCTTAACCACTGCACCACCAGGGAAGCCCCATAAGTTTTTTTTGTTTTGGAAAACACAGTTTTTTAATTAAAATGTATTATTTATGTTGACATGCAATGGGCTTATTATGTTTAATGAATTAATAAATATTTTTAAATGTTCTCACTTTTTAAAACCTTTTTGACTGGGAAAATATTTAGTTTATTAAATATTGTGAATGTCTGGGATATCAGACACATCATCTCAATATGTAAATATCAAATCACATTTCAAAGTCAAATTTAAATTACTTGGATTTTTTTTCTTTGCTTTTCTCTAACAATGACAACTAAGACCATTCTATATTGTATTAGTTTCTTCAGTCTTTAAAATAATTTTTAAAATGATGTTCAAGTAAACTTCCAGCAATTATCTTCAATTTTTTCTGAATAGAAAGTTCCCATTCTTAAGACATAGGCTTGTAATTCATATACTTGATATCACTCAGTGGCGTTTTATCTGTAGTAGGAAGAGGACAATCAAATATCAAGGAATATTAGAAAATCATTTAAGCCTTACTCATTTGCTGCCTCCTTCCCTGTGACATGTACATAAAACTCTTTTGGAAAGACAAATATATAATATCGCTTATATGTGGAATCTAAAAAAAAAAGAAAGATACAAATGAACTTATTTAAAAAACAGAAATAGACCCACAGACGTAGTAAACAAACTTATGGTTACCAAAGGGGAAAGGGAGAGGGGATAAATTAGGAGTTTGGGATTAACATATACACACAACTATAAATAAAATAGATAACCAACAAGGACCTACTGTATAGCACAGGGAAATATACTCAATATTCTGTAATAACCTATAGGGGAAAATAATCTGAAAAAGAATATATATATGTGTATATATATGTGTGTGTGTATATATATATATGTATAATTGAATCACTGTGCTGTACACCTGAAACTAACACGACATTGTAAATAAACTATACGTCAATAAAAAAATTATTTTTTAAAAAAAGTTCTTTTGGGGGCTTCCCTGGTGGCGCAGTGGTTGAGAGTCCGCCTGCCGATGCAGGGGACACGGGTTCGTGCCCCGGTCCGGGAAGATCCCACATGCCGCGGAGCGGCTAGGCCCGTGAGCCATGGCCGCTGAGCCTGCGCATCCGGAGCCTGTGCTCCGCAACGGGAGAGGCCACAGCAGTGAGAGACCCGCGTACCGCAAAAAAAAAAAAAGAAGCTCTTTTGGTTCTACGTTTGCCACTAGGGATTAAGTTCTGCGTTTATAAAATTGAGATCTAATCAAGATCATATTTAAATATCAAAGCAGTTGTGACTAACTAGAGCTCGGATACTACCTGACTCCATCTCGGCAAAGGATTATATTCAAGAAACAACCATGCTCAATAAAACCAAGTAATTTTTTTTCTGATATCCTTCCGGAAAAGGCCAATGATAGTCTCTCACTTTTAATTTTTAATATGAGAAATATCTATAGATAAAACTTACATAAACAAAATCTCTTTGGCGTCCTTAAAAATAGTGGCAAGTAAAGGAGTCCTGAGACCGGAAAGACTGAGAACACCTGTTTTACAACCAGCTGCCCTCCAGGAGCCTCTGATGTTGTAGATAGGGTTAAACACACTGCCCAGTGGGGTAATGAAATTCAAGGCCTGCATGACAGGCACCTTAAAGAAGTTGTAACAAAGTGCTGTGGGTATTAAATGACAGTGAGACCTTTTCTAGCTGGAATGATCATGGGGAAGCAGAACTTGAGGCGGGCCTCCAAGATGATAGGATTTTATGAGCAGAAGAGTTCTTGCCAGGTGGATAGAACCATAACAAGCACAGGAAAGCATGAAAGGGTGAGTAAGCCCACTGGGGGGTGGCTTAGGGTGAGTAGAAGGTGTGCGTGTTGGGAAAAGGTTGGAAAGTCGAGCTGCACTGTGAGGGCTTGAATTCCCAGCTAAGCCATGTGGACTGTGTTTGGTATGCAGTGGGGACACCTGACATGTTTTGAACAGAGAAATGACGTGAAGTGAAAATTACAAACTACCTGGGAAAAACAAGTCAGAATCATAAAAATTGGCCTGGCAGTGGTGTATAAGATGAGAGGAGGGGCAGTTAGGACAATTTGCAGGGACCCAAAATGAGGACCTGAGTAAGGTGGGGCAGTGGCAGGGGAAGGATGCCCATTGGCCATGCTGACTGGTCTCACAAGGTGGCAGGACATTGGGGAGGTCTTCTGCTTCAGGGCCTGGCTCCAGCTGGGTGGGTCCAGAGCCTCTGGAGAGCCCTGATCTTGTTCTTTAACCCTTTTCTAAACTCTGGGCTAATCATTTACGTTTGGTTACACAGTCTTTCTTCAGCCAGGCTTAGTACATTTAGGTCTTTCTACATTTCAGTTGTATTTTTCTGAGACCAGGCCTTACTTAGCCACTTTGGCTGGACCTCAGCCACTTGAATATAACTATCTTTTAGGGAAAATTCTTTCTACAGATTGCTAACCTCGTTCATGATGAGTTGACGCCTATATTTTCACTATCTCAAGGTATAAGGAGACCTCACTTAACAAAACCTAGACCAGGGACTTCCCTGGTGGTGCAGTAGATAAGACTCTGTGCTCCCAATGCAGGGGGCCCAGGTCCTGATCAGGGAACTAGATCCCACATGCATGCCACAACTAAGAGTTTGTATGCCACAACTAAGGATCTCGCTTTCCACAACTAAGACCTGGTACAACCAAACAAATAAATAAACATAAAAAAACCAAAAAAAAACAAAAAAACAAGCCTAGTCCAGATCCTTTAGGATGGGTATTGTGGAGAGACTTTTTATGGGGTGAGGGGCCCTCCAGGGGGCGCTGGGTTCGCCTTTTTGTGGTGGCTGAGGGAGAATGAAGGCAAGGTCACTCCCTTGAGACCTGGATATTCACCCCTCCTTGAAAGCCTGGAGGAGACAGATTTTGCTTGTCTGAGAACGCCCTAGTTTCCTTCCAGAGAGCGATCCTATTCCAAGTTCTGGAGGTGATATATTTTGCCTCTCATTATGGAGGAAGAATCAACAAGACTGGTTCTTTTTTTTTTTTTCGGCCGGGCTGTGGGGCTTGCAGGGATCTTAGTTCCCTGACCAGGGATCGGGAACCCTGGCCTGGCAGTGAAAGTGCCAACTCCTAACCATTGGACTGCCAGGGAATTCCCAGCAAGACTTGGTTCTTGATCAGATGTGGTAAAAGGTAAGTGAAGAGAGAGAGGAGTGTGATAGAATGAATGACAGACAGTAAAGGCAAATCTTTTCTGAAAAATGTGAGGAGGAGAGGGCAGCTGAGGTCCAAGATGCTAACCCTCAGCTCTCGCTCAACCCCTCTGCTTGCCCTCCAAGGCCCCTTCTCATCTCCACAATAGAGAAATTTACTACTGCGGACCTTCCATCTCCAGTCAGTGTGAAGAAGGAAAGGACCAAGACACAGCACCGTAGTGCTCTCTTCAGGTGCACTGAACACTCTTTGTAAAGAAAAGGGAACCCTCATACACTGTTGGTGGGAATGTAAATTGGTACAGCCACTGGAGGACAGTATGGAGGTTCCTTAAAAAACTAAAAATAGAGTTACCATATGATCCAGCAATCCCATTCCTGGGCATATAACCGGAAAAGATGAAAACTTTAATTAGAAAAGATACATGCACCCCAATGTTCATTGCAACACTATTTATAATAGCCAAGACGTGGAAGCAACCTAAATGTCCTTTATCCATTGACAGAAGAATGGATAAAGAAGGTGTGGTATATATATACAATGGAATACTACTCAGCCATAAAAAAGAATGAAATAATGCCATTTGCAGCAACATGGATGGACCTAGAGATTATCGTACTAAGTAAGTCGGAAAGAGAAATACAAATATCATATGATATCACTTATATGTGGAATCTAAAAAAATTATACAAATGAACTTATTCATAAAACAGAGACAGACTCACATAGAAAACAGTCTTATGGTTACCAAAGGGAAATGGGGAGGGAGGGAGGGATAAATTAGGGGTTTGGGATTAACAGATACACACCACTATATATGTAAAATAGATAAACAACAAGGAACTACTGTATAGTGCAGGGAACTATATTCAATATCTTGAAATAACCTATAATGGAAAAGAATCTGAAAAAGAATACATACATATATATATATATATATATATATAAAACTGAATCACTTTGCTATACACCTGAAACTAACACGATGCTGTAAATCAACTATAATTTTAAAATTGAAGGAAAAAAAAAACGTATCCTGGTGCTTGTCATACCATTCTTTCAACTTTTCTGTAGGTTTGAAAACATTCCCCCAAAAATGTTAGGTTAAAAATTATAGTATAACTAAGCAATATTGACTGTTTCTGAGTTTTTACATTGATCTATGTTGGGCTGACCCCGCAGGCCTGCAAGCCTTGTAGCTGCCCAGCCTTGAGACCTAAGAAATAGCCCAGAGTCAGTGACAGAGACATCACTGTCTTATTGGACAGGGAATCTTACATGTCCACAGCAAAAGGGTCCTGGAGCAACAGCCCCCAACCCCTGCTGATGGCAGAGAGCAGGCAGGACATGGCAGCAATCTTCACCACTTGGGGGAGAAGGGGGCTACCATTTATAGGGGGAATTTAAGTCAGGCTGGCTCATCAGCTACGAGGAAAACCAGCAGCTAGGCACATGCCTCACAGCCCCTCAGGTTAGCAACCGTCAGGAGGGCAGATGTTTCCCTTAAATAAACTAGCAGGTGGAGCCGTTCTGGCCTAAGGATTAGAATGATCACTAGCTGGGGCTGGGGGCAAGCACGTTCACATGAGTAGGGTGCAGGTGAAGCGGGGACTGGTCAAGCAGGGGATGTACAAAGAGCAAGAGAACAGCCGTCTTGAGTGGCCTGACCATACAATCTAATTGCTCTTGTTCATTTTGTGTGGGCCAGCACTTGCTTATAGATAAACGGAAGTAAGCACTATTTACAGAAAAATTTAAAGTTGAGTCAAAGACCTTAATTTTTCCTACGAATCAATCCAAAACCATCATTATTTGATCTTAGCAAAAGAGCACCTTGACACAGTCTCCCTGGAAAGTGGTTTGAGAAGCTGGGTAGGCCCTTCTAAATAAGGGTGTCGGTCTTGTGCTTGTTTGCAGTCCCTGACTTTGACACCAGCCAGGGCCCTGCCTTTTTCTAAGCTAAATAGACCGTGAACTTGGTTCCTCAGGGTGATCTCCTCCCACCCTCTGCTCTCAGAGAAAGAAGTAACCCTCAAACCACACCAGAGGGAAGCGGGAACACAAATGCCTTGTGTCCTTTCCTGTAACCGAGCTGGATGCCCTGCTACTTTATCATACCCGCCCCACTGAGAGCCACAGTGACAGAATAGTTCCCTATCCATCTGAGCATCTAGCACTCCTCTGGAGACTATAGTTCTTCAAGAGCAAGACCAGTTTTAATCCACTTCTGCTAAGAACAAAGCCTCTAAGGCTCCACATGGGACTTCCCTGGTGGCGCAGTGGTTAAGAATCCACCTGCCAATGCAGGGGGCACCAGTTCAAGCCCTGGTCTGGGAAGATACCGCATGCTGCAGAGCAACGAAGCCCACGTGCCACAACTACTGAGCCTGCGATCTAGAGCCCGTGAGCCACAACTACTGAGCCCACGTGCTACAACTACTGAAGCCCGCGTGCCTAGAGCCCGTGCTCCACGAGAAGCCACCGCAATGAGAACCCCGCTCACCGCAACTAGAGAAAGACTGAGCACAGCAACGAAGACCCAACACAGCCAAAAATAAATAAATAAATAAATAAAAAGAAAGAAAGACTCCACGTGGGTGGGATGGCCCTTCAACCTCCCTCACTTTGAGTAAGCATTACGGATCCATCTCTATTTGGATCCACTCAGTTTCCCTCCTTATCCGTATAGCCTTTTTTTTTTTTTTCCATATAGCCTTTGATATTCTTTTTTTACCTTTGCCCAAAGGAAAATGACTAAAATCCTCAGATATAACATTATCACTTTATTCAGGAGATAATCAAGTATGATACAGGGCTGACACTGACAAATAGCTGTATAGAAAATTATACAAATCTGTTACATTTGCTAGAAGAGACTCTCATTGTAAACAAGGAAGAAAAACCAGGAGGGTGCCTAAAGGACTGCAGTGTTTTGAGCAAGTGTCCCCACGCTCCCTTGAGTGAAGGTGGGCTCAGGTGGAGGTGGCCCTTCCAGCAGGAAGAGGAGGAGGCAGCCCCTATGCAGAAGCTGAGCCTCCTGGCCCCACCCACACTCAGCAGCAGGCCTTGTTGAACTCCTGGAGGGCCCAGCGCTTGTTCTCAGTTGCCTGCTTGAGTTGGGTGTACTCTTTCACCAGCCTGTCAAACTCCTCC
Source organism: Grampus griseus (assembly GCF_964374135.1). Lineage (NCBI taxonomy): Eukaryota > Metazoa > Chordata > Mammalia > Artiodactyla > Delphinidae > Grampus > Grampus griseus. The sequence goes on along the minus strand of NC_139018.1, from coordinate 74,521,854 downwards.
CCGAGGACCTCATAGGCGTTCAGGACCTGTCGGGACTTCTCCATGTCCTGCTCTTGTAGGTGAATGGCCCCCTCCAAACGGTCCCTAAAAGCCCAGGCACAGAAGATACAATATAAGGATCTGGTTCCTCAGAAACTACACGAGAATGAGAAGGCACTAAAATGAATGAGTCTGGAGGGTATGGGGACCAGCTCTGAATAGCTGCGTCAGGCTCTTGGGAGTTCTCACCTAATGAGACGATGAACTTCCACTTTCTCATCAGTGTAAGTGTCAGACAAAATCTTGAGCTCTTCCATCCTGACCGAGGGAAGAAAGAAATGTCAAGCTGAGGATCCCTAACAGCAGTAGACTTAGGAATGGGATCCAGGACCTGCCAATGGTCAAGGTCCTGTGTTGAGCAGTGACAGGATAAACAAGGTCATTCCAAATTCCCGAGCAATTTAGCTCACAGTAAACCACCTACTTCAGAGGGCTTTAAAATAAAAGACCCAAGAATGTTGACAGCTTTAGAGTAATCCAAAGGCTAATACTGCTATGTGACATTTACTGAACACCCACAGGGTGCCAGGCGCAATGGAGACGAAAGAGATGAGGGCGAGGGTTGGAGTGGGTGGTGTATGAGATGGAGTCCCTCAGATCCGCGGCGCTCACAGCTCACCGCAGCTTAAGGATCATGGCGCTGCACTTGACCTCCAGGTACTGGGCATTGATACGGTCCAGCTCAGACTGAGTCTTCAGCCGGTGCTCCTGAAGAAGCCTCTGCAGCAAGGCCAGGCAGCGAAGAAGCACCTGAGCACCCGGGAGGCAGGAGCAAGAGGGCGGCCATGAAAGAGGGTAGAAAAGAAAGCAGATCAGAAATCCCTGGCTTCCCCAGAGGGGCCCCTGGGGTCAGGGTAAAAAAGAAAGGAGGCCATCCCACCGCCCTGCCAAACCTGGGAGTAGGTGGCACTCTTCTTCTCCAGGAGCACCATCTGCTCCTTCTGCTGGCTCTTGGCATCCTGGCACTGCTGCTTCTCACCCACCAGGACCTCTGCGAGGTTCCATACCTTTGCTGCCTTCAGGGTTTCACTGTCTGAATCTGGGCAGAGACAGAGCGCTGGATAGGAAAACCCTAATTGCTCCTGCCCTTTGAAGGCCATGTTTCAGTGCCCCTATCCGATATCTAACCCTACAGATTCTGTCTTCCTCCAGGTTTTCTTCTGATGGCCTGGTAAAAACAGCCCAGTTCTCTTACTTTCCAGATTTGGCCCTTAATTCTTTTTTATTAATCTTTTTGTAAAAATAATTTATTTATTTATGGCTGTGTTGGGTCTTTTTTATTTATTTATTTATTTTATTTATTTATTATTTTTGGCTGCATTGGGTCTTCGTTGCTGTTCGTGGGCTTTCTCTAGTTGCACTGAGCGGGGGCTACTCTTCATTGCAGTGTGCGGGCTTCTCATTCTGGTGGCTTCTCCTGTTGCGGAGCACGGGCTCTAGATGCACGGGCTTCAGCAGTTGTGGTGCACGGGTTCTAGAGTACAGGCTCGGTAGTTGTGGCGCGTGGGCTTACTTGCTCCACGGCACGTGGGACCTTCCCGGACCAGGGCTCAAACCCGTGTCCCCTGCATTGGCAGGTGGATTCTTAACCACTGCGCCACCAGGGAAGCCCTGGCCCTTAACTCTTAAATCATAGAAATAAAGATAAGGTCAACTTCTATTAACCTGAATTTTACTCCCTATTTCATTCTGATTCTCTTAAGAACGAACCATGCTTCCCTGCAGCAAGAGGATGCTGCCACTTTGCTGAATAAAAGAAGTCTGTACAAAATTTCTTGCTTTTATTCTACCAGCAAGGAAACAAACAAGTAAACATTTCCAACGCTTCTCAGCTTCTGTCCCAAAGCTAAAATTCAAACACATTATTCTCAAAAGAGAAGACCAGGAGCCCTGAAGGCCAGCCATGAACAGAACACAGCCAGCACGCACCTGAACTGGGATTGTGGTAGCAGAGCAGAGTGAAACATTTCTTCTTGAGCTGCTCCTCCACTTCAAGCAGGAGCCGGGCTCTCATCCACATAAAATCCTACAGCCACAGAAGTGAAAAAAGTGAGATGTGGACAGACTGTTGGAACTAGAAAGATCCAGTGAATGAATATGTGATGACTAACAATCTCAATGATAACCAAAGAAAATGCATCAAGAGACATCAGGGAGATTAATTTTTAACCCATCAAATTAGCAAAGAATACAATGACTGTCAAGATCCCATGTTGATGAAAATGTGGGGACCTAGGTGCACTGGGAGCTCTTCTCTGGAGAGCAGTTTGGCAATACGTACCAGTGTGTTCAATGTGTGTAGCCTGTGACCTGGTGATCCCAATTCAAGCACTAACACTCGGAAAATAATCATACAAAGACATGTATGAACTACCATGTTCCTATCAGTGTGGTTTCTACCAGCAAAAATGTGGAAATAACCTTAAATTAATATCCATCAATAAGGTTAAGCAAATTATGCTACATCCATACAATGGAATCCTATCTGTAATTTAAACTGATGATACAATAAGGACTCTGAGCACTAACTATGTGCCTGGACACTGCTGAGAGTGCCTGAGGAAGGTGAGAGGGATAAATTAGGAGGGTGGGATTAACAATACACACACTACTATATATAAAATAGATAACCAACAAGGGCCTACTGTATAGCACAGGGAACTCTACTCAATATTTTATAATAACCTATAAGGGAAAAGAATCTGAAAAAGAATAGATATAAATATACATATAACTGAATCACTTTGCTGTACACCTGAAACTAACACAATATTGTAAATCAACTACACTTCAATTAAAAAAAAAAAAGAGTGCTTTAGGAGGTATCATCTTATTTACAGTTATTTGAAAAGTAATATATATACCTTAAAATAATCATATACTTGAAAAAAGTCCAAAATATATTGTGAGAACAGATTATACTCTCTATACAGGTATAGAAGGTATAATACTATTTATGTCAAGCTGTATATAATAATACTGCATTTATTTCTAGATTTAGTATTTCAGCTTTTACTTTCTTCCTTGTAATGTCTTTCTTACTTACTTGAGCTTGACCACCACGAACATGTTTCATTTTTATAGAAACAATAAAGCTTAACCAAAAAATGTTTAAATATATGGGAGAAATTAACCCATTTCCCTTCTTTGGTCCCAATATCTGCCCCCCGCCAACCTCTGAGGGTGGCATGAGCTCCAGAAGGTCCACCTTCTCCAGCCCAAGCAGTGGGGGCACCTCCCTCTCCTGGCTGGGACCTAAGAGCTGTGTCAGCTCAGTCACGAGCAGCCGCTGTTCAAGGGTCTCATGAAACTGAGAGAGAGAATAAAAAACAAAAAGAAGTTACTATAAAACTTCTCCCACTCCATCTCCTCCATCCTCACAAACCAGTTTTTCACACATCTTCAAAGTCCTCAAACGTGTCATCCCCTTCGGATGACTTCCCAGCTGCCAGTACTTTCTCCTGTCAATCTTTCTTTTCAAAACCCTGACAACACATCCACCTCTTCCCCATAACCACAGTCCCTTTCCTTCTTGATAACCACTACCCAAAGCTCCTATTTCCCCCAGATCATAGAATCAGTTGAAGCCATAGCTGGCCTCGTCATTCCTACAGCTGGTACCAATGCCTACTTCATCTCTCCTGCCTCACCTTTTTGTCCTCAGAAGTTAAATTTCTGTCTTGTGTCTTCACATAGTAATCCACAAGCAGCTCTTGAATGACTCTCTGTAAAATTTCAGACCTTAACCACGTTGTCTTATGCAATCGAACTTCCTTCCACGCCTAGAAAACCAAAAAAATCCCAGGTAGGAACCCCTCTTTCTCAGAAGATATTTCCTTCCTCCCTATTAGCCCTTCTCCCAGGGCCCTTACCTGAGCCTGCTCCTTTGCCAGTGTGAGGCTTAAGCCACTCTCGTCCATGTGTTGTGAGAGACTCAGCAGCAGTTTGCTGAAGTGTGGGTTCTGTAATAGGTCCTCTTCACTCAGGTTACAAGGAGGAAGCTGTTTGCTGCACACTTAAAGGGATGTCCCCCATAGGGACCAAAAAGCAAAGACAGTATGGACTCAATTTATATAACTGAGCATAACTCTTAGCTTAATACTCACTTCCAAAAAACCCCAGGTTTTTGGTAGGGAAGTTTTCTAAATCGAATGAAAATTTTAAGAAAATCAAAAAACAGGGAATTCCCTGGCGGTCCAGTGGTAAGGACCTTGTGCTTTCACTGCCGAGGGCCCGGGGTTCAATCCCTGGTCAAGGAACTAAGATCCCACAAGCCCCGTGGCGTGGCCAAAAGAGAAAGAAAGAAAGAAAAAAATCCACAAATAAACTAGAGGCAATACTCAAAGTAACAAGCATTTATATTATATACAAGGACATTAATCAAGAATTAGGCAATGAGTCTTAAAAAAACTAAGATCTTAGAAAATGGAAATGCAGTTGGAAAATATTAGACAAAGAGAATCAAGAATAAGGGACTCTTTGGTATACCACAGTACCTAAAATGCCTCATTCACACAGAATACCTAGAGCTCTTAAGGAAAAAAAAAAAACCACGTGTAAAGTTCCCTCGTTGTATGGGATCTCTAGTCGCATAAGCAAGACTGAGAGAAGGTATATTCTTAACAGTAAATAAAAAATTTAACTAACCAAATTCTCCTTATTGTAAATAGACTGAGTAACCCATATGGATGCAGAACAGCACATGCGTGAGAAAAAGTGCAAGAAGTCAGGATCCACTGTTTATTCCATATGCTCAAAGGGCTTTTTTTCCATCTCTTTTCCCACGTGCTTTCTGCTGAGGTCTTATGTTTTACTCCCACTCACCAAACACTTACATTTTCATTCTTTGGACCATCATACCAGAGTCCTTTTAGAGAATAAGAAATCTCTCTTTTTTTTCCCCCAAACGCATTGAAAGATCACTATGGAAATGGTCAAAATACAGAAGATTCAAGTTTTTGAAGGATTCAAGAAAGGATTTGAGATATGCAAAGAATTCAAGATATGGAAGGATCTGAGATTTTGGAGGACAAGATATGAGAAAATTCAAGACACAGGTAGGAAGGTAGCTTTCAAAAGTTCACTGGCCACGCTCATCTTCAGGATATGCTTGCTAACTCAGCGTGGGAGCATCTTGAAATTTTAGTCTACTGCACTAGCAGATACCGAACAGGAGTCAGTATAATCTGCCAATAAGAGAGTGTTTAAGAATCTTCAAGTATTCTAGTTTCTCTAGAAAGTTAGGCTTTTGCGCGAGAAACCATACTGGTGAACATTATAAATCCTTTTTTTATTTTTTTTGGCAACGTCGCATGGCATCTCAGTTCCCCAACCAGGGGATGAACCCAGGCCATGGCAGTGAAAGCGCCGAATCCTAACCACTGGACCACCAGGGAATTCCCCCTTTTTATTATAGACGACAAGACCCTAGATAAGACCTCTCTGGATAAGTCCTCAATCCTCTTTCAAATGGCTACACTTACCTTGTTGGAGTATTTCCATCCCTTCTCCAGATGAGCAGAAATCCCCGGATGCCATCTGCTTTTCTTGTGATTCTTATCTGTCCAACTGAGTGAAAGAAACAAAAAGATAAATAAACTGGCTTGGCTGCTCCAGAGAGACAACTACCTTGGGTTCAAATTTCTGTCATCTACAAGCTGGGGAGGAGAAACACCTCTTACAGGGCGGGGACTATGTCACACATCCTGGGTCCTGTCTGAAAAGGAGCCTCCTTGGGAAAGAAAACTTTCCAATTCACTAGTCTAAACAGGAGGATGGCCCCCTCCCCCCACCATTATGTCTAAGGTTAAAACTGAGCTGCTGCTTTCCAGTTATGAGTGAACTGGGAAAAGGGGGAAAAAAATCCAGGTCTGCTTTTTTCTCCAGTCAAATAAGCCAGCTATCAAATTCCACAATAGTTTCTTGTGCTTCTTTAACTTGTCCTTTCATCTGAGATCTGTTGGTAGTTTTTGATCATTAACTCTAGAAACATCCTTCTGGACTGACGAATCATTCCACACTTGAACAAAAACAACTGGTTTTCACATAACAGCATTAGTAAAGAGCACCTGGAGGAAAGAGCATGACAAGAAGACTGACAGGGAGGTCAGGGCCAGAAGAGGAACTCAAAGGTGTATTAATGCGTCTGAGGCCGGGAGGACGACGTGAGCCGTCGGTGTTTTGCCAGAACACGGAGTACACTGAAAAGAATGACATCAACACAAAAGGGCAGTAAAGATGGGCACAGTTTGGACTCTGTGGAGACAAAATTTTTCCCTTGACATGACTTCCCATTTTTTTCTTTCTTTGCTCCACCCCCTCCTCTCTGCAAAGTATCAAACTCCAAAGGGAAGCTGAGCCTCCCAAAGCAGAACAGACATAGGTTACTATGATTTAACACTTCATGTTCACAGAACATTTGGTTTACTCCCTGGTTTTATGAGTAACATCAAAGTAACTACTCATTTGTGTTGTAACATGGTCTAGAGGGGGACCGTAGCTGAGGTATCAGAATGCTAAGACTTAATTTGCGGCTCAGCCGTTGCTTCTGTGCGAATTTAAGGGAATTGATTTTTTGTGCCAAACTTTTTCCCACCTGCAAAACTGAGATAACGATTCCTGCCTTGGATGAGACATTAAGAATTAATAACACAATCGACTTGTCAACAAAAGCCACTACTTAGTGTTTTAGCATTCTGTTTATCACGGATCTAAGCCTGAAAATAAATTTTGCAGGGAAACTTCGCCCACGGAAATGAGGACCAACCCTAATTTCAAAAAAAGTCAGCTGTTCTTCCCTCCCTAGGGGAAGTGCCCACTTGGGGTTTTTTAGGGTGCTTTCCTCTACCCTTTTAAAGTGCTACAGGGCGTGAACGGTGGCAGCAATCAGGCTCGATTCTCCACCCTTTGCACTCGGACGTGTCTAAACGGTGATACAAGGACCGAAGCATTTAAATGTTCTGACTCAGGCGTCTTTTAAATTCTTAGATCTGTCTTTACACGCTGCACTGAACGTTAAATTGATTTTACAGGTATTTTCACAAGATGTGACCCTTACAGAGCCCGAGATGAATCAAAATGCGGCGCGGGCTCTCCAGCGCCTACTTTCCTTCCGCCTGGGCAGTCAAGGATTCCCAAGGCCGAGGGCGATCTCGGCGACCGGATACCGGGGACTGGCCGACTTAACCCTCCCAGCGCTCCTCTTCCCCGCAGCGCCGCCCGCCGACCCTCCGGAGCAAACCTGCACAGCGTGGGCAGCTGAAGCTCCCGAGGCAGTGCTGAGGGGGCTGGGGCGGGCAGGCCGGCGGCAACACCCGGCCCCCGGCCGCGCCCGGGCTCCGGAACCTCTCCCTCGGGCCGGGTTCAGGGGCTGCGGGAAACTAGGCCCGGGAGGACCGCGCGGGGAGGTCGGGGGAGGGGAAAAGGCCGAAAGCTCACGGGAGGCAGTGGTAGGGGGCGGGGCCCCGCTCGAGGCGGGAACGCAGGCTCCGCCCCCCGCCTCGCTCGCGCCCTTAGACCCCAACGGCCGGAAGACTGGGTGTTCGGAATCCGGGCTGGGAAAGGGAGACGTCGTAGGCAGACTTCTTTACCATTTCTCCTGGGTACCTTCCCCCATGTTGAGGGCAAACGTTGAGAAGACGGTAATAATTGCCGGCTTCTACTGAGGGCCCACAATGAGTCAGACTATGCCAAGAGTTTTACTTCCCTTGCCCCGCCCCGTTTAGTTCTTAGAGTGTCCTACGAGGAAGTCACTATCATACCCATTTTGCAGAGAGGAAGACTAAAGCGCAAAGAGGTTATGTGGCTTGCTCAAGGTCGCGGCCTGCAGAGTGTAAACCTGACCCAAGGGCCCGCTGAACCTTCCCAGACCTGCCGCCCACTGGCGCTGCCAGCCCTGCCCCTTGGATGGGCTTCCCACCCAATTTCCTCCCCCAGGCTCCTCCTCTGCCCTCTCCTTTACCTCTCATCCTTCACTAAAACCCCTGTCTTCCTTTTTTAGACTATGTGGACATTTATTGTTTGCTTAACCAGAAGTCTGGAGCTGGGGGTCCTAAGGCTTCTTAGTAGCTCCCTGGTATCAAGGTTGTTTACAGTTCTCTTCGCAATCCCCTCATGGTCAAAAGGTGGCTTCAGAAGTTCAAGGAGTACATCCTCTCAACAGCATCCCAAGCAAGATGGAAGGGGAAGAGCCTTCTTCCTGTAACAGTCAAGGAAGAAAATCTTTCCCAGGAGCACCCAGCAGACTTTCCCATATGTCTTATTGCCAGGTTGGGTCACCTGCCCACCCCTAGACCAGTGAGCTGGATGTCTTACATTTGCCCCCCAGATCCACCTTCTCTTCAACCTATGTAGAAGGTAAGGACTACCTCAGGACTTCAGGGTTCCCATATTCTCTGACTAGTATCAGCCAATGGGGGATCCCAGCAGGAGGTGGGAGGACAATTCCCCTGACTTCCTCTCTGGCCTTGACCTCAGGCTGGCTATGGACTTTGACCAAAGGTCATTTCTCCTCTCAGGGGGGGTCTACCCACCTCTCTCTGTCTTCACCCCCACCCACCCTTTTTTCAAAGTCGACTGGAATTAGGTGAATTATTTTAAAAATATTTGATGCTAAGTAAATTGCACCAAGGTTATGAAATCTCTTGCATCAGAGAAGCAGATAGTCTGGGGTAGAGGGAAAAGAATCTCAGGGCTAGATGTGCTGGATGGCAGAGAGTTTAACCTTTTCTTTTGGTACCAACTAGAGAATTCTGCTAGCAATACATAGGGAAATAGGGTGATCCAGTGCAGAAATCTTTTACCCCTGGTCATCTTGTCAACTGCCACCTTTCATGCTTAATGTTAAAGTGCTGTCATTTTCTAAGGCTTTTAAAGATCATTTATGCTTCCTCAGTTCTGTAGTGCAGCGTCATTAAATATCAGGCATAATGTCCCTAAGAAACAGCACTTGGAACAAAATAGCAAGCGTGCTTTGGTGACTCAGAACTGATCAGAAATCTACAGAAATTTCATGTCTCATAGTTGCCAAGTTTTCTAAAATGGTACTACAAAGGTTTGGCTAAGCAGATCTAAAGTACTGGGGGAATGAGGAGGTGAAGGGTACAGAGGCCTGTCTTCAGGTAGGAGGGCAGAGGGCCTTGGGAAGACTTGAATTGGATCAAACCTTCACATGCAATTATCTGTTCCATCTGTGTCTCTAACAAACTGTGTGACCTTGGGTTTCCGGTTCCTTATCTGTCAAAAGGAAGAACTAACATATTTCTAGCTCCTCCAATCTCACAGTGTTGATGTAATGATCAGATGAGATAATGGCTGAGATAATGCTTTGGAAAGACTGTCAAAGTGAGGTGTTTTACAACTGACACTTATTAAGCACTTATTAAGTGCCTTGGGAGAGACACAAAGATAAATAGGACTCAGTCCCTGCCCTGAAGGAGTTCATAATCTAGTTCAGAAGATAAAACATATGAAAAGCAAACAGTACATGGCAGCAAAAAGGTGTCAAAAGAGCAGTTTAGAATATAAATACCAGAAAAAAAAAAAGAACATAAATACCAGAGAAAATTGAAGAAGGTACAGAACTCTTTCTGCAGGAATGGATAGGGAAGACTGAAATAAATCTTCTCTTAGCTGGGCCTGAAATGAGAGGAAATTTGGATCATTTCGAATGGAGGAAACATCCCAGCAAGTGGAGGCAGAGACGAGGAGTCCAAGCTGCATCCTGGGTCCAAGAGGAGACCAGACCAGGTGAAGTGAAAGACTTCACAGGCCAGTTCTACTTAAGACGAGAAAGTTGAGCCTATAGACCATCCTGGCAGCTAAGACTGCAGTGGAATACCGAAAAAGGATCTTACAATCGACACCATCTGGTGTTCTTGAGCAATAAAGAATTGCGAGAGAGGCCCTAGAATTCATTCTCTTTCTCTCTTCCCATCCCTCCCTCCCTCTCTATCTCTTTGCTCTGGATTTTTTTAAAAACAGCTTTATTGAGGTATTTTGCATACAATATTTAAAGTGTACTGCTCATTAAGTTTTGACATAACTATACATCTGTGAAACCATCACCGCAATCAACATAGTGAACATAGGCGTCATTCCCTAAGTGATTACTTGTGCCCCTTTGTAATTCCTCTCTCGGGCCCCTCGCAACCACTGATCTGCTATCTGTCACTGTAGATTAGTTTGCACTTTCTAGAATTTTATATAAATGGAATCAAATAAAGATGTACTTTTTTTTTTGTCTGGCTTCTTTTACTCAGCATAGTTAATTTTGAGTTTTATCCATGTTGTTGCTACTCTTAATAATTCATTTTTTTTCAGTTCATGTTTTTATTGTTGAGAAGTGCTACAGAATCCTCTTTAAAACCTTAATTTGTTTGGTTTTGTATTTAAGAAGGTGCTTCCTCCATGACCCCAAGGTACCTATCTCGGTGCTTGGCATACAGAGGCACTTATTTGTTGAAAGGATGAATTTTTGACCACCCCACAGTGCTAATACCTTATATAGTTTTGTTTGTTCCGTGGGATGCTTGGCCTTTATAGGCCTGTCTCTTCATCACTGTTGTTCATCTCACCTTCTGCTATACCATATGCAAAATACAATCGCCCACTTCTTAAATGTTCTTTAATGATAAAGCCATGAACATGCTCAAGTATTCCTGAGCTAGACTCTGGTGGAGGAGGGGGTGTTAGGGGGGAGGTGGAGAAAGATAAATTAGGCATAACTCGTGTTCACAATCTAGCTCTACCTTCTTGAAGACATTGCTCTTGATTGAGGATTCAAAACAATATTCAAAAACATATTCACATATGTTTTAACGATAATAAATGTAAATGGGAGTCTGAGAAAAAGTCTACTTAGCCTTTCAGACTTGGGCCATTCCTTTGCTGCATTGTTTAGAATTGCAGAGAAGAATGGAGATTTGCTGAGAATATTGCAGGGACTCTGCCTCCCATACCCTAGCCAGGAAACAAAACGCTGCTCCAAAGATAGAGATTTTGGTTGAGCATTTAGGATTCTACTTATCAAACTAATGGAAAGTTTTTTGTTTTTTTTTTTTTAATGGAAAGTTTTGAGTAGAGTATTTTCTCCCACTGAAAATTTGGGCTTACATAACCCGTTTCAAAGCTAGGACATTAAAATAGCCATTGAATTATGGAACCATGCTTAACTAAGCAGTTGTTTAGAAAAAAAATTTTTTAAAGCCATACCACTTTGGGGAATTCCCTGGTGGCCTAATGGTTAGGATTCAGTGGTTTCACTGTGGAGGCCTGGGTTCGATCCCTGGTTGGGGAACCGTCCCACATGCCATGCAGCGTGGCCAAAATAAAAAATAAATAAAAATTAACAAACAAACAAACAAAGCCATACCACTTTGAAAGTATCTGAAGACAAGTAGCAGGAATATATTATGGTATTATGGACTCAGAGCTAGTTTCAGGAATAAAAATTTTACAGGCAGTCAAGAGATTTCAGAATTATTTTCAAGGGTGTTCACTGGAAAATGAAGTTATTCAGAGCCACAACTATTGATTAAGCTAGAAAATTTCATGCCCATTGTAAGTACATGATTTAAGGAGAAACCAGGTGGATAAAGAAAATATGTAATCAACCTATGACATCAAATGAAAAATTTAGAACAAATGTTCATAATGTGCCACTTTTGCAAACGCTTAACCCTTCCAAGGGGCTTTCAAACCCAGCGCTGTGGCTTCAAGGGTGGCCTGACTGTTCATGGAAACTTGTTATACAAACTGGAATGAGCCTGGTTTTACTGAGATTCTGTTGTGAGCTAGGATATAAAGAAGGCCTGATAGGAAATTTTGGATCTCAAAGAAAAGCTGAGAAGTTTGGCTCAAAAAATGGGACAGATTGAAACCATTTTTACCAAAGGAATATGAAACAGTTAAAGGAAATTGACTCAGAAGAAGACTCATATCATTTTGAAAAGCTAGACATGAAGCACAACGTGTTCAGTTCTTGTTATAACCGACTGAGTGTGGTGCTGTAATGCGTAAACACGTACCAGGCTGATAAAGTATTTCCCTGGGCTTTAAACTGATGATGACACTGTCTCATACTGAGCTGCATATGGAAGAGATTTTCTCCTTTAAAAATTGTGTCAGAGCCAGTGGGAGAAATAGACCTACCAAAGGGCATTTGGAGTTTCATGCTTGGGAAGAACATACACTGTAAATATTGAAACATCTCCTATGATTAAGGTGTTATGCAAAAAAAAAAAAAAAAAAAAGCAAATCCTTGAGGAAGTTAGCAATTTAGTATACTTTCTATATTCCATTTACCAAAGAGAAATTTTGCCAAACTAATTTATAGTATTCAACCATGGTAGCTAAGTAGATTATGTGTTACATCTGGGTTTCCCATGACTGGGTTGCTGTATAAAAACACAGGCACAGATATTTCTGGAATGCATGCTTTTCTTGGGCAGCATTTCAAAACTAATTTATCAGTATTTTCAAATGATTAATAATGGGAGACTCTATGGATGGGGAGCCCTTGATCATCCAAATCAAGGGTTACTGACTCACAAGTCTATGGGAGGGCTTCCCTGATGGCGCAGTGGTTGAGAATCCGCCTGTCAATGCAGGGGACACGGGTTCAAGCCCTGGTCCAGGAAGATCCCACATGCTGCAGAGCAACTAAGCCCGTGCACCACAACTACTGAGCCTGTGCTCTAGAGCCCGCGAGCCACAACTACTGAGCCCACGTGCTACAACTACTGAAGCCTGTGTGCCTAGAGCCCGTGCTCCGCAACAAGAGAAGCCACAGCAATCAGAAGCCCCCACACTGCAACAAAGAGTAGCCCCGGCTCGCCGCAACTAAAGAAAGCCCGCGCACAGCAACGAAGACCCAACGCAGCCAAAAATAAATAAATAAATAAATTTATATTAAAAAAAAAAAGTCTGTGGGAGCCAGGCAGGTAATTAATGTATGAAGGGCACAGACCAAAGAGTGGTGGGGACTGTGACAAACTAAGGAGAGAATACATCAAGCAAAGGAGCAGCCATCACTCAGTTCCGACCAGTTGCTGCCATGTGGCAATGGAAGCCCGGGGTGACAGAGCTTCTGATTATTCAAAAAACCTTAGAAACCCAGCTCTTTGTGTATAATATCCAGATTTTTATATGAAATCTCCTGAAATGTAAATGTTGGCAACCAGTTATTTTATTCATAATAGCTTATTATTATTACAGAGGAAGTACACGTGCATCGTATAAAAATGGAAAATGTAGGCCAACAACAACAGAACATATTCCCACCACTCAGAGAGCACCACTGTTAACACCTTAGTGCATATCCTTTCAGATCTTTTTTATTCATAAATATATAGACATTTTAAAAGCAAAATGATTTTGGTTTTGGAACTGGTATTTTATTAATGATTTTGACCTTTCCATTTCAGTAAATTTTCACCCCATCTAATCCCCTGTCCATATTAAAACATTTCCAGTTGACCACAAACATCTTTTGTAGCAATTTGTTTAAACTAACAGGGAATCCAGGACCATGCATTGTATTATTATTGCATACCTTAAGTCTCTTTCATAGCAGTTTTGGCTTAAAAAAAAAAATCATACTGACTTGCTGAAGAGAGCTGGCCAGTTGCCCTGCAGAATGCTTCACCTCCTAGATTTGTCCAGTTGCTTCCTCCTAGTGTCCATTAGTTCGTTTCTCTATCCCCAATATTTCCTGTAAACTGTAAGTTATATCTAATACTTCTTTTGGGGTAGGGAGCAGCTAGAATATATGCTAGGTTGGGTTATGTATTTGTCTCATACCAGAACTGGCCTACTGGTAGGTGATACCAAGACTGTTTCCAGGAAATGAGTGATGACAGTCTGATCCCTCCAATATACAGTTACATTTTTGTCCTCAAGTTTGTAAACTGACAGTGTTACTTGGCGCTGTATGAGTGTGCAGTTGTCTACCAATCATTTCACCTATGGTGTTTAACACCAATTAATAATCTTTGCTAGGATCAATAGTTTTATTAAAGTTCACAAAATGCCATTTTTCCAATTCTGTCATTCTTTCTCCATTTATTAGCTGGCATTTTTTCCTTCTTCAACTAGGGTTCAAGTTCATACTATAAAAAATAACTCCCAGTGGGCCAAACTCAATGCATTTGGGGACAGGATTTAGCCAGTGGGCTGCCGCCTTCTGATCTACACTCTAAGCCAGACCGTCTCATCACTGTCACCTGTACCCTGCGCATTAGGTCTCGTTGTAACACTCAGTTTCTTTGCATTTGTTGACATGTTGCTTGTAATCTTCTCACCGCATTTTACGTGTGTTTTTATCTCCCTGGCTGGACTGTGACCTCCTCAAGGACAGGGACTCCCCTGCAGTATATTTCCTTTGTTTCCCCTAATGTGCTCTTAAAGGTACTTTGGTGATTGCTAATCCTAATTAACAAAAAAGCACTAATAAGAACCAAAAGTTTTCATTATTATCTCTCGTGTTCCCTGGCTTTCCCGCTAAAACTTGCCGTAATTATCTGTCATAGTGAAGCACTTGTCTCATTTACAGTTTACTTATGCCCTGGGAGTCCCTGGGTGGGGGTAGTGGGGAGGGAAGAGGGGAAATAAGCTCTTTATTAGTCTTCAGAAGTTGGAAAGTCATTTTCCAGCTGTGTGACCTTGGGTAAGTCCCATCATCACTCAGAGTTTCTATTTCTTCATTCAGTAAAATGAGGTGACAGCGGTATCTCTAAACGCACACCTCGCTTGGCTCTAACTCTCTAGGATACAAGCCTAACCAGTACCTTTTAGTAGATTTCCTCCTAACCCATCTCCCCCCGCTCCCTTCACATGGGTCAACACTATCTAAGAGGAGAGTAGCTGAAATAATAACCACAGTGGACAGAATTTGCCTCTGATGACTTCCCGACCATCACAGTTAGACCGGTCTAATCTATATGTCCCAGGAACAGTCTGCTCAGATTTCCAGGGTCAAACCTTAGGAGCTCTTTCCCAACGAGAGCCAAGCGTGGACAACAGGGCCCTCCACAAGCAATTGACACAGCAAAGGCCCAGCCTTAGGTCTTCCTTGCTGCAAGGGAGGAGAGGTCGGAGAGGATTGAGATTGGTTGGACACTTTTCCTTCTTGTGGAGTCTTGCCTTTAGGATTCTGAATGCCCCTAGGCCAGCTCTGGGGTATGGGTCCTTCTAAGAAAAGAAAAAAAAAGAAATAAAAATGCTTCAACTCACTGCTTCTTCCCAATCCTTTTCTCGCAGTCCTGTTAGTCTCTTTTTATTCCCCCCTTCTTATTCCCTTCCATCTAGGTACAGTCTCAGGGACCTCATCCAAATGGCTTTCTGTGCCCTGAAACAGCTTTCTCGTATGTCCTCCTTGACTGAGGATGGTCTCCAGCCTGATTATAACGGAGCCTTACCATTTCTGTGGCCCTGAGAGCTCCAGGCGGAAGGGGACGTAGTCAAGTCTCTAAGAAGTAAGGCAGAGAACCTGCACCAGCCGGCTTATTCACAAGCCCCATTCTGGCCTGTGGCAAACAGGGCTGGCCAGAGCAAATAGCTCAAGTCTGCTGTGAAAGCCTGACCCCTGTCCGTGACTCTCATCTAAAGAGACACAAAACGGATCCATAATTCTTCCATTTCCCCTTTTGCTGTCTCCGGCCTATTGGCTGTTGATGAAAATCAGGTGGCAAATTGGCCAAACAAGGTCCACCTGTTGCTGTATCCTTGGCAGCATCCCATGAATCTTTCAATACCAACAGGAAATAGTAAATAGAACTGCTAAGGATGAACAATCTCCCCGTGAACAGGAAGAAGGGAAACTCTTGAGATGTGGGGTACACTTGGAACTTGCCAGTGATGCCTTGCGACAGCTGGGGCTGCTCCTATGCCATGGCCTGCCTTCCCTGGGCCCGTCTTCATCAGATATTAGCACTTGTTTTTCCTCAGGAAGGAGGGAGAAAGTAGCCCTAGTGGCAAGGACAGAGTCTTGGGGACCCCTCAGGGTGAGGACAGACGAGCACAGACCTAGGAAGGAATCAGCCAGTCAGTGGTAGAGGGAGGCCAAAACCACTGTAAGAAACGAAGGGTCAGAGTGACAGAGTGGACAAGACCCCCAAGAGTAAAACCACCGAAGGGATGGATGTAAGGCTACACGTGCTTGTCTGCATTTCCCAGACCTGGAGCAGCCTGGTGAGAAATTTTCCCAGTCACAGAGCCTTTGTATTCACTTATTTAATAACAATAGTTCAGAAGAAGCAATCCCAGCTGTAGAACACGTAATTTTGTTTCAGAACATTACCCTGCCAAAAAAAAAGTGCATTTCCCCCACTCTGGCACTCCATGGTGTGAATCTGATCTCTTACTTTCACTCAGAGGCCTCTTTTATGCAGTTCCCAGGTTGGCTGGCAAAGTCATCTTAGAATCATCCCTAAATGTGGAATTTCTGTTTTCAAGAGTCATTTCCAATATGAAACTCTAAGTGGTGGAGAATAAAGACTAAGGATCAAAGGTTATCAGATTAATTTGCCTAAAAGCAATTCACCTAGAGACAGTTTCAAGTATTTATCAAATCTGCAGCATTTCAAAAAGTTTAGCAGATTCACCCTTTCACTTTTCATTGCTGTTGTCTGTACACTGTTGTTGGTCAACTGAATATGCCACATGCCTGTTTATTTGTTGAGACTATATTGGCCTTTCAACAGCAGGAACGTAGTAGACAGACCAAGTCATCAAAATCATATTGAGCTCTGTTACAGTTTTCAAAGCATCTAATTTGGAAAAGAATATTGGATTAAGAAACACAAAAAATGATACACAAAATGTCTGTACCAATTCTATTTATTGCTGGAAACTTTAAAAAAGTTTGAAAAGTAGGTAACAGAAAAAGATATCCATAAAGGTAGGAAGCAATCTCGTCATTTACAAAGTGCTGCAAATTTGATAAATTTATGCTGCTGATAACTCAGGGGTACTCTTAGATGAAAAGATATAAATCCTTGAAATACCCAAGCATGACAAAAACGAACAGAACAACTAAATGGCTATAAAAATACCCAGAAGGGAACTCAGCTTTTGGCAAACTGGTCATCAAGTGAACTTTAAGTAAACAAGTTTTTAGTGGATTGGTTTTAAGAGATCTAGCCAAACTGATCAGAACCAAGTGAAAGTGTTTTGCCTCTCTGGCTCCTGGAACCTCAAGAGTTTGGGAGCTGTGGTGGAAATAACTCTGGTTTCCTCTGAGAGGCAGCAGGTCTGGAGAGCTGAACTACTACTAATGAACCAAGTGTAAGAGTCCCCTGACGAGAGAGAGAGAGAGAGAGAGAGAGAGAGAGAGAGAGAGAGAGAGAGAGAGAGAGGGAGAGAGATTGTGTGTGTGTGCCCGTGTGTGCACACAAATGTATACTAGAGATACAGACTAGAATCAGACCTTTAGAAAATACTGGAACCCGCCTGTGTGTGCCTGTTATGTGCTACAGCACAGGCTGCACACCTGGAAAGGCCAGTCACCCACATCATGGCAACTGGAGGGCTCCTCCTCCACAATCCATTTGGAATGTCTTGATCTTTGGGTCTCTGGCCCTTGGGGCCCTCCCTAGAGGACTCTTCTGCCAGGGCTACAGAGTGCCTTCTTTTTCTTGGCTGGCCTCAGAGGGGCCCACTGGCCAGAGGAATTTGTCAATGGTGGTGACGGCAGCGGCAGTGACTGCATCTCAGATATACTGGGTTGGCCAAAAAGTTCGTTTGATGTTTTCCATGAGATGGCTCTAGTAGCGCTTAGTTGTCTTTAACTTCATTTGAAACAATTTTGTTAGATTGTATTGTGACAGCTATCACATCAGTGTGCATTTTAAAAAAAGCTTATAAAAATTGGTGTATTTTTGTGTAGCCATTTTAATATTGAAGATGGAAGAAAAAAGGAACATTTTCGGCATATTATGCTTTATTATTTCAAGGAAGGTAAAAACACAACTGAAACGCAAAAAAAGATTTTTGCAGTGTATGGAGAAGGTGCTGTGACTGATCGAACGTGTCAAAAGTGGTTTGCGAAGTTTCATGCTGGAGATCTCTCGTTGGATGAAGCTCCGCGGTTGGGTAGACCAGTTGGTTGATAGCAATCAAATCAAGACATTAACTGAGAACAATCAACGAGGGAGACAGCTGACATCCTCAAAATATCCAGATCAAGCGCTGAAAATCATTTGTACCAGCTTGGTTATGTTCATCGCTTTGATGTTTGGGTTCCACCTAAGTTAAGTGAAAAAAAAAATGTTCTTGAACATAGTTCTTGAACATAGTTCTGCATGCGATTCTCCACTGAAATGTAACGAAAACGTTCCGTTTTTGAAACAAATTGTGACGGGTGATGAAAAGTGGATACTGTACAATAATAACGTGGAATGGAAGAGATCGTGGGGCAAGCAAAATGAACACCACCAACCACACCAAAGGCCGATCTTCATCCAAAGAAGGTGATGTTGTGTATATGGTGGGATTGGAAGGGAGTCCTTTACTGCGAGCTCCTTCCAGAAAACCAAATGATAAGTTCCAACAATCACTGCTCCCAATTAGACCAACTGAAAGCAGCACTCGATGAAAAGCATCCGGAATTAGTTAACAGAAAATGCATAATTGTCCACCAGGATAACGCAAGACCGCGTGTTTCTTTGATGACCTGGCAAAAACTGTTACAGCTTGGCTGGGAAGTTCTGATTCATCCGCTGTATTCACCAGACAATGCACCTTCAGATTTCCATTCATTTCGGTCTTTACAAAATTCTCTTAATGGAAAAAATTTCAATTCCCTGGAAGACAGTAAAAGGCACCTGGAACAGTTCTTTGCTCAAAAAGATAAAAAGTTTTGGGAAGATGGAATTATGAAGTTGCCTGAAAAATGGTAGAAGGTAGTGGAACAAAACAGTGATTACACTGTCCAATAGAGTTCTTGGTGAAAATGAAAAATGTGTCTTTTATTTTTACTTAAAAACCGAAGGAACTTTTTGGCCGACCCAATAATTGGCAGGGGACTGTCGGGCATTGAGCCGCTGCATGTGACAGCCGTGGCAGAGCAAGTGCCCATCCAGAGGGAAGCAGCAGCAGCCTTCCTCGTCACTCAGCTGCATCCGGCAGTCCTAGGGAAGAAGGACACCTAGTTTACCTCAGCCCAGGAACCAGGGACATCGTGGAAGTCGGCCCTGCTGGGCACTAGACTCCCAGTGACTGGGAAAAAGGGGGCGGGGTTGGAGGGGGATGAACTCCCAGAAGAGAAACCTGAGAAAATACCTCAGCTGGACGCCAGGTGTCGCTGCTACAGCAGAAATAATGAGACAGGCTCCCATTTCCAGCTGTTACCAGGAGTCCCTAGTTTTGGGAGTCTTGACTCTGGGGAAGCCAGATTTAGAAAGGACTAAACGACCACACCCAGAGAGAGTGGCTGAAGGACGCGAAAGAGACTGGAGATGGGTCAGAGCACCTTCCTGGTTTCCCGTATCCTAGACCTCTCCTACAGACTGTGGCAATTCTAGGACTTCACTCCCCCAGCCCCCTTCTGGCTCTCCTCTGGGAGCCCAGGCGCCCAACACTCACCTCACAGTGGTAGCACTCAAAGTGATAATCTCGGTCCATGGATATCACCCTCACAATGTCCTCACAGCCCTGAAATAATGCACACCCCCATGGGCATGAGAGCAGCATGATAACCCCAACTCTCCCCTCCCCCACCAGCCCCCCTTCCAACGGGAGGTTCATACAGAGGCCTCCAGAGCCTCTCTGCCACAGTCTGCAGCTTTGAGGTGGCCTCTGCAGACCCCGCGGGAACTTTCCCCCTCTCCTTCGTTGGCCTCCAGGAAGGCGTGTCCCCTCGTGGAGCCTCCCCTCTGTCCAGGGGCTCAGGCCTTACGGAGGGAAAGGAAAGAGGCAGGCTGCATCAATAAAGTAAGCTAAGCCGGGGACGAGGAGACCCAACAGGGCCTGCTTCCTCGTGGGCTTTTGGCTTCTCTCCCTTGGCACACACAGCGTAAATCATTTCTGACCCCTTCCTACCAGCCCTGAGGATTCTTCCCACCTTTTTCCAGCCCCTACATCTGGGGGCTGGTGACCTTGACTTCAGAGAAAGTCTCCTTCTCTGGACTGGGAGAAAAGAGATGGAGCCTGGGTCCAGCAAGGCTGTCAGACAAGTCCAGGCCCGGATGTTGGGGTCAGGGTGATGACCCAGAGAGCAGAGTCACACGGGAATCTTCGCGGAGTACATTCCTCAGCACCACTGCCTCCCAGGGGAGGCCAGGCGGCATGTCCCCAGTCCCTCCCCAGAGGCAGCAGCACTGGCTGCCCTGCAGGAGAACACAGACATACTGACCTCTGAGGGGAGGATGGGTTGGCCACAGGCCGCACACTTAGGAGCGTAATTCCTGAAAGAGAGAGGACAGAGGGGAGCTGAGGCGGGGGAATCCCTGAGCCCAGGTCCACACCACACCCCGGGCGGGGGACTCACTTGTGGTAGTCGGTGACACAGTACACCTGGTTGGAGAAGTCCACAGTGAAGGGGATGCCGTCCAGGCACTTGTTGCAAACGATGCATCGGAAGCAGCCTGGGTGATAGGACTTTCCCATTGCCTGGAGGATCTGGCTCGTGGGGCGGGAGGAGAATCAGTCTCTGCTCTCCAGCTACCGATGACATTCCCTGCTGCTCCCACTAACCTCATCTGAGCCCCTGCTCTCGTCCTAGAACAATGCTGTGTAATCTGGGATGACCAAGGAGTCTTAAAATGGAGGCAGAAACCCTGAAAAAGGTCTTAGGGAGCATCCAGGCCAGTGTTTCTCAGACTTGGCTGCATATCAGGGTCACCCAGGGAGGTTTTTAAGCCCATCAATGCCTGGGTCCCACCCAGAAGTATTCACCACAGTCTCTGGTGATGACCCAGCATTGGTATTTTCTTTACTTCTTCCCAGGTGATCTGCTAGGCTGCCAGGGCTGTGAACCACTGATTCAACCCAACTCCTCCTTACAGAAAAGAAAACTGAGCTTCAACTGATCCCAGCCAGTAGCAGAAAGGGGATTAAGCCTCAGGACCCCACACTCCTGGCTCAGGTGGAGGGCCGGGTTGTGCCTGCAGAGTTAGGGAGTTAGAGATCACGGGAGCCCGGGGTGGCAGGCGGAGGAGTCCAGACTTGATCCCATAGGCAAAGAGAAGCCACTGTAAACAGCGGTTCTGGGGAAGAATGGGACGCAAGTAGTTGCTGATAGGTTTCCTCCCCCCACCTTTTCTCAGTATCCATTTAGTTCCTGATTCCACCCCTCGGCCCCTCAGCCTCACAGTCTCAGCTGAAGACACTGTGCTTACCTTCTCCAAAATCAAGTGACCACAGACACAGCATTTCTCAGCTGCCTCCTGAAACCCTGAAAACTAGGAGAAGACCAAGGGAGGATGTTACGGGCCGAGAATGACCTGATGGGTGGAACCCCAGTGGGCCACAGAGAAAGGGGTGGGAGCCAATTCCAGGCCCAGGGGACCCCTCACTCACCAGATAATCTTCCTCACAGTACACAGAGCCGTTGACGCTGTAGAAAGCCTTGCAGCGCAAAGTTCGCCCTAGAAGCAGTAGACAAGGGGCTGGAGCCTCTCCCAGGGTCCAGGCACAGGGCGTCCCCGCCACGGGGTAACTGCTCTCCGGTGTTTCATGATGCGTTTAAATCTGGATTTCAGAGCTTGTCCTCCTAACTGCTGTCTGTCCCGTCTCCCCACACAAATACCCCATCTGATGCAATTCCAATTTGTTTGGTCTCACTCCTGCCAATCCCCACTCCTTCGCTTGCTACTTCTCCAGCTCCTGCCCCCCTCAACAGTTTTCTGTGACCCTGCTTTAAAGGGGTGCCACCTTCTCCAGTGCCTGTGCTTGCTCGGGGAGCCACCTGGGAAAGCAAAGCCAACCACAGGCTGGGGGACAAGGTCAAGGGGCTCTGAACACGGGGCCCTACAATGCGCTCAGAGACAATCACACTGTCATGGACTTTGCTCTCTGGGACCTTTCAACCCAGGAGCTTCTGCACAGCTCTCCTATTCTCCTAGCCCTGTCTGTCTCCCAGGGATAGGCTCCATGGAGGTCAGGACATACTGGGACTACTGTTGGGGACAAAGTGCTTTGTTTGAGAGCAAAGTTGGTCCCCTTTCCTGCTGCACTAGGCTGCTTCCCCAAGCTTAGAGGGACCCAGAGTCTCCGGGGTCAGAAGCAGCCCAGGATCTTCTGCAAGCAGACAAGGCAGGACCGCTCCCCATGAAACCAACACCCAGGAACTGCTCCAGGGTGTCTAAA
Organism: Grampus griseus; assembly: GCF_964374135.1. Taxonomy (NCBI): domain Eukaryota; kingdom Metazoa; phylum Chordata; class Mammalia; order Artiodactyla; family Delphinidae; genus Grampus; species Grampus griseus. The sequence goes on along the minus strand of NC_139018.1, from coordinate 74,499,510 downwards.
TTATCAGGTATGAGGAGGAATGAGACAAGAGTGGAGAATGGGCAAGTTTCCCACCTCTGCCCTCTTCTCATGAAAATCTCCACTGCCAGCTCTGTCCAGTGGTTTAGAAAAGTTGACTTAGAAACTTACGAGACACAAGGGAGTAGAGAGAGGGAAAGAGACATTCCCAGAAGAGGCTCTATAAACAGAAGGACAAATAGATAGATGAACCTAAAGGGAGCCAGGCAGGGGATGGGAGTGGCTGGAGCCAGACAGGCAGAGATAGGAAATTAAAGGTCCAGCAAAGGAATCAGAGTGGGTAAACAGGGGGGCCGGGTAATGAGGGAGGTGAGGGAAAGGCTGGGGAGTTGAGGCCGCTGGGAGCACCCCCTGCTCCTGGCGGGCCTCCTGAGCTAACAGCAGCGGGCATTCCTGGAGCGTGATGTCATCAGCTTGGCATGGCCCGGTGGCCTGCACTCCAGCGAGGTGGCTGAACTCTGACCAGCCGAGAGAAAACCCCCCTCTCCACTCCCCCACAGCTCCCCGCTCCCTCAGCCCACCCCACCCTTCCCACATTCCAGTCTTTCACTGTCGCCCCAGGCAACTCAAGTCGGCTGCCCAAGACCAAGCCCCTCCAAGGAGAGGCCGGAGGGCTGGGAGGGAGTCCAGGCTGGGCAAGCAGGAAGGCAGAAGAAAGAGGGAGGAATAGAGCGGAGGAAAGAGGCTCAGCAGAGGGAGGGCTGACCTCAGCAAGGGGCGCCAACATGGGGGCGGGCGGGAGAGAGCCAGGTAGAGAGCAGAGAAGGGAAGCAAGAGAGAAGGTGGGGGCCAGACCAGCAAATGGAGAGGCACAAGCCCTGCTTTCCCTAGGCACTTGTGAGTGTGTATGTGCGGGGAGTGCTTGAGGCCTCAGGCCCTGGTCCAGAAGGTCTGGGGGCTGCACTCACCACAGGAGCAGCAGACAAAGCACTGGGTATGGTAGAGGCTGTCCAGGGCCTGGCAGGCGTTGCTCTGCCCATAGATGCCTTTGTTGCACTTGATACAGGTGCCTGAGAGGAGAGAAGAAGTTGTCAGCATCATGGCGCACTCCCCCAGCTCAAAACCAGGGATTCCTCATCTTTCCTGATGGCAAAGGACCACCAGTCACAGCCTCCTTTTGACAGGCTCCCTTTTGGGAAGAGAGAGTTAATGGGATGCAGCAAGGTTTTGGCTGGGCAGACTTATTCCTGTTTACTGATTAATCAACAGACATTTTCTGAACATCTATTTAGTGCCTCGCAACAACATTGTGCCCAATACTGTGGAAAATTGGAGAAACTCAAAGATAGGGTCCCTGGACTTCAGATGCTCGGTTTCTGTTGGGGAGAAAAGACTAATCAGGCAAGATATGATCACCGTGGCACTGTGTGGGACAGTCAGAGATGTGAGTCCATAAGGGCCCAGCAGCAGACTGGAAAAAGCTTCCTAGTGAAAGCACGCCAGGTGCAGAAAGGCTCTCCAGGACCTCGGCTTCTCCATCTGTCAAACGAACTGCCATTCGGCTACGGAATGACTTCTTTTTTTTGCCCCTCCCGCTGCGGAGCACAGGCTCCGGACGCGCAGGCCCAGCGGCCATGGCTCATGGGCCCAGTGGCCATGGCTCATGGGCCCAGCCGCTCCGCGGCACACGGGATCTTCCCAGACCAGGGCACGAACCCATGTCCCCTGCATCGGCAGGCGGACTCTCAACCACTGCGCCACCAGGGAAGCCCCAGAATGACTTCTGCTCTGTACCTCTAGGCTTCCAAAGATGGAAAGAAGGATCTGGCTCAGCAGAGGGCCCTGTGCAGAGGGGACCATGTGAGTGTGACTCCTCTGGGGAGGTGGCTGCTGAGAATGCAGGGTGTGTTCCAAGGATTGAGGGTTGCAGAGGAAGGGGGGAAGGGAGGCAGAACCCCTCATGTCTCCCTGTCATCTTCTATCATAGGAGGAACAGAGCCTAACTGCTCTTCCCTGACATCTCCTCTAAAATACATAACACCTGGCTCTGGCACCCCCCTTTCCTGGGTGTGTTCTTCCCTCCTTCCACTCCCCAATTCCAGGCCTATGAGTGAGGGCTAGGGCCTGTCTTTGGGGAACAGATCCCAACGGGCCCGCCTCACCCCGCCCCACCTCTCCCCCTCGGCACACTGCCACACTCCTTGCCTGTTGGGGCCCATCCAGTCTTTGCCCAGGGGCTTGGGAGCCCGTGCAGCAGCTGCAGCGACTGATGGGCCCAGGCCTGTCCTGCTCCCACCCTCTGGCAGCTGGGCAAGGCTGTAGCCAAGGAAGAGGGCCCCTACTAGGGGCAGGAGTAGGAGGGTACAGTCAGGCTGGGGGTTCTGTCAGAGGAGGCAAACTGACCCCTAGGGAGAGAAGCAGCCCTCCCCCTCACCGGGGTCCAAGGCTTCCCCAGGGGAGGGGAGCTCTGCCCCAAGATTGCCATGCCAGGGGACCCTGTCAGAGCCATTTCTTTGGGAAGCCTTGGACATTACGGGAAGACAAGAGCCAACTGCTCAGGCATGTCTGCCTCACCTCCTCTAACCCAGCATATCCGCTCCTAGGTTCTTCCTGCCATATTACTGCACTCTCTCCCAGCTCCTTTCTTCCTTCTGGTTCTGATGGCTTAGCCGAGGAGATTTCTCTCCACCCATCAACCACTTCTCCCCAGCCTCGAAAGGAAACTGCTAAAAGGATCCTGTCACTTAGTCTCCCGTGACCAAAGCATCATCTGCTCTGGGTTTTCCTCTCTCAGGTGGGGGCGGGGTGGGGGGGAAATGGGGGAAGGTTGGAGTTGAACTAGCCTGCAGCTCTGCTACCTCTGAACCTCCTCCCTTACCTTCCTTCCCTGGCTGGGTTCCTCTCTCTATTTACATTTCTAGCCACAGTGTTCTAGAGCATGGGGTCTGGGGCAGGAACATGGATGGTGAGAAAGGTGAGAAGATGCTGGGAACACTGAAGAGGCTCACAGACCTAGGAGCAGGCCCTCCACCTCTTTCTGTACTTCCTATCACAATCAGATTAGCATTATTTTATACAGTGAAGTGGTGCCTGTGGGTCTTGACTAAAAGATCGTTCAAGACACCAATATTCCCCCCCCAATAGCCGAGACATATAATCAATTAACACTTCCTGAAGGTAACTGCGTCCGGGAGAGGCGACGACCAGGTTTCTTTAGCAGCAGGAAATAAGGGGCTACTTCGTGCCTGAATTCTGAGCAGGTTATGGCCAGAACTGAAGCCCGGGTTATTTCTGGCAGCTATACACGGTCGCCATCCATCCAAGGGTGATGTTGTCCCGGTGGTCAAGGCTTCTGCCCTGACTTCCGGAGGATGGGGAAGACAGAAGCTGACACCACCGGGTATCAGCTTAAATGCCCACCCACGCACGGAGCCAGCAGGACTGGGGCCAGACTGCAGTAGGGTCTCTGCTTTCCGTCCCAGGGCTTTCTTCCTCCCCCCCGGGCTCCTTTCCCCGACCGCGGTCACAGCTCCGCGCGTATTAGGAAGCAGCTCCCCCACCCCCTGCACCCCACCTCAGCCCAGTGCCGCGCGGCCGGCCCCGCCCGCGGGCACCTGGAGCGCCCGGGCAGGAGCCGGCACGCACGCGGCCCACCCGCCCAGCCCCCCCACCCGCGCATTCCCCAAATTCCTGCGGGCGGAGCCTGGGCCCGGCTGGGGGCGCGGCGCGCAGGAGCCTGCAGGGGCAACGCCGCCGAGGGGGGAGCAAGATGGGGGGATGCTCTCCCAGCCCCACTTGGTTCCCTTCAACAAGGCCTCCTACCGCGAAAAACCCAGGATCTAAAGCTGAGGAACTGGGATTCACGAGATCATCGGGGGGTTGAATTTAGCAGGAATAAGGTGCCCGTGGTCCATTTGAAACCCAGTGGGAAGGGGAAATTCCTCTTGCCTCTTTCCTAGCCCCGCGTCTCTGCCTCCGACTTCCCAGCGCCCGCCGTCGGGGCAGTGGGGAACCGAATGCAGTGATGGGTCTCTTCCCGTCCCTAACCACTTCTCTCACTCACCAAAGTAGTCCTCTCTGGACTCCGGCTCCCGCATCCGGGCCCGGGCGGCCTCTGGAACGAACGCACCTGGCGGCTCCTCGAGACCTGACGGCTCAATCCCCGAGGGTTCTCCGCGGGCGCCGGCTTCTCGCCCACCTGTGCCCACCGTCAGGCGCAGCAACGCTGTTAGTTCATCTTGGTATCGGGCGCCCGCGGCGCAGTCCCCATAGCCAGTCACCGAGTGTCGTCCGGGTTGCGCCCCTCGTCTCTCCAAGGGCCCTGCCGCTCCCACTCCGGCCCCGGCTAGAGCTCCCGGGCTGCCCAGGGCTGGGGGATACGAGTGGCGGCTTTCCTGGCAGCCGAACCCCGCGGGCCGATGAGCGCACAGTCGGTCCAGGGCAGCGTGGAGCTCGGGATAGGCGGACGGCACCCCTCCAGAGGAATAGCCCGCCGGAACCCCGGCCAGAGGTGGGCCAAACAGGCATGGCCCGGCGGGCAGGGGGCTGCCGTGGCGCTGGTCGTAGCCCATGCTGATGCCGCTGGTACGGTTGCTGCAGGGTCGGCTACCTCCGGCTCCACCAGCCCCCGCCCCATCCAGCAGCAGACTGCCCCGGGGGCTGGACGGCTTGCTCGCGTCGCTGGCTGAGCTACTGGCGAAACTGGAGCGGGGGCTTAGGGCTGGGGCCGTCTCCAGCCGAAAGTCGGGGGGCAATGACTGAGGTAGAGGCAAGGCCCGGGTGGGAGGCGGCCCCCCGGGAAAGGAGCCTTCGTAGCGCGGCGCCTCAAAGGAGCCGCGAGGGTTCCGCTCAGCGTCCAGGGGGCCTTGCTCCCGGGCTGGCTCCAACGGCTCATCCCCAGGTCCCCCAGTAGCTCCACGGGGCCCTGATTTCCTAGGTCCCCCCAACCCACTCAGGCGCCCCTTGCCCGGCCCGGGGGTCCCATCAGACCCAGACCTGCTAGATTCACCCTTTCTGCGGCCGAACTTGGCGCTGCCGGAGTCCGAGAGTCTTAACTTCTCCAGCAGGCGACTGGCTTTCTCCCCTAACCGCTCCATGCCCTCGGGCCTGGGGCCTCCAGCCCCCTCCCCGCCCGGCACCCTGCAGCGTCTCGGCGGCCGCTTCTCTTTCCCTGCGGCCGGACTTCGCTTCCCCAGGGGCACAGGATAGGCACAGGGGTTTAGCGGGCGCCCCGGATGCCCGGCGCCAAGAATCCCGCAGCATCCCCCAGCGAGAGGGGTTGCGTCCCCCCGCGCATCAGGGGTTAAGCGGGGCTAGAAGTGCCTACGGCCGCGGCTGTCCGGTCCGCAGGTCTATCTGTTCACGCGTCGACTCGCCCGGCAGCCCCACTCTCCCAGGCCCCCGCCCCCCTCGCTCACACACTCAGCACCGACCCAACTTCTCTCCCAAACTTTTGTCTGCCTGGCCGGATCTACTTTCCTGGAGGGGCGGAGCGCCGTGTGCGAGACGAACGGGGGTGTCGGCGCAGGAATCTGGTGCGCCGGAAAGGGGGGGGGTGGCGGGTGTTGGTGCTAAGTGTCCTGTAGCTGGAGATCCGCCGACTGGTGGCGAAAGGAGGACGAGGGGCAGTTTGGACAGTTGCTACTACATCACTCAAGAATTGGGACATGAAAAAGTGGGGGAGGGGGAGGGGAACTCTTTGTTTGCAGTTGGAATGCGCGGAGGGGCACGGTGGAATGTCGCGGTTCAGAAAGGGGCGACGCGAGGCATGTTCTGCGCAAACACCGTGACTTTGTTCCTAGTGTGGGGACTGTGGGAGAGATGAGAAGGGACTGATACAGAAGTAGTGAGACAGGGAGAGAGAAGAAAGGTAGATACATAAAGAGGTTCAGAGACGCATAAGAGCCCAGAAAGGCGAGGAAGCCCTTATAGAGAGGTGGTGGAAGACAGGTATGGAAAGAAAGGAGAGCCGGACCAAATGGGATCGTGGGTGGTGCGGAGACGGAAGGGTGAACAGACCAAGAGAAAGACAAATTTGTTCAGGTCCAGAGAGAATGAGAGACAAACAGATAAGCTGCAATAAAAAGACAACTTTCTGAACCCAAAACTCTGTAACGGGAGGGAGGGAGCTTTCGTGTGTATGTAAAAGGAGAGAGGAAGAGGCTTGGGACTAATCTCTACCTTCAGGGTAGGACAGATAGAGGGATAGATAGACACCCCCTGGTGTTGGGAAATGAGATTTTTAGCAAATATTTCAGGTGACTGGGGATAGAAGGCCCGGTTTTAGAGCTAGCGAACGCCTCCCCCTTGCTTGGCCCACAGTAGTTGGTGATAAAGAATAAGTACTAACTTAAAAGGGAGAAAAAGAAAATGTCATTTAGAGGACATAGCAAGTGAAAATGATCAAGGTGGAAAAGGAAAAGAGGCTGATCTTGGCCATACTAGGAGGATCAAGAATAAGGAAAAGAGGAAGCCATGGCGGAAGCTGAACATGCCTAATTAAGTATCAGCCAACTGATTTTGCCCAGACTAGCACATGGCGAGGGAGAGGGGAATGGAGAAGGAAATGACTCCTTCGTATTTAGATGGTAAATTCGTATGAAAATTATATGCAAACAAATCATGCATATTATTTTCATCTCAACATTTTGAACACCTTTTATAATTTTAGTGTAGCCTTAGGGAATGGGGGAGGAAAGAAGGTTAATATCTTTGGGGAAATTAATTTGGCACAAACTATTTGGCTTCTCTGTCCTAGCTGCATTGTCTCCCTGACCTCATCTCTCCTGAGAATCAGCCTCTCTGTTTCCCAGGTCAGGCCTACAGCTTTTCTCTGATCCAGAGGAGAGTTTACTCTCAGACTGGAAGCAGGGAGGACTGAAAGCATTAGTAACCAAGGGGGGCTATCAGGTTGCATCCAGAGCCTGCTGTGAGCTGTCTTCAGAATCAACCATAACGTTCTCCCTCCTTTCCTGTTTCCACATGGGGAAGGGGAACCTGGATTCTTCCTTCCAATTACTTACATCCTCTAACATTTGGGAACTTTGCTCCTTTGGGGTTAAAATGGGAGAGTAAATCTTATGAAAAGTTGAGATGCCGTTAAAGGAGGCCCATCCAGGAGTTGGTAGTGGCAGCAGTGGGCACAGTTGGGACCAACAACCTGTGTTTTCAGGGGGATAACAGGAAGGAGACGCAAGTGAAGGGGGTGTGATGCGCTGACAGCGCATGCTCCAGTAGGGCTCACGACCTCTGGGTAGCCACTCCATAGTCTGAACCGGAGCTGGGAGCTCCACAGGCCCTATTCTCCATTCCCACGACCTTAATTAGCCTCTATATACAGGTGACTCCCAAATCCATATTTCTAGCCCAGACATTCTTGGACTTAAAAACTCAGCTGACGAATAGCATCTCCACTTGGTTGTCTCAAAGGCACACAACACCCTGACCTCACCTTCCCTGCCTCCCAAAACTGGCTCCTCCAGCATTTCCTGAGTAAACGGCATCATTAACCACTTAGCTACTTAAGCCAGAAACCTGAACATCAACCCTATGTCCTCCTCCCTTAACCTCAAATCCAAGCAAGTCCTATCAGCAAGTCCTATCAATTCTGCTTCCAAAATATCTTTCAAATTTGTCCTTCCCTCATCATCACCACTATATATATATATGTATGTATCAGGTCATCATCTTTTCTCTCCTGGACCACTGCAAAAGTCTCCCTGCCAAGGCTTTCTCCCTCCCATCCATCTTGAAACCTGAGGTCAAATGATTCTTCAAAAGCACAAAACTGATCATCTTATTTCCCTGTTTAAAACCTGTCAGCGATTTCTCACTGTCCTTTAACTAAGTCTATACTCTTTAAGGTATTTTACAGAGTCTATCTCTCCAGCCTCTTCTCTCAGCAACATCCCCTCCCCAAATGGTTCTGCAGTAGAACTGTACCTTGTCTGTGCTCTCTCTTGCCTCTGGACTTTTGTGCTTGCTATTCCCTAGGTTTGGAACTCTCTCTTGGCTTCCCCTTCCCTCCTGGTTAACTTCTCCCCATCTTTCAAGCATCAATTTAAACACTCTCCGAGAAGCCTTTCCAGACCGCCAGAGCAAGTTAGTTACCCCTGTGGTACATAGCCATGTACTACATTCCCCCATCATCACACTTATCACAATTCATTTCATTGCTTACTTAAATGCCTGGCTTCCTGACTAGACAATAAAACTTCTGATCAGTATCTAACCTGTTCAACAGTTTATCCGTAGCACCTAGCACAGCACCTGACACCTAGTAAGCAATCAGTATTTGTTGTATGATTGACAGAGTGAAGAGAAAGCCATATTTACTTCTCAATCCATCCAAAAAGGCACCAATTTTGTGTGTGTATATATATTCTGCATGTGTGCTTGTGTGCACACACACACGTACACACACACACTCACCTTCCTCAAAATACAGCTTGGCTGACAGGACTAAGAGATAGCTACCAAGCCACGTATACTGCTTGGTCACACGGTGGGAAAGCAGCTGCTGGTGAGACAGGGGAACTCTTTAAGCCTTAATTTCCTCACGTGTACAATGGGAATAATAAAATCTTCCTTATATAATTCAATAAACAATAGCTATTACATCTAGATCCCAATTCCCAAATACGGATGGAGCCTGTGTTCTGCTCAGAAGAATGAAGCCCATGACTGAAACTGTCCACCAGGTGGCAGTATTACCCTGGCCTGGTCCTGTGCTGCTTCCACTACGGAGCAAGACCAGCAGTCAGGGGAAGAAGTAGAAGGTACGACCAAGGGCCGCTTCACTAGAGCTTTGAGTGAAACCAGAAGAAAAAACAACTCAGAGACCAGGGCATACGTCAAGAAGGCCTCTGTTTCTTGGACCCATCCTCCTTTTCTCAGCCCAGGCTCTTCCGAGGCACTGTTATGCTTAGGAATAAGCATTTTCTGGCTTGTCGTTCACAGCGGGGGGAGGGGGGGAGTATTTCCCCCTTGGAGATGAGTCCTTTTATCCCACCAGAGCTGCCAGCTTCCACTTCTAGTGGAGACTGTGTTGAGAAGAGAGGCAGATTTGCTTTCTCAGACTGCAGAAGACATCTCGTCATTCTGGGAAGCCCTGTGGCCACCCATTTTGAGGACATGGGAAGAGGCGGATGCCAGAGTTATTCTTGGTTATACATTTCACTCATCCTTTTCCACCTTGATTTCAATGAACGAGTTCAAGTCAGGACAGCAGGTTTTGTGGGGTTGGTCAAAAGATGGGGAGACAGGTCCATTCTCATCACCTCCCTCATCCTCCTCCTCTTGGAAATTAGGATTGTAAAGTTCTGGTGGAAGGAGCTGGGCCTCAGCAGAAGGTAAGCGGTCTGAGGGAGGTCCATACACACGGTTGGCTTTGGTGCCATGCTTAGAGTTGGCATCCAGGTGGTAGCAGAGCTGCGTGAGGCGCTGGGCCCGGAAACGGGGAGGCCGGGCTACCCAGACACCTGGCTCATTAAGGCTGTCCTCTTCATCTGACATCAGCTCCTCTGTCACATCCTTCCACAGGCGTTGGTCCTCAGGGCCAAAATGCCTCATGATGCTGGATCGGTTGGCAAAAAGCTAAGGTAGGAGCCCAGGACAGAGATTAGGAAAAGCAACAAACCACCATGCATTAGGTTTGGGGAAAGGCTTTGGGTGGAAGAGAGGCTGTGTAAAATCTGTGCCCGAGAGAACCCAGTTCTCAAGAGAACACAAGTCCTCAAGAGAACCCAAGTCAGATCTTAGAACTGGCTCCCTTCCTCCTCCTCCTCTGCTCCGTTCCTGGATCTCAACTCTTTTCTCAGATGCCACGTCCCCTGGCCCTTCCCACTGTGACTTATTTATTAGCGTTTAAAGTTTAGCATCTTGAAAGGAAAGACTAGAAACCTACCCGATATCTGCGACTTCGAAGTTTCTTCTCCTCTTTTTCTTTTAGGCCTTTAAAAGGGTTCAGGGAGTTGCGGTACTCACGCCTCTTAGTAAGGAAGTAGGCTACACAGGCTCCTGGTGGGGAGGGAGAAGGCAGGCAGCAAAAAGCAGGGTCCTCAGCCCTTTTTTTTGCCCTAATACTACTGGATGGGAGAAGGGTGAACCACTGTTTAGACGATGGGCTTTCTGGGTATATCCATCAGCATCTATTCATTCCTCTCTGGTTTAGCTCCCTCTGCCTCCCTCCGTCTCCAACAGGAACTCCTCCCACTATAAAAAGACAACTCCAGGGAGGGAGGGAGGGAGACGCAAGAGGGAAGAGATGTGGGGACATATGTATATGTATAACTGATTCACTTTGTTATACAGCAGAAACTAACACACCATTGTAAAGCAATTATACTCCAATAAAGACGTTAAAAAAAAAAAAGACAACTCCAATGCTTCTGTAACTCCCTTCCCCCACTCCCAGTTAAACCTACCCCCATTCTACTCAGCTGACAGCAGATTACAAGTACTTTTTCAGCAGAAGCTTTCTTTTTTTTTTTTTTTTTAGCAGAAGCTTTCTTAGTGCTACAGACAAATAACAGAAGAGCAAGGAAAGTAGAAAACCCAGGACATAATATTTAGGGACAAAAGAGCAGGGCTGGATTCTGACCTCCTTTTTATAACACCCTAGATTCAGGCTCTGCGTGTAAATGTCATGCATGATGGTGTTCTGGCCCTTTCCTTCTCCCATTTTCATTTCAGACTGAGTAGGGGAATAAAAAGGCAATTAGAGACAATCCTGTGTGTATTGCAGGTGAAAAGAATAACCAAAACCAATTTTTTAAAGTCCTCTATTTTCAAAACCACCTAAATCATCTCCATATGCCTCTTCTCCTCTGGCCAGGAACAGGGGATGAAGAAAGGATGGGATGGGAGTTAACTTAGTTTTTCTCACCTTTCAGCTCCTTGTCAGTGTAATTGTGGGGACTGGTTACCAGCTCCTGCTTGAGCTTTTCCAGAAGGAACTTCACTACTGAAATATTCCAAGAGGACTTGATGCTGCCACAAGAGAAGAGAGTGAATAAGGCAGTATTTTATTTTATTTATTTATTTTTTGGCTGCACCACGTGGCTTGTGGGATCTTAGTTCCCCGACCAGGGATGGAACCCGTGCCCCCCCGTAGTGGGAGGGTGGAGGTTTTTTTTTTTTTTTTTTTGCGGTACGCGGGTCTCTCACTGTTGTGGCCTCTCCCGTTGCGGAGCACAGGGTCCGGACGCGCAGGCTCAGCGGCCATGGCTCACGGGCCCAGCCGCTCCGCAGCATGTGGGATCCTCCCGGACCGGGGCACGAACCCGTGTCCCCTGCATCGGCAGGCGGACTCTCAACCACCGCGCCACCAGGGAAGCCCAGGGAGAGTGGAGTTTTAACCACTGGATCGCCAGGGAAGTCCCTCGTCAGCATTTTAAAAGTTAGACAGAGATTCCCAGCACTAATCAACTTTGTGGTAAAGTCCTCCATGGCCTAAGACAGTATACAAGGGGCAATGGTGAGATGGAAGCCTTACCCTCACTGTTATACTGAAGCAGCCCCCTCTATTTCCCTCTCCTTGGCAAAGTTCCTTATGATCTTTTCCCTCAAGAGGATCGTACCTTTCAGACCCATTGAATCTCTTGTCATTGGTGATGTGGTTATGCACATTGTGGACCAATTTCTAGGGGAAACAAACAAACAAACAAACACAGAATCAAGCCAGGAGCAAATATGATGAAACCCTCCTCTGGTCCCTAGGCACTGTCCCTATGGGGTTCTCTGCCTGAATCCTGCCCATAGTCTAGGTACCATTTCTGTTGATGCCCTTTCTTAGCCAGAGAGCCGATCCAAGTTAGTATTTCTAATGAACCCTCCCTTTCTTTCCTTTTCATTTAATTTCTGTGGAGTCTCCAGGATTACCCCCTGGTCTTCCTTCTGCTCCCAGGGAATATGATCACTACAGTAGAGGGTTTCAAACACTTCCACAAACACACTCCTAACAGCAAGGAGAGAGCAAATATACACCAGGGCTACTGCAAGTGGACATTTCTTTTTTTAAAAATTTTAATGTTATTTATTTATTTTTGGCTATGTTGGGTCTTCATTGCTGCATGTGAGCTTTCTCTAGTTGCAGTGAGCGGGGGCTACTCTTTGTTGTGGTGCGCGGGCTTCTCATTGCGGTGGCTTCTCTTGTTGACGAACACGGGCTCTAGGCGTGCGGGCTTCAGTAGTTGTGGCACGCGGGCTGCAGAGCGCAGGCTCAGCAGTTGTGGCGCATGGGCTTAGGTGCTCTGCAGCATGTGGGATCTTCCCGGACCAGGGATCGAACCCACGTCCCCTGCATTGGCAGGCGGATTCTTAACCACTGCGCCACCAGGGAAGTCACTACCTTTGCTTATACACCTTTAATGATGGGTTCTCACTAGTTTTTGACTCAGCTACTATTGAACATCTCTAATTGTTAAAAAATTTTGCCTCAGGGGCTTCCCTGGTGGCACAGTGGTTAAGAATCCGCCTGCCAATGCAGGGGACACAGGTTAGAGCTCTGGTCCAGGAAGATCCCACATGCCGCAGAGCAACTAAGCCCAAGCGCCACAACTACTGAGCCTGTGCTCTAGAGCCTGCGAGCCACAACTACTGAGCCCACGTGCCACAACTACTGAAGCCCGCGCGCCTAGAGCCCGTGCTCCGCAACAAGAGAAGCCACCGCAATGAGAAGACCATGCACCGCAATGAAGAGTAGCCCAAGCTCGTCTCAACTAGAGAAAGCCTGTGTGCAGCAACAAAGACCCAGTGCAGCCAAAAATTAATTAATTAATTAAAAAAAATTTGCCTTAGATGCTCCAAAATCTGACCCCAGTTTTGCCCTAACAGCACCTGAAGTATTTGAAGACAGCTTCCATGTACTTACCAAGTCTTTTCTTATCCCATCTAAACACCAAGTCCTTCAACCATTCCTCATGACATAGTTGCCAGACAGACTCCTCATGAAACTATGAGCCTCTCTGGTTTGCCAGTGTCCCTCTTACAACATGGCACCTGGAACTGAATCTAACTCATCTGTTGAGGTCTGGCCAAAGGGAACATTACTTCCCTGACTAGAACTCTACACTTCTAGGAATGAAACCCAAGATGCTGTACCTCTCTTAGCAAGCCCATCCCTACTCTCAGTGTCACAGAGTTCATTCATAGTGAGCTTGTAGTCCATTTTCCACATGGATTACTATCTCCACCATTCTGCAACTGTTTTTTTTTTTAACTTTAATGTAGGATTTTACATTTCTTCCTATTAAATTTAGTTTTGTTGTTTCTGATTATATTTTCATTCCAAGGTCCTTCAGTCAATGGAAATTACCCAGTCCCAAACTGATGGGATGCTGATCTCAGGATTTCAGCTTCATATTAAAAAATTTATGCCCAATTTACGCTCCTAGCCCTGTGGCTGACTGACCATATCAACTTAGGAAATTACTGTTAACTCTTTATGGTTAGGGTCTCCACTCTATAAAAAAGACTGTTGTACTAGCTTCATATTTGATATAGTTATTTTACCTCTTAGAAGTCCAAACTTGAAAAATCACAAAAGATGGGTAAATGCTTCAGAAAGAATTTGAAAGAGTTGCAGAAAAAAAGAAAAGAAAAAAAAGTAGGGTGGGGGAGTTGCATAGCTTCCAATTCAAGTGGCTTGGAAGAGATCAGCTGATAAACATCCAACCAAGCTTGAAGTGGAAAGGGAAAATACTCTAGACAATAATAAGCATTAAGACTGTAAAGGCTGCTGGCTCACCTACCTCCTGAGTGAGCTAAAAATGAATAATTTCCCCAATGGGTGGCTGGGATCTGCAGCAGTCCAAGGAATTAAGATTCCGATTTGGTCCTTTTGGATCTCTAGCAGTGACCCACAGCAGCTTCCTCAGATTGGAGAGATGCCTTTCTCATTCCTTCCCAGAGCTAAAGGTTGGAACAGTGAAGGTCTGCAACTATCCCTCTCCCTCTAAACCCACAGACTAATACAAGAACATTTTATATCTTTCTCTGTGACAGGCAGCAAGACTCCCTGACTGGTCCTCTCACGCCTCTTCAAGCACTATAACACAGAGCAGGATGACTGAGAATGCTGTCCTCCCAGAAGGTCCCATGCTGAGCTCTCCAAAGGGCAGGAAGAAGCCAGGCCTCATCACTAGACCTCTCGCTGGAGTTAGTAGGCACTAGAGGAATGGAACTGATCAAAAGTCCTGATTTTATGCAAATTTTAATTGTCACACATTTATTCACAATTTAAGCACTATGAATTTTTGGGAAATCCCTTGAAATGTACTTCTAGGTATAAGCCTTCATTTCTATCACTGGCAACAACAGTGCCCTCTTGGGCCAGAAATCCATGACAGAGAAACTAAACCTAGTCCCTGTTTTTTTTTTTCTTTTAATATTATTTATTTGGCTGCACCTGGTCTTAGCTGCAGCACACGGGATCTTCGTGCGGCATGCGGGATCTTTAGTTATGGCATGCAGGATCTTTTTTTTTTTTTTTTTAGTTGCAGCATGCAAACACTTAGTTGCAGCATGTGAGATCTAGTTCCCTGACCAGGGATTGAACCCAGGCCCCTTGCTTTGGGAGCATGAAGTCTTAGCCACTGGACCACCAGGGAAGTCCCCCTATTCCCTGTTCTTGATAAGTGACATGTCACTGAACATAACCAAAATTTGAAATGAAGGTTAGAAACCAGTTGATACAGATTATGAATGGTGTCTTCTGGAAGAGAGAGAGAGAAAAAAAAAAAAGAATATGTCAATGTAAAAACATCAAATGAAAAGGCAGAGTAAAGTAGGATCTCTTAGAAAAAGAAAGAAGTAATATGAATAAAGGAGGTATAAATGGTAGTCAGCTGTTTTCAATCTTTACTAAGACTGTAACAAGGAGAAATGAGTTCTATACTATGATGAGATCTTGCTGGATGTCAGTGGTGACCTCCACTCCTAACCAGAGCCCTCAAGTTACCTCATCAGCCATTATCCAGAGTGGAGACCCATTACCGTCAATGGGAACACAATACGGCTAAAGAACATCCCCACAGTTATCAGAAAGATGTTCTGGGCGACAGAGCGGATCCAAAGGTCTGCGGTCACCCTAAAACAGGGTTTCTCAACCTTGGCACTATTGACATTTTAGGCTGGATAATGGGGGTGTTGGGGGAGACATCCTGTACACTGTAGGATGTTTAGTGACGCTCCTAGGGCTCCGAGCCACTGCAAGGTTTCAGGCAGAACTGGATCATATCAGTACCTTCCCTGCCAAGTGCTCTGAGAATCAGTAGAATCTCCAAACCTTTTATACCTGAGCTGAGTGGCCCTCTGCATCTTTGGGGTATGGGACCACCTCAGGACACCTTGGCCTTTCTGCCCATGGGGACCCTTGCTACTCACCCTGAACACTGGTAATTTGCAGGCAGTTTCCAGTGCTGCTCTGCTGCCGTCAATTTGCTTAACCCCTTAAGGATCTTCCCATCAGGATTATGAGATCACCAGGAGATATGATGTAATTATATAATTATATATATGATATAATTCCCTTATCTTTAAATGGAAGATATCAATCTATCTGGGAAAACCTAAAGAAGTTCCACTGATAGCAGTGGGGCTGCCTGTCCCTGGGCTAGGGAAGAGGCTCTCTCCTTCTTGCCCCTCCCACTCCAGCAGGCTTCAGGATACCATTCATTCGATATGGGACGTTTAAAATCAACCCACATTTCCCTCTTCACTTATCTCTCCAGACTGAAGAAAAATGTGGAGAAAGCGAGCTCACTTACAGAGAGGACCAGATCCCTCTTGCGCCTGGAGTTCTTCTGCCGACTCCCTCTGGTCCTGCATGGGGAAGCAGTAAATCCTAGAGAGTGTCTCAGCTCCCCAGTTCCCCCAGGGCCTGATTCTTCCAAGGCACCTTCCAGGGCAGCAGCAGCGCTGAGCATGTCCTCGGGGTGGGGCGGGGGCAGCTTGGTTCCGTTTTCCGGCCCTGTCTCTGAGGTTGTCCGCTGGATCGCCGGTTGTGTGGCTGGTGAAAGCTGCTTGGCATAAGCAGGGGCCAGCACCCGCTGCACTGCACCCTCAGAGGCCACATAATCATCCACCAGCTAAGAACATAAAAAAGAATAGCCTATTAGCCAGCCAGGCTTACGGGAACCTGATCAACCATCATTCATTGGCCAAGTATAATGAACAAGGAGTGTGGGCAAATATTTCTGCGGGTACAGGGCCTCTCATGTTGGGTCATTACCACAGGACTGATTATACAGAGAAGGCATGTTTCTGATGCTTTGTGAGTAGTCATTTACGCTTTGTGCTTGAGTATAGGAAATGTAGCTGGGTAAGTGTTTTGCCTGAAAGGAGTTGAGGGAGGAAGTGATGACAAGAAAGGAAAACAAAGCAAGAGAAGGAGCAAGAGAATAAAATAACAATAAAAAGGAGAGATATGGGAGCAAAGGAGGGAGATATAAAGTCGGAAATCTCTAGAGAGGCTAGCACTGCCTCCCCGAGCCCGCCCTTTTCCCTTTGCGGGGCCAGTGTGTGCCCTCACCTTGATCCTGCTCTGGCCACATCCGACTGTCACTGCCCTGACACCTGCTTGCCTGCCTGTGCCCTCACTCAAGGACATAGAGGGTAGGGGAAGGAAGGAGGGAGGAAGGGGGAGAGAGAGAGAGAGGAAAGAAGAAAGGAGGGGGATTTTTGCAGCCCAGAAAACAAAACAGTGAAAGTGGGAGAAAAAAAAACACAGAAAGAAGTGGGGGAGGAGGCTGAGATTTATAGACCTGTGAGCTGCTTTCTGTGCTGTGAAATCTAATTCCATCCTGTTGGCTTGGAAGCCTTCCCTGCCAGAAAGAACCACAGCTCAGGGCTCTGCCTGGCCAGGTACCTCCTAGCCTCCTCCCACCTTCCCAGCTCCTCCTCCAACAGTACCAAACCAAGGATAGTCCCTGGCGGGGCACAGACTGGGGCGAGCCGCGGGGCCATCACCCGCACGTGGCTAGGCCTCGGGGCAGCAGTGACCAGTTGCAGTGTAACACAACTGGTCACACTCCTTAGATCCAGCAGATGGGCTGGGAGTCTCATCCCTCCCATCAACCCTGTGTGTTCTGCTGCTCTACACTTTCCTGGGTGTCTGGGCCTCGTCGTGGCGGGGAGGAGGAACAGAGACAGGGCAGAGGGAGGACGCTCTGGAGGAGAGGGTGGAGGAGAGCTGACAGATCTCCCACTGTCTCTCAAGTGGCAACACATCTGTTAGTTTCCCATCTCTGAGATCTCTACAGTTGCTCCATCTCCTTTCCATACTTCCATGTGTGAAACTACTTCTGCAGTTTTTACTCTCCTCAGCCAGGATTTTCCTGCTCATATGGCCCTGAGCAGTAAAGAAGCTGAAATAGCACATGTGCTTCTTTGTCTTTTCCTGCTCACAAAATAGGCCTGCTCGCTTCCCTCTTTCTCCCTACATGTTATCATCCTCTTACTGTGAACTCTCAACTCTCATTTCTGTTCCTCATTTTTATTTCCTGTCCTCTACCTCCCTCCCACCTTACCTCATTTTCTCTCTCTTGCATCAATTCTCCTTCCATTTAGGTTCACCTTTCTCCTCTGCTCTTGTTTTCCACTTTTTCTCCTTCCCTTCATTTCCGCCTGCCTCTTTCCCTCCCTACACCTGTCGGCTATTATCTTTGTCCTCTCCCTCCCACTTTCCCTTCTCTCTCTCTCCCCGCCTCTGCCTCTCTCTCCTCACATCCCCATCTCCCTCATAGTCCTGAATTCCTCTTGGCAAGCAGAGGGCCCGTGATCAAATATGAATGAGCCGTCTGTGCTCGGCAGGCATCCTTGCCAGGAGAGGCAGAACCCACGGAGCAGCCAAGGCAGCTGTGGAGAAGGTGCCATGCAGAGCAACAGAGAGGGAGCGCAGTACCACTGCCCCGACACCACTCACGCCAGAAAATGACCTTCTGCCGGAGAGGCCACGGTACCAAAAAAAAATCCCAAAAAAACAAAAAACAAAAAACCCAGGAGGGCTGACTCTCCCTGCCGGCAAAGGAAACTGGGTACCGTGCTGTTCTGTCACAGATACAACCGAAAGAAAGGCTGAAGGATGGAGAGAAGAGAAGAGAAAGAGGCCGGGAAGAGCACAGAAGCACAGCCCCGCTAGTGTCCTGCGCTGCGTACTCACGGGGTTGAGCATCGGAGGCCCCTCGCCTGCAGCCAGGGCGCATACCGGGAGCCGTACGTCTCTCTGAGCGGCCGGGAAGCCCAAGGGCCCAGGCCCCCCAGCTGAGGCCGCTCCCAGCTGCCGCAGCTCCTCGATCACCACCTGCACGCCGCTGCCCACACTGTCACACTCCTCTTCCACGGCCGGCAAGGCCCTGTCTGCCTCTCCGGGGCTCTCCTTGAGGGGCCCGGGCTCCTCGGGCGGGGAGCCGTGCACCCGGCTCTCGCCGTCTTCATCGGGGACGGGCACCTTCCCTTGCCTCAGCTCACCCACTTCCTCCTGGAGACGTTTTAACAATTCGTTGTTGGCCCTGGCGAGACCCAGCGCAGCCTCAGCCAGACCCACGGCCTTATCCACCCGCTGGTAGATAATATGCAGGAGCTGCTCTGAACTCTGGACGGCCAGGCCGTGTCCGGTGACCGTGATCGGGGTGCTGGGAGGAGGGTTCCCGCCCTGACAGCTTGTGCTGCCCCCGCTAGTCTCGCTCTTACAGGCACAGCAGCAGCATCTGGCCTCGCCGCCACTGGGAGGGGAGAAGAGAATGGTGGCGCTGAAGGACATGGTGGCAGAGGCAAGAAGGCCCGTGCTCACGCTGCTGGACTGCTGCAAAAGTGTCCCCAGTCGACCGGACCGCACGAAGCTCTGGTCTCTTTGGATTCACTCTCCTTTTTCATGGAGGTTGGTCGGAGCAGCCTGGGCCCCCGGGGGCTGGGTTCTGTGAAGGAGGAGTGGGCTAGCCCTGAAGGCGCACACAGTCCATGGCTGCCTCTCCTTGGGCTATGGAGCAGAGGGCCTTCTTCTCTGTGCTGCCCTAGCTCAACACAGTGGGGGTCACACTCACCCCTTCCCAAAAGGGTGGGCCTACAAAGGCCTTCGGGAGGAACACAGTTTCAGAGGGTGGAAGGCATGGAATTCCCCACCACTCCAAGCTAAGGAACAGAGCTGGGACTCAAAAGGACCCACCGGCATCTGGAAAGATCAGAAAATTAAGGAAGAAAATGTAGATCTGTCTTCTCCGTCTCTC
This sequence comes from Grampus griseus, assembly GCF_964374135.1. Classification (NCBI taxonomy): domain Eukaryota; kingdom Metazoa; phylum Chordata; class Mammalia; order Artiodactyla; family Delphinidae; genus Grampus; species Grampus griseus. The sequence continues at coordinate 74,480,329 of NC_139018.1, read as the reverse complement.
TGTCTTGGCTGTAAAAACAGTATTGCATTTTATTGCTTTGACATCCTTCCTTAAGGAGTTCAGAACACTTCATGTAGGTTAATCTCATCCACACAACAGCTCTAGGAAACACATGTTAACCCAGGGCCAGAGAAGAGACATGCAGAGAACTTATATATCTTTTTCAAGGTCAGGGGAAGACAGCAGAATCCAGTTATGGCTACTTTCAGTTTAGTGTGTGTGTGTATTTAAACTGATACCACCTTTTGTTGACATAAAAAATCATGATTCTACCGTCTTTATAATTTGCATACAGATGCATTCAGAGTAAGACTCCTATACAAGGAAAAGGCCAATCATTGCAGCCCCCAACATGTTGCCAACTTCACACTATTATATCATTAATGTTTTGGGGGTGGGCAGGGAAATGAAAGGAAAAGCTGGATAGGAGAGTTGAGCTGCAGTAACCAGGGCTGTGCACAGCCCCCTACTCTCACACTTTGTACACCTGGGCCTACAGCCTCTGCGATAGAAACTAGCTGTTCTGAATCCTCCAGCTGGAAGCCCAGAGAAACCAACTGGGGACCCTCAACTCCACTTCTCATGCTGCTTAAGGGAGAGGCAGAGCTGAACGGGATTGTCTAAGTAGCTACATGCTGCCACTCTACCCGCACAACCAGCCCCCAAAAGGAGAGACCAGAATATCAATGATAAGCCAAACTGCCTCTCTTTTGAATCACTGTAGTTAAGCAACTAAACTACTTCAGGAGGAAAAAAAAAGTGTGGGAGGGTTGGTTTGTACCACTGAGAACACTCCAAGGAACTTCGTATTGTCATTTTCTAAATGACACTTGATTACAGAAAAAAGAATCTTTCTGCCTGAAGCTCCCTAAGTGACAAAATCTTAAGTATGTTTACAATTTCCTCAAGAGATACATTTCTATCTTACCCTGTAAATTATATCATAACATCACAATTAAAAGGAGAGGAGAGAGAGGAAAAAAAAAAAAAGGAGAGGAGAAGGTTAGGAGAATTTTCCACATTCCGAGATTTGGTTTGTTTGTTTGTTTTGAGTCAGCAATCTCATTTCGGAAACAGGCAATATCAATGCCTCTGAGGTACTAAAATGTAAATCTGACAATGCATTTTAATTACATTTGGTTTTTAAAGAATAGTCTTTAATTTGCTTTTTCTACCCTTTATATCGAAGAAATGCTTTTCTGTGCTAGATATTCACATCTTGTAAGAACTTAAATCCATTTACTGCTTCTCTATCATTAGAGTCACTGGAAGGCATAGTTAAACCTAAAAAACTAAAGGTTAGGACTTCCCTGGTGGCGCAGTGGTTAAGAATCTGCCTGCCGATGCAGGGGACATGGTCCAGGAAGATTCGAGCCCTGGTCCAGGAAGATTCCACATGGCGTGGAGCAACTAAGCCTGTGCGCCACAACTGCTGAGCCTGCGTGCCACAACTACTGAAGCCTGCGTGCCTAGAGCCCGTGCTCTGCAACAAGAGAAGCTATCACAGTGAGAAGCCCATGCACTGCAACAAAGAGTAGCCCCCGCTCTCCACAACTAGAGAAAAGCCTACTCACAGCAACGAAGACCCAATGCCACCAAAAATAAATAAAACAAACAAAAACAACAACAACAAAAAATAAAGGTTAAAGTCAAATTAAAACGAAAGGTTAAAGGAAAGCACTAAGTGATTCCCAGGTCAATTTGTGGATGAATCATTAATATATCCTTTTCCTTCCTAAATAAGGTCCTACATGCTCCAGTGGGGTTTTTAAGTTTTTTAAAACCAACATCATGCAGAGTTTAATCTGAAACATGGATGTTGTGAGAGAAAGAAAATTATGTAAACAGTAATATACCACTTGGGTTCAGGATTTGTACAACAAGAAATTAAGACCTGTCACTTATATAATACTGTACATCAACTATACTTCAGTTAAAAAAACTGTTTTTAATAAATAAATAAATAATGTATAAAACTACAAGGATATACTGTACAACACAGGGAATGTAGCCAATATTTTATAATAACTATAAATGGAGTATAACCTCTAAAAATTGTGTATTACTATATTGTACATTTGTAACATATAATTTACATTAACTATACTTCAATTTTTAAAAATTAAAAAAAAATAGAAATGAAGATGCATCATGTTGGGACTCCAGCTGGGTACACTTCCTGGGATCAAATTGACAACTGCAATACTTTTGCCCCCAAAACTCACTCTTTCTTGCAGGAGGCCTTTACCCCTGCCAGCGTTGTGCCTACCTTGAGCCCCTCCCTCCCCTTAAATGGTCTTTCTTAGGTAATCTTCCCAAAACAGCACTAAAATGGGCTGTGTGAACTTGGGCATATAATTCCCTTTTCTGAGCCCCAGTGTTCTCATCTCTGCCTACTTTGAGTGTTTTTGTGAAGACTGTATATAATATATATAAGGCATCTACAGAATACTGGCACACAGTCGGTGCTCCACACGTAACAGCGAGATTCCTGAAACCTTTTGTCTTCCCATCCTGGACATCCATCCTGATGTCCTAATCTTGAAAAAAAAAAAAATACAATGGCTTGAAATAGAATTTGGGGAGTTTCCCCTCTAAATTTAATATCACATTTCTAAGAAAAAATGAATTCAAGTATACAAAGACACATTTATCAGTACAAAACCTTCTGTGACGCAAATTAGAAAGGTATTGAGAAAACAAGAGTATTTGTAATTTACTTACTATCATGACCTGGTTTAGACTAAGGATAATTTCAACTCTGCTAGTTTTTAATGCTAAATATATTTTCATATTTGTGTTGACATAAAATATCATGATACTATCTGCTCTATAATTTTGTCCCTCAATTTCTTTCTGCTTTTCGATTTTGTGTATTACCTAATTAGGTCCATTTTAGAATGTCACGTTCAGGGCAACAAACAGGTGTTTTCTTGAACTAATATGTCTATAAAAACCTGGTACAGTGCAGTGTAGCATAATGGGCGTTCAAATAACTCTTTTGGGGTTCCTATGGATATTACTGCTGACTTAGTTTCCCAGGCTCCTGCTAGAGTCTCCCACATAAGCTCTAAGACACTGAAATAAAAGCATGAGGAAACTGGAGTTGGCAGGTGTTAAAGGAACATTTCACATTATGATATTTACTAACCAGACACCAATTCAAATGCTGGATAAATTATTAAAAACAAAACACTAATATCATTAGTTACATATATCCCCATTAGAGAAGATGAGCAAGTTAAAAACAACAACAAAAATGTGTTTCTAAAAATTCTCTATATGAAAGGCCATGCTAAAGGATGAGTCACCAAAATGGATTGCCACCTCCAAGTACTCAAGTGAAGACAAAAGTCCCTACACACAAGGAGCTTACGGTGCATGTGAGAATAGAATGTCTAAAGAACAAGTCAAAATATACACATGTGCCTAAAAATATGGTACAGACTAAAAAAATCTTGAGGAGTTAGTTCAAAATAATAGAAAGATCAACAGAATGAAATCATGTGGAAGGGGGCTTATCGAAGAAAAACCTATAATTGAGCCTTGAGCAAGATATAGGATGAACTGGGAGGGTCGTAAGAAGACGTGATAAGTGAGAGGAAAAAAAACATAACAGAATTAAAAGGGTACATGTGAGAGATCAGAGCAAAATGGCTTATATAAAAGGTACAGAAAGCTGACAGAGGACTTTGAAAATCGAGTTAAGGAAACTCTTAGAGCAGGGGTCCGCAAACCTTTCTCTGTAAAGGACTAGATAGTAAATAACTTAGGCTTTGCAGGCCATGTGGTTTCTGTCACAAGTATTCAACTCTGCCACTGTAGCACAAAGCAGCCATGGACAATACATAAACATGAGCATGGCTGTGTTACAATAAAACTTTATTTATGGACACAGAAATGTCACAAATTACATTTAATATTTACATTAAAAAATATAAAAGCCATTCTTATCTCATGGGCCATACAAAAACAGGTGGCAGGCCAGACCTAAGACTAGGGGCTATAGTTTTTTGACCCCTGTCTTAGATACCTAAAGTGGAACAGTTAGAGGTTAGGAGATTGTTTAATCCTGGAGAGAAGTGATGAGAATCAGCATTGTGGATATGAAGGTTCAGTATCCTGGAGGAAGGACTGATCATATTTCTTAACTTAATAAATGTGGGGGATAGAGATTGGTTAAAGACAGCTTCAAGATTATAAACCTGAGGGTCAGAAGATGGTACCACTGACAGAATGATAGAAATGAGGAAGCTGAGAGGAGGCACCAGCATGTTTGAGAAGATGTGTATTTATACAACATGTTAAATTTCAAACTGATGGCAGCATCTTTAAATGGAATGTTCTGAAAGCAACTGGCTAGGACTGAAAAACAAAAACAGGAGGAAGGTCAGAGCTGGAATGCAGATTTGGAAACTTTAGTAGGAGGTTATATTTGAACTTCAGAGAGTGAATGAACTCTCCAAGGAGTAAATACAAAGTCCTTGGCAAAGGCCAAGGACAGCACTTCGAGCCAATCCTTGCAAGAGGCTTCATTGAAAGAGAAGAATGGTTAGTAAGGTGGGAGGAAAAGAGTGTTATGAAAGCCAAAGTAGAAAGAATATCAAGGGACTTCCCTGGTGGCGCAGTGGTTGAGAGTCCGCCTGCCGATGCAGGGGACACGGGTTCGTGCCCCGGTCTGGGAAGATCCCACATGCCGCAGAGCGGCTGGGCCCGTGAGCCCTGCGCGTCTGGAGCCTGTGCTCCGCAACGGGAGAGGCCACAACAGTGCGAGGCCCGCGTACAGCAAAGAAGAAGAAAAAAAAAAAAAATCCGCCTGCCAATGTAGGGAGCACGGGTTCGAGCCCTGGTTTGGGAAGATCCCACATTGCCACAGAGCAACTAAGCCTGTGCACCACAACTACTGAGGCTGCACTCTAGAGCCCGTGAGCCACAACTACTGAGCCCACGTGCAGCAACTACTGAAGCCCGCGCACCTGGAGCCTGTGCTCAACAAGAGAAGCCACTGCAATGAGAAATGAGAAGCCTGCACATCACAACAAAGAGTAGCCCCCGCTCGCTGCAGCTAGAGAAAGCCCACTCACGGCAACGAAGACCCAACGCAGCCAAAAATAAATAAGTAAATTTATTAAAAAGAAGAAGAATATCAAGAAAGTGGATCCAATCAACTGTGACAAGTGCAGCAGAATGGTTAAAAAAGATGCAAATTAAGGAAATACATTTTATTTGTCTGTGATGGTCAATGGCAATGACCAGAGAGGTATTTTTTGTAGTGAAAGTAATACTATGCAGTAGACGAAAGAGAACGTGATGGAGAGAAAATGGAAGCAAGACATGAAGTCAAGTTTTCTAGAGTTTAGTTATGAAAGGAAGGAAATAGGAAGTCAGAGAGGGCACTAGAGCCTCAGTATGTTTAAAAAGCAGAAAGAAAAAGGCCAGTGAAAAAGGAAAGGATAAACATATTAGGAAAGGATTTAAGTTTTCTTCTAGCAAGGATTCGCCCATGAGAAGGAAGGAAGGCAAGCTCTTCCCTGAGACTGCAGAGAAGAAAAAGATGAACTCAGCGGCCAAGATTCATTGACATGGAGAGAGGAAGACAAAGATATATGCTATTGAGACACTCTTTTTACTTTACAGACATTTCTCAGTTTGAATAATTCAAACTGATAAAAGAACTTTATTATAGATAGTGCTGCATTATCTGTTGCTACAACCTGCTAAATTCTTCTTTTCTAACACTCCAGACCTACCATAATTAATCATTCTTGCTTTTTTCCATCACTAGTTTAAGGTTCTAAAGCCCATTTAACCCTGCCAACATTATTAACATAGCTAAACTTTATTATGGTATCTTTATTTTACCTCTCAAAATGTATAACTGTTTAATAGCCCATGAAGCAATCCATGGAATGTCTGGCAAAGCAACAGTTAACTGGAGTAAATTATCCAGGCAGTGTCTATACCATTATTATTAAACTTTAATACTGTCAACTTTTGCAACTTCAGATTGCTGATTTATTCTGAAACCAAGAGTTTGCATTCTTGTTCAAGAAAGAAAAAACAGGAATAAACTAAGATTGACCACCACTGAATAACATACATGCCTTTTGCAAAATGCTATCAACTTTTAGAATTGAATGTTAAGAAAAAGATCTTCAATCCTATGATGAGCTGCCAACACAAAATGGCAGCAGCTGTCAAACTTAAGTTTACATAAAATCTGTGTGTTTGGGGTTCATTCTGTATTGGTCTAATTTTAATACATGTGAAAGGAGCCTAGAAAATGTACTTTTCAAAAATTTTGTTTTTTTTAAAATAAGTATTTAGATAAAGAAGAAAGAAAACTCATCTTCTTTAGACAGACAGCTCAGGGTGAGACTGTCCATAATCTTAACTATCCCTTTCCTCCCAAGACATGTATTTTTGTTAGAACTAAATATATCATACCCTTGGCAGCTCCCTTGCTTGCTTCAACCCATTCTGAGTTTGAATTTTCTGCATGACTGAGTTCACCTCCAAACTATGAAAAATAAAAGTTTTCCCACTGTTTAATAGGTGTGTAGGGTATGGTATCACTCAGATGATATATGTTTTTATAATGGGCCCTTGACTCATTCAGGGTCATGCTAGCAATGGACTTCCTTAAATGTGATTACTGAAAGCATAGCAATTGATACCATAATCTTCATTTTAAGAAATAAAAAAGGAAAATGGCCACTTAAAGTTCCTGCTGTGCCGGTCAGCCCTTCTCCCCCACTTGAAGGTGCAAAATGGCTCACCGGATAGAAGGTCCTCTCAAAACCTATTTCTATCAGACATGAGCTCCTTATCACACAAGAGCAGGTAAGTAAATACCATAAAACAGTATTTTTCTACATTTTTAAAGACTGACCCATCTAAGGATCTACAAAAAACAAAATCTAAGACTTCGTTTCTAGGGGTAAAAAAGATGTAGACCCAGAGGGCAGAATGAGTTCCTAAGAAAAGGATCCCACGTAATCCGAAAATTCCAAGTATGTCTGTATAGTAGTACGAGGGTTTTTAACCCGATATAGCACTGTCTTTTTTCTTTACATGTGCTAAAATGCAACTTGGTGAGATCAAAATTACCGGTTTAAGGTTTCCATATCCATGTGCCTGACGTAAATGACTCTTCCTGCATTTCTGGAGAAACTGAAAAATGAAAAACTAGCTCCTAAAGCTGTATCGTGTGCCCAGCGAGCCCTCGGTAAACGTTAGCTGATTAAATACTAGTCAAAGATGACAAAGTGGGCACGAGGGACAGCAGAACAATTTCCGAAGAGAACGTTTCAGCCACAGGCGGCGCAAGGGAGAATAGAGCTGAGCTCCGCCCTCGAGGCCGCAGGGAACAGGGCGACCCGCCACTGAGGCCCCCGCTAGACTATGCCCTAGGTGTCCTGGGAAAGGGGTGTTCCTCAGAAGGCCCGCAGACAGCAGATTGGCCGAGGCGCGGCCGGGGATCTCGTTGGGTCACCGTGGGTAGACTACGCGGCCAAAAAAGCTCGGAGGGCTTGGGGGGAGTATGGCGGGAGAGTTCCCGCGGCGATCCCGCCTTGGCGGCCCTGAGGGTGTCCCACCGCGTGTGCCCCGCGCGCCGCGCCAGCTGACCGAACAGCGCCAAGAAAGGCGCGCGGGCGGCCGCGGAGGACCGAGGCGCGGCTCGTGTACCCGGCCAGCGCGCGCACGCGGGGAGGCCCCGCCCTGCCAGTCTCCGGGCCCCCGGTGATTGGCGGTTGGACGATGAGGCGGAGCAGGGCTGGGGACGTTATTGGCCGCAATCCACAATCACTCAACAAGCCAGGGAGGGGAGGGGCCTCTTCAGGGAGGGACACGACTGCGAGGCTTTTTCAAAGCCGTCAGACGCCATCTTTAGCTTTTTTTTTTTTTTTGTTTACTCGCTTTTGTTCTCTGTTGCTCACAAAGCTGCGTGTACACGATTATAGGTACAGTGGCTACAAGTCGGCCTCATACATTTGGTGGCGGAAGGCTTTTCGTTCCTGCCGGCCTCAGCTGCAGATCTTTCAGCAAGGTGGCAGCTGCCCTTACTTCAAAGAAGTTTTCATCTCGAGGGGCCCCGCGGATTCCCAAGCAAAACCAACCGAGTTTAGCTTTGCTTTGGTAGGAGGGCCAAGACAACGATATATTCGTGGGAGGAATTTTGTTTCTTACAAAGAAATTCAAAGCAAGGACATTGCCTCTGAGCCTAAAATCCTATTAAAAATTAAATAGTCTAGGAAGACAGGGGCTTGGGCTGTGTATACTGCTCTAGAAGAACTCTCTTTTCCGAGAAGGTAGGAAGTATACGTGAAGACCTGAAGTAAGGCGAAAAAGATTAAGAGCAAAACTCCATTAAAAATTCCTAACACTGCTGCCATCACAAAGGTCACTAGACTGACTAGATTTCAAAGATACGCAGGCCTAAACTTGTGGAATGATCCACATTTGAGACTGATCTGACTTGTATTGTTAGGGAATAAAAATGCACTCAATACAGATAAACCCAGAGCCCACACGGGCTACTCTCATTATAGTGAATGTCAAAACCTGTACAAACAGTTTAATCGCCGTTGTTAGGTGTCTTAAATACTGCTTGAAACTGAGTGGGACGCGAGGTGGGGAATGGAAATGTATTATCACACAGAGATTTTGTTGTCCTGAAATTTGAACTCTACAGTAGATCTTTTTTTATCTCCTGGTCGCTACTTCACTTGTGACATTCCAGTTTCTCCCTCATCACCCCATATACCTCCTATGCTTTCACTCCAATCTGCCAATAGAGATTTGAATATGAATATTTTCCGTATGACTCCTAATAGGAGACGATGGTTCTGTAACAGAGAAAAGTGAGAATACGTCTCCTGTAACCGGAGGTGCTGTTCTGAGCCTGTTGTTCTCTAATTCATACACTTCTCTCCGTGGTCTTGGCATGGGGAGAAAGCTTTTCATTTTAAAAATGCAACATGATAACCAAAATGCATTTCTTATCCCTCCCATATATTATTTGCCTTTGCCTCCTCTTGGCACCTCCCCCATCACCACCACCATTAACAGTTTTTGAGAATTGGACTTGACTGGATTATTTTCCTGATATTTTGCCAGCTGTGACGCTTTTCAAACAAATCCCAACCTATCAACGACCATTTTGTCAAAAAGCCAAGAGAGAACTTCCCTTCTGAACACACCAACCAAACCACACATAAAGGCCAAAATATACACAGCTGTACATTTAAGAACGTGAGACAATAAAAAGCAAAACCACTTAGGCAAAACAGTCACTAAAGGCGGCTTTAAACCACAGACTCAATGCATTGCCTACCCTCATTTGCCACATGGACTGCATATTCCTTGGCAATTATTTAATTATTCACTAATCTGATACTTTAGAAGAAGAGCAGAAAATACAGTAAATGCACATGGAATGAAAATGCCTAAGTAATTCTATGCATAGGATTTCTTCTACGCTTTAATTTGCACATGAAATCCTGTCTGGATCACATTTGGGAACACAACAAAAAAATCCACATCCTAGGGTCTACTTTGCACACAAAAAACCAAAGGCAATCGCTTTTGAAAACAAAATCTGATACGGCACATATACACATACTGTACATATACACATAGCACAAAACCCCAAGATAAATCTTTACGAAATTACTTGCTTAAAGAAACACACACGCACAATGTTCTCATGAAAAATGTGTGTAAGACACACTGTAAGAAGGGCTTTGACCCCCCCCCCGCCGGGAAATGAGTGTCACAATTATAAAATCCAAACATTTTTAACCTATTGGCCTTGGACAATTGCCACATTCAAGCCACTTGGTTTTGGTTCTGGGGGAGGGTGTGTAAAACGCACGCAAACAGCTTTGTGAGGGAGTCTCAAATCTCCGCTCCCTTACACGTTGCCTGTGGCAGAAATTTACATTATCCCTTCATCCCGCTTAAAAAAAGAAAGTTACACTTCCCAAGAGGATAAATTTTTAAAATTCCCCTGACCATAAAAATTTACCAGTTCTTAAAATGTGATAGCAAAAAGAAAAAATCTCTATAAATTTGGCTGGAAACAGTTGTACACGGCCATCCTGCTTCTCAACTTCTTGGTATATTTAAAACCTTGACCAGGAAAAAGAAAGAGGAAGAGAGACAGAAAAAGAAATGGGGAAAAGCGCACATTCCCCTTAGCAACAGTTTCCTCACCCCAGCATTGCCACAGATCTCTATTTTTTTAAAAAAATTTGAAAACACACACAAGATTAAGGAGAAAAAAAATGGAAAAAGGATACCCGAAGGTCGTATGGCTCTTTGTATTCGTGTGTGTGCAAAAAGGAGGACTCGCGGAGCCAGAGCCGGCAAGCCCCGCCCCTCCCCGGACGCCCGCCCGGATTGGCCACTGGCGGCCGCTGGGCGCCCCGCCCGCGAGCACACGCGTAGCACCCGAGGCGCTGGCCCAGGGGGCCCCCAAGGGCCGCCCGACCCCCGACCCTGGCCCCCTTCCGCTCGGACCCTGGCGGCCCGGTTGGCACCTATACCCTTCCCCACCTCTCTCCCCTTCCTTTCACTTTCTCACCCTCCTCTCACCTTTTCCCATGTTTGTTCCTCAGTGAAACCAGGCCTTCGTTACCAGCATAAAAAACCGGTGAGCGAGCACCTTCTGACAATTTGCTAAAGTTGGTTAACTAGTCAGTAAAATTCTAGTTTGGGATTAAGCATCAATCACTCGGTGCGTGGGCCGAGCTCATGATTTCCAGGTGGAATGTCTCTGGGTCACGTCTATTGCTTAACTCTCCCACCTTTAAATGAACATTCATGCAAGTGCGTGACATCCTTCAGGTGAAAGACAAAGTAGCTTTACACTTTGGGCGAGGATTTTTGCGCAGCCTTCGTCCCCAATTTTTTCTCTATTTGGCTAACACTACATTCTCAAGAACCTAAAATGGTCCCCCTTTACCTCCTGCATGAAGACCTGCTTCTTGTACCTGGATTTTAAACTACTCATAATCTGGCCCCAGGCCCCTGTTTGTACTTATTTCCCACTGCCCTCACTCCTGTATTATTCCTTTGCTCAAGCGGTTTCATCTGCCTGGAGTAATGCCTGTCTCCTCTTCTCTGACTAGTTAGTTTTTAAACACTCTGCAGCTATTTCAGTCAACACAGACCACTTCCTTCTCTCAACTATCAGCATGAACTTCATGTTTACTCAGGTTAGCAGTGCTTAACTCTACCTTGATTGTTTCCCATATTATAGTAATTTCACACTAGTAAATTGTTTGAGATCAGAGATCATATCTTAAACTTCTTTCTTTCCCCTTCAGGAACTATTTTTTAAATTTTTACTGCAGCAGCTGGCATAATTATAGACATTTAGTAAACACTGAAAAATAATCATGTATGATTGAGTGAATTTTTTTCTAGCTAAACACACACAGATTTTGAAACTCAGATCCCACAACAAGAATTTGCCTTCTTCAGTAGCAGTTCATGAACACTTACTGTGCAGGGACTGCTGTGAATACTTTACATGTATTTACTTATTTAATCGCCACAGTAGTGGGGAGGTACTCATTATCCTCACTTTATAGATGAGACTAAGACAGAGAGAGGTATAATAATTTGACTAAGGTTATACAGCTAGTAAGAGGTAGACCTGGAACTTGAACCCAGAAAATTTAGCTCCATAGCGCAAGTTCTTAACCGTTATGCCTCACTGGCTCAAAGCACAGCTTTAAAAAATATCTGATTTCATCCTCACAACATTCCACAAGACAGCTGGCCTGAACGCTTACTAAAATATCAATGTAATGAAGTCACACACAAAGATGAGGGGACTGTTCTAAATTAAAGGACAACAGGGGACCTCCCTGGTGGTCCAGTGGGTAAGACTCTGCGCTCCCATCGCAGGGGGCCTGGGTTCGATCCCTGGTCGGGGAACTTGATCCCATGGGCATGCTGCAACTAAGGAGCCCGGCTGCCACAACTAAACATGCCACAACGAAGATCCTGTGTGTTGCAACTAAGACCCGGCACAGCCAAAATAAATAAATAAATATTTTAAAAATAATAATAATAAAAATAAATTAAAGGACAATAAAGAGACATAAGAACTAAATGCAAAATATGATCCTTGATTGAATCGGGGTTAGGAAAAAAATTATAATGGACATTATCAGGATAATTGGGGAAAATCGAATGCGATAAATGAAATATATGAAATTAGATAATGTGATTGTATCAGTATTAAACAGGCAGGTTATTGGCATCCCAATTTTACAGGAAACAGGATCAGAGAGAGGTTACTACAAGGTCTCATTGCCCCAAGCCGGCTGTCTTATTCAGCCCCCCAGTGCTGAAATGTCTCCTCCCTTCACTTGTTGGTTCTCAAAGTCTAGGATATTCTCGGTAGGATCTGCTTCTCAGCAGAAAGGCCTGTTGCCTCCAAGTGTTTTTTTCACCCTAGCAGCACCCTGGCTTATATGACAACCCAGGCAACAGCTTTGCCTGTTACATGAAAATGAGGTGGCAGTGCTTATATTCTTTTTTTTTTTTTTTTTTTGCGGTACGCGGGCCTCTCACTGTTGTGGCCTCTCCCGTTGCGGAGCACAGGCTCCGGACACATAGGCTCAGCGGCCATGGCTCACAGGGCTAGCCGCTCCGCGGCATGTGGGATCTTCCCGGGCCGGGGCACGAACCCATGTCCCCTGCATCGGCAGGCGGACTCTCAACCACTGTGCCAGCAGGGAAGCCCTAGTGCTTATATTCTTAAGGGTTATAGACTTTCTGTGTTTCCTTTCCCGTGTTTTCCATTATTAAAAAAATAATAATAATACGGGACTTCCCTGGTGGCGCAGTGGTTAAAAATCTGCTTGCCAACGCAGGGGACACAGGTTTGATCCCTGGTCCGGGAAGATCCCACATGCCGCGGAGCAACTAAGCCCGTGCGCCACAACTACTGAGGCTGCGCTCTAGAGCCTGGGAGCCACAACTGAGCCTGCATGCCGCAACTACTGAAGCCCACGCCCCTAGAGCCTGTGTTATGCAACAAGAGAAGCCACTGCAATGAGAAGCCCGCACACTGCAAGGAAGAGTAGCCCCTTCTCACTGCAACTAGAGAAAGCCTGAACGCAGTAATGAAGACCCAACGCAGCCAAAAAAGATAAATAAAATAATAATAATAATATAAGCCAGGAAAATCACTAGAAAAGTAAACGTTTTACCTTTTTTTTTTTTTTCTTTTTTAGCTGCACTGTGTGGCATGCAAGATCTTAGTTCCCTGAGCAGGGATCAAACCTGTGCCCCCTGCAGTGGAAGCATGGAGTCTTAACCACTGGACCACCAGAGAAGTCCCAGGAAAACATTCACTTTTGATAGGAATATATTAGGACATCTCATATCCTCAGGTGTACAGGTGATCATTTTCAAAAACGTTAGAATGAAGGGAAAATAAAACTGTTAATGACAATTATTATAATCAACATTTATTGAGGGTTTACTTGGTGCCAGCCACTCTATTTCATGTACTCAAGCCTATAAGTACTATTATATTGCCTCTTTTACTAATGAGAAAACTAAGACTCAGAGAGGGAGGGTGACTTACCTCAAGGTCATTAAGCTCATTAAATGGTGGAGTCAGAACTTGAATCCAGGTCTTCTGACTCCAGGACCTGTGCTCTTGACCATTCATTAGTCTCTGCCTAAATTGCAATCCACTCTGCCTTGCTATGTTATACTCTTTGGCTCTCTTGTTCTGAGTCCATGAAAGAGAAGCCTGTCTTCCCTCTGATTATCAGTAGAATGTTCACAACCCCCATACAACATCTCTTGGGATATATCTTTAATTATGAGTCCATTTCTACAAAGGGCGGAGTTAAGATGGAAAAGCCATTTCTTTTCTTTCTTTCTTTTTTTAATTAATTTATTTTAGGCTGCGTTGGGTCTTTGTTGCTGCGCGGGTGGCATGTGGGATCTTCCCGGACCAGGGCTCAAACCCGTGTCCCCTGCATTGGCAGGCGGATTCTTAACCACTGCACCACCTGGGAAGCCCTCTTTCTTTCTTTCTATTTTTTGTTTTTGGTTGCGCCATGCGGCATCCGCCCCCCTGCAGTGGAAGCTCAAAGTCTTAACCACTGGACCACCAGGGAAGTCCTGTCATTTCTTTTTCTTTTTTTTTTTTTCCTTATTGTCACAGGGGAATCTTTGGTAGAAAGTTTGAGTAAACCATTTTTGTGCTCTTAGGTAATGAGAATAGGGAGAAAATGCACCTTTTTCACCTAATTACAATTTAAAATTCTAAAGCATTTGAGATTTCAAATGTTAAACTTCACAGATGACTTGTCAATTGAGGAAAAGCTACTTATTTAGCTTTGAATCAAACAGATCTCTTTAGTATTTTAAGCTGTTTCTGTTCAGTGAGATCCCAAAGGGGCCTCTCCACACAGTGAAGTCTAACTTCCCCTGGCATGAGGCCAGGAAGCTGTTTCTGACAGTTATTCATTACCACACCCAAGAGCATTTTAGAACAGTAGTGGAAGGAAATCCCAGAGCCAGTTGGGACTGTGTCCTCAGAGACACTGGAGAGGGAAGTGTCTGAGAGAGTTGAGATTTGGAGAAATGAGAGAGGTTACAGAAAGGTGGAAGATAATGCAAAGGAAAAGAGAAGGAAGAGAGGCAGGCAGCAGGGAAGTACTCAAGGAAGAGTGAAGAAAGGAGTTTATGTTGCAGCAAGAATGAGGTTCGATTAGATTTTAAAAGAAAAGAGTTATGGATTTGACGATTTATTAAATGCAAAATAAATTGTATAAACAGCTGGGAAGTTTTTCTTTAAAGACCTGCAAATAAAGAATAAATTAAAATGCAATAAAATAAAAAATTAAAGATAGGTAAATGCAAAGTACAATGAGGAAGAGGAAAAGAAAGATAGATGCCAGCTTATACAGGTAGAAGAAATGACAGAATTTGAAAAACCAACACTTGCAACCACCAATGCAAAAATTGATTCAGGAAGGATCATCAGGGATGCTAAAACCAATGGGTGCAAGACTATGGGAGTACAGGATATTCCCATGATTTCAAATAATCACTCTACTTCTTATTAGTTTACTAATTAATTACAAAGGGCAAATAATGTACCTTTATTTCTTTTTTAAATATATTTATTTATTTATTTTTTATTTTTGGTTCTTCGTTGCTGCGCTGGGGCTTTCTCTAGCTGCGGTGAGCGGGGGCTACTCTTCGTTGTAGTGTATGGGCTTCTCGGGAAGTATACAATATCACCTAGGCAATATTCTTGCTAAAAATGTTTAACCTGAATCTAATCATGAGGAAAGAATCAGACAAATCCAGATTTCACAGGACATATTATGGTCTGCGCTCTTTAAAGTATAAATGTCATAAGAGACACACACACAAATATGAGGACCTATTCTAAATTAAAGCAGCTGAAATGACACGACAGTTAAATGTGATGTGTGAGCCTTGATTGAATCCTGGATCAGGAAAAAATATATATGATGTACATTACTGGGACAGTTGGTGAATTTGAATACAGACAGGGTATTAGATAATACGATCATAGTAATGTTAAATTTCTTGGTGTGTTAACAGTACTGTGGTTTTGTAAGGGAATAGCTTAGTTCTTAGGAGACATATTTAAGGGTCAAATGTCATGATCTCTGTAACTTACTTTCAAATGATTCAGTAAAATAAATATTAATAAATAAATGGATGTATACATATAAAGTAAATGTGGCAAAATGATAACAATTAGTGAACGTATGTGAAGGGTAAGTGGGTATTCATTGTACTATTCTTTCAACTTCTCTGAAGTTTTCAAGCATTTCAGAATTTTTAAAATATAGATAAAACTGTTTGCTTTAGATATTTAGATTCAGCCCTTTCTCAAGACAAGGTCAGGGTCTTAAGGTCTCTGGAATTCTCTGATTCATTTTAGAACTCCGTTATAATTCTTCAGAAAATTCTAAAGCACATGTTAATGAACACCACCTAGAATGTCAAAACATTTTGTTTAAACCGGTGGAAGAAAGACAAGTGGCAACAATTCTAGATTTCGAAGGAAACCAAAACCCAAAGAAAGGTGGCTTGTCTCCATTTTTGGGTGTGGGGCTTGGTGGCACAACTTCTTCTCTTTCACCATTAGTCCTTCCCTTATAAAGAGCAAGTCACTCATGCACCTGACATCCAGGAACCAGGCTTGGGTATTGGCTAAGCCTCTGTCCATGGATTGAAGAGAAAGCAAAATAAAACAAAATATGGTAAGGGAGATAACCTACAGAGCTACACCTGGAGCTCAGTTCTTCAGGGGCTGATCGTATTTTGTGTGAGACTAATCCTGCCATTTGAAGAGAAAGAGAGCAGGACCGCAGAATCCAGGCAAGGTGGGGATGGGCAGGAATGCTTCTCAAAACTGCCTTTTATGACACCTAGTTGTAGTCATTTATAAGCAGGGGGTTGGCAAAACATTTTTTAAAGATTCATAAAGCAAGTAATTTTAATTTGTCTTAATTTAAAAATTAATATAACGTTTCATAGTATGTTTCAGAGGAGCAAACAGCATCTTGAAATGCAAAAATAATAGGGAGTCACAATGCTGAGAAGAGTAAGAATCACTGGCATTAAGGCACCATAGTGAAATCCTTCATTCATTCATTTATTCATTAAAAATACATTTATTATCTCTACTGAGTAGCCTGCAGCACCCTAGACATTGGAGAATAAACAAAAGTGTAGTAAAGTGTTTAACTGAAAAGGAAGACAGGTATCGTAAAACAATCAGAGACCTTACACAGATGCTCATGGATGTAGCCCATGCAGCCAAGGACCACACCTGGGCTCTACTGACTCAAGGCTGATCCACCTTTATGTGCCATTTTCCCTCTTTGGGACGTACTTAGAGATGTGGGACCATGCTTAATCTGTTGTTCTGGTTTAAACTGCTCCACTGCTTTCTTTTCTAAAGATTAAGCTTCGAGTGCAGCCTCAAGACTCAAGGGAAACAGAATGATGATGAGCCCTCCCACAGAACCCTGGTGCTCAATGGATTTCCTCTAATCAGACAACAATGCACATCACTGCTCCAGATGAACTACCATGAAAAAAGGGTCAATGTGTTCTGTGAAACTCTGTGCATGGGGAAGCTAAGAATGTCTGATGTCCTTGGGATAGTGATGATATTGAGGCGAGGCTAGGAAAAGAGCTGCAATACGTACAAAAATATCCCTTTGACTTTAGTCCCTTGTGGGCTACACACATTTCTACGTGAATCTACTTATTTCCTTCTTACCAGAAGCACCTGCTATTCCTGTCTCCCTGGGAACTTGTGGCCCCCCTCTCGCTATTTGAACAGCCTTGGTCCTGACCTGTGGGCATGTATGTGTGAGGTGTGTGGCCAGGGGGTATGAAAGTGAGGGGAGAGAGGACCTCTTTGTGAGTCAAAAAATAAAATGTTAAAAGGTACTGAATCTGTGATCCTGCCTTACTTACCCTCCTGCTCTTATGAGACCGGTTTCTGCTTTTCTGTCTTCCTGGCTGGGTTGAGAAAAGGTGGTTCTGAGAGAGCTCAAACCTTCTTTCCAACCTTGCACAAGCAGAGTAGACAGAGAGAGATTCTTGCAGAATGTAAGTGACTGTGACAGTACAGGGGCAGCACACAGAGGCACGTGTTCATTATGTATGGCTGGAGAAATTATCTGTCTCCAGGGGGACATGTTTCACTGTGCATTAGCTTCTCGCTGCTTCCTTCTTCCCTATTTCTCTGCCCACTCTATCACTTGTCCTTCTGAGTCTCCCTTCCCACTCCCTGACCCACACCCCCATTCACAGTCCAGCTCTGCCCATCAATGTCTCCATCCATCTTCTCTGCCACGACCCGTCTCCCTCTCCTCTTTGCTCAATCTCACTCTTGCTGTCCAGGAGTCGCTTTTCTGTCTCATTTGTCTCTTGTTTTCTCTAGCTCACTTTCTCGCATTCCATCTGTGTTTCCCTCTGTAATACCAGTTTTTTGGGTACCCTGAAGCTAGCAATAACCTTTTCTTGTTACATTAATGTCCATAAGCAGCACTTGGTTTATTGATTGATTAGTTTTTATTTAAATTCTGTGGAGGAAAGAGAAGGGAATTTTTATAAAGTGAGAGCAGAGAGAAAACATGAAATCAAGCAGAGAGACAACAAAAAGAAGGGGCATCCTGAGAAGATGGGGGTGGGGCTGATATAGGGGGAGGCATCAGAAGGGGTTGAACCCACGGTGTCTAATTTCCTTTCACATAAACTGGTTCAGATCTTCACGGCTGATGACAGCTAAGTCTGGATTATAAAGTGTGAAGTGCCAAGTTAGGCTTGGCACCTGACTCAGAGGCAGAGCTTCAGGGAGAAATGAGTTGGGTTAAATAAACCCAAGAAGCTGACGTGGGTAGAATTTCTGCCTGACCCATTAACAACGGCGAATGGGACATTTTAGAAATGGTTTTTATTGAAATGCTTCAGTGGGGCACAGCCCCGAGAAGCAAGAACTTGGCTGTGAGGCCAGCCCTGGGGTGCACTGTGGGGATGTGGAGAGTCGGCTGATGCAGGGGTGGGGGGCGGCCCGGGTCAGGCAGGAGGTGGCAACAGCTGCTCATCAGAGCAGTTGTGACTGCTGTGTTTGCTCTCTCATCTTGCCCGCTATAATTAAAGCTTTCCCAATACGATTCTGGCTTCCTAAAGGGAAACTAGAATTTAAAAAACAAACAAGAAAAAATACCCCAAAATAGCAGAGATGCTTAGTTGCAATATACATGTTTTATTTTTAAAATAAATTTATTATTATTTAAAAAAATTTTTTTGGCTGCGTTGGGTCTTTGTTGCTGCACGCGGGCTTTCTCTAGTTGCAGCGAGCGGAAGCTATTCTTCGTTGCGGTGCCCGGGCTTCTCATTGAGGTGGCTTCTCTTGTTGTGGAGCACGGGCTCTAGGCACGCGGGCTTCAGTCGTTGTGGCACACAGGCTCAGTAGTTGTGGCGCACGGGTTTAGTTGCTCCGCGGCATGTGGGATCTTCCCGGACCAGGGCTCTAACCCGTGTTTCCTGCATTGGCAGGCGGATTCTTAACCGCCTCAAGGGAAGTCCCTATACATATATTTTAAATCATAAAGCTGTTAATCCTGTCTTGAGGTCACTGCTGCTGGTCAAAGCATCTAATCTACTGCTAGAGCCCTGGCAGGAGGGGGTCTTAACAAAACAATCAAAACTAACAGAAAATGAAATATCTAATTGTATTCACCAAATTAGATACGCTCATGTGAATTCATCACTGACCCAACCATCCTCCTTCTTCTGAGACTAGGGAAATGCTCCCCCAGTTTCCCTCCACCTTTTTTCACCTTACTCCCTTTCCATCCCCCCTCTTGCCTCGCTCCCCTGAGAGTCCACATAGAACCTGTGGACCATAACAAATCAGTTGTTTTATTTCCCCTCAAAGGATGTAACTTTCCATTCCCCAAATGGCTTTGACAGTTTTCTCATTTGCTAGCTGAGGAGGATATCAAGAGACACTGACCTTCTGGTTTTGCCTAAAGAGGGAACACTCAGTAACTATTATGCTTCAGTCCCTGATTTAATTGTGACCTTCCTCCCTCCTCCTCATGTCCTCGCCTACCTTTTCACCTTCCCTCATGAACATTCTACTCACCCCACAGGGCACCGCTGCTCCCTGTAGCCCTCCCTTGCCTGGTTTGGAGATGCTGTAAGGCACATCTGTCTTCAACCCCACAGCATTCCCTGCCAGCAAGAGGAAGCATGGGGCCTCTAGGAGTGTTTTGCTCCCTGTTTAATCAGATTAGTCCCATCACCTACCCTGAGGAGTCACATTTTGGTGTTACTGAGCTATCCGTGGAAGGAGAAATTGTCAGACATCACTGAAAAAGCCCTGGCCCTTGGATGCCTGGGAATTGCAGAGAGAAATTAATCTTCTGGCTATTTAAGGCAATTTCTTTTCCATAATCCTTTGTCAAGAGGACTGCACTGGGAAATTAATCTGATGGGAGTCCCTGAACTGGTACACTCCACTCAACAGCATCTCTCCAGTGCTATGCAGCATCCATCATCCCTGCACAAGCAGAGACACACATCACTGCAAAGCTAACTCCCCACCAGTCCCAGCAGCAAAAAACTGCAATTGCAGAGTGAGCATCACTGGGCCTGGAGACTTGCAGTTTTCCTCTATCTCTGCTCTAATTTCTTTCCAGAAAACCTACCACAGATTGATCTCTTCCATTAAGCCAGTCTTTCTTTTTTTTTGGTACTTGGGCCTCTCACTGTTGTGGCCTCTCCCATTGCGGAGCACAGGGCTTTCCGGACGCGCAGGCTCAGCGGCCATGGCTCACGGGCCCAGCCGCTCTGCGGCATGTGGGATCTTCCCGGATCGGGGCACGAACCCGTGTCTCCTGCATTGACAGGCGGACTCTCAACCACTGCGCCACCAGGGAAGCCCAAGCCAGTCTTTCTTTTATCCAAAATGCAGGAAGGCAGAGAAGCAGGGATATGCCAGAACACAGGACTCTAGGATATGCGGTTTTTGCCTGAACATAAGGACTCAGCCAGTGCAGAACAGGTGTTTACACTGAACAGCTAGACCACTGCAAAGTCAGGTGTGAGATAGCAACAAGGCAAGGGCAGCATTGCTTCATGACTGTCTCTTCTCTCCACACTGAATTTTCTTTCATGGGAAAAGAGCCCAGGGAGTCTCATGCTCTCTGGGGGTCAATGTAAAAGAATTTCAATCTTCAACTCTCTTTTCTTCCTGAAGGTTATTTCCCAGGGCAGTTATTTTCAAATTGTGTTCCTTGGGGTTCCAAGAAGTTCCAGGGAGTATGTGTGGTGGTGGGAGGTGATGTGGGAAGTGGCTGGAGGGGGAAGCTTAATGGTTGAGGCTCTGGACCCTTCAACTCTACTTCAATCTGATTTGATTTCTTTCAGGGGCTTGGATTTCTCCTAAGAGTTCTTTTTTTTTTTTCAAGAGTTCATTTTTTAAAAAGAGTCCCAGGTTTCCCTGGTGGCGCAGTAGTTGAGAATCTGCCTGCCAATGCAGGTGACACGGGTTCGAGCCCTAGTCTGGGAAGATCCTACATGCCGCGGAGCAACTAGGCCCGTGCGCCACAACTACTGAGCCTGTGCTCTAGAGCCCGCGAGCCACAACTACTGAGCCTGCGCACCCCAACTACTGAGCCTGCGCGTCTGGAGCCTGTGCCTCGCAACAGGAGAGGCCGCGACAGTGAAAGGCTCGCGCACCGCGATGAAGAGTGGTCCCCGCTTGCCGCAACTAGAGAAAGCCCTCGCACAGAAACGAAGACCCAACACAGCCAAAAATAAATAAAATTTTAAAAAAAGAGTTCTAATTTTGTAAAAGGTCTGCAAACCACTGTCCTAAGTGAGAGGAAGATGACTGCGTCTCTGCCTCTTGCAGCTAAGCATCTGCCGGCGGCTGTGCAGAAGGGAGCTGTAGCGTGGCTCCTGCCTGCTTTGACTGTAGAGCAGGTCTAGGTCCACGCTGGCAGCTCCTCAGCTCCAGGGGCTCTGGAGGCACCTTTCAGCAAAATGAATCTCCTTAGGCACCAGAGTCATTTGTTTTCCAAACTCCCTTCTCTGGTCTCACTAATTCCCAATTTCCCTGCATTTGACAAATGCAATTAACAAGCCTCCATCAGTTCCTGGCCGACAGCCCTCATCAGTCAATAGGGAGACTGCAGGAGGCTGAAGGGGGAGGGAAGGTGCAAGAAGGGAAGGTTGCTGCAGTATGGGGGAGAAGAGGCTTTACCCCTCTATTTCTGTGGATAACCCTTCCCAGCCCCTTGGCCTCAAAAGACGACACTCCACTGTCACCCTCACCAACCACTTTCTTCCTTCTTGCCAACTAATACAAATCAGTGTTTATGCCCTCCTCTCCCATTTCTTAAGTTTCTCCCATCAACCTCCTCTATCTCCCCTACGTCCTATGTCTTGTCTTTAACAGAAGGCCTTGCCATCTGCTGCCACCATAGCTTGGGAAGCCCCTCAGCGCTGGGTGTGATAAATCAGCCATCTCTGCTCTCAGCAGGGCCTCTTCCCCACCCACACGTTCCAGTGAAAATTCTGTGCCGCTTCCTGCCCAGGAGACTATAAGTCCACCATCATCTCCTTCTGTCTCCCACACTGGCACACACTGGAGGGCCAGGACAGGGATCACCAGGCTGGTGGTCACTACTGCTTTCACACACACCTCTGTCCTCTCTTTTCCCAGGGTCAAAGGCTTCCCTTCCCAACTGGCTTACCCTCTTCACCTTTCTGCTCTCCATGTAGCATCAGCCTCCCCTCCCCCACCACAGGAGGAGAGCTTTTTTCCTCCGAGCTCGGCCTGGTACAGCCCTGTGCATCTTTCCACCTCATCAACTTTTCATCTCTTTGCAAACAGAATCAGGAAGTCTCTCCCTCCTCCCTCCCTCTCCTTCTCCTTTGTTATTAGCTTCATGAGTGGGGACGTTAATGTATTCACTAGACGATGTCTTCACACCGCTGTTTCCTGTAATTACAGTCACTTCCCTCCCACTGTCCCAGCTTATTTGACTGTAAAGTGCTTGGAGGAGGGACAGTGTGGAGAAAAGACACAATACAGGCTGAGATCGAGTAGTGTAATGTTAACATCCAAGAAAGTAAAACAAATAATTACCTCTGCAGTAGCTCATTAACAACGGGTAACACATGGAGGTCAATGCACCAGAGATTAAAAAAAAATGATGGATACAATCAGGGACCCCTCCACTAGAGGATGGGGAGCTGTACCCATATTACCAACAACAGTCACCCCAAGCAAGGCAAGCAGCCACATCTGCCCTCCTTCAGGGGGTAGATCCACTATATTTGTCATGTAGATCAGCTACATTGTTACTGGAGACTCGGATCCAGCCATCCTCCCGGACATGGTAGAGGTTGACGGAACCTCCTGAGTAGGCATCTCTGTAGGTGGCTTGGTAGATGGCGCGACGGGCCAGATCATAGGCCTCTTCCACCTCCAGGTCATAGGAGTAACCCCTATCCATGACCCCATAAGCATACACAGAGCCAGAACCTACAGAGAAGGTGGCCCCCGAGATCCGGTTTCCTTCACTGTCCACGTAGTAGAGGCCTGGAAAGAGAGATGAGGTTAGTAAGAAAAAAATGATCACCGCTTTTGACATCTGATTCATCCTCCAAGGCAACAGTTCTCCATTCTTGTTGAAAACCAGGGGAGACCAACAGAAATACAAGAAAATAGCACTTCTATAAAATTACTTAAAAAAAAGGTGAAGAAATCAAATTAAATTTTAAGACTTCAGGATTCTACACATACCATCCCATCTTACCTCACATTACAGTAACTGCCTTGTCTGTCTTCTCTGTACAACCAAAAAGCAAGTATAATTCAAATGACTTAGGTTTCAAGCACAGAACTTCAGGCACTGTGAGAGGTAATATTTAAGACAATCCTGGGATTTCCCTGGCGGTCCAGTGGTTAAGACTCTGCACTTCCAACGCAGGGGGTGCAGGTACGATCCCTGGTTGGTGAACTAGGATCCCACAGGCTGTGCAGCCAAAAAATGAAGGAAAAAAAAACCAAAAAGACAATCCTAACCCTCAGGGTTTAGACTATCTGGAGTGCAAGGCATACGTCACACAGTAGGAGAATAAAGCCTATAATTTTAAATCATATTGTAAAGACCCGCACTGTCCAGTATGGTAGCCACTAGCCACATGTGACTACTAAGCATTTGAAATGAAGCTAGTACCACATGCTAGCTAGTACCACATCATAATAATATTTTGGATCTACTGGGTTAAATAAAATATATTATTACAATTAATTTTCCTTTTTATTTTAAAAAATGTGGCTACTATAACATTTAAAATTACATGTATGGCTCACACTATATTTCTATTGGACAGTGCTGGTACAGTGGTAGGCCAGGTCAATCGTCTATTTTTTTATTTTAATTTTTTAAATTAATTTCTTTTTTTTTTGGCTGCGCTGAGCGGCTTGTGGGCTCTTAGTTCCCCAAACCCGGGCCCTCGGCAGTGAAAGCGCACAGTCCTAACCACCAGACTGCCAGGGAATTCCCCCAACCACCATTTTTATAAAGTTTTATTGGAACATAGCCACAGCCATTTGTGTATATATTGTCTATGACTACTTTTTTGCTAAAACAATGGAGCTATGTAGTTGAGACAAAGATCATATAGCCTACAAGCCTAGAATATTTACTTATATTTGGCCCTTTATGAAAAAGTTAGCCAACCTCTGGTATAGACAAAAGTTTAGACAAAGATGTAGTAAAATTTTTATCATTTCCATCTGCCCACTGGGCCTCTCCAGCTGGATGCCTTTGTCACCAAATTCATATTTAAATTTCCTGTCCTCAAATACTTTTAGTGGTTCTCCATTACCTACCAAACTCATCCGTCTTCTGCCCCACCAATCCTGCTGTATTTTCAAATTCTGTCAATGCATCACTAATAGTTTTCCTATTTCAGTGGTTCTCAACACTCACTATGCATCAGAATCCTCTAAGGAAGTTTTTTTTTTTTTTTTTTTTTTTTTGCCACAACAAGCATCTTGCAGGATCTTAGTTTCTGGATCAGGGATCAAACCCAGGGCCCCGGCTGTGAAAGTGCTAAGTCCTAGCCAATGGACAACCAGGGAATTCCCAGGAAGTTTTTAAAAAAGATGCCTAGGACTTACCCCAGGTATTCTTTTTCAATTAGTCTGGGTGGGGGACAAGCATGGATCTAGATTCTTAAGTTCTTCAGGTGATTATGATACAAGCCAGGTTGAAAAGCACTGCCCTTATCAGTTTTCAGGTTCCAATGGTTCTAACATGGAGCCCCTCCTCAAGTCCCATTGCCACTACCTTGCCTAGCAGCTCACCATCTGGTTCCAATTGCTTCACAATTAAACTAGACTTTAGTTCCAATTAAATTAGATGTCCAGTTACTTCCCCCAAAATCTCATGCTTCTTCCCTGTCTTCTTTTGTTCATTGTTTCCTTTCTCTCATTTTCACATCCAGGAAAATGAGTCCGCCTCAATTCCTCCCATCAGAAGCAATCCCCCCACCCCCCAAATTCCTTCAACATTTTATTGGTTCTCTTTAAAGTGGCATTCATCTCATTCAGCCTTGCATTAAGTAATCTGTGACCCTTTCTCAGTCAGCTTGAGGCCGGGGGCTGACTCATCCTGAATGGGACAGCTTGTCAGGAAGGCTTCTTGAGATGGTACAATTTAGGTTATGCTATGACTTCCTGGGTTTTCCTTGCTAGCCAGTTTCTGTACTCTCTTATATTGTTTTCCACCACCTGGGACCAATCCAATAGCTAAGGGTTCAAAACAACATTTCTGAAATGCTACCCTAGACCACACAAGATGTATGGAACTCTTCTTTCACACTTTTCAAAGAGAAAAGTGTTTCAATTTCCAAAGTAACAAACTGAGCTCCTCTATCACATGCACTTTTAAATCTCTCCTCATTCATCCTCTATTTCTTTTTTCTTTCTTTTTTTTTTTTTTTGCGGTAGGCGGGCCTCTCACTGTTGTGGCCTCTCCCGTTGCGGAGCACAGGCTCCGGATGCGCAGGCTCAGCGGCCATGGCTCACGGGCCCAGCCGCTCCGCGGCATGTGGGATCTTCCCGGACCGGGGCACGAACCCGTGTCCCCTGCATCGGCAGGCGGACTCAACCACCGCGCCACCAGGGAAGCCCATTTCATCCTCTATTGAGTAATGAACTAATATTCTCCAAAGCAAATGAAAAAGTGGTGGGTATCCTACAGTTGTTCAAAAGAGGAAAACTAGGCATTTAGAAAGCAGGTAAATGAGGGAATTCCCTGGTGGTCCAGTGGTTAGGACTCAGTGCTTTCACTGGTCAGGAATCCCTGACACTTCAATTTCTAGTCAAGGAATCCCGCAAGCCGTGCAGTCAAAAAAAAAAAAAAAAAAAAAAAAAGGAGTCGGGGGCAGGTAAATGAATGAAGCAAAACCAATAGGAGGAAAGAGTAACTATTTTCAAGCACCAAAGGGGAAAATTAAACAGAAGGTGACTAGCTGTATCCCAGCTTGACTAAAGGGACAGTCACAATTGGCTGAAAAAGAACTGATATCAGATACAAGACTGAATTTCCTGGCAAGGTTTTTATATATCAGAAGGAAAAATAGGCTAAGGAATTTCTTTTCAGAGATGACAACAGGACCTAGGTGATTATATCAAGCAAAGAAAGGAGATGAGCCCCAAAGGGCCCCCCTTCTAGGCCAAAGACTCTTCAGGAAAAAAGGGAAGAGAAATGACTAACTTTTGAGTAGGTACTTAGTGTCGCTGTCCAATATGGAAGGCACCAGCGACATGTCGCTGTGAGCACCTGAAATGGGGCTAATGACACACGCCGAAATGATAATAGTTATTTTGGATTAAGAGAACTGTTAAAATTAATTTCACCCATTTCTTTTCACTTTTTAAATACATCCATTAGAAAATGTAAAATTACATGTGCGACTCACATTGTATTTCTATCAGATGGCACTGACTAGAGTTTTTATGTCTATTAGCCGATTTAATTCTTAAATACAACTCTTTGCAGGTCTTATCATTTTACAGGAAAGGCCAGAAGGAAACACATTATGTGTCAGACACTACATGCTTGACATGTATTACCTCATGGAACCTATGTAACAGATGATGAAACAGTCTGAGAAAATAAGCAACCTGCCCAAGGTCACATGGGTGGTCAATGACACAGCTGATCTACTTCCCTGCCCCTTCCTGCACTACAGCCCTTCCTTGAACAAACAGACGAAAGGACTGAGAACTAACCAACACATCCCCAGCACTGACATAAGCTCTTCCATTCATCTGTTCATCCAACCCCTCTTCTCTGTAGTGCCAGCCCAAGAATCACATGGTTGCAGCTTAACTCACCAGGGCCTCTCTTATCCCAGCCACAGATCATGGTGCCCATGGACAGCCCCATGCCTTTATACTGATACACCATGTTGGCAAGCAGCTTGGAGGCAGCTGCTACCGAGATGCGTTCCTTGTTTCGAAGCTCATAGATTCGACACTGCCGAGCCAACAGCCGCTCCCAAAAGCTGCAATCCGCTGCACCCCCAGCCATGGTACCCAGCAGGTAGGGGTTGATCTCTATCACCTTCTTTACTGTCTGGGAGGCAATGTAGGCACCTGCTGTGGCCCGGGAGTCTGCTGCAACAATGACTCCATGGCGAAACTGTTAAGATCAGAGAAAACACAAAACAGGCCACATGAGACCACAAAAACATCATCTTTGACATTTCTTTATGCATCAGTGCAAACCCAGAACATCTCTGTCTCTGCCGTTTTATACTTCACGACATACTTTCCCTCATATTAATGTCACTAGAGCTTCACATCAATCCCTTGACATGGGATTACCTTCAGTATTACCTTCACTTGATGGCTGAGGAATGAGATCGAACGACTTACCCTAGATCATACAGCCAGTTATTGCAAAGCTGGGCCAAGAATCCCAACTGTCTGGCTCCTAGTACAGTGCTTCCTCCCACCAATCTTCCTCCTCAAACCATAACGTTTCGGTAACCCTGGCCTATCGGGGCTTCTCAGTTTCTAAAACCTTTGGTGGTTACAACAGCCTTCCCTCTGCCAGTGTTCACTGCTGCTGCGGCCTTTCCTGGACAGGAGCACCCTGGGGTCGCCTAGGTATCAACCCAAGCGGCCTCGGGCTCCTTCTCCCACTTACCACACGCCCCGCCCTTCCAGCCCCATCGCCCCCCACTCCGGTCAGAGCGAGAACCGAGGCCTCTCGGGGCAGTGACACAGCAAAACCGCCGGGGTTGGGGTGAGAGGTCCGAGCCTCCGTCTGGGTTTCGTGGCCGCGACCACCGCGGGTTCCGGACCAGCTAGCTGGGAGGTCGGGAAGGGCGCGGGCGCACGGAACTGAGCCCGGCGCGACGGCTGGGTCCGCACCTTGAAGGCCAGGGTGGTAGTTCCATGAAGCATTTCGATTCTCGGCTCCTCTGGGACACCCCAGCTGGGCGCGACCAGGCTCAGCCCATCGCTGGGACTCCCTGGACCCAGGTCCAGCAGATCCGCACGACCCCCGAGCCCGAAAAACCCGCGCCGGTTCACGGGTAGCGGCCTCTCCAACACGCTGGCCAGCGCCATGTCTAGTAAGGGCAAAGGGAACTGCCTGCCAGAACGCCTAGCAAAGAGCGGCCGGGCAACGCCTCGTCGTCACAGCTTCACTTCCTATTAAATCGATCACAGGGAGCAACCATTTTAACTCCTGGCAACCACGCCTCCAAACACAAGAGCCAGACGCGAGTGATTATTTTCACCGAGGAGGAAAAAATAAATGGCTTCACTCCCCTTAAATTACAAAGAGATGTGGCTGCCATCTTGACTTTGGTCACGTAAACAACAGGGGATTAGATTAACCTCAAATTCATAGGAAGCAATCGCAAACGTCCAGGTTGAGGGACGGAAGTGGGGCCGGCCATCTTTCAGAAGGGCGTGACTGGATGAAATCCTGTTCTAAACGGCAGCGGTAAATCAGCCCCGCGCCGCCCCGCCCCGCCCGGTGTCCTAGCAACACTTACATCACTACTGCTTCAGCAGTCTGTTAACGCGACTGAAGTTGCCATTTTGTGTAAGGGCACTCTGTAATACTGGGTAAAATAATGATCTACGCTGAGGCCATTTTCCTATGAAGTTAGTAAAACCACAGTAGTTTGTGCTAAAAAGCGCAACAAAATAA
This sequence comes from Grampus griseus, assembly GCF_964374135.1. Taxonomy (NCBI): domain Eukaryota; kingdom Metazoa; phylum Chordata; class Mammalia; order Artiodactyla; family Delphinidae; genus Grampus; species Grampus griseus. Next base: position 74,451,521 of record NC_139018.1, on the reverse strand, counting down.
GAGCGCTATACCGCTTGTTGTTTGATAACATCAATCGCCACGCTACCCACGTTCTCTAACAGTAACCAGTTTTTAAGATTCAGCATTGTCTTTACTCCCACCCTCTGGTGGAAATTCTATTGAGTAATGAATTGACCAAAAGGCAGATAGAAGAATAAAGAAGGAAAAGCAAAGGGCCCAGTTAATCCACAGACTGGGTTCGCAATTCAGCTCCTGAATAACTGAGTCAATAGTAATTTACCATTTCAGAGCCCGGAGGAGAGTTGAGGCTCCATAAAGATGTACAAAGAGGTTTTCTGACTTAAGCTAGCTAAGACAAGCTCTTGTTCAGGAATGTGCTGTATTTCATTGTTTCTTCCTCTCATCACCCACCTTCATTTTTCAGCCCTTTTGGGAACCATAACAAGCAAGGAACTGGGCAAGTGTATGAAATGTTGCCTCCTGCTTTATGGTTCTATGAAGACAGCATCTGCCCTTCCTTGTTGGATTCCAGCAGCAACATCCATCAATATCTAAATTCCTGGGCTTCCCTGGTGGCGCAGTGGTTGAGAATCCGCCTGCCAATGCAGGGGACACGAGTTCGATCCCTGGTCCGGGAAGATCCCACATGCCGTGGAGCAGCTGAGCACATGCACCACAACTACTGAGGCTGTGCTCTAGAGCCCGTGAGCCACAACTACTGAGCCCGTGTGCTGCAACTACTGAAGCACATGCCTAGAGCCTGTGCTCCGCAACAAGAGAAGCCACCACAATGAGAAGCCCGTGCACCACAACGAAGGGTGGCCCCCGCTCACCGCAACTAGAGAAAGCCTGTGTGCAGCAACGAACACTCAACACAGCCAAAAATAAATTTATTAAAAAAAATACATATATATATATATATATATATATATATATAAATTCCTCTTTCCTCTGATGCCCAACTCAGCCCCTCCTCCTCCCAACAGACTCTGAGAGTGTTGTATTTTTAATGCTGAAATTTGGCAACTCTTTCCAAACCCAACCATCAGAATGTAATGAAGCAGAAGATCTTTCTGTGGCTCTCACACTTGGATGGTGTGGAAAATGCAGAGTGCCTCTGTTTACTGAGCATGTATTATTTTGCAGTCACTCCTGCAATGCAACTAATCCTCCTGACTTCTCTCAGTGGTTCTTTCCCTCTGCCACTAATGCTGTCTGCCTCTCTTAAGGCACTTTCACACTTTACCTGGTTATAAATATACATTTATCTCCCACTGGATTGTGAGCTTTTAAAGACAGGCATTTCTCGGGAATTCCCTGGCGGTCTAGTGGTTAGGACTCCACACTTTCAGCGCCAGGGCCTCAGGTTCAATCCCTGGTCAGGGAAATAAGATCCCACAAGCTGCACGGCATGGCCAAAAAAACCCAACAACTGTAAAGACAGGCATTTCTCTATTATTTATCTCTGTGCCCGCTGTGTGCTTAATACACGTTTGCAAAATGAACACATGAAAGAATGACAATAATGTTCTTCCAGTCACAGAGGCTTGAAGCCCTGGCTCATCTTGACAACTCCCCTTCCTTTACTCCACGTCCACTAGGTTGCCAAGTCCTGTTCATTCTCCCTCTACAGTGCTTCTCACATTCTTTTTCATTGCAACTGATACCGCCTTTGGCTTCTTATCTCCTCACTCCTGAATTACTGAAATATTCTCCTGATTTTTCTGGGTACAAACTATATCTCTAATTTATTCTGCGCAGCACCAGATTGATTTTCCTGAAACATCTTGATCTTATCATTTGCCTGCTTAAAAATGGTCTGTAAGGTTCAGCTCCTCAGCATGCATTCAAGGCCTTCCATAATCTGTTCCCAATTTACCTTACATTAGTTCTCTGCTCCAAGGTCCCACTCAGGGAGACCTCAAAGAGGAGAGGTACAAATGATCAGTGCTGCTGTTGGTGGGAATATAAATTGGTGCAGTCACTATGGAGAATAGTATGGAATTTCCTCAAAAAAAAAATTAAAAATAGAACTACCATATGACCTAGTAATCCCACGTCTGGGTATTTATCCAAAGGAAATGAAATCATTATCTCGTAGAGATAGCTGCACCCCAATGTTCATTGCAGCATTATTCACAGCTGCCAAGATGTGGAAACAATATCCATCATCAATGGATGAACGCATAAAGTGTTATATATGTGGTGGAACATTATTCAGCCATAAAAAAGAAGGAAATCCTGCCATCTGTGACAACTTGGATGAAACCTGAGGGCATTATTGCCAAGTGCAAGAAGTCAGATGGAGAAAAACAAATACTGTATGATCTTACTTATATGTAGAGTCTAACAAAGCCAAACTTTTAGAAACAGATAGTAGATTGATGGTTGCCAGAGGCTCAGGGTTGGAGAAAATGAGATGTTGGTCAAAAGTGTACAAACTTCCAGTCATAAGAGGAATAAGTTCTGGGAATCTAATGTACAGCATGGCAACTATAGTTAACAATACTCTTGTATACTTGAAAGTTGCCAAGAGAGTAGATCTTAAATGTTCTTATCATAACAACAACAAAAATGGTAATCAAGTAAGGTGAAGGATTTAACTTACCTCATGGTGTAAACATTTTGCAATACACAGACACACACACAGAGGTATCAAATCATCATATCGTACACCTTAAACTTACGCAATGCTATACGTCCATTGTATCTCAATAAAGCAGGGGTTGGGGGAAGAAAGCAATGATAAGTGCTGTAGTTCAGAGGTGAGAGAGTTTGGTATAGATTGGGGTGAGGTTGGGGGTCCAGGAAGGCTTTGCCAAGGAGGTCTGGATCATTTCCTTAAATATCACTTAGATCCCCTTTCTTCTCAAACTCACAGTCTCTCCTCTCTTGCCCCGGATCTGGGAAGTATTTTCAGAATAGGTGGTACTTAAGCCAGACTTGGAAAGATAGGATTCAAAAAGATGAAGGGGAGGTGGGAGATGTGTTAGGAATTGCGTGAAAAGAGGTTGTGGTGGATGGATTAGGATTGGACCACAGTGGGCCTTAAATGCCAGCCTAGGGTGGACAACAGGAAAGCCCGGCATCCCAACCACTAGGCCACCAGGGAACGCCCATGGCAATCTCTTCTGACTGTGCCATTGCACTGACTTGTCTCCACCTTTCCCTAGGCTGGCAGCCCTTTCAGGGCAGGGGCAGGGCCTTATTTATCTTTGTGCGCCCAGTGCCCTCCATAGGAAAACCCAGAGGAACCCAGCTCTGCTCCTTCCACTGGTGCTCCCTTTCCTTTTCAGTTTCCCAGCCACCACCCAACTCCAGGTGCTCGGAGGATGACAGACAGGCGACTCCTTGGATGACGCTCGGGTGTGTCATGGGCAGCGTCTCCCCAGCGCTGGAGACTCTACTGGCCTCGCTCTGTCTCCCCTCAGCAGTCCTCTGAGGGAGAGGGCGCTGCTCCATCAGCCAATCCCAAAGCCTGGTTTGGGGTTAGGGAGAAGGGAAGCCACGGATCACACGCCTTCCCAGCTGGTTCTGGCCGCAGCCCAGCTCCTCCTTGCTCTCTCTCTTCCTCCGCCTGACCCAGCTCACAAATCCCTGCTTTGTTCCTTCCAACCTTCGCTGGACCCCAGGGATGGCTCTGCAGGATGTGTGCAAGTGGCAGGCCCCCGACACCCAAGAAGCCTCACCTCACCTGCCTCAGGCTGGTGGCTGGGCTCTGCCCCAGGGCTGGGACCCTCAAACCTTCCTGCAAATCCATGGCCCCAGGCTGGCCCATGGTACCACGACCCTGGCTTTCCGCTTCCGTCATGGAGTCATCGCTGCGGCTGACACGCGGTCCTCCTGTGGTGACTACGTGGCCTGTCCAGCCTCACGCAAGGTCATCCCTGTGCATCAGCACCTCCTGGGCACCACCTCTGGCACCTCGGCCGACTGCGCCACATGGTACCGGGTGCTACAGCGGGAGCTGCGGCTGCGGGCACTGAGGGAGGGTCAGCTGCCCAGCGTGGCTGGCGCCGCCAGACTCTTATCAGTCATGATGTCGCGCTATCGGGGGCTGGATCTGTGCGTGGCCACTGCCCTGTGCGGCTGGGACCGTTCCGGCCCTGCCCTCTTCTACGTCTACAGCGACGGCACCTGCCTGCAGGGGGACATCTTCTCGGTGGGCTCTGGATCTCCCTATGCCTATGGTGTGCTAGATGGCGGCTACCACTATGACATGAGCACCCAGGAAGCCTATGCCCTGGCCCGCCGTGCTGTGGCCCATGCCACCCACCGTGATGCCTACTCGGGGGGCTCCGTGGACCTCTTCCACGTGAGGGAGAGTGGATGGGAATATGTGTCCCGCAACGATGCCTGGGTGCTGTACTCGGAACTGCGGAAGCTCCCAGGGCCGGGGCCAGAGCAGGAACGGGAGGAGGAGGCCATCCCGGACAGAGCCGGTGAAGGCGGAGAACCGTCTGTGGCACCAGCCCCGGGGGACTCGAGGATGCCCGCAGAGGCGCTGTGAGCAGTAGCAGGACCTGGGGGCCCAGCCCCGGGAGTGGGTGGCAGATGGGGCCGCAGTGGGGCAGACTCATGGCGTCTGGCTCCTGCTCTCGTGGGTTGCCGGCTTCATTTGTTGCAAGTCTCCATGCCTTTCTCCTCCCGGAGCCATCGAGGCTCTCTCCGACATGTTCCTGTTGGCGCCCAATAGATTGATCCAGCCTCCTTCTCAGCACCGAGTCCTCTTTCAGCAAGTACTTATTGCGCACCGGCTGCACGCCAGATGCTGTGCTAGGTGCTAGACCCTCTTTTCTTGCCATCCTCCTTTCTGCTTTTTCCCCTCCTATCCCCAGTCTCTCTTCCTCTCGTTTTAGTCCTTAGCTCAGCTTCAGAGTCTTTGCCACTTTCTCACCTTGGTGAGTGGAGATGGCTGGAGGAGAATGAAGTGGGGAGAGTAGCCCAGCGGGCCCAGGCTGGAAGAGGAGACAGTGCAGCATGTACACCTGGGGGTGGCGATGGGCTTCCCACATCTGTTTTTCTTCTCTGCCCCCCTCCCCGACCTGACCCTAATGACCATGATGCAAACCCTTTCCTGAACGCAGTTTTCATGATAACTCTTTGAGGTAAAAATGATCCTCACTTGACAGAAGAGGAAACAGGTTCAAAGGGTTATGTGACTTGCCCTAGGTCACACAGTCAGTGCAGAGATGATGCTGGGGTGCAGGCCTTCCGCTCCAGGGCTGTGGTCCTTCAGCTCAGTTTCTCTCCCAGGGCCTCTTCCTGCCAGGCGTCTGGGGAGTGACGTGGGGAAGAGAGCAGCTGGGCCGTGCCCCTGCCTGGTGGCCAGGGAAGGAGGAACCCAGAGGAGCCCGAGGGCCTGGAGGGCTGAGCCCCCTCTACCCCCGCTTGTCAGGACCTGAGCCATCGCCCCAGGCACCTCCCCCGTCCCTTGCACTATGGCTTCCAGGCATGTCATGGCCGTTGCCCAACTTCTCCTCCTGCTGTCCCTTTGCCTGCTCTCCAGCCTCTCTTTCCAGTAGCTCCCTCTGGGCATGAAGAAAAGAGAGAAGCGTCTGTGCTAGTGGGAACTGCTGGGTTAGCACATCCTTTCCCACCCCCCTGTCCCCTTGCCGCTCCCTTGTAAGCCCTGACTTGGCGATGCAGGCTGACAGCTCCAGGAGGGATGCCTCCCCACCCTCCCCTCCCCAGGCCAAGTGAGGGGGGAAAGCACGGTCAGCCTAGGAGGTGGCACCTGAAGATTCCTGAATCTTCTTTCTCTATCCCACTCCTACAGCTTCCAGTCCCAAGATGAACAATACCTTTCCTCCCTCCTGGACACCCCTCCTCCCAGCCTCCAGCCCAGTCGTGAGCCCCAAGCCTGCACCTCAGGCTAAGAATTCCTCCAGGCAGGAGCTGGCCAGACAGAGGAGCTCCAGCAGACTCTGGCTTTCAGGGGATGATGGGAGAGGAGGGAAGAAAGCTGAGGGAGTCCCAGGAGCGAAAGCAGTAGGGGAGAGGGGGGGAAATGGTCAGGGGAAGGGGGGCCGCAGAAAGGTGCCCAGTACAGGAAGACTAGGCTTCGAGCCAGGGTCTGGGAATCTGGCTGGTGGCCTCCGTAGCAATTCTTCATCCCTCACCCACTCCTCAGCCTCAGGGGAGGAGGTGCAGGACACTGGCAATGATCACTAGAGGTCAAGGACCCCAGGCCAGCTTGGTCCTGGAGGAACACAGGAGGAAGGGCAGCTTTTGCCCAGGGTTCAAGTGTTTGATTGACGCAGACATAAGAGGGGGCACCTCCACATGCAGAGGTGAGTGTGGGTCTGTGACCTGTTGTATGTGAGTGATCCAGGATAGGCGATGCATGTGCAGTTCCTATGTGCAGAGACAGGAAACAGGCTGGAAGTTATCAGGGAGAAAGACGGGCCTTATCACTTCTTTTGGGGAAAAGAGGTCCAGAGTGGGGTGGGGCAGGGCTCACCCCACTGGTTCGATACTTCTGCATCCTCCCACCCCTGTCCTGAAGCCCCAGGGGTGAGAAAAGGCAGGGAGGGAGGGGCGGGCTAGCTTGGGGTTGCCACTTGAGCCCAGCCCAAGGCTCCCTGAGAACCACATGCGGCTCACCCCCTGGAACACTCTGTGCCCCTCCTCTTCCCATTAATCAGGGAAGGAGGATTAAACCCAGATAGGGAGGGCATAACAGGGGGGGAGCCCCACTCTTCTTGCGTCTCCTCCCATCACCTCTCCCTTTCTCTCTCTCTTTTCCTTCCATGGTTCTGCCCTTCTTCCCTCCCTTTGACGGATTCGGTGTTTCCAATGGTGAGGTATTTAAGACCAGAGATAAGCCTGAGGGTCTAGCTGAAAAGCCTGTTTCCCTACATTGTTGTTTTCCTTGAAGCTTAATGAGTTGGGGAGGACCTCAGGAGGGTGTTAAGGAGGGCTGGGAGAGGAGGCAAAGGCCTGCATCCCACTTCAATGCGCCCCTCCTCGGCCCACGAGTCAATCCCTCCTTCTCTCCACTTACTCCTGGAGGCTTGATGCAGACACCAGGGGAGACCAAAGGTGTGGATCTAGCTCTGAACGGGAAGACTTGTCCTTGTGGCTCCCTGCTTGGAGTGCCGCCTCCTAATCGTCTCCCTCAGGGGCGGACAGTCTGCTCTCACACAGGCCTTCAGGCAGGCAGGGGCCCGGTTCCAGCCTTTAGCAGAGTCAATGACAATGCCAGCATCGGAGCAGGGTCCTTGTTCTCCCACCGCCTGGTTGCCCTAACCAAACGGCGTGGAAGGTACAAGAAGGCATCTTCCCATTAGAGCAGCCATCCCTGATTATCTGCACTCCGCGCTTGGAGGGGAAGGTCACAAGGACCTATCGTGACCCATCTACTTGAGTCCCCAGGAGCCCTGCCTGGAGTTACGAGGCATGGGTGCTAATTCTGGTTGCCGGGTGGACCCCTTCTCTGCTTAGGGAGTGCACGGTGAGAGATGCTGGCCACCCGCTGGGCTCCCACCCCAGTTGACTTTGATTCAGCCCTTCGAACAGCCCGCCTCCCTGGTCCCTCTCCCTCCTCTTTGTGCCCACAAAGAGTAAGACCAGAGACTGGGAAGAATAAAAGGTGGGGCAGCAGGCCCCAGGTCCACTGTGACTGTGCCACCTCGCCCTGGCCCACCCTTTCTCCAGCTGGGACCACAGGCCCCAGGAGGCACTGGCTTACCCCCTCTGCTCTTCCCCACCCATACTTATTCCTAGTCTAGAGCTCCTCTTCCTCTCTTCTTAGTCTTTTATAGCTCCCCCTTTTCTCCACTTTCTCCTTCCCACTTTCCCCTCTGGCCAATCTCCACATCTTAATTTCCTTGGACAGTTTGAGACCAACAGAGAACCCAGAGGTTGTGGGGGTAGAGGTACATGTCATTATCTCTTTCGTCCCTGTATGGTGTCAACCCAAAGCCTCCTCTACTAAGGGGACTTGAAGCGACTGTCCCCCAAAGGAGAAAGGAGAAGGGGTCGAGGGGGTGGGCTCAGGCCTCTCCTCCAGCCCTTTGGCACAGTGACGCTCTTACAGACACCTGAGTGCAGAAAGGAAAGCAGGACTCCAGCTTTACAAAATAAAGTGTTTATTATGAAATTAGAGATGGAGGCCCCTCCCCTTCCTCCCTCTTCCCCTTCCCCAGCTGCCTCCCTCTTTCCTTCCCATCCCTCCCCCTGGGGCCTGGGAAGCACACAAGACAATGCCCAGAGCTAGGTTGCCCAGGGCCGGCTGACGGCTGGGCAGAGCTCCAGGGAGGCGGCCACGTTGGGGGCTGGAGCTCTTGCCCCGGGAGGTGAGCTGGCTCCCTCTCTCGCTGGAGGCCAATGGAGCCAGGATGAGGCCATGAGTGATGGATGGAACCATGCGGGCAGGTCTGCAACGACAGGAGAGCCCGAGTGAGAGGTGGGGTGTGAGGGAGGGCTTTGGGCCACCCCTGTGTTCCACATAGTCTAGGGACACTGACCTGGGGCAGAACATCCCCTGCAGGAGGGTGGGCAGCAGTGGCTGGAAGTTTCTCTTGTTTCTGGGATGGACAACGGAAGAAACCAAAAAGGCAGTCACAGGGACCCACAGAGAATGCGGGCAGATGTGGGCAGGAGACAGACAGAGAACGTGTGTGCGGGCACGGGCGACAGACAGAGCCGTGAGTGACAGATTTAGAATGGGGGAGACCAAAACAGAGCCACAAGAAAGTGGAATCACAGTGAGAGAACGGAGAGATTCAGAGTCTGAGCCGCACAACGCAGTCCCAGACAGGGAGAGTGTCAGAGACAGAGACAGAGATCCCTGGAGAGAGACGAACAGACGACTCAGGACGAGGGAGGTAAGGGGGAGGTTGCCCTGGGGAAGTGGGGAGGAGGGACATGGGGATCGGGGAGGCCTGGGGACCCCTGGGCTGCTGCCGCCTGCCTGGACCCCGGGGGCTCACTCAGAGGGCCTGTGCAGCCGCCACGCTGTGGCGGGCAGGGCCAGGCCGGCTCTCAGGGGGCCGGGGGCTCCTTGGCCCCGTAGAGCTCGGCCAGGGTGCGGAAGAGCGGCCCCCAGTCGTCCAGCGGCTCAGCGGGGCCTGGGGCGCCGCCGATCTCGCTGCCGGAGCCCAGGGAGCTGAGGGAGCCGCAGGAGGATCCCCGGCCCTCGTAGCCGTACACCTGCACCGAGTCGTAGGGTGGGACGCTGGGGTCGTCGTCCGCCCCGCGCAGCCGCAGCGCCAGCAGCTGCGCCACGTCGGCGGGGCCGGGGGGCCGGAGCTGGCGCGGCGCCCTGGCCCAGGGCAGCACATCTCGGCGCGCGGTCGGGCCGGGAGCCAGCGGGGCAGCCCCGTCGGGGTTTTGCAGGGCGCTGATGTCGAAGGCCTCTGTGTCCTCCTCGCCGCCGCCCTCGTCGTCGTAGGTGATGATGTTCTCACGCACGTCCTCCTCCTCCAGCACCATCAGGGCTTCCTGCTTCTGGCGTCGCAGGGCCACGAAGAGCACCACCAGGGCTGGGGGAGAGGCGCACACGGGCCGCTGAGCCGGCAGGGCCAGGCGTGGGGCAGCCTGGTTCCAATCAGAACGGCCTAGGGGTGGCAAGCCCTGGGTTTGACATCTGGCAAAGCTCGTTTGAATCCTGACTTCAACCCTTTACTCGCTGTGTGACCATGGAAAGTTGCTTAACTTCCCTGAACGTCTTTCGCCCTTAGATTGCTTGTGTGGAAAAGAGGGAAAACATATTTACTCCTCAGGGTTGTTGAAAGGATGAAATACCAAGCGCTGTGCCCAGTGCCACACGGGGCCCAGAGTCAGGGCTCGATAAACAGTTTTCATGGCTCATGACTCTCATTAGATTGACAGGCCAGGGATATGAGGCCAGAGCTTTTGTCTCGGATGCAGGAGGCAGTGGGAGAATCCAGGCACGAGGGTTCCTTCGAGACCTAGGATGGATTTCCCTGTGTCCAGTGTCCTCGTTCCTCTCCACACACCCTGCAGGCCTGGACCCCACATTTATGTCCCACTGTGGCCTGACTCACCAAGCAGGGTGCCCACACAGGTGATGATGGCGAGCAGGGCCCCGGTGCTGAGCCCAGCAGGTGAGAGCTGAGCCTCGGGCCGGCAGGAGGCCACGGAGCCATCGGGCCGGCAGCGGCACACGCTGACAGTTACTGTGGCGGTGCTTCTCAGTGCCGGCTGCCCCCAGTCCCACAGTTCTATGGGGACCAGGTAGGCGGCCTGGCGGGGCGGGGCGGGGCGAGAGGGCAGCAGCAGGCTGGCAGAGCCATCTGTGGGAGAGGAAGGTGTTGGGTCACCTCCTGGGACACGTTCCCAGTAAGGTCGTTGCAGTCCCAGTAAGGTCGTTCCCAGTAAGGTCGTTGCAGCCCAGGGTCACCTCCTGGGACACGTTCCCAGTAAGGTCTGTGGGGAAGGTTTGCAAAGAGCAAAACCACATCCACCCTGTGTTGGTTTTTTTCTTGCCCCACTGCGCGCGCGGCTTGCAGGATCTCAGTTCCCCAACCAGGGATTGAACCCAGGCCACGGCAGTGAAAGCCCAGAATCCTAACCACGAGGCCACCAGGGAACTCCTCAAACCACATCCACCTTCTGTTGGGTGGAGGGCCCAGGTAGGCAGGCAGGGCCGAGGGTGGTAGAGGAGAGGAGGGAAGCAGGCATGGGCACGGTTGTAGGAGGCTACCCACCTCGGTTGTCCCGTACAGTGAAGTTGGCATCGGGGTCTAGGGGACCTTGAAGGGAGATACGGCTATTGTTGCCGACTTCATCTCTGTCCAGGGCCCTGAGGACCTGAATCAGCTGGGAGGAAGAAAAGAAGCCTTGTACGGAGTGGGCAGCTGGAGAGGTCTTGAGTTCCCGACCCCCCTGCCTCAGCGGCTCACCTGGCCGGGCGCTGCAGATTCACACACAAAGGTGTCGTAGGGCTCCGCCAGCTGGGGAGCGTTGTCATTCTCATCCAGGGTCTGGATGGCCACTTGCACCCGGGAGGCCTGCGCGGAGCTGTCTGAAGCCGGAAACACAAACACGTACACCCCATGCAAGCGCACACATCACAGTTACACACAACACACGGGGTGTGTGGGCACGGATGCCACACGCAGCACATAGCATGCATGTGGGATACATGAGATGACGCATGCAATATGCACGTAGCAAACAATGTTGCGAAACGAATGGAACAAGCGCATACAACAGCCATGTGGTACCCGAGATGTGTGCAATACATATACCATATACACTCAACAGGAGTGTAGCACCCACAACATATACAAGAACCCACATGCAGGGTACACGTGCCATAAAGGAAAGGTAGACAGACGATGCATACCGGATGCACACAGACAGTAGCCATGAAACATACAAACACATTCATACCGTCCATTTGATGTACACTCAGTGTTTTAAAACAAATGCAACATACATGAAGTGAATGTTCAATATATACAGTGAATGTAGTATCCCGACCCCCAAGATGCAGAGAATGCGTTTTCATGCACAAAACCGGTGGACACACACACACACACACACACACACACACACACACATACACACACCATCAGAGGTCTGGGAGGTTGTGGTGTAGCAGTGAGTATCACTTAGAGTTGACCTTGGGGAGGGAGGAGCTACGTGATACTCAGGGGCAGAGCCAGGCCACCCTGGGTACCACAGCCAGACACAGGCCCCCTCGTCATTGGGTGGCTCCCACCATTACCCTGCCTTGCTTCTCACTGCCCGTGGCATCCAAGAGAAGATGGAAATTAGGCATCCCTGCCTGCCCCAGTGTTCACCTCCTCTAGGCTAAACCTCACAGTTCCTTTAGTCTTTTCCCCGAGTTGAGGGAGAGCTGGCTGGCTTTTGGGAAGGTGCTGAGCTGACAGCCTGGGCAGAGGAGCAGACTGCCTGGTTAAAGGGTCTGGGATCCCCTGAGATGGGACGGGGCTTGGGCCCATTCCTTCGCTGCAGTTAAGGCCCAGGGCCTGCTAGTCAATACTGGGGTGCAGGATTTGGCAGGAGATGAGAAGACACTGAGGGGAATACACACACACACACACACACACACACACACACACACACACACACACACACACGCAGGGCTACATATACACAGGCAGCCACAGACACGCTACATATACCACAAATACACACAGGGACGTTCACACAGACAGACACGCATGCACTGCCCCAGAGCTGCACGGTCATAAACATAAACCTATCTACATACAATTCGACACGTATGAGAGGCAGTATGGCAGAGGAGACAACAGCTGAGATTCTGCAGCCTGACTGGGACTGAGGCCCCACCACTTAATGTCTGTGTGACCTTGGGAAGTTACTTAACTTCTCTTTGCCCGAGTTTCCTCCCTTTAAAATGGGGGAAAAAATCGTACCTTCTTCATAAAGTTGTGGTGATGATTAAATGAAGTAACCCACATTTGGTACTTAGAACAGTGTCCGATACACAATAAATAGTAAATTATTACTATCTGTCCACAAACACATGCACAAAACAATATATACAAACAGCTACTTGTATCTATCACTATATACATCCAATTACACATATGCACAAATAATATAAATACAATTCTATACACTCAACTACGTACACATATATGCAGCTATAGATGTATACTCACAAACATGGGTATGTATGTATATGTACTTTCCACACGTGTGGAATCATACACATGTAAGTACACACCCACGTGTACACACACACATAGCTCTTCACGGACATGTACAAGTACGTATGCACACAGTGACAACTTCCCTAAACAGGACACAGACGGCAAACGTAGGAGACCCTGAGGCATAAGCAGGCGTGGTGAGGAGAGGTTCATAGAAGGGAGGGAGGTCTAAGGCTGAACCACACTACTGGTGACCGGTGACTGACATGGGCAGTGCATGGAGTTGGTCCCTCTCCCTACCCTTGAGGGCTCCTGGCAGGGCTTCCCAGAGAGGGGCTCCTGGCACCACCTCCCCACCCTGGCCCCGGTCAGCTCCCAGAGGAGGGGCCCAGCCCCTCCCTGATGCCCCTTCAGCCTGAAGCAGAGAGTGGGCCAGGCAGGGTCTCACAGGGTGCGGGAAGCTATTCAAGGTTAGATTTATTTCCGGGTTGGGGAAAGTCAGGTATGGGAGCCAACTGAAACTGAGGGGAAATGCTCAGGCAGACCCACTGTGCCCAGCCCAGGCAGGAGACCAGAAGGCCTGCCTGGTGGTGATGATGCAGGCTGGGGACCCAGTGGCTATACGCTGGGTGAGGGTGTGATGGCACTAGCCGCCCTCCCCCACCCCCATACGTCCGTGCCCAGGGACGGCCCCTCTGCTGGGAGGCTGCTGCCTCCTCCCGGTTCTCCCAGGGGCCCAGGACTCCTCACCGACTTCTGTGGCCAGCACTGTGAGGTTGTGCCAGACACGAGCCTCGCGGTCCAGGGGCACTGCCGTGCGGATGGTACCATCTTCAGGCTCGATGGAGAAGCAGTGCTCCGGGTCCGTGTCGGGGAGGATGGAGTATCTGGGGAGATGGAGTGGGGCTGGGGGCTGATCTGCGGCAGGGCCAGAGCTTGCAGCTACCCCTCCCTCCCTCTGTTCACCTTGCTGGGCCTCATGGCTCAGCTGGGCAGAGGGCCTGAGCTGGCCAGAGACGCGCACCCAGAGCCATAGTTCACGTTAGGGTCCCCTCAAAAGACAAATATCCCCGGGGAGTCATCAACATTAAACACCTGTCCTAACATGCCGGGGACTGGGTTTCATGGGCGTGCAGGGAGAGAGACAGAGGTGACGCCGGGTAAACACTGCCTGTCTTTCCGACTTCTGGGGCTCTGCTCTGGGGACCAGGGACCCAAGTTCTAGCCCTGCTCTGTCTCAGGCCAGCTGTGTGACCTTGGGCAAATCTTTTAACCTGTTTCCTCAACTACAAAATGGGAATGACTCCCTCAGTGCTATGACAGGGATGCTGGCTGGGGCGGTGGAAAGAGTGGGTCTTCTTGGGGCCGACAAGTCCGGATTTGAATCCCAGCACTGCTACTTACTGACTGTGTGACCTTGGGCAAATTACTCAACCTCTCAGGGCCAGGCCTCTAAAGCAGGGGTCCCCAAACACCGGGCTGCGGACCAGTATTGGTCCATGGCCTGTTAGGAACTGAGCCACACTGCTCGCGTTACCGCCTGAACCATTCCCAACGCCCCCCCAACCCCCCTCCGTCCGTGGAAAAATGACGTTGCACAAAACCGGTCCCTGCTGCCGAGAAGGTCGGGGACCGCAGCTCTAAAGCAACCGGAGCTGAGACGGTTACTACCCTTATCTACTATCCGACTCCCACAGGTTGTCGGAGAAGGAAATGTTATCAAGCGGGTAGAATGTGAAGCGCTGAGCGAGCGGCCAACAGCCGTGGCCATCAACTGATCCGTCGCACTCATCAGATGAGGTTCCATCTGCTCGCACTGCCACCGGGAGGCGCTACTATCATCCACCCAGAGGGATGGGTGGAGAGTGTGGGAGGGGTCAGCAAGGTCCTCCAGCCCTGCCCTGGCCCCAGGCCTGCAGTGAGGGAGACTTCTGCCAGGAGGTGAGCGTGATTTGCAGTAAAGGGGGCACATCCTCGGGCGGGAATAGCATGCTGCTGGGCCCTGGCCCTGAGCCCGCCTGCACCCCAGCTCACCTGATCGGGCTGGCCTGGGAGTCCAGGTCAGCAGCTGACACCTGGCCCACCAGGGTCCCGGGAGACTTGTTCTCGGGGACTGCCAAGATGTAGGCAGCCTGGGTGAAAGCGGGTGGTTCTGGGGCATCCTGCACAGCCACGCGCACTGAGGCCACGTCCTTGAAGGGCCCTCGCCGCAGGTAGGCTGGGTCGATGAGCGTGTTGGTCGCCTCCACACGGAAGGAGTAGGAGCGACGGGTCTCGAAGTCTAGGGGCTGTGGTGAGGGGGACGGAGTGACTGAGGCAGGGGGGAACCCGGGAGGTGGGCACCAGAGGGGCAGTGGCCTCGGTGGTCGGGGTGGGGTGGGGCGCGGGTTACTCGGTCAGAACTCTAGGTCTGCCCCCAGTTCCGTCACAGACTTGCTCTGTGCAAAGTCCTGAGCCAGTCACTCCCCCGTTCTGGCCCTTAGGCCCTCATCTGAAAGACGAGGAGATGACCGTAATCTCTAAGCTCCAACACAGGGATCCCGACCGAGCCTGTTCTAGCCCTGTTAGAAGCGTGTCCCATGGGGCAGGAGGCAAGTGTGAGTGGGTCCGCAGCGCTAGCAGACAGGAGGCTAACCTTGCGGACAGTGAGGAGGCCATCTCGACCCCGGGCGTCTGTGCTGATGCTGAAGGCCTCGGACCCCTCCCCATCCAGGATGCTGTATGCCATGAGGGCGTTGTCCCCCAGGTCTGGGTCCTGGGCCCGCAGCCGGCCCACCAGGGTGCCCGGCCCAGCGGTCTCCACCACGGAGAACTGGTACAGGCCTTGGAGTGGATGGAGGGAGACGTTCTGAGAGAGGTCCCCGGTCCTCCTCCCTCCCCCAGCACATCCTTCTCCCAGGCCTGGCTGGGGGAGGGGTGGGGGAGGCTTCTCCCGAGGCTGTAGGGCTGGGGGGCGGTCAAAGGGCGGCTCAGGCGGGGCACTTGTCCCTTACTCTGAGGGAACTTGGGGGGGTTGTCGTTGACATCGCTGAGGGTGACCGTCACCGTAGTGCTGCCCGACAGCCCCCCCATGTGGCCGCCCATGTCCTTGGCCTGAATCACCACCAAGAACTCCTCCTGTGTCTCGCGGTCCATGTTGGGGATGGCGGTCCGCACCACTCCTAGGGGGAGAAACGACGAGTCAGGGGGTGCCTGTCCCCACGGCTGCCCTACCCGCCTCCCAAGCTCTATCCTCACCAGTCTGGGGGTCCACAGAGAAGAAAGGCAGTCCATCCAGCACAGTGTACACCAGCTTGGCACTGTTCCCGTAGCTGGGGTCATCGGCATCGTGAGCGGTCACCTGGATCACTGATGTCCCTGTGGGGGACCCCGGCACTCCGCTCAGCTGGGGCAGAGCCAAGTGGGGAAGAAGGGTAGATGGGCGGGACCCAGACATGAGCGGGGCTGAATTGCAGGAGGTGGGTTCTGGGGCGGAAAGCGGTCGGGGAAGGAGAGGTGAGGGCACTCTAGGAGATGGGATCCGGGATGTCCGGACCTGGGGTACTCACCGACATTGGACATCTCGGGTACTGTGGCGTGGTAGGGCCCAAGGGGAAAGATGGGTGGATTGTCGTTGATGTCTTGCACCTTGATAATGAACTCCGATGGGGGCTCCAGGGGTCGGTTGGAGGCTCGGTCCACAGCTTGGGCCAGTAGAACGTACTGTGCCTTCTCCTCCCGGTCCAGGCTCTTGGTGACATGGATATTGCCTGTGGCCTCGTCAATCACAAATACAGTGCCTGCCCCCTCTCCGGTCAGCAGGTACTTGGTGCGGCCCTCACCCCTGTCCACATCTGAGTGCAGCTGTAGGGATCGGGGAAACATGGCAGCGGGTTCCAAGCATAGGGACAGAAAGTTAGAGTCTAAATCTAGGATTGAGTGGAGGGTTGGGTGTCCTGAGGGACCAAGGTCATTGCAGAAGTGAGGAAGTTGCGGGGCAGGGCCTTGAGGGTTAGGGTAGACATGGGAGGGGTGGATCCCTACCTTGCCAATAAGGACAGGCTCTGGTCCGGCATATTCCTCAATGACAAAGAACTGGTTCCACACCCAGCTCCGTCGGGTCCGAAGCAGTGCTGGTCCTGGGGCCCCCCGGGACCCTGCCCAAGCCTGGGCTGGGGCTGCCAGGCGCCCCATGCAGCTCCAGCCACCCAGCCAGGTCAGCAGGAGCCTCACCAGGCCCCACATGTTTGGGCTCAGCCAGGGCTCTGTTCACTGCTCCCGGGTGCTGAGGCATGAGCTGGCTGGGGCAGAGGGGCAGATGCTTCGGGGCTGCCCCATGGATCCACACCTGCAGGATGCACAGCTGTTTACGGTTAAGGAAACCCTTAAACTCTTAAACCTCCCCAAAGTTAGATGCGGAAGATCACACCTCCAAGGAACCAGACGCCCCACTGCCCAGAACCCAGACTAAGACAGAGAGCAGACAGTCTGATCTTTCCCTCCACCCAGGCTCTGCCCGTGTCCACCTCCAGCCCTCCAAGCTGATAAATCTCCGGCCACTCAACTCTGAGTAGAGAAGCTTGGGAAGAAGATAGGAGAGGGGATGCTGGGAGGGCTTGGAACCCCAAACTGGCCCCTCTGCTCCCAGGGTGGGCATACAGCTTGGGGCTGGAGGAGATGGGGGCTACCAGGGAAAGGGCTTAAAATCCAGGGATTGGGATTCATGGAGGTGGGGTCTCAGGGCGCCTAGGTCAGGCTGAGATGACAAGCAGGGCAGCCTCAGACAGGGTTGAGAGCCTGTGAAAGTCCGTCCTCCACAGGCACTCCGCCTCTCCAGAACCTGCCCCCGGCACACAGCTAGCTGAAGTCCTTGAAGGGGGACTGGGCTCCCAGGGCAGAGTGGGGGGCCAGAGCTGAAAGAAGAGGGGTGGTAGAGGCCGAAGACTGGGGAGGGGGAGCAGAGGCAGACCCAGAGGCTAGAGACACAGCGTGATTAAGGGTGAGACCAAGACTCAGGGACTGTCAGACAGAGACAGAGACAGAATGGCAGCAAGAGACAGGAGGAAAGAGATCAAAGGAGGTAGCCTGGGTGCCTGAAAGGCAGAGAGGAGTCATGGGTACCAGGATTGAGAATGGGTGGAAGAGGGGGCAGAGGGGCTTTCAGTACGTGTGATGACCAGGAAGGGGCAGCTTTAGCTGCCGGGGTTAGACCAGGCCGCCCCGGTGCGGAACTTCATTCTGGGAGAAGGGGCAGCCAGGAGGGGCTGTGGGAAGGAAGCTAGAGGACCCTTCCCACCACTGTCTCCTCCCTCTCCTCCAACGGGCACCCCTCAGGTGGCTGTGGCTGCGCCCCTCCTCCCCTAGAGCAGACATACACCTGACAGTCCTCTCCTTCCCGAGGGAAGAGGGAAGCCGGGGCCAGAGAGGGAGGCGGGACGGAGAGAAGGAAGGCGATAGAGGACTGGGAAACAGGATAGCGGGAAGGGAAGGGAAGAGGAGAGCAGAGGGAAGGAACGGGGAAGGAAAGGAAAGCGGGAAAAAGAAAAGACAGGAGAGGAGAGAAAGGTGGAGGAAGAAAAAGGCAAAGAGGAAGAGATGGAGCAAGACAGGGCAAGAGGGAGAGAGAAGGGTTGGGGAGCCAGGGAAGGGGCAGAAAAGGCAAACAGGCAGAGAGAAGGCAGGATGAAGAGAAATCGAGGGAGAGGAAGATGGGAAAAAGAGGGAGAGAGAGGTGCGAGGGAAGAAGGGAAAGCGGTAGAGCGCGGGAGAAGGGAGCCGGCAGTGGGCTCCCAGTCGCGGAGCGCACCGTTCACCGCTCTGAAGACACCCGCAGGCTGCGGGCCCCCTGCTGCCCCTCCGAGGATTCCCAACCGCGGGCTCCAGGGCAGGCGCCCTTACCTGGCAGTGCCAAGGGGCCCAGCCCGGTGGGGAGCGCCCCCGCCCGCCCCCGTCGCCGGGTCCCGGGGGCGCAGCCCCGAGCCGATCGGAGCGGGCGCCGCGGCTCCGCTGCAGGTCTGAGCAGCCCCGGCTAGAACAAGGGAGCGAGACGGAGGGGGCGGGGGAAGGAGGCTCCGCCTGCGGAGGAGCGAGGCGCCTCCGCGCCGCGCGGGAGGGCCCAGCCTCCGACCCTCCCCGGCCAGCCCTGGCCGCGCAGCGGGGGGCGGGGGCGGTGCCTGCTGCCCGCCCCCTCGGCGCTGCCGGGCGCATACAGATGCGGTGCCCCTCCCGGGCCGGGCCCGCAGCGCCTGGAGGGGCACTCGGGCGGGAGGGCTTCCAGGCCACGGCGCCAGGCCGTTTCCGAAGAGCTAGCGGAGAAGGCGCACCCGGAAGCGCGAAGCGGCCCGCACGCCCCCCACAGCCGGGCGAAGGGCGAGCGCACAGTGAGCAGGGGAATCTGGAGCCCACTGCGGAGGCCCGGTTCGCCGCCCCCGGACCAGCCTTGGAGGCTGCTGTGGACCCCGGCCGTGAGGCGGCAGCATTTTGGGAACCTGTGCAGGGAAGGGTAGCGGGCCGGCTGGGGGCTTTAAGCACAGCAGAAAGGTCCAGGGAGTCCGCGGGCTGGGCCCAGGGAACAAACAGGGCAGGGACCGAGGCGACGTCGGCGGGAGGGCACGGAGCCTTTTTGGGAAGCTCATTTACAGGAGCCTACTGAGCGAGCGGCTGCCGCCCCCTGGTGGCAGTTATGGGCGGCACCTTGAAGGTGGTGACCAGGTGACCAAATGCCTCTAGCACAGCACCGGGACACCCCTCTTCCCAGGGCGTCTTTCCCTCGGCCCTCCAGCGAGGAAGATCCACAGCTGTGTGTGGCTAGAGCCGAGGCAGGGATGGAGGGAGGGTGGGAAGTCCCTGCTCCAGGAAGCAGCAGCCTAAGTTAAGGGTATGGAATGCAAGCAATGCTGGCTGCACTGCATGCTGCAGCCTCCCCTTCAACATGGCTCTCACCCAGGCCCTGCCCAAGGAAAGCCACTCAATCACACTAGTTAAAACTAAGTCAATTTTATTATTTTCCATAGACCACATCATTTAATAATAAAAAAAATAAAAATAAAAATTGAACAAAAGGAAAAGGTGGATATAAAGTGGAACCGGTGGGCAGGAGGCATGGGCTGCAGGACCAAAGAGACTGGGAACTGCAGGGGCCCTGGGACTCAGGAGGAGATGCTGATTCAGCTCATAGGTGACCCAGTCCTGGCCCCGGCTGTTCCCAAAAGGGGGGTGCAAGTACCAAAGGAGGTGGTGAGCAGGATGGAGGAAAAACGAGAGAGAGGTTTGGGGCTCCTGGCTGTTCCCCAGCTCTGGGCCAACCACCTCCCTCCCTAACATAGCTCCTCCCTCTCACAGACTTAATGGGAAATGAGAGGGAGGAGAGGGCTAAGTCCCAAGAGATAGATTACGGGGGTAGGGTGGGAAGATGCCCACTGCTCCATTTGGTATGTGGGGACAGGTGGCAGCCAGACTTCAGCACTGGGCAAATGGTGTGAAAGACCCCTGGTTCCAGGGTGGTGGAGATTGTACCTATCCCTCTGTGGCCTTGAAGCCCCCTGGGGCAGGGTGGCCGGTGCCTGCAGCTCTCCCTAGTGTTCTCCCGGCTAGCGGCTAGCGGCGCCCACCCCGGTCCCGCACAGGTGTGCTCCGACTCCGGCTCCTGCTGTGGCGCTTGGTGTCTCTGCGGTCCCTCTCCCTGCCTCGTTCCCGGTCCCTGTCCCTCTCCCGATCTCGATCTCCCCTGTCCCGCTCCCTGTCCCTCTCTCTCTCCCTGTCCCTCTCCCGGCTGTGCTCTCGCCGCTTCTCTCGCTCCAGCTGTCGGGTCCGTTCCCGCTCCGCCTCCTTCTCCCGCTCCTTCTGCTCTTCTTCTTCTTGCTCCTTTCGCCGCTTCTCCCGCTCCTTGGCCCGTTCAGCGCGCTCTGCCTCCTTCTGAACAATCTGTAGCAGGCAGGGAAGGCAGAGAACAGGTACCTCAGCCCTGCTCACATGAGTCTCACCTGGTCTCCCTGCACCTGGACCCTGCACTCTTAGCTCGGGACCACTGTCAGCCTTCCTGCTATGCAGGAAGGGGCAGGGCCTCAGCAGTCACATCTGTCCTCGTCTCAGAGCCCCAAGCCCTCCTCCCAGTCTTCATCTTTTATGCCCACGACAGGTAGTGGCACCATCCATGCCTGGCCTCTGGTATTTCCTAAGCTAACTCGATGTGAACAAACCTCTATTCTCTCTAGTGGAGTAGCATAAACCTACAATTCCCAAAAGGCCCATCACAAAGAAACGGAGATTTAAAAAGCTAAAACCCCTAGAAATTAGAAAGAGAAACAGCTGAGTTTATTAAACACAGATTTCTCAGCTAACTAAAATCAACTTCCAAGAAGCACAGT
Source organism: Grampus griseus (assembly GCF_964374135.1). NCBI lineage: Eukaryota > Metazoa > Chordata > Mammalia > Artiodactyla > Delphinidae > Grampus > Grampus griseus. Next base: position 74,430,598 of record NC_139018.1, on the reverse strand, counting down.
TGGCACCACCAGCTTCCTGGGACACACACAGAGTTCCGATCTCGTGTCTACCTCTATCCTTTATGGGTCTGGCTTCTCTATGGCCCACTCAATCAACTGGGTCTTAAAACTGCCTCCTTCTGTGATGCTTAGCTTCTGCCTTATTATTCTAAGCCAATACCTGGGCCTATTCACTCTCGTAGTCACATGACTCTCCCCTTGCTCACTCCCAAGCCTTGATGTAGCTTGGCAGGTGGTTCCTCCTGAGCTTGAGAGTGCCCCTCAAGGCAGGAAGGCGTGTGCTCACCTGGCTGTCAGTCAGTGGGAGCCAATAGATGCAGGGAGCTGCCTTGGTCTTACGGAAAAGGTCGTCCAGCAGCTTGGCAGGTGGTTCCTCCTGAGCTTTCTCTGAGGTGGAAGAAAGTGAGTCAGACTTGATGCATATGACTCTGTGCCCCGTCCCATCTGGGTCCCTTTCCCACCTACTACTGAGTATGTGTGCCCCCCATAGCTAAGTACCTTTCTTCTCACTCTTCTTTTCTTTAGACTTTGCGCGTTCCTTGCGGCGGCGGTCACGGGACCGTGATCGGGAACGGGGCCCTTCTCGAACTTTGTCCCGATCCCATTCGCGCTCTGATCGCGTTCGCTCCCGCCGCTCCATCTCCCGTTCCCGCTCTGCCCACTGTTCCCGCACCGCCCGCTCCTGCTCCCGCTGCTCTGCCCTGGGGTGCTGTGGTGGCTGGGCTGGGGGCGGGGGCGGGGGGTGCAGCGGCCGTGGTACCCCCTGCTCCTCTGTCTTAGTTTCAGAGGGACGGTCCACCAAGAGGCCTCGGTGATAATCCAGCTGCGGGTAGAGGAGGGACAAGGATAGTCAGGATGAAGATGACATCACTCCCACTGAAGGAGCCCAGGTACCAGTGAACAGACTTTGGAGCCCCATGGTTCAACTAAAGGAACCAAAGAGGAGGGAAAAGGAATCTCAGTGGCGGCAGGTTTGGCTGGGATCTCAGCTGGAATCTAGCGGATACAGCCTCCCCTGCCCCTACCCGCCTCCTTCCTTTCCCTTGGTTTCTTACCTCATCTTGCTCAGCATAGTCAGCACAGAGGAATTTGGGGTTGGACTGGGGCCATTTGACCCCATGTAGAGCCGTGCGGGTGGCAACTGCTTCCTCTACTGTCGAGTACTGACAGAGGGAGGGAGAAGGCAGAGGGTCACAACAGGCCTTCAACCCTTCCCACTTGCCACAATGCCCTCAAATCTGCCCACGATGGTCACAAAAGGAAATACAGGCCACAACCTAGAGAATCAGTTTCTTCCCCTCACCGTTACAAAGCAGTGAGATTTGATCTTGTCAATCCAGAAAGCCTCTTCTACCAGAGTTCCTGTACGTCCCAACAATTCCTTCAGTTGGCCTAAAGTGAAGGGACGAACCTGCCAATGAAAACAAAATTTCAGGGTCTTAAAGAAGGCAAGAACTATACTCATGTAACTAGTCTGAAGATTTCCCACACCACTGTCACAGGAGTATAGCTTCCAAGTCTGGGTGAGGCCAGAGAGGTTAGGAACCCTCCATCAGGAATGTGAGAAGAGTGGTAACACTGTCTGAGACATCATGGGCCAGGCTCTCTACAAATTCTCAAGACAACCCTGCAGGGTGATACTTTTTTCTCCCCATTTTTCAGATGAGACAGGTTGTGTGGTAAAATAACTCACTCAATGAGTGAGTAACCAGCAGATCCAGGAGATGAACCTAAGAAACATGAGTCCAAAGCTCAGACTCTAAACCAAGCTGCACTGTGGGAAAAAAATGACTTACCAAATTGGAGATGTGGACGATGTTACTGATCTTGCCCCGGGGTGGGGAGGGCACTTGAGCAGTCCGGACTGGGTCATCAATTGTAATGGAAACTCCCGACTTCTGCTGGCTAATGGAACGTCGAGTTAAGGTATCTCCTAAAGTCACTATCAAATAGAGCACAAGAATGACTTTCAGCAGGGAGCAATGCTGGCTCTTTCACCTCCAGCAGGACTTTAAAATTCCCTACCAATAGTCACTGTCCCATCTAAATGTGCTGAGCACCTGCACTGTGCAAGGTACGGTCCAGGCTGATCTCCTCATTATGGAGATGCAAAAATTAAACAGATTCACACCTAGCCCTCAAGCAGCTTGATAACTAGGAGAAGACATGTGTAAAATACTAGAACACGAGGCAGAAAACATTAAACGCTTTAAAAGAGGTCCAAATAAAGTGCTCTGGGAATTCAGGAGGCCACATGTTTCACTCATAATGCTGCACCTACCTTTCTTTACTTCATGCTCCACAGGTGGGGGCAAGGCCACCTCTACTGAGACCTGGGGAGGTACAGGGGCTTCTGCTTCAGGCTCCTTCTCTTCTTCCTCCTCTTCCCTCTGCCCATTCTCCTGGCCCTCGGAAGGCACCACCTGTAAGGTATCAGATAACAGACGGATTCTTTTTTTTTTTTAATTAATTTATTTATTATTTACTTATTTGGCTGTCCCGGGTCTTAGCTGTGGCATGTGGGATCTAGTTCCCTGACCAAGGATCAAACCCAGGCCCCCTGCATTGGGAGCGTGGAGTCTTAGCCACTGGACCACCAGGGAAGTCCCTACAGAGGGATTCTTAAACACCAAACAGGTACACTCTTTTCAGTTTCTGGTTTCTCGGGGAGAGATGGTGGTAAGTCAACCTAACACGCTTCTTCCACTAGGGAGGAAATTTCATTATTATGTTCACCTCCACCAGATCCTGGGATTTGTAGTGCCTCAACTCTGCCATGAGGAAAACTAAGGCAGGAATTGGCAAATTTTTTCTGTACAGGGCAAGATATTAAACATTTTAGACTCTGTGAGCCATATGGTTGCAGTTACTTAACTCTGATATCATAGCACTTAAGCAGCCAGAGACAAGAGTAAATGAACTGGGCTTCCCTGGCGGTGCAGTGGTTATGAATCCGCCTGCCAATGCCGGGGACACAGGTTCGAACCCCGGTCCGGGGGATCCCACATGCCGCGGAGCAACTAAGCCCGTGTGCCACAACTACTGAGCCTGCGCTCTAGAGCCCGTGAGACGCGACTCCTGAGCCCATGTGCCACGACTACTGAAGCTCATGCGCCTAGAGCCCGTGTTCTGCAGCGAGAAGCTGCCGCAATGAGAAGCCCGCGTACCGCCAACGAAGACCCAACGCAGCCAAAAATAAACAAAAAAAAAGAATAAATGAACTGGGGTGGCTGTGTTCTTACAGAACTTTATTACAGGCTACAGGTTAGATCTGGTAGCCTGCTGACCCCTACCCTACAAGGGCCAACTCACCCAACCCTCTGCACAGATGGCAGACTTCCCTTCTAGGAGTCCGCCTTAGCTCCTCATTCAGTTGCCCACTCTGCATCCATGGCCCCCTCCCCCAAAGTGGGGGGCAGGAGCCTTACCTGAGTGACGGTCCGGCATATTTTCAGCCCCTTGTCATGGGTCCCATCATCACCATTACGCTCTGTCTCATCCTCAGAGATTCGGGAGTCGTCAGCATGAAGATCCACAACAGCCTCCTGCCCCGCCAGGGGTTTGATGTCGGGGATGAGGCTCTGGGACACAGATACCCCCCACCCCGTTACACTGGGCCCATGTCTACTCCCACGTCATGTCTCATCCTCCCTTCCCCGGCCCCTCCCACCTCACCTTGAGTGATTCGGTGGTGATACTGATGGAGGGTTTCTTCTGTGTGGTGGCCGTGCTGGCTCCCCAACGCCGCTTCCGACTAGGCTGGCCCCCCTCTGTGTCACTGTTTCCAGCTGGCACCCCCTTGGTAGCTGCTGTCCCCAAGAAATAGGACCCCACAGTTAGATGCTCTCAGGCCCTCTGCTGGTTCACACCACAACACCCACAGAGAGGCTTCGACTGGAATTTTAGTAAAAGGTTAACTTAAGGAAACCACATTTGGGGACTGGGGAAACCATGCTTCAGAGTAAACAATAAAAGGCCTAGAGCCACTTCCTGAAAGATGAAAACTACTGATCTCTGAAGGCAACAAGGAAGAGCTAACTAGGCTGGTAAGCAATTTAAACTTTTAGTGGTAGAAAAATCTAAAGTACTGGGGAAGACAGACTGAGGACGACATGGGAATGAGAAAAACAAGACTATGTGATACTAAAATTCAAGTTAATTTAATTTTAGATCATGATGTGACCTGGTCATGCTTGAGGTTATTTTCACACTACAGATTGATATATTTCAAGTCATAAAGACCTATTACACTTTTGTCAATGAGGAGTTCCTCATTGGCAAAATGTTAAAGATGTTACTGTTGGAGGTGTGGGCACTCTCATTTTCTCAGATGCTCTCTTAGAATAAAGTATAAACTGGTAAGCATTTTATAGGAATCCCTCAAACCCACTCCTCGTTCTGAGGGTTCAGACATCTGAAATAATAAAAGCAGGAGGACTGAATAAGAAATGGTAAGACATCTCACGGTGTATCTCATTAGGGTTAAGAAAGAAGTGTGACTGGGGAAAAATAACAAGGATTGTTTGTGAAGTTCTGAATTTTAAAATGAAACACTACCTACGCCCAAAAGATGTAGATTTGCTGGGTGGAGGTGGTGGGATGGCAGGGGGCGACGCAAGAATGCCACTGACGGAGAATGGGAATCTACTTCTCTATCAACTCTGATTTTTATGGTATTCCAGACCTGTATCAGGGATTTGGGGCTAGACTTACAGACAACGGAGATCTTCCTCTTGAATGATTTGGGCAGCGAGCTCTGTATAGAGAAGAAAAGGGGAAAAAAGAGAAAGAGACACACCCCACAGAGAGGGGGGAAAGAGGTTAGATGGGGCAGTCTTAGCATAGGCTCCAAAGACACAGAGAGAGAGAGACACAGAGACAGACAGAGACCAAAACAGAAGCGGCAAACGGCAAAAACGAAGCAGAATCAATGCAAGTTAGAGAAAAAAATAAAACCAAACATCACAGCAGGGAAAAGTCATCTAGTCCATACCACACCTATGTATTAGCTTAACCAGAAATAAGCTGGAAGAAGAATTTCAGTAGCCTCCCAGCCCTTTAAAAGCATTGGTCATGCCCTCTTCCACTGTCTCTACTGGTCGAGAGGATGCCAAGCCCAACAAGCTATGTCCAGAGCTGGGTCATCTGGTCCTTCTAAGGTCTTCCTTGCTAACTCGAGGAAAACACAAGGAAACAAGGAAAACCAACTTTGGGATGGCACTTTGACAACATAACCCTCCTCTTCTTCTCAGTGCCCAGCCTGACATCCACTGACATTGGCTCTGAGTGGCTTGGGCAGCAGACTGTTAAAGACTGCCCAGATGCCCACCACACTGTGGACGGCAGCACCAGACTCACTGGAGATGAGCCTCCTGAGCCAATTGCCAGCAGAAAGAATTTAAAGGTGTCTTTGGTAAAGACAAGTTTTTATGCAGGGCAGACTGGCCCTAGGGAGTTTCAGACTTTCTGACCACTGTATGGAGCTCTAGCAGAGCCTTTACTGTTTCTTCTCCAAACAGGGCTTATGCCTTAGGGGCTCTGCCAAGGACCAGAAACTTCCAAACTTGCTTTTGAGCAAGTCTCTGCCCCAAACACTCAGTGGGAGAAAGACTGTGGACAGAGCAAAAAGAGGGAGAGAGAGAGCAAAAAAGAGAATAGAGCATTTTAGATTTAAGTGCTTATTTCTGGAAAAACTAAGACCTACCACCCTTCTAAAGGGTAGGGCAGGAACCCTCTTGATGAAATCCCTTTTCCCCATCCACCCCCCAGCCCCGTTTGTGTCGTCTAACCAAGTCTCCTTGGTCTCCGTTAAGGGCCAGCCTGACCCCTAGCCAGGCCGCTCTCGATGGGTAAGTTAGTGAGAAAAAAAAAAAGTCTTAATTAAAACAGGAAAAACATGAATCAAATAAATAAACAAATCCAATAAAGAAATCAGAAAAAAAGATAAAGAAAAAAATTAAAATAAAAGATTAAAAAAAGAGGAGAAAGAAGAAAATAAAGAGGAAAATAAACTAGGAATATGACAAATGTTCCAGGTACCATCTCACACCTGGGATCTTCAGTTCAGCCAATCGCACCTCACTGTGTACTGTATCTAGTCAACCGCCGGTCCAATCAGAATGAGCCCTCCCTGCTAGGCGCTGTGCAATTGGTGGGGGGTTGGGTTGGCAAAAAAGGTGGGCGCACGGCGTGGTGGTCAGCACGGCACTGCCAGAGTCCTCCCAGGGGCGCAGGGGGGGCGGGAGGGAAACGTGTGGGGGGACGCTGCCCAGTTTCCATGATGTCAAGACAGTTCACTGGTGGTGGCCAGGCTCAGCGAGGGGTACGGGGGAAAGGGGGCAGAGACATCAGTCCCGGCCCTGTAGGGGCATCATCTTGCAGTCCCTGATGAGATGGCCTGTAAGTAGCAGAAATGGTCCTGGCCTTTTATCGTGAGAGGCAGGACCCTATGTCCATCAGTGGCAAGCTGCAGCGACAACACCACCCAATACTTGGAATCCAGGTGATGACTCCAGAGTCCCTTTCTCCTCTGCCTGTAACTGGGGAGGGGGGTCCTCTCACCGAGTGGGATCATGGAGCCTCTGTTGAAGGCAGCCTGGGGGTAGTAGGTGGGTAGCCCCAGGACCTGGCACACATTCAGCAGCAAGGTCAGAATACTTTTCTTCTGAGAGTGGTGTGTGGCATCTCCTCAGGGACTCCAGCTGAGACAGCGGTTCCAGTCAGGTGGGTGGATGAGCCCCTGCCTCCAGGGATGGAGGAGAAGTTGGAGCAACCAACATATGCTGCCCTTCACCATGGACAACAGGGACCAAAGGAAAGTCCATCTGATGAGCAAGTGGTGATACATGGCTGGGCTGTCATCAGCCTTAAATCTCTGGGCTCAGACCCTAGACTTCTCTGCAGGGTTCCTAGTCGTCACAGCTTAAGCGGAGAGCCCCACTCAGTATTTTACAGCATGGCACTGTGATCACAAACATTGACTCTTTAGGAGGTCTTGGTGCCCTAGATGGGGATCCCAACAGTCTGTAGCAAATAAGGCAACCCAGAGTCCTCAAAAGGGCAAGGGCGTGTGGGCAGGCGCCCCAGCACTGACACAAGCTCTTCTTGGGGTGTCCCAAAGAGGGAGATGATGCAAGTCCACCCCTTTCCAAATGCTTTTTGCTTTCTCAATACAAGTCTCTCCAGAACAGTGCTCTTCTTGGCCCCCTGATGTAAGCAAGGCAGGGAGGCAAAAGGGGGCCCATCACAGGATCCCATACACATGCCCCCCTCTGGCCAAGACACCTGGATAGCAGACTCGGCTGACTGGGCAGCTCAGGAGCAGCGGGTGGGTCCAGAGGAAGAGGCGGCATCAGCGATTGGCCAGTTGGGCAGGGTTATATTTTACGGGCGGATTACCGTACATGAGGTACTTGGACAAAGTTTTACGGGGAAGAAGGACCTTGTAATAAATAATATTCTGCACATCAAATCACGTTCACCGGCCCCCACCCCCGCAACACACACCAAAGAAAGGCTACACACACAACAGTCCCTCCCACCCTATTACCCTACTCCCAAACCCAGCTAATTCTTGCTCTAATTACTTTAAGAGCCAAGAAGACTTCGCTGGCTCTGATGGGGGGAGCCCCCTGAATTGGGTTCAGGACACAAGATAAGATATATGCCAAAAAAGTAAGTAAAGAGGTCACAAAAATGGGGAAGGGGCCTTTGGGATGACCCCAGGGGCTGGCTTCTAAGTAGCTACATCTCTGCAATGAGACCACTAGGGGGCAGATGAGGAACAAAAATTCCTCAGCATGGTGGTCAGCTGAGAACCACCACGGCCCACTAGATGGCGCTGATCTCCAACACACTTTTAAAAAGGAGGGAAAGCTAGAGGGGTTACCACAGGGAGAAGCTGGAGAAGGTAGCCGGTAAAGCTGAGCCTGGGTCTTAAAGGGCCATTAACTGACTTTCCCGCTGGTTACAAACTTCCCCACCTGCACTACTTCCCCAACAAGGAAAGGGGAATAAAGGAGCCCTGTTCCCATCACAAGGGGTCTCCCTTGCTAAACCAGCGAATTCTCCCTTGGCCCTATCCTGATCCAAGTCTTTGCCTAGTCCCTTCTTTAAGCTATCCCACTGTGTACGAGGGATCACCGGAGTGCTCTATTCTTTCCCCCAGGTCCACTCCTGCCCACCCACCCCAGCAGGTGGCTTGGATATTTACCTCTTTCTTCTCCTCATCCTCGGCACTGCCCTCTGGGCGGTCATCATTGCTGACTTGGTCTGCAATAGGCATGGGGGGCTCTGGAACCTCATTTTCAGGTCTGTTTTCACTTGTGTCCATGGTCACTTCCTCCTTCTCCTCACTGTCAGTATGGGGAGAGGTTGGGAGGGAAGGGCAGGAAAGAACCAAGGGGAAGAGAGAGCAAGACGTTAGGTTTTGGGTCAAGGAAACCCCCATGCCTCATCACTTGGGTGGGATTGGGAGGGCTGCTTTTTAGATCAGACTAGAGACCTTGTCCCCCCAGGAAACGGTTTTCCTAGGGGAAAGAGCACAGATCACAGCAACCACATTCACTCACTGCCCAGATGGGATAAAGCTGTGATGTGTGGGGTCAGGGCTCCAATGTTCTTAGGTAATTCACCAGAGTACCCCTATATGAAGAGGAGAAACATCCCTCTCTGCGAAGTCCCTCAAAAGTAACTGTGATTTGCCTACAACCCCGTGGCCTCCCTAGACCTGGGCGCAGACACCTTTACTTAGCCAAACTGCATGAGAAACTAAGGGAAGCCTGATTCCTTAAAAAGAGGAGAAAGAACAGCCAGGGCTGTGGCAGATGATCCCAACCTTGGGTTTAATCAACTGCTTAGTAAGTAAAAGCCTACTGACCCTCAGGGTCTGCAGACACCAGGAATGGAGAAATGGTGGGGGTGCGGGCTGCAGGGAGAGGAAGGCTGGCGAGGGTTCAAGCTTCAACAGGGACCCCCTCTAATCCAAAAGGAAAAACAAAAACTGCCAGACAGAGTATGAAAGCTGAGAAGCACCAGGCCACTTTTACCTGCTCAGAGGTGTAGGAATTGTTCTTACATTCGGCCTTCGCCCAGTTTCTCCCACTCCCTTATTCCAACTTCCAAGAGATAAAGAGAGCAGGCCTCCCAGTCAGGACACACCCTCCCCTACACCACGCATCCCCCCCACAAACGCTGAACCCACTCCCCCACCCCTCTGAATCACACAAGTCAGCTCCCATTGCAGGCAACAAATCCCAGAGGTTCACTTCAGATAAACTATCTTCCCATCTTCTTTTTTCTGTCTTCATCCTGAACTTCTAACTCTAATCTCATCCCCACTACCACCCAAACACTGAGGGGTAAAAAAATCAAATCAAGATGATCAGGGGCCTAAGTCTCAAGAGAGGGGAAAGCAAGCCTCCCCAGGCTGACCATCACCAGAAAATTCAGCATTCTCGGCAGGCTGCCTGACACCCAGAGGTCAGAACAGCCTCCCCAGAGCAGGCAGGGAGGGATGTATGGGAAGGGGGGGAGGAGAAAATCGGAAATGTGCCCCCAGCTAATAGGCTCCCACAGAAACACGAGATTCAACTGCCTAAATCTAAAGAAAAGTCTTATCCAAAAAATACCTATTTCCCACACAGAGAGGGCAAGTGGGGCCAATTAGAAACCGGGCAGGAAGGACAAAGGGGGAAAGCAGAATGACTGAAGACAAATCAAAACGAAAAGACGGAATGAAAGCCACGGGGAAGAGAAGGGAGATGAGAGGAGCTAGAGTGGTGGGGAAAAGGGATACATGGAAATGTGAAGCTCTCACCCTTCTTTGCTTTCTGATAACATGATTTTTTTTCTCCCCCTGGAAGTGCTGTTTATCCCTTTCTGGAATGGAAGAAATAACAAAAACCAAACAAAAAAATCCTAAAAAATTAAAAAAAAAAACAAAACACCTTCCTTGTCCCAAGATCCCACCACCTCCTCCCCAACCACCCGATCCAGAGAGAGAAAATCGAGATGCAGCAACTGGGGATCCAAAAAATGGTAAATGGAAGGGGAGATGGTGGTGGTGGTGAGGGGAGGCTAAAATAGATCTGGCTTTTAAGAGATAAGCGTTAAGTCCTCACGGCAAACCCCGAATTCAGCTGGATTGGTCTCTCTGGAGAAGGAGGAGGAAGAGGGCCAGGCTGCTGGTAGTGGCTGGCTCTATTGTATTGGCGGAGCGGCGGCGATCAGCCGGAGACATGCAGGGGAGCCATCTTGCCACTTACCCAGCAGCCCGTGTGTGCGGATGGGGGAGGGCCCTGCTGCAGCAGGGGAGGGGAAAGAAGAGAGGGAGGGCGCTGAGTGAGCAAGGCTCTTATCCTCTGGCAGGCCACAAGGAGCTCACTGCTGGCTCAAAAGGCCTGGCCTTTTTCCTTCTTTTCTCAGGTTACAACAGCTACCGAGGCCTAACCCCACAGGGAGAGGGTGCTCTCTCCTCCTTTTCCACGGGGGCGGGGGAGGGGGCTGGGTGGAGAGGACATACAAAGTTACAGCTGCTTGCTTGGAAGATTCCAGAGAATAGAAGGAAAGGAAACAGCAGAGCTGGGAGTGAAAAATGATAAGAAGGAAGATAACAAAGCCAAAGTTGCAAAGAGACAGAGGGGAGGGTCACGAGCACTTTTTAAGTGCCCACCTTCCTCTATCTGAGAAGCCAGGCATAGAACACTGAAACCAGATCAGCTGGTTCAAGGTGGGGAGGTGGGATGAGATTTGGCACTATCCAATCACTGTATGGTAACTGGCTGCTCACCACGAGCAATGACCACGTATCCTTTCTTCAGGGAGATGGAAGGAGTGGATAAGGAGAAAGTTTCTTTTTGAATTACCAGTAGTGGAGGGGAGAGGTGTCTCTGAAGAGAAGACAGACAACTTTGTTTCACAGAGTCTTTAATAAGGTCACCCTGCCCCAGGGTCTGCAGGAGCCAGAAAGGAAACGGATAAACAGGGCAAGGGGACCTTGGGTAGAAGGGCTCCAAAATGAGGGCTCTGAAGTAGATAAGAAACTGAAATGAGAGGACTGTTATTGGGGACAGGGGTGGTGGTGGTGGGGTGTGTGCCGATCTGCTGGGCAGAAAGTGGGAACTAAATGGAAATTACTAATCAGGGGCATCTTCAGACTAACGTAAAATGGGAAGTTGTCTCTACCCATTCAAAAAAGCACTCAGTAGATGCTCAAAATGCCCATTTGTTGACTGCAAAGGTGCTCCTTTTGTATCCCAGTGGCAGTAAAGGTTTAACACTAAGACAAGCTTCTGTGTACTTAACCAAAAACTTAGTATTATCTCATTTGTAATACCAGAGCGTTTAGTCAAAACTGAAACTTCCTCCCTGCTGCTTAAAATCTTAAACTTACATGTCAACTGCATGCTAAAGCAGTCGCGTTTATACATCACACTACAGCTCCTTTTCACTGAGTGGTCCCTGGCTGCTCAGTAAGGTTGAGAGCTCTGGAGTCAAACTGGCTGGGGCTCAATCCAGGCCTCAGCCCCACTGCACACAAATAGCATAATATTGGGCAAGTTCCTGATCCCCTCTGTGTATCAGTTTCTTAATCTGTAAAGTAGGGGTAATAACAATACCTATCTCATCTAACAGTGTGATAAGGATTTGCTCTTAGGAGTCTGGCTTGGAAGACACCCCAAGTCAAGGTAAGGATATGCATAAAACACGTGTACGTTTAATAGGCCATTATCTCATTTGGTGACACCTAGGGAGCTTTTTTTTTTTTGAGCATCCTCAAAGAGTAGACTGCTCTTTCTCTGATGTAAAGGCACTAATTGGTTTGACAGTTCTCAGCAATGCCCTCATCACTGTCTAGTACCTGCTGGTTTACTTCCCCCTCACCTCTACCCTGCAGAGTTCCTCAAGGTCAGAGACTGCATCCCTTGACCCCTAGCCTGGGGCCTAACGCAAAGAAACGCTCAGTAAATATTTCCCAATTAGGTTGTCATTGGGGGTACCAAGTGGATGTTTTAGTAAATCCTCGCTGAATTAAAGGTTTTCTTCTTAATAAGTATTTTTGGATAGAATTCCCACAGACACCGTTATCCTACAGAGAAATGTTACCTTCAAACATCCTCAAATACATGTTCCCTGTCCATCAATTGTCCTAAAATTCTTTCAGCTGCCAATATGCCTCTCCAAAAGTGGCATCCCTGGAGGAAGAATCTTCTTTCAATTGGAAATTCTATCTCATTTTTTTCAAGAATTTTATGACGTTATTCTTGGCCTTAAGACACAATGAGTTTGTGCTGTCTACTTCCCCATGATCAAACCTGTGGGACCGAAGAATTCCCAAAACTTTATTTTCATAAGAAAAAGAGGAAGCCTCGAAATTATCCCAAAATGGGACTCAATCTACTTGCAGGACTAGTCCCAAAGCCTTCTTAGCTATGCGTCAGAGCCCCACACAGCTTTTCTTTGTAGTCCCTTTTATGCAAAAGGCATCTCCTTTCCCACTATTTAAATTCTTGCACAAATATTTCTGATATCTTTGAAAAAATAAGTGAAACTGCATAGGGATGGGGGTGGGTGATATCTACCCAAAATTAAACAGTGCACAAAGCATTTGTAGCCCAGAAGAAAAGGACAGAACTACTTACGGGCTAATAACATCACATTAGAGTTCACATCTGAATAGGAATGAGATTCAGAAAAACTAATGGAAAGGGAAATTTCTATAGACATATGTTTGAGCTTTAGTTACTATAGAAAATTCAGAAGGAACTGAGGACCTGATGTGAAATTTAATAAGAAACAGTGGGATCTGACTACCCTTAGGCAGTGAGATTTAAACATAGCATACCCTCAGGAGCATACTAGTCCCAAGATAACCCAGGTCGGTATGGTTTTAGAGGGTGTGTCCTTAGATACCAACTTCTCAGTGAGCAAACTATTGGTAACAATAAATTTTACTTTTTAAAAATTATGCATCATTTGGCATACTGGCACTGTAGGTCCCCTGAGGAGTATCAATTACACTGTCATACTGGCTTAAAGGACCATTTCCTTCCTCCTACTCAGGCGAAAAAACAAATAAGCATAGTGCCAAGAGCCCAACGCTGCTATTGCCTGCAAGGTTTGTGTATACAGGAAGGTTGTATTTAGAAAAATTGGGGTTTGAATTAACTATTACTGGATGATACAGCTGCCCACACAAAGTTTTTCCTTTCCCTTTCTTTTTCTTTTTCTCTATGTTTTTTAATGTAAAAAGAGAGTACCATTATTTTCTGCTGTATGAGGAAATTTTTGTTGTATCTATAAGCAGGCAGAGGACTAGATTCTGGAACGGGGCTCAAGTGAAACAGAACTGAGGGCTCACAAATTCCTGCCCCAAGAAATGAAAAAGATACCTTACCTCATAAACCTAGAATTCCTCAGGGCACAATCAGAATCACAATGGATTTAACCAAGCACAGCCAAAAAAATTTAGGCAATCTCTTCCAAGTGGTGAGAGGTCCTTGAAGTAAAGTCGAATTTTTTTTTTAACACTTTACTGAATCAACAGGCCCCAGCTCTGTTTTTTTTAAAACTCATGTGACTTCTTGTTGAGATAGAGAGGAAAACCAAGATTAAGCTACAAATGGTCTTTTCCATTTAGCACTCACTGTTGATCCCACTTTTAAAACTGGCCAGGGCTCCAGAGATCACCAGGCTGAACACTAGCACTCTAGAGGGCTGAAAGACCAGAAGGAGTGTTGTGAATTAGTTTAGTACGGCCTCCAGAAATGTAGGCAAACTTCTCAAAGATTCATTTACCAAACCCAGTGCCAGAAGAGCCTATGGGTTTTGAGCATCTCATTTTGTTAGGCTGCTGCATAGACCATGTGGAAGGTAGGCAGAAGGAAAGCAAGTAAGAGCGATGTGTGAGAGCTACTTCTGAGCTCAGACTGCATTTCTAACCTATGGGCTGCTCCACCGAAGCTTGCTTAGGCAACAATGGACAATCTCAATATTTGCCCAAGGTGCCACTTGCTATCACCATGCCAGAATCAATGTGACTAGATAAGCTCAGTCATAAATGAAGATCAAAGCCACGTTTACCTGAGGAGAAAAACTCTGTATATAACTCCAAGGTTCATTTGCCCTGGACTTGCATGCAAAAATCCATTAAATAAGGTGCTTCAAAACAGCACAAAGTGCCACTCTGTTGCCAGGATCTCAGAGACCCACAGGATTTGAGGACAAGCAAGCAGCTTTTCAGAAAATTACTTGCCTCTCAAGGTGCACAGGAGGCACTTCCTCAGGCCCAATTAGTAGCAGGTTGTCAACATCTACTTTGAAACTGCCATTACAGAAAAGACATGCTATACTCCCATGGGATAGGGGAGGGAAAGGCAGGCATTATCTCTGATTGATGGATAGGGAAGGGAAGGTGTCACCCCATTTCCTCATCGATGGTGTAGCTGGGGAATCCTGAACACCTTCCAGAATCCGCTGGTTTTTCACTTTAAGGTCCTAGAAGAAAAACCCTTTTCCAAAGGATAATGTACCCATTCCAAAATGGAAAAACAAAAACTTTTTTCAAAGGCAATAGAGTGAACTTTTAGCTTTCAAACCAAAAATGTAATGGCCACAAGATGGCAGCAGAGGCAAGAATATTAGAATAGACAGTAGCAAAGCAAAAGTTATAATAATGAGTACATAATTATTGTTAAAGTCTCAAGAAAATGAGATAATAAACCATGTCACTGCCCACCACCCTCCAAAATCAGAGGCAAAAGATAGCCTGAAGCTCTAAGAAGAACATAAATGATTAGATGTACATAAAGGGAAAAATCATATTGATAGTATTAGTGTTAAAATGCCATTAAAACAATCATGGAACAAAGTTAGGCCAACTGTCTACACAGGACATTCACTAAAGTAGTATAGGATTCCTGATATCTAAAAGCTAAGCAATGTTATTTCCACAATGCTTTTCTTTTTCACTTCCCATGAGACTCTGAAGCCAGGAATTTTGGTTCAATGGCTTCTTAATTTGTAATACCTAGCTCTGAAGAATGAATGACATACATGTTCAATTACAAATTTAATTTGATATGACAGTATTTTTCTAGGACTACACATAAGGAATAAAAAAATTCATGTTAACTGCATAAATGGTAAAATCAATCCAAGGGTCTTAGAAGGAATAACTTCTGACTTGATATGGACTTCATATTTTGCTGTATTGTACACTGTGGGAGATAACTAGGATAGACTGTGCTTAATAAAATGATAGCTTATAACCAGAGAAAATAAAATAACTAAAAAACAGCACTCTCCTGTAAGGTGCTCTGTAGATCCTCAACATCCTTTACTAAACTGTGTTCCCAGGCTCACATGTAGCTGGTAAATGTGAGTTAAAGACTGAGTTAAAATGCCTGAGTCAATGCCCTTACACTGTCTTGAGTTTACAAAAAGAAGCCTCTGCTGCCTCCTTCTTAAAGGAATTGACTGTTTTGGTCAGATGATTCCAGATATGGGGTTCCTTTTGCTCTCACCACCACTTTTCAGACGACCTTAAGAGTTCTGGTGGCAACTCTGAACATAGTAACTGAAGTCTAGCCTTAGTCCAGATAAAGCTCTGCCTTCACATTTTATAATGAAACTAGGACTTAGCCAAAGAACCCTAG